>NC_092805.1:66568685-68028685 GCF_040954645.1 Diabrotica undecimpunctata
ATATAAATCATAAAGAAAGAATATAATTATAAATTTTGCTTAAATTTTGAATTTCTGATCTTTTGTTTAAACCATTATCACTTTTGCTAATACAAACCATTTCCAAAAAAGTCCTTTTAAATTTATTACTTTCACTACATAAAATTTTAATGTTATCAAAATCCATAATATGGTCTTTATCGATCACATGCTCTGCCAAAGCACAAGATGGTTTTTTAATTCTGCAATCACTTTTGTGAGAAATAATGCGATTTGAAAGATTTCTTCCGGTCTCACCAACATATTCAGGCTCACACTGCATTTCCCATGCCCTTTATCGCTGCATGTCCGACTGCGATGCACCTGCAGTAAAATTATAAGGTTTTCGTTTAGGACGTTTAATATTAGATAGGTGTATATCTTCAGTTGTATTTTTATGTCGAGTAATGATTTTGGCTGTTTTTCTTTCGCGATTGATATTTTTTATTTCTTCCTTTTGATATTTATTTTTCGTCTTTCCTTTAATTTGTTTGTTACGTACAAATACCTTGGGGGGAATTATTTAAGGTAATTCTTCACGATTTAAGTTTGCTTTTCCAATTATTTTTTCTTTATTTTCTTATTTCGATATTTGGGAATTTTTAAAGAATTTTTGGAGGTTTACGCAAACTTTTCATATATAGGATTTTCAAAATATAAATGATATTTTGTTCTTGGAACAATATATTCTTTGACGAATTTTATGACATCTTTTTCGAAATTGTTTTTCGAAAATACCGATAGTTGGATTTTCCTGATTGGTGTGTATTGTGTTATTCTCGTCATCTGCGTCTTCATTTCTTTCGTCGCATTCAACTATGAGTGATTCGTTTTCTATATCATTTTTTGGAGTATTAAGAAGTTCTTCGTCAAAATTAATTATGTAATCAATTTCTTCTTCGGTATTTAGTTGTGCATCATTTGTTTCATTTACGTTTAATTCTATCCTGAATAGAAAATCACTATTAGTGTTTAATGCACCCTTTTTGTATATGATATTGTAATCATATTCTTCCAATTTAAGGCGCCATCTAACTAACTTTGAGTTAGGGTCCTTTAAAGAAAATAGCCATTGTAATGGCTTGTGGTCAGTTACAATTGTAAACTTACGACCAAAAAGATAAGGGCGAAAGTATTTTACTGCCCAAACAATTGCAGGAAGTTCCTTCTCAATTGTTGAGTAGTTGGTTTCGCTTTTATTTAGAGTTCGACTAGCAAACGCTATAGGTAAATCAGATCCGATTTTTCCTTGGCTCAATACAGCTCCTAAAGCAAAGTTGCTTGCATCTGTGGTTAAGTTAAATGGTTTAGAAAATATCAGGGTACTGCAGTATTGGGTCATTAATAAGAAGATTTTTACACATTTCAAAGCACTAAGAATAATCTGAATCATTTACATTTATGATTGCATCTTTTTTGAGACGAGAAGTTAAATGCTTAGTTAATTTTGAAAAATCTTTTATACACTTTCTATAGTATCCCAATCATCCTAAGAAACCTTTTAGTTGTTTAGTAATTTTTGGAATAGGAAAGTTTACTATAGCTTTAATTGAATCGGAATTGGGTTTTACGCCATCTGGTGTAACGATGTGTCCCAGATATGCAATCTCTTTTCTTAAAAATTCGGATTTATCAATCTGAATTTTAAAATTTGACTCTCTTAATCTCTTAAAAACTTCTTTTAGATTTGTAAGGTGTTCTTGGAGACTAGTACTAAACACTATAATATCGTCTAAGTACACAAGGCACTTTCCATTTTGTATTTCTCGAAGTATATTGTCCATTACTCTTTCTAAGGTTTGTAACGCCCAAAGGCGTTACGCAATCCAAAGGGCATTCTAAGGAATTCGTAGTGACCGTTTTCGGTGTTAAAAGCTGTTTTATGTATATCTTCTTCGGCCATTTCTATTTGATGAAATCCCGAAGCAAGATCTAAAGTTGTGAAAAACTGACAACGACCTAGTTTGTCAAGTAAATCGGAAATATTAGGTAGGGGATATCGATCTCCTAAAGTAATTTCATTTAATTTTCTTTAGTCAACTACGATTCTATATGTAGGTACTTGGGAGTTGTCCAACTTTTTTGGAACTACCCAAATTGGAGATGACCATGGTGAGTCTGAGGGACGGATAATATTTTAATCCAGCATACTTTGAATCTGGTTCTGTACCTCTTTTCTATAGATTTCAGGATATCTATAGGACTTCGAGTAAATAGGTATATCGTTAACTGTTTTAATATTATGTTTTACTTTACTAGTAAAGGATAGCATATTGCCTGTTACATGAAATATATCTGAAAATTCTTTGATTAGCTTTAATATTTTTTCCCGTTCCTCGATATTCATATTATGTTCGGTACGAACTTTGGAAATATCGAATTTAAATTTGTCTGCATATATATTATTTAAATTAGGGTAAACTGTGCTATAGTTTTCTGAGAATCTTTCAGCTTCGATAGGTGAAGTGAAAGTAATTTTACAGGCATTCTCAGAAGAGTTCAAAATACTGCAAATGGCTTTATTATTTTGAACTTTTGTTAAACATTGTGGGATTTGTTTCAGAAATAACTACCAAGTATCTCTTTATCTCTAATATACCGTTCGTTAATATTAGAACCAGTTTGCAACAAAGATATTTGGAAATTTAAGAGATGCTGTATTTTTTGCAAAAATTCAAATGGCGATTCATTGCCTTGTTTAAGGTGTGTGATTTCTATACTAAGTGTATATACGTCTCTCTTATCTGCATAAGTGTTTAATAGAGCATCTTTTAAATTTTCCCAAGTTCTTATAGTACATGAAGAAATATTTATGGCGGCATCACCTTTAATTTTTGCTAAAATACTAGAAGTCAAATATTCATTTTGAAAATCGGTTGGGTCGGTTATATTATAGAATTTATTGACTAATTTTTGGCAAATATCTATGAAGCGTGGAAGTAACGCAACATCTCCATGGAATTCTGGTATCATGTCCAGATATTCTTTTTTTAGTTGAGGTAAAGCCATAGTTAATTTGGATTTTGATAAAATAATTTTAGGAAAAATATTAGAAGTATTTGGTTAACTTTTAAATGATAATGTATTGTTTGAGTCAGAATCTGAGTCAAACAAATAATGAAAAATGGTTGCTCTCTATACGACATAAATAAAGGTACTTACAGTAAGAATAGTTTCCAGCCCATCTATGCTCTAAGTCTACGTTGACACGGCAGAAACAGGATTCTTCAAGTCTACACTATTCTTCAAGTCAGGCTACTCAATTCACCCAACTAAGAGTCTTTATTCGCGGTTCCAGTTATTTACATATTAGTTCGATAGATTATTAAATCGTTACTACGAACCGGGATTTATATTCTTTAAAGCCCGTTTTATCTATCCTACTGACTGCGCCACTAAACTTGGAACACTGCATATCGATTTTTAAAAAGATTTATTTAAAACAATTTTTACAAAGACAAGTTTCATTGAAGAGAACAGATTCTAAACTAAATTATAAAATTATTATTTACATGCCTAACAACACAAAATGATAAAAATGTAATTCTAGCTAACCGGAGATATGCTGAAACAGTAGACGCACCTTGGGCAATGTCCTACAACTATTTGCATACACCGCTGGTTATTCACTATAACTCCTTTCCCCTTAAAATGAAGCTCCTTCAGGAAGTTGAATTTTGTTTTTTTTTTGTTTTGATGTTCTTGCTGCTTCCCTCTGTTCTTTTCTTTTGTAAATAAAATATAATAAAGATAGGATAATACCAATATACAGTAGATATAACAATATATATATATATACCGGCCAAACCTACTGACTGCAGCCCTAATAAACTGTGTTGTTTGTATATATATATATATATATATATATATATATATATATATATATATATATATATATATATATATATATATATATATATATATTGGATTTAAAATTTCCACGGGAGCTATATGTGGTTTCAGTTGTTTTCCGGATTTGACTCTGCGTTAAATATTTTTAGAGTTTTGTCGACGTTTCGGCAAGGTCACACTTGCCATTGTCAAGTCAGATTAGTTGATTTGACTCTGATTTCTCGGTCGCTGCACGCTAAGTTTAAATATCTTGTAGCGCTTCTTGTGATTGGTCCTGTGCGCAGAGTGGGCGTGGTCTTCTTCGCTATTTTAATTTCTACGTTTTTCTGCAGAATTGGTTTCCACGTATTTGGGAGTCTTTGGGCATCATCTCTGGTTTTTAAATTTTTCGGATGTTTTTCGATCTCTATGGCTTCCCTGATTACACGTTTGGCCTTATGTTCGATGTTGGTTAGCATTGTTGTTCCATTTAAGTCCATTTTGTGTCCTGTATTTATGGCATGTTGTGCTAGGGATGAAGTTTCCTCTTTTCTTTCCATGGCGTTTCGATGTTTTTCGCGTCTAAGCTGTATCCTTCGATTTTTTTGTCCGATATACGATTAATCGCAGTCTTCACATGGGATCCTGTATACACCTTGATCTTCCAATGCAACTTTTGTTTTTGCTGATGGTAATATGGTTGCGATTTTTCTGTCGATGTTAAAAATAGTTTTTTATTTTGTTTTTTCTTAGAACTCTGCTGATTTTGTCTATCGTACCCTTTATATAGGGCAGGATAGTTTTTCCGACTGGTTGCTGTTGTTGTTTCGGCATTTTTGTGCTTTTTCAATCGTGGACATGGACAAACAATTTTTTCTTAGAGCTATTTTGACTTTGTGCATTTCATTCTTATGGTTCTCATCTGCCAGTTTCTCAGATCTTGTTATTAAGGTTTTTATTACCGAGTTTAATTGTGCAGGATGATGGTGTGAGTCGGCGTGTAAGTACCTGTCAGTGTGGGTTGGTTTTCGGTATACTGTATGTCCTATGCTTTCGTCTTCTTTCTTAATAACTAACACATCTAGGAATTAAAGTTGTTGGTTATTCTCCCGTTCCATGGCAAACTTTAATTTTGGATGGATATTGTTAATGTGTTCTAGGAATTCATTAAGTTTCTCTTCTCCATGCATCCAGATAATAAATGTTTCGTCAACATACCTAAGCGACAGTTTGGATTTATGCTATGCTGTTTCTATTGCTTTTGATTCCATATATTGCATAAAAAGGTTGGCTATTACGGGTGACAGTGGTGAACCCATCGGTGCTCCTTCGACTTGTTTGTACCTATGGTCCTTGTAGATGAACTAGGTGTTATTTCACCTACTTCACCTACTTCATCTACAAAACATCATCTTCTACAAATCCAACTCATGCAAGAATTAAAGGCACATCATCACCTAGCAAGGCGTAGATTCGTAGATTCGGTGAGTGGGTCCAAAACGAGATTGCCGTTGATTCCGATTTTCATAAGCGAATTTTGTTTAGCGATGAAGCTTACTTTTGGTTGAATGGCTACGTCAACAAACAAAACTGCTCTAGTTAAGATAATCCTCAAACGTATATTGAGAAACCATTACATCCAGAAAAACTGACTGTTTGTTGTGCTTTATGGTCTGGTGGAATCATTGGACCGTACTTCTTTAAATACGATGCTGGCCACAACGTTACAGTCGATAGTGACCACTAGAGAGCTATGATTACTACCTTTTTTATTCCCCATTTAACCAACCATGATGAGCAAGAGCAGTCATTTCAATAAAATGGCGCAATATGTCACAAAGCTCGTGCCACAATTGATTTATTGAAGGAAACGTTTGGTAACCGCATAGTTTCACGTTGATGAATTGGCCTCCAAGATTGTGCGATTTAACACTGCTAGACTATTTTATGTGAGGATATGTGAAGATTGTCCCGGGGGACAAAGGAGTAGGATGCGAAAATATGGAGTTGATTCCAGTTTACTCCACTTAGCCTCTTCTACTCAAAACCGACTCTCACATTCACGTTGATGCCCCTGTTAAACCGAACAACCCAACTGGAGATCCGGTATCCAACCCGGGTGAAAGGTTGGGTCGGCAACTGACAAGAGCGGGTAAACTGGTCCTCCAGGTTGGGGGTTGGGCAGTGGGTTAACACTTTCCTCCTGTAAAAATTCTTCTGTTACGGAAACTTCAAAACAATTAGCCGGATGGATTTTTTGTCGACAACTTGGCAAACGAAATAAGGTTATTGATATTGGTTTATTTACTTGGAATGTACATACACTGTATAGTGCAGGTAAACTAAGAAGTATGTCCAATACACTTAATGAATATTCAGCAGACATTATAGCACTTCAAGAAATCAGGTGGACAGGTAGTGCTAGCCTAGAAAAAACAAGACTACACTCTCTACTACTGTAGAGATAAAAATAATCATATTTCTGGTGTGGGATTCATACTGAATAAATGATTGAAATCAGAAGTCATAGCTTTCGATCCAATAAGCCCAAGACTATGTAGAATCCGAATTAAAGGCAAGTTCTTTAATTACAGCATTATCAATATCCAAGCTCCCACTGAAGATAAAGAAGACAAGGAGAAGGACATATTTTACGAGAAACTGGAAAGCACTTACAGACAATGTCAGAACAATGACATAAAAATTATTATTGGTGATTTTAACGCTAAAGTCGGCCAAGAGGCTATTTACCGACCCACGATCGGCGAGCATAGTGTTCATGCTGTCAGCATCCAAAATGTTTAACGCCTGATTGAATTCGCAGCATCATTGGGAATGGTGGTAGTAAGTACATGTTTTCCTCACAAAAATATCCACAAAGCCACATGGCAATCACCAGATGGTCAAACAAAAAACCAAATTGACCATGTACTAATTGATAATCGACATTTCTCGGACGTACTAGATGTAAAAGCATTTAGAGGTACTAATATAGACTCCGACCACTACCTTTTAAGAACAAAACTCAGTGCTCTTATATCAAACGCTAAGAAGGGCCAGAGCACAAAATATACTAAATATAATACTGATGTGCTAAAATCTGAAGACGCTAGGGATAACTACAAGAAAATTTTAAATGAAGAGCTCACAAGAATTGACGAAAATATAAGTATAGAAGAACACTGGACCAAATGTAAGGAAGCTATCCATACAGCGGCTAAAGGCTTTTTAAAACCTAACCATGCTAAAATAAACGAAGATTGGTTTGACGAAGAATGTAGATCCATTAACCAACAGAAAAATGAAGCAGATAAGAGACTTCAGCAGCGCAGAACGAGATCAAACCTGGAAGATTATGAAAATCTTAGACGAGAAGAAAAAAGGACGTTTAGAAGGAAAAAGAAAGAGTCATACGAAAACGCTCTAAACGAGATTGTTAACCGCCACAATAGAAAAGACTCGCGAAAATTCTACCAGAAGATAAACAGCTGCAAAAAAGAATTCAAACCCAGAATAACAGCATGTAAATACAGAGATGGTTCCATAATTAGTGACAAAGAACAGATACTAAACAGGTGGGGAATCATTTTGAAGAACTGCTTAGCGATAGTCGTGAAGAAGACCAAATAGAAATTACTTTACCTGAAATGGATGAAAACGCCCAAGAGCCGCCCCCCACCGAAGAAGAAATTAGAGAAGCCATTTTAAAACTGAAAAATAACAAAGCTCCAGGTTTGGACAATCTTCCTGCCGAACTCTTTAAGAATGGTGGTGACACCCTTTTTAAACACATGTATAAATTAGTAACCAAAATCTGGCAACGGAAGGAAATGCCCGCGGACTGGAAATTAGGTGTAATGCACACTCTTCACAAAAAGGGAGATATGATGGTGTGTGATAGGGACATCACTCTACTTAACGTGGCATATAAAGTATTGTCCAACGTATTGTACAGAAGATTGATCCCCTATGCTGAACAAATAGTTGGGAACTACCAGTGCGGTTTCCGACCCAATAAATCAACAACGGATCAAATCTTCACAGTCAGGCAGATTCTTGAGAAAACGCTTGAGTTCGGAGTCGACACCCACCACATATTCGTGGATTTTAAAGCCGCATACAACTCAGTCAACAGACAAAAACTTCTACAGGCTATGATGGAATTTCAAATGCCGCTTCATCTTGTTCAACTAACGGAACTTACACTCACATGCGTAGAGAGTGTAGTCAGAATCCAAAACGGCTTTTCCAGACCCTTCCATTGTAAAAATGGACTGAGACAGGGAGATGGACTGTCGTGTCTCTTATTTAACCTTGCACTGGAAAAAGTAATTTGAGAGTGCCATATTAATACGAATGGCACCATCTTCATCGTCGGATATGCAGATGACATAGACATTATTGCTAGGTCCACAGAATCTCTGATTGAAGCATTTCGATCACTAAGGGCGTCTGCACTTAGAATGGGATTAAAAATAAACGCACAGAAAACCAAGTATATGTATTGTACTAGATCAGGCAACCAGATACCTCGACTATTATTTGATGATCTGGAACTGGAAGGTGTGGACACCTTCGTCTACCTGGGCTCACTGCTGACCAAAGACAACTATGTCAGCGAAGAAATTAAAAGAAGAATAGTGCTTGCCAATAAGTGCTATTATGGCTTGAGGAAACATATGGGCCCAAAACTACCCAGAAAAATTAAAGTTACCATATATAAAACACTAATAAGGCCAGTGTTAACATACGGGTCTGAAACGTAGTCACTTACACAGAACGACCAAGAATTGCTTAAACGTTTCGAGAGAAAAATTCTAAGAAAAATATATGGAGGAATCCAAGAACAGGGTTTGTGGCGTATTCGCTACAACTTTGAGTTATATAGAAGTTTTGGGGAACCTGACGTTGTAAAATATATTAAATTAGCACGCCTTCGATGGGTAGGACATGTAATTAGGCGAGATGAAGATGCAACGATCAGAAAAATTTTCGACCGAAGAGGACCAGTGGGAAGATGAGCCAGAGGAAGACTTAGGTATCAAGATAACATAGAGGATGATCTAAAATCCATCGGAGTTAAAGCATGGAGAAGAGTTGCCAGTGACAGGGGCGAATGGAAGATTGTTCTAAAGAAGGCATTGGCTCATAACGAGCTGTAATGCCACTGATGATGATGATGATATGTGAAGATGCTTGTCGGCGCCGAGAAGGACGAAACGATTGACCACTTAAAGGACAACATTCGCAGCGTTATTGCCGAAAATTGGACCTCCATATTAGACTACGTCAGAACCAGCCATGACGGCCATATGACAGAAATCATATTTAAATTATAATGCCAAAAGTTTATCTTTCGAATAAAGCCATGTCAATTTATAAAAATCATCTTTGTTTTATTCCATTTCAAAGTTCTATACCTCTAAAAAAAACACTCTTTATGTCTAGTCTACATGGACGACATTATTATATTTTCAACCTCTCTTCAAGAACACATGGTAAATATTAAGAAGATTTTTGAGAGATTAAGAGAAACAAAATTTAAAATACAAGTTGACAAATACGAATTTCTGAAGAAAAACTAATGCTTATACTAATATAAAAGTTACCACTAATACGTTATGCAAGGAACACTATTGTTTATAAATACTAAAATAATTAACTAAAAACGCCTAAATAGGTTTTTAAAACTAAATAAAATTTTTTATAGATATATTACTTATAGAGTGTAAATTTTATGACATCGTACTTTCAAAACAAAAGTTACAATATCTGCTATTCTGTAAGTTTCAGCATGGCCAGTTCAAAATTCAAACATTTTTATTAAATTTTGGTGTAGTCTGCCCAAGTGCTATACAAAGTAATTGATATGGCAACCCTCTTAGTGTGACGTTTAGTTTGAAGCGTTTTAAAGGCGAAAGTAATGCTATCTATCGATGATGAATATTACCGATGTTTCAGATGAAGCTACCTCTCTACAACACAATTTGATGCCGGCAGTTCAAGATATAATTCTTGTTTAATCAGATTTTTCATATGTTTAGGAAAATAGATTCAACGTTTTATAGCAAATATTTTCCACTTTTACAGTTTTATATATGTTGTTATTAAAATGTTGTCCAGTTTCTTACTGGTAGCTTTATTATAAGCCAGAACATATTATTTTTTCCTATTGTGGCAAAACTGTACATTCAAAAATGTTCAAAAAATTCATAAGCATTTTTTAGTATTATATCTGTATTATATGCTGTAAGAAAATTAACAAAATTGTATGTTTGGTTTTCCCTCTTTACACTTGTAAAAAAGTAGTTTTTTTGAGTTTTTCCGAAAACGAAAACATGAAGTTTGCTCAAAAGATTCTTATTTCAACCTTTTATTAATTGAACTAACATTAATTTATTATAAAAAAGGGCTATTTTGGCTGCTAATGGTCCAAGAACTTTGTTTTGTTTTAAAACAGATTTCCAAATATTTTTTAGCCATTTAATTTGGACCAAATTTGACAGTTATTGTAAATATTTATAGCCTTAAAAAATGCTATTATAAAAATATTTCCACTAAAAAATTGATGAACCTCTAGATGAGAGTCTTTTGTTATATCTCAAACTGCACATTTCAACTGCCAAACCCGTCTATACAGTTGTGGCGAAAAAAGGTTTATTTTTACTAACTTGTTTGATCTATTACACAAAGTTTACAAAATTACAATAAATAATTTTATATAATTACTTCATTATAGTAATTAATACAGTCAGGGCTGAATACCTAGTAGAATATGGTTTTTTCACTATTTTATTTTGTTTTCACACTTAAGACATAATTCGTGGTTCAAAGGGTGTAAAGACCAAGTGTATATAATTAAACAACTTTATTTATATTAATAAACATTTCACCCTACAGTTTAGAAAAAATTGATGTTACAAAGTGTCCAGAATCCAATTTAGAAAGTATCTAACATTGGTGTATATGGCCGGAGCTTCACCACAATTCGGATAACCGTAAGACACTACCCCCATAATGTAATATCTGTAAATTTCGTCAACCTTTAGTTCCTTCATAACAGGTCCTCCACTGTCTCCATCGCAAGTGTCATGTCCATCTTTCATGCCGATACAAAGTTGACGATCGTTTAAAAGTTCTGTGTCTTTGCTATAAATGAGTTAATATTTAATTAAATATATTTTTTATATTTTAAAAGAGAATTAAGACTAATATTGTGTAATAAAATTAAGCAAAATAGGAACGAGGGTTCTACTACTTCAGTTTTGTTATAGAATTATCATAAAAGATGGTCACTTTTGCATGCATCGGAACAAAATTTTGACTGGATTTCCTGTACTAAGAGTCAAGTTGGGTTAGGAAACTGCTACAGATCGATGAAAATCTAATAAAGCAACATTTGACTTATTGACTTGTTTTTAGAGAAGCCATGAATTTATCAATGCCATATCAATCAGTCGTGAGAATATTGGCCAATATCACTTATTATCGCTGATTTTAGTGGCGGACTTTCCAACAAACCAATAGTTTTGATCCATGCCTTCTATGAATGTATTATGTACTTGTAGTTAAGAAATAAACTTTTCCTTTGAGCTTATGATTGCAGCTAGGAGCTTGTGTTTGAGGTTCTATATTATCAAAATTAGATGCTATAGTAACACACTTATTATCGTTCATTTATACAAAAAGTATTTCCCCATTTACATCAAATCAAAAATAGTTTTTGTATCTTGTATAGGACACTTCGCTAATCTATTTTTTCCGTAAGGTTCCTGTTGCTCGGTATTCATATTTTTGTAAGTTAAAAATAAATCTCAGCTGGTAAATCAATTTTTAAAAAATACTCAGCGGCTTGCAGGTTCAGAAATGCAGTTTAACATATGAAGTATTATTCTTGATGCTAAGGTAAAATATTCGCGATCATTTTTAGCGATTGTTTTGCGAGTTTAAAAGTCAAAATTATAACAGTATCCGCTACTTCCACAAAGTACAAATTTTCTAGTCGAATCGAATAAGCTTTTCATGTATAAATTACTTCAATGTCCACATTACTTCACAATCCTTTAATTTTAATTTCAATGTTCGTTAAAATATCAGTTACTGCAGAATAATGTTTCCTAAATATAATAAAATATAAAACATTTTATGCAAATCGCAATAAACAAATATAAAATTTAAAAGAACAACAACACGTGCACAAATTCACATTCGGCTGAGTAGTGAAATACTGTACATTTCCCTAACGTTAAATAGCAGTGTCCTTTTTATAGATCAGTAAAATAAAGACGATTAAACAATTTATATTTCCGAGATTACTCATGAATATATTATGAGTACGCCGATATGAAACTTTTATTATTAAATATACAGATCTCAAGTGAAATCCGATGTTTATATTTTTTTATTTAAAGGATATTGGAAATATAATACAACACAAATTATAATTTATTTTATTACAGCCCAAAATACGGACAATTTCTCTTTAATTTTAAAAAAATTTAAGAACATAAAATTTTTAGTGATCTATAAACAAACGCTGGCCTATAATGAGTATAATGGGTTAAATACTTCTTACCTCTTATAATACGTTTTACAAAAATCTAGTTGCTGAACTTTTAGATTAACAAATTGTAATATATCAGGTATTTTTTCACCTGGTCGAGCTGCGTCGGAATGACCCCAACCTGCTAATTGAACATCTCCATTTAGGGAGTAGCTTTTGAAAAAATTATTTCGACCAGGTAGACACAACGGCTGTACGTAACCTGAAATAAAATAAAAATACACCAGTTGTTTAATAAATAATACAAAAAAAGGTAGAAAACCTTAAATATATATATATATATATATATATATATATATATATATATATATATATATATATTGTTATGATTGTTTATTTTGACTTTAATCTTAGTTTATTGAGCCAATAAAAAAGAAATATAATTTATTTGTTATCAAAAGTAAAATAATCCTTATATTACCTGTGTTCGATGGATTCAAAAGATTTTCTAGTTGTCTTTTATCGGGATAGAGAAGAAAGGATAAGAATACAAATATATTATATTACAAAGATTTACGTTTCTTTATTTTATATGAACGAATAAAACAATTATTAAATTCTGTCGTTCTCTTATCAATCAGCATACAAGAAAATAAATCAAATTTTTATAATAATAAGATTATAAAGCTACATACATTTATATTACGTGAAAAACCAATTTTACTTAAAATTTTCTTTACTTGAAACAAGAAACAACACAACTTTAAACTTTTGATTAGCCTAACAAAACCTCAGTTCTTAAATTTGAATGCTAATGACCATGATGTCGAAACGATCCTTCACAGATATAAAATTCAATTGTACAAACACTTACAGCTTATTTTCTTCTTGAGTTGTATGTTGGAAAATACCCAGAAAAGTCCAGTCTCCTCAACGATGTGATCTCTCCTTTTTGGCACATCGGCTCTTTCTTAACGTCTCTGCAAACCTCCTGCAGACTACACAAAAAACACCTGATTCACTTCTCTAAACTCAGCTACTTATTTATGACACCAGGACCTCCTTTTGTCAACTTGATGCCGTAAGAATACTTTCACATATACTTCATAAAATGCCCACGGTAGATACAAGGACCTCTTTTAATCTACTTGTTATCTCCTTCTTCAAACTATTCACTTCTTTTCGTTACGCCGGTATCCAAACTCACGACCACACCCTATCTTGAGACAAAACGACTGTTTTCTTTCGATCACCAAAATATGACTAACTTCTCCTGTCTCATGATCGACTCCCAAATTCCCATTTAAAAACGACCGTCCAATCAAAAGCTCAAATTGTGTTTACCATGATTTTGGAAAAGCCTAATTTCGGTTTCAGAGAAAACTAAATAGCTTACTTTAAAATTGGTTTTTTCAATACATCATTTATACATATTTCAAAAGATTAGAATATGGTCATTTAATACTCGACTATACAAACAATGAAAAGATTAACTTACAGGTAAAATGTCTTCTAATTCTAAACAAAGGTTTTTTGATAATTTTGTTTGAAACGAAAAAAGGTCGTTTGCCAAACAAATTTCTATTCTTATCTACACTAAATCTTATCTTAAATTAATATATACATTTTTGTTTATAATGATATCTTAAAATTTTATTCCGATGGATATTTTTATTTATTTTTTTATTTTTCTTTGGTTGGGAAAGAAAAAGTATGACAATATATATATATATATATATATATATATATATATATATATATATATATATATATATATGTATATATATGTATATAAATATATTTATATATATATATATATATATATATATAATATATATATATATATATATATATATATATATATATATATATATGTATATATATGTATATAAATATATGTATATATATATATATATAAATATATATATATATATATATATATATATATATATATATATATATATATATGTATATATATATATATATGTATATATATATATATATATATATATATATATATATATATATATATATATATATATATATAAATGTTTTGGATGGGTTGAAGTCAATAAAAAAGTTTATGCACTTTAACATATGAAGTGTTATTCTTGATGCTAAGGTCA
Source organism: Diabrotica undecimpunctata (assembly GCF_040954645.1). Lineage (NCBI taxonomy): Eukaryota > Metazoa > Arthropoda > Insecta > Coleoptera > Chrysomelidae > Diabrotica > Diabrotica undecimpunctata. Next base: position 66,583,164 of record NC_092805.1, read on the forward strand.
AATATTCGCGATCATTTTTAGCGATTATTTTGCGAGTTTAAAAGTCAAAATTATAACAGTATCCACTACTTCCACAAAGTACAAAATTTTATATTTTATTTTTTTTTATTGACTCCAACCTATCCAAAAATTTATATATTTTTTCCAAACGAGTCACAAGTACTTCTTTTTTCTTATATATATATATATATATATATATATATATATATATATAGAGCATAAACCTAAACTATGGCTTAGATATGTCGACGACACATTTATTATCTTGATGCATGGAGAAGAGAATCTTAATGAACTCCTACAGAATATTAATAATATCCATCCAAAAATACAGTTTACCATGGAACGGGAGAATAACCAACAACTTCCATTTCTAGATGTGCTAGTTATTAAGAAAAACGACGGAAGCATAGGACAAACAGTATACGAAAAACCAACCCATACTGACAAGTACTTACCGCAGACTCACACGACCATCCTGCACAATTAAATTCGGTAATAAAAAGCTTAATAACAAGATCGGCGAAACTGGCAGATGAGGACCATTAAAACGAAGAAATGTACAAAGTCAAAACAGCTCTATGAAAAAAACGGCTTCTTTATGTCTACGATTGAGAAGGCACAGAAATTTCGAATTATAAGCAAAGATCCAGAAAAAGAGGAAAAACCGGTCGGAAAAATTATCCTGCCCTATATTAAGGGTACGACAGATAGAATCAGCAGAGTGCTAAGAAAAAACAAAATAGAGACTATTTTTAACACCGACAGAAAAATCGCAACCATATTACCATCGGCAAAAACAAAAGTTGCATTGGAAAATCAAGGTGTATACAGAATTCTTTGTGAGGACTGCGATAAATCATACATTGGACAGACAAATCTAAAGATACAAGTTAGACGCGAAGAACATCGAAACGCCATCGAAAGAAAAGAGAAGACTTCATCCCTAGCACAACATGCAATAAACACAGGACACAAAATAAACTTGAGTGTAACAACAATGCTAGCCAATATCGAAAGTAAAGCCAAACGTATAATCAGGGAAGCCATAGAGATCGAAAAACATCCAAAAAATTTAAATAACAGAGATGATGCTCAAAGACTCCCAAATACGTGGAAACCAATTCTACAGAAAAACGTAGAAATTAAAATAGCGAAAAAGACCCCGCCCACTCTGCGCGCAGGACCAGTCACAAGGAGCGCAAAAAGGTATTTAACAGAGCGTGCAGCGACCGAGAAATCAGTTCTTCTGAAACATCAAGAAGACGCAGAATTAATCTGACTTGACAATGGCAAGTGTGACTTTGCCGAAACGTCGCCAAAATAATAGTTTTTGAAAAAACCAAAAATTGTCAAAAGCGATAAAGGTAACGTAACTGTTGTAATGTATAAAGAGGATTACCTACAAAAAATTTGAGAACTCTTAAATGATATTAAGTATTACACTACACTTAGAAGGAGTCCTGTTTGTACTTTGCAACAAAAAGCAAATTGTCTAGTATCTAAATTAAACAGAAAGAAATTTATTATTAATAAAAAAGCAAAAGAGCTCAAAATTTATAATTCTTTTCCTCCACGATTTTATGCTCTCCCTAACATACATAAACCAACTTTATCTATGAAACCAATTGTTTCATCTTTATGCCCTCCTAATGGACCAATAGCACAGCTCCCCACTGACATCTTAACTAATGCTTATAATTTAAACAACAATTTTTACATTAAAGATTCATTTGATTTTAGTTATTTCATTAATAATGTATAATTACCACAAAATTATGTTTTAGTTAGTTTTGATACAACATCTCTTTTTACCAATTTACTTTTAGATTTAATCATAAGTAGTGTTGAAAAACATTGGAATGAGATTTCGCAACATACTAGTATTGACTTATTACATTTCAAACCACTTATCAACTTTGTTTTTGATTCTAATATTTTTATATTTAATGGTGTCTTTTATAAACAAATTTTTGGTAGTCCTATGGGATCTAGTCTTTCATCCATTCTAAGAAGCTATGTCATGGATGATGTTATCAGTGATTGTATCAACAATTGCACTTTTTTCATTCCTTTTATTAAAAGATATGTAGATGATTTAGTTTTGGCACTTCCTAAACACAAAAATCATGAAACAGTCAACATTTTCAACAATCATAATCAACATATACAATTTACAGTTGAGGAAGAGGTAGATAATTCTCTACCATTCCTTGTCATGAGAATTGCAAGAAATACAGACAATAAGTTAAAAACCAGATGGTTCAGAAAACTCATATGTAGTAATAGATTTATAAGCTATTACTCTCATCATCCAAATAAGATGAAAATGAACCTTATAACAGAATTAAAAGAACGTGTTTTAAAGCTTTCTCATCCAGATTATCTACAAGAAGATCTTCAATTGTTAAAAAATATTTTAATTGAAAACTCTTATCCTCCAGATATGCTACATAGGATGCTTTTTTCTAATATTGTTAATATAAATAACTTAACACCATTTTTTGCTAGATCTCAGAACATTGGATCCAAAAATCAGAACATCTATTATCACTCACTACCTTTTATACCATCATTAACACCTAAATTAATACAAACACTAAAGGTTATTGACAATATAAAAATAGCAACAAAGAACATCAAAACTATTTCATCTTTATATTCCAAAACTAAGTATCCTATAGACAAATTAAATAAAACAAATGTAGTGTACAGCATTAGTTGTACTCAGTGTGAAGCTGTGTATGTTGGTGAGACCGGAAGAAATCTTTCAAATCGCATTATTTCTTACAAAAGTGATTGCAGAATTAAAAAACCATCTTGTGCTTTGGCAGAGCATGTAATCGATAAAGACCATATTATGGATTTTGATAAAATTTTGTATAGTAAAAGTCATAAACTCAAAAGGACTTTTTTGGAAATGGTTTGTATTAGTAAAAGTGATTCTAAGTAAAATTTATAATTATATTATTTCTTTGTAGTTTATATATGAAACCAGTAAAATATCACATTTTGATTTAATTTTCCATATATTTGTTACATTTTTTCAGACATCTATCAATGGTGAATAAATCTTCTTCTTTTTTGTTACTAAACAAAAAAGAATTTTTAAACAAAATTTTATTTTTGGCAATATAATGGTCAAAAATAAAAATTTTAAGTTGGCATTTATGACATTGAGGCTTAATTGTAACTGGTCTCTATTCTAATTTATTTATAAATTCAATTGTTTTTGTGATAAGAAACTTTTTCAAAATTATATTAAAATTTCAGAGACACATTTATTAGATAAAAACATTTTTATAATAATTCTTTTTGAAATATGTTAGCAGCAATTTTATTAACCAAACTAATTTTATTTGGTGAGTTAACAAAAAAAAATTTTTCTTTCTAGTTCAACTTTGTAAGATATTTTGTATTTTTAAGCAGCTCTTGATAATAATTTTAAACACAATTGAAAGCTAGAGATAAAACATAGTTACCCAATAGTCCTTTTTTGACTCCAATCCACCCAAAACATTTATATATTTTTTCCAAACGAGTCACAAGTACTTCTTTTTTCTTACTCATATATATATATATACAGTAAAACCTCTGTTAACCGAAATAATTGGGGGGGAGGCCGTTTCGGATAACAAGAATTTCGGTTAAAAATAACATTGTGTTTTACAGTATTCTTGGTCAAAGTATTGGTAATAAAAAATACTATGAGGTGATTTCATAATGTTTTCTGATAAGTAAATACAGAATAAAGTAATAAAATTAAGGAAAATGAACAAGTTTAACATGCTTCTTTAAAGAAATTTTTTATTTTCTTTTGCGTTTTCGTTTGACAACGATGTTTTGCAGCTATATTTCTTCATCGTTTATTTTGCAGAACGTCATGAGTTCGCCTCATTCGATTGTTCGACGAAACGTAAAGCAATCTGAAAAGGACACAACTTTATGCAATGACAACAAAAATTAAGAACCTAATCGTGTCCCTAACTAATTAGGCCTACTATATAAAATTCTTACCACAAGAACCATATCAATGATGTCCTGGTCGATGAATTCACTTTCTGAATCATCGGCTGCTAATCACTCACGTATCTCTTCTTGGTTAATTTCGTTACATCCCGGCAAATTTTTTATTAAAGGTTTAATTTCTTCTGTCGTTTTTTACCATTTTCTTCTTCAGGATCGTCAATAAGAATCCAATCAAAAGGTTTGTTCCAGCATTTTTCCAAAGGTTTGAGAATTTCGGGAACACTTTTGGATTCATTCGTCTCCTGTAATAACAGTTGTCTTAAGAATGCTCCTCTGTAATGTCTCTTGAATATTTCTATTACTCCCTGGTCTAACGACTGAATTAAGGTGACATTCGGTGGCAAAAATCTGACAACTGTCACTATTTTGTATATTTTGGGGGTGAGTTGGCGCATTGTCAACAAGCAACAATTCGTTGACGGGAAGGTTTTTTGATTTAAAAATGATTTTACACTTGGGACGAATTCATTTTCGAACCATTCTAAAAATAAAGTGGTCGACATCCATGAGCTTCTTCGGCTTCTATAAAAAACTGGAAGTGCTTTTTCGGAAATATCTTTTAGAGCTCTTGGTTTTTTTGATTTCCCAACACACATAGGCAGCAATCGGTGAGGGAAATTAATGGAATTGTTACGTTTTGCGATAAAAATTTACTTATTATTGACGAAATTATTGAAACTGTCAGCCGTTTCGGTTAAACGATGTTTCGGTTAAAAAGGTTTCGGTTAAGGGAGGTTTTACTGTATATATATATATATATATATATATATATATATATATATATATATATATATATATATAAATATATATATATATATATATATATATATATATAAATATATATATATATATATATATATATATATATATATATATATATATATATATATATATATATATATATATTATTGTGATATTTAAAGTCTTGGTGCGCCAAGCAATAATTAGCTAATTAATTTTTTTATTTTATTAAAATTATTTAAATGATATGATTATGACTCTATCACAATTTTTAATTCTTTTATCTCAGGGTTAAATTCGTGCTTCAATATCTATGCTATTACATGTGAAAGGTAAGGTCCAGAGAATACCGGAATAATAAAAAACACATATGATCTAACACTATATATTGAAATAAAAATAATGAAATAATTCACACTCAAAAGTTTTCAATAAACAAATCTCATATAAGGATTCTCAAAATTTTGTTCTCCGTACGTGAACAATCAAAATTAATGGTACAAACAATATTAATTGAAATCTCAAAATCCCAAACTATTCTAACTCTCCTAATCAAAATATTTATATCCTTTCTAAATTACGTGTAAAAATTGTGTTATCAATAAAAGAAAAAACTGCAGAAAACAAAAATATCTCTCTCTGATGATGAGTGGTCCAAATCCTTGTTCCTTGTAGACTGTATTATCTCCTCTCAACCGCCCCCTATGTAATCAGCAATCTTACAACAGATTGTTGCAAGTATATCGTGCTTAATGATCTCCTTCAAAAGCAACAATCATTTAAATTATGATAGCCTTTCTCCTCTCGATAAACTGAATCTCTCGTTGGCCCGAGTGAAAAATGACTCTTGGAATATCTCTTCTTTACGATAAACTGAATCTCTCGTTGGCCTGAACAGTGACTCTTGGAATATAAGTAGGAAAATATGACTTACAATATTTTGCTGCTTCAGCTTCTGTCAGATACACTAACTCCACAAAAACTCACTAACATTCAACACTACTGCTTGCTACTTCTCAGGAACTGCCAGAGAACAATCCCTGTTCGTCTTACAGATTTGGAAAACCAACTGATCATATCTTTTCTCTCTCCTCAATCTCGCTAAACTTTTTCCTACATACTTATCCCACCTTTTTCAATCTCCGCCAATTAAAACTCGTCACAATTCCCCCATTTTTTCATTTCGATAACAAACAAAATTTTACCTATAATTATAAAATTTCCTAAAACTTATTTACAAATAATATTTTCTATAATTCTTAAAAACTAACAAAAACCTCTTTCTAAAATCTCTTCTATTTGTCTCTAATCACTGCATTAATGTATTTTGGAAAACCCCGTTCAATTGTCTTTTTGTTTTCACTTAAAATTATGCGGGTCACTCAAATATAACAAAGAAATAATTTATGCAAAGCTTACATTTTGTTTAGTACAGGTAATTCAAGAAATTAATAACTCTCCTTCTTCGAAATGTTTGTTGGATATTATCCTACTTATCTGAATTATTTTAATGTTATTGAATTTTGAAATATTTTTAAACAAACCAATATTTTTCTCGATTTTACATATCATAACAATATATATAATATATATATATATATATATATATATATATATATATATATATATATATGTATATATATGTTTATATATATATATATAATATATATATATATATATATATATATATATATATATATATATATATATATATATATATATATATATATATATATATATATATATATTGTCTAGCAATTTTGGCTTTTTTCAACCTAACTTTTAACTTCTCTTTTATGATTTGTTTCTATTACTGGTTTTGAAAGGTTGGCTATGCGTTTGCCTATGTCTTCCGGTTTTGGGGCTGTAGAGTTTGCTGTAGCGTTATTTGTGCCAGAGTCTAGTTTCCTTAGAAGGTTTCATGCGGTGCGGCTACTGTGTGTGAAATTGAGATTTTCTAAAGTTTCCCTCCACCTTGGAGGGAAACTTTCTATATATAAGTCGTGTATGTTCGCTTAGTGCACCTTTGTAGGCTTGGCACCGTTGTCGGTTTTTTAATATTCTGGTTTTTTTTGTATATTTTTTTACTTCAAACATACATTTTAACCTCATCAGGTAAAATCATTGTATTTTGTATCATTTAAGTCAATAGATTTTGCCGATGTTAATACTTAAAATAGTATTTCGATACATAAATATCGATTGGTTTGGGTCAAGTTCATCACTTAACGATATTGAAACTACCTGCCAGCTAGTTGGGGTCAACAGGTTTTTTGTCTTCGTTCAGTTGTTATATTTATTCAACCTAGATATTTTTCCCAGAGAATTGTGTAGGGAAATATTTTTATTACATATTTCAATTTTCAATTTTTTTAATCGAAGCTATCAGTAAATAGTTTGAGATAATATGTTTTTATGGGATTAAGCCACAATTATTGGTTATGATTGTGATGATAATCACATTTGTAATTGAGTAATACTTGGCGTTTTTATTTCCATTCTAGAAATCATTCTCAAAAAACGTTTTTTGTACAAAATTTGTTTACACATTTTTACATAATTTGTACAATAAACAAGGTTTAATAGTAGAAATCGAAACGTTCAATATTAGTTAATTCAAAATGTAATTTTCATCTTAATCACGACCAATAATTGTGGCTTAATCACATAAAAAACTAATATTTAACTTAACCATGCCACAAGAAAGTAGTTCACAGAACCTCGCTAAATAGTTTAAAAATTTTTTTTATAGATATTTAAATTTTAATTAGTATGAGGGGTAGCTGATGAGAAATTGGTGAAGAGGTAAAGCTGATTTTGCTTTGTTTTTTTTTACCAATCTTAAAAAGTAACAGTAATGTTTGCTTATATAGCGTTTTTTATACATTCTAAAGAAAAATGATTGAAATAAAAGTTGTAGACCATAAAAAGTTTTTTTATTTTGAGAGATACCAAATTAAAATACATAAATAATTGACCAAGGTAAACCTAAACTCTAAAAAATTATGTTTGTGCGTTTGTAGTAATTTATAAATATTAATAACTTTGCTTGCTAACTATAACTGCTTAAGACCTAGGCTTAGTTTTGATAAATTGTCGCAATCCACGAGGGCACGCACCGCTAAATGGGATCATCTGCTCGTCGATAGAGTACTATCCCGGCATTCTTTCTAATCTGTCGCATATTCTCTTAACTTGATCCAACACTGGTTGTACTTTTCAAAGTGAATTCGTATTTCCTGACAAAGCTGAATCACTATCTACGACAGGAAATGCCGTACGTAAAATTTTAAATCTTTCTTTTGAAATTTCATTTGCAACTAAAGGCAAACGCATTTCGTCACGCCAGTACATGTATAATCATGGATAAGGGATACAACCCATAATGATATGTACCCCAATGAGTTTTTTTTTAATTCTGTTGCCTTAGTATTCAGCACACGACCAGTTTTTTGGAGGTGGTAAATATTAGTATACATAGCAGCATCCTCAAAAAAATCATCATCAAAATAATCTTTAAAATATTCTAGTGGTTTTCTGATGTTGATGTCTGTTGACTGTCTGTTTACTGAATAACTGTGATCTTTTTGAATAAATGATACTTGCCTCTAGAGCCTTCTTCGACTGATCACGCAGCTGTTCTGTTTTGATTCAGTAGGTTCTTGATTACTATTGTCTCCCAGTACAATAGCGTTTGGGTTATCAGAAGAACAAGAAGGTTCTTCGGTGTGAATAATACTTTTTAACGGTGTAGTACTTTCTATTACTTCTTTAAGGTCACCTATACTTTCTACTTCTGAATTTTCTCCATCGACAATAAGCTTACTAACTTATATGCTAACTCGACTTCTGCAACAATAAAAAATTAAATTAATTAAAAAAATTTTAAAAAGTGAATACGAGATGGACACACACGATCGTGCTTATTTACTTTTGATCAAGAAAATTTGCTCGTGAAAATAGATATTTTTATGTAATTGCTATTTGCATACATTATCTATTACTATTACTTACTACAAAGAGAAGTGAGAAATGGTACTTACTGCGACCACTGCCATTATTAAAATACACCGACATTTTTTCTCGCAGATAAACAACATTTAAAACTTTTAACAAAATTTTAACTGTCTATTATCGTGAAGATGCGATATTACACACACTATGATTCATGCACTATCATCTGGAGCTGCTATGATCCTAAAACGATCAGTTTCAAATGCGTAGGAATTTTTGAAATCAAAAGTCACGATCGTGTAGGGGCAGCCTGAAAGGGATATATATATATATATATATATATATATATATATATATATATATATATATATATATATATATATATATATATATATATATATATATACAGGGTGGTCCTTAAGTAATTGTACAAAAAGAAACCGCAGATTCTACACTTTAAAATATTACGATTTAAGCCAAATTGCTTTTATAAAATAAACAAAGATACAGGGTGTTAAAGTGGAAATTTAAAATTTTATTTTTCGCTATAACTTTCATGTTTGTTAACATTTATAAATAAAAATTTACAACTGATAGAAAGGTATACCTGTTAATAACTTCAAAACTTAACAGTTTTCGAGATAATCGCTTTTTACACATCAACTGCATAATTCTGATTTAACGCAATTACTCCAGTCAACGAAAGAAAAATAGACAAAAACATCAATACTTTTGAATTTTGTTATGAAATAGCTTTAATAAAGTTAATGGTTAACCAAATATTAAATAAAATTAATATATGAACAGGATAATTAATAATAGGATTTGACAAATAACAGAATAATATGATTTTACATCAAAAATTTTACGTTTTATACTAAATTAAAGCCATAATCAAAACATTTTATTTACAAACCAAATTAAAAAATAGTTTAACTAAATAATAATAAATTTTTTATCAAAGTAAGTGTTCGATATGTCCACCATTTTCTTTAATTCATTTGTCAATATGTTCCATAAAATATCGTCTCATATTAAATAGCATCATTGTTTCTAAAGAAACAAGAAATTGCTACAGTATTTATTATAAGTATTATAAGTATAATAATAAGTATTATTTTGTGATTTTTATGAATTAAATATTTATATTAATATCTCACCACAAGACCAAGTAATATGACTACCACGAACAATCCAACGTTCATGAAAGTTGTATTTAAGTATATTCTCACTGTCCTCTCTCTATAATGTGGTGATGTACCATCTTGCATAAACCACATATTTCGCCTTAAGTTTGATGACAATAATTCTTCCAATAAATCAATAAAATCATTTTATAAAAAATGTAAATAAATCACACCATTTAAATTACAAGGTAATTCGCACGTCCGTAAAAAATAATTACAAATGGTTCCAAACCATACGTTTATTTAAAATTCATGTCTAAAATGCGTGTCGTGGTAACGAAAATGGTGGACATATCGAACACTTACTTTGACAAAAGTTTAATGTTATTTATTTTAACTATTTCTTAATTTGGTTTGTAAATAAAATGTTTTGATTATGACTTTAATTTAATACAAAAAGTAAAATTTTTGATGTAAAATCCAATTATTCTATTATTTTGTGAAATCCTATTATTAATTATCCTGGTGATATATTTATATTATTTAATATTTCGTTAACTAATAACTTTATTAAAGATAGTTTATACAAAAATTGAGAAGTATTGATGTTTTTCTCTAATTTTCTTTCGTTGCCTGGAGTAATTGCGTTAAATCAGAATTATGCAGTTGATTTTTAAAATGCAATTATCTCGAAAACTGTTGAGTTTTGAAATTATTAACAAGTATACCTTTTTTTGTTAAAATAATGTATCTTTATTATGTTTTATTACAAATACCGGTAACTTAAAGAGCAAAAAAGTTAAGTGCAAATTAATGCCACATATGTGACATATGTGGCGCCCTCTAGCAGCTACATTAAAGTATGCATCAAATTATAATTCCTAATATTAAATAGTACCCAGTTGTAAATTTTTATACATAAATGTTCACGAACCAATGGATATCGACGCGGTTCAACCCGGAAGACTGGTGAGTTTAATATTAATTTTTATAATAGTAATAATCTTAGCTCTAGGTTTAATTGTAATAACCGCGGAAATCTTTCCGAACATATATATATATATATATATATATATATATATATATATATATATATATATATATATATATATATATATATATATATATATAATAAACCTAAAGCTAATATTAATAATTAATATTAAACTTAACAAGCTTGCGGGTTGAACCGTGTCGATTATCACTGCACCTAGCTTTTGACATCCTCTCTGATGGCCAGGACTTTTAATGGCTGATAGGGAACGTTTCTGTATATATGCAGGACAGGTAAGAATAAGGTCTAACCAAATAAGTACCCACGGATCAACTCAGGGCATGACATAGGGCAGCAGGTATGTCATTATTGCACTGGGGCTGTACGATCCATACCGGTCTAGTGCAAATTACTCACAGGCGACGACTACACCTTAGTTTAACCGGCTGTTAGACTGCGATCAGGCAGGCAACGGGAAACCACCTGATTATCTTCTCAGAGAGCGTTATGAAATGACTACTAAGCAAGAAAATTTTGTGCTCTGCAATCCGGCTAGCAACCGGCGCCATATCGATCCGGGGTCGAATGGTGTGAAATAACGGGCGACCGGGCAGATGATTGTGGACCACCAGGCAATATCTGCGAAATGAAATACTGGAAGGTAAAACTTAACATTACGCAAAAAACAACGCATCGCAACATCGAATTTTGCGTGCTAGGTAAATTGTATATATTAGAAAAAGAACTGATCAAAAAGAATATAGATATCTCTGGGATATCTAAGACACACTGGAAAGGCCAAGGACACTGGGAGGCCACTCACTACAATGTTTTCATGTCAGAAGCTAAAAAATCAGGACAAAAAGGCGTAGCAATTATAATTTAAAAAAGTTGGGCAAAATATGCACATAAATCCCTCCAGTAAATGATCAAATGATCAAAATAACTTTAAACGCTAAACCAGCCAAAATGCATATTATACAGATATATATATATATATATATATATATATATATATATATATATATATATATATATATATATATATATATATATACTAACATCCACATAAGATACAGTAGAAGAACCATACTACCTGATACATGAAATCACCTTTAACATTCCTAAAAAAGAGCCAATGATAATAATGGGAGATTGGAATGCAAAAATAGGAAAAACTAAAGTAGATGACCATTTAAAAAGAACGATAGGTGAGCATGACTTAGGCAAGCGAAATGAACGAGATGAACGGCTCCTTCAGTTTGCCATCGGTATCTTAGTATTTTTGAGAGAAAAATTCTATTTTCTTTTTTCTCTTTCTTTCCAAAAGATTTTTGGGGCCGTAAATGGAAATGGGCTATAGCGTCGAAGATACAACTTTCAACTATATCAGTTATACATCGATCCAGATGGGCTGGACACATTGCTAGGATGTCAGATCACGAATACACGAAGAGATTAACATTTTCAGAACCACAGGGCACAAGAAGCAGAGGACGACCCAGGCCTTCGATACTGTGACATGGGATACAATGTGGCATATACTTAGAGAAATGGGTACGCCAGAACATCTAGTCTATTTATGACAAAAACTATATTTAAATAATGCTGCTAATGTAAGAGTTAATAATGAGGTTTCGAAAAATTTTAAATCTGGAGTTAGACAGCATGCATAATATTTCCTATTCTATTCAATATAGTGAACCTATTATGCGTCAAGGTTTTGAGGAATGGCAAGGTGGAGCAACGATAGGAGGAAGAAAAATCAAAAGCCTACGTTAGGCTGATAACACTGTTATATTGGGGTCATCACCAGAAGAACTGAAAAGAATTATGAATAGGCTAGACATGGTGAGTACGGAATATGGTTTAAAAATAAATTTGCAGAAAACCAAAGTGATCATTATCGATAGAATCAGAAACAACCAAGCAGAGATAAGAAACATGGCAGGTTACGAAGTGGTCAGGCCATTTAATTTCTTAGGCTCCGTTATTACTAATAGTGAAGAATGCGAAGACGAGATCCGTCGACGCATCACAATGGCCAGATCGGCAACAGCCAAACTCACAAAAATTTGGAAGAACACTGTCATCTCAAAAAACATAAAATTACGCCTTGTTCGAGCATTGATATTTCCTATCGCCACCTATGCTTCAGAAACGTGGACAATAAAAAAGCTGATTCAAAGCGTATAATGGCATTTGAAATGTGGATCTACCGTAGAATGTTGTGCATATCATGGACCCCCTATCGCACAAATAACTCAATTCTAGCAGAACTTAACATAAAAACTAGAGTCATCACAAGTATAAACCAAAACATACTGAGATATTTTTGACATATAAGTAGAAGAAGAGAAGGCATAGAGCGAATGATAGTTGAAGGTAACGTAGCGGGTAAAAGATCTAGAGCAAGATCTCCAGTACGATGGTACGATAGTTGGACCAAATAAAGGACATGGCTGGTTACTTATTCTTGAAGCAAAATAACATGCACACGAAAGAGATAATTGGACAGAAATAGTCAAACGAATTACATAACGCCACTACATCCTTACGAAGGAGAAAAAAAAGACTATATATAGTATATACAGTGTGTCCAATTTAGTCGGCGTCATAGGGAATCTTTTTTATTATTAAATTTATGAAAAAAAGTTGTGTTGTTTTGGTAGATATTTTCGATCGTTTTGATTATTCCTATAGGTATCTCTCTTACGTACAATAAGTGGATAACGTTCTTTAATTTGACATGGTCAAATGCCTTCTTAAGATTCACGAAACAGATATACCGGTTTGTTGTATTTTAATGATTTCTCTTGCACTTGCCTCATTATAAATGTAGCGCCGGTGCATGTTATTAATTAAATAAAACCTTGTTGTTCGTTTGCTAGTGTTATAATTTTATTCAGTTTATTCATCACGTTGGTTGTTAATTTTATTGTTATGTTTAATAAATTAATTCCTCTGTAATTTTCCGGGTCCGATTTGTCTCCCTTTTTGAAGAGAGGTATTAGGATGCTTGATCTCCATTCTTGAGGAATTCTGTTTTGTTCTATTATTTTTTAGATTAGTTTTAATAGTTGTTTGGTCAGATCTGGTCCTCCGTACTTTGGAAGTTCGTTCGGTATTCTGTCCTCCCCTGGTGATTTTCAATTTTTTAATTTCCTTAATGCTTCCTTTACCTCTTCCTCCTCTATAGTTATTTCTTCGTTTGTCGTCACCTCTAATCTTGGTGGTTCATTATCGTCACATTTAGCAAATAGGGATCGATAGTAGTGTACCCATGTTTCCTCCTGAGTGTATTTCGTTTTTATTAGTTCGTTCATCTCTTTTCGTTGTTCTTTGATCATTCTCCATATTTCTTTTTGTATTCCGTAGAAGTCGTGTTTCATCTCTTTTGAGAAGCTGCTAGTGTTCCCTTTTTATTTGTCTAACCCAAGTATTAGTTTCATTTCTGATTCGTTTATAGTGGTTATATGTCTGTTGTGTTTGTTGTGTTCTATATTTTAAAGTTCTTTATCGTTCGTTCTCTATCGTTTAAGAGTAATGTACCTTTATGTTTCACAATATCAAAAATTGTTATTATGAAAAGTTATTTGGAATTAAAAACTATGTTTTAATATACAATTACATCCTTCTAACTGAGAAAAAATTTTTTGCAAAATTTTCCCAAATTTCCGATACCCTACATCACTTTTATTTATCATAATAATTGATAAATCTTTTATTATTAATTTTACACAAAAAAGGTATTTTATAGAAAAATGTCTAAATACATTAAAACCTAAAATTTTACCATCAGACTAACTTCGAGTATTGGGCTTTTATAATATTCTTGCAGTAATATTCTAAGACGAACAAACTTTCTCTTTATCTGTAATTTCTTTTAAATTTATCCTAGGAGATAGGTGAGAAACACAATAATCTGGATAAATACGTAGAGCGAGAATCTTGATTTCTGATACTTACCATTAAGAACAGCTTCGTTTTTAAGTTTGATTAGTGCGACATCATTCTGTAAGGTTTTTATATTCCAGTCTGGGTGGCCTTTATACCATAAAATGTCAATGTCTTGATAGGGAGGTGCACATCCAAAATCATCACAATCCAAATAAGTTCGTAAATCATACTCTCCAATTCGAACACTTTTTCTAAAAATATTCCATGGACATATAATTAAACAAGCTCTTAATATTTCTTAATGAAAATTTAAAAATACACAGTTTTCTTAAATAATGCAAACTTTACAAAGAGTGTAAAACACAAGCGACTTTACAGCGACGAAAAAAACCACGTGTTTGTTTATATACAATTTGGAAAATATAAAACTTACAATAAATAAATGAAAGAAATAAATAAATAAATGTAAAGTTTTCAACATAAATAGAAACAATAAAAGACGTTTGTAATAAACACAATAAATGCAGCTATATACTATTTAACCCTCGGACGGGCGCACTTTTAAAAATCACGTAAGCGGGCGCGCGGCAGCACTTTATGACGCAAGCAGAAAAGCCAGTAAATTAAATTTAAAAGATACATATTTATTCTTAATAAAAAGTTCTAAATAATTATAAACTTGAGATAGTTTAATCAGATCATTTATTTAAATAAGTATAAAAATAAAATATTATTTTACAACATAGTAAATCGTATTTCTAGAAAAGAATATATTTTCTTAATATTCCTATTTTTTCCCTTAAGTAAGAACCTACATAATTTTTGCAGGTGGTAGTATTAATGTTATGCCACTTTGTCATCTTTGGCAATGTAGAATAAATAAATAATCAAACTCTTGGATTTCCATACAATCCCGAATTTGGAAATTTTCGTCTCCCTATAGTTCGCCCTTATATAATTTCTTTAACCTCAACTTTCATTTAATCGCTTAAGTCCACTGTATGCTTGACTACGAGAAAGCATTCGATACCATAAGCCATCAGAAAATGTTAAAAGTACAGCTACCACAATTAGCGTAAGACTATCTGAACAACAAACAAATAAATTCTGTATACAGCGAGGAGTACGGCAAGGAGACACAGTCTCTCCAAAGCTATTCACGACGCTTTTAGAACATACTTGTAAGAAACCACATGGGCACTAAACGAGCATGATATCAACATAAATGGAGAGTAGCTCAGTCATTTGAGACTTGCAGATGACATCGTCCTTATAGCCGATCGTATGGATGATGCGATAATAATGTTTGAAAAATTATAACTCGCTTCCTTTGAGCTCGGACTAAAGATTAATATTAACAAGACGCAAATAACGACTAATCTGGTGATAAATCGGAATATTGCTGTTTATAGAAGGGATATTATGTAGACTACATCGTATAAGTACCTAGAACATGAAATTAGCTTGGGCTGAGATAACCAGACATGTGAGCTTCCACGTCGCATAGGATTAGCCTGGGCAGCGTTTGATAAATTAAACTATGTATTTAAATCGGACCTACCTATATGCTTCAAAAGGAAAATCTTTAATCAATGTGTGTTATCTGTACTCACTTATGGAGCGGAAACATTAACACCCACAAAAAAGGTAGTTAATAAGATTCGCGTGACTCAGATGGCTATGGAGCGCCAGATATTGGGTGTCTCTTTAGGAGACCGAATCCCAAACGAAGAAATACGTCGTAGAACAAAAACAACAGACGCTATCGAAAAAATCGCGTCGTTAAAATGGAATTGGGCAGGACCCGTCGCCAGATTATCAGACAACCAATGGACAAAACGTAATTTTAGAGTGAAGACCAAGGCAAGAAGCAATACGGAGCAGAGGACGCCCACCAACTAGATGAACTGACGACCTGAAGCGTGTTAGCAATAACTAGATGCAAGCCGCACAAGACAGAGACAGATGGAAAGAGCTGAGGGAGACCTATGTCCAGCAGTGGACGCATACAGGTTGATGATGATGCTCGACATTGAACTATGTGACCGTCAAATATTTCTTAGAATTTTTATACCTAGAATTTTTTTCTTACAATTAATACTTTATTACAACTATCCCTAAGATCTTAGACTACCTTTTATCAAAAAACATTTTGACTAAATACAATGTAATGAAAACATAAAATTGAAAACAAATTTTACTTACATGATCGGGCGCTCTTCGGCACGGAATGCTGTAAATTCAACACCTATTAAAATCCGTAAACTAATTTTCGAAACCAAATTCAGAATTTCGCTTTAATCTGTACCTTCTAAGAATTGCAAGGCAAAACAGACGTTGATAAAGATGTTATTAGAAACATGGGGAATCTAAAAATTGCATTCCACAACAGATCTCCTCAACTAAGCAAAATTCTTAGCGAATTGGTTTCTAGTACTCGTACAGAGTATATCGGAATAAAAAGGAAAAGGCAGTCAAGATTTGATTTCACGTACAGGGCGCTTGCGCATCCGCTTATACGTATTTCGGCCTAATAGGCCTTATCACTGCGTCACTGCGAAAGCCGTTCCGATGAAGCCTGTTAGGCCAAAATACGTATAGTATACGTATACGGAAGGCAATAGTAAACGCGGCAAAGACTCACGAAGAGTTGTAGCGCCATTGATGATGATGTTGCGCGGGCGCCCTGTACGTGAAATCAAATTTTGACTGTCGTTTTCTTTTTATTCCAATATACTCTGTACGAGTACTAGAAACCACTTCGCTAAGAATTTTGGATAGTTGAGGAGATATGTTGTGGAATAAAATTTTTAGATTCCCCATGTCTCTAATAACAACTTTATCAACGTCTGTTTTTCCTTGCAATTATTAGAAGGTACAGATTAAAGCGAAATTCTGAATTTGGTTTCGATAATTAGTTTACGGATTTTATTATCAGATGTCGCTATTTGCGTCTATACGAAGCCATGTTAGAGTTGCTTCTTAAGAGAGAAAAGATATATTTTCACGTTCAGAGCGACTGCGAAATCCGTTCTGTTGAGGCCTATTAGGCCGAAACACGTATGAGCGGATGCGCAGGCGCCCTGTACGTAAAATCAAATCTTGACTGTCTTCTCTTTTTCAACACCTATTACTTCAGCGTTTTACTGTGTTCCTCTGGGATAGGTGTTTATATGTATGTTATTTAGAAAGCATAAATGATGTATCCCCGATATATTATTGACTTAATAATAGTGGTATTTTTCTTTTATTAACTTCCTCTTTTAAAATGGGTAACCAGATCCGATTGCATTCTGCCGAGAAATATGCGACATAATTGGTCTTATTTAGCACAATTAGAGCCGCTTTTTTGATTTTTTTCTTTTTATTATCTGTTTCTTTTAGGACTATACTAGAATTGCTCCTTCGAATGCTATGTTCATTTTCCCACGAGTGTTTACATGTTTGGGATCTATCAAATTCTCAATTTTTAATAAAAGATCGATGTTCATTTATTCTACATATTTAATGGACTTGATGTTTCACCTAAATAAAACTGATCGCATTCACAAGGTATTTTATAAATACAATTCTTTGCTCCTTTTTGTTTATTGTCAGGTTTAGTTTTAGATAAAGTAGATCTCAATGCGTTTGTTGTTTTAAATGTTGTTGAAATGTTGAATTTATTTTGTTTTTTTTTTCAGTTTTTCTGATAATCCTTTTATGTATGGTATTGG
Organism: Diabrotica undecimpunctata; assembly: GCF_040954645.1. Taxonomy (NCBI): domain Eukaryota; kingdom Metazoa; phylum Arthropoda; class Insecta; order Coleoptera; family Chrysomelidae; genus Diabrotica; species Diabrotica undecimpunctata. The sequence continues at coordinate 66,601,625 of NC_092805.1, forward strand.
TAGTTTCCTCGTATTATTCCTTGTGTATGCTGTAGGATCTCGTTCTAAGTTGTTCTGTTCTATTCGGTCGACTGTTAAAAATTCCTTATTTATAAACGATATCTTTTAATAAAACAGATGTTAACAAATATGTTTTTCCTCTAAGAACGAATTTTTGTTAGAACAGGTACTTTTGGCTCTATCGGTTAAGTATCTAATGATTCCCTTTTTTAATATATCATTTAGGGATGTGTCCGACACCTCTGATTCATGAGGCCATATTGAGAATACATCATCTACATATCTTCACCATACTGTGGGTTTTAAATTTTGTTTAGAAATAATATTTGTTTCAAAATCTTCCATAAATATATCAGCTAATAATGGAGATCAACTAGAGCCCGTTGCTAGACTCAAATTTTTGTTGATAGAATTCATTATTTAGTTGAAAATAGGTATTATCACTACATAATGTCAATAATTCTATTATAGCTGATATATTTAGTCTTGTTCTAATTACCAATATATCGCCACTTTCTAATTTTGTCGTGATTATATTCAAAGTCTTATCTAATGGTACATTTGTAAATAAACTATTTATGTCAAAACTTTCTAAAAAAACTATATTTTTCTGACGGATATTCTCAAGTTAAAGTTGATTTCATGTAATCGAATGAACTATCTTACAATAAAGTCGTATCAGGAACGCAACTCAGCAATATTGGCAATATAATTTTAGAGTATACTTTACAATGCATAATATATGTCTGAATTGTTAATATAAATGAGTCAGTTAAATTTAAATATTAGAAGAATTTTTCATCATTTAAGAAAAAACAAAATTTATTTAAATTATTAATGTTAAATGTTAAATCAATAAATTTATGTTAAACTTTAATTCTGGCTTATTCCTATTAAAACAGTAATTAATTATATATTATACATATGCACAATTATATTTTATGTCTGAACTATTAGGTGGTTTTACACTATTTAAAAATTCACGACAAGGAAATAACAAAGTGATGGAAATTTATTTGATCTAACAATAAAACACTGAAAACTTGAAAACTTTTGTTTTCAACACTTTCACAAAATTTATTTTAAATTTTCGTCACTACAGCTGTTTCGGCCAGAGTGCCTTTCTCAAGTGATCTATTTTTAGTATGTGTCTACACTTAATATAGTCTTTAACTGAATAAGTAGTTGAGGAGGGGAGATCTGTTTGTCTTAAGTTGATCATTCAGAATTATGTCTGTATTTTATAATTTGTTGATTTCCATAGATTCTAATAAAGATAGTTTAAGGCCTTTATTTTGAATGAGAAGAATTTAAAATTCGTCATTAAAAGAATGATTATGGTCTAGAAGGTGAAGTGCATACGTAGAGTCTGTTTTGCATTGAAAGCCCTTTTATGTTCTACTATATGTTTGATAAAAGTTCTACCAGTTTGACTGATGTAAGTTTTTGTGGCAGTCGTCACATTTTAGTTTGTATACACCGATGTCTAATTGCTGTTTCTTTTGGCTTTTGTTGTTCTTAATATATTAGCCTAAGTTGTTGTTTGTTCTTAAAGCTGGTGTTATTCGTTTCTTTTTATGTGTTGGGCTATTTTTGTTGATATCTTGCCAGTATATGTAATCGAGCAGAATGTACTGGATTTTTACTCTGTTAGTGGAAATACTAATTTCGGGGCTTTCTTATGTAGTTTTTGATTTAAAATTTTATTTATTGTGTGTTCGTTGTACCCATTGTTTACTGCTATTTGCTTATTCCGTTCTATCTCGAAGTTATTTTTTGACATGGGAATTTCTATTAATCTGTGTAAGATGTTATGGTACGCAGTGAATTTATGTTGCGTAGGATGGGATGATGAAGTGTATATAGTCGTGTCAGTATGGGTAGGTTTAATTTATGGATTGATTCTGTTCTGTTTTTATTGTGAATTCAATAGATAAAACAGGCGGATATATTGGGTATGAAGTTATTCGTTTAGTTTTTGTCATATTTCTATAATATCTATTACAGGACAATATTAAATATTAATAGAAATCCGAAGATATCTTAAGTTTGAAATCGATTCAAAAAAATGAAAATTCTTTGCTATCGACAATTTGCAAATGCCAACAGACGATAAATGAACTGACTATCTAGACAGAAACCCTTTGTATAGATAAAGTGACGTGTTATGGTACGAAAAATTTAGATTCCACTTGTAAGTTAATGTATCGTTTGTTTGCTTTGCAAATTGTAGAAAGCACAGATTTAGCATTTTGCTGAATATAAAAAAAATATTTTGTTTCATTCAGAAAGCTTACCACAAGTTCTCTCTGAGAATTTCAAAAGGATAAAACACGTATAAGGGAATGATGCTGCTCTGTATTGAAATTAAATCTTATTTGTCTTTCGCATTATATTAAATATTTTAAATATAATTATACATAAGATGTAATAATATAGTTTAAAAATGTGCAAAAAAACTCGTTATTAGCTTAGTAGCATAATATCTTACTCACATCGTTACGTTTTCACCACAATGTGCTGCGGTTAAAACATGTCTAGTACTTATCAATCCTCCACCACAGTTATAACCACCCAATGATCCTGAGTACGCTTTTATTCGTACCAGCCATGGAAATTGCCCAAGTTCTGCATCCTGGCCACCGAAAATCCTAAACTGCGTCTCTCTGGCTCGACCACACTCTTTAGGAAGCAAGTTCCATTTCGGATGACTGTCTATATCCTTAGGCACTTAAAAGGTAATTTTAAATAACATTATTATATTAAATAACTATCTACAAAATAATGCAATTTAATAAGGAAAAGCAAAACAAGAAAAACTAAGGAGAATTGGAGACAAAACATTAAAAGTAAAATTCAATATAAGCAAATATAAAATAAAGCAAATATTTATTATTTAAATATTTAATTTAATATATTACAATTTTTTTACAAATTTACAACCTAGCCTTTTGCGGTCGTTGTTATGAAATACCTACATGCCATGATACAACTCGTATAAATTTACTAACAATTCTGCCGACAGGTCGCCTGACATATTATACATGAAAATCGTAAAACAGGGATTTAGTCATTGGCTTCTCTAGTATGCCGTAAATATAAAGTCTTTAACTCGTTAACCATTCAATAAATGAAAATTTTAAAGCAATATTTGAATTGTTCGGTAGATTTCGGTTGAGAATCACCCATAACGGTTTTCCGGCAAATCCTGGTACTGGTAATCATTTGAAATGCATTTATGTTTGACCTTGCGCGTAGTACCTCCTCCTCCTCAATCCTAATCCCTTATCGGATGTGGTGACACCATCAGGTCTTTACAGTTTTTTCACCATTTCTCTCCATCCTTCTCTGTCCTGGGCTAGTTGTTCGGCTTCATGTAACCCTTGGTTAATCAGTATTTTTGTTTGATTTACCCAACGGCTTGGAGATATTCCCCTAGGTCTCTTACCTTAAACTCTACCCTCGACTATCAGTTTTTTCATCGTACCTGTTCTTCTAGCAATGTGTCCAAAATACTGCAAATATCTCTGTTGTACTTGTTTAAGCAATCTATTCTTTACTTGAAGTTGTTCCAATATCGATACGTTAGTGCGATGATCAATCCAGGATATTCTCAACATGCGGCGGTATACCCACATTTCAAAAGCGTCCAGTTTATTTTTATCCGCTTTCTTTAAGTTCCACTTTTCGGATGCATATGTCGCTATGGGAAAAATGAGCGCCCTTATCAGCCTTAGTTTTGTGTGTATTGTTCTGAAGCTATTTTCTTGTGGCATTTTAAACTAATTACTATTTAAATGGGAATAAGCCACAATTAAAGGTTAAAGTACGTTTATTGACGTTTCAATTTCCACTTCGGAAATCGTTCTCAAAATACAAACATTAGTAAATTAAACAATTTTTTTTTAAATAAAAAAAACTAAATTTGTTTAATTTACTAATGTTTGTATTTTGAGAACGATTTCCGAAGTGGAAATTGAAACGTCAATAAACGTACTTTAACCTTTAATTGTGGCTTATTCCCATTTAAATAGTAATTACTTTGTGTGTATTGTTATGCTAGAATTTTGCCAAATTGCTACCAGTTTCGTCATAGCTGTTCTAGCAATAGTCAACCTTCTACGTATCCCTCTGTCACACCCTCCGTCATTTGTTATTAGGGACCCCAGGTATATGAAACTATTTACTACTTCAAAGCCCCCAATTTCTTTAATGTGTTGAAGATTATTCCGAGCTCTGTCTACTATCATGATCTTTGTCTTACTCCTATTTAGCTGTAGTCCATATCTTTTGCTTTTTTCCTCCAGATGTTTCATTATGTCTTCCATTTCTTCTTGATTTACTTTGATAAAATGAAAGGCAGATATAGAGCACAGTTTTCTTAATTTATTCTTGCCCAAGTATTTTCGCTATATAAAGCATCATCAGGGGCATCTGAAATAACCCAAAAACGTTTTTTTAAATGAAGAAGTTGATAAACTTCAATAAAAAAACTCGAAGTTAATGGATGATAAAAGTTTTTTTGTGATTAACGTTTTAGACGTTTTATCCAAAGATGAAAAAATGACGGAACTGGAGGAAGAACTCAGACATGTGAAATGGGATATTATAGGAATTAGCGAAGTCAAAAGAAGAGGTGAAGATCAGGTCAAACTAAAATCAGGCAACATATTCCACTATAATGGGGAAACAGAATCGACAACTGGAGGAGTAGGTTTATTAGTACACAAAAAATTACAGAAAATGATACAGAGCATTGGCTGCATTTCCCCAAGAGTTATGTATATAAATCTAAGACTAAATAAGAGATACAATCTGAAAATAATCCAGGTATACGCCCCCACCAGCGATTACGAAGATGAGATTGTTGAAGCCTTCTATGAGGAAATCGAAAGAGCAAAAAAGCAGGAACCGGCCCATTACAATCTGATAGTGGGAGATTTTAACGGGAAACTCGGAAGGAAAAAGGACGAACAAGAAGTAGCAATCGGAGATTTTGGAATCGGAGTAAGAAACGAAAGAGGCGAAATACTTACCAACTTTCTACTGCAACACAAACTGTATGCAATGAACACCTTTTTTTAAGAAGAAACAGAGTAGAAAATGGACGTGGGTTAGTCCAGATGGAAGAACTAAGAGCGAATATGATTATATAATAACAGACAAAAAGCAAATTATTCAAGATGTCACTGTACTTAATAAACTATCAGTAGGAAGCGACCATAGACCAGTAAGAGCTAGAATAACGATAAACCTACAAAAAGAAAGAGCAAAGATGATAAACAGTGGCAAACGCATAGTTTGGAATTCACCAAATCAAGAAAAATTACACCAAAAGTGAAAAGATTAGCAAAGACACAAAAGCTCTCATGGAAATACGACGAAACCTAAGCGAGAAAGAAAAGGGAAACAAAGAAGAATATAGAAAACTAAATAAAAGAATTTCAGCGGATATTAGAAGAGATATAAGAAGATATAATACTAATGTAATTACTCAAACAGTAGAAAAGAACAAAGGTTTAAAGATAATGAAAAGAGAACTCACACAAAGTAAAAAAGAAATATACAAGCTAGAAGATAAAGACGGAAAGGCAACAACAGATAAACAAAACATTCTGAAAATAACTAGAGAGTTTTATAAAGACCTCTATACCAGCCAAAGATCACAAGAAAATTTACCGACACGAGTAAAGACTCTCATAAATCAGGGATCGGAAATACTTTTACCCATTACTGTGTCAGAAGTAAGATCAGCTTTAAAGGAAATGAAGAACCATCGATCGCCTGGTGACGATGGACTCGTTATTAAGGCAATAAAAGCATTAGGAGAAATTCTATTAAAATCAGTAAGCGAACTGTTTAATAAATGCTTACATGCGGGTACGATTCCTAAAGACTGGAACAATGCAGTGATAGTCTTGTTACACAAAAAAGGTGATATTACTAAATTAGAAAATTATAGACCCATCAGCCTCTTGACACATATGTATAAACTCTTTATGAAAATCTTAACAAAGAGACTAACACCTAAACTTGATTTCTATCAGCCCAAAGAACAGGCAGGCTTTAGGAGAGGATATGGCACAAATGACCATTTGCACACCATAAAGATCTTAATTGAAAAATGCATCGAGTACAACATACCACTGGTTCTTGCATTTGTCGATTACGAGAAGGCTTTTGATACTGTAGAGTTTGAAACCGTACTGGAAGCCCTAAATCAAAGCCGAATAGATTACAGGTACACGTCACTAATCAAAAACATCTACAAAAACGCTACATCAAGTATACGACTACACGAAGACACAGAAAAATTCAGCTTAGGTCGAGGAGTAAGACAAGGAGACAATATTTCACCAAAATTGTTCACGGCAGCTCTAGAGTCAATATTTAAGAACACCCAATGGCAAGATATGGGCATCAATATAGATGGAGAAAGAATAAATCATCTGAGGTTTGCAGATGATGTCGTATTAATCGCAGATAACTTACAGGATACGGTTTCTATGCTACATTCGCTTAAAAGTCTGTCTGAAAGAGCAGGATTAAAGATAAACTTTGAGAAAACTAAACTTATGACAAATCTCGTAATGAGTGGAAATATAACCATCGACAATAATACCATACAACAAACAGACACTTACAAATATCTGGGACACGAGATCAAAATAAACAGAGACAATCAAACAAATGAAATACAGAGGCGAATAGGCCTGACATGGGCAGCATTTGGCAAACTAAGCCATATTCTAAAAAGTTCAATTCCCATGTGTCTCAAGCGAAAAGTTTATAACCAATGTGTTTTGCCTGTACAAACTTATGGAGCAGAGACTTTAACACTAACGCAGAAATCTGCGAATAAACTAAGAGTTACACAACGAGCCATGGAACGTGCAATGCTGAATGTGAGCCTCCGAGACCACATAACAAACCGACAAATCAGGCAAAGATCAGGAGTTCAAGACGTCATCGAAAGAACCACGAGACTTAAGTGGAACTGGGCAGGACACTTAGCCAGAACACAAGATGGACGATGGACAAGACGAATTATGGAATGGAGGCCCAGAAATTATAAAAGAAGCCGAGGACGACCACCGACTAGATGAACCGACGACATAAAAAGAGTAGCGGGAAACTGGCTACAAGCGGCCCAGTGTAGAGAACACTGGAAAGAACTGAGGGAGGCCTATGTCCAGCAGTGGACGGGATTGGCTGATTGATGATGAACGTTTTAGACTTACTTCGTCAATTTTGAGTTATCCAACAAGTGCAGAATGTAATAAACATAACATTAAACATAAAACTGTACAAACACTACACTAAACAAGGACAAACAGTTTAAAATTATTTAAAAATTGGTCGAAGCTACATTCTTGTCGGCAACACGAGAGAGAGAATGGTATAAACGGAAATGTTAAGGTGACATATGACAGCTTGTATGGGCAGTCACAATCATGGAAGTGTGATCTGCACATATTAAAGTTCTATGTAAGTAAGCATTGACGTCCAACTAACATTACTATAGGAAATCAACTGATGAAATATGACATATAGAATATTTTAATTTAACTAGATTGCATAATCCAGATCTCACACTTACACCTGTCTATAATAAGTAAGTTGATAGTTTGAGAGCAAATGAAGTGGACATACAGTGTGAATGCAAGAAATAGACTAAACAATCTATTAGACAGTGGGTGGTTGACTACAATAAAATGGTCTACCAAGCACTATCAATACTGTAAAAAGAGAGAAGAAATCTGACTATGAAATTAAAATACTAAAAATTAAAACAAAATTGAAAGCAGTATATAAATGGCTCAGTGCTGGGAGGATTTGCAATTGAGCTGGATACTCTAAGAGAAGGTTTGACAAACAATGCTGATATTGAACAATATTTGAGAAATTCTTGCATTAGCTTACTTCAACAACAGCAATGTAAGTACAAACGTAACTTTTATAGAAATCACCATTCTTTTAAAAGACAAAAGGATTTGCTAAAATCAATTAAACTAAAAATCGATAGAGATTCTCTAGTACTCAGCAAGGCTGATACGGGAAATTGTGTTGTAATCTTAGAACAAATTCAATACATAGAGAAAGTAGAATCTTTCCTTTCAGATAATAATTTTGTAGTTTTGGAAAAAAATCCACTTACCAGCTTTATTAATAAAACAATAGCAATGGTTAAATTGTTTAATGATACTATTACTAAATATAACAACAGAAAGCTAACTGTATCTAATCCTATAACACCTAGGTTATATGGACTTCCTAAAATCCATAAACACAATTGTCCCATAAGGCCTGTTGTAAGTTTTTGTAACACTCCAGTTTCTATATTGTCAGAGTTTGTTTATAACACAATTCACTCTCCATTACTAGTTTTAAACCTAAATTCTCAATTACAAATTCTTTAGATCTAATAGAACGTGTAAATAACATTAAAATAGAAGAGAGTTTTTATTTAGTTTCTTTTGATGTTTCCAATTTGTTTACTTCTGTACCAAGAGATGAAACATTACCTTTAATACACAACCTTCTAAACAGTTGCAACATACTGGCAAAAGACAAACATGCTAACTATGCTCAAATTCTGTCTTGATCAGGACTTCTTCCAATTTAATCAAAAAATATATAAACAACCAACAGGTTTAGCAATGGGATCTCCATTATCACCTTTTCTAGCTGATATTTTTTTGGACAGCGTAGAACAGAAATTTGTTAACAACAACAGCAAAATAGTTCTTTGGTCAAGATACGTTGATGACTGTATAGCTCTCATACAAGGAACCCAAGATGACGCTTTACAGATTTTGGATGATCTTAATAACCTCCATCCTAATATCTCTTTTACATTGGAACAAGAATCTAACAATAAGCTGAACTTCTTGGATATGACCATATCTCATAATAAAGATTCTCTTAAGTACAATATTTACAGAAAACCCACCTAAACGGATCATGTTATACATGAGACATCCAACCATCCAACCCAACATATAATGGCTGCTTTCAATAGTTATATTCATAGGTTGCTCAAATTTCCACTTTCGAATGATAATTTTAATTTAGAACTTAATACTCTCAAGCAAATTGCTTTCAATAATGGTTATGATCCCAACATTATCCATAAGCTTCTAAATAGAGCTAAACTCAAATAGTAGAAAGAAAAACTATTTGGAGTTGGATTTATTTGAAGATTTGGAGATCACAAAAGAAACAAATGGAAACTCTCATTGTCTTAATACTCAAATTAATTTAAATTGTACTAAGTTTAAACCTATTTTTAAAAACTTTATTACAGCTTCACCTTGTAGTGGACCCAGCTCGGTTGTTTAGACTTCTTGCACTGAGTATATCAATTAAGAATTTCATACTTTGATCAACATTACTATTTTATTCTACAACAATTTACAAAACTAGCTTGCTCAGGTTCAATTGATCTATAGTTGGCGTTAATTAAACTCTCCATGTCTCTGCATAATTTAAATATGCCATCCCCACAGTTGTATATTTCAACATCTCCCACTATTGGTCATTTGGTCTTTAGTAACGCTTTTACATATTAGTTTTATAGTTCTCCCATTGACTGGGGGTTTAACTGAACTACTTGAATTATACCCTATTTATATACTGCTTTCAATTTTGTTATAATTTTTAGTATTTTAATTTCATGGTCAGATTTCTTCTCTTTTTTACAGTATTGATAGTGCTTGGTAGACCATTTTATTGTAGTCAACCACCCACTGTCTAATAGATTGTTTAGTCTATTTCTTGCATTCACACTTTATGTCCACTTCAATTGCTCTCAAACTAACAACCTACTTATTATAGACAGGTGTAAGTGTGAGATCTGGATTATGCAATCTAGTTAAATTAAAATATTCTATATGTCATATTTCATCAGTTGATTTCCTATAGTAGTGTCAGTTGGACCTTTGGTCAATGCTTACTTACATAGAATTTTAATATGTGCAGATCACACTTCCATGATTGTGACTGTCCATACAAGCTGTCATATGTCACATGTCACCTTAACATTTCCGTTTATACCATTCTCTCTCCTGTTGCCGACAAGAATGTAGCTTCGACCAATTTTTAAATAATTTTAAACTGTTTGTCCTTGTTTAGTGTAGTGTTTGTACAGTTTTATGTTTAATGTTGTTTATTACATTCTGCACTTGTTGGATAGCTCAAAATTGACGAAGTAAGTCTAAAACGTTAATAACAAAAAAACTTTTATCATCCATTAACTTCGACTTTTTTTATTGAAGTTAATCAACTTCTTCATTTAAAAAAACGATTTTGGGTTATTTCAGATGCCCCTGATGATGCTTTAGATAGCGAAAGTACTTGGGCAAGAATAAATTAAGAAAAGTGTGCTCGATATCTGCCTTTCATTTTATCAAAGTTCATTTATTCGAGCATTCAACCTTATATAAATAAAAAATCTTCTTGATTTGCCGCGATTATTAAAGTGTCATCTGCATATCTCAAGTTATTGATTTTTTGACCTCCTACTGATATTCAGCCCTTCCATCCGTCTAGTACCTTTCGCATAATGTATTCGCTGTAGATATTAAACAGAGCTGGCGAGATTATGCATCCCTGCCTGACACCTGCCTCTGTTCTCAAATGATCGGAATGGGTGTTGTTTACCTTTACTGTGCACTTATTATTTTATGATGTCAAATGACAGCAGCTATGAACCATAGCTGCTGGCATTTGACTTTATCGAAGGCCTTTGTGTAATCCACAAAGCACATAAGCATAGGAGTATTAAATTCACGAGTTTTTTCTATTAGCTGTCTGACATTAAGGATGTGTTCTCTTGTGCCTTTTCCTGGGACAAATCCCGCTTGTTCTTCTGATATCTGAGGCAATAGAAAAGCTTTTAGTCTTTCATGTATTACATGAAGTAGAACCTTGCTTGCATGGGATATTAGGGTTACCGTTCTGTAGTTGCTGCAATCTAGCGGAGTACACATGCTTCAATTTTAATTAGAGAGAAGTGTTTATTTGGAGTTCTGTTGATTTTATAAAGATAGTGTTAGTATTTTCAACATGAGTAAAAGATAGTATTTAACTTAGGTAGAATTAGAGGTCCTACTATCTCGCCTAGGTGACGACTCGGATATGGATACTAATATTATAGAAAATGAAGTTGATTTAGACTCGTCTTAATATAAGATGTTTCTTAAAGAAATTTTAGAATCGTATGGATATCTTCCGCTGAAGATATAACCGCTACAGAAGATGTTGATTTTCAGGAACCATGGGAGGATAATCAACTGAAATTTAAAAATTTTTCGTCTATCTACTTCTATAAGATGTGCTCAGGATGTCCTGCTTTACACTCTGAAAATTGTTTTCAAAAATATCCATACATTGCAAGACCATAACTGAAAAATAGATTGATACTTTTTATAAAGAATATATTATAGACTAGTCTGTTATTATATATAAGGTTCTTGAACTCCTAAGTGGAGCATAGAGCTTCAGTGAAAATTTTGCGCTAAGGCCTTTACCTCATTCCAAGATTTTCCTTGACCTCTTATCTCGTCCATGATATATCTTCTCCAAGTTTGTGCTGGGCGACCTCTTTTTCTTCTTCCTTGGGGATTCCACTCTAGGGCAATCTTTGCAATACTGGAATTATTTTTTATGAGTGTGTGACCAATCCAACCTACTTTCTGGACTTTATTTGATGTGCTATCTTTTTTTGTTCGGTCAGTAAGGGTTTTTGTCACTTTCCAGGTTTCACATCTGTAGAGTAGAACAAAAATGAAATTTGACTGGAATATGCGGATCTCTGTCCTTGTAGTATAATCGCCAGATCTCCATACAGTTTCGATGATAAATATTACCAAACATCGGTAATATTTATCATCGATAGATAGCATTACTTTCGCCTTCAAACGCTTCAAACGAAACGTCACACTAACACTGCCGTGTTAACTCAAAGGGGCGTAACTGCAATTTTTATTAAAAACGAGTTTCATATCCCACGCGTTATTTAGTAATCTTTTCTACAAATCTACCTGAGTTTCATAGCCGTATCTGCAATAAAACCGGATATATACTGCTTAAATTAATAGCCGTTTCTGAATTTTCTACTAAAATGTTAGCTTTAAAAACCGCAACTGTAAATGTTAACACAAAAGCCGTAACTAAAAGGTTTTCGGCAGATACGGCCCATTCACTTAACATTTTAAGATATTATTATGTTGGCGCGAAAAGTAGTAAACTGTCAATTTACTTTATTTCTAACCTTACTTTTTCGTATTTTCATAGAATGTGTTTAGTTTATTGCAGAAACAACTAGTAAGTATATTTTCTACTAATTTATATAAAAGGCTAAACAAATACAAATTGTTACCTTGTACCTATGTGTCAAGGTAAATATTTTTGGTTCTGAAGTTATTGTAAATTGATTATCTCGAAAATAAGGTTATGTCACTTTTTTTTCACACCAAATAGGTATTTATATTATGTATATTCTATTAAAAACTATAAAAATGATTATTGTTTTGTCAAATTACTTGATGAAAAAATTTGTTTCAGCAGAATTTAGAGGACGAGGTAAAATGTTGGTGGACCTAGCTTTAAATTCCGCAGAAACAAATAACGAGCTATCAAATATAGCTCAGTCAGATATTGAATCTGACGTGTCTGATGATAGAGACTACCTTCCTTCAACATCTACCTCAAATGAAGAATTTTGGGACACAGATAATAACGTTAGCGACCAAAATATACATATTATTAGCCATATCCCATTACAACCTGCTTTAACAACGAGCTCAACAGCTATTTCGGAATTAAATTTAAACAACTTATTGACAGATACGGAAGAACATCGTACTACCAATAATTATAACTATTTTAATAATTTAATTTACAGTATTATACAAAGCGCAATAGACAAATCAGAGAGCAAAAAAATACTAAAAAGGGACCGTTAAGAAAACGGAAAAAGATAGAAGAAAGTTTAAGTGAACGGCGTTCAATAAAAATGCAAAAGTTAGTCAATAAACACAAAATATCTGGAAGCTGTTTGGCTACTTTCAAGAAAAATTGCAGTAATAAAGTTTCAACTCTTCGACGGCAAGATATAAATAGGCAGTTTTGGAATCTTTCCTTCGAGAAACAGAAAGTTTTTTATTCAAGTTCCATTTTAAAGATTCCCAAAAAAAGATGCGCAACTAGAAATTCAGATAGTTCGCGGCGCTCTTTTACATTTATCTATCAGTTAAAAGATGAAGAAGAAATACCTCAAAATATTTGTAAAGTATTTTATCTGACAACTTTAGGACATCATGAAAAAAAATGATAAGCCAGTTAAAACAAATTAAAAAAAAAATTTTAAGTTATTATCCGAGTTAAATTCGGTAAAAATTGGAATTTCTACACAATAATCTTGGTAACTATAAATGGTTCATATTTAATATTATTTTTGTAGAATTTATTGGCTATATCAGGATTAAGGAAAGATTTAGTGGCTCCTGTATAAAAAAAAAAGTTTAAGAGGGGATTTTCAATTGTAATGTATGAAAGCTCTCTTTTGTCAGCATAGAAATGCAAATCTACTACGTTTCTTTTTTTTTCTTCGTGAAATCTTTGAAAATTTACATCTTCCTCATATGTTTGGCTTTCTTGTTCATAGTAAAAGTAATCTGTATTTTATATACCTTTATTGTAATTGCTTTCCTCTTGTTCGATATTAAAGAGCTCTTCTACGGCAAATCGGGGCTAGCTGTTTGTTGAAAGCGGAAGTTACTTTGAGATTGGGGTCTATTAAAAACGTTTTGGCATGTGGATACGCTCATAAATGTTGGCTTATATGATTGAGATGGTTTATGAAAATTGGGTTGGTTAGCCCTAGAATTTGATGCATATTGAGTGATTTGTTGATTTTTTTGGAATCTAGATGGTTGAAATGTCCCTCTTGGACTATTGCTAAATGGCTGTTGTTGCAAAAGCATTTGATTTGGCCTAAAGAATGACTGTGGCCATTAGGGCTTGGGTACCTTAGGCTACACATTGTGTAGAAGCGGGTGTATGAGTGAAATTGTGTCTCTGCGTTTGTGAAGTGGTAGATGGTTTGTTAGAAGATGATAAGGAATAATGAAATGTTTGGGGATATCTAATATTATTTTTTTTCCTGAATATATTGGATCGCAAGATCGAGATTCGGTGGTCTCATGGATCGAATTGTTGTTCCTAGGGGTTCTCTTAGACCTGCCGAAAAAACTCCTGCTTAAACCTGCTCTAACCTGCGATTAGAGCTTGTTGTTGGAAAAATTATTTCTTACTTCTTTTAACGTCCTCATGTTTCTCATGTGCAATTTAATGTGATTTGAAATGGTATTTAAAAGACTTATGACTTTTTTATAAAATTAATTAAAAATTTTTGTTTGGGGTTTGACCAAGATTGACTAAATCTCTAGTTGATGAGTTTTCGTTACTTTGGTCTGCTAAATTTTGGATAAGAATTGATTTTATTGACGGCCAATCTTTACTGCGTTTACAGAAATAATTTCTCTGGCTCTTCCTTTAATTTTGTTCATAATTACTCAGGTAATCAGGTAATATGATTTGTCTGATCCCAGAAATGGTTTAGAAGCATGAAAATAACATCGATAAAATTATGTTAGATTCAAAAATTGTTGACAAAGAGTGGCTTATTCTAAAGGATGATACTTGTGAAATTATATTAGAAGTAGGTTAGGTTAGGTTAGGAAGTAGAAATAAGATGAAATTTGCTTACAGGTATATGATGATACTTGGATGGATTCTATTTTAGTACAAGTTTCTTTTCTTCTGTAAGTTTCTTTTTGACTTTCTTCATAAATATGTTTCTGTGCCCATTTGCCTGGAATCCGCGTGGGTGAAACGGCTACAGTTTTCCCTGGATTTTGGTTCGGTGGGGGTTTCAAACGTTTGAAAAGGACGAAGATCTTCTGAAGACTCTCCCACTAATTCACTGAATGCGCCAATTAAGTGTTGTCACTCCCGAAGGTACTTTTTAAAAAGGCCCTTTTAAAGGTACATCTAACAGAGTAACACCACTTTATTTAATTAAATTACAACTGACTTTAAAATAAAAATTTGCAGTATTTATAAGAAATTAATTGATGAAGACCTGTCTGTAATTTGTGTCGGAACTGCTAATCGGCTGGACTATTGGACTGCAATACCGCTGACAATCGGAGTTAATGTATCATAATTTGCATGAACCACCCCAAATCATACATCCAACGCATCACACTACCACGCACACAGGGAGAGATACGAACGGGTTGTTTTGGAAATATCACCCACTATCAAAAGACGAGAACAAGCAAAAAAACAAAGACAAAATATATAGAGCAGACAAAATATACGAACGGGTTGTTTTGGAAATATTACCCTCTGTCTAAAGCCAAAAAAACAAGAAAAAAACCAAAGAAAAAAGTATATAGAGCAGCAATTAGACAAGAGATAGCATACGGAACAGAAGTAATGTGTGGGAAAGAAAAATTATGAGAATACAGAGCCCAATAAAGATAGAACAAGAGGATATAGAAGACTAATGAAGCATGAAATAAGAAATAGAAATACATATAACCGAACGGACGGATAGTGAAATTTATTAACTCTCAAAGACTAGGATGGTGTGAACACATACAAAAAAGAGAAGAAGACACACTATTTAGGAAGATAACAAACCTGAAACCGGTAATAAACAGACCAAAAGGAAGACATATCGCATGTTTTAAATAATATTTTTGACGATTGACCATTTACCTAAATGTAATTCCCACTAATATATCAAATAATACCAGATCATTTAATTATCATCAAAAATGTAATATATGATGATAAGTATAAATGTATTAATGGTAATACGATATTCATAGATATCGCCCAAGGATTGATTTTGTCCTATGCTCTAATGTAAGAAATGCGTTTTGTTGAGTGTGACGTAGGCGTGGGGATTCGTGGTTGACATTTCTTATTGTTTTATATAGAATAGTTGTGCCAGCTGCCAATTTTTTTGTTGTACTAGCGATTTAACGGCCTTATAAGACTATTTAATTATTGTTTCTATATCAATTTACTTGTATAAACAAAATGGGTGGTAATAGATGTGTCATATATGGCTGTGACAATAATTTGAAGAGTGTGAAAAGAAAACCAAGAATATGCCTGTTATTTTTCACAGTTTGCCAAAAGGAAAGGATTTAGTGTCGAAAACTATAAGGGCTGAATGGGAATATAACCAATGCAGAAGAGCTGATAATTTTAATCCTGATTCTAGTAGAATCTGCTCTGTTCATTTTACAAACAATGACTATGAAAGATCTTCAAAATGAATTATTAGGTAAAATAAAAATGCAATAAAATGCATATAAAAAATTTTTAACGTAACTTATTTTAGGTTTACCTACTAAACGCCTTTTAAAGAAAACTGCAGTTCCAACACTTTGTTTATAAAACATAGAGATAGTGCAAGCACTCCTGACCATGGCGCAGTAGACGAAATTTGGTTTAGTCCCCACTTCCATGCGAAACGCATTGTACTATGCACTGTATAATTCCACTTACAATAGAACGTTTCTGCCTTTACGTGAATTTGACTCCGCCTTCGCGCAGCTCCTTGGTCAGGAGTGTTTGAACTATCTCTACCTTTGTCACACCTTCTGTCTCTACTCGTGAAGGTAGATTAGATGTTAGAAACAAAAAGCAACTTGTAGCAGAAATTACAAAGATTGATTCAAATATTTTGAATATTGCATCTAATCAACATGAACATACTATTATTGAATCTGAAATAATTTTTGAACAAGCTGGTGACAATATAGATTTAAAGCCTGAAGTAGATTTTGAAGCAAAATACAAGGAATTATTAAACAAGTATGAAAAATTAATAGCTGATCATTCCAATTTGAAGAAAAACGGTCAAATAAAAATATAAAATTTAACAAGTCAGTTGAGGTATTCTAAAGCAAAAAATATGAATGTTCAGAAAAAATAAAAAAAAAATCTGAAATTTTTGCTGAAATTTTGTTAAATAAAGTGTTGACCACAAACCAAATTGCACTTATTTCTGAGTGTGGATCAATATATTAGTCCAAAAGTATTCCAAAAAGCCAAAGCCAATCTTAAAATTCCTTAAGAAAACATAGAAGAACCTGATGTATCTAACAATAGTAGTTCTTTCTCTTCCCAAGAATCATCTTCTAATCAGTCTGCCACCTCATATTGTGTTGTCAGTGATTTGCAGGAAACTACAGAAGATGCCTTACAATACATCGCTGGGTATTTAGCAAAAAAATTTAAAGATAGTTTACCTGATTTAGGTAATTTCACATACAAAGTTAGTGAACATAGTTATAGTTTACATCATGGGTGCAGCAACTCTCTTATGGAGGTCTTATCAAGCCTACAGATGAGTGGTTCATAAAAATAAAATTATGGAATAATTATTATGAAAAATATATTGATACCTATAGGAAAAATAATGGAGTTGTGTAACAAGATTATACTTGGCAACCCTGTCACCCATTGTGACGTAGGATGCTGTCAACGGTTGTCTGCCATATTTCATTGGCATTGTCATATTGTCTAAATAGCAATCAACATCCATGTGTGTATATGTATAATGTAGTTTTAATTGTTTTATTTTTCATCTGAATACACCATATCAAGCAATGTGTTTTATTATCGTTTACATCAACCTGTGCGTTGCTACCTATTTGCAGTGAAGTTATTACGAAATAAACCCTTCTTTCTCGAGAATCACATCCCCACCTAACCATCCCCTTAAACCTGGCGTTCCAACTAGTGGCCGAGAATGAACAATATTTCGTAAGTGTTAAAGTGCTTTTGATGCCATAGATTTCGCTGTAAGTATTTTTTTTGAATCATTAACCCTACTTTCACAGCATGGCACCTTTCATTTCGCGCGGTTTTACGCTTGTCCATGCCGGCATATCGATTTTGCATCGATGTTATCAGGACAGTACGGAAATCGATTTATTTCGATTATTCTAGCGAATACTTGTTTTTGTTTGTCGTTCTACGCAGTGTTGCCTATGTCTAACATAATTTCGTAGTTCTTCAAATTTTTTCAACATTTTGTTGCCAAATGTAAAATTTTATCCAATTTGTTCAGATTTTCTATTAAAATATATAATTACTTTTTCAATAAAATAACTTTTATTGCGTATACTTATACAAGTTTTTCAATAAAATAACATTTATTGCGTACAATTATACAACTTTTTCAATAAAATAATATTTATTGCGTATAATTATACAATTTTTCAATAAAAATAACTTTTATTGCGTATAATTATATAAGTTTTTTAATAAAATAACATTTATTGCGTATAATTATACAACTTTTTCAATAAAATAATATTTATTGCGTATAATTAAACATTTTTCTCAATAAAATAACTTATTGCTCATAATTATATATCTTTTTTCAATAAAATAACTTTTATTGCTTATATAACCATTTCAGTTTTACAATAAAATAATTTTATTGCATATTTAGTGATATTTGGTTGTCTGTTATATCTTGAACAATGCCGAAAGCCAATTCACAAAATCTTACAGGAGAGTAAAAATCAGAGATCTTACGAGAACTCCTACACATATGTCAGGTGAAAATTTCGTTAAATGTACTGCTCGTTTTGATGGTACTATTAACGCTGATGTTGAAGCTTTTCTTGACAATGTAATCACTTTTAAGGACTGCTCCCAAATAAGTGATGAGAATGCTCTTCGTGGTTTATCCATGCTGCTTAATAGTTTTGCTGCTACATGGTGGCAAGGTATTAAAAATACAGTTCTCACATGGGAAGATGCTGTACAGGCCTTAAAAGATGCCTATTCGAAAAATATTTATATATTTAATATTTCGAGAAGTATTCTCGCGTGAACAAAATTCTAGTGAACCTACTGAATTATTTGTTTCCCATATTCGAGCTTTGCTAGCACAATTACCTTATACCCTAACTGAAGAGGTTCAGTTGGATATGGTTTATGGCTTACTTGTACGCAAATTACGAAAAAGGCTACCAAGAAATAAATTTCAAAACTTTAAGGAACTTTTAATGGAATCTCGAGAAATCGAAGCAGCCTTAAAGGAAGGTTTAGTTGCTACCGACTTTGATCGTCGACAAAAACCTCAATCAAATCCAGAAAAGGACGCTTGCAAAATAAAATTCAAATCGAAGTGTACGTTTTGTAAACATTTTGGCCATATTCAGTTAGAATGCAGAAAATTTAACAATATTAGTCAAAAGACTAAGCAATCTAATTCTAATGATTCAGTTATCACGTATGTACCTCCTAGTCGTCTAAATACGAATCCTAGAAATTCAAATGTACCTCCTCAACGTTCTTCCAGTGTAGTTTGTTATGGTTGCAATACTCCTGGTTATGTTCGCACTAATTGTCCTAACTGTAAAATTACTGTAAATCCTATTACTACAAAAGCAGCCTCTTCTGTAGAGCTTCTTTTAGCAGAAACTAACAATTTGAATAATCGCCCCCTCTTACCAATAAGTGTCTTAGGTTTGAGTGGTTGCGCATATGTTAATACTGGAGCAAAATGTACTATAGTTGGAATTAAGCTATACAATCATTTTGTAAACAAAGGTCTACACTATGTTTCCAAGGAAATGAGTTTAGTGCTTGCTGACAGCGTAAGCCACACAGTAATAGCTCATATTTTTGAATGTTTGGTTCTCCTATTAGATAGATCCATACCTACAACTTTTGTTGCAGTTCCTGAGCACACATCAGCTAAAACTCTTCTTGGCATAGACTTCTTAAAAAATGCTGATGATATTATTATTAATATCCCTCAAATAAAATTCTCATTTGCTGATTCTCCTAATGTTCAACATAAATTATTAGGGAACCTAACTCCTGAAATGCTTCAATTAACCTTCTTGAACTCACTTTACGACAGGACGAAGCCTCACAGTTAAATACTTCTGATCGTAGTATCTTACAATGCTTGATAAATCAGTACAGTGGTGTGTTTATGGAACATAATAAACCTACACCATTTGCTGAACATTGTATTAATTTAACCAGTGATATTCCAATCGCTGTGCCTCCTTATAGGACAACTCCTCAGAAAGCTGAAATACTCAAAAATGAAATCCATCATTTATTGGAAATGGAAATCATTGATGAATCCGACTCAGCTTATGCTGCACCTACTGTGCTCGTTCCTAAAAAAGATGGTACTCTTCGCATGTGCGTCGATTACAGACGCCTCAACGAAATAACTGTACCAGATAGGTATCCTCTGACGAGGATGGACGATCTTTTGCATGCGACAAAACAGGACACTAGTAGACAGTAGTAGACTTAGTAGACATCACCCGATATACTGATCGCGGTTATGTCATGAATCAGGGAGTCTTGTATCGATATAATCAAGACCTTGAATGTGAAGACGCTCAGTTGGTAGTGCCTCAAAGTAAAATAGCCGATGTTTTGAAAGAGTGCCATGATATGCCCATCGCAGGACATTATGGTGTTGAAAAGACAATTCAAAGAATTGCTCTTCGTTACTACTGGCCTACTATTAGGCGAGATGTCATAAAGCATATAAAGAAATGCATCGACTGCCAAAGGTATAAACCTTTGAATCTGAAACCAGCAGGTCTGATCCAGACACCTGTATTGGCACAACGTTTTGAATGCATTGCAATTGATTTAGTGGGTCCACTACCTGTAACTGAAAAAGGAAACAGATAGATTTTCGCAGTGGAAGATACTTCCACGAAACGGATAGAAATATTCCCGTTAAAACAAGGTACTGCGGAGGAGTGCACAAAGGTACTAAAAAGCGAGGTATGTTTACGATACGGCACCCCTCGTAGAATAATAAGTGACGATGGACCCCAATTCGTTAGTAAAATAATGCAGCAGTTTACATACTGCCTAGGTATTCAGCAATCATTCATTCCTGTTTATCACCCTGCCTCAAATCCGGAGGAACGTAAAAATCGCGATCTAAAGATTCAGATTTCTATATTAGTGCAAAGGGACCATACTAAATGGGATAAAGTGCTACCCAGTATTCGTTTTTCCATGAATACGGTACCAAATTTAGCTACCGGTTATTCCCCGGCGTATTTGAACTTTGCACGTGAGCTACGTACGCCTACAGATGTGCATAAAGACTTACGAGCTATTATCGCGAGTGAAACGGTTATTCCTGAGATAACGTCGTACTTGCGCAGACATACAGACATTTTACTAAGTGCGCGTGAGAATAATGAGTTACGCCAAGTCGCTTCGAAACTGTATGCAGATAAAACTTTCGCGAAATCGTTGTGTTTAACAAAGGACAGAAAGTTCTCGTAAAGACTCACATCCTTAGTAAGAGTGATGCAGGACTGTCTTCCAAATTTGCGCCGCGTCGCGATGGCCCATACCTTATCCCCAACCAACTTTCTCCTACTTCGTATGAGTAAGCAACTCATACCTTAGATGGCCTATACCTTAGATGTGCATAAAGACTTACGAGCTATTATCGCGAGTGAAACGGTTATTCCTGAGATAACGCCGTACTTGCGCAGACATACAGACATTTTACTAAGTGCGCGTGAGAATAATGAGTTACGTCAAGTCGCTTCGAAACTGTACGCAGATAAAACTTTCGCGAAACCGTTGTGTTTAACAAAGGACAGAAAGTTCTCGTAAAGACTCACATCCTTAGTAAGAGTGATGCAGGACTGTCTTCCAAATTTGCGCCGCGTCGCGATGGCCCATACCTTATCCCCAACCAACTTTCTCCTGCTTCGTATGAGTTAGCAACTGTAACGCACCCGGATATAGCAATTGCAAAGTACCATGTATCAGCTCTCCATCGTTTTGTGGAGGACGATTCCAATTCGCCTATAACACCTCTACATGAGTTACGTAGTAGAGGACGACCTTCAAACACGTTGCAGAAAGGTGTTCCAGATGAAGCCAAAGGGGCTATCCCAAAACGACACCTAAAGCCAACGCAGCAATTCGCAAGTTCTGGTGTACCTGAAACCACAACCTGTGACCCCAGAAGTACCTCTTTGCCTGCAAAGAGTAATGGTTCTATGCAGACACCTAGGCGTTCCAAGCACCGTCCTAAGCGTTACCAAGACGCCCATGAATGATGCCCGAGGTTTGTCCCAAGCCCTCGCCAACAATCAACAACCATACATGTTTTGTATCAGTCATCTTCTACGTCTGATCCAAAGGGGGAGGATGTAACAAGATTATACTTGGCAACCCTGTCACCCATTGTGACGTAGGATGCTGTCAACGGTTGTCTGCCATATTTCATTGGCATTGTCATATTGTCTAAATAGCAATCAACATGCATGTGTGTATATGTATAATGTAGTTTTAATTGTTTTATTTTTCATCTGAATACACCACATCAAGCAATGTGTTTTATTATCGTTTACATCAACCTGTGCGTTGCTACCTATTTGCAGTGAAGTTATTACGAAATAAACCCTTCTTTCTCGAGAATCACATCCCCACCTAACCATCCCCTTAAAGTTGTTGGAAACATTTCAAAAAGGATTTAAAAAAAAGAAAAAGTGTTGCCATATGCGCTTACTAAAAACTTTTGTAAACTTAGAACAATACTTAGAATAAATTATAGAAATTTAAAATTCAAGGAAGCTGAAAATTTTGAAGCAAAAAAACTTATCCCTGTTGGATTCAACTAGGTCAAAAATTAGAAAATTAAATGAAATTGTTCGGCAGGGAATGTTTCTAAAGTTTCCTAGTATTGTATACTGTTTAGTTTTACCTATATATGTTTATGAAATAAATGGTTCAGTATTGAATAATTTTATTTATCATCAAATGTTTTTGGATATTAATTTGTGCTCTGACTACGTACGTAAAACACGGATTTATAGATTTTATTTACCAGAAATATTTACTTTGAGAGTAAACTGACATTTATTAATTTAATTATAACACTAGCAAATGCATTCATTTCGAAAATAAATTTTATTTGCCATGTAAAACAGATCATTAAGAATTTATAAGTCTGAATGTCTGTTAAAAATCTGATTATCTGCCATCTATTTACAAAAACAAAACGTAAATTTTTCGTTTTAAACTTTTTAATCTCAAATTAAGCTCATCTTCCGTAAAAGTTAATAGTAAAAATATAATTGTCTTCGTCGATAACAGTCTTGAGATAATGAATCATTGTTTCAAAGGCGTAACTTTGTTTATATGGAATATTTTATTCTGATTGACACAGCAAAGCAGTAAAATAGTATTTATAAAGATATTGTAAAAGATATTTCGCTTTCTTGGTCTTTTAGTAATGAAGATATCTGCATTAAATAGTTAAGACTATTTAATAAAATTATTGTCCATACAATTTGGCAACTCAGAAAAAGCATGTCGCAGTATAGCCATCTCTAGGATCAGAAACAAATTAATTGAGGGTGAAGATCAACCTTAATATGACCATCTCATTTGAGGTTTCTTACATCTCCTCTGCACTAGTTGTTAGTGCACAGTACGGTGTTAATACACAGCGACGGGCCCGTCAACTTAGATATGTTAAAGGTGTATAATAAGCTATTCTGATCATTTGTTTAAAAGTTATTGAAAATTTTCGTGATTTTCAAAATCCTGATATAAGGTCAGTGTATTTAATTATTACAACCAAACTTTCATTCATAATACAAGCAAATGATAGTAACGTCACAGTATATACAACAACCAGTATTCCCACTCCGCTTTGGCGCAAAAGTTCGCGCAATTTTACTCGCACAGAGAGCGACGCCATTTTCTCTGGTGTCCGAAAAATTTGACGGCTCTCATTGGTCATTGGCCATTGTCATTTGTCAATAATATAGAGGCCATTGTATTTGTTTACTTTTTGTGTATTTATAGATACAAATAATCTTTATACATTTTATATTTCGCAATTACGTTATATAAGTACGTCGATATGTACAAAAATAAAAACAAAAAGCCTTGCCACACTTGTGCAGCTACAAAGTGTTGTAATAATTGTAGAAAAAGTAATGTTAGCTTTTAGCCAAAAGATGTTAATAGGTGAGTGTTAAATTAGGATTAAAATTGTAAATTACAAATGTTAAGATGTTATATTATTTATTAACGGTGGATTTTCAAGGTGTATTAAAAAAATGTTTGTATTTAGGGCAAAAATTTGGTTAACGGCATGGGGACGAGAAGAATTATTGGATAAGGCAGAACGTTTACATAGAAGTCATCGTCTTTGTGGTACCCATTTCGACAATAAGATGTTTCTGAATGATATGAGAAATCGATTACAACCTTCTGCAGTTCCCACAAACTTTCCTCTAATTGAGAGCTCATCAACTTTTGATCATACTTATTCTGCAGTAGTCTAAAACATATGTCTTCCAAGATGTCCTATTAATGAAGGTAAATAAAATAAATAATTAAGATGTAACACATATGTAAGCTTTCTCTTTTCCTTTTAGAAGTAGTAAATAGTTCAGCTATGGATATAGAGAAAAATGTTAGTATTAAACATACACCTTCCACTATAACTGTACTTCAGGATATTACTATTACTCCTGGTAAAAACAACATATTCTATGGAGAACCTGAACATGTAACTACACGTCCAGTAACACCACTTAGTACAACACCAAGTTCAACTCAAGTGTCACAACAATTATCAGTGAATACTCCCCGAAAAAATGTATTACGAAGTACAGTTATACAATTACGGAAGGAAAATCATTATTTAAAAAAAACTTCAGAAGTTACAGTCTAAAGAAAAGAAATATATTGACAATGTGACAATTGAAGACTATATGGCACTTATATCTAAATTAAGTCCTTCTGCAAATATAGCTAATTTCATTAATTTTCAAATTTTACAATCTAGAAAAAAGGTAAGAGGTAGAAGATTTAGCAATCAATTTAAACAGGAATGTCTCTGAATGTACTTCACTGGACCAAAAGTTTATAGAAATGTTTTGTGCAAAAAATTTTGTTTACCCAGTCCTAATACATTATTTAAACACATAAGTACAACATATTATCTGACTTCTCATGCATGCAAATCAGTGCTCATGAGATAGAATTTGTTTAACTTCTGAAATTCTAAACTACAAAATGATACTTTGTAGTTTACTTTGATATTTTATTTTAATCTGTAATTGTATAGGTATATTGTATATATCTATAATATTGTATTTTTGTATATTTTGATAGTGGGTAATAAATTTTATAACATAATATGTGTGTGGATATTTAATGTAAAAATGTATAGAATTCCATAGTTGTGAAATGTGTGACAGATACTCAATAACTGTAACTAATTTATCAGATGTAAATTCATGTTCAAGGGATATGAAAATAGAACTGGTGACACATTTGGTAATCTAAAAATGGCTACTGGTGATTTTGTTAACTATATTAGTATACTTGACTGTCTCTTTTACAAGAATTTTGGCATATTAGTTGCAAAGCCGAATAATATTAAAACGTATGTTTCTCTATTTAGTACCATAAATTTTAGCCACCCTTGTGAACAATTTCCACTAAAATATTGTATAACTTTATTTAGCTGTATGCGTTTGTACCGTTCGCGTCATAAAAAACTGGTACAACTCTTATAACCAAAAACCGTGATTTTTAAGTTGTGTACGTTGATCTTGTCACATGTGTCATTCTAATTTCTAGGGCACTGTTGCCAGTTCAACGAAAATATTATATGAAACCAGCTAAAAGCAAGGCTGTGCGACAGACCGCCAGTTTTGAGTATACTAAAAACTAAAACATTATCGAGCATTCTCTAACAGTCAGTCACATTTTTTATTTAAACATGCATCCTAAAAAATTCTCATATTACTATTGTAATTTTCCATAATCTCAATTAAGTACCCACACATTGATTTGTGTTTTATTATAATTTATGAAAATATTTCAATTCAAAAATAATGATAATCAATCTAATAAATTATTATAATAAAACATTACAGTGAGATATTGGATTGTAACTGTCACGTTTTATAAAGCGTTTTTTTGTCCCGGATATTTTATAGTTTATAATACGTAGGATAAAGTATAATGTAAATTTTTGACATTTATTGTTCTTGTAATAAATAATAATTTAATCTTGGTAGTTTGCCTGTTACTAAACTTATTGACACAAAATACAGTTCGTGTTCGGTAGGTAATTGAAGTATAAAATTACAGTAGATGCATTCCAATGTTCCCTTCAAACATTTTGGATTTTAGCTCAACCCTATCTTTGGTTATTTAATTTATTAGATACAGTTTTTTGTTTTTAATGATAAAAATAATACCTATCTAAAAACTTTACACATTTTTGAACGTTATTTTTTATATTTAGATTTAGTGCAATTCCGTTATCTGTGATGGCAACAATGAATTGATTCACGGACCATTGTATCCAGTCTGAACACAGGTTTACATTGGGAAAAAAAAGTGTACCAGTTTTATATGACGGGAAGTGCTATTCATTAAAATTCATGAAGAGAAATTTCAAGACTGAAAAACATGAAAATATAACCAAAAGAAAAAATAATCAATTTATTGTTTGGAAACCTCAATAAAACATTATTTAGTTAAAGTCAAAATACTCTTTTTTTATTACAGTGATCAGATAATATCGATTAATACTTAATGTACCTATTTAGGGGTTTTCTTCACATTCTCTTATGTTTTTAGAGAGATGTAACTAAAATATCTTATCATATTCCATAAAAATGTATTAGAGCGTTACTTCTAATAAATTAATAATTAATTATATTCACATTAATCAAAATCAAATAAACAACAATGTAAAATATCATTCAAAACCACATTTGAACAAAAGCAATTGTTTATAGAATAATCCATACTCCTGAATTGCTTTAGCTAATTTCTTTTCATATTCCTTCCCGTTCACTGTGTCAGAATTTACATTTCCATGTATCTCATGGCAGAACTAATTATGGTTCAAATATAGGTATGATCTGACTTCTCATACATGCAAATCAGTGCTCATGAGATATAATTTGTTTAACTTCTGAAATTTTAAACTACAAAATGATACTTTGTAAACTTAATGTGTACTTATTTTATACATATTTGATTATTATCTGTAATTGTATTTATCTACAATATATTTTTGTATAATTTTGACAGTGGGTCTGTCACCTTTGTTATAAATAAATAAATAAATAAATGTAATATCTAATGTAACACGTAATAATAAATGAAGTTCATTTAAAAATTTATTTTTTATTTCCACAAATACATTCTTAACATTAACAGGATGGCGCTACTTTTAGCACTTTGTACGATTCCGTTAGACGTCTAATGTACATCAACAAGAATTGTAAGAAAAACTCAAAGAAAAATTGTGTTATGAAGTACAGTTATGAAATTATGGAAGGAAAACCATTATTTAAATAAAAAATTCAGACATTACATTCTAAAGGAAAGAAATGTGTCGATAATGTGACAATTGAAGACTATTTGGCACTTACATCTAAATTTTGTACTTCGTTAAATTTAGCTAATTGCATAAATGTTCAAATTTTACAGTCTAGAAAAAAGGCAAGAGGTAGAAGATTCAATAATCAGTTTAAACAGGATGTCTCTTAATGTACTTCAAGGGGCCAAAAGTTTTACAAAAATGTTTTGTGTAGCAATTTTTTTTTTACCCAGCCCTAATATATTATTTAAAAATAATATACCAGACAGCTACTCAAAAAGTGTAATTAATTTATCGGTTACAACTGTATATTCATATGTTAATGTATATAAAAATAGAACCGGTGACACATTTGGTAATCTAAAAATCCCTACTGGTGATTCTGTTGAATTTACAAGTAGGTAGGTATACTTGACATTCTCTTTCAAAAGAATTTTGACATAATAGTTGTACAGCCGAATATGATTAAAACTTATTTCTCGATTTAATACTATAACTTTTAGTCACCTTTTGAACAAAGTCCTCTCAAATATTGTACAACTTTATTTAGCCGTGTACGTTTGTACTATTTATTAAAATTCAATAACAGAAATTTCAATTCTCAAAAATATGAAAATAAAACTAAAAGAAAAAATATTAAAATGATTATTTGGAAACATCAATAACACATTATTTAATCGTTTATATCGAAATAACAAGTCAAAATAGTCTATTACAATGACCAGGTAAGATCAATCACTAATCAATATACCTATTTAGGAGTTTTGTTTACATCCTCTTGTGTTTTTAGTAAGATATAATTAAAATATATTAACTGATTCCAAACTCTGTATTTGAATTTTGAAATGAAACTTTGCATTTTATTCTACTTTAATGGCCATACAGCTTTAAAACTAGCATATTTATTAAAAACTGTTGCCTAACTCTCCATTTGATTTTTTTTATAGTGTATAAGACAGTTCTGTAGCAAATAATTGTGAAACGTTAGAAAACAAAATCATAAATACAACACAGTGAAAGAAACAATTTTAGGTTTTTTTTTTTAATTTCTCGAAGAATAAAAGAGTAACAAGAAAAGAGTTTTGAAATTGGTTGAAATTAAAATCAATTTCGTTAAATAAATTTTCAAAATAAATCAAAGTCGGCTCTGTCACGTCCATATGTGCAGTGCCAGTCCACGGTTTTCATCCAAACAATATGGCGTCAAGGTCACTGAATTTTGACTAAAAAGATCAAAGGTACCGCGGTAGAGTGAGAATACTGGTTGTTATTGTTGTTATTTATACTGTGGTAACGTATTAAAAGATGTGTATTTAAGCTACAAAACGATCTGTCTGTGTAACGCCTTGCTCGGTTCGTTTAGCCGATAGTGTCGCATTTATATAATGGTGGCGAAGAGGGCAAAGTAGCCACATCTGTGATTTCTATGCCTCACATAATTTAATTATATATTGTTTACAAAACTATTGAGCATTTCAAACAGCACAATAGCGTGTGTTTTATTTGGATTCTTACGGACTAAAGTCTGGTTTAGGGGTTTTCATCTGTAACAAATATATTTTAGCAAGTAATGTAGACTAGCATTTATATTCCAAGATTGTATTACGTATTTACATGATAAAATAAATTAACATTACTGTATACGATCTTTGTAGCTTTATTTAAGGTGAAAACACCATGTTACTTTCATATTTTAATGCTATTTAATATGTAATACTAAAAACGTTTTTTTTTCAGGTGTAGCGATGGTGTCAAAATATCAGAGGAAGAGTCACCAGCAGTCATGGGACCCCACAGCGATGCATAGAACAATCGTTGCCGTGAAGAAATACGGAATGCTTTATTAAACGGCTACTAAAACTTACAATGTGCCTAGGAACACACTAAAACGTAGGACCCATAAGCTAGCGGGGACACATGAGCGGAATCCAATTTAACCTACGTAATATTTTTCACCCATTTTTCATTAATTTATTACTACCCTAATAATTTTTCACCACCAAACCAACCTTAAGGGGGGCGATTCTGCTGGCTTAAGGTTCAAACTAGCAGAACTCAAAAAAAAAACTTTTTGTTGAAGGCATATTTTTTCACTTATTTTTCACTAATTTATTACCATCCTAATATTTTTTCACCATCACCCCACCCTTAAGGGGAGCGATTCTGCTGGCTTACGGTTCAAGCTAGCAAAATTAAAAAAATATATATATTTATGATACAACAGTGTTCAGCTAGGCTTTTACGAATTTATTACAATCCTAGTAATTTTTCACCCCTTAACTACCCCTTGTGAAAAGTCAATAAAAATTACTACTTACTTATTACTTATTAATTACTTACTAAAAGTACTACAAATTTTAATGAAGATGGACTGATAAGTCCAAAAACGTTTTAAACTTAATCCTTTTGGATTTTTAAAATTTAATTAAATATACCAATTACAACAGTGTTTACTTCAATGTTCGAGTTTTTTAACTATATGGTATACAGCCAACTCACGGAAATGATCTCATTTTAAGTTGTAAAATTTTGTTAAAAAATAGGCAATGTACAAAACAACAATATTCCAATGTTTAGCATATAAAAAAATTGGTGAAGTTGGTGTTTGTGGAAATTCTAGCATTTAAAGATGTAAACTACTTTCCTTATTTGAATTTCTAGTATTTATGGAAATTATCTTTCACGCTGACACATACGGCTTTCAAGATTGGAGGGTTATTGGAAAATAGATCCACTATTTAACTTAAAATCTTTTTTGCAGAACATCGGCAGAGAACTTTTAATTTTAAGGTGCTTACACTTCATCCATAATCCAATAAGACCTAATGTTATTCCTGTAGATCGGTTTTATAGAATAAGAACAGTTATAGACTTTTAATAATAAAAAGAAAGACGAAATATCGCATGCTAACATTTACCTATAAATAATTGCTAATAAATCGGACAAAAGCGAAACGAAAAGGAAAAGATGCAGAGTATGTCCTATCCTAAAAATAAGAAAAAACCCAATTTATGAGTGTGTGGATTGTCCCTAGAAACCAGATCTCTCGTTGGGCGATTCTTTTAAATATTTCCATAAACAAAATAAATAGGTTAATATTTTTTTGTAATACCCTTTAATTTTTACCTACTTTTAACTGACAATGAATGAAAAATCGACAAAGTATTAAAATAAAAATATCTTTCAATTTTGCTAATATAAATTTATTTTACTACGTAAATAATCTATACCAGCTGTTATGACCAACCGGTAATTTCCGTCTCATTTGAATATACCTACTTAAAATATTTATATCCTAAAATGTTTTCCAATATAAATTCTTTATGCTATACACATAATCTTAAAAGTATGTTTTGACCAATCGTTAATACTCTTCTTATTTCAATAATATTAAAATAATAAATACCTAAATTATTTTTAAAATTTTCATGTACATAATGAATACAAATCTTTTAATCTTTTAACAATAGGTGGGCACGGTCCTAGATGTAATAAAATTATTTCAATTTTAATATTTCTTACCTGGTAATTTATTCTTTGAAATACAAAAATTCCATTGTATTTACTAAAACTCAACTTGATTTCAGTTATTTTATATTCATAAAAGTGACTTACGATTCGATTTCGCTTAGCCATGTAATACGACTCGAATCAGAGTCACTTTTTTAAAACAGCTAAAATTTATAGTTTTTGGAATAAAGTATTTTCATATTTTCAATATTTAAACATTAACAAAATAAATATTAGTTAGCATAGATTAAAATTTGAAAATATTTTTCAATTAGGGTAGTTGAGAAAAACATGACTAGGCTGGTAAAAATAGAGTAAAAATCTAGCAGAACACTCTTTTGTTTCCAAAAAGATTTTTTATTCACCTAGCCACAATGTGTAACTTGTTGAATGTTTCCCATTAACTGAGGCTTAGGGGGTCAAAAATTATAAGGGTGGATCAAATTCAGTAAAAACCTGGCAAGCGATTTATATTTTCAGTTACAAGTAGAATACAGTAAAATTATAGAAGCAGATTTTTTATCACCTTAAATTTTAACCTAGCAGATTTATTGACTCCTCATATAGGGTAGTTGAAGGGTGAAACATTACTAGGATGGTAATATATTAGTACATATTTAGCACAATACTGTAGTATCTCATATTTCCGAAAAGATTTGCTTTGTATTCAACTAGCGTAAATGTGTAGATGGTGGAATTGGTGAAGTTAATTAACATTTAGTAAAAACTAACCAGCGCAGTTTCTTATTTTATTTATAAATAGTATTCAGTAAAATTATAGAACAATACTTTTCACCTTTAATTTAAGCCTAGCAAAACTATTGACTTCCAACAAGGGTTAGTCGAGGGATAAAAAAAAGTTGGTAATAAATTCGTAAATATCTAGCAAAACACTGTGGTTTATCACAAAAATATTTTTTTTAATTCCGCTGGCTCGAATATTAAGCTAGCAGGAACGTTTCCAAATAAGATTGGTTTAGGGATGGGAACTCATGAGGGTGGTCAAAGTTTATTAAAAACTTAACAGAATACTTTTTTATGTCAATTATAAGTAGAGGTTATTGACTTCTCACAAGAAATAGTTGAGGGGTGAAAAATTATTGGGCTGGTAATAAATTAGTGAAAAATGGTTGAAAAAATATGCCATCGACAAAAAGTTTATATTTTGAATTCTGCTAGCTTGAACCTTAAGCCAGCAGAATCGCTCCCATTAAGGGTGGTTTGGTGGTGAAAAATTATTAGAGTGGTAATAAATTAGTGAAAAATGAGTGAAAAAATATGCCATCAACAATCTTTTTTTGAATTCTGCTAGCTTGAACCTTAAGCCAGCAGAATCGCTCCCCTTAAGGTTGGTTTGGTGGTGAAAAATTATTAGGGTGGTAATAAATTAGTGAAAAATGGGTGAAAAAATATGCCATCAACAAAAAGTTTTTTTTTAATTCTGTAGCTTGAACCTTAAGCCAGCAGAATCGCTCCCATTAAGGGTGGTTTGGTAATGAAAAATTATTAGGGTGGTAATAAATTAGTGAAAAATGGGTGAAAAAATATGCCATTAACAAAAAATTTTTTAATTCTGCTAGCTTGAACCTTAAGCCAGCAGAATTGCTCCCCTTGTGGTTGGTTTGGTGGTGAAAAATTATTAGGGTGGTAATAAATTAGTGAAAAATGGGTGAAAAAATATTACGTAGGTTAAATTGGATTCCGCTCATGTGTCCCCGCTTGCTTAAGGGTCCTATAAAACGTCGGGTACTAAATATAAATCATGACGCCATTGACAATAAAAAAAAGTATTAGGCCATTTTCGAGCTGTTTTCAACAAATAACAAGAACAGCAGTGGGTAAATTATCTCTTGGAGATGGAGGTACGTTTCTTTGGAATTACTGTATCTGATTTGCGCAGCCTTACTTATCAATTGGCTGGACGGAGTAACACCCCCCATGGTTTCAATAAGTAAATGAAATTAAGCAGGAACAGATTGGGTTACTGGGTTCAGAAAGCGCCATCCTGAGCTTGTGTTAAGAAAACCTGTGTTGACTTCAGCAGCAAGGGCGCAAGCATTTAACAAAACGAATGTAACAAAGTTTGTTGACATTTTGAAGGATGTTCAAAAACATCACTTGTATCCTCCTTATAGAGTTTACAATATTGATGAAACTGGACTTATGACTGTCCAGTTAAAGTCTTCAAAGGTTTTTGCTCTAAAAGGGCGACGGCAAGTCGGATCTCTCATATTTGCAGAGAAAGGTGTTCTTAGCACATTTGTAATTTCTATGTCAGCTGGGGAAGTTTTTATTCCGCCCTTTATCATCTTCCCTAGACAGCGGATGAAAGTAGAACTTCAAGACGGCGCTTCACCTGGAACAGCTTTTGTTTGTCACCCTTCAAAATGGATGCAAACTGAGATTTTCACACAATGGTTTGACCATTTCTTGAAGTTTGCGAAGTCATCCCAAGACAACCCAGATTTGATCATACT
This sequence comes from Diabrotica undecimpunctata, assembly GCF_040954645.1. NCBI lineage: Eukaryota > Metazoa > Arthropoda > Insecta > Coleoptera > Chrysomelidae > Diabrotica > Diabrotica undecimpunctata. The sequence goes on from NC_092805.1 coordinate 66,635,100, forward strand.
TGGACATTCTACCCATACAAAAATCTAGATTTCTAGTTTATTCGTCTTCCGGGTTTGGACCGTGTCATTTGTGAGTGACCCAAAAGTGGGTTCATCTCGACGTTTCGCTACAATTGTATGTAGCTTTTTCAGGAGAACAAAAAGAAGAAAAACAAGAGACAGGAAGATGGGTAGTTAGCAACGGTAACTCAGTTACTCAACGCAACCAGAGGCGAATACTAACTACCAAGATGGGCATTTGGTCACAGTAACTCAACTACTCAACGCAGCCAGAGGTGAAAACCAAATGCCAGGACAGGGATTCACGTCCAACAGCTCAGAACACTAACGCGTCGAGAGGCAGGGAGTGAATCCGACGATTACTCCGCTATCGCTCTATTTATAGTCGCGGTGACCTGTCGTGTCGGGACGTATCGGCACACTCCGTGGCGCGAACGTCAAGAAGCGCGCGCTGGCCAATCATGTGGCTGCATCGTGGTAGCGGGACCGGACGGCGGCTCTAGACTGAGATTCCAGATGGGAGACAAGTAGTATCCTTCCTCTCGATTGATATTATGTGGATTTTTTCGGATCTCTAGAGATTCGCGGATTTTCCTGGAATAAAAGAAGGGGCTCTTAGAAATAATATGGGTTTTTTCGAACAATATGGAATGACCGGTTTCTTGGCAGTGTTCTGCAACTGCAGAATGGGAGAAAAGACCTGATCGAATGCATCTTTGATGCTCTTGAATCCGAGTTTTGACGGAACGACCAGTTTCGCCAATATACACTTGTCCACAGGAACAAGGAATAGAATAGACACCACAGGAAGATAGGGGCGGTAATGGGTCCTTAGGAGAGGGTAGGGGAGTAGTAGGGTAGGGTAGAGTAGGGAGTAGTAGAGTAGTAGGGGAGGGTAGGGGAGAGTAGGGTAGGGTAAGGACCCATTACCGCCCCTATCTTCCTTTGGTGTCTATTCTATTCCTTGTTCCTGTGGACAAGTGTATATTGGCGAAACTGGTCGTTCCGTCAAAACTCGGATTCAAGAGCATCAAAGATGCATTCGATCAGGTCTTTTCTCCCATTCTGCAGTTGCAGAACACGGCATAGTTCCTATAAACACACAGATGTTTACTGACGCGGATTTTGCTGCAGCCATGACCACAGAAATTTCCGTGTAAGACTTTATCTCTCTTCAAGAAGCTGAAAATCAAAAACTGGGTATTGAATACAAAGAGGAAACTTCTGCTGTGGTGCCAGGAAAAGATTTGGCCGATTCGCAATAAAATATTTCTCGACGTCAAGAGATACCACTTGCAAAAAAAGAACCCGCCTTCTGGAGAGATATATTTCCGACCAGCAACCTCTGCATCCAACGCTTCAGTTCGTATATTTTTCAATGAGCTCAGACAAAATGTCACTATAGGATCTGGAGATCCAAACTCTACATTCGTTCTAATCTCTAAAGAATCGCCAAAGCCAAGTACTTCAACATTCCAGCCCAGTCCACTGCCTTATTTCAGTACTTCATGTAATTTAATTAGCAACTCTAAGGGTAAGGGGCACTATACTTTTGCTGTAAGCCCACAAGATATTGTTCCAATCCCTAAAGCCAATATTATCAAACGAAAAAATAAGCGAAAAAAAAACAGCTGCAGTTTTGACCTAAAGCCCTTTCAAGATGGAACTAGTAGCCGCAAAAGCAGAAAAAGAAGAAAAGGAAAGGCTTAAGAAAATAACTGGAACTAAAAAAAGGAAAGCAGAGTAACAAGAGGAATGAAGGAAGCAAAGAAAAATTTAAAGGAAAGCAGAAAACGAAATCAAAATCAACGAACCGTACTTTATCTAATGACTCGAACAGTGAGGTGAGTGATACTGATTGCATTTTCTGCGGGAACTTATATTTCAAGTCAAGGGAAAATGAAGGATGGATAAAGTGTTCGGGCTGTTAACGATGGATACATGAAGCTTGTGCTGAGTATGAAGAAGAAGACAATGACTTTATTTGTGACGTTTGTAAATAAACTCGGTTTGCAACTTTCTTGTTCTACGATGGCAATAATGTTTTTATTTTGAAAATACACTTTCATTTCGTATACAAATTCAGTTTAAATTTTGTATTTTACATCGGACAAAGCGGCCACCTCATGGCCAGTTTGCCCCACCCCACAGGGCAAAGTGGCCATTTGGTAGGGTTAGGGTAAAAAATATGTATCTAAAAAATTTACCGAGATAAAGTGAAAATTAAAATTGCCTTGTGTAGCTAAGTATATAGGATATCGTATGTTGTATGTAGCATGACCACTTTGCCCAACCTTTCTCCTATACCAATAAAATATATGTAAACCTTTTAGATGTTTAATATAAGAACTTACGAACAACACAAATACAACTTAACGACACTATAAGACTTATATAATCCATTTTATGCTATATTAAGAATAGTAAGAACAAAACTAACGAAAAGATTGGAGCAAGCGATTTTTAATATTCCATTGTAATAAATTTAATAAAATATGCGATGGCGTTTATCATGATTGTTTTTACGATGACTTTTTTTATTGTGATTGTTATTCCCACGCATCTTTGTTTTTTATTACCATGGTGTAATATAGCTAAAATTACTTATCCTAGTCAATTACAAATTGTTTTTATATGTTATATTAAAAAGTATAAATTCCAGTGGGTGATTAAATTGTTAGAGTCAACTTCTTCTTCTTCTTCTTCTTAGCCTTCTGTCGCCCATATTTGGACATAAGCCTCTCCCAACTCCTTCCATCGGTCTCTATCCTGAGCAACATATTTCCAATTTGTTCCGGCTGAACTAGTAAATCTAGACTAGACTAGAGTTAACTAGTAAAATATAATTTTTGGTTAAAGTGTTTATAATTAAGATGCACATTATACCTACAGTTCAAAGATATAAGGAGCCGGTAATAAGTTTTTTAGAACAGGGAAGTAAAGATTTTTCTAAGACACTCTTTGATTCAAAAATCTAACAACGATTTTTGATAAACTTAATGATCAGAATATGTAATAAACAAAATATACAAAAAAATAAACGTCATTTTTTACTTATAAACAATGTAAGATCTCTATTTGATTTTAAATACTAAAGGTGAAGATGTATAAAGATGTTTTAATTTATATGGAAAAGCGACACATTTTAACTGAAAAAGCAAAGAAAATCTTTTAAAATGCGAGTTTGTAAACTTATTTTTGTTAATTTGTTGCTGAATTATTGCAAAATGGCTTGAAAAATTAATTTTTTGAACATTATGAACAACTTTTTTAAGAATTTACAAAAAATTAAAAATCGCGTGAGAATAGGGACAATATCACACGTATTCAGCTATAAAAATTCCAAAAAGTTTCACGTAATAGTTATATAGTTATTGCAAAATCGAAATTGTTTATCCCACAAAGCTTTTAAATATACAACGTTGTTATGCGTAAACGATTGATTCTACATAAATTTGGGAAACACTAAATGGACCAGAAAGGCTTATATTATCAAAAATAAATCACTTAATGATTAAAAAGTGTATGTTAAATATTGTAAAATAGGTTTTCAAAAATACTGTGATTTCAAGCTGGTAAAACATTTAAAATAGCTCAAACGCATAAACATCTGGAAAGTTAATTATTGTTACTCGAAATGATGGCATTTTTACACTAGCTTAACAAAAAATACAATGTCCCTAGAACCCCTAGAACAAAATCCGAATTTGGTAATTTGTTAATTGTTTATTTAATCAAGTAATTTGTTTAAAAAATTTGAATACAATATTTATTGCGCAAAATTTTACTTTTCTCTTATTATTATTAGTAGAAAAGGTTACGAAATAATAAGTAACTTAAATATTTGTGTATTATAGTTATAAATAATATCTTTTAACAATAAATTTTACAACAAAATCAATTTCTTAAATTGTGCTGATAATTTTACAATTACTTTTCTTCATCCAAAAACATTACAAAAATATTTTAAAATTAATTATTATAAACGTTATATAATTATACGCAAAACTTAATTTTACTATTTTTATAACAATTAATTTGTTTAAAATATATTTGTAATTAACACGTAGGTATACGATATATATATATATATATATATATATATATATATATATATATATATATATATATATGAAAATTACTTCTCAGTGTCGAGTGACAACCGGTCTTACCCTGTGTGGCTGCTTTTATACTCGCTGTATGCGCGGGAACAGTATGCGCTGACGTGGTCTGAATTGACGTGGCCTGAGCGGTGTGGGCGGGAGGTCGCCATGTTGCCGGCAATCGTTTCGCGTCATCGCGCGTGTTCAAGCTGTTAGGCTGTTTTTCGATTTCGATAGCTTCACGAATGATTCTCAATTTTAAGGAGAGGATGGGGGCGATGGTTTTTGCTTTTTCAAAATCTATTTTGTGGCCTGTTTGAATATGATATTGGGCTAGGGCTGAAGTAGTATCGGAATGTTTGACAGATATAGAATGTTCGTAAATACGGTTATGGATTCGTCGGTTTGTCTATCCGATGTATGTACGTGGGCAACTGGAACAGGGTATCTCGTAGACACCATGGTCTTCATTAGGGATTTGGTCTTTTACGGATCTGACGAGATTGGACAACTTGGAGTGAGTAGTGAAGATGGTTTTGATATTTACAGGAAGAAGAGTTCTACTGATCTTATCAGTGACACCTTTAATAAAAGGTAGAAAGATTTTGGGTTGATCCGGCGGCAAGGTTTCTTTTTTGGATGGAATGGAGTTTAGATGTTTTTGAATGCTCTTATTGATTTGGGTTTTGTGGTAGCCGTTTTGTAAGAGTGTTTGCCTTATTGAATTAATTTCGGATGACCTATGATTGCTGTCGCTAAGTCTTATGGAACGAGAAATGAGAGTGTTGACAACTGAATTGAGTTGGGCGGGGTGATGATGTGACTGGGCATTAAGATATCGGTTTGTATAAGTGGGTTTCCGGTACACGGAATAGGAAAAACTGTGATGTAAGTTTTTCTGAATAAGAACATCAAGGAATGGCAAAGACGCTTTAGACTCAACTTTCATCGTGAATTGAATACTAGGATGTATTCCATTCAGGTGGGCGAGGAAGAGATCTAACGTGTCTTTACCATGAGGCCAAATGACAAAAGTGTCATCAACATACCGTAACCAGCAGGTGGGTTTGAGATTTGATGAGAACAGGGCTGCTGTTTCGAAATGTTCCATGAAAATATCAGCTATTACGGGAGAGAGGGGAGATCCCATTGGGGCACCTTTGATTTGACGATAGAAATGATTTTGGAATGAAAAGTATGTATTAGACATGCAGTGTTTTATAAGAGATAGTGTGTCTTGGGGGATTTAATGTTTAGAGTCCAAGATGGAAATGGTTTCATCGAAGGGAATGTTGGTGAACAAAGAAACAATGTCAAGGTTTATTGTATAATAAATGTATGTAAATATATATATGTAAATGTCAAATGTATAATAAATTCTCAACGCGGTTCTTCCCGAGAACTAAGTAATTTTCATTCATCTGACTGCGGAAATTTATCCGAACATATATATATATATATATATATATATATATATATATATATATATATATATATATATATATATATATATATATATATATATATATATATATATTATTGTGATATTTAAAGTCTTGGTGCGCCAAGCTATAATTAGCTAATTAATTTTTTTGATTAATTAAAATTATTTAAATGATATGATTATGACTCTATCACAATTTTTAATTCTTTTATCTCAGGGTTAAATTCGTGCTTCAATATCTATGCTATTACATGTGAAAGGTAAGGTCCAGAGAATACCGGAATAATAAAAAACACATATGATCTAACACTATATATTGAAATAAAAATAATGAAATAATTCACACTCAAAAGTTTTCAATAAACAAATCTCATATAAGGATTCTCAAAATTTTGTTCTCCGTACGTGAACAATCAAAAATTAATGGTACAAACAATATTAATTGAAATCTCAAAATCCCAAACTATTCTAACTCTCCTAATCCAAATATTTATATCCTTTCTAAATTACGTGTAAAAATTGTGTTATCAATAAAAGAAAAAACTGCAGAAAACAAAAATATCTCTCTCTGATGATGAGTGGTCCAAATCCTTGTTCCTTGTTGACTGTATTATCTCCTCTCAACTGCTCCCTATGTAATCAGCAATCTTACAACAGATTGTTGCAAGTATATCGTCCTTAATGATCTCCTTCAAAAGCACAAATCATTCAAATTATGATAGCCTTTCTCCTCTCGATAAACTGAATCTCTCGTTGGCCCGAGTGATAAAATGACTCTTGGAATATCTTCTCTTTACGATAAACTGAATCTCTCGTTGGCCTGAACAGTGACTCTTGGAATATAAGTAGAAAAATATGACTTACAATATTTGGCTGCTATAGCTTCTGTCAGATACACTAATTCCACAAAAACTCACTAACATTCAACACTACTGCTTGCTACTTCTTCGGAATCGCCAGAGAACAAAAAATGTTCTTCTCAAAGACTTGGAAACCAACTGACTATATCTTTTCTCTCTCCTCAATCTCGCTAAACTTTCTCCCACACACTTATCCCACCTTTTTCAATCTCCGCCAATCACAACTCGTCACAATTCCCCCATTTCTTCATTTCGATAACAAACAAATTTTTACCTATAATTATAAATTTCCTAAAACTTATTTACAAATAATATTTTTCTATAAATCTTAAAAACTAACAAAAACCTCTTTCTATAATCCCTTCTATTGTCTTTAATCACTGCATTAATGGATTTTGAAAAACCCCGTTCAATTCTTTGGCTTTCACTTAAACTTATGCGGGTCACTTAAGTATAACAAAGAAATGATTGATGTAAAGCTTACATTTTGTTTGGTACAGGTAATTCAAGGATTTAATAACTTTCCTTCTCCGAAATGTTTGTTGGATATTATCCTACTTATCTGAATTATTTTAATGTTTTTGAACTTTGAAATATTTTTAAACAAACCAATATTTTTCTCGATTTTACATATCATAACAAATCCCCGCCATTTGATCTGCCGAAAACTCTTTGTTAAATTTTAAAAATGACAAAAGTTTTCTAGGATCAAATTATTTCACTATGTTATTAAATCTATTCATGATATTGATAGATGTCGTGAATGTTAAAAATACCCCGTATATTTCCTGTCTCTATGTGCGCTAATTCATAACTATTTACCCCATTTTCCGTATTGACCCTATATGGACCTTCAAATATCGGCATCAATTTAGCACAAATACCATTTTGTAAATTCGACACCCTCAGTGCCTTCACTAAGACTTTATCTCCTTTCTGGAATTTGATCGGCCTTCTTCTTCGGGTTCTCTCTTGTCTTTGGAGATATTTCTCTCCACTTCGTCTCAATCTTCTTTGAACCAATTCGATCACTTCTTCGTATTGTTTGGGGGCGGTGTCTTCCCACGGTCTTGTAGGCATTGTTCCTTTCATTATATATAAAGGCGTCTCTTTGGTAACCGTATTTGGAGCACAATTCAAATAGGTCTCGATCTCAAACACTTTTCTGTCCCAATGTCGATGATGTTCTTCCGCGGCAATTCGTAGAAATTTTGTGACTTCTTGTATAAAACGCTCCGATGGGTTGCTCTGTGGATGACGGATGCTTATAAATTTTGTATCGATGCCTCTCTCTCTTAATTCCCTTTTAAAACGTTCGTTCCTAAAATATGTCGCATTGTCCAATAAAATATTGTCTGGTCTTCCCACCGTTTCTATAAAATTGTCTATCTTCCTAAGTATTTCAATTCCTTTTGTGGTTCTGCATGCGTACAATTTAACATATTTTGAGAAAAGATCCACCATAACTAATATGTGTTTATTCCTTTGAGTTGTTGGTATCAAATCGCTCAACATATCAATAGCAACAATATCCAGTTTCTTCCGAGCTACGACGTTTTTTGTGACGTTTTCATTTTTAAAGTTCCTACTTTTACACTTTTGGCATGTCACACAATTTCGAGTCACCTCCTTGGCTATTGTATAGTCCTGTCGACAAATGTAGTTCTCCCTGAACATAAGCCACACCTTTCTACTTCCAATATGTCCGTTGTCACAGTGTAACTTTAAAAAAACTTCTTTTGCCATTTGCTCCGTGATTACATAGAGTTCTTTACCATCGACCCTCTTAAAATATAGGTTATTTTCTTGTTCAGCCCTTTGCTTTTCTCTTTCATTCAATTCTTCCTGATTTTCCCTGATTTTGGCCAACGAAAATAAGCCTGCTTCTTCTCTCATTATGTTCATGCCTACGTGGAGAGTTTTGTGATCCTCTTTGCGGAATTGTTCATCTCTCGTCAACGCATCAGCCAAAATATTGTCCGTTCCTTTGATATATTTAAATTCAAAATCATATTCTTGGAGTAAAAGAATGCCCCTATGAATTCTATTATTTACCAACCTATTTTTCATTATGTGTATCAACGCTGCGTGGTCCGTTTCAATGGTGAATCTTGCCCCAAGTAGGTAAAAACGTAATTTGTTTACACAAAATAACACACTGGCAAACTCTAATTCAGTAACGCTGTATTTTCTCTCATACGTTTTGGTTACACGGGAAACAAAACATATTGGCACCTCTATATCGTCTTGTATCTGTGATAACACCCCTGCAAATTTTTTTATGGAAGCATCGGTCCTGAGAATGAAAGGTTGCTCATATCTTGGGTGGTGCACTCTTACAGCTGTGGAAAAAGCTCCTTTTAAATTTTTGAAAGCGATTTCTTGTTCCGTTCCCCATTTCCATCTGACATTTTTCTTAAGTAATGCTATTAGCGGTATTTCTTTTGTACTGAGGTCTGGTATCAGCTTTTTGAAATAGTTTACCATTCCTAAAAATCCCCGTAAAGTTTTTAAATTGGTTGGCCTAGGGTAGTTGTTTATGACTTCGACTCTATCTTCTGCAAGACTAATCCCTTTTGTGTCTAATTTGAATCCTAAATACAATACCTCTTTTTGGAAAAACTGACACTTTTGAATATTTAATTTTAATCCGGCTTGATCAAGTTCTTCGAGAACAGTATGAATATGTCGTAGATGGCTTGTTATATCCGGTGAGAAAATTAATAAATCATCTATGTAATGTACAACAAATTCTCCATGCCTATTTAAAATTGTGTGTAATGCGCGAACCAAAGCAGCGCATGCACTTTGTAGTCCAAATGGTACTACCCTAAATCGGTACACCACTCCGTCGATAGAAAAAGCGGTATAATTTCGACACTTTTCTGCCAAAGGTATTAACCAAAAACTGTGTTTCAAATCGATTTTGGAGAAAATGTGTGATCCTGTGATTCGTCCAAAAATAGCTTCTATGTTCAAAGGCGCTTCGTATTGCGCGATTGTGTGCGAATTAATGTTTCTTGCATCTAAACATAATCGCAAATCACCATTTGATTTTTTTACGCATACTATCGGGTTGATATATGGAGAGTCACATCTTTCGATCACCTTGTCTTTGATCATATTTTCAATTTCCTGTCCGACGCTTTGCCTGTATTTATACGGGATTGGATATGTTTTCGATTTAAAATTTTCTAAGTTTTTAACTTTAAAAGAATGTTCATAATTTTTAGCCACTCGGCTTTCTTCATTAATGAGATCTCCATAATTTTCTAAAATCTTCTCTATTTCCTTCTCCATGTTTTCTCCACATATTATTTTTCTTTCATCCTCAGTTTGTTCACATGTGTTCACTGTCCGTATTACTTCTTCACAAAATTCTCTGTCCTCTTCCGTTATTTCTTCTTCTATTTTTTCTTTATCTTTAATTTCTATCTGGTATTCCGAGCACCATGTTTCGGCTCCTTCCATTTTTCTGCTTATAACTTCCTTCTTTTCCTGCTTTCTTTTCGAACTCTTCTTTTTTTTTTTTATTCTCTTTTCCTCTTCGGATTGATTTTTTTCTTGAGCTTTCGATTTATCCTCTACCGTCATATTGATTTCTTTATGTTTTTCTTGTCCATTTATCCTTTCAGAAAATTTTCTCCTATCTCTTTCCTTTTCTTCTTCTATGTTGTCTGGTTCTGCTCTGATTTCCAGTTGATTTTCCGAAAAATTGATGGTGATATGTTTTTCACTCAATTCATCGATTCCCGCTATCATATCATGATTTAGATCTTCGATTACCACACATTGCATAATATAGAATTTGTCTCCCACTCTGATCCGTACTCCTAAACCTTCGTTTACTGTCGTCAATTTTTTATTATTTGCACCCACTAAAGCAACCCTCGGAATCTTATACACAAATCTGTCCATATTTAATTCTTTTACTAGTTTTTTATTGATTAACGAAATTTTCGATCCAGAATCAATCAGAATTTTAATCGCTTTATGTTTTATAAATGCATCTAAAAAAATTAGACTGGAATTAGAATTTTGTTTTTCGTTTCCCGCCAACTGTATAAACTCTCTCGGGTGACAAAATATACCGGAGAGTTTTTTACTTTTGTTTAGTGGATGCCTTATTGAAAATCCTGTCTGGATTCATTGAATACTTCTTCTTCCTCCTTTTCTATTGCCACATGATTCATCTCTCTTCTGTTTTGTCGTTGGAATCTCTGATTATTTCTATCGTCCCTTTGTTCGTTCGTATTCCTATTCGGAGGATTTTGTGCATCTCTATTCCTGTTGTGATTTTCATTTGTTCTATTTTGTGTATCATTCCGGTTATCGTAATTTTGTTGTCTATTGTAATTATTGTAATTTCTCGGCCTATATTCGTTTGTTGATCTGGGATGTCGGTTTCTCTGGTCATAATTTGATGAATACCTTCTTTCCGGTCCATTATATTGGTCATGTTGTCTTCTATTTCTCATTTCTTTTCTTTTTGCTTCTTTTAATTGAAGGAATTGGCACAAACTATCAATATCTTGATAATTTCTCAAAATCACGTGGTCTTCCAACGTTTCCTCAAAATGTCTGCTGATCATTTCTACCAGCTGTTCGGTAGAATATTTGTATTCTAGATATTTTGAATTGTTATATATCTGCAAAGCATATCTTTCTTCAGATATTCCCATTTTTTCGTGATATTTTCCATTCTGTAGCTCTTGGTTGATTTCTCTCTGTTTATTTTTCCCCCAGAAATAGTTGAGAAATTTATTTTCAAAATCTGTCCAATTTTCAAACTCATCTTCCTTGCTTTCATACCATAACGCTGCTCCTTCTTTCAAATGGTTTCTAATTGTTTCTTTGCAATCGTCAAAATATCTAATATGTTGTAATTTGGTTTTCAAATTTTTAACAAACGGTACTGGGTGTGTTTTCCGAATATCCCCGCCAAATTGTATTTTCGACTCGCTTGTTCCATGGATGATAACTTCTTTTCTCTCTACCCCTCTTAGTTCAATTTCTGCCATTTGTTTTTCATTTTGCTTTAATCTTCTTTCTATTTCCTTCCTGTCTTCTTGTAGCGCCATTTCAAATTTTTCTTCTAACTGTTCTAATTCTTTTTCTGTACAGTCTTCATATCTTTCATTTTAGTTTCTATTTCTTCTCTCTGCATCTCTAGTTTCCTCTCTGTTTCTTCTCTGACTTTTTCTAAACAGACTTTTACCTCATTTTCATATTTGTCAAAACGCTTTTCCATTTTTCTATCATTTTCTTCTAATTTTTGTTCTATTGCTAGCCTTGTTTCCCGTTGGTTTTCTTCCATTGTCTGTTTTGTTTCTTGTTGATTTCTATCAATTGTTTGTTTTGTTTCCAGTTGATTTTTATCCATTTTTTGTGACTGGAGTTGCATTAGTTGTAATATTTTATCTATTCCTGATAGTTCTTTTCTCTCCTCAACTATTGTCACATTTTCTTCATTATCCGATACTTCTTCCAAAATTGTTTCATCTTCTCTGTTATCCTCCTTCCTTTCCTGCATTTTACTTTGTCTCCTTGTGACAGACATGTTGTTACTTTTTGTTATTGTTTTTGTCCCCGCCAAATGTGAAATTTTACAACACTCTATATGTTTCAGAACACGACAATATTTCTCCCAAATGTATTAAATTTTCACGACAAATATCGAATATGCAATCAGTAAAATTCAAATAATTCAAAATAAATATCAAATGTACGATTGGTAAAGAAATTAAAATCAAATAATTCAATAGCAGTAAATATCCACTAACTACGATCAATCAATAAATCAAATTTATATTCCTGGAAAAATTGTCAAATACTTTCAAATTCAAATTCCCTCAATGTTATATGTTTTTATCTCTGGATCACCTGTACTTATTCCAGATCTCTTTCCCTTCCTTCAAATGTAAAGCTGCGATATTTTCAAGCCCCACGTTTTGGAAGCCAGTTATTGTGATATTTAAAGTCTTGGTGCGCCAAGCTATAATTAGCTAATTAATTTTTTTTGATTAATTAAAATTATTTAAATGATATGATTATGACTCTATCAAAATTTTAATTCTTTTATCTCAGGGTTAAATTCGTGCTTCAATATCTATGCTATTACATGTGAAAGGTAAGGTCCAGAGAATACCGGAATAATAAAAAACACATATGATCTAACACTATATATTGAAATAAAAATAATGAAATAATTCACACTCAAAAGTTTTCAATAAACAAATCTCATATAAGGATTCTCAAAATTTTGTTCTCCGTACGTGAACAATCAAAAATTAATGGTACAAACAATATTAATTGAAATCTCAAAATCCCAAACTATTCTAACTCTCCTAATCCAAATATTTATATCCTTTCTAAATTACGTGTAAAAATTGTGTTATCAATAAAAGAAAAAACTGCAGAAAACAAAAATATCTCTCTCTGATGATGAGTGGTCCAAATCCTTGTTCCTTGTTGACTGTATTATCTCCTCTCAACTGCTCCCTATGTAATCAGCAATCTTACAACAGATTGTTGCAAGTATATCGTCCTTAATGATCTCCTTCAAAAGCACAAATCATTCAAATTATGATAGCCTTTCTCCTCTCGATAAACTGAATCTCTCGTTGGCCCGAGTGATAAAATGACTCTTGGAATATCTTCTCTTTACGATAAACTGAATCTCTCGTTGGCCTGAACAGTGACTCTTGGAATATAAGTAGAAAAATATGACTTACAATATTTGGCTGCTATAGCTTCTGTCAGATACACTAATTCCACAAAAACTCACTAACATTCAACACTACTGCTTGCTACTTCTTCGGAATCGCCAGAGAACAAAAAATGTTCTTCTCAAAGACTTGGAAACCAACTGACTATATCTTTTCTCTCTCCTCAATCTCGCTAAACTTTCTCCCACACACTTATCCCACCTTTTTCAATCTCCGCCAATCACAACTCGTCACAATTCCCCCATTTCTTCATTTCGATAACAAACAAATTTTTACCTATAATTATAAATTTCCTAAAACTTATTTACAAATAATATTTTTCTATAAATCTTAAAAACTAACAAAAACCTCTTTCTATAATCCCTTCTATTGTCTTTAATCACTGCATTAATGGATTTTGAAAAACCCCGTTCAATTCTTTGGCTTTCACTTAAACTTATGCGGGTCACTTAAGTATAACAAAGAAATGATTGATGTAAAGCACAGGTAAAATGATTACGACGGGAAATTCAAAGACTTTCAAAGGATGTTTGTGTTGACCAATAAAAAGGAAGCAATGTTCATTGATAAAAGGGGGCTGCATCAGAGGAGAAAATTTGGAAATGGAAAAAACAGCAGTGTGTTCGAGATAGCATACAAGCAATGTTCATTGATAGAAGGAGGCTGCATCAGAGGAGAAATTTTGGAAATGGAAATAACAGCAGTGTGTTAGAGATAGGAGATAGGAGCAGTTGGTGACTTAGAAAAAAATAAAAAGTGCCGGTCTACGTTAAGCAAAAGCTTTTTTGGCATCTGTAAAAGTTAAAAAATAGAAAGTGAATTTTTTTTAAAAAGTCAAAGATTAAATTCAGTGATCAGTGACAACAGTTTGTAAGGACTCAATTAATTGTATCCTGAAATCATATATAGAAATTGTTTCAAGGTGTTCACCTATATTTCTAACGATATTTCCTTCTCTTAATGTTTATCGACGTCTTCAAAGAGTATAGTGAAATTTGACATAAACAATTTCGTAATGTGTTGTAAGAGTATTTCTTAGAACCAGTAATAATTCATTTTGTATCTATACTGGGTAATTTGCTATCTTTAAATAACTTGCGGTATTTTTTTTTAAATTGTACATTAAATTAAATACTCGTTTCAGAGAGTATTTGTTTAAACAATTTATTCTATTATATTAAAAATTTGCATTTATGTTTTTGGTATAAACACAATATTTTTTATTATACGGTTATAATTTATTTTTAAATTTTATTTATCCATGAGCTTCCTCTGAGTATTGGTTTTGTATTTCTGTGGTTTGAATGACGTAAAACCCTGAGATTGCTTATTAATTTGAGCTAGCCCAAGAAGAAAGAGTTTTGATCTATTAAGAAAATTAAAAATAAATATAATTATAATTTTGCATAATTACATTAAGAAAATAAGTAGAATCAAAACAATATATATACATATATATATATATATATATATATATATATATATATATATATATATATATATATATATGTATACATATATATACACATATATATATATATATATATATATATATATATATATATATATATATATATATATATACAAGAATAAGAAAAAAGAAGTACTTGTGACTCGTATGGAACAAATATATAACTGTTTTGGATGGGTTGGAGTCAATAATAGGGATATTGGTTAACTATTTTTTTATTCTCGAGCTTTCAATTGTGTTTACAATTATTATCAAGAGCTAAAAAAGACAAAATACTTACAAGGTTGAACTAAAAAGAAAAAACAATTTTTGTTAACTTACCAAATAAAAATTAGTTTGGTAAGTAAAAATCACTGCTTACATCTTCAAAATATTTAATACAAAAATGTTTTAATCTAATAAATGTTTCTCCGAAAATTTTTATAATTTTGAAAACATTTTTTTTTTTTTTTTAATATATAAATAATTGAATTTATAAATAAGTTCAAATAGCAACCAATTACAAATAGCCTCAATGTCATAAATTTATGACATTGAGGCTATTTGTAATTGGTTGTTATTTGAACTTATTTATAAATTCAATTATTTATATATTAAAAAAAAAATGTTTTCAAAATTATAAAAATTTTCGGAGAAACATTTATTAGATTAAAACATTTTTGTATTAAATATTTTGAAGATGTAAGCAGTGATTTTTACTTACCAAACTAATTTTTATTTGGTAAGTTAACAAAAATTGTTTTTTCTTTTTAGTTCAACCTTGTAAGTATTTTGTTTATTGTATATGCAGATACGTAGTTTTGACTATGTAGATATATATATATATATATATATATATATATATATATATATATATATATATATATATATATATATATATACGACATTCATTAACACAATATATCATTACTCAACCTATACTTTAAATAACATTTAATACATCGATGCACTCATATCCTAAACGTACATTTATATTGACGTTTTTCATTAATATCTGTTACATTTTTCAGCTAGTAATCTTAGAAAAAAGGGTTATTGGGTATAAAAAATTGGAGGTCTGGATTACGAATAGTCATGAGTTACCTGATTAAAATTAATGGAAGTACTGACGATTTTACCAGTCGAGTTGTACAAGTCATTTATATTATAGACGCAAAAATCGGCAAGTCATACTCAGGTGTTTAATATTAAGGGGTTATAGTTGATTTAAGCATTATAACCAGTGCATCAATAAAATGTTCGCTACTAAGCCGTAAGTAGCATGTGTCAGTCGAGGACGAGTTTGTGTTAATATACTACATCTTAAAGAGTGTAGAAAAATTATGAAGTTGTTAAATGAAACAACAAAAACAATCGTTTCAGTTGGATGAACTCCGGTGAGATCAAAAGTTCTCTTTCAGAATCGTCCAATAGAACAAATATGTTAAGTAGAATGTGATTTCAGATATCATTCCACTAACAATATCGAAAAAACTTATACAAATCCAATATCTAATACGGTATATATGCGGAGTTGTCAATAAAACAAAACAATATTGTTCTCATTCAAATTTGTTTTTTTTTTGTAACATCAAAATGAGCGTATTCTGAACTGAAACTGTGAATAATTCCCGTTAAAGGTAGTTATTAAAATAAAAAAAGATACACATTTAATTTTAATAAAAGAATTGCTTTACCGATACTGATATACACGGGAGCGATATCTGGACGTAACAAAACAACAAGAAATCTGAATATAGGGGCACGGAATGAATTTTTTAAAGACGTGTTAAAGGTTGTGCCTGACTCAATAAAATAAGAAATTATGTAGCAAGTCATATTACTAATATTTTAATACTTTTAATACGCTTTTTAATAACCTTCTAAATTAATATATTTAGAAAGAAGAATCGTAGAATAAAACCATGGCGTAAAGCACCAGATATTCAAAGGAAAAAATTTGCGATATGTACATTCTCATTCTCATCAATTCTTTCAAATAAATTATTTACACAACAATTCCATATATATATATATATATATATATATATATATATATATATATATAAACATTTAAAACAAATAGAAAAGGTTAATGCGAGTGAATAATAAAAGTAAAATGTAATGGCATGTCTAGCAAAACAGGAAAACAAAAAACAAAATAGGTATATCGATAAAGGGAAACCGTATATACGTATTTCTGACTATTGGTCACCTTCAGTACGATGCAGTCAAGTTAGAAAAGAAGCATGTTAACTTGGGAAAGGATGCCACAAATTGGTCGCCAACGCCAACGATAAAAAGTCGAGTCCAATATTTCGTCCGTCAGCAAATTCAAACAGATAATATTTGTATGTTATGAAATTCGAGTAACCGATGTCCAGGGACGTATAGCGATATTGGTTGTTTCACCGACACAAATTTTTTGATACAAGTATTAAATCATAAAATAACAATGTGTAATCTGTATATTATAGTCAAAGAGCAGAAAATCTGATTTTGGTAAAACAAGCAAAACGTTATATTTCTTTGTTTTTTAAATGTAAAAAGTGAAACGTAAAAAAAATTATCACTCTACCACCCTGTCGGAAAAAATACTAGGTGATACAACGGCATCTTCTATAGGGCTTTTTAACGCTTCCCATTTGTTTCAGGCACTTGTTATATGTCATACAATTTTAAGATATCTGCGTCATACATCTTGTGTATGTATAGTTATTGGTATATAGTATATACCAATAACGTATGACGTAGATATGTTAAAAGTAGACGACATATCATAAGTGCCTGAAATATATGAGAATACAGTTACAGTCTACTTGGGTTCTCTTGCTCCCATGCACGAAAAATTGTAGGTGATTTTTCTCATGGTCTAAACATTTTCTTTATACACAAATAAACAGTTTCAAAAAAACAAACAACAAAATAATACTACAATTATTATAACTACTAACAACAAAATTTCAACACAACTCAAAATTAAAGCAATGCACAATGCACATCTATCTATAAACAAGCTAGTTGCAAAGATACTGCAGTAGAAACCCTCAATTTAGAAGAGTGATATCATAGTTTAAACGCCGAATATCCTCAAATTTAAATGTACACAGCGGCCCTCGAAAACTGCCTGTTTTCTCGATTGCAATTTGCGTTTCCTCATAAGAAATTACAGAATATATAAAGTAGTATATTTATTTGTGCTTCTCTATAGTAGACTTGACCAGAAGTTGTCGTACAGTGTAGCCAATTCTTGTTCACAAGTAGTAATTATGGTTATACAAAACCCGTATTCTTCCACGCAGCGATTATTACCGTCATAAAAATACAAAAAATCTGATTTTTTCAATAGTAAAAATTAAGCACAAAATTGTAATGAAATAAATTTTATTTATATGTTCCGTTTCGTTACATATTTAAATTTATAAAATAAAAATCGATATTTTAAAACAATATTTTTCAATCGTTTGGCAACTTTGAAATTAGCGACGGAACCCCGTTTCAATTCAGATCCACAGAAAACCGTAAAACTAGTTTTTGTCGAGCGAGTGCCCATCAACAATAGGTTATTTACATTGGCGTTTCTGAGGGTAGGGTATTTTATGCGATAAGTTTGTGTTATTTTATAAAACGTGTTATTGATAATACGAGTGTTATAGTTTGTCACTTTATAGTAAATTTTTAGTTATATTCTGTGATTATTTGGTTTGAGTTTTATTGGAGTTGGACGAAAAACCGAGTTGTTCCAAGAGAAGACTGCAAAATTCTGATGTTGATTCCAAAAATGAAATGCCGCAAAAAAGACGGAAAATGTTAACGTCCGAAGAGAAGGTAATAATACGAAACGTTTATGAAGGAATTGTCGGCAGAAAAATGGAATTAAATGTTAGCCAAGCGGTCGACATTTGTAGCAGTTTAACAAAAGTATCCGTTAGCTGTATTTATCGTGTACTTAAAAATACATCGGAAAATAAAAAGCAAGAAAAAGGTAAAACTAGAGGTAGAAAAAGCATTGTTTTGGATGACGAGACAAGGAATATTATACGTCGAAAAATTCATTCATTTTATTTTCGGAGTGAAATTCCAACACTGAAAAATATTTCTCAAGAGCTCGAAAACGATGACTTCTTACCCAAGATATCTCGTAGAGTCTTAACCAGGACCATGCGTGAAATGAACTTTCGATATGTAAAACTCAACAGAAAAAGTATGCTATTAGAAAAAATAAAATTATTGTGCGGAGAAGAAAATATTTAGAAGAAATACGCAAAATTCGCAGCACTGGACGCAAAATATGTTATTTGGATGAAACCTGGATTAACCAAGTTGGAAAAGGTCATACAGTTGGAAAAGTTTGGCAAGATTTAAATGTCAAAAGTAAACGCGAAGCATTTATAGAAGGCTGATATACAGGATTAAAAGCTCCATCAGGAAAGGGACGGCGTTTAATCGTCACCCATATAGGAAGTGATACAGGGTTTCTTGATGATGGTTTTCTTCAATTTGAGTCGAAAAAAAAAAACAGGTGATTATTAAAGAAATTGAAAGGGAGGATTCAAGAATGGCTTACAGAAAAGGGGATTGCATACGAAGAATCAATGCTTAAAATTTAGCTACTTGACATTGCACGGTTAAGGAAAATTGAATATCTTAAATATGCTGTAGATGAAACTGCAAAAGATTATGGTGTCAAAGTTCTGCGTCTACCACCTTATCATTGCGAACTTAATCCCATTGAACTTATCTGGAAGCAAGTGAAAGGAGAAGTAGCACGCAATAACAAAACGTTCAAATTAAACGAAATTAAGAAACTTTTGATTAAAGCAATCATCCATGTAACTCCTGAGAAATGGGCTAAATGTATAGGCCACATAATTAAAGAAGAACATCGTATGTGGGACCTTGACACTCATATCAAAGTTTTACTAGAGCCAATTATAATTACACCAGGTGGTGAAGATAATGACAGCGATAGCAGCACTGCATCTTCAGGTTTAGACAGCGAATAATATTTTCTAATAGTTTAATAAGAACATCAGCATAAAAAAACCAAAAACAAAACAAACGAGAAGAACATAGTAAGTGTGTATAGTGTTTGTGTTTAAACACATCAAACATTATTTTTATTTTGTTTTTATAGAATTTTATTTTGTTTTATAGGATTTTATTTTGTTTTGTTTTATACTGTTTAAGTGTTTTGTTCATTTTATTTAATAAGACAATATGGCTCTTGGCGAACACCCATTTAAAAAAAGTATCGCGCCACAAGACATACCTCTGGGGTGGTGTGGAAACTGTCTTAAAATTTGTTTTAAAAAAATTTAATTGTGTAACTCTTTAAGGACGGGTCACGTCAAAAGACGTTTTAGCGTAACTTCCGCGACAGCCGGTTGGTATCAGTAAACTTTCTGCAAAATTACTTCTTTTTTATAGCTTTTTGTTTGTGGCATTCTGTATTTTTAGGGGAATGTAGGGAAACAGCCACAAAATATTTATTCATATGTTTATTTATTGACGTTTCGATCTCTATATCCAGAGACCGTTTTCAATTATACAAATGATAGTACTATTTATTTTCTATGGCTTTTCGCTTGTCGTTCTGTATTTTTAGAAATAATGTTGGGTATAAGCCATAATATATTTATTCAAATGTTTAATTTACGGACGTTTCGATCTCTATAAAGAGACCGTTTTCAAACATACAAATGACAGATATATTTATTTTTCTATAGCTGCTTGTTTGTGGCATTCTGTATTTTTGGGGAGAAGGTTGGACATAAGCCACAATATATCTATTTACATGTTTAATACATTGACGTTTCGATCTCTATTCCGTTTTTAAAGATAGAAAAAAAAAGAAAATAAACAATATAAGATTATAAAAATATATAATAATAAACAAATAAAATGAATATAACTATCATTTATATCTTTGAAAGCGGTCTTTGGATATAGAGATTGAAACGTCAGTAAAAACGTAAATAAATATATTGTGGCCTATTTCGAACATTAATATTTGAAAAATAAAATATAATTAACGTTAAAATAAAAGTAAGTGTACGTCACTGGATTTCCAAACAGCTTTCCGCATTTCTGGGCCTTTAAACGATGACTCACTCTCTCAAATAGTGAAATTATACCACACTAAACTAAAAATTTGCCAGTCCAGTCCTTTAGATAAGGCAAATGCCGGTATTTTTACAACCGGATTACTCAACGTAAATCAATCAGTTTAAAACTTGAAAATTGATACTTGGGCATTAGTACAGTTAAATTTGTTAGACGGTTTTATTTAGACGAAATATTAAGCAATATAATTGAAACTGTTTTCTACCTTTAAGGACAAAAAAGCAAGTTCATTAGCGGAACGTAATTCAAAATTATTCTGCACATTATATTTCAAGCATTATTTGGTTAAAACATCTCATTTTTGGTGGTAAAAAATATATGTGTACCCCGGAGGTAAAGGACACTATGTCCATTTTTATCGAAATTTAGATTATTGCACTTTTGAATATAACTTTTCTGGCTCTACACATACGTAAACCATACTATGTCTAGAGACAATTTTACGGCAAGTTACCGACTTTTTAATAAACACCAAGTCCACTTCCAGTCAGAGGTAAACAACACCATGTGGACTTGGTGTTGTTTACCTCTACTATATGTGTGCACCGTCATTTACCATCCGGACATAGTTTTATGTACCCTTGTACACTTTTCGTCATATAAAAATGGTACACTTTTTTTCCCAATGTAAGCCAGTGTTCAGACCAGAGATTTATAAGAGAGCCTCTCTTACATATCTCTGGTTCAGACTGGAGACAATGGTTCGTGAAACAATTCATTGTTGCCATCACAGATATCGGAATTGCACTAAATCTAAATAAAAAAATATCGTTCAAAAATGTGTTTAGATAAATATTATTTTTATTATTAACAACAAAAAACGGTATCTAATAAATTTAATAGCCAGAGAGATGGTTGAGTTAATGTCCAAAATGTTTGAAGAATTTTTTAATAATGGAGATATGACAAAATACTATTCTTTCAGCAGTTTCGAATTATAATACATATATTTAAGTTCCACACTTGTTCACTGTAAAAGTTATTCATTTTGTATTAATTTCAAATTAAATTTTTAATTTTTTCAGTGTGTTTTATTTATTCTAGTATGCCACAACTCAATACAGTTTTGTGCTACACTTTACGAGAAAAGAATGACAGCTCTTGATTTGAAATTAAACATAATAATTTAAAGTCATGTCTAAATTTTTTTATTTTTTAACATTATTTTTGAATTAAAATATGTTCATAAATTATACTAAAACACGATTCAAGTCCTTCTTTTAGCTGGTTTGATATAATATATTCGTTATAAGAAAGAAGTGGACGAAAATGATAATTTGTTTGGAGATGAAAATTCGGATATTGATAAAATCTATGAGCCTCTAAGTGGTGAAAGCTCAGAATCGGACGATAATGATATGAGACGTATAAGTAAACCAGCGAAAACAAAGGTAAAAGAGAAAGCTATTATTACTCCTACGATTAGTGGGGCAATAAAAAAAAATCTTCTTCAGGACGATTTATCCCTAAGCAGTGAAGCAGGCAATTTCAATGAATGTTTGGGACTTTTAATTTTGTATGTGGTATAACCAGAGGTTTATATCAGTCTGGCAACGATGTGTAGTTGCAACCTGTAAGACGAAAGGACTCGCCCGTATGAGCAATATACAAGGGGAGGAAGGTTGTAGTAGCAAGAAGAGAGGTTAGAATGGCGGAATACATAGCATTGTAAATTTGTTTTAGTTCTTAATAAAAAAGTTGGAAATATCTGTTGGTGATATTAATGTTGGCAAAGAAAAAAAAGCCGTAAAGAAAAGTTGGAAGTTCTTAGCGGCTTCATGTGGTCCTTCGAGCCTGATTAGTGCAAATAAATACAATACATTTATCGATAAAATTATCGAACCGGCATGGCGGTTGCTGTTAATGGACATTTTGGCTTAAAACGTTAGAAAGTGGATGATTCTGGTGAGTCTGTTTCTTTTTAAATACATTCCTATTTACGATCTAGAATTTCTTTAATTTGTGTTATGAAGAGTACTTGAAATAAACAATATTTAGTTGTATGTATTGGTTTCATGATTATTGGCAGGGTTCTCATTCGTAAATTTCATTTTATTGGCAGTATTTAATATAATTTTTGGGTTAAATATTTATATTGGTTAGTTATTGGCAAATATATAAAGATTTTAAGTTATTTACTTTGTATTTATTGGTTTAATTGTCATTTGCGTACACAATTTCATTTTATTGGCAATATTTTATATAATTATTGGGTTAAATATTGATATTGATTAATTATTGGCAAAAATATAAAGATTTCAGGTTATTGACTTTGTATTTATTCGTTTAATTGTTATTGGCGTACATAATTTCATTTTATTGGCAGTATTTAATATAAATATTGGGTTAAATATTGATATTGGTTAGTTATTGGCAAATATATAAAGAATTTAAGTTATTTACTTTGTATTTATTGGTTTAATTATCATTGGTGTACGTAATTTTCATCTTATTGAAAATATACAAGGATTTCAAGTTATTTACTTTGTATTTATTGGGTTAATTATTATTGACAGTATTAGCATTCGTAATTTTCATCTTGTTGGCATTATTGAAGTTATTTAATTGTAACTGTTGGATTAAATATTGGTATTGTTGGTTAATTATTGGTACTATATAAATATTTTTATTTAATAATCATGGCGGAAGGTCGTGAAAAAGAGTTAAATAGATCACGTGGGACGATTAAGGGTCAATTAACAACCTTTGAGACTTTTTTAAATAAATGTAGACTGGATAATAATCTTTTAATTGAATTGGAAAGTCGGTTAGATCAGGCAGTAGGATTATTAGATAAATTTGAAGAAGTTCAAAATGAGATAGATAATATTGCCTCAGATGAGGAATTTATAAGGAATGCTTCTGTTGAAAGAGACAAGTTCGAAAATTCTTTTTATAGAGTGATTTCATTAGCAAAAAATATGTTACAGGAAAGTCAAAGTCATTTGGTGGACATGGGAGAATCTCAGGTTGCCTCTAGTTTTAGTAATCATAGCAATCATGGGGGATTAGCTCTTCAAGCAAAACCAAGGCTGCCGGCTATTCCTATCCCCACATATAATGGGAATATAGATATGTGGATCAAGTTTAAAGAAACGTATGAATCATTGGTACATAATAATGATGTACTATCAAGTATTGAAAAGTTTTATTTTTTAAAACGAGCATTACAGGAGGATCCTGAAAAAATGGTAAAAATGCGTAAAATGACCGCGGAAAATTATGACGTTGTTTGGCAACTGTTATGTGATCGTTATGATGATAAACCTTTGTTAGTTGGGTTTCATATAGATTCATTATTAGTATTTCGGTCATTATCAAAAGAATCTGCGACAGATTTACGGGATATGTTAGATATAATAATTGAAAGTTTGTTTGCATTGGAAAAACTTAATGTTGAATCAAATTCATGGGATCCGTTCTTGGTACATTTAATGTCAAAAACGTTAGATCAATTTTCATTTAGTAAATGGGAAGAAATTAGACCTAAAAAAGAGTTAGCAACTCTAGATCAGTTTAAAGATTTTTTAAGAAATAGAATAGATAGCTTAAAAAATATTGAGAGGATGAGAAAAGAAAAGAACACAGTTGATAGTAAAGGGAAACATTTTCAACCAAATTGGAAAAGTAAATCAAATAAAACATTAGTGGCAGTAGAAACAACTTCTTCTTGTTTCTATTGTAAAGAAAAACATTTTATTTATAACTGTTCTAGTTTTTTGAAATTAAACACTTATGGTAGATATAAACAAGCACAAAAATTGGGTTTATGTTTAAATTGTTTGCAAAAAACTAATCATGTTAGTAAAAATTGTCAATCTGGAAACTGCAGGAAATGTGGTCGGAAACATAACACACTGCTGCATTACGCTAGTGGAGGGGCAGATAATGATGTCACTGGAGTAGGTTATCAGGAAGATATTGGTCAGCTTTCTGCGATACAGGTCTGCGAAGAAGGTGCCACTGCCTCTGTTAATAATGGCAATCAATCAGTAGCTGGACCATCAAATGGTATGTCATTTAGTGTCAATTCTGTCTGGTTGGAAGATGGAGCTGCGGTTCCTGGAGAGGTATTGTTATCAACTGCATTAGTTCAAATAATTGATGGGAATGGAAAAGCTTGCACATGTAGAGCACTGTTAGATTCTGGGTCCCAACCCAATTTAATAAGTGAAGAAGTAGTAAAGCGGTTAAACTTGCCTAGGAAGTCAGTAGGACTTACTTTAGCAGGAGTTGGAAGCAAGGTCGCACAAGTCAAATATAGATGCAATGGTACAGTTACATCAATTGGGGTGGGCTTTAGGAAAACTGTATCCTTTTTAATAGTTCCACAAATTACTGGAGTAATCCCTAGTCAGAATATACCTACAACAAGGTTAAATATTCCGAAACACCTTCGATTGGCAGATCCAGGATTTCATAAACCTGGAAAGATTGATCTTCTCTTAGGAGTGGATATATTTTATGAATTATTGTGTGTTGGACAAATTCGATTGGGTCCAAATCTTCCATTGCTTCAGAAGACAAAGTTTAACTGGTTGATCAATGGAAAAATGAGTTTTATTGGAAACACATCTAATATTACTAATTGTAATCTTAGTGTATTAGACATCAGTCAGCAGTTAGAAAAGTTTTGGCAAATAGAGGAGGTACCAGATGGACAAGAGGTGCTTTAAAAGGAAGATATAGAATGTGAGCAAATCTTTCAACAAACGACAAAGAGGGCTCCTGATGGAAAATTTGTAGTTCATGTTCCACTGAAAAAATCAGTAACAGCACTGGGTCAATCTAGGCAATCAGCATTAAATAGATTTTATAAATTGGAACAAAAATTACAAAAGCATGAAAAGTTACAAGAATTGTATATCTAGTTCATGCAAGACTATATTGACATGGGTCATATGTCATTATCAGATGATTCGTTGGACACTATTTCATATTACTTTCCACATCATGGGGTGATTAATGAAAATAGTGAGACTACACGGTTAAGAGTGGTATTTAATGGTTCAGCCACTACTGATACAGGTGTATCTTTCAATGATTTGCAACATAATGGACCAAAAGTACAAGATTTGGTTTCTATATTGTTAAGATTCAGACAGCATTATGTGGTAGTTGGGGGAGATGTCGCTAAGATGTACAGGATGATTTGGGTTGTTCCTGAACAACAGTCCTTACAAAAAATATTTTGGAGAGCATCACCTGATGCAGACTTAAAGGAGTATACACTCAACACAGTCACATATGGAACAAAGTCAGCACCTTACTTGGTAATAAGATGTTTGAAGGAGTTAGGAGTTTAGTGTGCAGAGAACAGACCTGAAGCTTCTCAAACAATTTTAAAAGATTTTTACGTAGATGACTTACTTACTGGTGCTGAATCAGCAGAGGAAGCAATAAGCTTGTGCAAGGAAGTAGATCAAGTTTTACAATGTGGAGGTATGGAGTTGAGAAAATGGATAACAAACAGTAAGGAGGTGCAGCTTGCATTGGCAAAATCAGAAGATGGATCTGGTTCTGTTCAGATTGGAGAAAAGGATAAAAACAAGACACTGGGGTTGATGTGGGCATTTAAAGAAGACACATTGATGTTTGCAATAGATTTTTCAGCTAAAGACAATAGGCATACCAAACGATCCATATTATCAGAAGTTTCAAGGATTTTTGATCCCTTAGGGTTGGTGGGATCAGTACTTTTAGCAAAACAGTTGTTACAAAAAATGTGGCAGCAAAAACTTCACTGGGATGAGTCATTGCCTTACCATTTGGAAACAGAATGGAAAAAATTGAGGGCAGAGTTCTTAAATTTAAATAGTCTACGAATTAAAAGACATGTGGTTTGCAAGAATGCTATAACAGTGGACATTCATGGATTTGCAGACGCTTCAAAGTTGGCATATGGAGCTTGTGTTTACCTTAGAAGTATAGACCATGAGGGATTGGTAACACTAAATTTGTTGTGTTCTAAAGTGAGAGTAGCTCCATTGAAGGCACAAACAATTCCGAGACTTGAACTCTGTGCTGTATTGGTATTGGTTAAATTAGTTGCAGTAGTTCAAGCATCTCTTACTGTAAAAATTAATAATATTTTTTATTGGACAGATTCTACAGTGGTATTGGGATGGCTTAAAACTGATGTTTGTAAATTACAAGTTTTTGTAGGGTTAGTCAAATTAAGGACATTGCTAAATGTGGTTGCTAAATCTAGGGGCGTGTAACCGTCGAAAATTATTGGTTTACAATATTGGTGGATTGGGCCTGAATGGTTGAAATTGGAAGAGTCAGAGTGGCCAAATTTGGGTCATGAGGCACAATTGGAATTACCAGACTTGAGGTATGCAGTAGTTTCGCACATAGCTACTGAAGAAAACACAAAGCTATTTTATTTTGAAAAATTCAGTTGCTTAAATAGGTTAAGAAGAGCTGTGGCATATAGTTTTAGATATGTTAAAAAGATCAGATCAAGAAATTTTAATTTAACCAGTTCACTATCTCCTTTGGAATTGGAGCACGCTATGGATGCTTTGGTATTGATATCACAAAAAGAAATTTTTGGAGCAGATATGATGGCACTGGAAAATGGAAAAGCCTGGAAGAAAAGTCTTCTTAATTTGAATCCTTTCTTAGATAAAGGAAGATGTCTCAGGGTGAGGGGTAGATTAAACTTGGCAAACCTACCTTATTCATAAAAACATCCTTGATTATTAAGTGTTAAACACAGGTTTACCATATTGTTATTTGAAATGGAACATAATAGGTTGCTGCATTGTGGCCCGCAGCAATTGTTAAGTACTGTCAGAGAAAATTTTTGGGTATTGGGAGGACGAAACTTAGCGTGGAAAGTGTATCGCAGTTGTGTGAGATGTTTCCGATGCAAACCTATTCCTTTGGAGCAAATTATGGGAGTTTTACCAAAAGACAGAGTAGAAGTAAATCCTTCATTTTATGTAACGGGAACGGATTATGCAGGTCCTCTTCCAATGAAGACAAAACGTGGTCGTGGTTCACAAATAATTAAATGTTATATTTGTCTTTTTGTGTGTTTTACAACTAAAGCACGTCATCTAAAGGTAGTATCAGACTTAACCAGTGAAGCCTGGATATCATGTTTTCGAAGGTTTGTCGCACGACGTGGCAAACCACTTAAAATTTATTCAGATAATGGGTCAAATTATATTGGGGCTAATACTGAATTAAAAGAATTACAAAAATTTTTGGAATTAGAATCATAAACAATTAGTAATACGTTAGGTAATGAGGGAATTCAATGGCAATTTATTCCGGCACGTGTTCCAAATTTTGGGGGTTTATGGGAAGCGGCCGTGAAATCATGTAAACATCATTTACGGAGAATTTTGGTTGACTCTCCTCTTACATACGGGGAATTTAGTACTCTTCTTGCACAGGTTGAAGCGGTTCTAAACTCCAGTCCTTTGGTCCCTCTTTCCTTTAGTCCTGACGACCTTGAGGTATTAACACCTTCCCATTTCCTTATTGGACGTAAACTCACTGCAGCTCCTGATCCAAGTCTTCAAGAGATACCAGTGAATCATCTGTCTCGTTGGCAACATGTACAGATGCTACATCAACATTTTTGGAGTAGATGGTCGAGTACCTTGCTGGATTGTAACAAAGGCAAAAATGGTTGAAGAATTCTAATAATCTTCAAACTGGACAGTTGGTTATCATCAAGGAGGACAATCTGCCTCCATCCCAGTGGCAACTAGGAAGAATGAAGGAACTGTTATGTGGTCCAGACGGAAATGTGCGAGTGGTCATGGTCAAAACTCAACTGGGAGAATACAAACGTTCTATTTCAAAACTTTGTCCCCTCCCAGAATAATCATAGTGATTAAGTGTTCATTTTTTTTCCATATATATATATATATATATATATATATATATATATATATATATATATATATATATATATATATATATATATATATATATATATATATATATATAAACGTTGGTTATGTGACAATTTTCTATTTTTCAGTTTTTACATTTATAAGCTTTATGTTGAAATTGTTATTTCAATGTGGGGGGAATGTTTGGGACTTTTAATTTTGTATAACCAGAGGTTTAGATCAGTCTGGCAACAATGTGTAGTTGCAACCTGTAAGACGAATGGACTCGCCCGTATGAGCAATATACAAGGGGAGGAAGGTTGTAGTAGCAAGAAGAGAGGTTAGAATGGCGGAATACATAGCATTGTAAATTTGTTTTAGATTTTAATAAAAAAGTTGGAAATATCTGTTGGTAATATTAATGTTGGCAAAGAAAAAAAAGTCGTAAAGAAAAGTTGGAAGTTCTTAGCGGCTTCAATGAATATAATGAAGTTATTTTAGAAGAAGAGAAAAGTGTTAAAAGAAACTTATAAAATATAACTAAGTGCAAACAAAAAGGTAAAAAACGTGTAGTAAATGAACAAAATTGGGCCTGTAATGTTCGCAAACGAAAAATAGCTGGTGGGAAAGAGTATCTCAGTAAAAGAGGCAAAGACATGCCTGCAAAAATGTTAAAGCCTCCTTGCATGTGTCGCATGAAATGCTCTGAAAGATTGCCAGAATACAAAAGACAAAAAACTTTCAACTCATACTGGACTGAGACAAACGTTTTAGATCTTAAAAAGCAATTTATCTTCTTATGTATCGATATCCAACCTACTCTTCGATCAAGAAAAAAAGATCTAAATTCTACCAAATCTAAAAATAATACACTACACTACCATTTTACAGTGAACAATCAGCTATTGAAGGTGTGCAAGGTTATGTTTTTAAACACACTTTATATATCTAATTTAGTAGTAGTAAATATGTTGAAAAAAATTGAGCCAGGAGGTTTAATAAAAGCTGATCAAAGAGGTAGACACACGCCAACCAATAAAACTCCTACCGAAACCATAAATAGTATACATCAACATATTAAATCATTCCCAAAATACGAGAGTCATTATTCCAGAGAAAGAAGTAAGAGAGATTATCTGGTCACAGAACTTACAATAGAAAAGATGTATCAACTGTACATTGATAAATGCAATGAAATACATGTAGATCCAAAGCTCAGAGCAAAAAAGTGGTTGTACGCAGATATTTTTAATAAAGACTTCAAGTTGTCGTTTAAACTGCCCGAAAGAGACATTTGCGATACATGCAGTACATTCACCGCTCAGTTAAAAAATAATCTTAATGCAGATCAACTAACCAGTGTACAGGCTGATCATGATGCTCACCTAATTGAATCTAAAACTCAGTATAACTTAAAACAATTGGACTTAAGAATAGCCAAAGAGTCACCAAAATACAAAGTACTATCTGGTGATTTGCAAAAATGTTTGCCTTCACCACTAACAAACAATTGTATTAGTTTCTACAAAAAGAAGCTTTGGACATTAAATTTTACATTACATGATGCCAGTGATTCTTCTGTACAATGTATAATGTGGGACGAATCGAAAGGGGCCCGAGGTGCAAATGAAATTGACTCGTCAATTTTGAAATGGGCTGACAATACAATTCCAGGTAGTCAAGTAGAGGACACCACTCTTTAGACCGATAACTGCTATGGACAATGTGCTATTTTTGGATACTGCAAATAAAGACGATCACTCAAAAGTTTTTACTGAAAGGACACACACATATGGAAGCAGACACTGTTAATGCTTTAATCGAAAGAAAAAGAAAGAAACTCTCCAATTTGGCGATTTTAACACCATGGGACTGGCAACAACTAGTTAGGCAAACGTCATGTAAATACACAGTGCACAATATGAAACTTGCAGATTTCAAAAACTTCAAAACGCTGTTCGATAAGAAATTGTCATCTAATTCTCCTTTTGTAAGTAGAAAAAAAAATGTTAATAAAGAGCCTGTTCTACTGTCAACATGTGTTTTCCTACAAGTCCAACAAGAACACATTGGAAAGTTCTTTTATAAGACCGATTTCAATAATCAAAATATATATGTATGAAGTGGACTTCATGAGGTATCGAAGACAGCAAGTAACGTTTCCAGCCCAATTAAATCAAGTCTTAGTAATCCCATTACCAATCACGAAATAAAAGTGCAATGACTTAATTGCACTACTGCTTCTTGTTCCGTCAGTTTGTCATGAGTTTTATTAAAATTTAACACGTAGCGATCTAGCTACAAACGATTACCCACAAGAAGATGAAGATGATATGGAGCATCTTTAACAATTTTGAAACTTGTCATCTATAATTTTACTTAATTATTATAACATCATAATATTTACCTCAAATAAAATAATAGTATAGGCTGTTTAATGTGTTTGTATTGTTTATTTCGTAAAGACATTAACATGCAATGCCACATTATTTAAAAAAAGTTGTTAGAGGTAAACAACACTATGTCCAACTACACATTTTTAAAAAAAATTAAATAATGAACGGTAAACCTCAGGTATATAACACTTAATGGAATGAAAAATGATTATACACACCACAATAATAATATATTAATCTTGGTTAAATATAAGAAACATTTGAGTATTTACTGATTACAAATTTAAAAATTTTTAAAACTGCTCTCCTGAAAAAGTAAGAAAATGGACATAGTGTCCTTTACCTCCGATTTACCGATATTAATTGCATGTAATAATTTGTTTGGACTAAAAGTGGTAAAAGATGGTCTGGAAGTTATATTTTTGTTTGAATTTGCCGACGGACGATAGAAAGTCGGTGCTAACTATAGCTGTAGTTTCCTCTGTGGTTATTGGTAGTTGTTACCCTGGAAACCATCAGGGTCTTCTAACTCTAATGCCACAAATTGGTCACATTGCTCCTGTAGTGATCCTTTCTTAAGTTAAGATGCTCCTTTTCTAACTTGGCTGCACCGTACTGAAGACGACCAATAGTCAAAAATACGTATATTCGGTGGCCTTCCATCGAAATACCTATTTTGTTTTTTGTTCCTGTTTTGCGAGACATGTCATTACATTTTACTTTTATTATTCACTTGCATTAACCTTTTCTATTTGTTTTAAACGTTTTAACGTCTGGCATTCCTTTCCTCAAGTAGCTGTAGCTTCCTCCGTGGTTATTGTTAGTAGTTGTTGCCCTGGAAACCATCAGGATCTTCTAACTCTAATGCCACAAATTGGTAGCATTGCTGTTGTAGTGAAGCTTTCTTAAGTTAACATGCTCATTTTCTAACTTGGCTGCACCGTACTGAAGACGACCAATAGTTCAGAAATACGTGTATATGGTTGCCTTGCATCGATATACCTATTTTGTTTTTTATTTTCCTATTTTGCCAGACATGCCTTTACATTTTTTTACTTTTTTATTATATATTTTTTTATATATATTATATATATATATATATATATATATATATATATATATATATATATATATATATAATAGACAGTGTAACATATAAAATTATTTATTTCAAAAAATATGATTATTTCGTAATCTACTCTTTTATTTTTGGATCTAAATTTATATCTGTCATAGGACGTAAAAAAAGGACGTCCTGTATGCTCCTCAGAATTTGTATGAGAGTAAGTTGGTGTTTGTATGTGTACGTGTGTGTTGGTGTGTTGCCGACTACAAGTAAAAATTGAAGAGGTGTGAGATGGTAAGGACGGTGAGAGGTGAGAACGTGAAAGTGTGTCTTGTCCCAGGAGTCCATTATGTCGTTTGTGTGACTTCAACGACTCTCAAAAGTAGTTACTCAAATTGAAGACGCTCGATGTTTTTTTTAGGGCTCCACTTCTAGTGTACAAATCTTAAGTCCGTGGATGAATATCAATTCGTAGGTACATATAAACTGTAACTTGTAAGTTGTTCATATGGAAGGTTTGCATATGGTTTGCATATTCAATAATTAATACATTCATTATCAGATCTACCTCTTTTAAATTTAAATATATATCTATGTATTTTATATAAGATATTTTAAATGAAATGATGTGATCTAAAAAAACAACTAAAATTATTTAGGTCTAAAATTTTTCGTTGTATTTGTTCATGATATTGAGATTGTCATGATATGACAATGATGATACTATGGAATGATACTATGACTAAGAAGATAAGATATTGCGCATAAGTCGTGACGTAATTGGAGAGTTGTACGTTCGTAATGGAGATATCCTTTTCTGTACGATTATTGTAATTATTAAACCTTTATTTAATATTATTATTTTGCTAATTGAATAATTTCATCACATAATGCATACAAATCCCATTTAACTTTAACAAGAATTCAAATTCTACTCTCCAATGACGGCATGCGCGAACACGACCGATTTTGTGCTACGGGAAGATCCTATCTTGTTAGTCATAGTATCATGGTTAATGGTAGCAATAAATATTATTCTGTCAGACTGTGAGTGATAGTTTTTATCTGAATAGAAAGTTAAAA
This sequence comes from Diabrotica undecimpunctata, assembly GCF_040954645.1. NCBI lineage: Eukaryota > Metazoa > Arthropoda > Insecta > Coleoptera > Chrysomelidae > Diabrotica > Diabrotica undecimpunctata. The sequence goes on from NC_092805.1 coordinate 66,668,212, forward strand.
TATCTCAATCGTCTAGGATCAAAAACATACGGGTTACCCAAAACTGTTATTATAATTTTAATCATGTTAAAATTAATTTCAGAAGTATATAAACTACGATAAATTCAAATAATTATATCGTATAATGAATATAAAATAGAGCAGAATAAGCTAGTTATACCTTATTGATACTTCATAAACTTCTTATTGATCACAGATTGTATTTCATATTGAGGTACACAATGATCATAGAATAGAATAGATATATGCTTTATTGTCACTGAAATTTGTACAATTTTATGGACAAAACTTACAAAAAGTCAGAAAAATAACAATAACAATTTAAAATTACTAAAATTACATAAATCGTTAATATCACAAAGTAAAAGTGTTCAGAAATGTAAAATAATGAGAATTATTTAAATTTGCCGCGCATTTGTAGACGGGGCCTTAGCTGTATTGGCGGTTGACACTTCATGTCTTGCCGAAAAAGAGAAGACTCGCCACCCGCCAGCCGAGAGTGACAGTCGGTCGAAAAAAAATAGGTTAAGAGATAGCATGTCGATATAGTCGATATTATTTTGTTATAAGAGTTTGGATAATAAATTTGGTATCTGTGCACATATCCTTTAATTTTTACTAGAGATACAGTCCACTAACGAAGTTAAACCAGCGCACCAGTTACAAGGGCGTACAGAATCATTCAAGAGAACAAGAATGGTCTAACCTACGCCAACATAAAACATTTGGTCCTTCGAGCCGGATGTTTTTACATTACTGAAGTGCCAGAGGTGACCTAATTTATTGCAAGCTATCAAGCAAATATCAAACAAGCAGCAAGTTGCCGACAAGGTTCAAGGATTTCAAGTTTTTTTATCAACTACCACTATTTTTTACCACAAGGCGAAGCCGGTTTCATTTCCAGACAGCGAGGATTTGGATGTCGTCTTCACAGGTTGAAGTACTAAGGATTTGGTATTGTAAGTAGTCATTTAAATTTGTTTGGATTTATTCAGGTGGATGAGTGGTTTTGCATTTTTTAGTCTTGATTGTACATTTACATGATGGAAGACACAGTTAATCCAGAATTACCACATATGCCAACTCAGATAGCATTACAAAGTCAAATTGCTAGATTTACAATTAGAAAAAAACGCAGCAATTAGTAAATTAAATAGATTTGTAGATTTTTTTCAGTCAGTGAGATTAGAAAAAACATTTGAAACTGAAACGATTCAGTTACAAACTAGATTGGATCAATTACAATTTGTAATAAATGAATTTTTAGCTTTACAATTAGAGTTACAATGTTTAGATGCTCAAAGCTTTGATGAATCAGAAACATTAACTTTTGAAAATACATATTACAGGGTGATTTCGGAAGCCAAAGAATATTTATCAAAACAAGGTGAGTCAAAAAAGTCACAATTAAACATGTCTGTAGTTAAAGGTCAATCAAATATTCGTTTACCAACTATAAAATTGCCAAACTTTACTGGTTTATTTGAGAGATGGTTAGAGTTTCGTGATTTGTTTCTATCATTAATTCACAATTCTGATCACATGGAACACATTCAAAAATTTCATTATTTACGTGCATCACTAGAAGGTTCTGCTGCACAATGTATTAAATCCATAGCATTTGTAGCCGAAAATTATGAGTTAGCATGGAAAACACTATGTGACAGGTATGATGATAAATCATTTATTATTCACAATCATATAAAATCATTAGTGAACATAAAAGAATTAAAACCAGATGTTTCAAGCTCCTATAGAGATATTGTTGATTTAATCTCAATAAAACTAGCATCATTAGAAATTTTAGGCGTTAATAAAAGTCATTTGGCAGATTTATTAATTATATTTATTATCTCTAGTAAATTTGATAATGATACTATTGATGAGTGGGAGAAACAAATAGTAAATACAGATTTTCCTAATCTGGAAGATTTTATTTCATTTTTATCAGATAGAGCAAATTTCATTGACAAGGTCAATAAACATAAAATCAAGCACAAGGTTTCATCTTTCAAACAGAAAGCGTTTGTGGTATGTCATTGTCAACTACGTATTCCTTGAACTTTTTGTGTTGCCGGGCAATTTTTAAAAGTTCTGCTTTTAAAATTCCATCTTCGTAAGGCAATTACTTATTCCGCAGCCAGTCAAGAATATCCTGTTTCTTCCACGCATTCGTTAGAAGTCTTTCTACTAGTCGTGAATGATAAGGTGCATTATCTAATACTATAATTGAATTTGGTGGTATGTGTTCAATCATTTGCTCAAAATACTCTTCGAAAACATCAGCTGTCATCTCCTCGTGATAGTCTTTTGTGCTTTTGGAATGAAATTCCAACAAACCATGCTTAACAAATCCTTTTTCACTGCCAATGTGAAAAATTATTAATCTACTGCCTTTACCAGAAGGTGGGGAGATACCAGTAGACCAACCTTCCATAAAGGCTTGCCTGGAGCTTAATATATTTTTATCTGACCAAATTTGTTTTAGAGTATGACCTGAGTTTACCCACGTTTCATCCTGGTAGAAGATGGGCCTTTCTTCAGCCCGGAATTTTCGTATGAATCTTAGATAATTTCTTCTCCAACATCATCTTCTCCTCCCGGTCAATCAAAAGTGATTTTCGGTCTGATTTCTCCCACCGGAAATTTAATTCTTTTAAAACTTGCCACAATTTAGTTCGTCCGATATGAGGCAAATCCGGGTCGTCTCTAACTTCTTGTAAAATTTTGTTTAGGTTTGGTATTTCTTTTAAAAAAAAAATCCATGAGTTTTCCTTCGAATACCATTTTTGGCAATTTCATCAATTTCAATAGGCTTTTTCCCTCTCTTTAAGTTTTAGTTTGTGTTTGGGTTAGCTATACCGTGTATTTTTCTTTCTGATAGGAACCTATATAAAGTTGACTCTCCTACACCAGTCATGTTGGCACAACTTTCGACTATGTTGCGAACAGTGTTTGTGGGATTCTGAGAAACCAGAGCATCGTGAACATTCAGGACAATAGTCTTCTCTCTTGGTGAATAGACAGACTTACTGACTGTACGCAACAGTACCGGTGTAAAACTTGATGATGTTGATGATGAAGCCATCACAAAAAATCCAACAAAACGAGCACGAGCGAAAGGTACGTATATATTCGTAGGTATATGGAATAAAAAATCACTCACGCACTGCATATAATTCGCAAAAGAAATATTCGAGACGCTAATTACTGCCGTAGACGCGGAATCACCGACGAGCCGTAAATTACATGCGATCAAAAACGTACTTAACAAAAAAATTGTTTTCGTTCGTAATAACTTCACCCTTTCAAGTTAAGTTTCGAATATAATTATATTATTAAAAATCTGGGGAATTTCATCTTAATTATCTTGCAACGAATAGTACCTTCGGATATGAATTCCAGGTTTTCTAGTAAAGTGATTAAACGCGAAGATTAGTATTGAAATATCCAAACAAATGAGGTATTCTTATTTACAAAATTGTTAAAGGTTAAATTCTTATTTTTATTAATATAATATACTAACCAACATTAGTCGTAAAAGTTTTAATTGTTTTTTTTTGCTAAATATATTAGTATTAAAATATTATCAATATTATATATAACAGTATTAAAACATTATATTAACGCCTATGATTTACGACCGTTTTATGAGTTTGAAGCATATTTCGTGCTCTCAACAATTTGTGAACGAAGAATATATATATATATATATATATATATATATATATATATATATATATATAAGATACTTTAGTTATAGTTCATCCCAAACCCTTCTTTCAATGCGTCACAGTTGATCGAATTCTCTCTAACGCATTAAGCTAGAACTGATAGAAGAAAACGTGAGTCTGGGATTATTATACATAGAACTTTATGAACAAAATTATGTATCGTTCACGGGTATTTGCATATTAAAGCGAATTCTACTTACGGATATATAATTGGTTGGAGTTTAGAATAGCTAAATAGATATCCAATCAATGATGCGCATAAATATAATTTGACGCAAATGGTCTCGATAGTACTTTGACAATGTCAACTGATAAAATGATAATTGTCATTCCAGGTTAGTATTTTCAGACATTTTACAGTGAAAATTTAATTTTGTATTTATTGTCATAAAAATATTTTATTACATAAATCGTTAATATCACAAAGTAAAAGATAATAAAATATACAATCCATTGCAAAATTTAAATAAAATGCAAATTGCATAATAAAACCTTACGAACTAATAAGTTTAAGTTGCTGCATGTGATACCCAAATATATAAGTATATATATATATATATATATATAGAGAGAGAGAGAGAGAGAGAGAGAGAGAAAAGGAGTACGACCGTCAATCCAAAATAAACTAAGGTACACTCGAAGAGTGGTGGGTTTTTCGGTCAAAGTGGAGAAATAAAAGACAAAGAAGGTGGCTACTTCATCTATTTATTGAAGTCGTTTCGCTTTCTGCTCAGAAAGCATCATCAGTTCATCTAAAAAGAACAATATGAAACCAAACATCCATAGAGATTTTCTAAAGTTTATTTAGATATCCTAAGAATAATAACAGGTAATTACTATTGCTTTGTAATTATTATAAGTTATTACATAATAGTATTAGTTTGACTTTCGAACAGTAAGCCGTTCGTAGTTCTCTGGTTTTAGCCGTTAAAGGGAGAAGCCAAGCTTTGGCGTGAACAACGTCACTTCGCTCTCAACACCAGACCAAGTCAGTTGCTATTCTGTATCGTCGGCTTGTTTACTCTAATTTGTATAAAGTAAGTAATAAAATTGTATCAAAACTCTTACAATTTTCTTCAGATACTGTGCTACTTTTATTAATTCGTTCTGATTTTTATCGAGTGCTTCTATATCCCTATATGACTCATCAATAATCCCAAAATGGACGTTAGTACGGTTCCCAATATGCCTTTGCTTTATCTTTGTTTTATATCAATTGACGATTCACTTATCATTTCGGTTTTATCTTTCTCTTCTTTCAATTTCTCTAATATATCACAATTTATTATCGTTGAATCATTGTTTCTATTATTCGCTAATTCTCTTGAATTCTGTGTTTTTTTTAAGTTGTAACTTTATTCTAAAGGTTCCCTGGTCTACAAATACATCTTCTAGTGTTTCGGTAAATAATCCGGGATCAGGTGTATATATTTTAAATAATTCTGCGTTCAAGGGCCGTAATAAGGTTAAAAACATTGTTGCTATTAAAACCTTTTTCCACCGTGTTACTGGGTTATTTTTTGTTTTTGCGTGGTTTTCTTGCTCGAGTCTTATTAGTTTATGTATTGTTCTCTTTATTATTTTATTTTTCATTGCCAGTTCTACTTTGAACATGATCGGTGACCAGTGCATACCAACTATCATAAAGTTAAAGTATTTCTTTACTCCTAATAATACGTCTGCCTTCCCTACCTTTTGGAATCGCGGGTCTGCTAACAAGATGTTTCGTTCATTGTATTCTTCTAATTGTATTTCCTTTTTTGGTAAACTTTCCTACTTTCGGTAGTACCAAAGCCTTCGTTTCCATTTTAAAGTCACTCTGAAAATGTGTTTCAATGATCAGCTTCATGCTCCAGTTCGATATTTTTCTCCTACCGAACCAATGCCTGAGATTCTAGCATGGATTGGTTTTTTTTTTGTCTTCCCAAGATTGTGGCCGCTTGTTCCGTAATGAATGAGTATTGTGAACTTTGGTCTAGTAGTGCTCTCATTAAGTGAGAGCCTCCTTTGAAATCTTTTATGTGCTCGATTGCCGTGGCAAGTAAGGCATGCTTGTGGCTTTCACAATTTACTAAGTTCTGTACTCGATGCTGTATATTGGCATTTCTGTACCCATTATTTTCTTAAGCATACTCTCGCTTGCCGTTATTCGAATCTCTTCCATTGCCCGAATAACCATTTTCACCCTATTTCTATCAGGGTAATATTCATTTCTTCTGTTCTTCGGATCTCTTCCATTTCGCAATGTTCCAAATTCTCGCCCGTTTTTTTAAGGGATATTTTCTTTTGTTCTCTCATTTGGGTTTCTCATATTGCCCAAATATCCAGGTTCAAAATGTGTCAGTGTGTCGTGTTCTCCACTATATTGTGTACTGTGTTTTGGAGAAGCAATGTGACTCCTTTCTATGCGATAGGCAATCTGTGCACTATTGTTTTTCCTTTATTATTTTGTTTCTGTTTCTTATACTTCTTCGTCTAAATGTGCCTTTATTCTAGAGATGTTGGTGACCACATTGACCTATCTTATTCTATTCGCAGTAGCTCTAAATAAATCAGTTGACGTTAGACCAGTCCACTTCCTAAGAGTAGTCAGCCAGGATATACGGCTACGTTCAGGGCCTCTCTTACCCTCTTTTATACTATGCTTTAGAAACTCCCTACATTGCGTTACACTGTGGTTTTCGTTGCACATTACACAGTGTATTTTTGATTTCCCTAATTTTCCTTTTTGAATTCCTTGGTTTCTTACCGATTCCAACATTGATAACGTTTGGAATCTTTTTATATAGCAAGGCTTGCGTTTACTTATAGGTCGGTACCTCTCTACTATCTCCAATGTGATTTTCATACAATCTCCTGATTTTAATATCCCATTTTGTTATACTTATTCTGACTATTAATCGGCTCCAGGATTCCGCGTTGATTGCTAGACCTCCTATTGCTTCTAGGCATTCATGAAATATGTCGTGTATTGTTTTTAGGGCACTAGCTGATGCTTCCTTTACTTCTTGTGCTTAAAGCATATTGTCAATTAATTTAAACAATATTATCCTTGGGTTTTTATATCTTTCTCTAAGCATTGTCCAGACTGCTTCATAATCTGCATCTCCTTTTAATTCTGTTTTGATGTACTGCATTTTTTTGCGTTAGATAGTTGATTATTTTCATGAACTAACTTTGTAAATAAAACATGTAACGTTATCTACCTCTTATATTTTTCATCAAATACAGGCATTCTCACTTGTGACAGAGTTAGAACTACTCTCCTTTGTATAGTTTCCGGCGGGCTAGTTTCTGGCAGTGTCCCTTTAAGGTTTTCCTTACTTATCTTTATAAGACGGTTATTCTGTCTATTTATGGTTGCATCCATTATTAATGTATTGATTTTTTCCATATATGTTTCTTTAATTCCGACTACATTTCTTTGTTCTTCCATATATCTTGTATATTTTCTTGTATTATTTCTTCCATTTTTTGTTTTCTTATTTGTATCTCTTTAATTTCTTTAATTTTAGAAGATTTACTTTTTTTCAAGCACCTACCGTATTCTTCTAACAATTTTTTTCTTCTATGTATAGTGTGTGAATCTGTTCCTGGTATTTTGATTAAAAATATTTATCTTCTGTTGCACCCCCATCTCGTAATTTGTCGTGATTGTTCTCAAATTTCTTCCAATTTTCGTCCAATGCCTATAATCTATCCTGAATGTACTTCCTGGTCTTACTATTTTTAGAATTCTTTTTCGTATTCGTCGTTATTCTGGTTATTTCCGCACCGATAGTAGATTGCTAGTATACAATTTTTCCATTTTTGTTTTTAGGTAATATTTAAATTGCATAATTTTAATTGTTTACCAATATCATTTGTTTCAATTAGCAAAATTGCTCTGTATTATTCAGCTTTATTCGATGTCAACATACGGAAAATTGCTATTGTTTTACTTTGTAAATAAAGATTTGTTATAAATATATCGTTTTATTGACTAATTTTTAATTATTCAAAACAATTCAAATGTTTTAAAAATATTATTAACAAAATTGGACGTTAATAGTTGAATAAGATTAATTGGAAAAAAAGGTAGATTATACTAGAAGTACTTATGCGAAGATTAGTTTTGTTATATTATTTATAGATAAACTAGAATTTATAAAGCTAGTGTAAGACCAATAATGACTGAGAAGAATTACATAAAACACGAGAGATCAAAAGAGAAGTGAAGACATTAGAAGAAAGTGTAACGTACAGTGTATAAACGAATAGACACTAAATAGAAAAAAGAATAGAATAACCACATAAGCAGAATGAAGAAGACCCGTGTCGTAAAGATAGCAAGAGATAGATCACCAATCAGCATAAGATCAGTCAGACGATCGGATGAAGTGACAACCTTCCATAGAGTTATTGATCCGCCAATTAACAAGCAGAATTGGAAATTGCAAAGAGAAGGAAGAAGAAGGACAAGATATTACTTATTTTGAAATCCAAAGTGCGGAAAAGCAACTTCCGAATTTTTCTGACTTTAACCTATTTATTCTTATGTAGGTCAGATATTTGAAAGCAAAGGTGTAATCATACATACAGGGTGATTGAATAGTGAGATAAAGCTCAGTAGATCCGCCATAATAATAGATAGTAATAAAAGTTAATAACAAAAATGGTAGGCAACTGTGAGGTTAACATTACAAAATTAGTGAGCATGTTACTGTCGAGTAAATACTTAACGGTTATTTTAAAATTCCCATAATCAGCGTATCGATCCTTGGGTTGAGAGCTGGTGAAAGCAATTACAATTTAGTGACTTTTTCGTCTGAGAATGTAAGAGTATCGAATATCATATTATAAGAAAGAATATATACAATTCCGTAGATAGTTAGGGTTCATCATCATCATGCAACCTCTTCTGTCCACTGCTGGACATACGTCTCTCCCATTTTTTGCCACTCTTCACGGTTCTGTGCTCCTTGTCATTTTTTGGATATTCGTCTAATGTCGTCCATCTAGCGTGTTGGTGGTCGTCCTCTGCTGCGTTTGTCTTCTCGTGGGCGCCAGTCAATTAGTTTTCTGGTCCATGTTGTGTCTTTCAGTCTCGCTATGTGACCTGCCTTTTGTTTTCTTTAATCATCAATCTGGCTAATTAATAAAATAAACTGCTTTCATATTTAAGTTTTATTTCCTTCGATTATATTAGATTACTACAAAAGTACAAATTCAAATATCATCTGTCAGTTCTCTTCTTCTTATTAGAAAGAGGACAGAAAGGAGGTTTTTAGCGATTCACAATACTGCCCAATGCCACTTCAGCTTGGCTATACGTTCATTAGTTAGATAGTTAGGGTTAGTTAAGTCGAATTTGTACCACTGAAAGAAACTGAATTAAATAAAACTTTAAGTCACATTTGTGTATCTTAATACAGAAGTAATTTTTTGTAATAGAAATTTAATTTTGTATTTTTTCGACCCAGGAGTCTCTTGCGAAAATTAATCGTAGGACATTCCTAACATCCTAACGTAATATTTGGCGACTGTGACAGGACTTATATACGGGTGTGCTTAAAAGTTAGTTATTTTCACTTATTTTAGTGCAAACTTTTTTCCGGCAAATAATTTTGTTTTTGCCGTGAGGCTCGGCCAAAGTTAACCTTTTTAAGCGAAAAATGGAATCAGACAAAAAACGCAGAACGGTTCTTCGTAGTGCATTTACGAAAGTTGCTACTGTTTTGAACAGTTTGTAAGCTGAACCGGTGGACACTCAACCCTGGTAGAAAATTAGCGTATAGTGGGAACTTTTACACGTAAAGTACAATGAGCTTTGTGAAGTGGAAAGTGCGGTACTTGAAACTATATTGGAAGAAGCTTCCGAAGAAGAGTTAATCAGTGAGATGGAGGCAAAAGATAAATATAGTATGAGGTACTTTGAACTTAAGTAGAAATATGATGACAGACCAGGTTCAGTAAGTTCAGAGTCATCAAGTATAAAAGTTAAGCGCAAATTTAAATTACCTCCAATCGAGTTCAAGAAATTTAAGGGAGACTTGAAAGATTGGCTTCCTTTTTCGTCACAGTTCGAAGTAGTGCATGACGATCCATCAATTGATTTGACTGATAAGATAGCTTATTTGAGACAAGCCACTGTAGAGTCTAGTAAGGCCAGACGATAAGTGGAGAGTTTTCCTGCAGTAACCTACAATTACTCAAAAATTATTCAGTCTAGGTTTGGCAAAAAGGATCTCCAGATTGAAGTTTATATTAGAGAACTCTTAAAGTTAATTTTGAGTGGAGTTTCTAGTAGTTCTTGTTATACGTCTGCTCTTTCTGATATGATTGAAAGTCAACTTCGTTCACTTGAGACCTTAGACATAACTGCTGACAAGTATGCGGCGATATTGTATCCTCTTATTGAGTCATGTTTGCTAGAAGATATGATTCGACTATGGCATAGATCTTTACAGTTTTTAAGGCCTTATGTTTACGTGTCCATGGAAAATATCGCAGAAACCGCAGAAGTTACAACTCTAGAAACAAGATTGAGTGGGCTAATGAGCTTTTTACAGAGTGAAGTTCAAAATGAACAAAAAATTGATTTAGCAACGGAAGGTTTTGGTTTACCGACTGAAAATAAATATAAACTAAATAGCCCCGTTGCCAAGAAAAATGTAAAATTACCTAAGCAAGTAACTGATCAACCCTTAGCGATCGCTGCTGGGTTAGTAAATTATGAGGTTTACAGGTTTCTATTTTGTGAGAGGCAGCATGACAGTACAAAATATTTTAAAGCACAAAAATTTACTACGGAGCAGAAAATTGCCTGTTAATAAAATTGATACATCGACCTCATCCGTTCGGGAGAAAATATAACTGAGGACCAGACGCTTGCTAATTTGAATAATACAAAGGTTTTTTTACAAACTCTACGAATAACCATAAGAAGTGCACATGGTACTAAACAAGTAATGGCACTTATTGACACTGGATCGCAGAGGACATATATTTTACAAAGTACCGCGCAAGAAATGGGTTTTTCTGCTAAGGGAACGAAAAAGATTGTACATACATTATTTGTCGGTAAAAGTACTTCTGAACAGCGACATAAATTGTACGAGGTAACTGCGTGCAAAGGAACCTACACTTGTTCATTTGATGCCCTAGATCAACCAAAAATGTGTGTAGATGTCTCTTCTATTTATGACGGCCCTTGGATTGAGGAACTCAGTGACATAAATATTTCACTCAGCGATGTCGCAAAGACTGCACCAATTGAGATTTTGTTTGGAGCTGATATTGTAGGCAAATTGTATACAAAGAGGAAATATCAGTTACAGTGTGGTCTTGTAGCAGTTGAAACTTTGTTAGGTTGGACTTTTATGGGCAAGGTGCCGGCAGTTGCTTCTAATTTTAGTACAAGTATGATTACATTTTCGTTGTTTGTTGATAATTCTTCTGTAGCGAAACTCTGGGAGCTTGATGTTATTGGGATAACCGACCCTGTTGAAAAAATGACACGAGCGGTGGCGGCCAAATAGACTAAGAATTTTTTCTATGAGACTGTACTACGTGACAGCGAAGGCAAGTATGAAGTTATGTTACCTTAGTTGAAAGAGCATCCTTTAATTTCAGATAATTTAGTTGTCGCTAGGAGAAGGTTAGATAAAACTTTAAATAAGTTGAAAAGGTCTAATTTATTTGAATCGTATAACTTTATATTCAATGAGTGGTTGAACGAGGGTGTAACTGAAATAGTGAATAATCCCGAAGAGAATAATTACGTGCATTATTTACCTCACAGGACCGTTATTAAAAATAATAGTGAAACCACAAAAATTAGGCCAGTCTTTGACGCGTCATCTCATAAATAGGATTGTCCTTCTTTAAATCAGTGGTTGGAGGTGGGGTCTAACCTTATTGAACTTATTCCTTCTGTTCTATTACGATTCAGACAACAAAAGGTAGGAGTTGTGTCGGATATTCGAAAGGCATTTCTTCAAATTTCTATAAATTCAAAGGAGAGAGATTTTTTGAGGTTCCTATAGGTGAACGATGAAGGAAAGGAATTTGTATTTCGACACAAGAGGGTTGTTTTTGGAGTCAATTGTAGTCCATTTCTTCTGGGTGCCACTATAGAGTTTCATTTAACAAAGGCGCTGGGGAAATGTTGTAATGATAATCCGTATTCTAAAAACACAAAAATTCAATTTCAGTTTTACAGTCTTCAGTTGTGATTGCAAAATAATCCGGTTAAGACTGTTTAATGCCAAATCCATCACTAAATTCTCAGTGTTAATATCAATTCCTCTGTACAGGTAATGATAGTCAAAAAAATTAACAACATTGTAATGGATGCGCGCGAACAGCTGCCTGCTTTACAGCTAACGAAATCATCAAGCCATCAAATAATAACATACCGAGAAGTGTTTTTGCACGGTAAACAGAAACTTTTTATTGAAAAAACATGACAAACATCAGACAACATGATTAGACAACAATTTGTAAATATGTTTCCAAATAGGCCGGCTCCAGCACGATCAACAATTCAGTCTATTATACGTAATTTTTTTACTTATGGATCCGTGTTCGCTCCACGAGGAGTTCGTAGACGACGGGAGGTAAATCCAGATTTGGAACTAAGGGACACTTTGATTTGTGCAAGTATTGAGCAAAATCCTACCCAATCAACATCTCGTCTCGGAGAACAATATGGAATTTCAAGATTTAGAGTAGGTAAAATTTTGAAAAGACATGGATACCGTCCCTATAAACTTCATAAATCCAACGAACAATTCCCTGGGGATCAATATAGACGTTTAGAATTTTGTCAAACTGCAATGGAAATGTCACATTAAGATGAACATTTTTTAGAGAACGTTTTGTTCACCGATGAATGTACGTTTTCATTGCAGGGCCGTCACAATTCAATGAATGCTCGGTATTGGTCTCGAGGAAATCCTCGTCAGATTTATGCCGCTCCTACCCAGCATCCTCGAAAAGTAAATGTTTGGGGAGGCATAATAGGGAATCATGTCATTGGTCCATTTTTCATAGACGGTATGTTGACTGGGCGGAAATACTTGGAACTTCTGCAAAATCAAATTGCCCAGCCCTTCGTAATTTACTAATACCTTTCGATTCCATATGGTTTCAACACGATGGTTGTCCCGCACATAATTCTCGCATTGTCAGTGAATATCTTAGTGCGACTTTTCCTAATCGATTGATTAGTGGCCACAGAGATATTTTTTGGCCTGCAAGATCACATGATCTTGCACCTTGTGATTTTTTTATGTGGGGATATATCAAGTCCAAGCTATATGGAATTGAAGACGATAGACCTAATTCTCTCCAAGAATTAAGAGAAAGGATCTCTGATTCAATGAGAGGTATTAGTCCAGAAACATTAACTAATGTTAGACGAAACTTTTATATTAGATTGGGTTATTGTTCTGCTGCTAATGGAGGCTTATTCGAACATTTATTGTAAATACATTTCATTAGAATATATATTTTTTTTATTTTTATAGAATTTCTACCTATTTAAATATTTTTGGAAGTACATTTATTTAGAACGTGCTTTTATGTTAAGAATTTTTACTTTATTTTCGAAAGTACGACATTGTTTTTTCAATAAGATTTTCATGTTTTACTATAAACACTTCTAATAAAGACTGAAATAAATGTTTAGTGATTTAAAGCAAAACGATATAATATCTGCATAATTTCAAATTTTTAAAAAGGTAAAACCTTCATGTGGAATTTGAACCCTGAGCGCCTGCATGAGATCATCGTGCCTTGAACTCTGGTCCATCAAACTTTTATATTTCTTTAGTGACAGTTTGGGTTATTGTTCTGCTGCTAATGAAGGCTTATTTGAACATATTGTAAATACGTTTATTTACAATATTTTTTTTTATTTTTGTAGAATTTTTACTTATTTAAACATTCTTTAAACGTTCTATTAATTTTGAAGAATTTTTATTTTATTTTCGAAAGTACGACGATACTTTTTTTCAATAAGATATTTATGTTTAACACTTCTAATACTAGTAACGACTGACATAAATGTTTATCGATTCAAAGCAAAACGGTCTCTGCATAATTTTAAATTATTAAAAAAAAAAAAGAAAACCACATGTGGGTTTTAAACTCTAATCGTCTGCGACGTCTATGTCGAATTCCTACCACTAATCCACGAAGGATTGTGATTATTCCGTGACAAGAGTGTATGAAACTCCTCAAATCATAATAGAAATTATTCTTGGTTAATAATTTAAAACTTTAGATTAAATAATTACTATTAATTAAATTATTTTATTCACATTTTTGCTTTATTGTGGTCAATCAGTTTTTACTTTATACGAAATTAAAAATGGAAATACGTCACACATACGTTACATATAATAATTATGACGGAGGTGATTTAGCTCGAAGCTAACGTCTAAAGGTGTGAGACTATCGATAGTGGTAATGTAAATTATAGGTTTCTACCGATTATTTCCCACCTCTACTACTTTTTATTTCACAAGATAACTGTGTTTTCTATCTCTTACGTTAAAAAGCCGGGTGGTAAGACACTCATCACTGTATATAATTGCGTAGATAGTTAGGGTTAGTTGAGTCGAATTTGTACCACCGAAAGAAACTGAATTAAATAAAACTTTAAACCACATTCGTGTATTTTAATACAAAAGTAATTTTTTGTAATGGAAATTTAATTTTGTATTTTTGCGAACCAGGAGTCTCTTGTGAAAATTAGTCGTAGGATATTCCTAACGTAATAGTTACAGTGTATTCGATAACATAGTGGCAGACCAAACTTATGTTTTTTTTAATAGAAGGTTAACAATGCCACAAGAAATTAGTTTTAGAATTTATTTAGTATTATTATAATGTATTTTATAATATAATAATTATAATTTGCAACTGTTAACGTGGTCACAGTATAAAGAGGTTCCTCTTTATACTGTGGAACCTCTTTATACTGTGACGTGGTTTTAGTTTTTTTCGGATCTCTCCCAAAAAATATCAATTTGTGGCAGTTTTTTGGTAGACTCCAGTCTTGCTTCTATATTTGAAAGTATCGGACATACATCGTGTTTTCAGTGCAGTGTTTACCAATAGATACTATTTTTATATTTAATAGCAATTAGTGAAAAGTTGTGTTTTGGAGACAAGTCTATCGTATAGACTATGGCAGGTAACGAGGGCGGTCCTGCATCACCCGATTGATATAAATATTGATAATGCCATTTCAATCACAGAAAACACCACTCAACAAGAAGCGAAAGCTTTATCGGTACCTTTGATGTTCGTAGGACAGAAATATCGGATAGAGAATGACAGTTACACTACTTAGTACAGTAAGAAAAGTAATAAGAGAGTCGTTCAAAATAGTAGTAAAATTTTAGTTACACTGAGAAACAAAGTAGTTATTTAAACTAGTGGTTTTTTAAGTAGATCTGTTTTGTATGAATTGTATTTTTTCTGTTAAATTTAATTTAACCCATATATCAATTGTGTGCGGGAGACTGGGGAGGATTGAGCCAGTGGGAGGTTTGAGCCATAAATATTACATCCATAACGAATACTCAAATAAATTTATTTTTCCGTTTAGTGGATGCTTACTCATTGCTTCTTTGTCGTTATCTAAGTTAGTATGTTAGGAAAGTTAGAGTGAAAAGTTGTTTTTGAGGCTAAACAATGTAAGTTTTTTATCAAAATGTATAAGGATCCTTATTTACATTATTTTGTTTAGAAATATGTAGACGAATTATACAAATATGATACTTATTCAACATACTGTCATGTATTCAATTATTTGTTAGGTTATGTGTTAAATGAAAAATCGTTATTTATTGTGGCTACTGGTACGAGGGGAGGGATGGACATATTTTATGTGGGAGACTTGAGACATGGCTCAAACTTCCCATCATGTTAAAAAAAAACTAGGCACTAATGCATAAATAGTAGTAGCACTAATGGTAAAATCCGCACAGTCGTTAAAAAATATAATATTGATAGAACGACTCTATCTAGATATGTAAATAAATTTAAATCAAACGAAATGTGTCGTTTGTAGCAAACTTTAATTCTTCGCAAATTTTTACTAATCAAGAAGAATATTTGCTAGTTCAATACCGACTCAAATGTACTGACTTACATTATGGACTTACTCCAATCCCAGTAAGAAAGTTTGCTTACATCTTTACAACTGAAAATAATAAAAACATTTCAGCAGCTTGGAAGAAAAATAAAGCTTCTACGCATGACTGGCTAAGAGGTTTTATGTCACGATATCATAATTTATCACTTGGAACACCAGAAGCCACGTATGCATGACGTGCCACTGCATTTAATAAATATACCGTTCAGCTGTTTTTGAAAATTTAAAGACCATCATGGAAAGGGGATCGATTACACCTGATTGTATATATAACGCAGATGAAACGAGAGTTACAACAGCACATAAGACGCACAAAATAATTAAGAAGAAAGGGCAGAAGGAGCTGTCAAAGGTAACATCGTGTCATCAGTGAAAGAGGATCACTGGTAACAGTTTTATGCACTATATGTAAGTGCATCTGGTAACACTATTTCCCTGATTTTAATTTATCCGAGGGTTAATATTCAGGATTATATGACAACAGGGCTTCCCATTGGTGCTGATCTTGCTGTTAACCCATCAGGCTAGATGACTCATGAGAATTTCGAAAAATATTTACTGCACTTTATTAGATATTCCTGAGTCAAAATGAATCACAAGTGTCTGCTGATACTAGATAATTATGATAGCCATATTTCGCCAAAAGAGCGTAACATCTGTAAAAACAATGGAGTAGTACTACTCACCATTCCACCTCATACTAGCCATAAGTTACAGTCCTTGGGTACCAACGTTTTTGAGACATTTAAAAGATTTAATAATGAAGCAGCCGATAACTGGATGGTTAACAATCCTGCACAGCTGATATCCTTAAAAGAAATACCTAAACTTGTGGAAAGTGCTTACGTTCGCGCTTTTACACCTGCCAATATCATAGGTGGGTTTTCACATACTGGTATTTGTCCATACAATTTAGCTGTATTTACAGATTTGATTTTACCAGTTGATTTTACCAGTGCGGAAATTACAGACTGGCCAGATCCATCTCAAGTTTTACAGGCTACAGAAAACTTACTTTTGCCTACCCCTCATACTTCCCAAAATAATCCAAATGCATTTGTAAGAGCTAAGGTTATAAGTCCATTCCCTAAAGCTCGTCCACGTAAAAAGAAAGCTGGAAGGAAATGTGGGAAAACACGGATTTTAACGGACACCCCCGAAAAAGACCAAATAGAAAAAGAATTTAAAGAAAGAACTAAGAACAAGGAAAAGCAAAATAAAAAAAGGAGGAAAGGGTGGAAAGATTAAAAAAAATTGGCATTAGAAGATGAAAAACAAGTGTCAGTTAAACAAAATGAAATTTAGTCAAGGAGAACTCTGAACAATCTAACGATTCTTTTAATTTTTCGACTTCTGATGAATTAACTGATATCGAGGAACAAATTGAACAAAAAAATACTGAATAAAGCTTTACGAATCAAGACGAATGACTATGTTCTTGTACGATTTTCTACCAAGAAGACTTTCCGACATTACCTTGCTAAAGTCATAAATATTAATGGCAACGATTACGACCTATTGTCCGAGATGAATGTTGTGCACCGAGGAACGATCTTGTTAAGTTACCCTCCTTTACTGGAGGAACAGCTAGAACACATAGGACCCTTTCTTTTTTAGTTGATTTTTCTAAATATGAAAATTTATTCTAATCAGATACATATTATTTTGGCATATTTTTTAAATATTTATATTTTTTTTTGTTGTTATTGCAGGGTTAAATAATACATAATAACTTTCTTTAATAAATTTGATTTTAACTCATAACTTTATCGTTACCTACTACTCTTGTCTCAACCCTCCCTATGCTTGCCTCAAACCTCCCTTTATAAGGGAGGTTTGAGACAAGTGCATGTTGTACTTCAATCATTTATTTTTTGCTTAAATAACAAATTTTAAAATCAGGTCGCTGAAAAAAAGTTGCTCAACCCTCCCCAGTGTCCCCTACTGGTAAGTAAAAAAGTTTTAAGTCAAAAATATTAAATTTGTTTTTTTTATCAAACAAATAACCGTGCTAAAAATATTTTAGTAGGTTTAAAAACCGATAAAAAGCGATTGAATTTCAAAGTTAATTTCAAAATAGAGAGAAAAATCAGTTAATTTCTATTACTTTTGATCGATTTTTTTAAGGTACTTGTCTTGACCCACGATTAGTTTACAGTGAGATATATTTACTATAAAATATTATTTTATTAAATTAAAATAATATACGAGGACAATTTTCATACAACTATTTATTGCTTACTATACATGTTTAAAGAACTGAGTTTCGTTCGATATTACTAAAAATACATTACAAATGCTTAACAGAAACCACTAGTAGAGGGAAGGGCGTTACTAAGAACTATATAATTTTACCTTGGGGTAAAAACGTAAATTACAAAATCATTCATATTGTCCTTATCAGAACCATATACAGACGCAGCGGATGTGACAACAATAGCCGACGGATTTGCCGGGTACATACTTTCTAAAGGGAGGGATTATAATAGACAATCTTTTCCAGAAATATGTAAAACTAATAAATATTTTAAACTTTTAATAGATTTCTGGAAACTGAAATTTACCCAAAACTTTAAAAATTACAACTATGAATCTAAATGAAATAAAATCGAAAAATAATATAAACTAAATTATAATGAAACGAAACATGCCACCCGCCTTGAACTACTAAAGTTCAAAATAAAGTTGTCGCTTAACGTCGAAAATCTAGCTGATAGGAAGTTGACACAACTTCTTAACGCAGCGTTTATACTCTCCAAATTTGGTTTTCAGAGTTACCACTCTGACAATGCCGTCTTCTCCAGGGTGGTAAATTGTCTTTAAGAATTAACACCAAAGCATCGACCACTATTCCATTATCGGTAGCATTAACATTATTACTGCTGTTCAATTGAAGAAGAATTTCTTTATACCATCGTTTCTAGAAGTGCTGCTTCAATTGCTGGGCGTGCTGCCAAGCTGATAATTTATTTCAGGACATATCCAAAAAGTCAGTCTCCGGATAACTCGTCATCGGACCACCACAATTAAAAAATGTCCAGGGTTTAGGTTAGATGACATAGGAGAAATAGGAATTTAATATTGCTTCTATTTTAATAAGATAAGTTTCTAATTGTTCATATGTTAACAAACTATCACCTAGAGTGCGAATTAAATGATTCTTAAAGGACTTAACCGCGGCTTCCCAAATTCCTCAAAAGTGGGAAGATTTGGGCGGTATAAAATGCCAAGCGAACCTTTCAACATCCGAATATTTTTTAATAGCATTTTGATAATCTGACGAGTTAAATAATTCTTAAAACTCGCGACTTGCTCCCACGAAATTGGTAGCGTTATCCAAATATATTTCTTCACATTTTCCTCGTCTAACACAAATACGGCGGAAGCTAGCTAAAAAGGCTTCGGTAGTTAAGTCGCTTACAAGCTCTAAATAAACGGCCCGTATAGACACTGCGACCTATACCTTTTTTCGTCTACGATTGGGGAAACTTTTCTTGTTGATAAACAAAGGATTGCAATAGTCAACTCCAGTTTTAAGAAAAGGTCGAGAAGGATTTACCCTTGTATTCGGAAGGATACCGGGATGCGGGAAATAAGGGATGCATCGATGTAAAATTTTTCGAATTACATTACGTCCGTATATCGGCCAATAAATTTGGTGCACGGAGTACAAGGTGGCTTGGGGACCAGCATGTTTTAATTTTACGTGTTCTTCACGTATAATCAGATAACAAGGATCGATTAAGCCTACCACCAACTCTTAAGATTCCGTTGTTATCTAGGAATGGATTCAAAGGCACCAATATACCTTTACCAATAACAAAATCCTTGTTTTTTAAAGAATTAATTTTTTTTGAAAATTCCGAGAATTGTGTAATCTAAATTATTAAAGATTGAAAAATGACCAACTCTTGAGCATTTAGCTCATTTAAATTGCGTTTATCTTTTCCCTTCAAGTTGGCGTTAAAAATAAATTGACGAACATATGCAATCACGCGAATTAATTTATGCATCGAGTTATATTTTTCTAAAATATTATTATTATTCAACAAAACTTGCATACAATTTATTGATTGAGGCCTCATCATTTTTAATTCGAGAATTTCGATCGAATCCAAAATCCCTTTTGGCCATGAAGACAGGCTTTGAGATAACCAAGACGGACCGATTTGCCAAATATTATTTTCTAAAAATTTTGAGGGAAGCTGACCGCGCGATAAAAAATCTGCTGGGTTGTCTAACGAGGAAACGTATTGCCAATGACACAGACTAGTCAATCTTTGTATTTCCCCAATCCGGTTGGCGACAAATGTGCAAAGAAGATACGCTGTGTATTTATCCAGTGGAGAGTAACTGTCGAGTCCGACCAAAAATAAGTACCGTTGACCTCCAGTAAAAGAGAATGCTGAAGCGTCGCATAGAACCGAGCTAGAAGTAAAGCGGCGCATAACTCCAATTGCGGTAACGATATTAAGCTGATGGGGGCTACGCGAGATTTTGTACAAATCAATTGCACAAAAATATTTTCCTCAGCATTCACAGAACGACAAATAAAGACAAGCGCCGTAAGCTCTTTCGCTGGCACCGCAAAATCTATGAATTTGGATATCGACGGGATTTGGTATTGTAAGACAACGAGAAAATTTTAAATGTTTGATAAGTTTTAATTAAGTCTGAAATGACAACCATAAATCGTGAATTTCGAGCGGAAGTGATCCATTCCAGGTTGTAGCAATTGAAAATTCTTTGGATATGTATTGGAATCCCCTCGTGTTTGCTAAAGCAATCGAATATTGTTTTCCACGTATCTCTGTTTCTATCATATAAGTTAAAATACCCGAAATATATTTCAATTCCTTCCTAGGTCGGCTCGAGTTAATATAAACCATTTTAGAGTTGGAAGGAAAGTACAGATGTGTACTTTTTCGGCATTTTTTTTAATGTTTTATTCGAAGTCGCCTTACAATTTTTGTGCGTCATAGAAATAGGATATTTTGTGTTTTAATTCCCGTCAAGTGTTTTGTTATTCCAAATTATGTGAATGAGTTTTAAAGATAATTTCGTCATTCTCGCTAGGATCGCTACCAGAGGTAGTCGATTTTAGCTTGGGTCCAAATTTTTCATCAAATTTGTAATGTCCTTTTGTGCTTTGTCCTACGTTATGAAAAATAAGTTTAGTAGCGGTTAATAGTAGCAATTTAATGTGTAAAGACAGTCCAATTCTACCTGTCCCAGTTTTTCTTAAGGAGAAAAATTCCAAGTTTTGTGTTCAGTGCTTCTTCAACCTCGCTGTTCCTGTTTTGTTCCTGAAGCAGTTTTTTTGATCGTGTCCAGAGAGTTCAACACCAGAAATTTTAGCAATAATCCCAGAAGTTTCAGTGCAAAATTTTATGTGAAGGCCCAAACATTTTGTGTTTAATTTTCAAAGTAAAGTAGACATTTTTTTCAAATAACAATAATTGCTTTCATAACAATTTGAATAATGTAATATGTATTATATATTGTAAATCAAGGGTGTGGTTATGCTGCCAATACAGCTAGCTTTAAATTTTCTATGACTTTTTTTATTTTGTTTTTTTTTTTGAAGAGGTTAAGTTTATGAAGTTTCATTTTAATTAAAAGATAGATCTTTAATTTTAATAATCTATTTCTGCCACAGTTATAAATAACTTAATAATAGTTTTGAAAGTTTTTTGTAGCGTTTCCCAATTGTAAACAGATAGGACATATGTAAGTCTTTTTTATATTTTATTTTGCTATAAACCCATGTAATTTGTTTATCTGTTTGTGTAACTAAATAAAATAAATAAATGTTTATTTCATTTCTCTGAACCATTTTATCTTTTATTTTAGAAAAATCTCCTAACTTTTTTTGTGTTTACTTTTTTAGGAAGGAAGAGCCTTTTTTCCTTCATTCAGCAAGTTTAGGATCCTTCGAAGCGGCGTCCTTTTTTTTTCTTAAACAGCTAGAAGTCTTTCTTGTTGTTCTATTTGTTCATTTGTCCCAGGAGATTCATGTAAGTAACCCCTTTGTTTCATTTTTTAGTAGTTGCCCCAATCCAACCCCCTTGCCCCAATCCAACCCCCTTGCCATTTACTTATCCACGACCCCAGCTCTCCTAACAAACCCTGAGTGCCGTTCGCATACGTTTCGATTTATTTTGCTTGCCTATCTCGACCCCCATACTTTCTGTCCCCAATGTTCTACCCCTTATAATCTTACCCTATGGTAGGCAAAAAAATATTTCGTTACAAAGTTACTCCTGATTTCCAAGATATTTGCATAATTATTTTTGCGTATACGATAACTGGGCCCAACAATCCCAGCGGATCAACAGTTTTGCGATTTGCGACAAAATAGAGCGTTTCGTTAGAGTGTCGATACTTGAAATACCCGAGCTTGAATTCCTAATGCCTTAATAGTGGCATCAGGATCTAGAGATATGTAAGTACGCTCAGCATGTTTATTTTGATTGACTATTAAAGAGCTATCATTTGATGCCCATGTTCGAAGAAGAAAACCTTTTTTTTTAACAATGCGATAAGATCTTCTCATAAGGCGGATGCTTATGCGCGAGTCCTTGCACCAATGAGAAGATGATCGACGTAATAGTCTCTGTTTAATGCGATAGCTGTAAGAGGATGAGCAAAACCCTCATCTTGAGCTAATTGCTTAAAAGTCGGAGTTGACAAATATGATGCTGGAGCGGCACCGTACGTGACAGTATTAAGAATGTACGTTTCAATTATTGGCTCTTGCGGATTTTTACGAAACAAAATTTTTTGATAAACTACGTCATCGGGATGTACGAGAATTTGGCGATACATTTTTTCTGCGTCGGCTGCCAATACGAATATATGTTGACGATAACGAAGAAGAATGACAAATAGGTCATCCTGCAGCTTGGGACCGACCATTAATGTATCATTGAGCGATATTCCCGTTGAGGTTTTTGCCGAGCCGTCAAAAACTACGCGAGTTTTAATTCTAAGACTATCTTGTTTTAATACCGCGTGATGAGGAAGATAAAATCCAATTTCTTGCTCATTTACGTCATTTGTATACGACATGTGAGTTAATTTCTCATACTCAGTCAAAAAAGCAGAATAGTCCATTTGCAAAACAGGATCTTTGCGAAAACGATTTTCTAGCGAATAAAAACGCTTTAACGTATTGTAAACGCTTCGCATGGATAAAATAATTTCGATTTTTTGTCATTAAACGACAACCGTACGATGTATCTACCAATAACATCCCGAGTAGTGTGACAGTCGTAATGCTCTTCGCATGCTTTTTCTTCCAGTAACAAAACTTTGATGTCTGGAATTTCCTCCATTTCCCAGAAGCGATTTAAATTGAGGTTTGACATTGGACTATTTAATGAAAGATGACACGAAATATTTTGAAATCGAGACGAATTATTTATTTCACCTGCAACAATCCAATCCATTTGAGTTTTTTGGAGAAAAGCATTAGGCTGATTTTTCAAGGATATTTGACCTACACTGAGAAGTTTGTAAAATAACTGTACTCCCAAAAGAGAATCTACTTTTGCGGGTTTGCAAAATTCAGGATCAGCTAATACGATATTTTTTGGTATTTCGAGTTGAATAGGATTTATTTGAATCGACGGCATTGTTTTGCTGATTTGTGGTAAAATCAAAAATTCAACAGTTTTTTAAAATTTGCTAAAAAGCGATTTGATTGTGGCATGCGCAGAATTTGTTATTTTAGTCGATAAATCATCTACCCCGGAAATTGTGATATTAACGGGCTTTTGATCTAGATTCAAAAACTGAGCCACGGATTCGGTAATAAAATATGCTTGAGAACCAGCGTCCAAAAACACTCGACAAGTTTTGGCTTTTCCGTGACTGTTTACGATATCTACCACTGCGGTAGCTAATAGTACTTCCGTTGATACATGAGCTTGC
Organism: Diabrotica undecimpunctata; assembly: GCF_040954645.1. NCBI lineage: Eukaryota > Metazoa > Arthropoda > Insecta > Coleoptera > Chrysomelidae > Diabrotica > Diabrotica undecimpunctata. The sequence continues at coordinate 66,692,032 of NC_092805.1, forward strand.
AATTTTACGCTAGCACTAGGGGTATCCGTGTTTATATTTTTATTGTTATTCGAAGCTTTTTTTGGTTTATCGAAATGTAACAAACTATTGTGTTTTTGATGACAAGTGCGACAGTTGGAAGCAGTACATTGTAAGACGCAATGATTTTTGCGTAAGCAATTAATACACCGTCCACCTTTTTTAGCAACTTCATAACGTTCAACAGGCGATAACGATATGAATTCATAGGAGGAATTTACATAATGCTCACCCTCACAAAAAATACAACTATTTTGTGAGACAGTTGCAGTATACATTAGTTGATTTCGCGAATGCAGAGCCATATTCGACTATTTTGATTTATTTGGTGGAGGATCGCGTGTTTTCGAGTTAAGCTTTTCCATTTAAAAACGACATCATTTGTTTCATTGTTGGATTACGCGATTCGTTAGTACTATCCTCCCATCGTTTACGGAGACTATTAGGGAATTTGTCTTTGAACAAAATGACGAGAAAAGAATCTCACAAGTCGATCAGTTCACCAAGATTTTTTAAAGCTCTTAAATTATTTTGTGTATGATCCAAGTATGAGCGAGTTAAAAATTCTTTTGACATGCACGGCGTGTCAATTAGCGCTTTGATATAACTATCTCGAATGAATTTTCGATCGTCATAGCGTTCTTGTAACAATTTCCACGCGACATCATAATTTTGAGCAGACGATAATGCCACGTGTCTATAATGCCCTTAAACCCAGGCAAAGGAATACTTAGAAGAGATGCTGCCGGGAAATATATTGCAAAATGATTTGCTGCATAGCAGTTAATGCAATGTTGTTTGCTGATTTAATTTCTGCCGACGACGACGATGAAGGAAAGTTAGAAAATATTGGTTCTGGTGACGACAGTTGACTTTGAGTTTGCAGCGACTGCGTGTGTTCTATAATATTGTTCCTCAAATTCTATATGATAATTATTAAGTTCATCCGATTCTTTAAGTAATATTTCTAATTCCGTTTGAACGATTTCAAAATTTTCCCGAACCTTTTCTATGTCCTGATACCGTTTTACTAAGCTTAAAAAATCTGTATCAGGATTGTATTTATTTAAAAAAATTTCATTTGTGGTTAAAGATCGCTTGGCATTACCGCGTTTGACATTAAGGGCTTTAATGGCTTCTGCAGTCGTTTTAAATTTTTATAATATATATAAATAAAAAATAAAAATTAAACCAAACAACCAAATAACCAAAATTTTTCACGACAAAACGATTTGCTGCAGGAGCAGTTAATGCAATGTTGTTTGCCGATTGAATTTCTGCCGACGACAACGATGAAGGAAAGCTAGAAAATATTGGTTTTGGTTGTGTATCATCCACAAAAAGGTAATAAAAAATTTAAATTATACGATCAGTTTATCAAATTCCTACTAAATAATTTTGAGCAAACTCGAAATAGAGAGCATATTAATTTTTATGAGTAATAGAAGGAATAGAGCAAAAAGAATGAATTAATTAAGTGGTTTGAGTGACTTACTTTGAACTGGTGATTTTTGATACTTCTGGTGTTGTCAACTACGATTTGATTTGATGCTATGATTGTAACGAAATATTTTTTCTTCTTCTTAAAAAAACAGGATACTGGAACATCAGAATTGCTGCAGGCGACACAAATCTCTTAAATACTTTTTTAACCTCCTCTCTAATTACACATACTTCACAATTTACTTTACACTGCTACACATTTCCATGAAAAGGGATAAAAACAGAAAACTTCGACGAATAAATTTGGATCCAAGCTAAAATCGACTACCTCTGGTAGTGATTCTAACGAGAATGACGAAATTATCTTTAAAATTCATTCACATAATTTGAAATAACAAAACACTTGATGGAAATATTTATTTTAAACGCAGAATATGAAAGCAAAAGAATGCCGAGCACATGCACATCCGTTAAACATAAACAAACTATAAAATGGTTTATTTTACTCGGCGACGCTAAGATGAATTGAAAGAATTCTGTGTTTTAATACGTACGAATGGGAAATGAAATACACTAAAATATTCTTCGATTTCTTTAGCAAATGCGAGGAGATTTCAATACATTTCAATATATATTTTAAAGAACTTTCAAATGCTACATGATTACCGTTGTTGGTGATGGCACAGGAATACGACGACTATATGTGATGAATCCTTGAGAATTCCGACGAAAATTGCAATAAATTATTCATAAGACACTTCACTCATATTGTCCTTATCAGAACCATATACAGACGCAGCGGATGCGACAAGAATAGCCGACGAATTGGCCGGGTACATACTTTCTAAAGGGAGGGATTATAATAGACAATTTTTCCCAAAAATATGTAAAACTAATAAATATTTAAATCTTTTAATATATTTCTAGAAACTAAAATTTACCCAAAACTTTAAAAATTACAGCTATAAATCTAAATAAAATAAAATCGAAAAATAATATGAACTAAATTATAATGAGACGAAATAGTACTAAAAAACTTTAACTAAAAGATTTTTACTTATCAATCGAGAATTATATTTTTGAAATTTCTATTAACTTTGTCTTATGTTGCTGACTTTGTTTGTTTCCTTTTGAGGAATTTCTTTGAATATCTACTGACCTCCAACACCACGATATTTTCACTGCACGTGGAAACTGTGCGGCTGCAGCTAGAATAACGTTATACCCCTTCGATTTCTTTCTGAGCATCTGGGGGTCTCTGAAAATTCTAGTTGTACTGGATTAAATTCAATTCGCCTGGACACATCAAATTTATGGTAGGAAAGGGTAAAAAGTTGTAATAAAACACAATAATAATAAAAATTTATTGTAATTAATATACACATATACCCCTTCAATTTACTTTTGTGCATCTGGGGTCTCTGAAACTTCTAGTTGTACAGTAGTAAATTCAATTCGCCTGGATATATCACATTTATGGTAGGGAAGGATAAAAAGTTGTAATAAAACACAATAATAATAATAGAAATTTATTGTAATTAATACTAATAATGTTTATTATCCCATAATCACTGCTTCACAAAATAGTTGTATTTTTTGTGAGGGTGAGCATTATGTAAATTCCTGCCATGAATTCATATCGTTATCGCCTGTTGAACGTTATGAAGTTGCTAAAAAAGGTGGACGGTGTATTAATTGCTTACGCAAAAATCATCGCGTCTTACAATGTACTGCTTCCAACTGTCGCACTTGTCATCAAAAACACAATAGTTTGTTACATTTCGATAAACCAAAAATAGGTTTGAATAACAATAAAAATACAAACACGGATACACCTAGTGCTAGCGTAAAATTGCAAGCTCATGTATCAACGGAAGTACTATTAGCTACCGCAGTGGTAGATATCGTAAACAGTCGCGGAAAAGTCAAAACTTGTCGAGTGTTTTTGGACACTGGTTCTCAAGCATATTTTATTACCTAATCCGCGGCTCAATTTTTGAATCTAGATCAAAAGCCCGTTAATATCACAATTTCCGGGGTAGATGATTTATTGACTAAAATAACAAATTCTGTGCATGCCACAATCAAATCGCTTTTTAGCAAATTTCAAAAAACTGTTGAATTTTTGATTTTATCACAAATCAGCAAAACAATGCCGTCGAATCACATAAATCCTACTCAACTCGAAATACCAAAAAATATCGTATTAGCTGATCCTGAATTTTGCAAACCCGCAAAAGTAGATGCTCTTTTGGGAGTACAATTATTTTACAAACTTCTCAGTGTAGGTCAATTATCGTTCAAAAATCAGCCTAATGCTGTTCTCCAAAAAACTCAACTGGATTGGATTGTTGCAGGTGAAATAAATAATTCGTCTCGATTGCAAAATATTTTGTGTCATCTTTCATTAAATAGTCCAATGTCAAACCTCAATTTAAATCGCTTCTGGGAAATGGAAGAAATTCCAGATATCAAAGTTTTGTTACCGGAAGAAAAAGCATGCGAAGAGCATTACGACTGTCACACTACTCGGGATGTTAATGGTAGATACATCGTACGGTTGTCGTTTAATGACAAAAAATCGAAATTATTTTATTCATACAATAGTGCGTTAAAGCGTTTTTATTCGCTAGAAAATCGTTTTCGCAAAAATCCTGTTTTGAAACTGGACTATTCTGCTTTTTTGACTGAGTATGAGATATTAACTCATATATCGTATACAAATGACGTAAATGGGCAATTGGATTTTATCTTCCTAACCTAAATGACCTTTAGGATCTCGTTCTAAGTTGTTCTGTTTTATTCAATCGATTGTTGAAAATTCCTTATTTATAAACGATAAAAGATAATCATTTTTTAATAAAACAGATGTTAACTAAATGACCTTCTTACCCCTGGACATTTTTTAATTGTGGTGCTCCGATGACGAGCTATCCAGAGACTGACTTTTTGGATATGTCCTCCAATAAATTATCAGCTTGGCAGCACGCCCAGCAATTGAAGCAGCACTTCTGGAAACGATGGTATAAAGAATATCTTCTTCAATTGATCAGCAGCAATAATGTTAATACTACCGATAATGGAATAGTGGTCGATACTTTGGTGTTAATTCTTGAAGACAATTTGCCACCCTGAAGGAGACGGCATTGTCAGAGTGGTAACTCTGAAAACTAAATTTGGAGAGTATAAACGCTGCGTTAAGAAGTTGTGTCCACTTCCGATCAGCTAGATTTTCGATGTTAAGCGACAACTTCATTTTGAACTTCAGGAGTTCAAGGCGGGCGGCATGTTCCGTTTCATTATAATTTAGTTTATATTATTTTTCGATTTTATTTTATTTAGATTCATAGTTGTAATTTTTAAAGTTTTGGGTAAATTTCAGTTTCCAGAAATCTATTAAAAGATTAAAATATTTATTAGTTTTACATATTTCTGGGAAACAAAAGGGGACTACTTCTTGTTCACAATCTCCTACTAACCAGTGGCATAAAATATACCGTCAGAGATGGCTAAATAGGAAAACAACAGGGGACTCAGGGGACTACTTCTCGTTCGCAATCTCCTACTAACCTGTGGCATAAAGAAAGCCGTCAGAGATGGGATAACTAGGGAACAAAAGGAGACACACGGGACTAATTCTCGTTCAGAATCTCCTACTAACCCGTGGCATCAAAGACACCGTCAGAGAGGGCTAATTAGAAAAACAACAGCAGGGGAACACAGTCTCCAACTAACCCGTGGCATAACAAACACCGCCTGAGATGACTAATTAGGAAAACGACAGGGGACTCAGGGAAACACAATCTCCAACTAACCCGTGGCATAAAACACGCCGTCAAAGATGGCTAAAGAGAAAACAAAAGGGGACTACTTCTCGTTCACAATCTCCTATTAACCCGTGGCATAAAGAACTCCGTCAGAGATGGCTAATTAGAATAATTCGCGAAATCAACTAATGTATACTGCAACTGCTTCACAAAATAGTTGTATTTTTTGTGAGGGTGAGCATTTTGTAAATTCCTGCCATACTGCTTCCAACTGTCGCACTGGTCATCAAAAACACAATAGTTTGTTACATTTCGATAAACCAAAAAAAGCTTCGAATAACAATAAAAATACAAACATGGATACACCTAGTGCTAGCGTAAATTTGCACGCTCATGTATCAACGGAAGTACTATTAGCTACCGTAGTGGTAGATATCGTAAACAGTCACGGAAAAGCCAAAACTTGTCGAGTGTTTTTGGACGCTGGTTCTCAAGCATATTTTATTACCGAATCCGTGGCTCGTTTTTTGAATCTAGATCAAAAGCCCGTTAATATCACAATTTCCTGGGTAGATGATTTATCGACTAAACTAACAAATTCTGCGCATGCCACAATCAAATCGCTTTTTAGCAAATTTCAAAAAAACTGTTGAATTTTTGATTGTACGACAAATTAGCAAAACAATGCCGTCGATTCAAATAAATCCTACTCAACTCGAAATACCAAAAAATATCGTATTAGCTGATCCTGAATTTTGCAAACCCGCAAAAGTAGATGCTCTTTTTGGAGTACAATTATTTTACAAACTTCTCAGTGTAGGTCAAATATCGTTGAAAAATCAGTCTAATGCTGTTCTCCAAAAATCTCAACTGGATTGGATTGTTGCAGGTGAAATAAATAATTCGTCTCGATTGCACAATATTTCGTGTCATCTTTCACTAAATAGTCCAATGTCAAACCTCAATTTGAATCGCTTCTGGGAAATGGAAGAAATTCCAGACATCAAAGTTTTGTTACCGGAAGAAAAAACATGCCAAGAGCATTAAGTACGGTTGCCGTTTAATGACAAAAAATCGAAATTATTTTATTCATACAATAGTGCGTTAAAGCGTTTTTATTCGCTAGAAAATCGTTTTCGCAAAGATCCTGTTTTGCAAATGCACTATCCTGCTTTTTAGACTGAGTATGAGAAATTAACTCATATGTCGTATACAAATGACGTAAATGAGCAAGAAATTGGATTTTATCTTCCTCATCACGCGGTATTAAAACAAGATAGTCTCACAATTAAAACTCGCGTAGTTTTTGACGGCTCGGCAAAAACGTCAACGGGAATATCGCTCAATGATACATTAATCGTCGGTCCCAAGCTGCAGGATGACCTATTTGTTATTCTTCTTCGTTATCGTCAACATATATTCGTATTGGCAGCCGACGCAGAAAAAATGTATCGCCAAATTCTCGTACATCTCGATGACGCAGTTTATCAAAAAATTTTGTTTCGTAAAAATCGTACAGTCTTAATACCCTCACGTACAGTGCCGCTCCAGCATCATATTTGTCAACTCGGACTTTTAAGCAATTAGCTCAAGATGAGGGTTTTGCGCATCCTCTTGCAGCTATCGCATTAAATTGAGACTATTACGTCGATCATCTTCTCATTGGTCCAAAGACTCGCGCATAAGCATCCGCCTTATGAGAAGATCTTATCGCATTGTTAAAAAAGAGAGGTTTTCTTCTTCGAACATGGGCATCAAATGATAGCTCTTTAATAGTCAATCAAAATAAACATGCTGAGCGTACTCACATGTCTCTAGATCCTGATGCCACTATCAAGGCATTAGGAATTCAAGCTCGGGTATTTCAAGTATCGACACTCTAACGAAACGCTCTATTTTGTCGCAAATCGCAAAATTGTTATCGTATACGCAAAAATAATCATGCAAATGTGTTGGAAATCAGGAGTAAGTTTGTAACGAAATATTTTTTTGCCTACCATAAGGTAAGATTATAAGGGGTAGAACATTGGGGACAGAAATTATGGGGGTCGAGATAGGCAAGCAAAATAAATCAAAACGTATGCGAACGGCACTTAGGAGAGCTGGAGTCGTGGATAAGTAAATGGCAAGGGGGTTGGATTGGGGCAACTACAAAAAAATGAAGCAAAGGTGTTACTTACATGAATTTCCTGGGAGAAATTAACAAATAGAACAACAAGAAAGACTTCTAGTTATTTAAGAAAAAAAAAGGACGCCGCTTCGAAGGATCCTAAACTTGATGGATGAAGGAAAAAAGGCTCTTCCTTTCTAAAAAAAGTACACACAAAAATTTTGCACTGAAAGTTCTGGGATTATTGCTAAAATTCCTGGGGTTGAACTCTCTGGACACGATCAAAAAAACTGCTTCAGAAACAAAACAGGAACAGCGAGGTTGAAGAAGCACTGAACACAAAACTTGGAACTTATCTCCTTAAGAAAAACTGGGACAGGTAGAATTGGACTGCAATTACATATTAAATTGCTACTATTAACCGCTTCTAAACTTATTTTCCATAACGTAGGACGAAGAACAAAAGGACATTACAAATTTAATGAAAAATTTAGACCCAAGCTAAAATCGACTACCTCTGGTAGCGATCCTAGCGAGAATGACGAAATTATCTTTAAAATTCATTCACATAATTTGGAATAAGAAAACACTTGACGGGAATTAAAACGCAAAATATCCTATTTCTATGACGCACAAAAATTGTAAGGCGACTTCGAATAAAACATTAAAAGAAAATGCCGAGAAAGTACACATCTGTAAAATAATAAACAACTTTAAAATGGTTTATATTAACTCGAGCCGACCTAGGAAGGAATTGAAATATATTTCGGGTATTTTAACTTGTATGATAGGAACAGAGATACATGGAAAACAATCTTCGATTGCTTTAGCAAATACGAGGGGATTTCAATACATATCAAAAGAATTTTCAAATGCTACAACCTGGGATGGATCACTTCCGCTCGAAATTCACGATTTATGGTTGTAATTTCAGGCTCAATTAAAACTTATCGAACATTTAAAATTTTTTCGTTGTCTTACAATACCAAATCCCGTCGATATCTAAATTCATGGATTTTGCGATGCCAGCGAAAAATCTTACAGCGCTTGTCTTTATTTGTCGTTCTGTGAATGCTGAGAAAAATATTTTTGTGCGATTGATTTGTACAAAATCTCGCGTAGCCCCCATCAGATTAATATCGTTACCGCAATTGGAGTTATGCGGCGCTTTACTTCTAGCTCGGCTCTATGCGACGCTTCAGCATTCTCTTTTACTGGAGGTCAACGATACTTATTTGTTGTCGGACTCGACAGTTACTCTCCACTGGATAAATAAACAGCGTATCTTCTTCGCACATTTGTCGCCAACCGGATTGGGGAAATACAAAGATTGACATAGAAGTCGGAATCCCAATTTGACTCCTCGAAACGAAGATGGACTCTCGAAACTTGAGATCCTCTTCAAGAGCGGCGGTCGTAGATCGTACAGAAACCCCTGAAAACCAGGAGGACAGTACGGCCGTACGACAATATCCTCGAAAATACATTACTGGAAATTAATAAAAGAGGGAAAGTTCAACGTTGCCAAACAAATTGGTTTTATTTGACCTGTTGTCTTTTTAGCATTTGAACAATGTTTTAAGATAATCAAATTTGGGCGAATTTATTTAAATGGCAGCTTACTGTTTTTTACTGGGAATATGCCACAATTTTACTTTACAATAAGAGTAATTTAACATTTTGATTTCCACTTCGGAAATCGTTTTATATAAATAAAATTTATTCATGTTTCTTATTTTAAGTACGATTTCCAAATTGGAAAGCTAAACATCAAAATAAGCTTATTTTAAAGTCACATTTTGCCTTATTCCCAATAAAAATAATAAACTGCATTATGACGCCACAATAAAAAAGCTTCATACAAAATTATTTGGCAATGTCGCGTGTAAGTAAGGACACTGATTTTAATATTGTGGTGACGAGTAAAGGTGGGTCGTTGACGTTTTTATCGTTAACGCAACTGAACCATTTTTCGTAAACAAGTAACGTTAAATTATTCAACTAGTTGATTGTTTAAGAGTAGTTTCATGTAAGAGAGTACATAAACAAATAGACTGGCTATTATCGTTTATGTGTATATGTATTGAAGTGAAAGAATGAAGGATATATTTATTATAACTTGAAAAATAAATTAAACAATACAAATAGTAAATCGTACTTACATTTACATTACACGTTATTATTAAATCGCGAATCGTCTAAATTGACATATAAAAACATAAGTTTTTCCACTTTACTTGTTGTTAACCGTGTTCTTCTTTTATTTAAAATTAAACCAGATTTTGAACAAGGGTTCACAAGGAACAGATGTTGCTACAATATTACAATATTTTATGAATTTAGTGGTTAAGTTAGGATATACATTGAAATTGTTTTCAACTAGAACTTCAGCCACTTTCACACATCACACCCGATGTAAAATCTGTTCCAAAAGGAATCTCATGGTTCCCCAACACAATTTCGTGGTCAATGGTCATCTGTACGTATATATTTTTAACCTTCCTTTTTAATCCAGATTAAAAAAAATTGACTTTTCTATTCGGTCCTGCTTTAACGAGTAACTTTTTTATCTGATTTTTCTTACAAAACCTGATTTCCATATATACGAAGCCATATTAACTTTTGTTTTTCTGTTCGCAATAGTCGAGCCCTATCTGCCAAAATTTGCTTTTTTAATATTTTTGGTGTCTTTAAAAATAAAGTTAACTTCCATGCCTTTTGTCTAAAAATTTTTTTTAAATTGTGTACTTAAGCTCTAATTAAAACAAGTTACTTTTTCTCCTGGCTTCACGTTTTGTTATATTTTACGTCAGTGATAGAATAGAAATAGTATATCATACTATATTGATTTCTTGTAAACATACTGTGACATTTTTGTGACCTTTTAATGTTTGTATAAATTTAAAAAACTCTTAATGTGTTTTGTACCGTATTTTTATTGTGATTTTTAAATGTATGTTCTAACATCTAAACCTATGCATTTGACATTGACATCTTTATATACCATACTTTACAATCATTAGAACTGAAGAAATGCAGGAATACTGCACGAAACGTCTTCTATTAAAAGATTGAAATATTTTTTTCATTATTTATTTCTCCTTACCGATGTCCTCATTTACAGTGAGATTTTTATCTCACTTGCATTGTGTATTTAAATTTAGACGGTCGTACTCCTATTGTTCACGCCTCTATCTAATTCAAGTTTATTTTATACATTTTTACAATCCGGCAACATAGTAGCGTAGGAAGATATTATGTCATATGTGAAGATAAGGCGAGTCCCTTAAGGCACCCCAAAGACGACAGACAGCACTCAAATACGAGACGAGCTCGGTGATACAGCATTTAGCGCGAGCGGACATAATACTTTAGCATTCATATTATATGTATTGTGTAATTCAAAATAAAGTCAGTTTTGTTTTCGCACGGAGTTTGATTATTAACCAGCGGCACAAGCGAAGTGCATATCAAGCAAATCCATGGTCTATTCGAGTCGAATCATCAAATTCTTGTGTTGAAACAGTGTAAATTCACCGAATTCCGAACTCATATTTGTGTCATCAAATTAGCGGGCGAGATAGTGCATTCATAGTGGCCCGAGCGCGTTATAGACTGTCGAACGTTATTCTTAAGACAGTTACATAATTGGACAACTGTGGGTTTAAAATCTGTGAAGACCTATTATACGAGTTGAGGCGGAGATCCTTGGCGCCAGCGCCAGGAGGCTAGCTGTTAGAAGAATAAACATACAATATTTTGGTGAGCATATCCATTTCACAATTCCCTTTTATTTATCAGTCTTTGTACCTTTATTCTGCACATGTGATAATTCTGAGAACGTTAGGGTCGAATATCAAGCGATTTATATTCTGTTTCTGTTTACTGTATAATTCATTATAAAATTATGGAGAATTTAAAGCGAAAAAGGGGCGGTTTTAAATGCAAACTCACAATATTTTCGAAATTTATATTAGCGTTAAATGATAAAATAACTAAGGGTGAAACGATTTCAGATTTAGAAGTATTACAGGCTATTGAAATGGTAAATAATATAGAACATTTACAGGGCGAATTCGATGAGGTTCAGGGGCAAATATAAAATACGGTTCAATTTGAATTATTAGAGGATGAATATACGGAGCGCGAAGAATTCTATAACAAATATTATTCACAATTAGCGGTAGCGCGAAAAATCGTTCGCGATAATCAACAAGTAGATTGTATAGAAAGCGATAAAGCAAGTGAGCACTCTAAGAATTCATATACAGGGCATTGTATTGAGCTTAAACCTATCGAGTTACCAAAATTTGATGGTAATTATAATAATTGGTTAGATTTTGCAGATCTTTTTGAATCTTTAGTTAACAGAAATGAGTACTTAGACAATATAAGGCGTTTTCATTATTTACGAAGTTCATTACAGGGCGGTGCGGCGCAGGTCATACGAACATTAGAGTTTACCGCCGAAAACTATGCAGTTGCGTGGAAATTAATTAGGGAAAGGTACGATAATAAGAGATTATTAATTTCCAATCATGTTAATGCCTTATTTAATATAGAGCCAATACATAAAGAGTCATCTAATAAATTGCGGCAATTAGTTGACATTTTTTCGAAACATTTATACGCGTTAAAGCAGCTAGGGCTACCTACTGATTCGTGGGACATACTCCTTATTCATATTATTTCTTGTAAGTTCGATACATCGACTTTACGCGCATGGGAGAATAGCAAAACACATAATGAAATTCTTAGTTTTGATGATTTTAAAACGTTTTTAAAATCAAGGGCGGACCTCTTAGAATCTCTTGAGGTAAATCAAGCTGAAAAACAAAATACACGGAATATTTCTCAGGCGGGCGCATATTCACGGAATACGAAATATTCACATAATATTCGCGGTCTATATTCATCACAGCGAACTTTAAATAAATCGGATAATACACAGTGTTGCCCTATTTGCAAAAGGGAACACAACATTTATCAATGCGGCGAATTTTCAAAACTTTCATCTAGGGACAGGTTTGATAAAGTAAGGCAGGTCAATCTTTGCACGAATTGTCTTAAACCTGGACATTTCTATAAGCGGTGTAGACAATCAACATGCAAGAAATGTGCGTCAAAACACCATACGTTATTGCATCCAGATAGATCAAGCGAACAGAACGCAGCTTTAGTTCATCAACCGGTAGAAAACGCGAGCGATATACGATCTGCAGATAATATACAAGGTAGTTTAAACACTACCAATTTGTCAGTTTCGGCAGTTAGCGCTGCAGATCAAACTATACTGTCCACAGTATTAGTTAATATTTTTGACAGCCAAGGTAAGGCATACATAGTGCGAGCTTTGTTAGATTGCGGTTCATAAAGCTCATTCATAACCGAAAATTTATGCCATAAACTTAGATTAAAAACGACAAGCGCGAACATATCAGTCATGGGCATAAATAATATTGCATCTCCTGTTCGATTCAAATGCGAAATAAATATACAGTCGCGTAGCGATATAACTTTTCATACAACCTTAAATTGTTTCGTAATACCAGAAATTACGGGGTGCGTGCCGGCATCTGAAATAAACATTAGCGATTTGCAGATACCTAAACATTTAAAATTAGCGGATAATTATTTTCATAAACCACAAAGGGTCGAATTGTTGATAGGAAGTGATCTATTTTGGCAAATACTGGGCGCAAACAGAATTAGTTTAGGTAAAAATAAACCATTCATGCAAGAAACAATGTTTGGCTGGATCATAGCAGGGCCGTATATCAGCCAAAACAAAGCATCAGAAAAGCGAATAACTAAGTGTAATTTCACAAACACAATCGAAGTTACAGAACAGCTAAGTAAGTTCTGGGAACTTGAAGAGGTTTTCAATGGAAAAACTGCACTCTCGGGCGAAGAAATTGCATGCGAAAAACACTTCGAAGATACGGTGAAACGCGACGCGACAGGCCAATTCATAGTATCATTGCCATTCAAGGAATCGATAAGTTCACTCGATGATTCATTTTGTCAAGCAAAAAATAGATTTTTAAATCTCGAGCGTAAGTTGAATAAAGATGCCAATCTTAAAACTCTTTATAGCGAATTCATCCAGGAATATAAAGAGTTAGGACATATGAAAGGTTTATGCAGAATTACGGAAGCGGCAACAGACTTTAGGGTAAATACTACATTTTATTTTATGCCACATCATCCAGTATTAAAAGAAAATTCCTTGACGACACGTTTGCGCGTTGTGTTCGATTGTAGTGCGCCAACTACAAACGGCATTTCATTAAATAGTATTCAAATGGCCGGACCAACCTTACAAAATGATTTACTCTCCATTTTATTGCGTTTTAGAACACACTTATATGTAGTTAGTGCGGATATAGAAAAAATGTACCGTCAGGTATTGGTTGCAGATGATCAAAAATCCTTACAATGTATCTTATGGCGAAATAATCCGGAAGAACCGATTGAAATATTTCAGTTACATACGGTATGAAATGCTCTTCTTACTTAGCGATTAAATGTCTAATGACATTGGCAGAGGAGCAAGAAGCTAAAAATCCTAACATTGCTAGCATTATTAAATCCGATTTTTATGTGAACGACCTTTTGACAGGTTTTGATTTAAAACAGAAAGCGTGCGAAGCATGTAAACAACTTTTTGAGGTCTTCAAAGGTGGAGGATTTACATTGCGTAAATTCTATTCAAATGATCCTGAAATATTACGAGATATACCAGATAATTCAACTACGGGTTCCGTTATTCAATTCGGTGAAAACGAGAAGGCGAAAACTTTGGGATTATTGTACTCACCGCAATCAGATACTCTGTTTTATAGCATAAGTTCATCTCTAGGCCATATAATCACAAAGCGAACTTTATTATCGGACATAGCTCAAATTTTTGATCCCTTGGGTCTATTAAGTGCGTGTACCATCATAGCGAAAATTATGTTACAACAACTATGGCTCGAGCGTCTTTCATGGGATGATCCCATACCGGAGCATTTAGCAAATAATTATTTACAGTTTAGGAATAAGTTAGGAAGCTTAAACAATTTAAAAATACCTCGGCATGTTATATGTTTTAGTAAAGTCAAACTAGAACTTCATGGATTTTGCGACTCCTCAGAAAAGGCGTACGGTGCTTGCATATTCATTAAATCTACCGATTCGTTAGGCAGGTCGTATTCATTCTTATTATGTGCAAAAAGCAAGGTTGCGCCCTTAAAGCCAGTTACTTTGCCGCGTTTAGAGCTCTGTGGAACAGTAATTTTATCGCGTTTGACCAATAAGGTCAAAAATTCATTAAATGTGCAATTTGATACGTGTTACCTCTGGACAGATTCATCGATAGTACTTAGTTGGTTGAAAACAGCAGCCAATGCATTGAAGACGTTTGTTAGTAACCGCGTAGCAGAGATCCAGGAAACCACTTCGTTTGCGCAGTGGCGTCATGTGCCAGGCAAGGATAATCCTGCAGATCTAGTGTCCAGAGGCGTGGAACCAGATAACATAATGGAGTGCAACTTATGGTGGCATGGGCCGGAGTGGATCATGCAAGATTCAGATAAATGGCCAAATTTACAAGTTGTCCCTACTGAAACAAGCGAAACGAGGAAAAACATAAAGGTTTTTACGAATAAACTTGATGAAACACAGAATACGGAAGTATTTTCATTTGAGCGCTTCTCTAATATTTTACGTTTAAAAAGAACCGCTGCATATGTGTTCAGATTCATCCGCATGTGTAAAAATAAGGAAAGAACTTCTGAACCCCTTTCTTTGGATGAAATACATTCTGCATTTAATCGTATTCTAAAACTGTGTCAATCACAGTCATTTTCTAATGAAATAAAGCATTTGAACCAAAAGGGATCTTTAGATAAAAACAGCAAACTCATAAATTTATCTCCATTTCTTGATGATCAGGGCATCATGAGAGTAGGCGGGCGTTTAAAGCATTCCGAGTTTACGTATGACAAAAAACATCCCATCATTTTAGCGGCAGATCATATAGTTACGTCGTTAATATTTAATCATTTTCACAAGGATCTTATGCATGCTGGTCCTCAGCTTTTACTTGCAACTATAAGAGAAACTTTCTGGTCGTTATCAGGAAGAAATTTAGCGCGACGTACCGTACACAAATGTGTAAAATGTTTTAGATTAAAATCTAAATCCATTCAGCCAATAATGGGTGACCTACCTGCCCAGCGTCTCGCAGGTGGCCCACCATTTATTGTAACAGGTGTAGATTATGCAAGCCCTTTCTTAATTCGCGATAGAAAGGGTCGAGGTTGTAAACTAATAAAGAGTTACATGTGTCTTTTTATTTGTTTTTCTACGAAGGCCATACATTTAGAATTAGTTACAGAACTGTCTAATGAATCATTTCTGTTGGTCTTTAAAAGATTTATTGCGCGAAGAGGCAAGCCTCAAAAGATGGTTTCCGACAATGGAACCAATTTTATAGCAGCTAGTTCGGAGTTAAAATCGTTAAGAAAATTTTTAGAGCAGCACACTCCCGCGATAAGAGAATCCTTGCTAAAGAATAATATTTCGTGGTCCTTCATACCTCCCTATTCTCCACATTTTGGCGGACTGTGGGAAAGCGGAGTAAGAACAGTTAAGCATCATTTGCATAGGGTTTTGGGAAACGCGCACTTAACGTTCGAGGAATTTTATTCGTTGCTTGTGCAGATTGAAGCTATAATAAATTCCCGACCGATTCATCCTTTATCCTGTGATCCAAATGATCTCTCCCCATTAACTCCTGCACATTTTCTCATCGGAAGACCACTTATTACCAATCCAGATCCAGATTTGCGTCATGTTCCAGTTAATCGGCTCTCAAAATTCCAGCATATTCAGCAGCTTTCTCAGCATATATGGGAACGATGGAACAAAGAATACATCTCCGAACTACAAAAACGCACGAAATGGACTACTACTAACGGTGAAGTTGCGGAAAACACGTTAGTGCTCATAAAAGAGGACAATTTACCTCCATTAAGGTGGAAGTTAGGTCGCGTGATCGAACTTTTACGCGGCAGTGATGGTGTAGCCAGAGTTTTTAGGATAAAGACAGACAATGGTATCATAACTCGTTCTTTTTCCAAGGTGTGTCCGCTACCCATTTCGGACTAAGTGTAGTTTAAACATTTGAACATTTAGCATTAGCAGACGATTTTGTTGGCAGTGTTTGCCAAGGCGGGGGCCATGTTCACGCCTCTATCTAATTCAAGTTTATTTTATACATTTTTACAATCCGGCAACATAGTAGCGTAGGAAGATATTATGTCATATGTGAAGATAAGGCGAGTCCCTTAAGGCACCCCAAAGACGACAGACAGCACTCAAATACGAGACGAGCTCGGTGATACAGCATTTAGCGCGAGCGGACATAATACTTTAGCATTCATATTATATGTATTGTGTAATTCAAAATAAAGTCAGTTTTGTTTTCGCACGGAGTTTGATTATTAACTAGCGGCACAAGCGAAGTGCATATCAAGCAAATCCACCTATACAAAAACAAAAGTGGCATTATCCCAAAATCTAGATATTTCAGTATGACCGTTTAAAGTTTTTCGAACCGTTCTGTAATGGATGTTGAACTAAAATAACCGAATTAAATACTATAATTAATGTTATTTAACAGTTTGATCAAAGTACAGTTAGTTTCTACCGAAGAAGGCAAGTTAATATTGTAACTACTAATTTAGAAAATAATCTTTAAAAAAAAATCCTTACAGTGCCACTTTTGTTTTATATAAAAGGTCTGATTATTAGAATAAAAAGTCAAGTTAATATTTACCTTATGATAAAAAAAGAGAAAAATAAAACGAAATTGTGTCATATTAAAATGAAAAATCGTTTATTTGGTAAAAGTAAACAAACTATTAATAATACTTAATGAAACTTAAAATTTTTTCGAACTTAAAACAATTAAAAAACTTAAATATTATCAAAACATACTTTCATAATAGGATTTGTAATAATTGGGAATTAAGCCAGCATCAATAAGACTTCTTACATCATCCTCCTTTCTCTGTGATATATCCAATTTACGCTGATACAGAGGTTTGATTTCTGAAGGACGACAATTTCTATTGGTTCTTTTATTTAAGTCAAGCTCTTTAAAATCATCAAAGTAAGATGTTTTGTAGCATATTTTTATCTCTTCATGTTCGTTTTTCTCAACTTTGATGAGAGCACAAACATATTGCGAAGGTACGTATATTGGTCCTGATTTAAGAGATCTTTTGACTTTTTTGTTTTTCAATCAAAGAATGTACAGCGTCTCCTTCGTTCTGAATATGGCCACGTATTAAAAATTTATGGGTAATAGATTTTATTTTTAAATTTAGCACAGCATGTATCCTATCTATTAGCTCCGCGATTTCCTTGTGATTCTTCCCAAAAGAACCTTCAGTTGTGTCCTGTTTGAGTTCATAGATAGTGAAATTTAAGCAATTTACTTTAGAGTTATAAGAGAAAGTTGATACCTCACCATTTGGAACTGGCATTACTGCTTGCAAGTCATAACATGCCACAATAAAATTATGCGATATGTTCTCTTTATCATTAGCCTTTTCCTCGCGACTCTTTTCTTTTTCAGCCAAATGTCGCTCATAATTTTCTTTTTGTGTATCTTTTATACAACCTTCAGCAATCTTGTATTTAGTACATTGCTCACATTGATCCTTCTTTGGTACAAAAAAACCTAATATTAAATTTCTCGGTAAATATTTTTCGATATGTGTGTATCATTACATAGGGTGATCTTTGTTGTAGGTATACAGTCTTCTTTGTAATCAAAATAAGTATCTGTTAAGGTTTTTCCGCCATCTATATATTCCTTCGTTGTTTGTTTCCGCAAATAATGACTTTCAATTCGAGGTATACTATTCATGTGATGTTTTACTCCTTCTGTCAAGTCAATTGACACTTTTCGATGTTTTCCATGTTTACCTCTCTGTTCACCTTCTAGTATACCAGTCATATTATTATTTTTCTTCTCAATAACTGTTCTGATACATCTATCTGTTACAGTCTGTCCCAAACCCTTCTTTCAGTGCGTCACTAATTTTGACATAATATAGGATTTTAAGAATGTCGAGAATTATTGCATGTCATTTTAGTTAAATTTGACAGTTACAGGATCGTAATCCCTCTTTCTCTAATTGAAAATAATTTAATAATTTTAATATTAGTCTTTGTTCTTTCTCGATATATCTCGGCATATTTAAAATATTTTTATGACAATAAATACTAAATTAAATTTTCACTGTAAAATGTCTGATAATACTAACCTGGAATGACAATTATTTTATCAGTTGACGTTGTGAAAGTACTGTCAAGATCGAGATCTTCTGCGTCAAATTATATTTATGCGCATCATTGATTGGATATCTATTTAGCGTATTCTAAACTCCAACCAATTATACACCCATAAGTAGAATTAGCTTTACGATAAATAATTTTCTAAGTTCTATGTATAATATTCACAGACTCACGTTTTTTTTTTGTCACTTCTAGCTTAATGTGTTAAAGAGAATTCGATTAACTATGACGCACTGAAAGAAGGGTTTGGGACGAACTATATATTTAATGTATTTTTAAAAAATGTTTTACATATTTTTCTTCTAGTACTATTGACATCAAAATAGAACGCACTTCTTAACTTTCTAGTCGAATCTGCTTTCTTGCATTGATACTTTGGATGGATCTCTTCAATATTACGCGGGATATATTCTCTTTGTCTGATCAGCAAAGCCAATAATCATGGAATAATCGTTTTCTTGATTCCTCATCAATTTTTTCTGGGCATTTTAGGCGACAACTTAATCCACAAGAACTTTTTACAGTTTTAGCTGGGAACACTTTTTTTGATCTAAAACTCGAAACATATTCTTGTCCAGAGTCTTTTAAAGACTTAGCAGTTTTGGTATATCGTTAATTTTTTTTGTTTCCTAGGTTTGTCGATCCTATTTCCAACAGCGGGTGGAATATCCTCCACGGAATTATTATTTGCAATCAAAACATTTTCATTATCTGTTATAGTTAGCAACTCATCACCAATGTCGTTAGATATAACATGTTCATTAAAATCCTCGTTAAAAGAATTTGAATTATTTTTATTTATAATTGTTGTCAAATCACCACTATTTTTACTTACTACTTCTTCATGTATGTATGATTATTTCATTCTCATTTTTTTTCATCTACGTAAGCTACACATTTAGTGAAAGAATGTGAGGAAGAACTTAAAGAACATGTAGAAGATCTTGTTGAACAGGAGGACGAGCTGGAAGAAGATGAAGATCTGGAAGTAGATGAATAGTTAAATCTGCGGTATCTTTTTTTGGGGGTGCGTAGGTTCTGTCATCGTCCGAAGCGGGTGAGAAGTCACCACTGTCATCACTGGGTAAGTTTTCGTTGTTAAACGAACCGAAGTCGTTGCTGGATGTTTGTAAATGGTTGGATTTAGTTTCTGTAAAAACTAAACTTCGGCATTTTTCTTCAATTTTTAAAGGTACTAGATTTTGACTACCTCTATTTTAAGCTACTAATTGTAATATTCTTCTACTTCTACTGTGTGAATTGTCCATGATTATAACCCCTTAAACAAAAAAAGTCGATGCAGTTAGCAATATTTTGATGGTGTATTTATTATTAAAATTATGTAGTTTTTCAAGAAATAATCACAGTTATTTATGTTACATTATTTATAAAACCACTACACACGAGAAACTGAAAATGTCTTTTATTTATTAAAATACAGCATGATTGTCCTATTATTTTTACTAAAAGACTGACATTAAACTAAATTTGACATTTATCGAGTTACAAAAAACAGTATAATCTCATTCC
This sequence comes from Diabrotica undecimpunctata, assembly GCF_040954645.1. NCBI lineage: Eukaryota > Metazoa > Arthropoda > Insecta > Coleoptera > Chrysomelidae > Diabrotica > Diabrotica undecimpunctata. The sequence continues at coordinate 66,712,255 of NC_092805.1, forward strand.
ACTCCTTAGAAAAAATGACACTTAACGAAAAATGCTATTATTTAATTCGTTGATATAAGAACTTAGTCATTTAGGTTATTTAAAAACCGACACTATACTTAAAATCTCAGTTTCTCGTTCACTAACTAGGCAAAATAACTGTACATAATTTACGTGAAAACCAGCACTAAAGAAAAAATGTCACTTTTTTACATACCACGACGTACTTCTCCCTCAACAATCCGCACGGGAATGGAGCAATAAACCCACCAAATTTTTTCGATTGGTAGAATAGTGTCAGGAAATTTTGTGATTAAAAACGATAATGTGGAAATACACAATTATAATTTGTTATTTTACAAAACTATTTTTGTTATGAAAATTGAATGTGGCAGATTTTGGAGTAAATAATGGCACATATATTGGAAAAAATATTTTCTTACTATTTTGCTAACGACTTTCTATAAGTACATCAGCTCAAGATAGTGAAGAGATGCGAGCGTCATATAATTTGCCGGTTACTTTTATCACTCTACCGCATGGAAATCCATATATGGATTCAGTAGTTTACTATTTTTTTTTTGTAAGTTTAAAGTTCAGCACATAGGCAGGCATAGCATAACGTGAACCGTACAATTGTTTGGAAACCTCTATATATTTTTAAAATCTGGCAACTCTGCTAGACAAGTCAACCCAATAATTTTAGTTACAACGTGCTGTGCATTGCGATTTTTTAGAACAAGTGAAAAATTTATCTTAAAACATCGGCGTTTTACAAATAAGTAATCAATTTTTTTATTATTTCATGTCTAATTGGTGTTTGTTCTTTATAAGTTAGATGATATTTAGTGATTATTTACTTGAGTTTGTCAGAAAACGACATTTAGTGACCATCCGTATATGGCTTCTTATGCATTATCGTAAAAAATATACAGATTTTGTCTAAGCCATATATGGCGTTGTATGCATTTAAAGAGTAATTTATATAACTATTATTTGTTTTCAGAAATGGATCCCCAAAGGTTTTATCGCAGTTCTAAACATGTGAACACTATTCCCAGTGATGGAGGGTTAAGCGACGATGATTATACTGATTCAGACGAAGAATATTTATCTTCTTCGTCTACAAAACAATGTCTTCAGTCCGTAGTAGTATCTGAAACTGATTATTCTGACATAGAAACATCTGATGCCGAATCAGAAGTTGATGATGTAAGGGCAACTACCTCAATAGGACTCAAACCAGCAGACAAAAATAAATCAATATCTACATCTAAAAACAAGAAAGAGAAAATATTATGGAAGGAATCAAAATTGAAGAGTTATTATGAAAATGATTATGCTTTCTTGGGAGAATCTGAATGGCCAGAATGCATGCAGAGATTGGAAAGTCCTATCTTCTTCTTCCTATGCCGTCCCCATTAACGGAGGTTGGCGACCACATTTTTAAAGGCTTCTCTATCTTTTGCAACGTGGAATAATTCGTCTACAGTCATGTCTAAAGTCCTATAGACTTTTTTAAATTCTTATTTAATGACGACTTATTGGAGTTAATAGTTAATGAGTCAAATTTAAAATCAGTGCAAGATAACGTCAACAAATCCGGCAACATTACGAAGAATGAAATTGAAAAATTCATTAGAATCAGCGTATTTATGTCAATTTTAAAATTACCTTCTAATAGACTCTACTGGAACTCACGTTTAGGCGAACGACTTGTATACGAAATTATGAGTTTTAATCGGTGGGAAGAGATTCAAACATGTTTACATTTCAATGACAACAATAAGTTTATACGAGCTGGTTTACCCGGTCACGATAAACTTTTTAAAATAAGACCTCTCGTAGAGAACATACGTGAACAATTATTATTAGTTCCTAAAGAAGAGTATCTCTCTATTGATGAACAAATCATACCTACTAAAACAAGACACAGTCTAAAACAATACAATCCTAAGAAACCCAAGAAATGGGGATTCAAAAATTTGGTACTTAGTGGAGTTTCAGGATTCAGCTACGATTTTGATATATTTGCTGGAAAGCAAAGTAATGTTATACCTGATGGTGCACCAGATCTTGGAGCAAGTGGAAATATAGTTACAAAACTAACTAGTACAATCCCACGGCACAAAAATCATAAAGTATGTTTTGATAATTGGTTCAACAGCCCTAACCTACAAGTTTATCTTTCACAAAATGGTTTGCTGCCCTTGGGGACAGCTAGAATTAACATAGTACCAAACTGCCAAATGCCTACACCAAGAGTTAAAAAATACGTGGTCGAGGTACTATGGTAGAGAAAATAGCTGTTATAGATGGAGTAGAAATCTCTTGTGTTTGTTGGTACGACAACAAACTAGTTACCATACTCTCAACATACGTAGGTAGTTCTCCTATTACTTCCAGAGAGCGCTATTTTCGAGAAGCCAAAGAATATCGTGAAATTCCTTGTCCTAAATCAATAGATGTTTATAACAAGCATATGGGAGGAGTTGATCTATTTGATTCCATGCTAGGGCTCTATAGGATTCAGTTACGTTCAAAAAAATGGTATACAAGAAAATATTTTTTCACCTGTTGGACATGTGCATTGCGAATGCATTCATCCTGTGGCGCCAAAAGAGTGTAAATTATATGCCATTATTTGACTTCAAACAATATATTGCAGAAAATTTATGCAATGTGGGCAAGAATAGTTTGTCAAAGAAAAGGGGTCGACCATTATCAAATATTAATTCACCAAGCAGTTCCATAACTGAAGCAGAATCCAAATCCAAAAAGCCGCTTACTTTGCGTCAAGATTATCCAAGCAATTAAGTTCGTATATACTCCATTGGCCACTTTCCGCCGTGGAACGATACAGGATTGTTATGCTATAATGACTGTAAATTTAGATCTTTTGTTAGATGTAGTAAATGTAACGTATTTTTATGTGTAAACAAAGATAGAAATTGTTTCGTAGAATTTCACTCCTAAAAACAATAACTAGTTTAAGTGCATAAGAAGCCATATTTGGACCTGTCTATTTTTGTACATTTTAGGTTTATTGTTATTTACATATTAATTAGTAGAAAATTGTAAATTCTTTGGTAAATATACTTCTTTATTATTACAAAATCTTAAATTTTGCAAAAAAAATTTTTTTCTATCTAAAACATAATTCATGTAGTAGAGGGTTATACAGTGTTTTATATAATTGGTCTGATACTTTTAAGATAAAAAACAAGTTTTTTCAGAAAGTGCTTCTATTTTGTTCAATATAGTTTCCTTTTAGCTCAATATAACGATTCCAGTGATTTTCCAATTTGTTTATGCCATCCGAATAATACGATTATGAAAGCTCTGCAAAATAGGCATATATTTCCTCAATTATCTCTTGATTTGAGCTGAATTTTTTATTTATAAACCGTCTTTTCCTGATTTGAAAATACATAATAAGAGTCGGAGGGGATAAAATCACAAGAATAAGTCAAATTTGAAAGCAATTCGAAGCCCAACTCATGAATTTTTGCCATTGTCATAACGCTGTTTTGTGCCGGTGCATTGTCTGGGAGAAATAACATTTTTTTCTTCTACATATAGGGCCGTTTCTCACTAAGTTCATGCTTCACACTTTTAGCCTACGAATGTGTTGCAGCAATGACAGGTATTTATGTTTAGCCTCTCAACTATAAAAAGAATTACTAAAAAGAAACGGTCATTACTCATATCATTTTGTGGATATAAGAATTTCTTACAATTTATGATGACAAGTACAGAACCGATTGAAAAATTCAAAACTTGATGCAATGTAATAATTGTATTGGTTGTGGAATTTGGTGGATCAGGAACTTTGTTTAATGTAAATTTTAAGAGATATACATTAGAAAAGCAGTAGTAAGTTAACCCCTTTCTTGGTAAACCAAAATAAAACTGTAAAAATTGTGTTTTCTTTGTATTAATGCCCTTTTAGGATTATTTATAAATGTATGAAAGAGATATTTCACTTTTAATTTATCGCTAAGTACCAAAGTTGAATTTGTTACAAATTTGTCACATTGCCAAGAATACCACAAACCTGGTTATCACTGAGGATTCATGCATTTTCTAAGATTTTAAACGATTTCTTAAAAAAATTGTTCAAATAGGAAAACACGAAAATGAGTTTTGCTACAAATTAAAAAAAAAGCTTGTAATTTTAAAATAGAGTAAAAAAATTATTCTTATAGTCTAAATAAAATTCGTAAAATCTAAATAAAATTCTTAATAAAAACAAAAACCTTACAATCTAGGTGCCTACTTATTTGTGATGATAGGCGTAAAAACTGTTTCTTTTGTCATTTAGACAAACTCGCCTACCTTCACACTTCATGCACTGAAAGGAAGTAGTGCCCGACTTACAAAACCTCATTGACGAAGACATTGGCTGAGGAAAACGGTCTATTCCATCATAGCGCGAGTCGTTATCTACTGATGTATTTTTGTAAATTCTAATTTTAGGTACAGGGTCTTGTTTTAGGTAATTTTCTTTTTGTTTGCACCATTCGCCCCTTTTTTAGCAGTTCATCGACAATCGATTTTCTAAATATTTTTAGGCTCATATACTTTGAGCTTGTACTGTCCAAGTAATGGTGCCTACGATACAGCGCCCAGGCATTTGTCACACATAGGTCAATCATGTGGGAAAAAATACCCATGTACCATCTGTGTGTACGAAACGCAGTCCTGTGTAAAGCTATCATCATATCGGCCAGATCAACCCCTCCCTTAAGTGAGTTATACTGCTTGATAATAGCAGGACAAGGGACATCTACTTTTGCTTTTCTTTTCTTGTCATACCTTTTTATTTAACCCACAGGGCTATCAGCAACAAACGTGCTTGATAGAGTCACCGACTTATTTATCATACCACTTTACACATACTAGGCTTCTAGTATTGCAGGTATATACTTTATAAAAACCACGGCCCTCATTTTTCATTTCGTTGTCAGATTTGAAGGGACAATTCCTCCGTCGATCAGACCGGATAGTACCAAGACCAAGTATTCCAAATTCAATTCGCAGATAGTTTAACAATTCTAAAGAATAAAATTTATTGTCAAAATATACTTCAGTGTACGGTTTTTCTTTTTTCGTTTTGCACAAGGCAACCACGACTTATCCACCCAAGCCAAGCTGCTTTTCATTTTCAGTTAGATTTATTCCCATAAAAGTATCTGCACCTCCATATAGAATGAAGTCATAAACAAAGCATGATACTCACCACCTAGCAAACATTTTGAGGCCCCAGTTTTTTGGCTTGTTTTTTATATATTGTCTTCTTGAACCAGCTCTCTTTCCCTTGTATGGCATCATCATCTCATCTATACTCCGCTCTTTCTCCTCTTCAATGACAAGACAATTTTTTCTTACAATCTCCAAGATTGGTCGAACCTTACAATATCTATCTGAGGTGTCACAGTCCAAATTATTCATTAAATGTATGTATGTAGAAAGCACCTCAAACTCTGGTACTTCTTTATTGGCATCACCGAAGCTATTGGTTCAAAACTAAAATCTGCGGACTAATAGTCAGTATAGGCCGGGGCTACCATAATACCCATTATTAACTCTAGCGATACATTGTCGTAGGTAACGTAGAAGAGGATAGGAAATGATTTGTGTAGCAAAAGTTCTTCTACTTCCTCCGGGTTTTGATGAGTATTATTTCACCAAAATCAAAATCATCATAAATTACTTCTAAAAATTATCGGTCGGAGCAATAAGAATTTCGTCGTCCAATTCAATATCAGGTAGTTGATGTAGAACCTCAGAATCGTTACTCTCATCCTAATCTTCTGATTCAGCCCCTGGTTTGGGACACACAGAAATAATTTTGTCTATCCTTCTTTTAAACACATTTATCTGCAAAACAAATAAAATTGCATAAAAATATTGCAGAGATAAAAAAAATCAAAAATTTATATTTGCAAAGAGAAAATCTTTACTCACCGTATATTTGGCAATGTAACAAATTTGTTACAAATGTTTTGCAAGGTTTTTTGATAGTTCAATAAACAAAAAACAAATTAAAACGTACACTGTCTAGTTATAGGATAATTGCACAATATAAAACAGTCACCAAAATAAACAAAAACACACTAGGTACTTATTTCTTATAAAAAAATTAAAAGTTTGTGAAAAAGTCGAGGACCTTCTGAAAAATGCAACCACTCACAAAATGTTATCAGTTTCAGTTACCATAAATCGGTAATAACAAAAATAAAAGTCAACTATCGCCATCTAGTAGTAGTTTGATAATATTAGTACAAAAAGTGACTAACAGAATGCGCCACAAGTCGCCTATAACTCATCTAAAATGAGTAATATAATGAAAATGTAAAATAAAAATTTTACATTTTTGTGACATTGTCAAAAAAGGGTTAAAGAAAGGATTGGAATAAAAGACAATTCGATCCAAGATCGAACTTTTTGTATATTTTAATTGTCTTTGATTTAATTCCTTTCTTCAACGTACTTTGTTAATTAAAAGTACCAGTCCATATTAAACAATAATGAGTACCTACTCAGAAATTGTATTCTCATGGTAAAGAAAATAGTTAACATTCTTAGTGTTATATTAACTACTTAGTTAACATAAGATAACAAACTATCGGAAAAGACTTATCGACAATGGTCACAAAGATGTGCATCTCTGTGTTGTAGTTCCTTTTCTATCATCTGCACACTTCGCGGTCCTTCGCTATTTTGGACTAATAAGAATATATTTTAATAGCAAATACAGCATATTCTCAAGAAAACTTACAAAAACAAATCGTTAAAATTGTATACAATATTATAAAGGGACATAAAAAAGGTAAGTTGCTTTAAAAATGACAAAAAAAAATTAAATAAATCAAATTGATTAATTTACTAACATTTATTTATGATTTATTATAATACAAATATATCCATCAGCATTTTAAGGAACGAAACGAAGTGAAGTTTGAAACTAAAACAGATAAATAATTTATTAATTTTGATATGAAAATTTACTGTAAATTTTGAAGTGAATAAGGCTACATGTATTAGAAAAAAAATAGTTTTTTTACTATTTTGCTGACTACCTTTAATGTTAATGTATTTCGAATAAAAATCTAATCTAATGATAAATGTAGCAATATTCTCAAAAAAGCCTACAAACAAGTCGTTAATTTAGAAGATACATTCTCTACGGAATTGCAAAAAACAACAAAAGTCAGAATTAACTTACTAATAAGGATAGTATCATTGTATTTAACAATAAATAGTATATTCCATAACGAGTGTGGTAACGAGCATATAACGGAAAAGTGAGAAACTTGTAAATTCGAACGAATGTGTAATAAACCCACCATACTAGTTATGTACTGTACTTTTACTAGTAAGTATTTTCTTTAAATTTGTTATTTCATTAAATACGCCAATTACTTAAGTAATTGGCGTATTTATGAACTCGCCTTTTTATATTTATATCCATAAACTTTCGAACCAGTTCTTTTGGACGGACGCCATTTTGAATAATTACGCCACTAAAACATCATAAAAATCCTTTATAAAAGTTATATAATTAACCTTCCGTCGGTTGCAACTTACTCTTGTATAAAAGCTGTCGCAATGTATCAAAATGATACATCTAACTTTGACTTAAAATTACAGTAGCAGCAATAGTTTTTGGATCAAGCGTAGTTGTAGATTACATCCAATAATTCATTATGTTCCTCCTTTTTTGTTTGTGTAAATATATTATGATAACAAAAAAACTATTTGTGTATGTAAATCCGAAGACGTGACTTACAGGTAAAAAGCTATTGACAGCAACGGTCGCAATGTATCTGTTTGATACGTGATTATAAAATTGACTACCACGCAGTCAGATATATATATATATATATATATATATATATATATATATATATATACATATATATATATATATATATATATATATATATATATATATATATTAATTTATAGTATCAGCAATCGGTGGAAATAAAACTCTATTTGTTCAGTCTCAATATCTCGTCACGATTTTGTGACTTCTTCAGGAGAAAACTGTAAATTTATTAGAATAATTAATTATTATATGTAAACAAAGTGAATATTTTAATACTTACAACTATAAGAATAAAAATTTAAATTTTTTTAGCATATCTAAATAAATGACATTTTTGTTTGATTTTATTTAGGAGTTATGACAACCGCAATATTTTATAGAGTGAATTCCCATTGTACAATTTTTAGTGAGTAGGTTAAAATAACAATGACGGACCGAGAAACAAAACAGGCACAGAACAGGGACATGAGCAGATCTAGAGATAATAACACAAACGGAAGTAAAAACAAATTGAAGTACAACTTAAACACAGAAAAGAACAAAACAATTTGGAAAATGGCATCATGGAATGTGAGAGGTATAAATGGGAAGGAAATAGAACTGGGGGAAGAAATTAGAGATAAGAACATTGAAATAGTAGCTATAACAGAGACAAAGAAAAGGAGACAAAAGAAAAAGGAAAAGGATCAATAATATTAGAAAACGGAATGTTACTAATATACAGTGGAGTGGAAGAAACGAAGAGAGCTCAGGCAGGAGTAGCGTGCATGATAAAGAAGGAGAGTATCAACAAAATAAAAAATTGGATATATTACAATGAACGTATACTAAGAGTAGACATAGATATGGATACAGAGGAAACCAATACAAACCTAATCATATGTTATGGACCAGATGAAGACGCAACAAAAAACGAAAAGAATGAATTCTGGGACAAATTACAAGAAGTGATAAATGATTGTACAGAGAAAATTGTTATCACAGGAGACATGAACAGCAGAGTGGGAAAAGAAACAGAAAAATGGAACAATGTCATCGGACCTTATGGGGAGGACAAACTAAACAAAAATGGAAAATTACTACTCGAATTCTGTCTAGACAATAACCTGGTGATTATGAACACACACTTCCAACATAAAAGGATATACAAGATCACAAGAGAAGTCAAATCAAGAGACGAACAATCAATTATAGACTATACTATAGTGCAAAAAACAGAGAAGAACTGGATAAGAGACGTAAGGGTAAAAAGGAGTTACGAAATTGGTAGTGACCACTATCTACTAGAAACCACATTCAAAAGCAAAAGAAAAGAAATAAAAAGAAATGAGAACATAAACAGAAAACACAAAGAAATAATAAAAATTTATAAACTTAGGGAAGAAACAACGAGAATAAGATACTCAGAAGGACTAGAGAAAGAGATGGACAATGAACATGAAATAACAGAAACAATAGAAGAAGAATGGGGAAAATTTAAAAATGCGATGATAAAAACAGCTAAATCAATATGTGGAACCACAAGAAATAACAACAGAGGGAAACGAACATCTTGGTGGAACGATGAAGTGAAAAGAGAAATAAAAGAAAAAAAGAAATTATGGAAAGAATACATCCAAGACAAAACACAACAAAAATATGAAAATTATAAGAGACAAAGAACAAAAGTTAAAGAGATAGTTAAGAAAGAGAAAAAGAAAAGTTGGGAAAAATTCGGGGAAAAAATGGAAGAAAACAGCAAAGAAAACGTAAAATTATTTTACAGAACACTGAAAAACCTAAGAAGCAACAAAGAAACGAAACTGAAACAAATAATGAACAAGGAAGGAACAATAATAAACGACGATAAGACAATAATGGAAAGATGGAGGGAACATTTTCAGCTGATACTGAATGGAAATCAAGCGAATACAATGGAGAAGGAAAGCCACAACAGGAGAGTATCCATGAGAAACACGGAAAATCCAGAAACTATAGAAAAAGAAGAACTGGAAGAAGCAATAAGAAAGATAAAGATTGGAAAAGCACCAGGAAGCGATGAAGTAGCACCAGAAATGATAAAATATATGGGAGTAAAAGCAAAAGAAAAATTGTTATACATATACAACCTAATATGGAAGAGAAAAGTAATACCCAGAGAATGGACAAATGCAGTAATTATACCTATATACAAGAAAGGAAACACAAGATACTGTAGGAACTATAGAGGTATATGACTACTATGTGTAGCAGCAAAAGTATACGAAACCATAATAGAAAGGAAAATTAGAAAAGAAATAGAACATAAATTAGAGGATGTACAAAGTGGATTCAGAAAAGAACACAACACACAAGACCATATATTCACCATGCAACAAGTAATAGAAAAAGCCTTAAAGAAAAATAAAGAAATACATCTGAGCTTTATAGACATTGAAAAAGCATTCGACTCAGTCAAAAGAAAAGATATATGGGAAAGCCTAAAGAAGAAACAAGTAAGTGAAGAACTGATAGAAGCAACAAAGAGTATATACATGAAAATAACAAATACAGTAAGAATGTTAAATATACAGTCAGAACCATTTGAAACAACCCAAGGAGTTAGACAAGGGGGAAGTCTCAGCCCAGTACTATTCATAAATGTAATAGATGAGATAGTGAAATAATGTAAGAAAACATTCAAAAAATACTGCATCGGTTGGAACAAAATGCAAATGATAAATGCTGAGATGTGTATATTTGCAGACGACATAGTATTAATTGCGGAAACTGCAGAAAAACTGAAATACAACTTAGAGAAATGAAACCTAGAAGCAAGCAAATACAACTTAAACATAAACAAAGAGAAGACTCAAATAATGAAAATATCAAGGAAACAAGGGACGGACGATCAAATAGAAGTAATGATAGACCAACAAAAAATAATACAGACAAATTCATACAAATACTTAGGAACAGTAATCAACAACAAAGGAGACATCGAGGATGATCTTAACAACAGAATGGAAAACACAGGAAAACTATTCCAAGCACTAAATAGAGGATTCCTTAATAACAAAGAAATATCAACAAAGACCAAGATGACAATATACAAAACAATATATAGACCTACAGTGACATATGGAGCAGAAAATTGGATATTAAACAAAAGACATCAGAGCAGAATTCAGGCAGCAGAGATGAAATACCTCAGAAGAACGATAGGAGTAAAAAGAACTGATAGAATCAGAAATGAAGAAATAAGAGAAAGACTCAAAATCAAACCGATACTCGAGTCAATCAAAGAGAAAAATTGGCATGGTTCGGACATCTAACCCGGATGGACAATAATAGATAAGTAAAAAGAGTGTGGGACGCCAAACCAATAGGGAAGAACAGAAGAGGAAGACCCATTAAAGAATGGAACAGTGACATCTCGCAGATACTGCAGAGTAAAGGTAAGACTTGGCAGGAAGCAACACAGATGGCATCCAATAGGAAGGAATGGAGAAAGTTCGTTAAGAGCTAGGACACCTCAGAAGACTGTCAAATATTGTAATTTAATGAATTGTATTGTAAACGGCCCAACACCGAAAGGTACAAATGGGTTCTACTGATTAAGTAAGTTAAGTAAGTAAGGTTAAAATAAACAATTACTATGACAGTATTATCCATATTATAAAGTGGAAAGATGAAATTAATAGTACAATATATAATATGATATATCTTAACCTTTAAAAACAAACTTAGTAATTCTCTAGTAACTGTACCTATAATTTTATTACATTACTAAATATCAGTATTACAATAACTGACTACATACCATCAATGACATTTTATAGATCCATTTATCATGTTCCTGATTCTTTCCTATCCAAATTGGCCTGTGTAAATGTCCATGTCTGTGCACCGGTATTATACAGGAGTTATATACCTTGCTTCGTAAGTATAGAGGGATTGTTTGATTTTTTAAAACGTAACAAAGTTTGCCGAACGCTGATATATATATATATATATATATATATATATATATATATATATATATATATATATATATATATATATATATATATATATATATACATATATATATAAATGTATATATATATATATATATATATATATATATATATTGAGTCTTTCTCTTATTTCTTCATTTCTGATTCTATCAGTTCTTTTTACTCCTATCGTTCTTCTGAGGTATTTCATCTCTGCTGCCTGAATTCTGCTCTGATGTCTTTTGTTTAATATCCAATTTTCTGCTCCATATGTCACTGTAGGTCTATATATTGTTTTGTATATTGTCATCTTGGTCTTTGTTGATATTTCTTTGTTATTAAGGAATCCTCTATTTAGTGCTTGGAATAGTTTTCCTGTGTTTTCCATTCTGTTGTTAAGATCATCCTCGATGTCTCCTTTGTTGTTGATTACTGTTCCTAAGTATTTGTATGAATTTGTCTGTATTATTTTTTGTTGGTCTATCATTACTTCTATTTGATCTTCCGTCCCTTGTTTCCTTGATATTTTCATTATTTGAGTCTTCTCTTTGTTTATGTTTAAGTTGTATTTGCTTGCTTCTAGGTTCCATTTCTCTAAGTTGTATTTCAGTTTTTCTGCAGTTTCCGCATATATATATATATATATATATATATATATATATATATATATATATATCCCGCTATCATTTAGAGCTCTTTTCACGTTGCAGTAATTTAGCATCACCAAGAAATGCTATCATTTTCTATTTATAAGTCGTGTATGTTCGTTTAGTGCACCTTTGTAGGCTTGGCACCGTTGTCGGTTTTTCAATAATCCGATTTTTTTATATATTAAATTTTTTACATCAAACCCAGAGAGTTGTGTAGGGGAATATTTTACATATTTCAATTTCCAAGCTGTTTAATCGAAGCTATCAGTGAATAGTTTAAGATAAATATTAGGTTTTTATGGGACAATTATTTAATGTTTGACATTTTGATTTCCATTCAGGAAATCGTTCTCAAAATACGTTTTTTGTACAAAATGTGTATACACATTTTTACATAATTTGTACAATAAACAAGGTTAAATATTGGAAATTGTATCGTTAAATATTAGTTAATTAAAAATGAAATTTTCATCTCAATATCGACCAATAATTGTGGCTTAATCACATAAAAAAATAATATTTGACTTTGACCATGCCATAAGAAAGTAGTTCACGGAACCTCGCTAAATAGTTAAAAAAAAATCTTATACAGAAATTTAAATTCTAAATAGTATGAGGGGTAGCCGACGAAAAATTCGTAAAGACGTACAGTTGATTTTGCTTTGTTTTTTTAAACAATCTTAAAAGGCAAAAAAAAAATATTTTTTTGCTTATAAAACGTTTTGTATACATTCTAAAGAAAAATAATTCAAATAAAAGTTGTAGACCATAAAAAGTTTTTTATGTAGAGAAATACCAAATTTAAATATATAAATAATTGAGATAATTCCAAAAAACCGTAAACTCTAAGATATTATGTTTGTAGTAATTTATAAATGTTGCCTAACGACAGGTAATATAGCTACTTGAAATTATGGCAATTGATGAGTTATTAAAGTGTGCTAAATATCAAGCAGATCAAAAAATATTTTACAATTTATTCAATTTGTTTATCACAGAAAGCGATTATTTCAACAACTGTACTTGTCCAAGCAGTATGACTCTACAAGTATTTTGTAACTTTTGCGCTTTCAGTTTTAGGGTATATTAAAAAAACTTTAACATATTAAATTTTTTATTAAAAACCAGTTTGAATAGGGGACTTTTTAGTTTTTAGACCACTTCACGTTTTTTTAGTTTCTTTGACAAGTGAGGATTGTCTATTCGGTTATTTCTTAATATGGGCTATGAGCAATTATCTAGTCAAGTCAACACTATTATAGAAGTTACCCATACTTTTCCAGTAGTCATTCAGACGGTTCATCTTAATTGTCCCCATATGGAACATAAGCCCGAGAAAAGTCTTAAATTCTGTTTGTGTTGTCTCTTTCCAAAACGCAATCCTCGATTTTTCTGAACGACTTTGTGCAAATATTTCGTCAGAGTCACTTCCACCATTAATTTAATCTACATCGTCCTCGCCAGATGCTTCTAACAATGATTGTAATTCAGCAGTGGTCAATCTACGTTTATGTCCACATCTAGTTTTTTAGATGTCGAAGGCATATTATCTACATCCATTTTTTTATAAATACTATAACTCACTTTTACGGAGGTAATTAACAATAAAAACGTTCTACTAGAAACTATTAACTTACAACTTCCAATACTATAAGGCCACTTGAGGCACAATACGTTTTTACTCAATAATAGTTCCTGTATAAGTAAAATTGTTTTTTAATTTGCTTCATTGAAGCACACTAGACATATTGCAGTTTTGCCATCACATTCTTCAGAGTATTTTTTAACTTTTTTATCGGCCTTTCTACTAGTCATGCATCTTCTTAAAATTTTGTAACATCTTGTACACTTTCTTCTATTTGTATTATCTACATCGCTTTGCCTGAGATGGTATTTTTGGGTGTAACTGGTCGTGAGGGTTACAACATTTCTTTATTTGCAAATGCCTTCGCGAACTCCAGTCTGAACTCAAGGATAGGTTGTCGCTTTTTTTACGTTTTCTATTATTTAGCAACTAAGCATTGACTACTGCGGTATTAAATATTAATTCCACTGCCACTTTCCGGTACCATTTCAGAATTTTGCGTATTGGGCTTTGGTAAGAAGCTACTTGATCACTAAAATCAACACTCTTTTTCACCAAGTTATAATCGAGAATAGTTTGTGGTTTTAGTACTTGTGTATAATTTTTCTTTTCATTTGATTAAACCAAGATACAACTATTATGTTTAAATGTTGTAAGGATTAAAACTGGTCTTTTGTCGACCCATTTTATCACTTGTAAAATCAATAATGGGGTTAAGTTTCATCGTGAGTAACTGGTTGCAACTTTTTTAATCGAGATTTTGGTTTTACATGTTTTTATAGTAAAACATCTGCACATGAATAATTCGTTTCTTGAACAATGATTTCAATTCATCGACCAATATTCTAAAATAAGGTGTTATTACGTCGTCCGGAATATTAAAAACTGGTTCTCTTTCACAAAGCATTGGAAATATGGTTTAGATTCTATATTTAGAAAAATCTTTTACTGCAACTCTTGTTCGACTAAACTAAACTAAACTAAATTAATACACAAAACAAACTAATCTATTTCTTTTTTAAGAAAATGCAGATTCCTGTCGGATTTTTATCAGTGCGGCATGAGTCACTGGTGTCTCGTATATCCGGACCTCTTATCGCATTACAAACATAATTCTCAATTAGCAGTGCGGTACAAGATACATTTAGGTCGTATAATCTTAAAGCCGTAATAAGACCATAAGACCGTATGTTATAAATAAATATATCCCTATAAGAATTATCTTAAAAGATGAAAAAAATACAATAAAAAAGTGCAAAAGTGTTATTTAAAAAATGGTCATTCACGGGCGTACAGTTAAAAACAAAAGTTTTCAGTGTTCTATTGCTTGAATATTATTATCTGGTATTCTGAAAATTTTTCCCTGGTCTGATCTTCCTCAACTAACGTCATCTTTCTTAATTGGTGGGTTGTGTTGTTCAGGTCTCTTTAAATGTTTTTGTTGCTATCCATACTGAATGATCTTCTTTAGACAATGTACTAATGTAGTGTTCAAATGTGGCATTGCGTGCATCATGTAGCGCTGATCTTAATTGTCTGATTAGTCGATTATATTTGTGTTCGTCATTAATCTTGGTCATTTACCTCTTGCTCTTCATTTTACTCTCGACTGCTCTCGACTATTAGTTGTATAATATAATTCGGAGTGTTATTTGTGTTTTCTTGATTTGGAATTGTTAATCGTGTAGCTCCATATGAAATAGTAGAAGATGAAAACGGCAGCATATTCATCCATAAAAAAAAGGAAACGCGATAAAGATAATCTGAAACAACTGTTTTGTGTTATAAGAGATGAAATAGTCCGAAATTACCAAAACAGGTGAACAGGGCACTATAAAGAGGAAGTAGAATTATCTATGAAACAGCTTGAATGGGGAAATGAAGTAAGCTTAGACCAAATACCAGCAGGAATTATTCAACTAAGGAAAAAAATTTAATGGATAACAATATTCACTCCATTTACAGAAAAGAAGGTGACCCGCAAAAGAAATTCTTTAATAGCCTCCAAAAATTACAAACCACCAACTGGTAAGTACCAATCTAAGGAGAATCAAGGTAAAACTAATAATCTTTTATTTACTGCTACCTCTATGTTACCTCTCTGTCTATGTTTGTAAGTTCTCCAAATTCTAAAGATTTGTATCTTGATAGTTGTGCTAGTGCTAGCATATACCAAAACACATATACCAAAACGCAACAGCCAGTGTTAGAGTGGGTGATCGTCAAACCCAGAAATTCCCGATACAACGTGGAGTGCGCCAGGGGGACACCATATCGCCGAAACTGTTCACTACGCTTTTGGAATATATAAGTAAAAGGGCAAAACTGACCGACAAGGGCATAAACATAAACGGAGAAAAGCTTAGCCATCTAAGGTTTGCAGATAATATTGTACTAATAGCTGATAGGATAGATGAGGCCAAAGAACTTTTAAATCAGCTCTACCTTTCCTCGCTAGAAGGGGGATTGAAAATAAATATATCTAAAACCCAGATGATAACAAATCTTGTAGTCAGCGAAGATATATGCGTAGGAACAAGATCCATAGACCAGGTAATGGCCTATAAATACCTAGGTCATGAGATTCGCATAGGAAAAGATAACCAAACCGTTGAGCTTCTCCGTCGTATAAGACTGACTTGGGCAGCCTTCGGCAAGCTGAACCATATTTTCAAATCGTCTGATATACCAATATGCCTTAAAAGAAAAACGTTTAATCAGTGTGTTTTGCCAGTGTTAACTTACGGTTCGGAAACGTTGACCATGACAAGGAGAACAGTTCAAAAGATCCGTGTGTGTCAAAGGGCGATGGAGTGTGCTATGTTGGGCGTTTCACTACGAGACAAGATCCCAAATCGCCAGCTACGACAAAGAACAGGAGTGGCTGATGCAGTAGAGAGAGTAGCAACACTGAAATGGAACTGGACAGGTCACGTGGCTCGAATGACAGATAATAGATGGACAAAGCGGATACTGGAATGGAGACCAAGAGATAATGCCTACCGAAGCAGAGGTCGTCCACCAACACGTTGGACTGACGATCTAAAACGTTGTCATAGGAATTGGATGCAAGAGGCACAAGATCGAAATAGATGGAAAATTATGAGGGAGATCTATGTCCAGCAGTGGATAAGCGAAGATTGAATGATGAGTTGTGCTAGTAAACATGTATCTAATAATAGAGAGTGGATGGTAGAGTTTGATCCAGACAAAAATTCTAAATTTTGTACAGCTGATAAGGGTATGATAGAAAGATGGGCTGAATATTTTGATGAGCTCCTGAATATCCAAAATTTCACTGATGAAAACAATGAAAATGATGGAAACAACGGAGAACATGAGTATCTAACGGTCGAATTAGAAATACCCCCACCAAGCATGGAAGAAATTACGTATGCCATAAAAACGCTTAAAAACGATAAATCCCCAGGTCTGGACAATATTGATGCCGAGCTAATTAAAACAGGCGGTCATGAACTCATAAGTAAAATCCATCAATTAATAGAAACGGCCTGGCAACAAGAAATAATGCCGAAGGAATGGTGTGGTATTATTGTACCAATACACAAGAAAAGAAAAAAGTAATCATGCATGAATTACAGAGGAGTCTCACTAATCAACACTACATATAAAATATTGGCTTCGATATTATTAAAAAGATTAGTACCATACGCCGAAGAAATAGTTGGTGACTACCAGTGTGGTTTCAGGCCTGGCAGATCGGCTATTGATCAAATATTTACAATAAGACAAATGCTTGAAAAGTATTGGGAATATAATCACGACGTGCATCAGATTTTTATAGACTTCAAACAGGCTTATAATTCAATTAATCGTGCAACATTATGGAAGGCAATGATCGAGCTCGGCGTACCCAAGAAACTAGCTGCGGTAACACAAATGTGTGTAAGTAACTCTTTTGCACAAGTTAGAATAGGGGGAAAATATCAAATGCTTTCGGCGTAAATTCTGGATTGAGACAGGGAGATCCGTTGTCCCCATTGTTGTTTAACCTGGCCTTAGAATATGTCATGCGAAAAATATATCCAAAAATCAAACCAGACATAACCGCTCGGGGAGCAAAAATCATACTCGCCTTTGCCGATGACGTAGACGCAGTAGCACAATCAACATTAGAAGTTAAGGATATTTTCTCGAGCTTTGAAGAAGCTGCATTAAACATCGGTCTAAAAATAAATTAAGACAAAACAAAATACATGCCGTCTCAAAACAAGAACGACAGCGAATAAGGCAAAACATTACTATAAATAATCACAACTTCGAAGTGGTTAAAGAATTTAAATATCTAGGAGCAACAATCACAAATGACAACAAATTAGAGCGAGAAGTTGAAACGAGAATAATGGCAGGAAACAGATCTTTCTTTGCAATGCAACATCTAATGAAGTCAAAACTTCTTTCACGAGGTACAAAAATCCGGATATATAAGACCATAATACGAAGAGCAGTCGCGTATGGAAGCCAAACATGCTAACAAAAAGAGAAATAAATAAATTGCTGGTGTAGGAACGTAAAATTCTTCGAATGATATATGGCCCTTGCAGAGACAGCGTGACAAACGAATGGAGGGGCAGATACAATAACGAGCTAGAGTCTCTATTCGGAAAAGAAAATCTAGTCAGATATATAAAGGCCAATAGACTCAGATGGGCAGGGCATGTGATACGCAGTAACGATAATCGCCTTATAAACAATGTGTTCTGGGAAAGGCCAGAGGGAAGAAGGTCTGTAGGGCGGCCTAGAAAAAGGTGGAAAGATTCAGTCAAAGAAGATCTAGAGAAAATGGGAGTGCGACAATGGGAATTACTGGCACAGGACCGACAAACATGGAAGGCAATAGTAAACGCGGCAAAGACTCACGAAGAGTTGTAGCGCCATTGATGATGATGATGATAAGGGTACCTTATTGGCCACAGGAGTTGGAAACATTCCAATTGATTTAGTTAATTCACACAATAATTCTATTAGTTCTGGTACAATAACTAATGTTATGTATGCACCCAATGCGGCTGCAAATTTATTATCAGTTAGTCAAATAGCATCTAAAGGTCATATCATTGTGTTTAGTCAAAAAGGTTTTGATGTATATGACCAGGATAAAATTAATATTAACGGGACTGTAAAATTTACAGGATCTGAATTTGGAGGAATTTATAAATTGAAGACTGTTTCTAATACAGAAAATTTTGATAATGAGAATTTTCCTAGTACATCTAAAGAAACTGTTAATAATTATAACAATATTGTTGGAGATAATTTAATATCTGTTACTACTAAGAGTAATAATGTTTCTTTATGCCATAAACGCTTAGGGCACTTGTGCATAAAGAGTCTGAATTTGTTAACTAGTATGGCTAGTGGTATTGATTACAAAAATACTAAAATGCTTCCCTGTACTACATGTATAGAAGCAAAGCAGACCAGAAAAAGTTTTCCGAAAGGTCAAGCTAGACGTGCTATCTCCAAGATAGAGTTAGTGCATGGAGACTTGGTAGGTCCCATGTCTGAAAAAAGCTGGTGAGGAGCAAGATTTGTTTTTATGTTAACTGATGATTATACTCGTAAAACTTTTGGATATATGCTCAAATCTAAGAGTGAAACCTTTTTGAAGTTTCAAGAATTTAAAATACTTGTTGAAAATCAAAGAGGGCTTAAAATAAAACGCTACAGGAGCGATAACGGTTTAGAATTTTGTAATGCTCAATTTAGAGCTCTATTTAAAGATTCAGGAATAATACATTAAACTACAGTGCTATACACTCCTGAACAAAATGGTGTGCAGGAGCGTGCCAATCGCAGATTGGCAGAAGCAGTGGCTACTGCAATATATTTAAAAAATCGTAACCCTACTACAGCTGTTAATGGGACTCTTCCTGAAGAATTATGGACTGGTTCCAAGGTCGATTTGAGCCACTTAAGAGTATTTGGATGTCAAGCTTATGCCCATATACCTAAGAATTTTAGAAGTAAATTTGATGTTAAATCTAAACCCATGATTATGGTAGGGAATTGTGAACATACTAAGGGTTATAGATTGGTTGATCCCAATATATAATAATATTGGTTGAATTGTAGAGGAAAAATAGAAAAATTCAGAGATGTTGTATTTTTTGAACACATAATGTATGGAAAGAATTCAATTTCGACTCAACCTGAGGTTATAATAGAATCAACTCCTTTTATTGAGGAATTTAATGGAAATATTGGTGATGAGTCTATAAACGATGAATCATTTACCATCACTCATGATTATTCAAATGATTCTGAAAATCAAGAATCAATTGATGCATACGTTACACCTTTCTCTGATTCAGATGTAGATTATATTGATGAATTGGAGGATAGGAAAAGGCCACTCAGGGAGAGGCGTCCACCGGATTGGTTAACAGATTATGTTACCTATCAATTAGTTAGTTCTGATGAGGAACCTGTTACAGTAGAACAAGCTTTAAAGGGTAACAATCGTGAACAATGGTTTCAAGCCATGCAGTCTGAATATAATTCACTTATAGATAATGAGGTTTGGACTTTAGTAAATAATCCAAGTAATAAGAATATTATTTCGTCTAAATGGGTTTTTAAGTTGAAAACAGATGCACAAGGCAATATTCGATATAACGCTAGATTAGCAGCTAGAGGTTTTTCTCAATCTTACGGAATAGACTATTTCGACACATTTTCCCCTGTGGCTAGAACCTTAACCCTAAGGTTATTATTTGCTTTATCAGCTCAGTTAAATCTGTTTGTTGAACATTTTGATGTAACTGCTTTTTTGAATGGGGAGTTAAAAGAAGAGGTCTATATGATGCAACCTGAGGGTTTTATCAGAGAGAGGAAGAAAAAGTGTGTTTCCTCAAACGATCAATCTATGGATTGAAACAGGCTTCTAGGGCCTGGAATGTTAAGATTAATCAAGAACTATGTAAGTCTGGTTTTCAAAGATCAAAAAATGAACCTTGTTTATTTTTTAAAATTGAAGGAAAGTATATTATTATAATAATTTTGTATGTTGATGATTTCTTTGTAATTCATAATAATGTATCTATGAAACAAGAATTGTTTAATGATCTGCAATGCAAATTTAAAATAAAGGACTTAGGAGAAGCTAAACAGGTTTTAGACATTCAGATATCTAGATATAATGATACAATTTATCTAAGTCAAAGTAAGGACATTCACAATTTTTTGAAGAGATTTTCATTCTTAGATGTCAAAGAAGTATCCACTCCATTGGAACAAAATGTAAAATTAAGCAAATGTAAAGATACCAAATCTCATTTAAATAATGTTCCATATCAAAGTATTATTGGTTGTCTTATGTATTTGGCTGTGACCACAAGACCCAATATTTCTCATGCCGTCAGCATGTTGAGTTAATTTAATAATGGTCATACCATTGAACATTGGCATCAATTAAAGCGATTAGTTCGTTATGTAAAAAATACAGCGAACTTGGGAGTTTCTTTTACAAAAACTGATTATTTTAATCTTAAAGGTTTCTCTGATGCTTCTTTGGGTGATGATCCTAAAGATAGAAAATCTTATACCGGTTTTGTGTTTAAATTAGCCTCAGGACGAATATCTTGGCAAAGTAGAAAGCAAAGAACTGTTGCTCTTTCATCTTCAGAAGCTGAGCATATCGCAGCATCAGATGCTTGTAAGGAAGCTGTATATTTAAATCGCTTACTACATGAAATTTGTAAAGATTACAAAAATAATGTTACTTTGTTGACAATCAGAGTGCAATTAAAATTGCAGAGAATCCAATGTTCCATGGTCGGACCAAGCATATTGGTATCAGGTACCATTTCATTAGAGAGGTGGTAGCTGAAGATACAGTTGAACTATTGTATAAGCCAACTGATGAGATGGCTGTCGATGTATTAACCAAGGGTTTGCCTAGAGTTAAGCATGAAAAATGCATTTCTGACATTGGCATGCAGATAATCAGAAACTAAACAATTTGTTATATATAATATGCATCTGTGTATTTCAATTTTTTGTTTAATTTCTTGATGTTCTAACTTTACAGTTTAAGGGAGAGTGTTGGAATAAGTAAATTTACTAATAATATTGAAACTGTAAGGTTCAGAAACATTTTTTGTATTATAAGAATATATATACTATATTCTTTGGTAATATGTTGGATAGACGGTTTTAATTTTTAAGTTCACGCGCACTGTGTGCGTATGTTGTTGTTAGATTTTAAGCGCCATGTTGACATGTTGTATGTTTTTTATTAAACTCATTAATATAAATAAATAAAAACGTTTGTGATTTTATTTATATATTAAATTTAAAATCCTAATACAACCTAATGCTTGAAACATCAGATATTTCTCCTTTAGTTATATTAGCAACATTTCCAATAAAATATCTAAACTTTTTACTAATACAATTGACAACATCAAAATTTCCTTCAAGTCACACAACACTTTAGGTTCCTTTTTAATCAACACCAAAGATAGGATGAACACACTTGACAAAAGTGGTATTTATAAATTAAAGTGTGCTGCCTCTTATGTAGGTAGAACCATTAGAAAGTTATCTACTAGCATTTCAGAACATTTGAAAAGACCAAACTCTTCCAGTTTTGGTCAACACTTATTATCTAGTATATACAATTTTAACATCAATACTGGTTCGTCTATTTTACATGACATTAGTAGAAAGAAAAACTATTTGGAGTTGGATTTATTGGAATATTTGGAGATTACAAAGGAAACAAATGGAAACTCTCACTGTCTTAATACTCAAATTAATTTAAATTGTACTAAATTTAAACCTATTTTTTAAAATTTTATTGCAGCTTCAGCTCGTAGTGGACCCAGCTCGACTGTTTAGACTTCCTGCACTGAGTATACCCATTAAGAATATATTAATTTCATACTTTGTTCAACATTACTATTTTATTCTTCAACAATTTACAAAACTAGCTTGCTCAGGTTCAATTGATCTATAGTTGGCGTTAATTACACTCTCCATACCTCTGCGTAATTTAGATATACCATCTCCACAGTTGTATATTTCAACATCTCCCACTGTTGGTCAGTTGGTCTTGAGTAACGCTTTTACATATTAATTTTATAGTTCTCCCAATGACTGGGGGTTTAACTGAATCATTGATTATAAACCACACCCTAGATAGCTCACCTCGTGGTAACCGAAAGACGTATCAACAACTAGATGGCGCCATTCGAAAACCGTATCGAGATTTCTCATTCTCTCTCTGACTTGCGAGGAGATAGGAGTAGTGTCAGGGCCGAACTTACCCTATGGGTGTATTATCTGTGATTAGTGTTGTGAGAAGTTATAGCGGAATTTTATCAAAAAAAGGATTTTAAATAAAATGGCCTCTGTAACGCAAAAGTGTGTTTACGCGGGATGTTTTGAAAGAAACGATGGAACAAATAATAATATATCTTTCTTTAAATTTCCCCTGAAAGATGTAGAGCGCACAAAAATTTGGCAAAGAAATTGCGGGAATATTGATATTTTATTGATGGATATCAGTGACCTGAAACAGAGGGTAATTTGCCAGCATCATTTTGCAGTGGAACATATTTACCAAAGTGGCCAAAGAAAATTATTAAGGAAAAATGCAGTTCCTCTAAAATTTATACAGTTAGCAACTGATTTAGGTGAGTACTCAACTTTGGAAATATTTTTATGTTTGCCTAATGCGCTTTGTCAATGAGAATAATACTGTTAAAATATATTTTATATAAAATCAGTTAATATTGAGTGATTTATATATTTTTTATACAATTAAATCAAAAGAGATTTTTTTAATATGAATGCGTTATTAGTATCATCATCATCATCATCATCATCACTGGCTCGACAACCCTTTTTGGGTCCTGGCCTGTTCCAGGATTCTTCTCCATTCTGATCTGTTTCGTGCTTTTTTTCTCCAGTTTTTTATTTTTAAGGTTGTTATATCATTTTCTATTTGTTCTAAGTATCTCAGCTTCGGTCTTCCTCTTGTTCTTTTTCCTACTGGCATCTGTTTGAATATTTTGTTTGGTATTTCGCCTTCTTCCATTCTTTCTACATGTCCTATCCAATGCAGCCGTCATATTTCCTTATCTCTACACATCGTTGTTCTCGGTTTGAAGTCCTTTCTGCTTTTGTTTAGTCTCTGATAAAATTTTCTTGTCTCTGTTGATTTACTTAGTTCTTGTAGTTCTTGAAGTTCTTTGTTCATATGTTCTCTCTTTTCTTCGGTGAGTTTTCTTTTTTCTTTGTGTAGTCGTTAGTATCACTCCAGAAATAATGGAGATGCT
Source organism: Diabrotica undecimpunctata (assembly GCF_040954645.1). Lineage (NCBI taxonomy): Eukaryota > Metazoa > Arthropoda > Insecta > Coleoptera > Chrysomelidae > Diabrotica > Diabrotica undecimpunctata. The sequence goes on from NC_092805.1 coordinate 66,736,569, forward strand.
TGTTTTGCTTTAATTAAAATTACACATACATTTCAATGATTACCTATTTTAGGTGATACCCCACCAGTATGCTCTACATACGTTTATTGCGGTACGAAACGTAAAAGATCTACAAGTGGCGATTATATGGTTAGGTCAACTCCATCGCCTAAGAGATCAAGTAGTAGTCTCAGTGATATTTCCAGTTTTGAAATTAATTTGACCACAAAACTTAAAACTGAATTGACGGAGAAGGTAAAAAAATTGGAGTATCAAGTAAATGTTTAAAAGAAGAGGTGCCGTCAGAAGAACAGTCAGCGTTGTAGAAGAACAACAAAAAACAGAAAATCGGCAACCAAATTCATGTTACAGGTACTGTTAGAAAATAAAAGCAAATACGTGCACACTTATGTTAATATGCAGTTTTCACACAAAACTCGTTCACAATGGAGTCACAATGAAAAGGATTTAGCTCTGGCTATTTATTATAAGTCTCCTAATTGTTACAAATTTTTAATTAGATCTCTTAACTTTGTATTACCTTCAGTAAAAACAATTCAAACTTGGTTAAGTGTCATAAAATTAAGAACTGGTTTAAACACTTCCTTAATTGACAAGTTGAAGAAAAAAGCAGAGACAATGGACGAGTGGGAAAAAATTTGTGTGTTAATGTTTGATGAAATTTCTTTGAAAAAACAATTGGAGTACAATAAATTAGATGACATTATAGAAGGGTTTCAAGATTTAGGTGCTTTAGGAAGAACAAACAAACTTGCCAACACAGGTCTGGTTTTCATGATGCGCGGCTTGCTACATGACTGGAAGATTCCTATTTGTTATTTTGTTACAGGTGGTTCAATACATAGCGACAACTTAAAAAGCCTTGTAGTTGAAGTTGTTTTAAAATTAAAAAATATTGGGTATATACCAAAAGTGTTAGTGTGTGATCAAGCATCTAATAATAGAGCTTTATTTAAGCATGTAAGGATCAGCCTGCAATAGAAATAGGAAATCAGAGGATTTTCACTGTATTTGATACACCCCACTTATTAAAAAGTCTAAGAAATAATTTTCTTAACAAAAAGTTGACGTTCATATAAACCCTAATAATTTTCAAAAAATGCGTGTAAAATTAGCAGCACAAATTTTTTCCAACTCAGTTGCCTCAGCAATATCAACAGCTATAGCTGTAGGGCAGTTACACACCAAAACGGCTCCTCATACTGCTGAATTTTTGAAAATTATAAATAATATTTTTGATTTTTGATGGTCTTAACAGCAAATATTGTAGTGATAGTAATCCAAACAGAAAACCAATGTCAACTTTAAGCAAGTCAACTCAAAACTTAAAAGCAGGTTTAGAATATTTTAAAAAAATTAAAGTTTTTGAAAATCAGAAAGAGAGAAATAATATTCACTGTCTACACGGCTTTCAGTGGACAATTTTGTCAGTTTTATGTTTGTGGGAGGAACTTCAAAAATATAATGTGTCATATCTTTTAACATCTTTTCTGAACCAAGATCCTCTAGAAAAATTTTTCTCGATTGTCCGCAATAGGGGTGGTTACAATCCAACACCTAGTGTTAGTCAGTTAAGAATTGCCATTAAGCATAACACAAATATTAAACTAAAAATTGCTTTAGACAATGGAAATTGTGAAATAGCACAAACTGATAATTTCGATTTAACCCACGAAGTAACCAGCGTCGAAATGTCTGACAAGTCCATTGAAACCCAAACAGTTCATGTAGAAAAATCTTTAGACAAGCAAAAGGAAAATAATGACAACCAAATTTTAAGCACGGCAAATTCCAGCAAATCTAGCATAACAAATTTAGAAACGTGTGCTGTTACATATGTCGCTGGTTATATTTACTATAAGATTATAAAGAATTTGAATTGTATTAAATGCCAGGAAGATTTGCTAAAAGACAATAAAATTCTATTACAGAAACACGAACTAATGTTACTTTTCAGAGATTATGGCGCAAACGAAGAAATAAAGTTTCTTCAGAGGCCATCAAATTTGTTTGTTACTATTACTCCAATATTGTTAGAAAAGTTTGACGAGGCTTTTGATTTATTTAAAGTAGATAATATAGTTTTTGAAAAAATTTAAACCTATGTGACTAAGCATATTTTATTAACTACTAATTGGCTTGAAAGCTGTGAAGACCATAAAAGAAAAATTATAAAATTCTTGGTAAAAATCAAACTTTTAAAAACTTGTCAGTGGTATAACGTTAATGAAAGTAAACAAAAAACTAAAAGGGAAAAGATTCACAGAAAATTACTTATTTTCGATAAAAGTAAAGGTAAATAAACTTCAAAATGTAAAAATTTGACAAATAAACATCAAAAAATTCAACAGACTGACAGCCACAAAAGTAAACAAACCAGAAACATCACAAATTGTACTTAAAATAAATATGAAAACGTCTTTTTTCTAACTATATCTTTGATACATGTAAATCTAAACTATATCAATGTACTGAGTCTAGGGCGTTCATAAAAATAACATGTGTTTTTACTTAATTATAGCTGATTTTTCTTTAGTTTTATGCGTGCAAGAGAATGATGCTAGATCAAAAGTATGTGTTTTATCTACAATAAGATATTAACAAGATATAATATAAGATATTAACAAGTATTTTATAATATCAGTATATCTTAAAACCTTGGAATCATATGGAAAACTTTTTTATTCAGTTTAGGGAAAAATGTATTATTGATAAAAACTTGCATGTCCTAAAACTCAAAATGAAAGAATCAGATGTCAAATATTATGAGTCGTATACCAAGTTTGTTAAAGAATATTAATTCTTCTCAAGAGTAATATACCTTTATTTTTATAGCACTTTCATATAAATATGAACGTGGTTTTTAATTGTTCTCGACTTTTAATAATAAATTGTTTCGATATTGTCAATAATGAAAGTACTTCTTGAGAACAAGAAATAATAAATATTTTTTTTCCTAAAATTTTATTTTACAATCTTAGTTTGAAAAGAATTGACATTCAAATATATTTATTTACTTTGTTTTGAAATATGAACTAATTAGTGACGCTTTAAACTTTCTAATCCTGTCCGTTTATCAGCTTTTACCTATTGTTCCTAGGCAGATGGCCCTCAACTATTTATATGTTGGAAATTCCCTGTCATTTAATCAAGATAAGCACTTGCATTATTCATTTTTAACGTTGGTATTTTGTGGTATTTTGTCAAAGTTAAAATTGCATTTGGTACTCAATACTACTTGCTTTTAAAACCTCGATGACGTAATTCCAGATAGTCCTCAGAAAATTTTTAAATGTAAAAAGTATTTGATCGAACAGTAAATCATATTTATTTTAGTTCACCTCTATACAATTTCTTATTTTGTACAGAATATAATTGACTTCTATATTGCCATTTCTAGATAAATTGTCAATTTTTTATAGTACAATGTTACTATCAGAACAAAATTTATATCCTCTTCTTCTTGTCGAAGTTCCTTCTGCTATCGAAGGTTGGGCATCACCACAGCTATCCGTACTTTATTGGCGGCTGCTCTGAAAAGATCTATTGAGCTGCAACTATATCACTCTCTTAAGTTTTTCAGCCAGGAAATTCTTCTTCTACCTATGGATCTTTTACCCTTAATTTTACCTTGTATTATGAGCCTAATATCTCCTTCGGTAATGTGACCTAAATATTCCAGCTTTCTTGTGTTGATGTTCTTTATCACCTCGCAATCCTTTTGTAACATTGTAACCTTCTTAACGCTTTTGCATTTGTAACTCGTTAGATCCGTTAGATCTCGTTAAATCGTGAATAGACTAAATCTGGAAATAAATTCTGTATATTAGCTTGAAATATTTTAATTTGCATCAATTCTCGAAATTAATTTGTTTGAAAAGTTACAAAAAAGTAATTTACATGAGATGTAATTTATCACTGCTAATTGTATTATGTATTTTATATTTTGTTATTTTTTTTTGTAGTGTATTGATAAATAAATAATTTTTAGAAAACCTCTACTGTTTTCATTAATCAATTTTTAGCGTTTTTTCTGAAGTAAAATCGGAATTCAATAATATAGATTACAAGCACGTTAAAATTCTTTGTGAAAATGGTGAATGCCATCCTTATATTGTCATCTATTGCACTAGACGATTACCGGAGCAGGTAACTCAAATGTATTTTTCAATCTTGGCAAAGATTTAAATTAATGTCGCCACCATACAGTCTGGTAGTACTTAGGCGTGACGGGCAAAGAGTTGTAAGTGGGCGGAGTTTAACACTGAATTCGTTTTTACCTTAGAGTGAGGTATCTATGTGTGGTTTATAATCAATGACTGAACTACTTGAATTATACTCCATTTATACATTGCTTTCAATTTTGGTTTTTTAATATTTAGTATTTTAATTTCATAGTCAGATTTCTTCTTTTCTACAATATCGATAGTGCCTGGCAGACCCTTTTATTGTAGTCAACCACCCACTGTCTAATAGATTGTTTAGTCTATTCCGTGCATTCATACTTTAATTCCAGTTTAATTGCTCTCAAACTAACACCCTAATTATTATAGAGAGGTTTAAGTGTGAGATCTGGATTATGCAAAATAGTTATAATATTCTATATGTCATATTTCATCAGTTGATTTCCTATAGTAGTATCAGTTGGACCTTTGGTCAATGCTTAGCTACATAGAATTTTGAAATGTGCAGATCACATCTACATGATTGTGACTGCCCATCCAAGCTGTCCCATTTCCCTTAATACCGGGAGCCGTTCTCTCTCCTGTTGCCGACCAGAATGTAGCTTCGCCTTTTTAAATAATTTAACTGTTTGTCCTTGTTTAGTGTAGTGTTATGTTCAACTATATATTTATTTTTATGTTTATGACATTCTGGGATTGTCGGATAGCCCAAAATTGACGAAGTTATTCTAAAACGTTAATCACAAAAAACTTTTATCATCCATTAACTTCGAGTTTTTATCGAGGTTAATTAATTTCTTCATTTAAAAAAACGTTTTTTCGCTTATTTCAGATGCCCCTGAAGATGCTCTAGTGAGCGAAAGTACTTAAGCAAGATTTAATTAATAAAACTGTGCTCGATATCTGCCTTTATTTTATCAAAGTTTATATATATATATATATATATATATATATATATATATATATACAGTAAGCGCCACGCGACTAGACACACGGTCACCTAATTGTTTGGCTTATTTGATCCACTGAGCTAATCCGGCCCGCTCTCACATGTGACTTCAGCCGTCGTCGATCACAGATAGGGGCGCATGGCATTTCATTTATGACTGATTTCTGCAGAGAATCAAGTGGGTAGCGAAACTACTCAGAATTGTTTTTCCATTTAAAAAAAAAATACATTTTTAATTATGGAATATTCAGCTGCGGAAAAAGTTCAAATTGTCAAATGGTATTACCAAGGTAATACGCTTCGACAAATTCAGGAATTATTTGCCGGTACATTTGAAGACCGTCCAACTCCTGCATTAAAAACGGTATCGCGTGTAGTAAATAATTTTGAAAGGCAGGGAAGCGTCAACCCTCGCAGTCACAAGCGTGATCCTGTTTTTGATGAAAATCAGGAACAGAAACAAGTGATGAGTTGTGCGTTTGTTAATGAAAATCCTACCATGTCCTGCAATGAAGTTGCTGCGGTAGTATGCACAAGTGCTACTACAGTTAGAAGAGTTTTGAAGAAAAATGGTTATCGATCATATGAAATCAAAAAAAAGTCATGAAATATTTCCTGAGGACAATATTCGACGCATGTTGTTTTGTGAAACGGTAATGGAAAAGGCTAACCATGACGATAATTTTCTCAAAAATATTGTTTTTACGGATGAATCGACATTTCCAGTACTAAATCGTCATAATTCATCCCGCGTACGTTATTGGTCTCGGGAAAATCTACATCGTTTTTTCGAAGTGCGAACACAGTATCCCCGAAAGTTAAATGTATGGGGTGGAATTTTGGGAGATAATATGATTGGACCATTCTTTATAGACGGAAACCTAACTGGACTGGAAAGTATTTGGACCTACTACAGCAGCAAATTGTTCCTGAAATTCGTAGAATCGCTGGCGACAGATTTGATGACATCTGGTTCCAACATGACGGGTGCCCTGCACATAACAATGCTTTGGTGCGGCGATATTTAGATATTACCTTCCCAAATTGTCTAATATGCGGAAGACAAGGAATTATCTTGTTGCCGGCGAGATCACCGGAATAGTCACCCAATGATTTTTTCTTATGGGGACACGTCAAATCATCCATTTATGGTCATGACAGAGCTACTAATTTGGAAGAACTTAAATTAAAAATTGAACGTGCGTTCCAAAATATTAGCCCTAACACGCTTGCTAATGTACGGTCAAGTTTTTATGACCGTTTGGGTTGCTGCCTTGCCCAGGAGGGTGTACTTTTTGAGCATATTTTGTAAATATTTTGTTTGTATTATTTATTTATATTTATGTATTATTTTATATTTCTTAAATTATATTTTTTGTTTGGAAGAATTTCGTTGTTTTTGTTTCAAAAAATAAACTTATCAGAAAGCTCATTTTCATATTTTTTTGATTAATTACTTGTAATTTAGTATAAAATAAATCACCTCGAAAATATTTTTTTTTATTAAAATAGTATAAAGTACACATATTTTACAATACACAATTTTGAAGTATCATTAATAAACTCCTGGACAAAATTAACGCACCACTCATATTTTTCTCAATAATTTTTATTTATCGATAATTTACTGTACGACAAGTTGCCTATGGACCTTGTTTGACAGTGACAGTTGTTATGTAAGTTAATAATAGTCTTGTTTTAACAATAATTTGTATTAAACTTCGTTTTAGACTAAAAGTGAGTTAAATTTTTCATTAAAAGTGCCGATTAAATCAAAGTGCTTGTGACAAACAAGCTTTTTATTGTGATGTTTTTCATCATATGCATGTTTGGAAGTTCATTTGCATAAAAATCAAATAAAAAAATGAACCAAAGAAATTTGTCAATGGAGGAGGCAGTGCGAGCATCGACTCTCCTAGATGAAGGATATTCAATGCGATACGTTGCAGGTTTGTTAGGAAGACATCATTCCAGCATCAGTCGCAAGGTGAGGCGATATAATCAAACAAGGTCGTACCATCGAAGACCAGGGCAAGGGCGAAAACGTTGCACTAATCAAATTGATGATCGTTTTTTGAGACAACGTGCTCTCAGAGATAGGAGAGTCACCAGCAATTTGCTAAAAAATGAACTAGCAGATGTTCGAAATGTCGCGATATCATCTCGAACAGTTAGAAGACGTTTACATGAAGTAGAATTGAGCAACAGGAAACCGGCCAAAAAACCCTTGCTTACCAGAGAACACAGAGTTCAGAGATTGAATTTTGCAAGATTGCATCAAAATTGGACCATTGACGATTGGAAACGAGTTCTTTTCTCCGATGAGACTAGAGTAAGCCTAAAAGCTCCAGATGGTCGTGAGCGTGTCTGGCGAAGGCGAAGAGAAAGGTTTGCCAGCTGCAATATCTCTCCTAAAGTACCTTTTGGTGGTGGCTCTAAAATGTTTTGGGGGGGAATTTGCTTTGAAGCTCGTAAGGAGTTAGTCCCCATACGTACGAGGTCTATGAATGCACATTATTACTTAGACAACATTATTATCGAACATGTAATGCCTTTTGCTCCGTTTCTTGGACCTAATTTTTTATTCATGCAAGACAACGCTCGTCCTCATGTGGCCCGACAGGTTATTGACTACCTAAATGATGTTGATATTCCATTATTAGAGTGGCCACCTAACAGTCCGGACATGAATCCTGTAGAGCATCTATGGGACTATCTCAAAAAAAAGATTCGAAGTCGTAGACCCCCTATTGCCAATCACAACCAACTCATTGAGGCCGTTATTAAAGAATGGGAGAATATTCCGCAAGCTTTTGTTGAACATTTGATATCAAGCATGCCTCGACGCATAAATGCAGTCATAAGAAGTTGAGGAGGGCCTACACGGAATTAGTATAGATCCAGATGCATTTTATGGTGTTACTTTACTATTTTTTTTCTTTTTGTAATTTGGAGTTATGCTTACTTATTTACGCATTTCTGGCAAAAACAAATTTTTAAAGAAACAATAAGGCAAATTAAGGTCATGATGGACTGATTTAAGTCATGTTGGACTTATTTGTAGGTGTTTATTATTATTTCAATGTAACTTAGTTCTATTTTGTGTTCATATTGTAAATATTTAGATTAATTAAAGTGGTGCGTTAATTTTGTCCAGGAGTTTATTTGACGCATTTTGTTAAATTGACATAAATAATTATATTAAATTAGAATTGTTTTTCTGATAGGTTTTAGGAGTAAAATAATATCAAAACATATTCATAGCACTTTTTTTACAAATACTCGACCTGCATTGAACTGAATTAAACTAACTAAACAAGTTTTGCTAGTCTCATTGTTTACTTTTATCATCTGTCCCCTTTTCGGCATAAACAGTGCAACAAGTGTTTCGGCCCAGGATTGTATCAGCTCAATGTGCCCGTGTGATATATATATATATATATATATATATATATATATATATATATATATATATATATATATATATATATATATATATATATATAGAAATGTTTCTTCAACGTCGATATTCCCAAAAAAAATCTTTATTTCGAAAATAAGTTACAATTTTTGAGAAATTCTACAAACTACTACATTTAATGATTTAAACTTGACTATTGAAACATAATAATTACAATAATAATAAAAATATTGATTTCTTCCTATTTATAACGTCGGATATCGGAATCTGCTGATTCTTAATAGTAAGGGAGCTTATGGCTACATTTCTCCTCCCTCCATTGGTTGGGACTTCGTCCTCGAAGTTTTGGTTACTTCGGCTATCAGCTCGTCTAGTATCTGGATCTGGGCAGGATGCAATTTTTCTCCAAATAGGATTTTGGAAATTCGTTTTCTTTTCCTAATTAGGAAGATTATTAGGAAAGCTAAAATAGTTAAAAAATATTATAACAGAAGTGGTGCTCAGTCCTATGGATAATCGGGGTAGTACTTCTATGGTATCTATTGGTTGAATTTGGCCATGTGTCTCTGGGATTGTTAATTTTTCAATTTTCATCTCATGGTTTGGTATTAATTTTATTGGAACAATTTTTGGAATGGAAATATCTTGAGACGTCTTTTTATTAAATTGGATACCTTCAATCATTATTGGTACATCTGTCGTCAAGAGGCTGGTTGAATTAATTTCTATCTGCTGGATTCTCATTGGGTGAACTATTCCTAGCAATATGACTTTGCTGGTTTCTTGGAAAAAGTTCTCTGTGATTAATGTTTTTGTGCAATTATCTACATTGGGTATGTTACATTTGGATTGTACATAGTTGGAACAAACTATGTTATCGCCTTGTCCTATACAAGTGTTGAACCATTTATTATTTGTATAGTAGCTTGCAGGTGGCAGAATCATAACATGATCTTTGTTTGGAATGGGATAGATTTTATAGGTAGTGTAAGGAGTTTCATGGAGTATAGGGATTTTAATTATTATGAGCATTGTATTTGAAGTTACACAAACTAAAGTTTTTGTTGATTCTATAAGTTCATAAGGGTGTTCATTACTATTGGGAATTGAATTTCTGGGATAAATTTTGAGAAGGTTCTCTTTAAGATCTATTATTTCCTTTAAAGTGAATAATTCTATATTAGAGATATTAAGTTCAGATAAAGTAATGGTTCTTATAAGTTTCATTAGAAATTCGTTTATATTTTGGAGATTTATTATCTCATTGTGTAGAATGATATAGCTGTCAAAATCAGCTGATAATTTGTTGAGTGCAGATATGAGAATTGAATTATCAGAATTCAGTTTTTCTAAAAGTTTATCGAATCTCGTGTTAAAAGAGTTTCCATAAGATATTTGGTTATTAAATTTTTTTATGATTTCGTTTTGTTTATTTTCTAAAGAGATTATGTGTGATTTTAACAAGTCTAAGTCAGAGTCGTCTGGATTTCCATCACGTATTTGATGGCTGTACCTAGAAAATTAAAAAGTCCGCGTTTCTGTTTTCGCGTAATCTTGTGTAGATCGTCTTTTGTTTGTTCTTGTATGTGGGTGTATTGGGAGTACAGTAGCGAGAGAGGTGCATTTTTGAAGTGATCTTTGAAATAGCTTGTCGGACTAGCGTCAATACTGTCGGATAATTTGTCTAGTGGAATGTGAAGAAAATGTCTGTGATAGTGGGAGATTTCTCTTGATTTGCCTATCTCTTCAGCATCTTCTTCTTAAGGTGCCATGCATTTCTGCGTAGGCGTCCACCGTACATCGTCTTGTCAGGTGAGATGTTAAATAGTCAGGATTAAATAATTCTGTTTTTGGCAGCATTGCGAAGCATTTCATAGCTGTGGATTCCTGTCCATTGTCGAATATTGCGCAGCCATGACATTTTTTTACGTCCGAGACCTCTCCATTAGTAACCACAGCATAGTAACCATTATTCGGAATCTCCTGAATATTGAGTGGATGGACCAGGGCGAGGATTGTCCTGTGAAAAATTTGGGTCTTGAGTAGGTTTATCTACATGTTTTCGTATTCGTTTTACATATTTAAGGTGAGTGCTTGTTAAATTTTGTTTATCTGTTTTACCGATTATTTTTGTTTTGTCTTGCGTTTCTGGATGAATAGTGGAGAAAGGGGCTTGTAATTTGGACTTATGTTTTTTCTTAGAAACATATAGGGATTTTGTAAGGTCTATTTCCGGAATATCTTCGGCATTTTCGTTTTGTCTATCTAAAAGTTGTTGTCTTTTTTGTTTTTGTTTATTATATAGTTCTGCAATAAAGGGTTGGAGTTCTTCTTTATGTCTTTGATTATATGTTTCGTATATCGGAAGATCAAAGTCGAAATGTATTTCTTCTGCATAGGGTCCGTACAGAATTGAGAACGGGGAATAATCTGTGGAACTGTGGATTGATTGGTTGTAAATAAGAATGGCGTGTGTTAGAATGTCATCTAACGAATCATTTGGATTTTGGGCTTGTAAGGTCCTAAGTTTTTCAATAAGAGTTGAATGAAAGCGCTCTACTGGAGAGTTTGAGGAAGAATTGTTTACTGTTGTAAAATGTATTTCGATTTTGTGGATATTTAGGAATTCTTTAATGACTGCGGAATTAAATTCGGTGCCGCTGTCGCATACAATCTTTTTTGGGTAATTGTGGTGCGAAAAGTAGTGTCTTAATTTATTTAGTATCGAAATGGAAGTTTTGTCGGTGAGCTTATAGCATTGACCGTATTTGGAAAAAGAATCTATTATTGTGAGATACAGGTTTTTATTGCAGTGGAATAGATCGATATGTAATATATCAAAAGGTTTTTGACCTAACAACGGTCCTAATTGGGGAAGTTTATAAGGGCGTCGTTCGTATTTATTTTTTAGGCAAATTTCGCATTTATTGATAAAATTAGAAATAGTTGTCTGCATTGAGGGCCAATAAAATTTTTGTTTTAAATGTTTGTAGGTTTCAATTATTCCGTTGTGATTTTCTACGTGATATTTCTTTATGCATTCTATTTGTTGGTTTTCTTCTTCTATGTCCTGAAGTAGTATATTGCAAAATATTGCTTTGACTGTGGAATTTATTTTTTCTTTAAAATAGTTACAGATAAAAGGTCTAAATTCGTGAGGGATTGTTATTGCAAATTTTTGATTTGGTCTAAGGATATTTTGGAAGGTATTTGCTATTTCTGTTTTCCAATTATTTGTCAAAGTGACAGTGTAACGGTGTTTGTTAAAAATTCTTTTGTATTTAATTTCAAAATTATTTGACTCTGGTTTAAAAATAATTTGGTTTGAGGATAAATTAATTGGTTCAGGTGAAATCTCTATTCCAGTGATAGGGTTCTCAACTGATGTATGTTGTGTGTTAGTACTGTTTTGTAAGTTGTCAAAATCGGCAAGGAAATCGTCTATGTCGAAATTGTCGGGTGGTTCAGCACATTCTGAATTCGGGGGTTCAGCACATTCTGAACTCGAGCTTAGGGCATTTATTTGGACTCGGCTAAGAGCATCAGCAACTTGATTCTCTTTGCTTTTTTTATATTTAACTTCAAAATCATATTCTTCTAGTTTAAGTCTCCATCGGGCTAATCTAGAAGTGGGGTCTTTAATTTTGTAGATCCATACGAGAGGATTGTGATCTGTTTCTACAGTGAATTTTTGGTTGTATAAATACATACGGAAGTGTTTACAAGAATCTAGTATGGCTAAAAGTTCTTTTTCAATAGTGGAGTAGTTTCGTTCTGCGGAATTTAGAGTTCGGGAATAGTAGGCAATAGGGTGATTATTTTGAGATAATACTGATCCTATAGCTATATTAGAGGCGTCTGTAGTCAGTACAAAAGGCTTTTCGAAGTCTGGATATTGTAAGACTGGAGAATTAGTTAACAATTGTTTGCATTTTGCAAAACATTCTAAATAATTTGGATTTGTGGGGTCGATAGTTGCTCCTTTTCGAGTACATCTCGAAAATGGGGACGTTATTTTTGCAAAGTTGGGTATGAATCTTCGGTAGTAACCGATTAAACCAAGAAATGATTTAATTTCTTTTACTGTTTTTGGTAGAGGATATTTTTGTATAGCTTCGATTTTTGCTGGGTTAGGTTTGATTCCTTCGGTTGTCACTACGTGACCTAAGAAAGAAACTTCTTTCGTGAGAAATTCAGATTTGTCTAACTGAATTTTTAAATTATTTTTTCTGAAAGTGTCAAAAATAGTCGCAATATGAACTAAGTGTTCTTGCAGTGACTTGGAAAAAATAATGACATCGTCCATGTAGACGAAGCAAAACTTATGAATAAAGGGCCTAAGAATATTGTCCATTAACCTTTCGAATGTTGCTGGGCTATTCTTTAAACCAAAGGGCATACGTAAAAATTCAAAGTGACCATGCGGAACTGAAAAGGCTGTTTTCCGAATAGAATCCGGATGAACTTCAATCTGATGGTAACCTTGAGCTAAATCTAATGTTGTGAAATAACTGGCTTTTCCTAAGTTATCCAGTATCTCATCTATCTGAGGAAGTGGGTAGCGATCACTTTCAGTATGATCATTGAGCTTCCTATAATCAATTACTAATCTAAATTTTTTCTGACCTGAGGCATCAGCTTTTTTTGGTACTATCCAAACTGGAGCTGAGTACGGTGAAATTGACGGTCGAATTATCTTATTATCTAATAAATTATTTATTTGTTTTTTTATTTCTTCCTGCATTGCTTTGGGATGCCGAAATCCCTTTACATAAATTGGATTTTCATCCGTAGTTTTAATTTCGTGTCTAACAGCTGACGTGAAAGTTAAATTTTTATTTTCGTCGTAAAATACGTCTTTAAATTTTTTGCAAAGACTTATAATTTTATATTTTTCTTCGTTATTTAAGTGCGAAGTACGGATTTTGTTTTCGTTAAAATGCGTCGTTGGAATTTTTGCTATATTATAATTACAAAAGTTCTCAACTTCAATTTTCTTATTAAATTTCATAGGCATAGGTAAGTCGAAAGTGTCTAGAAAGCCGTTTTTTGCAACGTGAATAGAATGGGGAATTTTGATACCTTGAAAGTGTCTTTCGCGCAATAAGACTTCGCCATTATGAACGCTTACTGGAATTTTTTGGTATAAAGTTTCAAATGGAATGCTAACGTGAGGATTCTCAAAGGTTAAAGTATGAGTTGCGTAGCTAATTGTGGCGTGGAATCTTTTCAGATCGTAAGTTCCAAGGAGGAGGTCAAAGAATTGACTAAAGTCGGCAATTTTTACGTCGAATGTTTGTGGAATTCCATATTCTAGGAATAGTGGCGTCTTAATATTTAAGTCGTGCTTGGAAGTAATTTTCATTGACGTTAGCGAAAAAGGTTTTCGATAAATATGATTTTTATCAAATAGTTTGAGAGCTCGCGGATTTAAAATTGAATGGGAACCGCCGGTATCGATTAAAACGCGTAGATGTGTTTTGGGTGTAACGAAACAGGGTAACCCAGGGGAACTTTCAATATTATGTAGGTTTATACAGGGGGTGGATGATCGTCTAACGGGATGGCTTGAAAATCCTGATGATTTTCATCGTGCAAATCGGGCTCTTGTTCGGATTCGTAATTTTCGAAATCATTTTCGAAATATTGGGTATCATTTGAGTCTATGTGAAAATTGTGGCTTCTATTAGTTGTAATTGTCATGGGCTGATGGTTTCTGGTTGTGGTAGTTTGAACACCGCTCATTGGAGTAGCAAAATTTGGTTGGGGTCGAGGAGCTTTATATTTATTTAGTCTTTGTTAGTTGTTTTTCGGAACATTGTTTCGTTGGAAGGATTGATTTTGTTCGTGAGAACTGAAATTTTGTCTCTGAGGAAAATTATAGTTCTGTTGTGGAGTAAAGTTAAAATTGGGCTCTGTGTTGTGAGTTGAAGGTCTCACATAATTCGAATGCGTGGGTTGGAAGTTTGAGTATGTGGGTTGGAAGTTTGAGTGTGTGGGTTGGAAGTTTGTGGATCTTTGATTATTCGAAGATTGATAGGGTTTATTTTTGAGTGGGGCCTTTTTGTTTTGTTGGCTCTTAAGGAAGTTCATGTATTGTTGTTGATTTTTGTGGTTATCGTAGGCAATACACTTTTGAAGGGCTTCTTCTAGGGAATTTAATTCAAAATGCGATAAGTATTCGCAATAAGGCTCGTTGATTCCGGTACAGAAAGTTTTGAGGGCAATGTTTTTGAAATATGGAGTTTTAAATGTTACTGTCGCGGGATTATCGTTTAGGGTGATGTGTTGGAGTAAGTCGTTCAAATTTGTAGTTATTCTCTGATGATAATTGTCGTAGGATTCACTATGTTTTTGGACGGTAGTGGATAGTTGTGTTACTAATATGTCTTCGGAACGTCTGTCTCCGTATTTAGTTAATAATGCTGGACGAATTTCTGTCCAATTGGTTTTATTAGAATAGTTTAAGAAATTTCTAGGTTCTCCTTTAACTCGAGATACGATATGGGAATTTAAGATAAATTCTTGGGACGGATTTAAATCTTGGGTGCCTAAGAAAACTATTAAATTATCTACTGCTTTGATAAAGGTGGAGAGGTTGTCTCCAGAAGAGAATTCGGGCAGAGTTGAGCAAAGGCTAGCAATATCGCTATTGGTCATCGGCATTTTGGAACGTAATTTAGATGCAGGCTTAGATTTAGAGGTTTGTAGATTTCTTTTTATTTTTAGATTTAAACTGTCGAATAGTAAACTTAAATTTTCGATACTATTTTGGGAAATATCATTCAATGTACTCATAAAATATATGCAAAAATATAAATGCAAGTATATATAAAAATTCGTTGAAGTAAAATGTTATAAATAATATAAATTCAATAAACAATAAATAATAAATTCAATGTAAATGTTTAAGAATTCAATTAAAATAATAAATGCTCATAAACAATGGTAAAGAAAGGAAAAACTTACGCAAGGATGATCGTGTTTGATTTCCAATACATTTTTCTCTTTTACCAGGTTCTTCAGGATTTCATTAAACTAATGTAGACCAGGAAACGACTATGTTTCTGTATGAAATATCCTGTGGTTCGCAGCGCCAGAAATGTTTCTTCAACGTCGATATTCCCAAAAAAAATCTTTATTTCGAAATAAAAGTTACAATTTTTGAGAAATTCTACAAACTACTACATTTAATGATTTAAACTTGACTATTGAAACATAATAATTACAATAATAATAAAAATATTGATTTCTTCCTATTTATAACGTCGGATATCGGAATCTGCTGATTCTTAATAGTAAGGGAGCTTATGGCTACATTTCTATATATATATATATATATATATATATATATATATATATATATATATATATATATATATATATATATACATCCCGCTATCATTTAGAGCTCTTTTCACGTTGCAGTAATTTAGCATCACCAAGAAATGCTATCATTTTCTATTTATAAGTCGTGTATGTTCGTTTAGTGTACCTTTGTAGGCTTGGCACCGTTGTCGGTTTTTCAATAATCCGATTTTTTTATATATTAAATTTTTTACTTCAAACCATCACTGTAACCTCGGGAGGTAAAATTACTGTATTTGGTATCATTTTAAAGCCGATAGATGTTGCCATTGTTAATACTTAGAATAATATTTGAAAACATAAAAATATCGATCCGTTTGGGTCAAGTTCAAATGAAGACATTGAATCTACCTGCCTGCCGGCTGGTTTCAGGTGGCTGGGGTCAACCAACAAGTTTTTTTATATCAACGTTCAGTTGTTTTTATTCAATTTAGATATTTTTTCCCAGAGAGGTGTATAGGGGAATATTTTACATATTTCAATTTCCAAGCTGTTTAATCGAAGCTATCAGTGAATAGTTTAAGATAAATATTAGGTTTTTATGGGATTAAGTCAAAAATATTGGTCGTGATTGTAATGAGAATCACATTTTTAATTATTTAATGTTTGACATTTTGATTTCTATTCAGGAAATCGTTCTCAAAAAACGTTTTTTGTACAAAATGTGTATACACATTTTTAAATAATTTGTACAATAAACAAGGTTAAATATTGGAAATCGTATCGTTAAATATTAGTTAATTAAAAATGTAATTTTCATCTCAATATCGACCAATAATTGTAGCTTAATCACATAAAAAAATAATATTTGACTTTGACCATGACATAAGAAAATAGTTCACGGAACCTCGCTAAATAGTTTAAAACAATCTTATACAGAAATTTAAATTCTAAATAGTATGAGGGGTAGCCGACGAAAAATTCGTAAAGACATACAGTCGATTTTGCTTTGTTTTTTTTAAACAATCTTAAAAGGCAAAAAAAAATTTTTTTTGCTTATAAAACGTTTTGTATACATTCCAAAGAAAAATAATTCAAATAAAAGTTGTAGACCATAAAAAAAATGTTATGTAGATAAATACCAAATTTAAATACATAAATAATTGAGATAATTCCAAAAAAACCGTAAACTCTAAGATATTATGTTTGTAGTAATTTATAATGTTAATAACTTTGTTTTTGCCTAACGACAGGTAATATAGCTACTTGAAATTATGGCAATTGATGAGTTATTAAAGTGTGCTAAATATCAAGCAGATCAAAAAATATTTTACAATTTATTCAATTTGTTTATCACAGAAAGCGATTATTTAAACAACTGTACTTGTCCAAACAGTATGACTCTACAAGTATTTTGAAACTTGCAATCGATTCTTTGCACTTTCAGTTTTAGGGTATATTAAAAAAACTTTAACATATTATTAAATTTTTTATTAAAAACCAGTTTGAATAGGGGACTTTTTAGTTTTTAGACCACTTCACGTTTTTTTAGTTTCTTTGACAAGTGAGGATTGTCTATTCGGTTATTTCTTAATATGGGCTATGAGCAATTGTCTAGTCAAGTCAACACTATTGTAGAAGTTGCCCATACTTTTCCAGTAGTCATTCAGACGGTTCATCTTAATTGTCCCCATATGGAACATAAGCCCGAGAAAAGTCTTAAATTTTGTTTGTGTTGTCTCTTTCCAAAACGCAATCCTCTATTTTTCTGAACGACTTTGTGCAAATATTTCGTCAGAGTCAATCAGAGTCACTTCCACCATTCACTTAATCTACATCGTCCTCGCCAGATGCTTCTAACAATGATTGTAATTCAGCAGTGGTCAATCTACGTTTATGTTCACATCTAGCTTTTTTAGATGTCGAAGGCATATTATTTACATCCATTTTTTTATAAATACTATAACTCACTTTTACGGAGGTAATTAACAATAAAAACGTTCTACTAGAAACTATATCAACTTACGACTTCCAATACTGTAAGGCCACTTGAGGAACAATACGTTTTTACTCAATAATAGTTCCTGTATAAGTAAAATTGTTTTTTATTGTGTTTCATTGAAGCACACTAGACATATTGCAGTTTTGCCATCACATTCTTCACAGTATGTTTTAACTTTTCTATCGGCCTTTCTACTAGTCATGCTTCTTCTTAAAATTTTGTAACATCTTGTACACTTTCTTCTCTTTATATTATCTACATCGCTTTGCCTGAGATGGTATTTTTGGGTGTAACTGGTCGTGAGGGTTACAACATTGCTTTATTTGCAAATGCCTTCGCGAACTCCAGTCTGAACTCAAGGATAGGTTGTCGCTTTTTTTACGTTTTCTATTATTTAGCAACTAAGCATTGACTACTGTGGTATTAAATATTAATTCCACTGGCACTTTCCGGTACCACTTCAGAATTTTGCGTATTGGGCTTTGGTAAGAAGCCACTTGATCACTAAAATCAACACTCTTTTTCACCAAGTTATAATCGAGAATAGTTTGTGGTTTTAGTACTTGTGTATAATTTTTCTTTTCATTTGATTAAACCAAGATACAACTATTATGTTTAAATGTTGTAAAGATTAAAACTGGTCTTTTGTCGACCCATTTTATCACTTGTAAAATCAATAATGGGGTTAAGTTTCATCGTGAGTAACTGGTTGCAACTTTTTTAATCGAGATTTTGGTTTTACATGTTTTTATAGTAAACCATCTGCACATGAATAATTCGTTTCTTGAACAATGATTTCAATTCATCGACCAATATTCTAAAATAAGGTGTTATTACGTCGTCCGGAATTTTATAAACTGGTTCTCTTTCACAAAGCATTGGAAATATGGTTTACATTCTATATTTAGAAAAATCTTTTACTGCAACTCTTGTTCGACTAAACTAAACTAAATTAACACACAAAACAAATTAATCTATTTTTTATAGAAATTCAGTCACTGGTGTCTCGTATATCCGGACCTCTTATCGCATTACAAACATAATTCTCAATTAGCAGTGCAGTACAAGATACATTTAGGTCGTATAGTCTTAAAGCCGTAATAAGACCATAAGACCCGTATGTTTATAAATAAATATATCCCTATAAGAATTATCTTGAAAGATGAAAAAAATACAATAAAAAAGTGCAATATTAAGTGTTATTTAAAAAATGTTAAGTCATTCACGGGCGTACAGTTAAAAACAAAAGTTTTCAGTGTTCTATTGCTTGAATATTATTATCTGGTATTCTGAAAATTTTTTCCTGGTCTGATCTTCCTCAACTAACGTCATCTTTCTTAATTGGTGGGTTGTGTTGTTCAGGTCTCTTTAAGTGTTTTTGTTGCTATCCATACTGAATGATCTTCTTTAGACAATGTACTAATGTAGTGTTCAAATGTGGCATTGCGTGCATCATGTAGCGCTGATCTTAATTGTCTGATTAGTCGATTATATTTGTATTCGTCATTAAGATTTCGGCTTCTTGGTCATTTACCTCTTGCTCTTCATTTTTCGACTATTAGTTGTATAATATAATTCGGAGTGTTATTTGTGTTTTCTTGATTTGGAATTGTTAATCGTGTAGCTCCATATGAAATAGTAGAAGATGAAAACTACAGCATATTCATCCATAAAAAAAGGAAACGCGATGAAGATATCTGAAACAACTGTTTTATGTTATAAGAGATGAAATAGTCCGAAATTACTAAAACAGGTGAACAGGGCACTATAAAGAGGAAGTAGCTATGAAACAGCTTGAATGGGGAAAAGAAGTAAGCTTAGACCAAATACCAGCAGGAATTATTCAACCGAGGAAAAAAATTAAATGATAACAATATTCACTCCATTTACAGAATAGAAGGTGACCCGCAAAAATTTTAAGAACTTCTTTAACAGCCTCCAGTCAACAATGTCCTAATAATGTTTGAAACATGTACGGAATGCACTGTATATACTAACCCAAATCGTCAACATACTTGTTGTTGCAGTTATGTATTACGATCAACTTAAAGGTTATGCACGGCTCCCCTTGTATAGGTATATAGGTATGCACCCATGCGGGAGAAAAAAGATTTGTCATACCGTTACATTATGTCACATTTTAACGTTGAATATTTTATGGTCCCCTTTGGGTTATAAAACGAATGATCGACTTTTCTCGCACATATCCCGCCTATGTTACTTTACAAAGCGAGTCGTTTGCTGGTTATTAAAGAACCGTCTATGGCCATCATATAATTTTACGCTAATATTTCACGTTCTACGACGCATTCCACGTTTGACACACTGTCTTGTTTAGTTTTCTGTCATTCTATTTGTTAAATCCTATCTCATTCTCGTCACAGCATCAAGGAGCAGTAAATGTGTGCACTGAACGGGAGACATATGTCTAACAGTGAACGTTAGAAATTTTTCGAGTTTATCATATCTTCTTCTTTGAGTGTCTCTCCTATCGGAGATTGGATATCATTATGGCGGTTCTAATTTTATTTACTGCTGTTTTGAATAATTCGTTAGTGGTACAGCCAAACCACTCTCTTAAATTTCTTATCCAGGACATTCTTCTATGGCCTGGATTTCTGCGTCCTTGGATTTTTCCTTGCATTATATTTTGTAGGAATGTGTACTTTTCTCCTATCATCTGGTGGCCAAAGTATTCAAGTTTTCTCTTTTTTATATTCAGTATAACTTCTGGATCGTTATTTATTCTGCGTATTACCTCTTCATTTGTAATTTTATCCACCCAACTTATTTTTAGTATACGGCGATAGCACCACATCTCAAAGCTTTCAAGATTTTTAACATTCTTCTATTTAAGAGTCCATGTCTCAACACCGTAAAGCAAAGTACTGAATACATACTAAGTAGTTAACTAAAAGTGAACGTATGCAAAGAGATGTACGACGTAATCGTATGGTATTCGCTAAATCCTGTCAAGTAATATGCCACACACCTCTCTGGGTTAATTCGTTTTATTGCTGCCAGTTTAAGGTGTTATTAGATGCCGCCATGTTTAATGTCTCTCCACCATCGTATTATCTCCGTTAAATCCTATCAGTTTAGGCTCCATATGTCATGATTAGACCTTTAGGACCGGAGATACGCAACTAAGGCTCTTTTGACATAACATATATAGGAGTTTGCTCCTATATATACCTAAGGTCCTTTTGACGTGTTAATGTATTTGATTTCTACGTCGTAGTATTCTATTGGTTAAATGGTACCATTTGAGGTACTGTACGTCACGATTGGACTAATAGGATCGAAGATACATAACTAAGGCCCTTTTACCAGGCTACTCTATTCAATTTTTATATCTCATTGTATTCTATTAGTTAAATTCTATCATTTGAGGTACGAAACGTCACGATTGGACTAATAGGACCGCAGATACATAAATAAGGCCATTTTGACAAGCTGATGTATTTTATTTTTCTATCTTATTGTATTCAATTGGTTAAATCCTATCATTTAAGGTACTGTACGTCACGATTGGGCCACTAAAAACGAAGATACGTAACTAAGGCCCTTTTGACGTGATGTTGTATTTGATTTCTATGGCATTGTATTCTATTGGTTAAGTGCTATCATTTGAGGTATCGCACGTCACGATTGGACTAATAGGACAGAAGATACATAACTAAGGCCATTTTGACATGCTACTCCATTTAATTTTTATACCTCATTGTATTTTAATTGTTAAATCCTTTCATTTGAGGTACAGCACGTCATGATTGGACTAATAGAACCAAAGAGGTACACAACTAAGGCCCTTTTGACATTGTTCTGCATTTCATTTTTCTATCTCATTGTATTCTTTATGTTAAATCCTATCATTAGAGGTACTATACGTCACGATTGGACTAATGGGACCGAAGATACGTGACTTCGGCCCTTTTGACATGTTTCTGTATTTAATTTTTTTATTTCATTGTTTTCAATTGGTTAAATCCTGTCATTTGAGATACTGTACGTCACGATTGGACTTATAGAAACAAAGATATATAATTAAGGCCTTTTTGACATGCTGCTATATTTGATTTTTCTGTCTTATTGTATTTTATTGGTTAAATCCTATCATTTGAGGGGCTGTACGTCGCGACTAGACCAATTGGAGCGAAGATACAATAGGTAGTTGCAATATATCATAACCCGTTACTTTTAACCAAACATGATGCCAGAATGATTTGTGGATGAAAAAAATATATATATATTCTTAAATTTACTATTTCGTTGTGGGTAATATTATATTCAACAACGATGCCAAATTTCTGATGCTAAAATGATTGATAATGAAAGTGGGATATACATTTTCATGTATATAATGGCAGCGAGGAAACGGTAAAACCCTGAACTAAATATATATAATATTTTCACTGTACCATCATTTTAGACTCAAATATTTTCTGGAATAAACTTATATAACTCAGTAAGGGATAAAAAGAGAAAGCGGATATTTTAAAATACCAACACGGTATCAAAACTCTACTCAATGAGATGGTTAAAATTCTTGTAACAAGTACAGGAAAAAAGTTATTAAGGTCTTGTAAAGTAGCGTCGATATACAGATGCTACTTTGCAAGACGATGCTAAATTGATGGTAAAAGCATAATGCATCGATGCGAAAATGATAGTAGGATGTATATATATATATATATATATATATATATATATATATATATATATATATATATATATATATATATATATATATATATATATCTATTTGCCCAATACAAGGGCATATTGGACAGAAAAATTGGCCTTGAGAAAATTATCCCGTGAAAATCCAAATTACGAATTTATAAAAGTAGACCAATAATTGACCACCCCAATGAAGCATTTTCAAACGGAATTCCATTGGAACAATATTTGTCCGTCGATGAGCAAATTTGTTCTACCAAAGCTAGGCACTACATGAAGAAGTACCTACCAAACAAGCCACATAAAATTTTTAAATCTTTAAAAAAGGGTTTTAAATTTTTTGTCTTATGCGGTAGCTCTGGATATGCATATCCTATAGAATTATATACAGGACAAGAGAATGATCAAAAGTGGTGAGATTGGATAGAATTATTCCTAGGAATATGAGTCACGCTTTATTTTGACAATTATTACTCTTCTATACCTCTCGTTGTATATATTTCCAAACAAGGTATTCACAGTTTAGGAACAGTAAGAAGGAATATGATTCCAAATTGTAAGCTTTCGGATGAAAGGGCTATGAAAAATGGGGAAAGAGAAATTAGTGTAGAGTTTATTGGTACCTGCGATGGTGTGGAAATAAGTAGCTTAGTGTGGAAAGATAACAAATTAGTCACGTTTCTATCGACTTTCGCTGGCGAACTTCCTAAAACTACTGCCAAGAGATATGACAAGAAAGAAGAGAACAAAAGAAGTAAGTTTTCCATATCTTGTACAAGAATACAACCGACATATATGTTTAACCGACATATATGTGTAACCGACTGGCAGAAGCGTTTTGCAGGACAGGGGAGCGATTCACCATTGCAAAAGGAAATGACCTTCAGCAAGTGATACTGAGGAGGAGCTACAAATAAAGAAGGGAGAAGGCGCAGCACAGGTTATGCCAGTAAAGGATGTTTGAATGGATGGAATTCACCATTGACCTGTATAGACCGAAAAACAAATAAGGTGAAAATTTCCAAAAAGCAATGGCTATACACATGTTTTGCGAAAAGTGTGGTGTAGCATTTTGCTTCGCTAAAACGAAGAACTGTTTTAAAAATTTTCATTTTTCCTAAATATTGTTTTAAGTATATCAGTATTTGCATAATGTTGTTCATAAACAAAACTTATATTTTTCCAAAATAAACATAGTTGTTCAGAATTTTTTTTATTTTTTCCCGTAAAAATAACGAAAATCCAGTCTGCCAACTTTTTTGTAACGAAAAATAAAAAATCATACAGTGAAGGGTTAATTAACCGCATTAACTATACCTTGTTACTAAAAAAGTCGGCTTCATGGTCTCTATAAAGACGTTGCTTGTTATATTCGAACGACCGATCTGGTACCTCGGGCGATTACGATCTGACAAAGATAATATTTTTTTAATAAAAATCATCTTATGTCGTACTCGAACTCACGATCCCTGAGAAAATGAGTTAATGCTCTTACAACTACGTTAGGGAAGCGTTTTCATAAGACTTAAAGCAGGAAATTACTTTAAAAGGTTAAAGTCAAGAAAGATTTCAAATGCGTGTTAAAAATTTGACTAACAATTAGAAAAGACGTCGCATTAACTTTTATAGTCTAGCAAACATAAAATGAAATTATTCATCACGCGTGGTAACTGGTCAAAAATAGTCGAAATCACGTATCGATCATACACTCTCGGAAATTTTGAATTCGGTCATTGGCGGCGCGTAGGAAAATGTGTTTCTTTGCTGGTCAATGGTTACATTGTAACAATAGAATATTATATTTCTGTCTAAAATATCCTCCTTCTATAGCACCTCATCTCAAATGATTCCAACTTCTTTATATTATCCACTTTTAGTGTCCAGCTTTCCATTCCATACAACAAAGTCGAGAACACGTAGCATCTTAAGGCTCTTATCCTCAGCTCCAGAGGAAGGTCTCGATCAACAAACATTGTTTTTAGTTTTATAAATACTTGTCTTGCAATTTCAATGCGTGTCCTTATTTCTCTACCTTGGTCATTGTTTTCATTTACCCAGGTTTCCAGATATTTGTGGTTATTTACTCTGTCTATTTGTTTTCCCTCGATATCTAGCCTTCCTACTGTATGTTGCTTAGAAATAATCATGCACTTGGTTTTAACGTTCATTTGTAGTCCATATTTTACACTGACTTGATGTAATCTGCGTTAGGCTTTCACGGCCATCGTCTAACTTGTTAAACTGTTTGTTCGGGCTGTTAGGCCGTTGTCTCCTGAGATTAAATCTCGACGTTTCGCCAACACTAGGGCTTGGCATCTTCTGGAGATGTTATTGCTTCGCTTGTTTTTGGCCTGGATGATGATTTGAGTTCCTGTTTAGGTATCTGTCCGTGTGTGTAGGTTTTCGATACGGTTTTTCACGCTTTGGGAAGCGGAGAACATCGGATACTGTTTGAAGAAACGCAGATGCTGGATAAAACATCACAGTACTACCCACGGTTGTATCGGGAAGCGGTGGAGATATATAAGCACACAAATAATTTTAATCGGATAGAAGAACTAAAAATCAACAAAACATGGATACCAATATGTAGGCAGACATATCCTGGTTCATATCTAGTCGTCTTTGCCCGAGAACATTAAAAGCGAACAGAGCCTCGTTCCTAGTCCTTCTCTGAATTAAAGCTGGGTGTCATCTATATCTTCTCTATTTCTATAGTCTTCCATGTATTATTTTGAGAAATACCTTAAGTATGTGGCTTATTAAGGAAATTGTTCTGTACTGGGAGCATTCTCTCGCATGTACTGACTTGGTAGTGTTACAAACGTGGACAGCAACCAATCTTCGTTTATTACTTCTGTTGTATATATTTTGTTGAACAGATCTAAAAGTATATGCAGTGTTTCTTCGTCAATGCATTTAATTAGCTCAGTGGGTAACTGATCTGGGCCTACTGATTTTAATTCGCACATTATTATTTTCGATCCTGTTTGTTCCTGTGGTTTTTCTTGTATTTTTCTATCATCGTCGAATAGTTTCATTATGTATTCTTGCCAAAATCTTAGTTTATCTTTAGATGTCTGCTATGAGTTTACCATTATCATCTTTGAGTATCCCATAGTGTGCTCGCTTTTTGGGATTTGTTGGTTTTTTTATTTTTTTATGCACATTAAAGCTGTCGTATTTTCTGTCATACTCTTCTATTTCTATGCATTGATCTGTTAACCACTTTTCCTTGGCCTTTTTTATCTCTACTTTAATTCTACTTTGTAGTTCTTGATATTTTCGCTCATTTCTCCCTTTGGCTTTTCTCCTCTCTTCCATTAATGCTAGAATTTCAGGAGTGGTGCACTTCTGTTTTTTCTGTTCTTCATTCTAATTTTCCTGGCTGGTACAAGCTTCTTACATTCCATGTTGCAAGTCTTATTGGTCTACATTTGTGTATTCCTAGAAATGGAATTTTATTATCTAAACGAGGATTTTGCTTTCAATCGACCTGGAAGGCCTCGTCTTTTACGTGATCTTTTCCTTTCCTGCCGGATCTTGGTGTCCGGAATCCATGATCAGTAACGGTTTTTTTTTTGTGTATTTGCCATGATGAATGATTACCGACACGGACAGCTAAATGATACGATAAACTTAAGTGATCAGGCGTATGACTCATTTCATTTTTATTTGCTGTGGTATAGACGTGTTTATATGAAAAAGTTTTTAGACTTAAGATAAGTTTCGCGAATAGCCCTAGACGGCCCGTTGAGCATTAAAAATAAATAACTGACAGGGATGCACAAAAAAACTAAATTAAATTGCTGTTTAATAAATTCAATATAATTTTATTAAATCAACATATTAACAGTATATAAAAATACTTTGAAGTAAGTTGCAAACACCTTAAGGTACAATAATTGCCACTAAAAGTCTTTTTGTCAGTAAAAATGCCGCACATATAAATTAGAACTAAACTTGATTTTTGTTAATAAACATTGTATTAAGCATATTTGGCGCTGAGTGGCTGGTGTTAATCTGCATTGGCATGCTAGGCTGCTGGTCATTTTCGTTAATTACAAATTCGATCGGTCTCGTGACTTGTTCCCTAGGAACGTTATTAAGACTGAGCGATCTAGAAGTACGGCCGATATCAATATTGTTAAGCATGCGCAAAGTACCAACAGTTACGTTAGGATTAATAGTCTCTGCTTTTTTCGTACCGTGCAATATTCTCGGGAAGTCACACTGCTCACATTTATCCAATATAGGGTGGTTAAGGAATGTACATAACTCACAGTTCCACTTGGGACCTTCAAATTTGGGAGTTGGTTGGTGATGCAAACGTCGTCTGGTGTTCTGTCGCAGTCTTGGAATTGGTATGGAAAACTCATTTATACCCTGTCCTGTATATATGTTGTTATAAAATGCTTCACCTAGAAATACATAATAATTTAGTATTAGTAAAAATGAGATTCAATTGTTATCAGGTATTAGGGAAAGTTATTGTTTTCTAAACTGTAACTGAAATAAAAACAAAACAGATCCTACCGTTGACTAAAGATGTATTAACAAATGTTACCATCAATTTAAGTAAACCCAGCCTGTGAGACATGTTCACCCCTAAGAATTACGTTCGGGTGTAACAATTCATTGGAGCGAGGTGTATTAACTCAAGTTAAAAACAGGAGTCACTCCACCGCGCTCCAATGCTCCACGCCATCCGTTTCCCCCCTACAGCACTCTGATGTGCGATCAGTCTGATATAGATGATACAGATGAACCATCAGCCAAATGTTTTTCGTGTGGAAGTCCTGGGTACAAGAACTCCAACACGATATCCTAACGCGATCAATGCAGGCTAGCGTGACGCGCTCTTTTCCTGCTTTCTCTAGTGATGTATCATCGAACTGAATTTGCTTGCTCGGGCCTCTAGTCTACGCTCCGGGTTGCGCTCAGTTCGGCGACTCAATGTCCGAGGATCTGGGCCCTTCGTGCCCAGGTTTTGGGGTTTTGTTAATTTTTTTTCTGGATGACTGTCGCCTTTTTATTAGTACTTTTTGTTTTTTTGGTGGCCAAAGCCTTTATTTATTTATTTATTTTTTTCAAGGTTGTCCTGAAAATAAACATCAATTAATAAAATTTCCAGTGCTGCGTGCTGGGGCTTCTTCTGTTGGTAGAGCTACGAATTATCTAGGCTTTATGTGTTTGCCAGGATTTGCTGTTTTAGTCTTTTGTGCTTGCATCGATGGAACGCATCATATCTTATTATCTCTCGCAGGATCGGGCTTGGATAATTCTATAATTCTAGCAGTTGAAGTTCTCTAAACAGAAAGAGTTCAGCGATGTATCTGGGTACATTTGCCGCTTCTCTGAGGATGTTATGGTGGGCTGCTTGTATTTTTTTTTATTTGAATTGTTTGTGTCCCCATGCGAGAGATGCATATGTGATTATTGTAAGTATGATGCTGTTTATCAGTCTTATTTTCATCTTTATGTGCAGTTTGATTTTTCTGCCTATGCGTCCTCTTATTTCTGCTCTGGCTGTTGCTGTTTTTTGGATTGTTGTGTCCACGTGTTGCGTGAAGATTAAGCCTTGGTCCATAGTGACTCCTAGGTATTTCGCTTCTCTTTTTCATTCAATGGGATTATCTTGCACTAACAGCTGATCCTCTGGGGTTTTTCTTTTTTTTTAAATATGATTGCTTGTATCTTTTCTGAATTGATTGCTACTTTCCATTTGATACACCATTCTTCAATGTTATCCATTGCTGTTTGTCGATTGTTGACGGCTACTTCTAAGTTTCTGTGTTTGGTCGCAATCGCTGTGCCGTCTGCATAAAGGCTAAGTAGTGTCCCTGGTGTTCTTAGAACATCTGCGGTGTATATTGTGTACAATATGGGTGACAGGTCTGCTCCATGTGGCACTCCAGCCTCCGGAGCTCCATGCTCGGACAGTACTTGTCCTATTCCTACCCTGAAGCTTCGGTTGCTCAAGTACGAAAAGATCAGTCTCGTCATGGCCTCACTTTATCCGTATCCTGTCATTTGGATATTGGGCCTTTATGCCAGACTCTGTCGAAGGCTTTGTTTACATCCAGGAACGCTGCTCCTGTGTACTGTTTTTCGTTAAATTCAGCTGTTATTTATTCTGTCAGTCTAAGTGGTTGTAATTCGCTAGAGTGTTCTGCTCTAAATACGAACTGAGCTTCTGGGATTAGTCCTATTTCGTATGGTATGTTTCAGCTTGTAGTCTTCTTAGTATTACTCTTTCTACAATCTTGCTGACTGCTGGCAGTAAGCTTATCGCCCTGTAGTTTTGCGGAAACATGGTATTCTTTCCTGGCTTCGGAATCATGATAACGTCCTTCCATCGATTTGGGAAGAGCCTGTATCTAAGGATCGCGTTCGTTATGTTGGTTAAACGTACTATTGCTTTTGCTGGTAGATACTTCAAAGCTCTATTTGAAATTTCATCTAGACCAGGTGCTTTTCTCGGTGAGCTATTTTTAATTAGTTCGTTTATTTCTTGATGAGATGTAGGTGTGATTATCTCCTCTGATTCTTCGGGCATTTTTTGTTATTCCTCGACTTCTTCGATGAAGTCTACATCTTCATCTTGGTGATAATTTAATGTACACTCTCTCTCGAGAGTTCTCCTCATCACCTCGGCTTTTTCATCTATGGTGTAGACAATTCCATTTTCACCGTGTAGTGGAGGTATGGGTTTTCTATTATTTCTTAGTATTTTTTGTAGTTTCCATATGTTTTGCATGTTTGGACCTTTTTCTTTCATTTCTTGAACGTGTTTATCTCATTGTCGGCTTCTGTGTTCTGCTAGTGCTATTTTCACTTCTCTGTTTAGCCGATTTGCCCTGTTTTTATCCTCCTGGTTTCTTGTCCTTCTAGCTCTCTTTTTTCTTTTTGGCTGTGTTCTTTTCCCTTATCATGTCTTTGATTTCCTGGTTTACATCTCACAACCTTCCCATGTGTATGTCTATTTCTTCGTCAGTAGTGCTATTCCTGAGTGCTTCTTGTATGATGTTTTCGAACTCTAGGACTCTTTCTTCTATTTGTTGTGGACTGTTTATCACTGGGACGTTGTTGATTCCAATACTCACAAGACTTTTGTAATTTATCCACTTTGTTTTCTTTCTTTTTCTTGTTGTTGTGTTGTTTTCTTCCCATGTTTGTAAATGATTATATCACACAGAAAGTTGCTGGCGTAGTTAAATATTACAAAAAGTTGCAGGAACAGGAACATAGCTGGTATCACATTGTGCTTTAAAAATAAAAACAATTTTATTGTCTATTTTAAAGATTTTGTTTCTTTTCCATATTATGTTCTAAATATCTAACTAACCAACTACTCCATATTTATATCAAACAGTTTGATTGACATATTTTGAATTGCAATTATTTAAAGTGTGTATTTAATCTTAATATACCGTGAATTTTGAAAATTTTATTCAAGTGCTTGGATTAGCCTTTGTTTCGTTTTCATTTTTTTCATTAGATGTCAGCGTAGCTGGAAATTGTACGTATGAATTTTGCAATATATTTGGATGTAAAAAAGTGTTTTATTTAATTTATAACAACTTTCGCTGCAGTTCTACAAATTAGTAGCACCTACTTTATAAAGGAAAACGACAAATATACTAATAAAAATCAGAATGAAATTTAGAAAAATACTAAATTGCTTACCATCTAATTCTAAGTCATTACATTGAAATCTAAGATGTTTAATTTCTTTGATTAAATGTTTCTCAATTTCTGCATTTATCTCACTTTGAAGTCTACTTTTCTCTAATTCTTGAATTTCTTGCTTCATTAAAAGTAATTTAGCCTTTTCTGTGTTTAGTTCTATTCGTAATCTTTCTATTCGTGCTTGTTGCTTTAAAGCTAATGGAGCTAAAAAAATTATTAGACATAATTATCAGAATTTATTCGACATAAAAGTACATATTTATTGGATATAAAGATTAGCACTAACACGATTGTTAAAAATTGGAAATTATTAAGTCCGGTCAGAAAAAAAAACTATTGTATAAAAAGTTGGTTTGTAGAAATGTTCGTATAAGCACGTTTGTCAACAGTGAATCTCGTGAAAATCAAATCGACCAAAATTTATAAAATATATCGTGTATATATTTCATGTAATATTAAGCCCATGATCGAACCTTCGCGGCATTGGGAGAAGCGCTACTACTGGTGTCCTGACGCGAGAACTCAACTGTGTTCTATAATGTCGAGAGAAATTTTAGATGTCGAAATACTTACACTGGTTTCTGGAACAACTGAAGCGACTATATATTTACATATATATATATATATATATATATATATATATATATATATATATATATATATCTAATGAACCATATTACCTTCTTTTATAAATTTCAATTACAGACAAAAAAGATTATTCTCACTACGTTAGAGAAGCTGATTGACAGACAGTGGGTATTGACTTACAATGAAGTATAGTACAGGAGCCATAGAACATATATAGGATATATGCTCTTCTGTCAACATAGAACAGAATATTTAGTCTACCGGACTGAAAGAGAGAGAGCAAATATTTATTCTACCGGAAAGAAAGAGAGAGAGGGCGCCAACTACTTTTTTTAAGAAAAAATATTAAAAAAGAAACTGAAGGTAAATGAATTAATAAATTAATAAATAAATTAATATAAAATAATTATTTAAATATAAATTAATAAAGATGTGACGTTTATGACGTTACAGGTTTTTAATATTGGGGTTTAGAATAAAAGATTTGATACAGCGAAAAATATAACGTTGTTTTTCGCACGTGAAAAATGGAACAGATGCTGACAATACAGTGTGTTATAATAGGAAATACTGAAAGGGATTTCGCACAAAAACTAGAACAGTGGAGATATGTTCTTGAAGAAAAAGGTTGAAAACTTAGTAGAACAAAAACAGAGTATCTGGAATATTGATTTAAATATGGAGTTACGACTACAAATACGTCTCTAATAAGATATCTGTGGTGGTATATTGAGAAATATAGTAGACAAGGAGTCACCTTGTCGTATGCCTCCAGTGATATTAAAGCTGTCGAAGACACGACTTTTTATCATAACTTTACTTTTGGTTTTATTCAGAAGGAATTTAGTTAATTGTATTATTTTATCTGAATCAAAATATTTAATGTATCGATCAATTTATGTCTGTTTATTGTGTCATATGCTTGTCGAAAATCAATAAACAACATGTTTAATGATTGAATTAATAATTAGGATCCTAGCCAGGATCTGTTTAATTATAAAAAATTGGTATATAACTGATCTGTTTGCTCTAAACCCAACTTGGTATTCACCCAGGTTATCTTCAATGTTTGCAATAATAAATTCTATTTCTGATGGATATAGCTAGAACTTTATACGTTGTGTCTTGTAATGCTATACCCCTGTAGTTTTTACATTCCGTAACAGTTCCTTGTTTGTGTATAGCAGGGCTTCTCTTCACTGTTTTGGTATTTTCTCTTTGGTCCATACTTTACTTAATACCGTGATTTTTTCCTGTAGGCTTTGACCATCTTCCTTAAGGAACTCTGCTATGATGCTATTTTCACCGGGTGCTTTATTTGTTTTAACTCTTTATTATGTCTGTTATTTCTCCTTTTGTTGGTATTTCATCATTGTTATTCCGGTTTATTGTTTCTTTTAGTGGCTGCTCACTATTATTGTCATTGGTACTGTTCTTCATCGGTGTTAAATACATTTTTAAAATATCTGCCATCTGCCCAGTTTTCCATCTATTCCCCCTACTAAATGCCCGTCCTCGTCTTTATAATATTTTGTTGGGGTTTTATATTGACTTCGTTCTCTTTTTATTTCTTGTTAGAAATTATTTACAAAATCTTTTCAATATTACTTAATTTTTCTTCCAGGTACAACCTTCTTTTTGTTCTGCATATTTTCTTTGCCTCCCTAATCTTTTCAGCATATAGTTCTCTATTGTTCAAATTATTCTTCTTTATGCTATTGATTCTGGCTCTATTCCTCTTCTCAATCGCTCTCTTGCATTACCATAATCATTACCGTACTAATATTTTTGTCTTATTTGCGAGGGTTTTGATGGTGCTAACTCAGCTGCTTGTTGAATCGTTTCTCTGAGTCGTTCCCACCTCTGAGCGT
Source organism: Diabrotica undecimpunctata (assembly GCF_040954645.1). NCBI lineage: Eukaryota > Metazoa > Arthropoda > Insecta > Coleoptera > Chrysomelidae > Diabrotica > Diabrotica undecimpunctata. Next base: position 66,769,267 of record NC_092805.1, read on the forward strand.
ACTCAGAGGTTAATGGTCTCAATTTTAAAGAAAAAAATAGATGACACTAATAGGTTATGTGGGTTATATAAAACAATAATAATTACGTTTTGTGCTTATATATAATTTAAAATGTTGCTTATTTAGCATTATTATCATAACTATTAAAAAAAATGTATTAACAGTGAAACGCCTGAATTTGTTATATATACCATTTTTCAAAGTAAAAAAGTTGCACGTCACAATTTACATAAAGTGACGTCACTTATATTTAAAATTTCCAGAGCGTCAACATATAGCATAATAAATTTCTTAGTATAAAAATTTTGTAGTACACTCCTGGACTATATATAAATTTTGGTGTCTTTGTTTACATTCAAATCCCCCAAAGAAAGAATCCGGTTAAAATTCTACGAAGTTAAAATAATCAATATAATACGTTTTTATTTCTACAATTTGAAAAGTTTTTTAATTCAAGGTCGTTTTGCGAGATAGTCTGAAGCGGTCTAAAACAAAAATTCCGGTTGTGAGTCCTTACGACTGGATGCGGAGACGCAAAACTGGCCCCAGCCGATATCGAGGGTCGAATGAATTCAGGTTCAGGTTGAAAGATTTGGTCAAAGGGAACCGTCGTTATGTAGCTTTGCGAAAACCGGCAAATTTGTCGAAGAATAAGCGATGTACACCCAAAGTAATGTGTCAACTCTGATAGGGGTAATCACTGTTTTTTTTTTTTAATTGTAAGCCGTCTCTCATCGTGAGATATTTGAAAAACGGCGTTCTCAAGGTGTGCAGTGCCCAATTTCAACCTCAAATAGTCAGAATACTTTTCCAGTGGATATGAATTTGTTCGTGTGACAGGGAGTTTAAATTCCAGTTCCCAATCTCAGAAATTTAAAGTTATACAGTGAAATCCATATAAATTTTTTGTGATCAAATTTTAAAGTAAAGATAGATATTTTTTTAAGTAATAATTGCTTTCATACAATTTAAAAGTTTTAATAATTAACATTGTAAATTTTAGGGTGTGGCCACTGCTGTCGTTTTTTTGTTCTCCTTTGTAAGATTTTATGTTAACATATGACAGCTGGCTTTATTATTTTTAACATTGGTTTCTTTTTGTTTTTAAAAGAAGGTTAACCTCAATACATAGTTTATCTAAAAAGATATCTTTATTTGTAATATTTTTTTGCCACAGTTTATTTATAGCATAGTATTTTTTTATAAGTTTTGTAGCATCTCCCGAGTTTGTAAACGGATGACATGTAAGTTTTCTTTGTTATTTTTGGTATAAATCTTTGTAACTATTAATATAGTATTTTGTAATACTGTAACTATTTGTGGTGAGACAGTAATAAATGTTTAATTTATTTCTCTGAACCATTTTGTCTTTTTATTTTAGAAAAGTCTCCTAACCTCTATTGTTTTTTTTTTTTTTAGGACGGAAGAACCTTTTCTTTCCTCCAGCAGGAAGTTTTCTCGAAGCGGCGTCCCATTTCAAATAGCTAGAGGGAACTCTTGTGTTTTGTTTGTCTGTCTGTTTGTTCCAGGAGATTCATGTAAGTACCCTTTTGTTTCATTTTTTGTAGTTGCCCCAATCCAACCCCCTTGCCATTCACTTATCCACGACCCAGCTACTCCAAATAAAACCTGAGAGCCGTTCGCACAGTTTCGTTTATTTTGCTTGCCCTATCTCTGCCCCAAGAACACCCAATGGCAAGATATGGGCATCAATATAGATGGAGAAAGATTAAATCATCTGAGGTTTGCAGATGATGTCGTATTAATCGCAGATAACTTACAGGATACGGTTTCTATGCTACATTCGCTTAAAAGTCTGTCTGAAAGAGCAGGATTAAAGATAAACTTTGAGAAAACTAAACTTATGACAAATCTCGTAATGAGTGGAAATATAACTATCGACAATAATACCATACAACAAACAGACACTTACAAATATCTGGGACACGAGATCAAAATAAACAGAGACAATCAAACAAATGAAATACAGAGGCGAATAGGCCTGACATGGGCAGCATTTGGCAAACTAAGCCATATTCTAAAAAGTTCAATTCCCATGTGTCTCAAGCGAAAAGTTTATAACCAATGTGTTTTGCCTGTACAAACTTATGGAGCAGAGACTTTAACACTCGCGCAGAAATCTGCGAATAAACTAAGAGTTACACAACGAGCCATGGAACGTGCAATGCTGAATGTGAGCCTCCGAGACCACATAACAAACCGACAAATCAGGCAAAGATCAGGAGTTCAAGACGTCATCGAAAGAACCACGAGACTTAAGTGGAACTGGGCAGGACACTTAGCCAGAACACCAGATGGACGATGGACAAGACGAATTATGGAATGGAGGCCCAGAAATTATAAAAGAAGCCGAGGACGACCACCGACTAGATGGACCGACGACATAAAAAGAGTAGCGGGAAACTGACTACAAGCGGCCCAGTGTAGAGAACACTGGAAAGAACTGAGGGAGGCCTATGTCCAGCAGTGGACGGGATTGGCTGATTGATGATGATCTCTGCCCCAATAATTTCTGTCCCCAATTTTCAACCCCTTATAGCAATACCCTATGTGGTAGGTAAAATATTACGTTACAAACCTTAGAGTTAAAATTTTCCTAACACAGCTAATAATACGAAACCCATACGGAACTGCTCGATCTTTCATAGGCGTCAACATGGTATAATATTCAGAAAAATGTAAATATCATCATATTGGGAATTTTAGAATTACATTGATTAAATAACCAACGACATTTGTTATTATTAATAATATAAATTTTATGAAATAACCCTTTAAGTCTAATATTCCACAATATAATAATTTTAATTAAATAGATTAGACAATCGTACGCAACTGATACGGGAATACTTCAAATTTTAACGACGGTTCAGCGTGTGGCAAAATTGTATAAAGCGTTGCCGCTTTTTTAGAGTAAGAATTTTGTTTATGTTTTGATTTCTTACACAATTTGATCATAATATATTATATATTAATAAATTGTAATTATAAATACATATTAAATTTAGATTAATAGCTTTAATAACTAATTATTGTTGAGTATTGTGATTGTGCTATGCCAAAACAACTAAATAGTCTGTAGAAAGCTAATAAGCTTTCATGTAAAATAGATTATTTTGAACGATAAATAATGGCGGGGCGTTTTTACTATTAATGCTCTAAAAGAGGTAAGTTTAAAATTTAGAATATATAATTTTGTATTAAAATGTTTTCTTATGTATTTTAGTGTGTTGCAGTAGTCTTAAAACTAAGTGTATTTACTGTTAATATAATAGTTTGACAAATAGTTGACATTTTAAAAATTCCTTACTAACCATTCTGATGTTATTCTGATTGGCAACGCTGTGTGGTTCTGACGTCGTAAATCTTGAATGACGTGCAAGCATTTTTATATGAAAAATTATAATATTATAAAGAGAATTTTAGAATATTAGGTACAGGTAAGTTTTTCAGGTACAAAATATTTATTTCTGTGTTTCTGGTTGATAATAATATAAAAAGTTTGGTAAACTTTAGTGATCTTATTAATTTTCAAATTTCTTCTATTTCATTTTACTGTAATGTTTATTTTCATTTATTTAGGGGAGGGTGGTATATAACGGGATAGTTTTCTATAATTTTTAATAACATTTTAAATTCTGGAGATATTTTATTCTATTTAGGTACATAGGTAGGGGGTAAATATTCGTTTAAAATCTATTTTTTTTTTAATTTTTGCTTTGATATTTTACGCAAAAAACTGACTGTCCCATTATGTACCCCATGTCCCATTGTATACCATCACTGGTATATATTGGGACGTCCTATGGTTCATATTGGGACATAAGAAAATAATGTTTTTAAAATGGTTTATTATATTTCTAAATAATCAAAACAAAAGCAAAACCAACATATTCGATAAAAATTTAATCAAAAAGCAAAAACTTAAAATTGGAAATAACCAGAAATAAAACATATTCGGTAAAAAAAATAAAAAACTCAATATGAAGTACACTAAACTAACTAATAATTCATGTTATAAGAAGATAGATCATAATCAAAACTAAGCTTTTTCATAGATCTCTGCGTTCCTCCAAAAATTGCAGGTTTGGGTAACTTTTGAATTATTTGTCCTATTGTAACAGTGTCTTCCTTCGTCTCTTTCATCAGGGAAAATGAAGTTAGTTGAAGTAGTCTTGCATTTTTTTATGGTTTATGGTTTTAAGTTTATGGAATATTCATCTGCCTCTATTTTTTCTATTTGTCCTATAAAATGCTTGTATGATTTCTTGGTAGTATATTCAACTATCATAAAATCTTTGATCCTTGAAAGTTTCATCCTGAGGAATATTTTGTAAATCTTCGAAATCATCCTCCAGATCATTGTCATAGTCATCAACTACTGCCTCTGCAATATCACTTTCGGAAGATGTTTCATCAAAAAACTTCTTTTTTGCATTGTGAGCAACTTTCTTCCGTGCTTGTTTTTCCGTTTCTTTCTGAATTCTCTCCTCCTCACTTCTCTTTTTCTCATCCATAAAAGGTGAAAGTTTAGGCCGGCCCTTCCTGATATTTTTTCTCTGCTCTGCCTTTGGAGATAAGGTTTAACTTGCTCTGGCGAAAGAAATTCATCTGTTTGATTTACACCATGATTACTAGTGGAAGGTTCTGGCTCTGAATAATTTTGTGGCTTTTCATTATTGTCATCGGTCTGTATGTTAGCTTCTAATGGTCTATCTGTAACATAAGAGCTTAGAAAGTCCTCCTTTGAAAATTTCAGAATCTACAGATGATATTCCAGTTTTTCTAAATGACGACAAAATATTAGTAGGGTAGTATTTTACCCACAATACCAACAACATCATAAATAGTAACAGGAACACCTGGATGGTTAATCATCCAATTATCAGTATCTTTGTTATAAAAAGTCTTGAATGGACCTAGACATCCCACGCCAAGAGGCTGAAGTTTATGGCTGCAGTGAGGTGGTATTGTTAGTAATACTATACCATTGTCTTTGGAGTATTTCATAATTTTATAATCACAGTGAGCTTCGTGATTGTCCATGATTAGTAATATATTTTTTCTTTACTACATCTTGTAACGTCTAATAAATGTTTAAGAAAATTAAGAAAATTATCGGTCGTCATCCAACCAGTTTTGAATGCGGCCCCTTGAGATCCAACAGGTGCTCCATTTAACATATGGGATTTAAAATTTTGACGAGGAAATATAAAATAAGGAGGACAGTAATTTTCATTGGCACAAATCGCTACACACATTGTTACTAACGTACCTCGTTCTGCACTTGTTACTTTTCCCACTTGTTTCAGTCCTTTGGGTGCTATAATTTTTGGTGGTCTGTGCACCGTCGTGATTCCGGTTTCATCGCAGTTGAATATTTCGTTTGTTGAAAATTAATATTTTAACATAACACTTTTTAAATTATCGAAAAATGCCGATACGTTATGAGCATTAAAACTAGTAGCTCTGCTTAGGCTCGTTGCCTCAGGTGTTCTTAATGTCAAGTTGCTGCGAATTTTAAATAGCCGCATCCAATCAATACCAGCAGATTTATTTTGCTCCCATGAGATTGGAATTATTTTATTGTTTGCCACTGCATATTGGTACGCAAACTCACAAGTGGCTTTTACAGTGAGTCCATGACAAAGCCTACATGCTTTTATTAAATAATCAGCCAGAAGTTTTTCTTCTTCATCTGAGAATATCTGCGTAAAGCCATGATTCCGATTAAAATTAAAAGATTTTTTTTCATCTTCACTACATCCCTTAAATTTTGAAACCATTCTTTGCAAAGAAGATTTCGTAACTGCAAATTTGTCTGCTGCTGCACGTATTGACAATTCTCCAGCTACAACCATCTCACTGGCTTTTATCATTTTTCTTATATACTCTTCATGATCTTCTTTACTTTTCTGAATGAATTTTAACTGATCCTTTCTACTGTGTTTTGGCATCTGTAGATTGATTATCTAAATATCTTTTTCGTAAATACTAAATATACAAAGAAACATCAAATTATGTTATGGTACATAGTGGGACACGTCCCTGTATATACCACATACTAGTGTCCCACTAAGTACCATTACATTAAATTTATAAAATGAAAAAGACAGAAAAGATTTGATTTCACGTTCAAAGCGTCTATAAGTCTCATCAGAATAGTTATTCATAGCCGTTCTTAACGTGAAAAATAATCTTCTCTGTCTTATAAGGAAGCAACAATAACATGGCTTCGTTATGGAGGCAATAGCGACATCTGATAGAAAAATCGGTAAGATAGTTTCGAAACAAATTCAGATTTCTGCTATAATCTGGAGCCTTCTAAAAATTGCAAGGCATGGCCAGACGATGATAAAGATGTTAATAGAGACATGGGGAATCTAAAATTTGCATTCCACGACATGTCTATTCATCTAAGCAGAAATCCTTAACGAATTTGTTTCTCGTACTCATACAGAGTAGATTCGAATAAAATGAAAAAGACAGAAAAGATTTGATTTCACGTTCAAAGCGTCTATGTATCTATTGATACGTATTTCGACTTAATAAGTCTCATCAGAATAGTTATTCAGAAGCCGTTCTTAACGTGAAAAATAATCTTCTCTGTCTTATAAGGAAGCAACAATAACATGGTTTCGTTATGGACGCAATAGCGACATCTGATAGAAAAAATCGGTAAGATAGTTTCGAAACAAATTCAGATTTCTGCTTTAATCTGGAGCCTTCTAAAAATTGCAAGGCATGGCCAGACGATGATAAAGATGTTAATAGAGACATGGGGAATCTAAAATTTGCATTCCACGACATGTCTATTCATCTAAACAGAAATCCTTAACGAATTTGTTTCCAAATTAAAGCAGAAATCTGAATTTGTTTCGAAACTATCTTACCGATTTTAAATTTATAAACATTACTATCAGTTTGCATAAATCGTTTTTAGGAAAAATATACCAATACACATACCTTTTACATTCTTTCCAGCACCTAACTGTGAAATTTCAGAAACTTTAATAGTCTTGTTACGGAATAATAAGGCATACAAAGGATATAAAAAAGTTACTTTTCGTCTATGGAAACTTAACCGCAGCCATTACAGTCATATACTAAGTCGGTAAATAGCAACCTGCAAGTCAAAAGAACTCTTCTATTGTTGGCTTTTAACGTTTAATTCAACTACATCTACTTTATCATAGATGGTGAGTCATTTCAATTGGCCCATTATGTACCACGTCCCAGTATATACCACCGTCCCCTACCTGCTTCTAACCAAAATTAAAACACAATTATTTGATTATATCACACGATACATTCATTTACTTAACCGTATAAATTTATATTTTAGACTGACCGCTGAAATCTAATTTATCTTCATGTGTGTCAACCAAATGGAATAAATTAGCTAATAAATAAATGAGGGAGTATTCGAAAAAAAATTTAGATTCCTCAGATCATTTTAGAAATTTTTTTATCTCCTTTTTTGAATATTAGAATTAGTTCGCTCTTCTCCAATCTTCCAGTATTTTATTGTGTTTTATAATTTTATTAATTAATGTTGTGAATTGTTCTGTCATTGCTGTTCCACAATATTTCAGTAATTCATTTGGTATCCCGTCTTTACCTGCTGCTTTTCTGTTCTTCAGCTTTTTTAAGTATTTTCCGAACTTCACGTACATTTATATTAAGTTCTTCATTTTTGGTAATTGTTGGTGTTTTCGGTTCTAGCGTCGTTTGTTCTTTCTCTGGATAGAGCTTTTTAGGTAGTCAATCCACGTATCCTTTTCTATGTGTTTTGGTTCTATTAGTTCCTTTACCTCCGTTCTTGGATCTCTTATGAAGCGCCCTATTTCCTTTTGCAGACAGGGAAAAATCATGTTCCATTTCTTTCGAAAAGCGTTCCCAGTGATCTTTTATTTTTTATTTTTCTTACAAGTGTATGTTTCGTTTCTAATTGTCTTGTAATTATGGTATGCCTCTTGTGTTTTGGTTGACATGTATTTCAGGTAATCTTTTTTTCTTTTCTTTACATTTTCCCTTCACTTCTGTACAAAACCATGGTGTTCTTCGCCTTGGGAACGATTTATTTTTATTTATATTTTTTTCAACAAGAACTTCCTTGGCCGAGGATAAGAGATTAGACTTAAGTTTTGCCCAGCTTGCTTCGACTCCACCACTTTCTGTGATGTGTTTCTGTTTTTTTGCTTTTTTTTACCAATACCATTCACATTTCATACACTCAAAATTTGATGAATTGTGTTCCTTTCGCCGTTTATTTTTATATATTCGACGTGTCAATTCATCAAAGCCGTAGCAAAACTCTTGCTGAAATTTGTACATCTTTTACACATTTCGTACAGCTCAAAAAGACACAAAACGATAGTCGTTTTCGTTTAAGGCTACCAAAATAGGCTGTTGCAGCATTACACTAGAATAGTGAAAATTGCAGGACACATTCGCTGGCTTTCCGTGTTTGAGTTTGTATCTTCCCGACTGTCTGAAGACGTAGGGCATACAGAAATAACGTTATAACAGTGTAGCATTTCAAATCACCTTGTATATGTTAAAACACCGAAATATTTTCTCAATCCTTTTGCGTCATTGGTATTGATAATATAAACATTTCTGGTTTGTCTATAATAATTTTAATTGAGTTCTTTTGATATACATGCCGCTTAATATTACGCGTCAAATAAACATCCACTTAGATTGCTGAGAAAGTTATGCGGGGAAGAGAATTACATCACTCTGCAATAGACCACGATATGATTCAGGACTTGAGTTCGGTTTTTCTTTACTAAATTCGTAATGGTTTTTCTTTGTTCGTTTTTGTTATGGAAAATGTGTAGTATAGTAGCAGTGTGAATTTTAAGTGAAAGTTGAAGTTGGGATTAAGATCTCGAAGGGAAAAGATTTGGCGTGTGTAGTCAAAATGCCGGCAATTTTTTTGTGGTAGGTGAATTTAATTCAAAAATGCGATCTGGCAGTTTTTTGTTGAGTTAATCACCGATTTGTTCGTGCTGTGTATTATTTTAAAGATTTGAAAAACAGCGTTACAACAATTTAAGAAGTCCACATGGTTTAAAGCAAGAACTTGAGAAGCCGAGCTTTGAAGATTACAGTTTCTTGCCATCCAAGATAATCCGAAGCCCTAATCCAGTGCCCAACTTCCAAAGAATCGTCTATTTGGTTTCCCTGGTCATTTCAGACCATTTTGCAGCTTGAGTGAGACGCATTTGTGTTTGTTTGTGCTTTAATCCAATTCTAATCCCAATAATTTCTTAAAGAAAATACATCAGCCAGTGATACAAGGTACTTTTTCTTAAAATTTTAGTAAGTAAAAATAGACATTTTTCATTAAAATAAAAAAAAATTGCTTTCATGACAAGTTGAAAAATTGTAATAAATAAAATTATATAATTATTTAAATAATTACAACTAGTTGTTGGAACCGCTACAAAATGTCGCCCAAGCAGTTTAAATTCCTATAGTGTCCCCAACGTCTAGAGTTTGTTGTAAACCGATAGCACCATTGTAAGCTGTTTTTAAATTCTGTTAATTTTATTTGTATTAACTGTTTATGATAAAGTAATAATAAATGTGATGTTTCTCCCTAAACTAAGTGTACTATTTCCTTTAAAAAGATTCTAACCCTTTTATATTTTTTAAGAAAGAAAAGCCTTTCTTTCCATCCAGCAGGAAGATTCTTGTAAACGGCGTCCAATTTAAATAGTTTAGGAACCTTCTTGTGTTGTGTTGCCAAGGAAATCTATGTGAGTATTTTTTTTATTTTCTTCCTTTCCAGTCCCTTTTATTCACTTACTTACGACCCAGCTCTCCAACCAAACCAAGAGTAGCCGTTGGCAAACGTTCCGGTTTGTTTTGCTTACCCTATCTCCAGCCCAGTAATTTCTGTCCCCAGTTTCAACCCACTTTAAGTGATACCTAATGTGGTAGGCAATTATAAAACCGCTACAACAGTATTCATACCAATTCATACACGAAAAGTTTGACGAATTGTGTTCCTTTCCGTTTATTTTTATATATTCGGCGTATAAATTTATATACATATATATATATATATATATATATATATATATATATATATACAATAACTTACTTAATAAATATTTCAATTTATAGTTACTTACGGTCCGTATTGACTGACAAATTATTAAGGGATCCAGCTCTTACTGAAACCACTTGTTTGTGATGTTCTTGTGGATGGTAACTTTTTGGTCTAACTCGGAGTGACGATACACTTCCATTGCTAGGCCCTACAGTAATCTGTAATCTACTCTGTAGTCCCATTTTGTGAGTCATAACTACTGGTAGAATATGTTAAACTGGAATTTTGTGATGTTATATCAATTGGATATTGAGCACTAGAAGTTGGGGGCCTCAATGTGAGATTAACACTGGTAAAACTTCTTGGTGACGTAGGTACTTGCAACCAAGGTTGGAAGGAGTTACTTGTAGTGCTGTTGTACGCTTTGGTTGAGTTGGACTTTGTACTAAGTCTACCGAACAATTGACGTTTAAAGAGAGATTTACGTTTTGATTTCCTATTAACGTATCTGTAGTTTGGGTAGGCGTGGAACATGTTTCCATTTTTATATCACCTACTAACTCAGTATTATGCCGTCCTTGCAATTCAAGAGGTTGTTCTAAATTTTGACTGAGACTCTTTAACCGTAAATTGTTTGATGCTTTGAGGAGATCGTGGTGGTTTCTCACTAAATTCGGAACTAAGTAATTTGGGACATCTTTGCACTTTCTGATAGCTGAATATTAAACGTCTTTTTAGTTTCACTTCTGTTACCTTCAATATTAAGATAATTTGGTCGTTTTGTTACAGTTTTACAAAAATCTTTGGCGTCTATATTTTCACTATTTTGCTTATTACCACTTAAACTTTTCGTCCATTTCGGTTTGACCAGTGTTAAACTTTGCTGTTTCTGAAACGTCCGCTTGCAGCGTGGAAGATATATCTAAAGGAGTAATTCCAATTGTTGAGAGGATCGTCCATCTGCGCTAAATTATAATCTGCTAATGTTTTTTCTATAAATCGACAATATTCTTTTGTTTCGAATTTGATTGAATATATGAAGTTATAGAAGACGTTACCAGATGGTCGGGAATGTGGGAAATTGTTGTTCATTTCATGAAATAGTTGCATGACTTTCACGTTTGACGATCTTCGATTGTTTCCAGCAAACATGACCGGCCATATTGATTAATCTAAACAATAGAAGTATAACAGCATAGGCATATAAGCGACTGTTGATGGTGTACAAATTTAATTAATTAAAAATACATATATATATATATATATATATATATATATATATATATATATATTTATATGTATATATATATGTATATATATATATATATATTATATATATAATGTATATATATATATATATATATATATATATATATATATATATATTTATGGTTGGAGTCAATAAAAGGGCTATTGGTAAACTATTCTTTACGTCAAGCTTTCAATTGTGTTTACAATCTTTATCAAGAGAGCTTCTAAAAAAATACAAAAAATCTTACAAAGTGAAACTAGAAAAATAAATTTTAACTCACCAAATAAAATTAGTTTTGTTAGTAAATCTAAACTGCTAACTATTTTAAAAAATATCTAATGAATGTCTCTCTAAATTTAGTAATTTTGAAAACTTTTTGAACAAAAATAATTGAATTTATAAATAAGTTAGAATAGCGACCAATTACAAATAAGCCTCAATGTCATGAATGCCAACTTACAATTTTCATTTTTGACAATTATATTGCAAAAAAAATAAAATTTTGTTTAAAAAATTCTTTTTTATTTAGTAATAAAAAAGAATATTTATTCATCATTGATAGATGTCTAAACAATGTAACAAGTATATGGAATATTAAATTAAAATGTGATATTTTTGTGAATAAACTATAGAGAAATAATATAATTATAAATTTTGCTTAGATTTCGAATTACTGATCTTTTGTTTAAATTATTATCACTTCTGCTAATACAAACCATTTCTAAAAAAGTCCTTTTGAATTTATTACTTTCATTACATAAAATTTGAATGTTATCAAAATCCATAATATGGTCTTTGTCGATTACATGCTCTGCTAAAGCACAAGATGGTTTTTTTAATTCTACAGTCACTTTTGTGAGAAATAATACGGTTTGACAGATTCCTTTCGGTCTCACCAACATACACAGCTTCACACTGAGTACAACTAATGCTGTATACTACATTTGTTTTATCTAATTTATCTATAGGATACTTAATTTTGGAATATAAAGATGAAATAGTTTTGATGTTCTTTGTTGCTATTTTTATATTGTCAATAACCTTTAGTGTTTGTATTAATTTAGGTGTTAATGATGGTATAAAAGGTAGTGAATGATAATAGGTTTTCTGATTATTGGATACAATGTTCTTGTTCTGAGATTTAGCAAAAAATGGTGTTAAGTTATTTATATTAAAAATATTAGAAAAAAGCATCCTATGTAGCATATCTGGAGGATGAGAGTTCTCAATTAAAATATTTTTTAACAACTGAAGATCTTCTTGTAGATAATCTGGATGGGAAAGCCTTAAAATATGTTATTTTAATCCTGTTGTAAGGTTCATTTTCATCTTATTTGGATGATGTGAGTAATAGCTTATAAATCTATTACTACATATAGGTTTTCTGAACCAACTAGTTTTCAACACATTGCCTGTAGTTCTTACAATTCTCATGTCAAGGAATGGTAGAGAATTATCTACCTCTTCCTCAACTCCAAACTGTATATGTTGATTATGATTGTTGAAAATGTTAACTGTTTCATGAATTTTGTGTTTAGGAAGTGCCAAACTAAATCATCTACATATCTTTTAATAAAAGGAATGAAAAAAGTGCAATTGTTGATACAATCACTAATAACATCATCCATGACATAGCTACTTAGAATGGGTGAAAGACTAGATCCCATAGGACTACCAAAAATTTGTTTATAAAAGACACCATTAAATATAAAAATATTAGAATCAAAAACAAAGTTGATAAGTGTTTTGAAATGTGATAAGTCAATATTAGTATGTTGCGAAATCTCATTCCAATGTTTTTCAACACTACTTAGGATTAAATCTAAAGGTTATATATATATATATATATATATATATATATATATATATATATATATATATATATATATATATATATATATGTTATTTTGATTAATCAGAAACTATTAATAATATTATCGGAAAATTATTAACACTAATCAAAAACTAGGTTAATGTAATAAATGTATCAAATTAAGCGGTAATTATTAATAAAATTTGTACACCCGCTTAGTAATTATAATGAAGTTTAAACGATTAGTCGCAGTTTGATTGTGTATACTCTAAGGTTTAATGAGAGGTATGGGAGATATGCAAATAAAACTTAAAATGAAGAAATGTATAAAATATAATTAAATACAGAAAAAAATCATTGCAATTGTTCACCAGGGAGTATTTATCACTGTTAGCCAAATTGAAAACATCCAAGAAGAAAATTATACTCAAGACTAGTAAAGATTATCAAAGGCCAAGTGTGACATAATAGAAATTGTAAATGTTCAAAACCTACTACAAAAATCACTTGAATAAATAACGACTGAAATAAAAGTAAACGACTTTACAGGACTACATGATAGCGAGGAAAGAGGACTAACATTTCTCACTATATATTAACAAAACCTAAGGTCTACATTTAAAATTTCCGAGATCATCAACAATAAAAAAGGAAGTGATAATTGCGATTAAGATAAAAAAGTTGAAATTCTCCAGGTCATGTGATGAGAGGAGATAAGTACATATACCTACAGTACAAACTATAATACGGGGAAAACACAGTATTGGAATAACGTCCATTTCATGGACGTTGAATAAGCTCAGATTGAATAAGCTGAGAAAATAGTATAAATGTGATTCCTTTGACCTTGACAATACCCGTAATGATTACCAACCTCTTAAAAGAAGATGGTACCTAAAAAAGAAGAAAAAATTTTTGACACTATTCACGAAACTCATATTTGCGGGAGGAGGGTTAACTTGAATAACAAAAGAACAGAAAATATAAGAATACCACTACAAAAGTTATCGACATTTATTTAAATATGTGTGAACCATGCCAAAAACAATTAATGTAATTCGAGATTTTAAGTCGACTTTACTGATATGCAGTCAAAAGCAGATATTGAATTTAAATGTTATATTAATACCACCTCACCAATTTTGTACAGCTTAGTAAAACGCTAAAAATTAAACATGTCGAGGAAGTTGCTTATAATTTATTGGATGGGTTTACAATATTTGGAGCACCGTGTATATTATTACACAGTGACATTGAACGAGAATTCGCCAATAAAATAATTGTATTACATGTGGAATAAATCAAAAATTGTAATGGAAAGCTGCGACACCACAAACGCGCGCGAATACTTACGTATTCATGATTAGTGGGTAAAGTACAAAGAGATTACAACAACTCATAACACTATCAGTGCTGTGACTACTGCAATCCCCAATCCCCGAAAGTGTAATACCATGGTGCCCAGGAGATCTATGGTATAGGAGGAAACGTGTTGCCTTAATCTTTGCCCTAGAGAGCTCGCGAACTTTGGGATTTATAGTCTTAGCACGGTAAAGGCTCACTGCCGTATTTGGCAACATTTCGTCACAACTCGTGGAAACCAAAATGGCCAGCGAAACTAAAAAAGAGATGTTTCTAAACCCTACGGAGTTTAGAAACCAACACGTACCAGGAACAAGCAGATGGGCGATTCCTGGCGTAGAGTCTGCCTCCGTTCTAAATATTAAGCTAGTGGGTTTCCCGACCACTAACGAACAGACTAGGTCCTATAGCATTAGAGGTCTGGAAGCTCCGAAGAGTCCTGCACGCGAACCTTCAGCGCAATAAGGCAGTATCGATAGAACTTACTGTTCCTGTGGGAAGAGTCGATATAGCTTTAATACAAGAGTCCTGGGTTTACCAGTGCCAAATAAGAAGTCTACCGAGCTTATAGATAGTCGATCTGCCAAAGTTCCAAAGACTTGTATAATAGTAAAATGACATATTAAAATACTGTCATTGACGAATTTATGTTCTAGAAATTTAAAGACGGTAAAGATGAATATCACAGAGGGAGGGAATATGAAGGAGATAAGTCTCGGATCAGCATACCTTCTATGTGATGACCCCAAACAATCACCACCAAGGGATCTGAAACAGCTACAGGATTGCAAGATAAATGGAATGTAACCACTGTGATCTGCCATTATGCGAATGCGCACCACCAGATCTGGAGCAGGTCAAAAGGCAATAAAAGAGGTTAGTCATTACTGCAGTTTGCTATGGAATATGATTCCGACATATTGGCATAGTATTGAGGCACAGTTAAAAAGAAGATAAGACCTAAGAAGACCTACATATGGTTTCCAAACAATTTCAGAGAGAGGTTATTTCAGATGAATCACATCCAATGGCATTTCAGATGAAAGTTTAATAATAAGAATGTAAAAAAAACAAGGAGATACTAAATACATGTATATAATTAAACTGTCAAGTAATATAAAGCTCACAGGTTATACTCAAGTAGACTTGATCGTCAACAAACTGTAACAAGCAGTAGATGAAGCTACTATCAGAAATCTGTGTCAACTTCTACAGTTCCATAAATCAACATTTAGAGCAATGACCTGTGCTAATGAATATATTAAGAAACACTTTGATGTTATGAAGACTATCGAGGGCATGTGGGACGTAGTAGACTTGTCTATAGTCAGTTTCAATAATGTGTCGAAGCATCCCATGGTCCTCGACATCTCGACCGCGTTTTCAAAAAAGAGACTGACAAAACAACTATCAGTAACTGCATAGGGAAACAAAACGAAGACCAAATTGGTAGGGTTAAAGCGAAGACAAGGTATACACTGGACTTAGACATTGCTGCCAAACAATTTCAAGAGGTTGTCATGTCAGCATTTGAAGATAACCGATAACAGAAATAGTGAGGAATTAAAACAAGAAAGTGCCCTGAAGCAACAGCCCTGCAAATGAAAGTGCATAAGTCTGACAAAGCTCTGACTGAATATAATAAGAAACTGAGAAGAGACCATAAAAGATCTATTCAATGTGCACATTCCTTAGTCTGAAACAAAACTTTAGAAATTTATAATTCTAGAGAAAACTGGCTTGTAGTAAAAGAAGTGGTAAATCAGTACAAAGATAAATAATATACTCATTCAAGCCATATAAATCACTGTATCTGGACAGGATTTATCCAATACTTCTACAGAAACGAAATGACCAAAATATACCCAAATATACATAAACGGAAGTCTGAAAACTCTAAAAAAAAAACTGCTCAAGAAGCACATTAGATATGGTGTATTGGTTGAAAGTCTGATACCACTGCAAAATGGCACTGCACCATGCACTACAGAGAATGGAGTACATTTTGGAAAATCCAAGAGATGATGCTGGGTGCACTTCTAAATATAGAGGGAGCATTCAAAAACACCTCCTATGAAGTAATCACATGGTGATTACTTCTACTTGGGTTTCCTAGCATACAGACGTCTATTACTCCCTTATCAATAGTACTACGGAAAGTATGAATCACAAAAACAAAACAAATGAGCTTATTAGTGTAATGATAAAAAGTGGTCAACTAATTGACTAACAGATAAAAATGAATTCATTAGCTGCTTTTAATGGCCCAGGAACCAATAGTTATAACCAACCAATGAACTTACTATACAGGCTGTCCCACCTTGCACCACCCACCAAGTAGATATAACCTCAGTGTATTGCAACTCAATTCCCACACAGTATGCAGCATCACCTAGCAATGAAGAATTCGCATGATTCGATGAGAGCGAGCAAAATAAAGAAAATCCTTGGCAAGAAGTCAAAAAAAACCTTAAAAAGTTTAAAAGCTTGTGTCATGTATTGATTTGAAACAAATCACCTTGTGAACCTCCATACCTGTCTTCAGATGCCACAACTACCCATCCAATCATTAATTCCCAACCAGTATCCAGAGCAGTTAAGACGATAGGTTGTCATCATGGCTTCATGCTCTAGAATAAGATGTAGATAAGGTAAATCCAGCAAAGTGCCGCGGTGGGAGTGATCCTCATGGCTCCTGAGATACCAATGCATGCCAACGCTGGAGGTGACTCAGCTGAGCCTTAGCTGAAGCCAGTCTAGTCTGGGGCCATCACACAATGGCCGCATACGTCAGGATATACCTTATCATGCACTGATACATCCAATATGAAATTTTCGGAGCAGAACCCATTTGACTCCGAAAGCTCTTCTGCACGCCCAGAAGGCTGCCCTGCCTTCTTCACCTTAGCGTCGAGTTGTTCCTTCCATGAAAGATTAGAATCCAGGATCACTCCTAGGTATTTCACTGAACTGGAAAACGATACAGTTTTACCATAGGTCTCTAAGCTCTTGTAGGTCCGATGGCCCATCTCAGAGTGAACAGAACCACAGCAGTCTTCTCAGAGTGTCTGCACCCGACACCATTCCTTAACGAACCCGAGGCTCATCTGGGCGACCTCGTGCACCGTTCCCGGGAAGAACCCTTCAACCAGTATAACTACGTCATCAGCGTAGGCTTGCGCATATATACCTTGTTGGGACAGTCGCTAAAGAAGGCTATCAACCACCAGACACCACAACAAGGTGGACAAAACTCCTCCCTGAGGCGACCACGAGATGTCGACACCCGAACGCAACCACCGTTTCGGTACACAGCTATCTGTCTCGGAGAAAGCAGAACCCGGATCCACCTGATCAAGCTGCAGTCAACCCTTCCCAACCTTTCCGCGGCATCACACATGGAGTCAAAAGAAGCGCAACTAAAGGCGCCCTCAATATTCATAAAGATACCCAGGCTGTATTGCTTCCGATCTAGCACCCGCTCCACCTTAGATTCCCTCTAGACCCTTTAAAAGGAAAGATAAGGGGCTGATTGGTCGGAACGATTTAGCAAGGGTAAAATCGTGTTTACCCGCTTTAGGAATAAATACGACCCTAGTCCTTCTCCAGGGTAAAGGAATATATCCTATCGCAAGACAGGCCCTAAATATCTGACTAGTGTGGGGGCAATAAGGTCTAGACTCTGCTGAAGCAGAGCCGGAATAATGCCGTCCTCGCCTGGTGATTTAAACGGGGCGAAATCCCTAACAGCCCAACACACCTTCGTATACGATACTACCTCCTTCGCCATCCAAAAATGGCCCATTCGTAGCCTAATCGTAGTTAGGGCATTATCATCATCCTTGCTCTCTGGGAAGTGAGTGTCCAAGAGTGTCCTTAGGAACTCCTCGTCAGTGGATGATAGATTTCCACTGGCAAAACGCACCTGACCCACGGCAGGAGTAGGATCTTTGGAGAGGACATAATGGAGCTTAGCTGCAGCGGACTTGTATTTCACGCTGTCACAGTACGCTCTCTTTGATCTCTTAATCAGAGACTTGTATTCCCCCTGAGCCTGTTTAAAGGAGTCCCAGTGCTGTCCCAGTAAAGTGAGTCCCGATCAGTCCTCTTGACTTTGTTGAAGAGAGCCCGAGTCAGCCTGCGCTGCCTTGCTACCAAAGATGTCCACCAGGGAATAGTCGAACCAGCAGCCCTCTGTACAAGAGGGCAGCTAGCTTCAAATACAAAGGTCAGGGCTCCAAATAAGTGATATAAATAGTACAACAAAACATGACGGTCCTAAACTTGCTGGCAACACTTATACCAAAAATGTAAGATTCATTAAAATAGAGTGGAATACCAATAGACTTTCACAAAAAATGAGGTTGAGTTATTTCTACTACACAACGAAATTGACATTCTATTAATCAGTAAGTCTTGATGTAAGTGAAACTTACATCAAGATACCTCACTACGCAACCGATTCCTCAAACCACCCAGACGCTGGATCGGCTGTTCTGATAAAAAATACCATTACACATGCAGAACTACCAAAGTATGCTTGAAATTACTTGCAAACTACAGTTATCAAAGTCAGCATGAGGTTTTATGAACTAACAGTCGCAGCAGTCTACTGTCCACCCCAATACAACTTGAAGATTTCAAAAACTTTTTTAAAATTCTAGGACACAAATTTATTGTAGGGAGAAACTTCAACAGCAAACATGTATTATTTGGATCTCGTCACACAACAACTAAAGGCAGAGAACTAGTAAACCTAATACATGAAAACAACTACCACACTTTGTCAACAGGCTCTCCAACATGCTGGCCAACGAATCCCAACAAAACACCTGATCTGATGAATCTATTTATCACGCAGGGCATCTCTCCTGCTTACATGGAAGTCATGCCAAGCTATGCATGCCTTTCATCCGACCACTCCAAGGCTGCACAGTGGGAGAACTAACTGGGATAAATACTCTATTAAATTAGAAGAAGATATCAGTCTACAAGTAAGCCTCAAAACAACAAGGAGGACAGATAAGATAATAACAACCTTAAACAACACTCTCATAGAGGCCATACAAAATGCCAAACCTGAGAATAATACAGGTAGCAAAGCCCAACACATCCCAGCCGAAATAAAAAAAGGTGGTAGCTCAAAAAAGGAAAGATAGGACCAAATGGCACTGAACCCATGCCCCAACAGACAAGACTACATTAAACAGGCTAAGCAATCAACTAAAATCAAACTTAAAGAGGCACAAGAATTGTCATTTAAAAACTACATACCAAATCTTAACCAGCACAACAACTCAATAGGGAAACCGATCAAAAACTCCAAAAAATCTAAAACTCTGAGAAACCAACACTACAGTGGGCCAGAAGTAATGAAGAAAAAACAATGCTATTTGCCAAACAGCTAGCTTAAGTATTTACTCCCAACAACGAAGCTCCAGACATTGAAATTAAAAGATACATAAATAACATTCTAGCGGACATACCAGTAATTAGACCACTAACCAAAAATTAAATTCAAAAAGAAATTCAATATTTAAACATTAGAAAATCTCCTGGGCTGGACAAAATAACAGCAAAGATGATAAAGGAACTGACAGATAAAGAAATCATATTGTTTAATCACATCTTTAATGTCATTCTATGGTTAAATTACTGACCAAAGCTCTTTAAAACCACAGAAATAATATGGATTCCAAAAGAAGGAAAAAATCCAAACGGGGTTTTATTATATAGGCCAATAAGTCTACTACCAATCGCATAAAAAATACTTACTGTTACAAAAAATTAACTCAGACCCCAATACGGAGGAATGGATACCCAACCACCAGTTTGGATTTCGAAAAAAACACTAAATGATACAGCAGGTTCATAGAATAGTACACTCCATAAATTCTGCAATGGAAAGCAAACAGTACTGCACAGCTACCTTTCTAGACGTTAGTCAAGCCTTTGACAAGGTTTAGCACACAAGTTTGATTTTCAAATTCAAAAAATATATTCTTATCACCTACCTGAAACTGTTAAAGTCCTATCTGAGAATTCTGAACAAGAGTGAATGAAAGTAATTCCAATAATTATTCTATAAAATCTGGTGTCCCACAGGGCAGCGTTCTTGGACCAATATAATATGTGTTATACACAGCAGATCTACTGTCCAATAATGAAACCATCACTGATACATTTGCAGATGATGCTGTCATCCTTGAAGTCGACGAAAATCCAACTATAGCATCCAACATATTCAAACAAGTGGAGAATTAAAACGAATGAAACAAAACCAGTCCAAGTTACTTTTACCATGAGAAGAGACCAGTGTCCCTGTTTCACTTAACAATATCCAACTAAGCAACTAAATCCTCTAGCACCAAATACCTAGGAATACTTCTTGACTCAAAACTCAATTGGAAAGAACATATTCTTAAGAAGTGGAAACAAATTGACCTAAGAATGAAAGATCTCAACTGGCTAGTCAGTAGTCGGACTCATGCACCCTAGTATTAAGACCTAAGAATTTCGTTCATATATCAGAAGCACCCTGAAGGACTAGAATCACACAGTAATCCCTTACTTTAACCTCTAATAGAACATAATGCCAATAGCAGACTTAAAAGGAACTGGTTAACTGAGATGATAAACAGTTAAAATGGTCTTGTCACTGGAGAAAACCTCACCAAACCAATAGGATCCCTTTGCTCTGCAGCCAGTAAATTAGAGCTATGAAACTTGACTGTAAAATTTTGAAATACCCAAGTAAATGTGGAAGGGACATTAAAATCAATCAAAGACAACAGATTATTGCAGCTGTAGAACACTGATTTGCTATTCGTGGGATTGCAGGTGAACTTGAAGTTTCGCTTTGAGTATTGGGATCACGAGATACATTAGAGTGAGTACGAGAATTTGGAGTATCATGCATATTGTGAGACTGGCGAGTATTTTGAGAATTATGATTTTCTTGTGAGTCTTGAGAGTGACGAGTGTTTTGGAAATGAGTGTTTCTAGTGGGTAGACTACGAGAATCTATATTTGTTCTGAAACTCTAACTATTTGAGTTATGAGTAGAAGCGTTAGAGAAGTGGAGCAATGTGTGATGTCTCCTGTTACATTTAGCGCAATTTGACGCAGAGGTACATGAGCTTGCTGAATGACCACTAGCCAAGCAGTTGAGACACGCTTTCTTTGCCTTGACCGTTTGAAAACGCTCATCTTCAGACATATTTAAGAATTCCCGGCAAGTGTATATTTTATGAGAGTTATTTTGACATAAGAAACATTTAAAATACTGATTATTACTACTATACTGCAAATTATTGCTAACTGTGTTAAGAGAAGTAAAACGAGAAGGTTGTTTTTGTTTCGGAGAATGAGAGTATTCAGGAACAAGATTTTCGAGAATTTTGCATTTTCTTTCAATAAATTCAAGGAACTCCATTAAACTTGGGAGTTTGTTTATATTACGCTCGGTTTCAAATGATCTTTTAGTATTATAGTCTAATTTTTGAGTAAAGAGATTGATGAGAATTAAATCAGTGAGTTGATTCGAGATGTTGAGGTTTTCTAAGGCAGCGAGATGGCTTTTAATTTGAGTTAAGAAATCCCTTAGAGCATGTGCATTGGGTTTTGTAATGAGTGGAGCATTTAATAAACTGTTCAAATGACTGTTTACTATTAAATATTTATTTTCAAATCTATTGCATAAATTTTGTATTGCAATTTCAAAATTGGAATCAATTATTTCTAGATTGTCAATTAACTTTAACGGTTCATTCCTTAACACTGATTTGAGATAAATAAGTTTTTGAGCATTAGATAACTGTTTATCATTTGTTATTAATTTGGTGAAAACATCAAAAAAGCTGGGCCATTCTGAGATTTCGCCCGAGAAAAAAGGTATTTTTAATTCTGGCAACTTTACATTTTGAATTGTGCTAACAGATGGTATTACAGTTACAATAGGTTGAGTTTGAACTGGTTTTGCAGATAATTGCGTGATTTTCTCGTACAAATATGAATCTAAATTATAATACTGTTCTTCAACTATGTCTCTATCTGAACAATATTTATCAAAATCTTCTAATTCAAGTTCCTTTTGTAGGTTGAGATACTCGCGATAAGTTTCATTTAATACATTTTTGCGTGCAATATATTGACCGCAATCTAAAACTACATTTTGGTTTTTTGAGACAAATGTTTGAATTCTAGTAATACAAGCTTTAGTATGCCCTCTCAATTTTATAATTTTTGCAACATCAGTCATTTTGAACGTGAGAAAAAATAATACAAATTTTAAATACAACAAGAGATACTTAGTATCATGAACTAAATAATATTACCATAAAAATCTACTTATAATCACTGCGAATCTAAAATCTAAAAATAAAATGACATGCGACGATGCAAAAAACAATTCGTAAAAGTTACAATAAATGATCAAACCGCACATTAAGTCCAACCGCGACCTCACATAAACTCCTTATCCCTTGCAAGTGTCGATGTCGATATACCGGCCTCCCGGCGCTAATAGAACAACCTTGGATCCTGGAACCGCCAAAACTCCAATGTGTGTATATGAGAGAATAAAAACTATGTCTTTTCTTTGTGAAGAAATGAGGAAGCGAGTGATGTTTTTTACGAATAGTGTGAGAAAATCTTGAGTACTGCGTGAAAACGCCTTTGCAGAAACGAGAGATGATCGCCCTCGTGCTATAATTAATGAAAATTCAGCTTCCAGCTTTACATAAACGGGAACAGTTGCTGTATCCGGCTCGTTAGGAACATGTAGAACACCGGGGGATTTTATCTTCTCCTCCTGACGTGTTGCTCACTACCTGTTGGGGCAGTACCTTCGATCTGGTTCTAATTATATCTATTAATTAATTAAAATGTGTTACCTTACATTTGGCGATCACACTTCCCGTATTACACTTTAAAAAACATCTTACTACTTGAGAAACTTTATTTTGCGTTAATTGAACATTGTGTGTTGAAAAATGAGCGAATTAATTTTAATTAATCAAAAATGTGACAGTGACACAATGACTGATGTTTTTTTTCTAATAAAATTGAGAAGAGAATACGTGATAATCTCGCAATTATGTGCAAAGAGTATATGCAACATCTATCGTGCATTCTCGGGTACAACTCGACTTAAAACTAAAAGTAGTATTTTTTAAAAAAGGGTGTTCGTCATTTGGATCATAATTTTAGGTTGCGCTACGCAACATAGTCCCCCTCTTGATGTGAACGCATCAAAAAAAAAATATATTTATGTACAATTTGAAGAAAGGTATAACTAATCTAAAAAAACTATTAAAATTCTTGAAGGTGAGTCATAGGAAGAGGACACAGTTTAGCAATAGAGCGAACGTATAACCCTTCAGGAGTTCTGACCTTAACAACTCTTACCTTGTTGTCCTTTCCCGGATATGTCTCAACTACCCGTGCTATAGGCCATTTGAGAGGAGGCGAGTTTTCGTCCTTAAGCAAGACGAGATCATCAGGCTTTATGCCTACCTGAGGAGTGAACCATTTAGGTCTATTGTGAAGCCTGTTAAGATAATCGCGAGTCCAAACCTTCCACATATGCTGCTGAATTCTTGTGCATTTATTCCACAAAGACAATTTATTTTCTTGAATATCAGAGAGATCTAATTCAGGATAAGACATTAAGTTAGATCCAATAAGGAAGTGTCCGGGAGTAAGAAAGGAAAAATCGGACGGGTCGTCTGAGAGCGCACAGATAGGGCGTGAATTGAGCACTGCTTCAATCTGTGAAAGTACAGTGGATAGTTCTTCGAAAGTAAAATTGGAGTTACCCATTATTCTTACGAGATGATATTTGAAGCTCTTTATGGCAGCTTCCCAAATACCACCGTGGTGTGGTGAGCGTGGAGGGATAAACTTCCATTGAATTTGACATGAAGTAGCGAAAGAGCGAATAGATTCAGAGGTATCACCTTTGAGAAGCAACTCATAAAGTTCTTTCAATTGATTTTTCGCACCTAGAAAGTTGGTGCCATTATCGCTGAAAATGATACTCGGATTACCCCTTCGGGCGATAAATCTTTTCAGAGTCAATAAGAACGCTTCAGTAGAAAGACTGGAAATTAATTCCACATGCACGGCGCGAGTAGCTAAACATACAAACACTGCCATATAGGCCTTAGTAAGGGGAGCTCTCTTGAGTTTAGAGGTCTTGATTGGAAATGGACCACCAAAATCAACTCCAACGTTTATAAATGGACGTGCAATTTGAACTCTTTCCCTCGGGAGATTAGCCATGATTTGGGAAGCGACTTGTGCGTTAAAACGGTAACAAGTGAGACAATTTTGTATTATACGTTTGATTTGTCGAAGACCATCAAGAGGCCAGAATTTCAATCTAACATTGGACAGTGTATTTTGAGGGCCAGAATGTAGAAGTCTTCGATGTTCTCGGGTAAGTAATAAATTGACAATATGTGATTTTGAGGGCAACAGTAGAGGGAATTTCTGATCATAAGAAACATCTGAAAAGAGAAGACGACCGCCTACTCGTATCATTTGAGACGAATCTAGAAAGGGATTCAATTTACGAATAGACTTATCGTTAAGCAGACGATTATCCATTAAAAATTGGATTTCCGAACTGAAGAAATGAGACTGGGTCAATTTGATAATCATTAACTCAGAACTAGAGAGTTCATTTGGAGTGAGAGGACCTGTACGTCTATGAGACTTAGCTCTTACATTGTGAATAAAACGAATGCAGTATGCAAAAGCTCTCTGAAGTCGAGTGAAACATGAAAATTTGCAGAGGGCATCATACACTTGTGAAGCTGGTTTTCTGATCAGATGAGTAACCCTTTTGAGTTCAGGCAGTTCATCAACATTAATACTCGAAGGATCATTATATACAAAGAGGTTGAAATCAAAGTGTGGATCTGACAAAAATTGAGGACCATTAAACCAAAGATCACAATCAAGCAACTGCAAGGGTGTAGCACCACGAGATAATATATCCGCAGGGTTGTCTTTCGATCGTACATGTCTCCATGTATGGTTGGAGGTGTTCTTGAATTTGAGTTACTCTATTGGCTACAAAGGTAGACCAACGAGAAGGGTGTGAATTAATCCATGCGAGGACGACTTCGGAATCTGTCCATAAATTGACAGAATTTATCTGAGATTGGGATGGAATCAAGACAGAAAGAATCTTCGTAACAAGATTAGAGAGTAATAATACTCCTAGAAGTTCTAATCGAGGAAGAGTCACAACTTTTACAGGACTAACACGACTCTTTGAGGAGATTAGATTGCAAGAGATAAAGCCATTTTCATGTGATGTTCTTAAATAAACGCAAGCACCGTACGCGCTAAGACTTGCATCCGAAAACCCATGTATTTGAGTACTTGTTACATTGCTAGAATTTTGCAGCAACCTAGGAATCTTGAGATTGGAGAGGTGAGGAAGTGTTTGTAAAAATAGATTCCATTGTGTAAGCAAATTTGGACTGAGGTGGTCATTCCAATTCGACCTTTCTAACCAAATCTTTCTCATAATTAATTTAGCAGATACCACTACAGGGTTAATCAATCCGATAGGGTCATAAATGGAAGCAATTAAAGAAAGAACTTCTCTTTTTGTATAGGTATCCTTAACGGTAACCTTTGGCACAAGAACTGAAAAATGATCGGAGTGAGAATTCCAACATAGGCCGAGAATTTTGTTCGTGTTATTTTCAGGATTGATTACATAACTAGCTTCATTAGAGATATGAGACATACCTGCGAGAAATTCAGGTGAGTTTGCACACCATTTATGAAGCGAGAAACAAGCGAGGTTCAAACATTCGGTTAATTGACGATGAATTTCGAAGAGTGTTTCAAAATCGTTACAGCCATACAGCACATCATCGATATAACAGCAATTTAAAAGAGCATCACTAGCCAAGGGAAATTTGTCGGAATGTTTTTGAGCTAATTCCTTAAGACATCTAGTGCTGAGAAAACCGGAGTTATTTAATCCATAAGTGACAGTTTCAAGTTGAAGACATTTCAAATCCTCTTGAGGTGAATCACGCCATAAGATGTTCAACAGAAATACCTGTTCGGGATTTACTCGAATTTGTCTGTACATATGACGTAGATCTGCTACAATACAGTATTTAAATAATCTAAAATTTATCAAAATATCGAATAATTCGCGTTGTACCGTATAACCAGGAAGCATTATGTCATTAAGACTTAGATTTGAGGTAGTTTTCATACTGCCATCAAAGACAACACGCAACTTATTTGTTACGCTATCCTTTAAAACGCAATGGTGAGGAATAAAGTATTTTAAATCAGAGTGAATATTTCGAGTGGAGAGAGGCACATATCTGCAATGTCCAAGTGCAATATATTCATGAATAAATTGTTTATACTGTGCGTATAATTGATCTGACTTGATCAGTTTCTGTTCGAGGTTTAGGAATCGCTTCTTTGCGAGGAAAAACGATTCGCCCAATTTTTTATATTCGTTGGGAGATTTGAAAGGGAGATCTACTTGGAATCTACCAGATGATAATATTTTAAGTGACGATTTAAAAATATCTTCCGCTTGTTGCTCCGAAGGAGTTAGGATTTTTGGAGTACAAGTAGAAGACGAGATTTCTTCTATTTCCCAAAACGACCGTACGAGTGAATCGGTATTTTGAGTTTGAACGAACAAGGATACTTCATTTCGAGGTTGAGTATTTTCTTGAATGTTAAGTATAGAATATGAGTCAATTGACCCAGATGATTGAGGTACATTTCCACCTACAAGATAACCGAGATGAGTATTTGTTAAGGTAGGAAGATTAGGGCCTAATTTTATTAACCCGTAAGTAAGTAAGTCGAAATAAACATCTGCTCCAAGCAGCATTTGAACTTCGGCAGGAGTACAAAATTCTGGATCAGCTAGGTGAATGTTTGGTGGAATTTTGAGAGCATTAAAATCCAATGTAATTTGAGGGTGCTTACAAGTGATGGTTGGGAGAATCGCACAAGAGAGTGTAAAATGTTTTGTGGGATTAACATTTGAGAAAATATTTAAATCCACCATTTTATTCGACGTCGAACAGATTTCGGATATTCCAGAAATTTGAAGACTTTTTGTGTAAGGAATACATTTCAAGCGACTTGCTAATTCCTCAGTGATAAACGAAAGCTGACTAGCTGAGTCTGTAAGGCAGCGAACCTTAACGGGATTATTATGAGAATCATAAATTGTAACACATGCTGTTTGGAGTAGAACCTCCTTTTTGCCTGAGAGTGTAGAGAGAGATGATGCTCGGTAGACATCATTAGACTGAGATTGATTTGCTATTCGTGGGATTGCAGGTGAACTTGAAGTTTCGCTTTGAGTATTGGGATCACGAGATACATTAGAGTGAGTACGAGAATTTGGAGTATCATGCATATTGTGAGACTGGCGAGTATTTTGAGAATTATGATTTTCTTGTGAGTCTTGAGAGTGACGAGTGTTTTGGAAATGAGTGTTTCTAGTGGGTAGACTACGAGAATCTATATTTGTTCTGAAACTCTAACTATTTGAGTTATGAGTAGAAGCGTTAGAGAAGTGGAGCAATGTGTGATGTCTCCTGTTACATTTAGCGCAATTTGACGCAGAGGTACATGAGCTTGCTGAATGACCACTAGCCAAGCAGTTGAGACACGCTTTCTTTGCCTTGACCGTTTGAAAACGCTCATCTTCAGACATATTTAAGAATTCCCGGCAAGTGTATATTTTATGAGAGTTATTTTGACATAAGAAACATTTAAAATACTGATTATTACTACTATACTGCAAATTATTGCTAACTGTGTTAAGAGAAGTAAAACGAGAAGGTTGTTTTTGTTTCGGAGAATGAGAGTATTCAGGAACAAGATTTTCGAGAATTTTGCATTTTCTTTCAATAAATTCAAGGAACTCCATTAAACTTGGGAGTTTGTTTATATTACGCTCGGTTTCAAATGATCTTTTAGTATTATAGTCTAATTTTTGAGTAAAGAGATTGATGAGAATTAAATCAGTGAGTTGATTCGAGATGTTGAGGTTTTCTAAGGCAGCGAGATGGCTTTTAATTTGAGTTAAGAAATCCCTTAGAGCATGTGCATTGGGTTTTGTAATGAGTGGAGCATTTAATAAACTGTTCAAATGACTGTTTACTATTAAATATTTATTTTCAAATCTATTGCATAAATTTTGTATTGCAATTTCAAAATTGGAATCAATTATTTCTAGATTGTCAATTAACTTTAACGGTTCATTCCTTAACACTGATTTGAGATAAATAAGTTTTTGAGCATTAGATAACTGTTTATCATTTGTTATTAATTTGGTGAAAACATCAAAAAAGCTGGGCCATTCTGAGATTTCGCCCGAGAAAAAAGGTATTTTTAATTCTGGCAACTTTACATTTTGAATTGTGCTAACAGATGGTATTACAGTTACAATAGGTTGAGTTTGAACTGGTTTTGCAGATAATTGCGTGATTTTCTCGTACAAATATGAATCTAAATTATAATACTGTTCTTCAACTATGTCTCTATCTGAACAATATTTATCAAAATCTTCTAATTCAAGTTCCTTTTGTAGGTTGAGATACTCGCGATAAGTTTCATTTAATACATTTTTGCGTGCAATATATTGACCGCAATCTAAAACTACATTTTGGTTTTTTGAGACAAATGTTTGAATTCTAGTAATACAAGCTTTAGTATGCCCTCTCAATTTTATAATTTTTGCAACATCAGTCATTTTGAACGTGAGAAAAAATAATACAAATTTTAAATACAACAAGAGATACTTAGTATCATGAACTAAATAATATTACCATAAAAATCTACTTATAATCACTGCGAATCTAAAATCTAAAAATAAAATGACATGCGACGATGCAAAAAACAATTCGTAAAAGTTACAATAAATGATCAAACCGCACATTAAGTCCAACCGCGACCTCACATAAACTCCTTATCCCTTGCAAGTGTCGATGTCGATATACCGGCCTCCCGGCGCTAATAGAACAACCTTGGATCCTGGAACCGCCAAAACTCCAATGTGTGTATATGAGAGAATAAAAACTATGTCTTTTCTTTGTGAAGAAATGAGGAAGCGAGTGATGTTTTTTACGAATAGTGTGAGAAAATCTTGAGTACTGCGTGAAAACGCCTTTGCAGAAACGAGAGATGATCGCCCTCGTGCTATAATTAATGAAAATTCAGCTTCCAGCTTTACATAAACGGGAACAGTTGCTGTATCCGGCTCGTTAGGAACATGTAGAACACCGGGGGATTTTATCTTCTCCTCCTGACGTGTTGCTCACTACCTGTTGGGGCAGTACCTTCGATCTGGTTCTAATTATATCTATTAATTAATTAAAATGTGTTACCTTACATTTGGCGATCACACTTCCCGTATTACACTTTAAAAAACATCTTACTACTTGAGAAACTTTATTTTGCGTTAATTGAACATTGTGTGTTGAAAAATGAGCGAATTAATTTTAATTAATCAAAAATGTGACAGTGACACAATGACTGATGTTTTTTTTCTAATAAAATTGAGAAGAGAATACGTGATAATCTCGCAATTATGTGCAAAGAGTATATGCAACATCTATCGTGCATTCTCGGGTACAACTCGACTTAAAACTAAAAGTAGTATTTTTTAAAAAAGGGTGTTCGTCATTTGGATCATAATTTTAGGTTGCGCTACGCAACAGCAGCCAATCTTGGAATTGAGTAATTTGTGCAGAAACATATCAGCTTGGGTTCGCTTTATGAGACAATTTAGGAAGGTTAAATATGTTTCTTATCCCAGAGTATAAACATTCACCTATAGGTCTGTGTAGTTTAAAGCTTAACTATCCAATAAAATTATTTTGAACTCTCAAGATTCAAGGAATCTGGTGATAGATGGGCTGATAGCTGATACAGTTACCAATTCCAAGCAGACATATGCCTAGGAGAAGGATGGGGAAGAAGAACACATACCTCAGGCTGCAGGGATAGCCTGCTTGACAGAAATGTGTAAAACTACAGATTTGGCTGTAGGAAATTTCAGTAGTGGTGGAAATACATTTCTATTCCGCTAGGAGAATATATCTCTATATTCCAGGCCGAGATACATGCACACCTCGCAGTGTGCAAGAGATATTAACATGAGGGCTTTCAAACTGAAACATAACAATATATGCGCACTCTAGGCTAGTGTGAGAATGTCATGAAGGACTCAATAGACTGGCAGATCATAACACTGGCAATGAATAAGTCGATGAACTTGCCAGAACATCAGCTACAAAATACTTCAGTCCAAAGCCAGCATTAGGAGTGCCAAAAATTACTGTCTCTGGACATAAAAAATCTTGCCTGGGCACAACTTAACTATTACCAGAAATGTAAACCAGGTAAGCACATGGTAAAATGTATATTGGACAGAGATGCTGTAATACAGCTGGAGTACTGTGGAAAAGAAACAGGAATCAGCTCAGAGTCATAACAGGGCATAACTTCCTTACTGGACATGTGCCAGTCAAGGTACATGTGCACCCGATGGAGCTGATTCATGAATACATATGCTGCAAACGCTTGTGTGCTTGTGAGGCATTAAATCACAAGTGGCATACACTTTTTGGGGACTTCAATTGAGTCCAAAGCATATGGTACCAATCCGCTAGACCCATACAAGCCTGTACATGGTTCCAGAATTCTGGAATGGGTATCACGAAATAACAAAAGTTATTTATAATCACATAAAAACAGTTTCCCAAAAAAAGTCCAGATCATTGTGACACATTTTGAAGCCCCCATTATAAACCAATAAAACTTCGAGTGACACTGAGGAGTAGGCAGATTGAGACCTCAGTGCCGTTTGACGCTTCTTGTACTTATACAGAATAAGATACTGGTATGTCACGAGTGAGGGGAGTAGGCAGATTGAGACCCCAAACTCGAACGGAACCGTATCACTCTTGATAATGGCTCCAAAATGGGTGCCGAAACGTCGAGTTTTCAATTCTCAACGCAGTTCTACAGTATACTCCCTCTATAACGAACACGGTTATTACGAGGTTTCGCTTATAACGAGGTACATGAGATGTCCCGTGAAATTTGTATTCAACTATAGCGCTCTATAGCGAGGCAAATCTGGTTATAACGAGAGAAAATAAGATCAAAAAACGTGTTTTTTACGTTTTTGGCCCGGCGGTAGCTATAAATAAACCCTTTTAAATGCCGCCCGCAATAAACTCTTCGGAAATTTACAATTTATGATTCACAAGTGTCATTGTAGGGGGTTGACCATTCACACTTAATAATAAGAAGGTCCTAATAGACAACATGTGGAAAGTGCTTTGAACGTTGTAAGAAACTACCCAAAGACAAAACGCAAATGAAAAAGCATACAACTGTTTCACATCTTTAGAAAATATGAGAGATAGAATACTGGACAATTTAACGCAGTCAAAAATGACAGACTTCTTCCAATTGCAGAAGCAATAGTTTATGTTATCCTTGAAAATACACTTTATACAGATTTACAGAATACATATTTTTTGTTTTAACGTATATCATTGACAATAAAAGTAAACAACTTTTTTTCAAAAACGCCATTCAAACAATATTTAGCATCTTATGTTGCTCCGAATGGCTTCACTATAGGAAGTTAATGTTTTAGAAAACTACATATTCGTATGTATGCACAGTATTATTGTTGTTTGATATAACGAGATCGGCTTATAACGAGGTAATTAGTCTGGCATTTCAGTTCTCGTTATAGAGGGAGTATACTGTATATATATATATATATATATATATATATATATATATATATATATATATATATATATATGTATATATATATATATATATATATATATATATATATATATATAATATATATATATTGGATTTGAAATTTCCGCGGGAGCTATATGTGGTTTCAGTTGTTTTCCGGGTTTGACTCCGCGTTAAATCGTTTTGGTTTTTAGAAAAACTATTGTTTTGGCGACGTTTCGGCAAGGTCACACTTGCCATTGTCAAGTCAGATTAGTTCTGCTTCTTCTTGATGTTCCAGTCGAACAGTTCGACTTTTTCTATTATACTGTGAACTGAATCACCTTCATTTTGGGTGTGACAACGAACAAGGTACTTGTTAGTAATAGAATCGATGTCCAAAATATTGACAGCAAACAGGTACATGGCTATTAGAAATTTTTTTTTGTTGGTTCCCACAGTTATCGGAATAAATAATTACATCAACTTCTGGGCTGGTTATTGACAATTTATTCTTTTAGATATTAATAAACGCAAGATCCGATTTCTATTGCCCCTCTATTCCCCATCATTTTATTTCAAGATTTTTAAAAAATTTAAAACTTTATTAATTTCACAATTTTTTGAGAATT
The DNA here is from genome assembly GCF_040954645.1 of Diabrotica undecimpunctata. Taxonomy (NCBI): domain Eukaryota; kingdom Metazoa; phylum Arthropoda; class Insecta; order Coleoptera; family Chrysomelidae; genus Diabrotica; species Diabrotica undecimpunctata. Next base: position 66,802,200 of record NC_092805.1, read on the forward strand.
GGTCTTTTTTCGCCTTTACTTTTACCACTGTAAAGTTATAACAGTTTAAGCGAGATTTGTAAAAAAAATGCAGAACTTTGTCCTATTGGTACAGGTAACACTGCTTGTAAGTCATAAGTAGCCAGATGTATATTGTTATCAGAATTTTTTGTGTTCAGTTTATCATTAGTTTTTTCTTTACGACTAAGATCATTTTTGTCTAAGTGACTTTCAATAGTTGTTTGCATATTGTTTTTCTTCTGCTCCGGCATTTTTAAAAGATTCGCATTGGTCACAAAGATCTTTTTTCAGGATAAAAAACCATATATTAAATTGGCTGTTGAAAATACGAGAATAAAAATCGTAGGTTGCTGACTCTTCTTCTTTTGCTTCTTTTCGTTCCTTTATATAGTTCCTGTAAAGTTCCGCAATAGTTAAACCACCGTCTATGTATTGCCTCGAAGAATCAGTTGTAAGATAGTGAGTTTCAATTTGTGGAATTGAACTTATATGGCTACAAACAGGATCCAAAATTTTGTCACTTGATTTTCTTGAGACTCTCGTGCTTCCCACTTTTATCTTCTGGTATAATAGTAGTTTTTTTACTTGAAACTGCTTTAATTATAGAGCGAATAGCTCTTTCATTTATTCCAAAAGTATTAATCAGAAACGTTTTACAAAGCTGTTCTTGTTTTCCCTTGCCTGTAATGAAAAATGCACAATTTGTATTTCTGAAAGTGGTTTTTGATGTAGAAATACGTCAGAAGCTCAACTTATGTGGCTAAATACAAGAAGCCAAAAAATCTCGCTGTCTTTGCAAGGACCCTAATTACCAATACTCTTTACTGTGTCTCTCTCTTCAGATACCCTATTTGGACATTTCAAACGGCAACATTACGTCAATGTTGCCTCTCAATAAGGAGCAATCCAGATAAAAAATGACACAGAATACAGTTACGTCAATATTTCCGCGTATTTGTGAAAACACCTTGGATCAACAATAACATAAAATACAATTGCGTCAATGTAGCACCATAGGTAAAAGCACAAACTCGGCCTATTGAAGCACAACTATACATTATGTCATTGTTTCTCCGAGATCGGCTGATTTTTCAAATATGAGGCATCTGCTCCCTGGTATCCTAAAGCTGAACAACACGTCTGACAGTGATCTGACGAATGGGGTAACAAAGTTTGGACCCAATCACGACATAAACTCTTTTTCAATAAATTTGCAGTTATGTCAATGTTCCACTGCGACAGCGATATCTAGATTAATAATTAGATTCTTAAGTTGCCTTGAAAGTATTAATGTTTGGACAGAAAGGATCCAATAGGAGGTCATTGCAAGAGCTGAGCATATTCGACAAGGGAAAATGATGAGCATAATCAGTCCTATGAAAAGGTGCAGTGCAGTGTGTCGAGTTCTATGTATTGTGTTTAAGTGTACATTGGCTAATAATGAGGGACAATTAATAACATTGTTTAGAATTTTAAACAAAAATAACATATCAGCTCTCAACCTGCGGTTCTTCAATGTAGCAATTGAGACATTATTATAGTTCTATATATATATATATATATATATATATATATATATATATATATATATATATATATATATATATATATATATATATATATATATATTCATATCTATATATTCATATATTATAGTTATCTATGAAATAATTTTCAGTATTTTTTATATTAATATGTGCTTTAAAAGCTAAAGATCTTAGAAACTTCCTCTGAACGCTCTCCAATCCATCAATGTATACTTGATGAAATGGGGACCAAACAACAGAGCAGTATTCAAGACCTGAGCGTACTAGAGAGCAATACAATAATTTGAATACAATAGGTGAGAGATCATGGCTGTTACGATAAATAAAACCAAGGAAATCCTGTTTCCCTAATTTTAAGAAAATTGCTTCTAAATGTCAATGCACAATCCAATAATACACCCAAATCTCTTATCTCAGTAACTGAATCCAAGAGTACATCATTAAGAACATATCTATTAGCTATTTGATTATTTATATGACCATAAACATATATTATTTACATCATCTTGCAGAAGATCTCTATCCGATTTATTATGTATACAACGAAATAATTTATAGCTTAACGAAAATAGTAGGTGCTGTTATCTACCTCACTTTCTGTTATTCTGGGTCTTTGAAGGTTAGAAAACTTCACTTTTGCAACAAAAAATAATTGATGTTTTAAACAAGTAATAAGGAAAGACAAATATTAAAATCGTGCACTGTTTATAGCATAATTTTAAATTTAGTCCAGTTTTAAAATTAAAATATAATTGCATCTGATATGACTAAAAATATAAAAAATGTTAATAATTATAGGGCAATTGTTTGTAAAACTAATACAAATTTTTTAAAACTAATTAATTAATCCCTTCATTAACCTTATCAGAATTTAATTATCCTGTTTATGTCAACAGACTAGAAAATACATTTGTGCAAACTCCTATGAAGTATTTTGTTTTTGATTGCTATTCTCTTTTTATGGAGGCGTTAAATTTGACGTCAGCCTTGACGTTTGGCATACCAAAGTGGGTAATAACAGTTACAAATAAATATACATTAAATATTCATACTAGTATTAATAAGAAATGAAGGTTGTTGATTTTATTCAAACTACAAAAACATACCAAAATCATATAACTATGTGGCAAAGTAGTCGATGAAACAATTGAACATACACAAGCACTGTACAGTTTATTAACACATCGTTATATTACATTTAAAGATAGTTTCCACAAAATTAAAATATATTTTAAAAACTTGAATATAAATTCACATTATATATCTATCTTACTGACAAATGAATACAAATCAGAGTACATAATAGACCATATTGAGACGTCACGTGAAGTGTGATTTCCATACATCGTACATCGTTGCCAGGTTGCCACATAAATAGTATGTATCGTCTTAACATGAGTTAGAATCTATGGAGAAGCTATGAGCATATTAACGTGTGTATTAAAAACGGCGTAGGTAGGCGTGGCTAACGATGATACCAATATGGCGGTGGGATCATGGCCGGACTCAATAATATTAAAACTACTACAAAAATATGACTAGTTATTCAGAAGATTTAATCATAATCTAAAAAAGTGCAATATATTTTTTATAAACTATGATTTATTTATCCAGCGGTAAACACTAAAAATACGATATATTATACATAAAGATAAATTAATACAGTCAAATACTATTAATTTATTCTCTGAAGTACGGGCCATTACTTTGTGTACATATTTGTATACTAACCCGTAGAACGTTATCACACGTTATTCCTGAAGATTTTTTATTAACATTGCTTCTGCTACTGCAACTTCGTTGAGAACAAGAAACCATTATTATGCACTATCACAATATATTATTACAGTTTCTATTAAAGTATTATAAAACTAAAAATATTCGAAAAACAACAAACGTAAACAAACATATACGATCTGTCAAAAGTGACAAAACAATCTTAACAATATGGCCGAAGTGAGGTCGTTTTTGGTCACGTGATGCCCTCTCCATAGATTCTAACTCGATGCGTCTTAACCATAAATGGGTTGAGTTTACCAAAAGTACAAGCTGAAAATAGCCGCAAATGTCAAAAATATTTCGGTTTGGCAGTGTTGACATGTTTTTATAATGCATAATATGTTGTATGCTTCAAATATAAAGAGATAAAGCTTTTAAAAAGTACATTTTGATTATATTATTTTGTGAATTCTGTAATTTTTAATTTATATGAAACAATAACGAGTAAATATTTGTCTCTTTCGAGATTAATTGCAAACATCTGTCGTAATCTGGCAACTGCTGATTGGACGATTGTCAAATGTATCCTCGAATGTATCAAAGGGTAATTGCTAAAAAAATTTATATTAATTAACTGCAATTAATCTACAAAGAAACAAATATTTACTTATTATTGTTTTATATAAATCAAAAATTGCAGAATTCATAACATAATATAAACAAAATGTACTTTTCTAATCCTTTATCTTTTTATATTTGAAGCATACAGCATCTATATTATAAAAACATGCCAACACTGCTATACCGAAAATTTTAGTTCCATGTTTGACATTTGCGGCTATAATCAGCTTGTACTTTCAGTAAACTCAACCCATGATACTATGATTAAGAAGATAAGATATTGCCAATGACGTATAATATATATTATAGACTAAGCAGTCCCGTATTCTCCCTATATAATCGGGTGTCCTAAAGATCTCCACTCAAGGTATGTTTACCAAAACAGCGGCGTGCTCATTTCTATTTTAATGACAATAATTATTTTTTTAATTAAAATTAAATATTTATGATTTTTTTGTAGTATTATTATTAAATTTTTTTCTCTATAAGAGAAAAAATTATTTTTATAATGTTTGTAAAGTACATTACCTGAATTTTAATCATTTTACCAAGAGGAAATATTGAAGTTTTGCCTAAAGATTAAAAATTCTCATGTTTTAAATTGTATTAAGGACTATTGATTATTATTTAGTGTGAAGGAAATTTTGATAAATAAATCTAATCAGGTTTGCATTTTTATTAAGTGCTGCGAGTCTATTTAGAGAGTCGAAAGATTGCTAGAAGTCTATAAATAGTAAGTGAAAATTTATATCACGTTCATGTCACTTTTCAATCAGCTGTGTTGGCATCTATGGTTGATTTTCTTTTTCTGAAGCCTGGCGGATATTGCCCTAGTGTATTTTCGGTAATTTATCTATTTCCCAATGTGCTTGACAATATTTTGTATGTGGTGTTCAGTAACATGATTCCTCTGTAGTTATTGATATCCTTCGGTCTCCTTTTTTAATATCGTTATTAGATGACCCTTTCTCCACTACATCAGTATTCTTTCTGAGTTCCCTGTATTTTTTATTAGTTTAAGAATCCAGTGCATCAAATTGTCTTCTTAATTTTTTATTAACTCATTTTTTATTATTTCCTGGTGGTTTTCACTGTTGCAATAATTTCCTTGTATAAAGCAACTTGTGAAGTTTATATTAAGGAATTAGGAAGAAAATTAATAGGTTACTTGAGTGCAAACAAACAACACCACTTTTGAATTCTAATTTCGTGTTTTGTTGTAATGAATAAAAAACAAACAAAAAAAACATCAAATCAATTATACATTTTTAACAAAAAACATACAAAAAAAATAAATCATAAAACATTTTGCAACATAATTAGTAATTTAATTAACGCATTAATGCACACAACGTAATAAATACAGTTTCAATTACTTTCTAAGACATACAATATGTTGTATATAAAGATACAATATGTTATAATAATAAATAAGTTGTATACCAAAGACTTGGATAATTGTAATGGTGGTGTGAATATACAAAATAGGACAAGATAATGCCCTGCCTAAATCGCACAGGCCGATCAGTCGTACATCATTTTTGTTGAAGGCAACAGAAAAAATTCTTAATAGACATATTAAGGGAAGACCTTTGAGGGATCATTCTCTCAATGGCAACCAGCATGCATATCAAGAAGGAAATCAACAGAAACAGGAGTGGACAAAGTAGTTCAGAAAATCAGTCACTCAATTAATAATGGAGAGAATATTTAGAAGGCACGTTTAATAATGCCCTATCAAATAGATCCACTATCAATGTGTGTTACTATGTGTAACTGGATCAAAGCAATGCTGGAAAATATATTGTTGAGTGATTAATGAGGGCTATATGCCTTGTTATCATTAACTAAGAGGCGTCCGAATGACCCCTAATGGACTGTATTAATTTCACCAACGCTTGATTTTAATCACACCCCGTCCCGGGATGGTAAGTTTGTCTAATCCTTTTTTAATATAAATTAGAATAAAAAGTTGAGTATAGTAAATACAGATTTTATTTCTGAATAAACGCTAATACTAAAAGCATGGACCTTATATAAATATTAATTTAGCACAATTTTGTACCGAAATATGAAGTCATTAAACACTATACAGATTGAACGAATTTAAAACGGAACATACAAATTAATATATGTCTGTTTGAACTGCATTTAAAATAGTGGACCAATATAAAACTTGGACAAAAATAAATCCATACCCGGTGATAGACATTGTATAAAATATAGTTCAACTATCTGTCTCCTTTAAAGGAAAGAGGAGCTTGCCTAATAGTCGGAGAGATAGAGCCGAAATTTTGAACTGATCAGTAATATCACATTTCTCTATTGGAATATATTCATTGTAACTGAGTTAAGACTTTGCCTTACAGGCGGACGCCCCTCGTGGTACAGGGGGTGGCTATACAGGGATGAAGTTGTCATTTTTTTCGGAAAAATTAACGATCGATAATATGGCTGAACATTTGCCCAGAGTAAGATCTTGGTATAACTAGACGAAATCCCAAAGGGCGGACGCGAGAGTGGATACATAAGGGGTGGCGGAGAGGGGTGAGGTTGCAATTTTTTGTGGAAAAATTAACGATAAGTAATATGTCTGTTATTTTCATGGCTCATTATTTAGCCCCTAAAAACTCTAAATCCAAAAGAGCGGACAGCTGGGTTGGTACAGAGAGCCATAAAACGGGGTCAAATGTACCACTTGCCTGCGCATTTTAGGTCTCGGTAACAATTTTCAAACTGATTTTATTATGATATTTTTATACCGATTGATTTGAAAATTTGTATGCTCACTTCTGTTACTATTCTGAAAAGCGTCAAGTAGAGTTTTCCTCAAAATTTTCCAAAAAAATTTCCGTAAATGAAAATTTTCGTATTTTTTGAGGTAAAATCTAATTTGTAGAATCCTTTCGATTTTCTGTCAGTTATACCATGAATTTTTCCAAAAATTTTCAAATGATTTTTCCGATAAGAAAAAAAAAATTTAGAAAAACTTTAAAAATTTCGTCATTTTTCTCACTCTCACTGATGTCATCACATTCATCATCTTCGTCACTTTCACTTTCAATAATATCACATTCATTATCTGCTTCATTTTCAATCACTACTTCTCGAATTGATTCTGGCATCTGAGGTCCACTAAACCATTTGAATTTATATGTTTCATCTTCAAACTCCCAACCATGTTCTTCAACAATCAATTCTGTTGGTACTTTTTTATGAGCATTTGTCCAAATATTTGAAATATAATGGGCTCGCAGTAGATGTTGGTGTAATTCATCTTAACATGGTGGTAAGCTTGAAGCATCGAAATTTTTTAGTTTTTTTTTTTTAAAGGCTCGTTTATATCATGCAACTTATACTGCCGGTTAAATAGTGAAAATCTGACATCGTTTACTTTTCTTTTTGGAATTGTTCTCGTCAGTCCTGTTCCATATAAGTGACATATGAAAGTTTCTAAGGTTTCAAAAACTTCATTACAATCGAAGTCAGTTCCACCAAGTTGGATAAAAGCATCTTGATAATTTTTACATTTAGCGCATGCGTCTAGAATTACTGATCTAAATGGAACGCGCATCATTATTATTTTAATATTTTAAAATAATAATGATGCAAAATTAATGTCCAAACAGAATTTGTAAAATTATAATTAACTAATGAAAAAAAAATTCAATCAATTTGAAAGTTAAAAAAAATATTGAAAATATCTAAGTACAAAGTAAATTTCAAAACTTAAAAAATTGATAATTCCACTATTAAATTGATTTTTATTAATAATTATTTGTAAAACGTTAAAGGAATTCTACAAATTGAATTTTACCTATTGATAAATAGAAATAATATATTTTGTATTTGATTATTAATGTAATAATAAATAAAATTTTTCTTATATCTGAACAACCATTATTTATGCAATATAAATTTAAAAACCTTTTTATTGTAATAAAAAATTACTAATTAAAATAATTAATAAGTAAAATTACTATTTGTTATACCAAAAATATTTAATAGTTAACATTATAAAATTACTTTAATTTAATAAAATATCAAATATCAAACATTTATTCAATTAAAAATTAATTCGTAAAATCTTTATATTTAAGAAAAAATGTGATTTGTAAAGTAAATCTAAATAAATAGTTTGAAAAAAAAAACATTATCATAATATCATTTTAAAACTACAAAATATTCTATAAAAGATTCAGACGATGACGTAGAGTTTTATCAAATGTTTTAGAAAAGTTTTTCTAATTTTTTTTTCTTATCGGAAAAATTGTTTGAAAATTTTTGGAAAAAAATCATGGTATAACTTACAGAAAATCGAAAGGATTCTATAAATTAGATTTTACCTCAAAAAATTACGAAAATTTTCATTTACGGAAATTTTTTTGGAAAATTTTGAGGAAAACTCTACTTGACGCTTCTCAGAATAGTAACAGAAGTGAGCATACAAATTTTCAAATCAATCGGTATAAAAATATCATAATAAAATCAGTTTGAAAATTGTTACTGAGATCTAAAATGCGCAGGCAAGTGGTACATTTGACCCCGTTTTATGGCTCTCTGTACCAACCCAGCTATCCGCCCTTTTGGATTTAGAGTTTTTAGGGGCTAAATAATGAGCCATGAAAATGGCGGACATATTACTTATCGTTAATTTTTCCCCAAAAAATTGCAATTTCACCCCTGTCCGCCACCCTTTATGTATCCACTCTCGCGTCCCTCCTTTGGGATTTCGTCTGGTTATACCAAGATCTTACTCTGGGCAAATTTTCAGCCATATTATCGATCGTTAATTTTTCTGAAAAAAATTACAACTTCATCCCTGTATATCCACCCCCTGTACCACGAGGGGCGTCTGCCTGTAAGGCAAAGTCTTAACCCAGTTACAATGAATATATTCCAATAGAGAAATGTCATATTACTGATCAGTTCAAAATTTCGGCTCTATCTCTTGGACTATAAGGAAGCGATAAGTGGTTTGACAGCATAATAACTGCTTGTTTAGTCTAGTTTTCACAGTGATTCTAGGCAACCTATTTGGGTGGAGTTTTGACTTGTTCTTGAATGAATTCAGCATCCAGCAGCCCGCTGAAGTATTGGATTTTTATAATATAATTATTTGACAACCTTTTGTTGGCCAACCACCTAGAGCGGAGTTGAGCCGAAATACATTGATTTCGTATGTTCCGTTTTAAATTCGTTCAATCTGTATACCATGACGAAATAGTTCAGAATTCAAATAAAATGTCAAAATGTTTTTATATCTACCAAGTCCTGTCCTGAGCAAGGTTAAAACTGGAATCCTGGCTGTCCTTACAGGTCCTTCTTGTTGTTGAACCTTAATGTGGTTGTAGCACTTATAAACACTTGGATTTATTCTTGCATGAATACGGCACTCTTAGCTAATTTTTACACTATTACAAATACTTCAAATTATAATGTATGGTATTGATACGAGTTACCATAGATGAACTATTACTATTCTCCACGCTACGTGCGAATACTTTCCAACTACTTGCGAACATATTTCATCGATAAAAAAACCATGATTCTCATTTCGAGATAACTAGCAACATTTTTATAACCCTCAACGGTGTAAGGCACTTCTCGACTCTCAATCTCCGAATCTTAGCGGAAACGACAACGACAACGTCTGTACGCCCCAAAAGTGGACTGGTACTGACTGTTTAAAATTGATTCGACCTTCTTCCAATGCATAATAATTCCCGTGATCTGTGACGTAGTTTGTTTACGTTTAATTTCTAAGAACATGGCTTTCGAAAAATAGCCTCTGTTTATCTAGGTAGATTCTCGGAACATTCTCCCCCCGCTGGCTTGGCCAGAAAAAATCCATATATTGAACTCCCCAGCAACTTAGACGAATTTCAATGCGAATGATACCTTACACGTAAAACTAAACTACAAACGATAAAAATATATATATAATACAATGTTTAATCCAATCCTATAGGACTACAATTCTGAAGATGGTAATCGACAGATTTTGGTGATTGGTCTCACATACTCTCCGACCTGAGTTTTTACTTTAACGGACCTAACTTTGTTATCCCGTCCCATGTAAGTCTCTATAATTCGTCCCAGAGGCCAAAGCAAAGGAGGATTGTCTTCATTTTTAACAAGTACTAACTCATTGAGCTCAAGATTTTTGGTAGGTATCCTCCACTTTGGTCTATGCTGTAATTGATTTAAGTAATCCTTAACCCATCTTTGCCAAAATAATTGCTGTGTTTGTGCAATCTTCTTGTAAAGATTTAACCTATTTTCCTTCACCGAAGTAACATCCAATTCTGGATACGCTGTCAAATTGGTGCCAATCAAAAAATGTCCTGGGGTAAGACATGTAAAATCATTTGGGTCATTAGATAATTGGGTAAGGGGTCGTGAGTTCAATATAGCTTCAATCTGTACAACTACTGTATAAAATACTTCAAAAGTGACAACATTTTTTCCAATTAAACGATAAATGTAGAACTTTGCACTTTTAATCCCACTCTCATGTAAACCTCCCCAGTGTGGAGCCTTTGGTGGTAAAAATTTGAATTCTATTAAATTTTCTAAACAATAATTTTTTATATGAATGTTTTGTTCCTTATTTATTAAAAACTCATGAAGTTCTTTAAGCTGATACCGTGCTCCAAAGAAATTGGTTGCATTATCACTATAGATAACGGTAGGATTTCCTCTACGAGCAGTAAAGCGTTTCAACGCTAAAAGAAAATCTTCGGTAGTCAAACTTGAAACTACTTCCAAGTGGATAGCATGAGTAACCAAGCAAACGAAAATAGCTATATAAGATTTTATAATTGGCGCTTTTCTAAGGTTAGAGCTTTTTGTTAAAAAATATCCACCGTAGTCAATGCTTACCTTTTTAAAGGGCCTAGAGACAGTGACCCTATCCTTGGGCAAGTCTGCCATGATTTGTGTCATTGGTTGACATTTAAAACGAAAACAAATCATACAGCGATGTATCACTGTCTTCGCCTCTCTTAAACCGTTTAGAGGCCAAAATGTTAACCGAAAATTTGACTGAGTGGTTTTGCGCGCCTGCATGTCCTAATTTTATATGCATATCCCTTATCATAAGCGAAACAATTCGGTTGTGAGCCGGTAATAAAATAGGATGCTTTTGATCATAAGGAACCTCAGCATTCTCCAATCGCCCGCCCACACGTTAAAAACCATCTTCTAAATTGTACATAGGTGTCAACGCCGCTAAGTTTTTATTTGAACAAATTTTATTTGCTTTTAAATCAGAAATTTCTTTACTAAAATATTTTTGTTGAAGCTCCCGTACTATAAGATCTGTTGCGTTATTTATTTCCCTAGGAGTTAAATTCTCGGTAAGTTTATCTAAACCCGTTTTCGAAAGCCTACAATTTTTTATAAATCTTAAAACATATGCGAAAATGCGTTGAGTTTTTTTATACGAGGAATATCGATCAGAAGCCAATAACCAAATGCTATCATCTACTTGAATAGCTGACAATACGACGTTTTCGCTTCGGGAATGTTTTGCAACTTAAAGTTTATTCTAAACTGTTCGTAGTTTATATTTACTAATGACAAAAAGGGTGGGCCATGCCACCACATGTGCGAAGCACCCAACAGCTCTTTCACTGCCACACCTCTACTAGGTAAGTCTGCTGGATTCCAATTAGATCGCACATGGTGCCAAAGAAAATTCTTACCTATTGACTGTATAGCCGCTACCCGATTCCCAACGTAAACATTCCATCTCGACGAACTGGAATTAACCCAATATAAAGCTATCTCCGAATCCGACCAGATATGGCTTTCTTTGATCAAAACACGATTTTTAAAAATATCTAGAAGAGAACTAACCAATTGGGTACCTAAACTAATTGCACATAATTCTAGCCTGGGAATCGTCGTTTTCGATAAAGGTGCAACTCGCGATTTTGACGTAATCAATACCGACGAAACTGTTTCATTGCTATAAATCGTTCTCATATATACTACTGCCGCATATGCGGTCTCACTTGCGTCACAAAATGCGTGCAATTCTATTTGACTAATATTTTTATCTACAAAAACTAAGCGAGGAATATTTATTTTTTTCAATTCACTAAAATCAGAGCAAAACTCCTTCCAAATCTTTAATAAATGCGGTTCGGTAATTTCTGAATCCCAATCTAACTTTAACAACCAAAGCTTTTGTATCAAAATCTTTCCTCTAACGATAAATGGTGTCAATAATCCCAGTGGATCAAAACATTGAGCAACCAACGATAGAATTTTTCTTTTCGTGATTGGCCCGGTTTTGTTAATTACCGGTACGACAAAGCTTAAGGAATCACTAACGGAATTCCATCTCAAACCAAGAACTTTATTGGAGTGTTCTTTTGATAAATCTACATCTTGTAATTCCGAATTTTTTGCACGATTTTGATAATTTTTGGATATTTCGGTTGAATTTAAAACAACTTTATGTAACGTAAATCCAGATTTGTTGAGCACTGTGTTCAAGTCAATATTTAGTTTATTTAATTCCCCTATGGTATCACATCCAGCTATGATGTCATCCATATACGTTTGTTGTGTTAACATGAGCGACACTATTGGATAATTATCTTTATTTTTATCTGCGATACCTTTCAATACTCTCGTAGCCAAGAAGGGAGCACAGTTCGTGCCAAAAGTTAATCTTTGCATCTCTATACATGACAGCTGCTCTCCGACATTATTTCTCCACAATATATTTAACAAAAATCTGTGATTTGGATTTATTTGTATCTGCCTAAACATTTTTTCAACGTCCCCTACTAAGACAAATTTGAAGGTTCGAAATCTCAATAAGATATCGTACAAATTAGGTTGCACCTGATATCCTTTTAGCATGGTATCATTAAGTGACAGACCGGTAGTGGTTTTCCCACTTGCATCGAAAACAATCCTAACTTTAGTCGAAAGACTCTCTTCTCGAATCACTGCGAAATGAGGTAAAAAGTATTTATTCAAATTATTATTAAATCTTTCCAATGGAATTACTTTGGCGTGATTTAGTTGTAAATATTCTTCTATAACCGATTTATATTCGGCAAAGTGAACTTTATTTTTACCCAGTTTCTTCTCGAGATTGAAGAAACGGTTCCTAGCCATAGCTAGCCAATCTTCTAACTGTTCAAAATAGTTATTAGCCCGAAACGGCATATCTACTTGATATCTTCCGTCCGGAAGTATAACCGTGCTATCTACAAAAATTTGCTCGGCCATTAACTCATCTGAGTTTAAACTTTGCTTTCCTTTCGGTATGTCCTCTGAGTACCAGAACTTTTCTATAACGTCTTCTAGAGCTTGCGAATTTCCCGAAGAGATACACACGGCGCTGTATCTTCGCTTGTGTGATGAGATTCTTGTGAGCTTGATTCAAAACACGCGTGAATTGAATGTTTTTCCTTTTGTAAAGGACTTTTTACGAACGAATTTGGTATTGTACCGGCTACTATCCACCCCATTCGAGAGTTTTGAAGCGTAGGCATATTTTTACCTAAATGATGCATACCCTCAAGTAATAATTTGTAACAATAGTCTGCTCCAATTAACAACTCTATATCTGACTTTACGTAATAGCGACGATCTGCTAAAACAAATTCCGATGGAATGCTAAATTTTTTTACGTCGATGTCAAACTGAGGTAATTGACAAGTTATTTGATCCAAAATACCACAAGACATTTTCAATTTTTCCGAATTATTCAATGAGTTTATTACAATATTAATTATTCTGTGAGACCTCGCTACGCTAATCCCGATTCCGGTAATAAAGGAATTACTTTCTTTTGCAGGGTATTGTAATCTTTTTGCAAGACCTGCCGTAATAAATGATAGCTGACTTCCAGGATCAATTAGCGCTTTTACGATTATCTTACGACCATATTTGGAATACACACAAACACTGAGAGTTCCAAGTAATACTTTATTGTCAATAGAAGTCGATGAAAGAGCTGTCGGCATAGAAGCGCCTTCTTGGAACCCGGCGGACAAAGTATTTGGCGAATCAGAGTTATTTATGGTCGGTTCACCCACTGGTGACGAAAAATGTAAAAGTGTATTATGCTTCTGTTTGCAAACGAAACATGAATGTTTATTCTTACAGGAAGCTACAAAATGCCTTCCAAAGCAATTTACACACAGTTTTTTTGTTTTAATGAAATTAAATCTTTCTGATACAGATAAATTCTTAAATTTTTTACATTGAAATAACAAATGATTTTGTAACGAACAGAAATTACAGAATATTTTGGCATCTGTGCCAGTTGCAACAACTTTATAATTTGTCTTGTTTTGCGAAAAAGAACTAGAAGATTTATTTTTTCCCGAGGATATAACGTCTGGATTTCTAATTGGAGCTAAATTCTCCAGATGCGTTGATCTTTGTTGAATTTGACATAAAAAACTTTCCACTGTGATTTCTACATTCCGATCACGTGAAAACTCTAATGCCCTTAACGTAGCCGAATCAAGTTTCTGTTCTATCAAGGATATAAGTATCCAGTCTAACTTATTCCTATCTGTTAGCCCTAAATTATCTAGAGCTTTTAGTTTATTTGATACATGTGCATACAATTCTCTGAGCTGCACATGGTTTGCATTGTGAGGTAATGTTTTAACATCGAGAAGTTCTAAAAATAATGTTTTTGTTAAGATATGTTTGTTTCCATACCTCTCTATTAAAATATCCAAAGCCAATTGCAAATTTTCAGCTATAACCGGAAAATTCGAAATTAATTTAGCCGGTTCACCACGAACATACGATTTCAAATACATGAGTTTCTGAATATCCGACAAAGAAACGTTTTGTAAAATGGTTACCTCAAAAATTTGAAAAAACGAATCCCATTCTGTTATTTTACCCGAAAATGGTTGTATTGAAAATTCTGGAAGTCTAACCGCTACCGGCGAGATATTTTTTGCTATATTTGGGATTACCGCTTCTAAATTTGAACTAGATTTTCCCAACAGCTCTATTTTTGTACTTAAGATATCGAAACACTCCATATACACAGTGTCCGTATCTTCCCGCATTTCTAACAAATTTTCATCTATCAAATTAGCTTCTAAGTATTTGTAAGCTTCGTTAAAATCTCGATATGCTTCTTTAAGCATATCTAATTTGACAGTTATCGCGAATTTACTATTAACTTCATCTAAGTGATCCCTAATCCAAGTTTGTACACGGGTAATGTTTGCTTTACCAATTTTTTTATTGGAGCGAGCTGTTAGTTCATCCATGTTACCCACAAATATTTCCAAACAAATATAAATCGAAAATTGATATAAAACCTGTATTTACCTCAAACTCTTATATTTTTTTTTATATCCGGCTCGAAGGACCAAAAATGATTAATGAGGGCTATATGCCTTATTATCATTAACTAAGAGGCGTCCGAATGACCCCTAATGGACTGTATTAATTTCACCAACGCTTGATTTTAATCACACCCCGTCCCGGGATGGTAAGTTTGTCTAATCCTTTTTTAATATAAATTAGAATAAAAAGTTGAGTATAGTAAATACAGATTTTATTTCTGAATAAACGCTAATACTAAAAGCATGGACCTTATATAAATATTAATTTAGCACAATTTTGTACCGAAATATGAAGTCAGTAAACACTATATACCATGACGAAATAGTTCAGAATTCAAAAAAATGTCAAAATGTTTTTATATCTACCAAGTCCTGTCCTGAGCAAGGTTAAAACTGGAATCCTGGCTGTCCTTACAGGTCCTTCTTGTTGTTGAACCTTAATGTGGTTGTAGCACTTATAAACACTTGGATTTATTCTTGCATGAATACGGCACTCTTAGCTAATTTTTACACTATTACAAATACTTCAAATTATAATGTATGGTATTGATACGAGTTACCATAGATGAACTATTACTATTCTCCACGCTACGTGCGAATACTTTCCAACTACTTGCGAACATATTTCATCGATAAAAAAACCATGATTCTCATTTCGAGATAACTAGCAACATTTTTATAACCCTCAACGGTGTAAGGCACTTCTCGACTCTCAATCTCCGAATCTTAGCGGAAACGACAACGTCTGTACGCCCCAAAAGTGGACTGGTACTGACTGTTTAAAATTGATTCGACCTTCTTCCAATGCATAATAATTCCTGTGATCTGTGACGTAGTTTGTTTGCGTTTAATTTCTAAGAACATGGCTTTCGAAAAATAGCCTCTGTTTATTTAGGTAGATTCTCGGAACATTGAGTGAATAGAAGATTGTCACAAAGGTGCAAGGAGAGGTTTTGGCCAAAACTGCTAAGGGTGTCCACAGGGGGAGTGTTTTCTCCCCTCCTCTGGTCACTCCTGGTGGATTACTTGATGTCACTTTTTGACGCACACGGGGGAAGAAGTACATGCCTATAGGGATGATCTAGTAATTATGGTAAGAGGAAAATATGGTAATTTTCTTTCCAGCACACTCCAAAGATCATTAAATATCCTTAGTAGGTAGTATGACATGGAAAAATTCTCTATCAATCTTAGTAAAATATGTAGGAGTAATATTAGATAAGCAGCTTACATGTCACGCCTAGTTGGAAAGAATAACCTACAAAGCAAAGGTTTCCCTTTCTACATGTCAAAGAGTGTGTGGAAAAATTTGGGGTTTGAAACCCAAACCGATGTACTGGCTATATATGACTAGTCAGATCTATGATTACGTATGGCGCACTTATATGGTAGTTTAAATAACAACAAAAGACCACTTAATAGAAGCTGAATAAGCTTCAAAGACAAGCATGCTTAATCATAACACGAGCAATGTTGACTACCCTAACTGTCTCATGGAGGTCATGCTTGATCTCTCTTCATTACATATATAGATGGAGAAGGATGTGAAGATAGGAGCATACAGAAGGTGGATAAGATGTCAGGAAGCAGGGCAAAAGGATACCTGGATCAAATCTGGAGAGATAATTAAAAATTACCTAGATTTAGAAATAGTACCAGATGCAATGCAACCTAAATATAATTTTGAAAAATCAAAAAAAAATGCATTGGCCATTGATAAATTGTTGGCAGCACCATCAAAAGTTAATGAATAGACTTTTATGCCTGAATTATAAATAAAATTTAAGCAAAGATTTACTAAGGATGCTTTTTCTTATCCACAAAAACTCTCAATTAAAAAATATGCAACTGGCACTTTAAAATTGTCATTTAAGGCTACTAACATAAACACCAGTGCCTCTCATGCTTCTGGTATATTATCAGATTCTATATCTGTACCAAAATCTACAGAGCCAATACATTTTTTCCCATCCCATTTTACTAGCTTACGAATAGACATTTCGTTCAGCACTAAATTACACACAAGTGTAACACAAGTGTTTTATTTTGCTTCCCTGCTTCTTCAACTTTGTTTTTTAAAGCATTTAAAGCTTCTTTGGAAAATCCGGGTGCGCCATCAACAGTTTGGTACCATTTTGTTATGGTTGATGGGTGTGGTAATGAATTATTAAAAGCTCTTCTTACAAAATCATAGGCTTTTGCTGAATACAATTTAAAGCCAGTGCAAATGACCTTAATTCTGGAGAATATTTGACACATTTGGCACCCTTTAAAAATCGTTGAAACAATGCTTCGGCTGATTCTGGTAAAGAGGCCTAAAACAATAAAAAATACAAAAATAAAAGAATACAATAATAATTTAATTTTGTTCTTTATGGAATATGTGAAAGTAAACTTACCAACATCACAGATTCAGCATTTTCTGTAACATACAGTTTTTCTTTTAATGATTGTACCAATGCGTTTAATGTTGTTGCTTGTGGTTTTCATCTTTTAGTAGATTTTCTTAGGGTGTCAATTTGTTTCTTCTTTTGCTATATACATGTTTACTGATTCCATGTATCTTTTTCTTTTTCTTGGGCAGTCTAAGTCCGACATGGAAAAATCCCCCACATAATGCTTCCTAAAAATAAAAAGATTTAATGAAGGAAAAATTGCTTATTCAAGGATATAAATATAATGCAATGCAAATGAAAAATTAAATGAATATTGCCTCTTGTTATTTTTTTTAGCTATTAATTCTCTATCTGCAGCATGCCCTTCAATATTTTCCTTGCCTAAGAGTTCCTCAGTTTCTGAGGCAGACAAAGTTAGTTCACTCCTAGCAGTTCGAAATTTAAATTGTGGGTGTCTGATGGACTAGGGAGAGCTTTAGTTTCTACCACCTCTTTAACGTCTTTAGAAGACCTGTAACAAAAAAAAAAAAAAAATTTAGAAGAAAAAATAAACAGAAAATTTATATAAATATTGAATACCAATGTAAAAATTTAATAAAAACATTGCCCACCTTGGTATAGGTACTGGTTTTGCATTTTCTTTTAGACGAACAAAGCTAGATTTCATGATAACATCATTTGGATCAAAATGATCACAACAAATACGCGACCATCTGGAAGGCTTGTTATTATTGAATTGTAAAATGTATATCCAAATTTCCTGTTTTTCTTCGTCAAAAGGAAATCTATGAAAAAAATTAGTAAGAAAAATTATATTTAAATGATTTTAATAAAAAAAACGACAAAAAATTTAATGGAAATTGTTATTTCAGTATAATGCATAACAATTTATTTATTTATTAAATAAATAACAACTAAACGCCTCCACTGGCTATCAAAACATAACCTAATATTTATAAAACATAAATATAAAAAATAACTTACTTGAAAAGTGATAAAGTTTCGCTCTTCGAACTTCAGCGACCACAAACAAGACACCTAAATGGCATTTTACTAAAATAGTAGGTAAATGACTCTCAAAATTTTTAAATAAAATTTGCTTGTCACAAAAAATATGTAAACACACAACTTCATATCAAAACAATAAACAATAACAAAGGTATTCATGTTGTGGACACTTTTTAAAGCATTCACGGAGTCTATATATTATACATTGGATATTGCGCATAAGTCGTGACGTAATTGGAGACTTGCACGTTCGTAATGTCAGTTTTTTGTATGTGTCAATAAATAATCTTTATTAAATAGTTTGGAGATATCCTTTTGTGTACGATTATTGTAGTTATTAAACCTTTATTTAATATTATTATTTTGCTAATTAAATAATTTCATCACAGAATGCATAAAAATCCCATTTAACTTTAACAAGAATTCAAATTCTACTCTCCAATGACGGCATGCGCGAACACGACCGATTTTGTGCTACGGGAAGATCCTATCTTGTTAGTCATAGTCTTAGATTAAAGAAACCATAGATATAACGTTCTGGCAAGAAACAGATGCGCAAAGCCTGCCAAATATTTCACGTTAGGGCTAATGGGTGGGAGGAGTGACAGGTACGTATTCAGCATAATTTTGGAGTAATGAAATAACGGCGATTTAATTATTAAATAATTTATTTAAAACAATAACTAAAACTAATATGAGTTAATTTAAAGTAAAGTATTCGGAAGTTTTGCGGATATTAGTGATTATATATATATATATATATATATATATATATATATATATATATATAGTGTGACAGGTACGTATTCAGCATAATTTTGGAGTAATGAAATAACGGCGATTTAATTATTAAATAATTTATTTAAAACAATAACTAAAACTAATATGAGTTAATTTAAAGTTTTAAAGTAAAGTATTCGGAAGTTTTGCGGATATTAGTGATTATATATATATATATATATATATATATATATATATATATATATATATATATATATATATATATATATATATTATATGTCAATGGTGAAGTTAATTGGGTTAGCAGCTGAAATGAAAGCCAAAGTGTGCTCTTTACAACGAGTTCGTTATATTTCATTAAATTTCTTTAACACCTTCAGACGAAAAGCTATTTGAGGTTTGGAGGCCATGATGGTATACAAAAAAAACCATGTTTAAAATTTTAGTGAATAAAAAACACATCGAGTTATTGGTATGTGTAGTGCAATCGAAGGCTGAATTCCCCATACAAATTAAGTGCATACTTTCCTGTGAGTCAGTACAATAAAATTATTTTAAATACATTTCTGTCCCATATCCGGGGCTATTCTACGCGAACGAAACATTGGTGGTATTAGCAACCAGAAAATAGTGTTAATTTATTATACAGTATCCTCTTACTGACAGTCTTATCTAATAAATTTTTATTATAATGGTGTATTCTAATGTTGGTGTAAGTTAACACAATCATTTTAACTAAATTAGTAAAATGTGACGTTAAAAAGTTTTGTTCGGAGAAATGGATCTTGTTATTCTCAAAAAGCTTTTTATTTAAAATATTATAAAATACTTGGTTATTTACAACATTTACATTTATTCTTTTACCTATGTTGATGTGATATTGTAAAACTTTTTCTGCGGTGCTACAAATTAAAACAACATCAGCTGAAGGGTAAGTTAATGCATTCCATTTATCTTTCTGATTAATGAAAGAAATCATAAAATCATTTCTGTCTCCACACAGGCTCTCAATACAGTCCTCGCATTTTAACTGGGCTGCAATTTTACGGGCATACCCAGAAATGTATGTTATTACCTCTTTTTTATATTCAGAAACATCTATACAAAATATAATTTCAGACAGATTATTGGTCTCGTCCAATGCGTCATCAAATTCATCAACCATTCTCTCCTTGCTACATGATTTATTGATTATTTCACAAGGCTTCATAATTGAAATCATTTGCAAAGGAATACAATTGCCCATAAATGAATCTCTTAATTCAAGATGCAGCATCATTTTTTTATACGCGCTTTTAAATTGTCTAACTGTTGGGTTATTGTTGTGACCCCCCATCGATCTAATCAACCCAAAGAATAATTCGACATGATCTTCACTCAGCTTGTATGTAGGAATGTATGCTAACAATTTTGTTTGAACTAATTCTTTATATAAATATCTTAAACTTTTGATGCAAAACAAAAAACCAATAATACCCATTTTTCTTCTACTTTTACATACCAGTTCCATATCTATAAATGTAAGTGATTCCAAATAATCTGAGGTTTCCTTTAAGAAGTTTTCCATAGAAATGTAATTTTCTTCATTAATAGGTTGCTTGTATCCCTTTTGGTAAATAGTTCTAGAATTAAATATATCAAATAATTTATTAATAACTCGGATAAATTTAACAGTTGCTTCGGAGTTTTTAAATGTTTCTATTTGTAATCTTTGATTTAAAAATTCGATAGCATCAGCTACAGAATCGCTAAGTAGTTGTGTTGCTAATCTTACTTTCATTTTTTGATTTTTATATGTTACGTGCTCTTTTCTCAATTTATTAGCTAAATGAACACCCTCCTCTTGTTAAATTTCATTAAGTTTTACTACATAATTCCATTTTATAACTTCACCGTTGCCATCACGTAAAAATAATTTACCTCCTAAGGTATTGCGTACAAGTTTAACCATATGGCAAGGATAAAAAAATACAGCAATTTCACGACCTGATGTAGGATCTAAAAAGGTAGATTTCAAATTTGTTATGTCGAAAATACATCCCAATTCTTTAGCCATTGTAACATTATTGGCTGCCCCGTCAAAAGTGACAGAAATTATTTGGATACCTGTTTCATGAATCAGACTTAAGCACTGAAGTAATAAATTCTTCTTTTGAACGCCTGTTAGACTGTCAGTTAGAAAATATCCTAGCGGTAGCTTCCACGAGTCATTAATACTAACTAACATGAAAACAAATGCGTCTTTAGCAACTAAATTGCATTCAGTTTCAATGTCAACTCCAAAATCAACGTAGCCGTAATGTTTATTTCCATCCCACTGTATCTGTCGACGAATGGCCATCTCATCTATAGTTAAACTACACACAATCGTATGCTCTGATTTGTCAGCCTTTACTTTAAGTAATTCGAATACTTCGGCAGTAAATCCTGCGTCCCCATTTAAGTTTTGGTACCATCTAGAAATTGTTTTTGGGTGTGGAAGTGCTGAGTTGAAAGTATCACGGACAAAACTGTAGGCTTTTGGGGAATAAAAATTTAACGTAAGTGCAAACGTTTTAAGGTCAGTTCCATATTTGCCTTGATTAAAAATTTGCCTTTTTAAAAATTCTTGATTTGGTCCAATTTGGCTTAAAATTTCTAAACTTTCATCTGACACTTTTCCTTTCAAACTATTGATTATTATATTTAACTTTGCAACCCTCTTCTTGTAATGCTGAAGACTTACTCTAAGCTGTTTTATAGTTTTATTGGCTTTTTCTAAACGATCTTTCATTTTTCTCTTTCTTGGTGTGCTTTCCTACGACAATTATGAATAATTTAGATAGGTACTTACACACCACATAAATTCTAATTAACAAATGCTTTTTGCGTAAAATTAAAAAAAAAATATTTTTCTTTTACAACTTTAATACCCTGTATATCTATTTATTTTTAAGTAGTAAAAACTTACTTGTTCTTTTTTTGATTTAGGTGAACTTGTTGGCGTTGTTTGTGTAATGTTAGAACTTCCACTAGGTTTTTGTGCGTTTAATAAGAGTTTCTGAAAAAATGCTATATTATAACAAATGTTACAAAATTCAGTAAGTTCAACTTAGTCAGTTAGCTAGACCGGTTAGCATAAAATTTACCTGTTTTTTAGGTTCCGGTTGGTATGGATATGTAGATATTTCTACATTATGTTCTTCACGCATTGCAGTATTTTTTAAAATTGGTTGATTCTAAAAATATATAATAGTTTAAAGACTTCAATAAGTTATATTGCATGCATATGGATTTCAAATTTATTTATTGTAGGTACCTTAGTGGTTACAGCATTTTTCTTTAGATACATTTTAAACGGCGATTTTTCTCTGTCCAACGAATCTTCAGTAAAATGCAAATTACACATACGAGGGATTTTTGGTATTTCTTTTCCCTCTATATTGGAAAACAATATCCATGCCTCTCGTATTTCTTTAGATGCAGGGAAACTAAAACGAGTTACATTAACTAACTATTGATAGCAACTACCTCACCGAAAATTACAAAAAAAAATAATATCTATATAAGAAGAATGTAATGGTTTTTATAATTGATAATTACTTTATATTATGTCACTTTCAAATAAACCGTAGAAGTATCAAAATGATGACGTTAAGCGAAATTAAATATCATCACTCATTAATCTGAGATCACCACTCAAAACAAATTGCAGTTTATAAAATTTAAAAGTCCGGTTCTGAAGTACAGCGTCGAATACTTCCCCTCGATACAAATATGGCTACTAATGAATACAATATTACAAATAGAATATTTTAAACTTACCTAAATAGGTGAACTGACTTTTTGTCTTTCACACAATTTGCAGTTGAATGATAAATACAGTTCTTAATTATACACCGTGGAATTTTATAAAAAAAAGACACTAACACAGCCGAAAACTGAATACACAAAACACACAATTTAACGTAAAAATTTTAAAATAGTGAACAAGTCGTTGCCGGCGGACCGTATAGGGGTATACTCTGTCTGCTATTTTGATTGGCAGGACAAAGGAGTGTAGATTAAGGGGAAACGGACAGGCTGCGCACTTGTCGATGTTATATCTACGGTTTCGTTAATCTAAAGTAGACTTTACACTACATGATTTTATCATATGACAATATCATATGAGATTTGTTATGATTCCTCGTTTCTATGATGTTTTAAAAAATCGTGTTTACATTGCATGATAAGTTATGACTTATGATATGAGTGACAATGAGTGAGGTTTTATTGATTTTTTTTCTTTATGGTCATAGAGATATTAGACACAGTATAGATATCAACTATTAGATTTTGAAACCATTATAATGGAAGATCAGACGCCTTTGGTCTTGCAGGTGGCTCTTACAAAGAAATCGTGGACAGGGTATATCAAATTTAGTGTTGATATTATACCAAATTAAAAATAATTAATAAAGAAACTAAACTAAAATTATGACTAAGAAGACTATAAACCACTAAACTAAGAATAAAATAAACTAAATAAATATTAAAAGAAAAATACGACACAATAGCACACATTAGATAATAGGTTCAATATCAATGCAACAAACAAAAAATAAATAAATAAATAAAAAATGTTGTCTCTGGGTAAGGGAATGTTACTGAATTGACATAAGAATAAGGCGCGATATTTAAATATGTTGGTGTTACCCGTATTATTACCGAAAATCATATGATTTTATCATGCGGAATAGGCACCGTCCTATTCTCCTGTGACAAGCTATGACGAGCCGCATGACACTGCTTATGACAAAATCATATGACAAATCACACAGTGTAAACATGTAAATTTCACTTTATGACCAAACTTATAGACAAATCACATGATAAATCATGTAGTCTAAAGTGTGTATAAGGTCATAGTATCATGACTCAACCCATAGATAAATAATATAGTTGGTCCTTATCATCGGTCCTTATGGCCTATACATGATAAGGTCCATTCCGTATAAACCAGATATTTTACATATCTCTGCTATAAACCTACGACACAAAAGTTCCTATGGCACAGAATGTATAATAGCTTAAATAAACTTTTATTACAGACTTCTTTCATTGAAAAAAGAAGAATCATTATAAATATAATGGACAGTGGAAGTGTGACGTCACAACTGTCAATTACTTTCCAAACAAAAGTTGAAATGCCCAATCTTTAGACTTTTTAATTTCTATAAAGTTAACATTTTGCTTCCTCTGCTGCTTTTTCTTTTAAGTATAGTGTTTTTTACGATAATACCATGATAATTCAGTGTTCTATTTCTATGAAATATAGTTTAAAAGTTTAAATTAAAGACATTCTAACCTTACTTTATTGATACATGCATTTTATTGTTATTTTTATAAAACAACATGCTTTATTATTTACACAACCTTGTAAAATTGTTGTAGTAACTATTAGAATACTTAGATATTGCAAAAAGCGTAAAGATTCTGTAAAAAAATGAAAAAATAACGAAAAATACAAATTATCCACACTAAACAAGATTTGTTTGGAGAGTGAAACTGACAGATGTCAATAAAATCTACGTCATCACTTCCACGGTCCATAGTGGAAGTGGAAAGGAGTACAATATTCCATGATCTACGCATGTCCTCAAAATGTCAAATAATATGTTGGCGCGAATTCACCAGATTCATTTGTAAACAACATATTTTTGTAAAGTAAGTAACGTGTAACGTTGACGACGATTAAAATATTTCTTGTTCTTATCTTGTACTTGGCATCTAATAAAATAAAATGTCAGTATTTTGTTTTGAGTGCGGAAAAACTTTTTCATTTCAATACAATCTGAATAAACATTCCAGAACTGTACGTAATAAGGAACCTGAGAATATTGAATATATGTGTGATACAAAGTATTCTTGTGTTGATTGTAATAATGACTTGAGAAAACATTTGGTTGATAATCATAATTTCGAGAATGGTGTGGAAGATTTATATTTTAAAACTCATATGGGTATGTAGCAAGTAGATACTCTTTTACGACCCCGGTAGAAGACAGATCTGCTAAAGGGACGCAACCCTGCCTTAAGCAAGCCTTGACTTTCTCCACAGTCCCCTACCAAGGCGAAGTCATGTCCTAACCCAAAATTTCCATCAAATTCGTACATATCCATTACACATCCTAACCCACTACCAATACCATAGCACACTACCACCTAGCATTGAAACTTCCGTGTTAACGAATAAAACAATGATTGGCGCATCACCTAGTGATCGGGCGCGGAACTATATATACATGGCGCTAAATTCAAAAGTTTAGTAATATTGCCTAGGATTGTGAACTCACTTTAAAGTAAAGGAAAATCGATATAATCCTAAAATAACAAGAAAAATCCTTATCATATACGATAATAAATATTTTTCGTATACTTTTTGGGTTTTCTTGTTATGATGAGACTATATTTATTTTCCATTACATTAAAATGTCAAAGTGATTAAAAAAATTAAAGAATAAAATATAGAATAAAACCTTTATTTATAAAAATATTACAAGAAATGTTATATGTGTTACAAGAAATATGAATAATACAAGCCAAGTGTAGTATAATTTAGTTTTCTTAATGTTTTGACAACAACTGGTCAGTATTTAAATAATTATTTTGTCATTCTTATGTCAAGTTTTATGTGAATAAAAGCCTAATTCTGCAAAAGGCTTTTTACGATAATTTTAGTTGCATAAATTTACAACAGAGAAGTACTTTAGACAGGGACGGACTAAGACCTAGGCAACCTAGGGCCGGTAAATTTTGGGGCCCGGAAATTAGGTTTTTAATTTTTATTTTGATTTACCAGAATAACGCGGTATTGATTAATTAAAAATCCACCAAAATAAATAAATACATCTTTGGAATCATCTTCTATTCGATTCACCAAACAACGCTAATGACAAAAGGAACGAATAATTGACAATGACCACATCAACCTCATATCAATTTTTATAACAAGATCTAAAAATTACCGGAACCATTGACACTGGACTGGAAAAAACAAATGATAAATGAAGAAAAATATTGGAATGAAGTACGTAAACGCATGGTAGCGACAATTAAATTTATTTCTTTATATTCTTTAGCGTCTCGTGGTAAAAATTAAGTGTTTTTAGTAAAAATAATAGTAATTTTATAGGTCTTTGGCATATGTATCTGGGTTTGATCTATTTCTGCAGGAAAACATGCAAAAATATGTAGACTGCGGCACCACTACCAAACTATTTGTCGTGTATAATATGTGATGAATTTATTTCTATTATATAGAAAGATTTACAACTCAAAATAGTGAGCGAAATAAAGGAAGCCAAATTTTAAGAGCAAACACTTAACTATTTAACCTATTTGTGACACCATGCGGTTTGCTCGTACCGATGCTTTAAAATCCTTAAAGGAAAATTATGAAGAAATTAAACATTATTTGTGCATTTTTCTTCAAATAAAGATGAAAACCCGCTAACAAGGTGCGAAGCTGCCGATTTATATACAAACTTCTAATAATACGAATATGAATATGGTTCATTGATAGATGAAATCTGTTGGAGATGATATTGACCATTTATAAAAAGAATCCGAAAGAGTTAAAGGAACTGCATATACTAATGATAAAAAACGGCATAAAATATGAAAAATATTTTATCATGAAATTCCACAAAATAAAGTAAAATTTAGTGGCAAAAGCTCTACACGTTTAGAGCTTCTGTACGAGTCCTCTGATAATTCCTGGTAGGAATTCCTGGTCAATAAAAATTTTCGGATTACTACTTTTGCGATTTTTGTTTATTTTATTTAATAGTTGACCAAACTGACAAATAGGCCCGGAATTATAATTTTGCCTAGGGCCTTCTTTAGCCTCAGTCCGTTACTGACTTTACACCAGATAAACTAGAGGCTGATCCAAACTGTCAAACTTTTACCAAAGAATTCAAACATTGGTATAAAACATTCAAGAATTTTTTGAAAAGCAATGAATCTAAAGATAAATCGCTAGAAGATAAAAATAAGTACATGCTTTTAATAAATTTTGTCTCGCATACAGTCTATGATTACATAAGCGAAGCAATCAATCTGGAAAACCCATTGCTTTTTTCACACATACCCTCACAGATTCTGAATGAAAACATTATGCAATTTAAAAAGAAGCATATGCGTTGAAGTATTAAAAAAATGCAGACATTATCTGGTAGGAAGGCAATTCAAACCATTCACAGATCAAATCACTATTTTGTTTATATAGAATGCCGGCATATATAAAATCTGACAAGAGAACTAGCTTTACTTCACAAGAATTTATTAATTATCTACACTCTAAAGGAATATGTTCAAGTAGAACAACACCATATAACCATGAAGGAAATGGTTAAGTCGAAAGATACAATGAGTTATATGAAAGTTGGTGAATCTAGCAGTGAAAACCAAAAATTTAGACATCACTAAATGGGAAACTCCTTTACCAGGTGCTCTGCACTAGATACGACGTTTACTGTTGAATTGAATTGTTATATTATTGAATCACGATAATGATAAAGATGAAAGTCCAAATAACACACTAGAGAATTCTACTACTAAATCAATACCAGATGAGACAAAAAATTTACCTGTTCAATAACCTGATGATAATTATGAACCAAGATTGGAAAATTTAGATTTTCAATCTAGCTGTAAATCAGCTGCAACTAAAAAAAAAACCAAGATAATTGCAATATTTTGTTCAAAAATAGGGACGGGTGAATGTAGTATAATTTAGTGTTCTAAATGTTGTGACAAAATCTTGTCAGTATTTAAATAATTTGTTTGTAATTCTAATATCAAATAAAAGCCTAATAAGCAACAAACATCAGCCAGACATTCTGAGTTCTTTGTAGCACTTACACCCTAATCTAATAACACAAACTACCAGCGGTCAGTGAGAACTCTTACAGTCTGGCATTCTACTCACAGAGAACACAAGAACTCTGCTAAGTTGGAAACAGAAAAATTAAATGATTTAGTTCTAGAATGAAGTTTATATACATATTTTTTTATTCTTATTTATATATAATATACATATATAATTATATATATATATATATATATATATATATATATTTATATATATAATATATATATATATATATATATATATATATATATATATATATATTTATATATATATATATTATATATATATATATATATATATATATATATATATAAGTATATATATATATATATATATATATATAATCTTTGCAGACAAGTTAAATAGTAAACTCTTAATACATGAACAATATAATATAATTAAAAAAGAAAATCTAAAATAATATTTCCCTATACTGGGATTTAATTTCATTCGGTTTTACCAATGAACCTTAACCACATAAATATTCAAAAGAACTACAACTTGAATTTGTCAGCACATGCGTTCTGGCTAAAACAGAACCTCACATTTAAACTTTCTAACAATCAAAAAATTTAGTTATTGCCGACAATTCAAAGAATTGCCTCCTTTTAAATGTAGTTACATTGGGTTTTTCGATTAACCTTGGGTAAACCTTTACGTTTTAAGTTCAAAGCTACTATACATTTCCAACGTTAAAAAAAACTTTTTTTTGCACATAGTAACAAAAAACATCATTATGTTGTTACTAGCAAAGTTTTTTAATATTCTAACTCTACAATTCTAAGTTAAGGCAGGTTTACACGTATCCAGTAACTGGCGCCAGTCTCACTGGCATTCCAGTGCTTGACTAGGACAGCGCTGAACAGGTAAGTTTACACGTATCCAGTAGCTGGCGACAGTCTCACTGTCACGTCTGTTCCTACTATGTGAAGTCAGTCGTTTGTTATCATTTGCCAGTATCGTGTCGTGTTACTTTTGCAAAAATGGAGCTACAGCAAAAGCAGTTGTTGAAAAGAAAATGTGTTAAGAAAATGTTCGTCCTATTAAGGGAGGAGCTGATTAATATGTTGGAAGAAGAAGTGGTAAAGGAAAAACGATTGTGGGTAAGAAAATGGATCAGTGATAGATCTATAACAGGAGCTTCGTCTTTCTTATTAAAACAACTAAGAGTAGAGGATCCCACTGAGTACTGGCGTTACGACTTACGTCAGAAAATTTTGACCAACTACTTTCTCTAATAGAAAGTTCTATTCAGTATCAAGATACCGTGATGAGAGAGGCATTACCTGCAAAAATAAAACTTGAAGTAACATTGACTTATTTAGCTACTGGAATGTCTTACCGAAGCCTGAGTCACTTATACCGTGTGCCCAAACCTACTATCTCAAAATTTATACCCAAAGTGTGCAGGGGAATTTATGCAGCCTTAAAACAATATATTAAGGTAAAGTATTTATTAATTTTATTTACAATTGGCAATATTATAAGCTATTTTAATGAGATCCCTAGCGTCTTCTGCTTCGTCAAGGCTTTCAATAGGTGATGGAACACTGCAGCAGTCATCCTTGCAGTGGGAAGTAAAAGTCGATGAAGTTGCAGCACTGGATGGACTACCTTCTGGCAGTGCACAACTTGCAACTGGCGGGAAGCGTGGTGGATAATTTCTCAAAGATATAGGATCCCATTCAAATTGAGTATTTGGAAGTTGTTGCATCGATTTTGGAAATTGTTGCATACATTCAGAAAACTGCGAATTTTGATTAGCATTTAACTTCTTCGCTCGTATATCAGCAAGTCGGCATTGACTCAGTATGCTCTGTATCTTTTCCTGGGCACTTGTTGCCTGTTTATCTGATATCTTTTGTAATTGTGATGCAACACTCTTTCCAAATATTTCAAGGTCGTTTGGTTCCACTATCGGCATATTATCCTCTTGCATATTTTTTAAATCCTTAACCATTAAGGCCATTTGAGATAATTTGCTGCGTTTAGTACTAGTCGTTGAGATTATTTATATAAAGCTTTGACACTCAACATTAATAACACACATATAAAATAATGGACAAAATACATTTTAAATAAACGAAGTTTTACTATCCTGAATAAAACTTTAAAATGTATTTTGTCCATTATTTTATATGTTATATATTATATGTGTGTTATTAATGTTGAGTGTCAAAGCTTTATATAAATAATCTCAACGACTCGTAAGTTGCACTGACGAATTGTGATATATTGTAAATATTTACACATTCCTCTTATTACAGTGTTTTGAAAAAGGAATAAAACAATTCCGAAAGCTAGACCAAAAGTCAAAAGAGTGTTGCTGTAACATCCCGGCCAAACTTCTGACTGCATATATATACATATATATATATATATATATATATATATATATATATATATATATATATATATATATATATATATATATATATATATATATATATATATATATATATGAATATATATATATATATATATATATATGAATATATATATATATATATATATATATATATATATATATATATATATATATATATATATATATATAGAAAAAAGTGAGAACTTACATGTATAACATATGTATAATTGATCAATATCTTTCTTCCTGTTTTGAGCATGATAATCCATAACTTGTTGAATATATTGCGTCCCGTTTGAGATATTGATTTTCTAGAAAAATGAAAATGCGCAGAAACAAACGCAAATTTTAACAGTGTTCAATACGGTGTTTAATAAAATAGCATGATATTATTCGGGAATTAAAAATGGAAGACCTATTATCGAGTATTGTTAAAGAAGCTGGAAATTTAAAACTATACAACCTCAAACAACGAGCACAAGAAGCGCATGGTAATTTTTTTAGTTTTAGTAATATGTGTTTTAATGTTCTTTGGAATGTTTGTCCATCAGTGTTTTTCCAAGAATTGTATTTTTGGCATTAGGTATTATATCTGTATGTATCAGAAGCTCATTCAGTATGAAATATATCGCTGATATTCAAATAAATAGAGACAGCCAAAAATATGTTCTTGGAATAAAAATACTAAAAAACTGCATCGGAGTACCTACTTTAAACATACAAAAGGTTGAATTATTTATTAAGGCTTATTATATATTTTTAATAAAGGAATTAATTTTGAATACTAATTTTAATGACAATTATGACAATCAATTGGATATATTACATACTTATTTCACATTTCCATTTACTTCTAGAATAGAAAATTTGCAAGGTTGTTATTCTATTTTCAGCAGATTTACATTTTTTATTGTATCATAATGAGTATCTATGTCTGAGAGTTTGGTTTACAAATCTCGAAGTATCTGCTTTAGGTAACATTTCCATATTTGTGAATGTTTTTGAAATTTTTTAAATTAACTAGAATCTAAATCATTTAAATCTAAACATTTTAAATAGAGTAGTTATTATATTTTCAAACATCTTTAATATCTTTTTCTGCAATGTTACCATGGCTTAGTGATGATGATATCCAATTAATATAATAGGCATAATTTTTTTTTCGAGATCACATAGGTATGTACTATTCGGTAATAAATGAATCAACGTTTATCTGAACGTTTATCAAATCTGAAGAAACTACCAAAAATGTTATACATAGGCATCCAATCCGATACCCTATTAAATAGTAGTTCTTCTAAGGAGTTGAAACAATGTCAAAGTAGTAAACAGCTAAAAAAATTCGCATCCTTTATCAAAACAGGCACTGCAATTTTTTATCTGGAGATCTGCTACTGTATAGTTAATATCTAGATTACTTTTTCAATCATAACGTTATTTTTATTCGGCTCTTTATTTTACTAAATTTCTGTTTTGGGTCTTTATTGGCTTGAGGTAGTATAAATTTCAACTGTAATGAATATTGATAAAAAGAGTAGATGATTAGTTTACAATCCATCAACCTAAAATGTTGAAGAAAGAACTCGAGGATTACTTAAAAATGTCGTAACGATATAATTTTTATGGTCGGAAAAAGCTGGAGCGTTTTCTTTTCAAACGCTGTGAAAGTTCTCAATCCAATGACTATTGGATATATATATATATATATATATATATATATATATATATATATATATATATATATATATATATATATATATATATATATATATTTATTATTATTTTCTCATTTTTGTCACTTTGGTTTTAAAAATCAAAGAATGGAAAAATAATAATATCTTTTTTAATATTGTTTCGATAATTTTATACATTATTTAATTTTTGTAACTATTTTATTTATCATTGAATATTTAGTACATATAGTAGTCATGGGCGTAGAGATGAAAGGGACAAATATAATGATTGTTATTTTAAATTTCTTTTATGTATACGTTTATATGTATGGAGATAAATCTCAAAAAAGGTCGATTTTATTTTTAAATTAAGATTTTTTGGCATATATATGATACTAGTGACGTTATCCATCTGGGAAGAAAGAGTTATTCTTTCACCGAGAGTTAATTTAATAAGATTTTCACAATTAAGTAGGGATTTTGAAACGGTGCCACAAAGAATCAAAAAAAATCCAGTGACCTAATGATTAATACAAGTGCTTTCAAATAATATATTAATTTCTCCATGGTCCCATTTAAAAGTATCTTACAAAATGGCGCCAAGACGCTATTAATAAAACTGAGGCTTAGTTCAGTTACCTAAAAATTTAGTAATTCAAGTTTTAAGGTTCAGAAAAGAGTTGTTCGGGCGATTTGTGTTGTAATTATCTATTGTTATGTTATATATTTGTTATGTTGAATATGTTGTAATTATCTCCACAATTTATGAGAACAAACTATATACTAAGATTTTTGAGCCTTTTAATATTTATTAGTAAGGACTCAATAGTTATTATCTGTCTGTTTTTCTGCCTTTATGTGCTATAACTATAAAGGAAAAATCCTAAAAATTTGATACTTGATACATAGCTTGGTCCAAGGTCGAACCTTATTGAATTTCTTCTTCTTATTCTTATTCTTTATAAGCAATTCTGCTTGTTCATTGGCGAATTAATACATCTATGGAAGGTCGTCAATCCGTCTTTTGCCCGGCCGTCCGATACTTCTGGTGACTTACCTCTGGCGCTATTTTGACGACACGGGTCTCCCCCATTCTGCTTATGGGGTTATTCCATTTTAACTTTTTCTGTTTATTGTCTATTCGCTTGTACACTGTACGATACATTTTCTTCCAATGTACCGTAGTAATGTACCTAGGTAATGTTTCTTCTCAGCGTATTTCCTGTAACTCTTCTCAGTACTCTCACTCTAATCTCTGCCGTTTCCAGTAGCATTTGTGTTGTGGCTGTGTCGGGTCTTGTTTCTGAGGTATATGTCATTATTGGTCTTGCACTGACTTTATAAATTCTTGACTTCATCTCAGTGTTAATGTGTCTGTGTCGCCATATAGTGTTATTAATTCATCCTGTCAGTCTATTTGCTTTTTGTACTTGATTTCTCACTTCTTTGTCCAAGACTCCATATCTGCACAATGTAGCTGCACATTAGTAATAATGGTATTTTATTTCCATTACTTTTCATCAAAATAGTGATTCAATTAGACAAGGAGACCCAATGTCACCTAAACTTTTAAATACGGTGCTAGAACATGCTTTTAAGAATTTGGATTGGATGACAAAGGGAATAAAAATAGATGGAGAATATCTAAACAACTTACGTTTCGCCGATGATATACTTATAATAGCTGAAGATCTAGTTATGGCAAGAGAGATGGTACAGGAACTCGTTGTGGCTACAGAAAATGTAGGTTTAAATATAAATATCTCGAAAACAAAAATCATGACCAATTTGGTACCCAACCAGAACATCAGTATTGGTGGGAAAGAAATAGAACTCGTAGATAGATATAAATACCTGGGACATGAAATTATGATTGGCAGGGATAACCAGACTCATGAACTGAAGAGAAGAATCGGCCTTGGGTGGGCAGCATTTGGAAAATTGAGAGAAACTTTTAAAAGTGAGCTGCCCACATGCCTAAAGAGAAAGGTATTTGATCAGTGCGTCCTCCCAGTCTTGACGTACGGAGCAGAAAAACTTACCTTAACAAAAGCAGCAGCTACCAAACTGAGAGTCACGCAGAGAAGAATGGAGCGGTCCATGTTAGGAATAACTCTGCGAGACAGAATAACCAACGAAGACATCAGGAGAAGAACCGGAGTGACTGACATCATCGAGAAGATAGCCAGACTAAAATGGAGATGGGCAGGACACATAGCCAGAATGACAGATGGGCGATGGACAAAGAGGTTATTGGAATGGAGCCCAAGGGAAGACAAGAGAAGCGTCGGTCGACCACCTACAAGATGGACTGACGATTTAAGAAGACTCAATAAAAACTGGATAAGAGCGGCGCAAGATAGACGGGGTTGGAAACATGAGGAAGAGGCCTATGTTCAGCAGTGGACTCTTGAGGCTGGATGATGAGTGATTCAATCCTTCATTTACTATACTCCTCTATACTTGTCTATATATAGCAAACGATGCACCGTATACCTATATACCTAATTTTGTTTCTCTTTTTGCTCTCTCTTACCTATATCATTACATATGTAATGATTGTGCAGATTGACTCCCATATAAATTTGTAACGGCGAACGCGTGTATAGAAATATAACTTCTACCGGCAGTCCCACTGCACTGCCACACCCGTTTTTTTAATGGGTATTTTTCGGTATAGTATTTGCATATTGCAATTACTATGCCGAAAAATACGTTGTTAAAGATGCAAATAAAAAACTAGCCAGAAACAAATTACTTGGATCAGATATTCTCCCAGCTGAACAATATAAAAAAAAGGTGTCCTCGATGAATCCTTATTTAACAGTTAACAACTTTTATAATATTAATTTTCGTGTGGACATAGGTGCAAATGTCTCTTGTGTCCAAGAAAGTGACGTTTTAAATGTCATTAACAGTATCACGAGTGCTGCTACCGGATGCGATAAAATAAATATACTAACAATTAATATGTGCCTTCCGTTTTTGGCCGTATTTGACACATATTATGAATGCTTGTATTATAAGAGCAGAGTTTCCATCGATGTGGAAAACTGCTAAAATTGTATCGTTACCGAAAACTAATAATCCGACAGGTTTTAATTAAATACGGCCAATTAGTATACTACCTACGTTTTCAAAAATACTTGAGAAAATTATTTTAAATCAGCAACTACAGGTTCAATTAGATAAACATAAAATTCAGTCAGAAAATCAGTCCGGTTTCAAAAAGGATCATAACTGTACTAGTGCCCTTCTAAAAATAACTGATGACATATTTGGAGGATGCGATACTGGCTTAATTACAGTGCTGATTTATTGGATTATTCCAAAGCTTTTGATACGCTTGACCATTCTCTGTTGATTTCAATGTTTAAGCATATTGTCTATGCAGTTTATAGACAAGTTTAGTATTGTTTAAGTATATGTCTAAGCAGGCATCTGATGTTATTCAGTTATCTCAATAATAGAAGTCAAACTATTTATTACAATGGTATGACATCGAACTATCTTAAAACAAATAAAGGGGTACCACAGGGCTCTATATTGGGTCCGAAATTATTTAGTATATATACTTCAAACTTTCCTGCTAATTTTCTCTCCTGTAATCAGCACTATTTTGCTGATGACACTCAGATCTACTTATCCTTTAAGCCTGATGAGTTTAAACAGGCAGTAACTGCAATTAATTTCGAAAGAGTTTCTCAATTTTCTTCTAGCCATTGTCTTCGTCTTAATAACAATAAATCTGTAGGTATAGTTTTTGGTCCAGTGACACAAAAAGAAATATTTCTGAGAGATGTGGCTCATATGATCACCATTGATAATTCTTCGATAGAATTTAAGGCAACTGTCAAAAACTTAGGCTTACATATAGATCGAAACTTAAGATTTGGTGGTCATATAGACAAGTGCTGCAGTAAAGGTATGTACATTTGAAATTTATATTCCAATCTCGTCAAATATTGACTAAAGCCTTAAAAAAATTGCTGTGTGATACCTTGGTGTTATCACACTTTAATTATTGTGATACTATTTATAATTCATGTATTACAAAACGTGATAGTTATCGTATACAAAAAATGCAAAATTCTTGCCTTCGTTTGATACATGATATCCGTAGAAATCAACCAATAAGTTACAAACTTAAAGAAACAGGTTGGTTAAGTATGAAACTCAGTCGACATTCAGCTTGTTAATTCCAAAAAATTATTATTTTTAAAAGCCCACCATATCTCTATAATAAAATAAAATTTTGTACTGATGTACAGTATATTAACATTAGACATAAAAACACCATTTCTATCCCTTATCATCGTACACAGCACTACAAGCGATCCTTTACATATCATATAGCCCAAGTTATGAATAATTATACCACTGCTCTCAATTTTACTCAAAAGAAATTTAAAAAGTTCGTTTTTGCAATTCATAACATTAGCAATTATTGTTGTTACTGCACAGTAAATCAGCATATGCAAATATTCCAATGTATGAGCTTCCCCGATGTAATTGGGTAGGACTTCAGTGTTCACAATTTGTAACAGCGCACCTAGTTTTTTACAAGAATTTATTTTTGGTAGTGGTGGTCTGCTAACTGGGTTCGTCCCATTAAACTCTTGTACGGCACGTGCCATTTCACTTACCAGGCTATCATGCAACTCGTTACTATCCTGCTGCGTATTAACAGGTTGAGTTTCTTGTATGAGAGGTTCAGGAGTCTGCCCATTACAGTTTTCATTAGGGATTTGATCTATAACTCGCTCTGGGTTATGGATCTCCCGTTCGACTTCGCTTCTGATGGTATCGCGTCTAGTCTCTGGGATAATATTATTTCTTATAATTACCCGGTATTGATCTGCTATTCTCTGTTCAGATACTTGAATCTCTGGGTACTCCCTGCAAAATTCGGCATACAGATGTTGTCGATAGCCGATCGATTCTTGACCGAGGTTCGTCACCTTGGAATAGAAGCGCAAAATGTTTTCGTTTATAGAAACAGTCCACGCTGCCTCGGTCGTCCCGCTTAAGTGAGCGCTGGCTGATGTTCCAGCTCAGCATCTGCAGCGAGTAGAGCTTCTGCTGTTGTTTGGCTCACTTGTGGTTCTTCTTGTTGTTGGGCTATAGCTGATTGTATGACAGGGGTCCGCCTCTTCAAGAGAGAAAAAATATATCTTCTGTCTCTCTCTTACCTATATCTTACATATGTAATGATTTTGCCGATTCACTCCCGTACAAATTTCCAACGTCGAACGCGCGTATAGAAGTATAACTTCAATAATTTTAACTAAAGTTAACCTAGAAGATATAAAGCTAATTTTTGCTAGCCAAATTTCCGTTTAAGCACAAGAAATGCAGATAAATAAATAAAAACTATCTACCTTATTAAGTTATCTTAATACTTACATCCAACATCATTTATGGTAATTTCTTTAACTGAATTTAAATTTAAATAATATGTTGTAGAAAATCTAATACGTAAAACAGCTATGAAATGCCTTAACCAATAATCTATTTTTAACTATATTTTGATATATTGTCATTTTTGATTTAAAAAGTAGTAATATTAGAATTACCTTAAACAAAATTTCAACTTTATTTGTAACGAATCGGTAAATATTTTTAGATTTGCTTCAATCGCAGAATTGTTTAATGAGAAGTCCTTCACACGAATTAAGATCAGTATGTTTCGTGCCATTAAAATTATCATTCGAAAGTAAGAAAAGCAAATTGGTGTCTTTAGCTCTATCTGGATTTAACGTAAGTATGATCTTTCAATTTATGCAAACTTGTTTATAAATTGTTATCTTACATATTGACTTGTCCATACATTCAATGTATAATAAGTATATATAAGAAATACAGGATATTAGTGACTGTCGATATAAACAAAACCACCAGTTTATTAGGGCTGCAGTCAGAAGGTTAGAGATGTTAAGACACTGTAATATATATAAAAAAATGTGTAAATATTTACAAAATATCACAATTTGTCAGTGCAACTTACTAGTCGTTGAGATTATTTAAAATAAACTTTGACACTCAACATTAATAACACAAATATAAAATATAATAATGGACAATATAGGTATTCTAAAAATTTTGGCCAGGATAGTAAAACTTAGTTTATTTCTGACATATTTTGATAGTATGTTTTAACTCTAATACATAGAGAACAGAAAGAAAAAACAATGTGATTAAAGTGTAATTAGTTGTTCTTGATATTATATTTATTTTCAAGAAACAAGAGGCCCATATTGGGCTAGTTTTGATTTTTAATTATTAAACCTGTCTTAATGGTATGCAACCAGTTATGCATACAAGAATATGTAGAAGTTAATATTTATTTATGTTTTTTTATTTAAATATATTTTATTATTTAAATAGTATTTAGAATAGTATTTAAATATATATTATTTTGTTTATTTTAAATAATTAAATAAAAAAAAATGAAATTTTCTTCATGAAATAAAGTAAGTTTTACTATCCTGACCAAAAATTTTAGAATGTATTGTCCATTATTATATTTTATATTTGTGTTATTAATGTTGAGTGTCAAAGTTTATTTTAAATAATCTCAACGACTAGTAAGTTGCACTGACAAATTGTGATATTTTGTAAATATTTACACATTTTTTTATATATATTACAGTGTCTTGAAAAAGAAATAAAACCATTCCGAAAGCTCGACAAAAAGTCAAAAGAGTGTTTCTCTAACATCTCGGCCAACCTTCTGACTGCAGCATTAATAAACTGGTGGTTTTGTATATATATATATATATATATATATATATATATATATATATATATATATATATATGTATATATATATATATATATATATATATATATATATATATATATATATATATATATATATATATATATAAACTAAGGAACACTCGAAGAGTGGTGGGTTTTTCGGTCAAAGTGGAGAAATAAAAGACAAAGAAGGTGGCTACTTCATCTATTTATTGAAGACGTTTCGCTTCTTAATCAAGAAGCATCATCAGTTCATCTAAAAAGAACAATATGAAAAACCAAACATCCATGGAAAAGTTATGGACAATGGATATTAAATATTATGTTGTATAGACAATTAATTGAACTGAATACAGTTTACAAATTAACTCAACTTAGCACAGCAAAAGACATGTGGTAATGGTACATGTATATAAAAAATATGTGAAAAAATCTAAGTAAAAAACATTAATTTATAGAGAACCAAAAATATCATATGATATTTTCACTTCCAAAAGTATATAATTATTTAAATTTGACTTTAACTTTAGGTAACATTATTAAAATTGAATTATAGATATTTAAAAAAATATACAGTATACTCCCTTTATAACGAACACGGTTATTACGAGATTTCGCTTATAACGAGGTACATTAGATGTCCCGTGAAATTTCTATTGAACTATAACCCTTTATAGCGAGGTAAATTTGCTTATAACGAGGAAGTAATAAGATTGAAAAACGTGTTTTTTACGTTTTGGCCCGGCCGTAGCTATAAATAAATACCCTTTTTAACTGCGGGCCGTCCGCAATAAACTTCTTACAATTTATGATTCTTAGTCGGAAATGTAAAATTTATGATTCACAAGTGTCATTGTATTGGGTTGACCATTCACACCTAATAATATGGGTCCTAATAGACAAGATGTGGAAAGTGTTTTAAAGGTTTAAAGGGCAGAAACTTTATCCAAGGACAAAACGCAAATGAAGAAGCATAAAACTGTTTCACATCTTTAGAAAATATGATAGATAGAATACTGGACAATTTAAAGCAGTCAACAATGACAAAATAACTTTATACGCTTTATACATTATACATATTTACAGAATACAGATTTTTTGTTTTAACGTATATCATTGACAGTAAAAGTAAACAACTCTTTTTGTTTTAATGCATTTCATTGACAATAAAAGTAAACAACTTTGTTTTAAAAACGCCATTCAAACAATATTTATTAGCATCTTATATTGCTCCGAATGGTTTCACTATAGAAAGTTAATGTTTTAGAAAACTGCATATTCATATGTATGCACTGTATTATTGTTGTTGGATATAACGAGATCCGCTTATAACGAGGTAATTAGTCTGCCATTTCAGTTCTCGTTATAGAGGGAGTCTACTGTATAATGAAGTTACCACTCTTAAGCTTCTCAGTCGCTGTCGGTGAAATGCGACTAGAAATTTAGGTACCACGCCGAACGAGAAAAGACAGTAACCTTGAGGTCAAAAAAGTGAAAGAACAGCAAGGCAGTTTTTAAAAAGTTAATGTTGTGGCAGAATAGCCAGCAACAGGTGAAGATTGATTCAACCTCCATCAGTCCAAGGTTCATACATTTGGAACTGAGAATAATATAGATTCTATGAATCTATTTTATTATAAAATTTTATTAAATTATTTGAGCAGAAACAATTATTTAAATATGTAAAGTAAGTAAAGTAAGAAATTATTTTATTTTATTTGAAATTATTTAATATGAAAATATGATAAAAACTACACCTTAGGGGACAATTTTTAAAGTAAACAACATATTAAGCCTAATTCTGCAATATTAATGCATGATAAATTTGGCTCAAGTTACTAATGTCCGTTCTCTTATTGAGAGCGTTAGGGTGTTTAAGTATTGAACACATTTCCAAAAACTGTCTTTTAACGATATTGCGTTCATTGCCAAGAATCTTAACTTCATTAAAGTCCACTGTGTGTTTAGTGTTAATAGCATGCTGGGCAAGAGCACAAGTATGCTTAGATATATATATATATATATATATATATATATATATATATATATATATATATATATTTATATATATATATATATATATATATATATATATATATATATATATATATATATATATTTCAGAAATTTATTTTGTCAAATTGTTTGTAGAAGTTAATCCGAGACGAACGTTTTCAATATGGAACTGAACCAGAAGACGATTCTTTATGGTTACCAGCTCAGCTACTTTTAGCCACTTCATCATTTTTATTACAATGCGAGGATACACAAGTTCATATCTTAAGGGTATTTTTAAATTTAGCCTGCTCTACAAGTTGGGCTTTAAACGGAAGACTTGTAATGCTAATATTGGGAAGATGTGGAGATGCCTATGATATTGGCACTCAACCAGTTAAAGCCTCAGCTCAAGCTGCAGCAAGTCAAACTTTGACTGCATTTTGCTCTTTTCTTGGTAAGTTTTTACGAGCAAACTTAAATTGTCTTCATACGCACACACACACACACACACATACACACACACACACACACACACACACACACACACACACACACACACACACACACACACACACACATATATATATATATATATATATATATATATATATATATACAGGGATTCACCAACATACACAACATCACAAAAATATAAACATACACGAAAACAAAGAAACAAAGCAGAGACATAAAAATATACATAACACATACATAGGAACGTAAGAATATGTACTAATATACACATACGTACGGTTATATACATACATCGATAGAAACGCACAAAAACACATACATGGTTAAACAAAGAATAAACCATTTTTATGAATTATATTCAATAGAAATAGTCTCAGAATAACTTATTTTTGCAGATATCACTCATCTACATAATTATGTACCAATAAACTTGCCTAAGAAATTCTATATTTATATTATAATGAATTTCTTTTATATACGCATAGTTTCAAAAAATAATCATCACCCAAAATGTTTGCTATTATTAACTACTATTTTCAGAAACTAATGTTATAGATCATTTATAATAAAAATATAACGAAAAATATATATTTCTAATTATACGTATTTAACAGTTTTAATATCGTATATTTCCACTACGGGTATCGATGAAAGCCTGGATTCGAACTCTAATACTGTTAACAAGTCGATCAATCATTTTCTGTGACAGATTCTCCCATTCTTCTCTGCAGTCATTTTTAAGTTTATGTTAGGCTCTAGGAGGATTGCTTCGGATATAAACAGCTCTGGAGAGCACATACCATGCATGTTTAATGGGGTTAATGTCTGAAGACATCGAAGGCCACTCCAAATGGCGAATAAATTCTGTGTCAAGATAGTAATTAACCGCTTGAGACCAATGTGAGTGGGCGTTATCAACCATAAATATAAAATTTTCATCCACAGCTCCTCGGCACAATCTCGCAAGAAGTTCTAAAATCCGTGTGATGTACCGTTATCCTGTTAGAGTCTCGTCAATAACCACCGATTCCGTGCGTCCATCTAACCAAAATCCATCGTAGTACCTGCCCAAAACATAACACTGCTATAATATATACCAGCGAAAGGAAGTATGGGACGGACATGTGCTAGCTGTGCAGCTCTTATTGGCTCTCGCCAAATACGAATCCGCCAGGTATTATCACTATTTAACCAGATTCTGGTCTCGTCTAAAAAATCACAAAATTACAAAACTGTTGAGGGAACTGTATGTATACTTGAGCCCCACTAGGGACGGTGCACAGCATGTCTAGGTTATATTTGAGGAACCTAGGTATGGGTTGACACCTATAGCATGCCAATTACACCTTGAAAAAACCAGATCAACTAAATGGGTATTTAAATAAAATAGAAAACCAAAAAATATGTGTTTTATATAAAAAAGGCTTATTAAATATGTGATCTGATAAGGATAGAGATTTATAAAAGAGTAAAAATTGTGAATAAAATTTTTAATCTTTTATAAATCTCTTTTATGTTATATTATATATAATCTTTTATAAATTGTGAATACCAGGGGTGAAGCATAATTTTTGAAACTATCTTTTGTGTGCGTTCTATTGATAAAATAAGTCACTATAAGAAAGTTTGTATTTATTGATTTGCAATGTGTGTTTATGTGTATCTATGTGTAGATATGTGTATGTATGACCGAGTATGTATGTGAGTTTATGATCAGCGCATGTATTGTCTTATGTAAACAATAACTAAAGTTAAGCAAGTCTCTAAAATTTTCAGATGAAGAATGTGAAGAAATCCGCCAACAACAACAAAAACATATGAATTCTGGTAGTAGTACAGAAATGGTATACACAAAAACTTCAGCTGTTGCTTGTTTTAATGAAGCAATA
Organism: Diabrotica undecimpunctata; assembly: GCF_040954645.1. Taxonomy (NCBI): domain Eukaryota; kingdom Metazoa; phylum Arthropoda; class Insecta; order Coleoptera; family Chrysomelidae; genus Diabrotica; species Diabrotica undecimpunctata. The sequence goes on from NC_092805.1 coordinate 66,845,646, forward strand.
CCTGTTATGCAGTATATTTGCAGTAAACTTGAGGAAACAAAAGTGTGAGTGAATTTTTAATTTATATAATTTTAATCGTATTTACGTTAAAATTATTTTCAGTTTAACTAAATCTACGGATATAAAAATTTTTTTATTGGAATGTTTGTTAACATTTGTTAGCACTTTACCTAATACGGTACATTCCAACATTCACTTTACAACATTTTTGTGGCAACGATTCTGTCCATCATTAATAGCAATCCTTGGCACCCCTGGAGATTCTATGGTCCATTCTTTAACTACAAATCAGGCTAAAATTATATACAGGTAAGAAAAATTATTTAAAAGTGAATAATATAATTTGTACTATTTATAATATTTTTTTTAAATAAAAATACAATCACATGATCACACCTACACTCAAAATTAGATTATTATTCAGATTTAAGCCACACGGCTTTCACACCCTCTAAGGGGAAAATTTGATCATCCCAGATACCTACAGTATCAAAAGAAATGAGCTCTCATGGGGCTTTTTCGAACCAGTAGAATATACAGTTAAGACCACAGAATACACCATCCCAACCATTGGGATGGTGTATTCTGCGGTTAAGACGAACTTTATGTTGTTCCAAAAGTAAATACAATTGACCGTTTACATTTTACCAGCCTTAACTTACTGTAAATGACATATTGCACTAATATTTAAATTTTGTTTAGTTGATATCCATATTTCAATATTGGCATCTTCTGATTGTATTTAATAGATAGATTATAATAGATTATTCTTGTTAAGTTCGCCACATTAATTAGTATTGTTGGTCTCTAATGTGTCACTGGTTCGTCTGTGAATATTTTAAGGTTCTGCCTAGTTTGTAGTTGTCATTGTCAACCATACTATCTGGGACATATTGATAATAAGGAAGATGGTTAGTTTGAAGGTTCAATTTGTTGACTAGCTCTTCATAAAGGATCTTTGCTACTGAATCATGCCATTCTTTATAATTTGTTCCGATAAGTGCCTGGCTACTTCCGACCTCTAATCTTTTCGTAGACACTAATGTCAACCAATAGTCCTGGCTGACATCATTGGGATACTGCCCATGGAAATGTTTTTCCATTCATAATAATATGCGCATTTTTTCTTCCCTAGATAAATGGTTTTTGCGCATTTCTTGTTTCGTTAGTTTAAGCGGTGTTTGATATTGTTTTTACTCGGTATTTAAAAAAAAAATTAGTTTTCCAGTCTGTCATTCTTCTTTTAAATGTGCCTATCTTCTAGAGATGTTGGTGACCACATTAACCCATCTTATTATATTCACAGCAGCTCGAAATAAATCAGTTGACGTTAGACCAGTCCACTTCCTAAGATTAGCTAGCCAGGATATACGCCTACGTCCAGGGCCTCTCTTACCCTCAAGCTTGCCTTGTAGAATCAACTGTAAAAGTCGGAATTTATTATTACGCATGATGTAGCCGAAGTAAACCAATTTTCTGTTCTGTACGGTGTTGATAATTTCTTTGTCTTTTCTTAGCCTCTGGAGAATAGTTATATTCCTTGTGTCGTGTATATAAGAGACCCTCAACATATGTCTGCCTCTAATCGTTTTATGGTATCTTATGTAAGGCTCTAGCTTTCTACTCCATAGAGAAGGACACTAAAGACGTAACATCTAAGAATTCTTATGCGTATATAGTTACTTAAAGATAGGTTGCAGAGAATCTTTTTAAGGCTGTTAAAAGAGCTTCTGGCTTTTTCAATACGAGTTTTTATTTCGCAACTACGATCCCAAGTATCCTTTACATTGCAGCCCAAATAGCATATATTTTTTTTACTCTTTCTAACGGTGTATCGCCTATTGTAATTTGGGCGTTTATGTTGGTGTTCTTACTAATAATCATTATTTTTGTCTCCTTGCAATTAAGTTTTAGGCCGTATTTGTTACATGTTTCTACAACGTTATCCATGATCCTTTGGAGCCCCTGCGCACCATCTGCCAGCAACACTGTATCGTCTGAATATCTAATATTGTTTATAAGTTGGCCATGTACAGTCTGTCAATATATGATTTAAAAAGGTTAACTTAATTATCATTACTTTTATATATCTATAAGTTGTTCATGTGTCGAATATTTTCATTTTTCATTCCTTTAAAAATATATTAAAAATTAATTTCTGTATTTTAATTTTAATTTTATAAAATTATGAAAAAATTTATTATTTGTTTGTTGAAAGTATACCTAACTAAATCTTACGTTAGATTCATGTAACATGTAGCATACAAACTAATTTAGGATTTATTTTACATTCTAGCATTGGAATTCAGATAGTTCGTCTTGTTGGTCGAGAAAGAGCTCTTAGGCCAGTATTAGAAGCACTGTTTCACAGAATGCTTTTATTACCTAGTCCTCAGAAGAGATTAGAACCATTAAAAGCTGCAAAAGAGCTATTGCGCTCACCCGGAAGACTTGCAGATTTGCTTTTGTTAAGTGGACCAATAATCCGCCACGCTGGGGACGATATGGCAATTATAAGATTGTAAGTTTCATTATTTAATTCACATGTATTATAAAAATAATAATTTTAATATTATATTTGAGATAGCTAATTTATCAGCTACTACTGCGGTAAGTCCCAGAACAGTATAAATAGGTGAACTTAAACACAAAGCCGACTGATAAACGAAGTAAAAAGGTCAAGGAAAACTTTTTAGTAAAAATTGTATTTTTTATTTATCTATATATATTAAATTCAAGTATATGGAAGGGATCTACCAGATAGAAAATACTATAAATTTAAAGATGTAGCAGTTGGATAAGCTTCTCGGTACACAAGGTTTATATATATATATATATATATATATATATATATATATATATATATATATATATATATATATATATATATATATATATATATATATATATTTATATATATTGTTATGATATGTAAAATCGAGAAAAATGTTGGTTTGTTTAAAAATATTTCAAAGTTCAAAAACATTAAAATAATTCAGATAAGTAGGATAATATCCAACAAACATTTCTAAGAAGGAAAGTTATTAAATTCTTGGATTACCTGTACTAAACAAAATGTAAGCTTTGCATAAATTATTTCTTTGTTATACTTGAGTGACCCGCATAATTTTAAGTGAAATCCAAAGACAATTGAACCACATTAATGCAGTGATTAGAGACAAATAGAAGAGATTTTAGAAAGAGGTTTTTGTTAGTTTTAAGAATTATAGAAAATATTATTTGTAAATAAGTTTTAGGAAATTTTATAATTATAGGTAAAAATTTGTTTGTTATCAAAATGAAAAAATGGGGGAATTGTGACGATTTTTGATTGGCGGAGATTGAAAAAGGTGGGATAAATATGTAGGAAAAAGTTTAACGAGATTGAGGAGAGAGAAAAGATAATGAGTCGGTTTTCCAAGTCTGTAAGACGAACAGTGATTGTTCTCTGGCGGTTCCTGAAATGTAGCAAGCAGTAGTGTTGAATGTTAGTGAGTTTTTGTGGAGTTAGTGTATCTGACAGAAGCTGAAGCAGCAAAATATTGTAAGTCATATTTCTCTACTTATATTCCAAGAGTCACTGTCAGGCCAACGAGAGATTCAGTTTATCGTAAAGAGAAGATATTCCAAGAGTCATTTTTCACTCGGGCCAACGAGAGATTCAGTTTATCGAGAGGAGAAAGGCTATCATAATTTGAATGATTTGTGCTTTTGAAGGAGATCATTAAGGACGATATACTTGCAACAATCTGTGTAAGATTGCTGATTACATAGGGAGCGGTTGAGAGGAGATAATACAGTCTACAAGGAACAAGGATTTGGACCACTCATCATCAGAGAGAGATATTTTTGTTTTTCTGCAATTTTTTTCTTTTATTGATAACACAATTTTTACACGTAATTTAGAAAGGATATAAATATTTTGATTAGAAGAGTTAGAATAGTTTGGGATTTTGAGTTTTCAATGAATATTGTTTGTACCATTAATTTTGATTGTTCACGTACGGAGAACAAAATTTTGAGAATCCTTATATGAGATTTGTTTATTGAAAACTTTTGAGTGTGAATTATTTCATTATTTTTATTTCAATATATAGTGTTAGATCATATGTGTTTTTTATTATTACGGTATTCTCTGGACCTTACCTTTCACATGTAATAGCATAGATATTGAAGCACGAATTTTAACCCTGAGATAAAAGAATTAAAAATTGTGATAGAGTCATAATCATATCATTTAAATAATTTTAATTAATCAAAAAAATTAATTAGCTAATTATTGCTTGGCGCACCAAGACTTTAAATATCACAATAATATATATATATATATATATATATATATATATATATATATATATATATATATATATATATTTAATTAACTTAAATAATTTTATATATATATATATATATATATATATATTTCTAAAGTATTCAACTAGTGAATTCAGAGGTTTAATCGGTCATTCAGGTTGGCAAATAAAAAAAGAAGTCAACAACTTCATAAGTTTATCGAAGACGTTTCGCTTTATATTTCTAAAGCTTCATCAGTTCTTTAAAATATAACAAATGACATAGAGTTTATAAGAAATACAGATGTTTATAGTTCATAACTTACAACTGAATATGTAGTATTATCGATGTTAGCATATATCTACTGTACACTTTACTCATTATTTAAAACTAACTTAACCAAAAAAGGAAAAACAAAAAACACACAAACTCTACAGAAAATAATGTTCGTAGATATGAATATTTAAAAAATTTTAAACGAACATTTGGCTTCATTTAGATGCGACAATTAAGCGAAGACTGGCGAAACAACATAACCATCAGAAACGCTCCTTTATTGAAATGTGTGAGATGCTCAAGAACTCATCGGCAATAAACAAAAGAACCGACATCGACAATTTGAGCCAGGTTTACCACTCTCTCATCTTACGAAATAAATGATACCAATTATTCTTCAGTTAAAATTTGGCGTATTTTCCATTAAAAATAATAACAAAATCATCCCCTATTTCCAAGTTTCATTAAAACATACATTAAAAATAATATATCAAATATTTCCGCCATACAAATCCACCCGTCCAACTAATTATGCAATGTCCCCTGTAGAAATTCATAATTGTCTCAATCCTTGGAATTTGGTGACACATGGCCCTTATAAAAAAAATTTTCGGTATCGCGTCAAGTTGTTTGCTTAGATTGCAATAAATCAGAGCTTTGTTGGTCTTCATTGGAGAAACATCTAAATGAAGAAAAATGTTCGTTTAAAAATTTTTAAATATTAATATCTACGAATATGAACATTATTTTCTGTAGAGTTTGTGTGTTTTTTGTTTTTGTTTTTGTTTTTCCTTTTTTGGTTAAGTTAGTTTTAAATAATGAGTAAAGTGTACAGTAGATATATGATAACATCGATAATACTACATATTGAGTTGGAAGTTATGAACTATAAACATCTGTATTTCTTATAAACTCTGTCATTTGTTATATTTTAGAGAACTGATGAAGCTTTAGAAATATAATGCGAAACGTCTTCGATAAACTTATGAAGTAGTTGACTTCTTTTTTTATTTGCCAACCTGAATGACCGATTAAACCTCTGAACTATTTTGCTGTTGTTGTTAACAAATTTCTGTTCTAAGCTGACTAAGAAAATATCAGCTAGAAAAGGTGATAATGGAGATGCCATTGCTAAACCTGTTGGTTGTTTATATATTTTTTGATTAAATGGAAAAAAGTACTGATCAAGACAGAATTTAAGTATAGTTAAGATAGCATCTTTGTCTTTTGCTGATATGTTGCAATTGTTTAGAAGGTTATGTACCAAAGGTAATGTTTCATGTTTTGGTGCAGAAGTAAGCACATTGGAAACATCAAAAGAAACTAAATAAAAACTCTCTTCCATTTTAATGTTATTTAAACGTTCTATTAGATCTAAAGAATTTGTAATGGAGAACTTAGGTTTAAAATTAGTGATAGACTGAATTGTGTTGTAAACAAACTCTGATAATATAGAAACTAGAGCAAACAACAAACAAATTAATATGGCTTTTAAAAATAAATATGGTATGCACTATAAACAAATATTCTCATATCACAAATAAGTCACAAATGTTTACCTCACTTTCTACCGATTATCAATACTTATTCTTAGGCATTAAAAATTTATAATCCCGTGGTCTTTTACATGAGAAAAATTATTTTATTTTTAAATTAATTTTGAACTACAACAAAATCCCCGCCTTTGCAACGATAAAAATTCTCGGCATATGCAACTGATTTTTCTCGAGGCAAACAAATTTCCCTGTATATTTCCTTCCTTTACTCGCAATATTTGTATACATCGTGAATATTGTAAATTCCTCTGATCTTTTCCGATTCCACATGCCTCAGAACATAGCTCGAAAATAGGCATTAACTTCCCACAAAATCATTAGTGAGGTTTGATCCTCGTAATGCCCTTACAAGCACGTTCTCACCCCTCTGGAAAGTCTCTGGTCTTCGTCTTCTATTTCGATCCTGCTTTTGGACATATTTCTCATTACTTCTCCGCAGCCTTCTCTGCACCGTTTGCAAAACCTGTTGGTATACTTTCGGCTCTGTATCTTTCCACGCTCTTATCGGTAATAATCCTTTCATAATGTACTCCTTGATCTCTTAAGTTACCGTACTCGGAATGGTATTTAGATAGTTTTCTATTTCCGCCCCTTTCCTATCCCATCGTCGATGATGTTCATTCGTCGCAATACGAAGAAATTTTGTCACTTCCTGAATAAATCGTTCAGAAGGATTGCTTTGAGGATGTCGGATGCTGACAAAGTTTGTCTCTATTCCCCTTTCTCTCAGCTGTCTCTTGAAACGGTCATTGCGGAAATACGTTGCATTATCTAATAAAATTCTTCTTGGTGTTCTTCTCCACGGTGGCTATAAAATTGTCGATATTTCTCATTATCTCTCCTTTTTTGGTACGGCAACTATATAATTTTACATACTTTGAAAAAACATCAACCATCACCAAAATATGCTTATTTCTTTGGGTCGTCATAATTAGATCACTCAACATATCTATTGCTACAATGTCCAATTTGTTATTGGATACAACATTTTTTGCGATATTTTCATTTTTGAAGTTCCTACTTTTATATCTTTGACAAGTTTCACACTTTTGGGTAATTTTCTTAGCAATGCGGTAGTCTTGTCGGCAGATATAGTTTTCTCGAAAAACTAACCAAACTTTCCTGTTGCCGATATGTTTATTATCCTTATGTAATTTCTTTATAATTTTCTCTGCCAATGTCTGTGTCACCAAATACAGTTCTTTTTCGTCTATTCTCTTGAAAAATATGTCATTTTTCCTCTCTGCTCTTCTTGTTTCTCTTTCCTCTAAGTCTTCGTGATTTGTTTTTAGCTCATTTAAAGAAAATATACCTTCCTCTTGAGTTAAGATGTTTAGTCCCACATGTAGCGTAACTGCTTCCTTTTTTCCTGTGTCTTCATCTCTTGTGAGAGCGTCGGCTATGATATTCTCTTTTCCTTTGATGTATCGGAACTCAAAAGCGTATTCTGTAATAACAGGATACCTCTATATATTCGATTATTCACTAATCGATTCTTCATTATGTGGACCAACGCAGCATGATCCGTCTCGATTGTGAATTTAGCGCCCAACAGATAGAACCTTAATTTGTTCACACAAAATAGTACGCTGGCAAACTCTAATTCTGTCCCACTATATTTTCTTTTATGTGTTTTTGTCACCCGAGAGATAAAACATATTGGCACTTCTTGATCGTGTTGTATTTGCGACAATACTCCTGCAAATTTTTGGATAGACGCATCTGTTCGAAGTATAAGTGGTAAATTATACATGGGGTGATATATTTTCGTTCCTTTTGAAAATTCTTCTTTTAAAATTTGGAATGCTTTCTCCTGTTCTTCTTTCCAATTCCATTTTATCCCTTTCTTTAGTAGTTTTATTAGAGGTATTTCCTTTTGGCTTAAATCAGGAATCAATTTTTTGAAATAATTTATCGTACCGAGAAAATCTCTCAATGTTTTCAAATTTGTTGGTCTTGGGTATTAGTCGATGAGCTTGACTCGGTCTTTGGCCAAACTTATTCCTTTCGTTTACAATTTAAAACTCAAATAGATAGTATGTATTGATTGAGAATGCGGTGTAGTTTCTACATTTTTCGGCCTAAGGTATCACCCAAAAACTATGTTTAAAATCTATTTTAGAAAATATGTGTGAACCCGTAATTCTTCCAAAAATGGCCTCTATGTTTAAAGGTGATTCATAATGTGATACCGTGTGTTGGTTGATATTTCTGGCATCTACGCATAGCCTCAATTCTCCACTGCTTTTCTTTACTATCACGATTAGATTGACATAAGGTGAGTTACATCGCTCTATGATTTGATCTTCCAACATTTTATTAATCTCACCTTTCACCTCTTGTCGATATATACTTATACGGAATCGGGTATGTTTTCGATCGAAAGTTTTTCACCTCAAATGAATGTTCATACTTTTTAGCCATCCTATTTTCTTCACTTATTAAATTTTCATAGCCTCTTAAAAGCAAAGAAAATTTCCTTTTCTTTTCCTTCTCCACAGATCAATTCTCTTTCTTTTCCCCCAGATTCCTTACACATATTTATCGTGTATTCTGCATCGTCGTTTTCATACACCTCTTCTTCAAATATCACTGTTTCAATTGTGCACGTTTCATTTTCTTTAATCTCCTTCTGCCGCTTTCTCCTCTTCCTTTTCTGTCCTCGTTTCGTTGCCAAATTCATCTCCACTGTTTGTTCTTTATTTGAATCATCAATTTTCCGTTTAATATGTTCCTTATCCCTTTCCAACTTGTTCTGTTCTTCTTCTTTTTCCTCTGTGAGTTTCATCTTGTTATTTTTGAAATCAATCACGACGTGTTTTTCTGCCCATTCGGCAACTCCTACGATCATGTCATGCAACATGTTTGGCATTATCACACATTGTAGTGCATAAAATTTCTTACTCAATCGTACCTTTATTCGCATGCCTTCATTTGTCGTTGTCAATGTCCGTTTATTTGCGCCCACTAAATTTACCCTAGGTATTTTATAAATTAAATTAGTTAAATTAACTTCTTCAATTTAATTTTTGTTAACTAGCGTTATTTCCGAGCCAGTGTCTATCGTGATTTTAATTGGTTTCTCGTTGATAAAACCATCCACAAATTTTAAATTTAATCCACTTTTTTGATCATTATTTTATGCAAGTTTTATAAATTCCTTCGGGTAACAAAAAATTCCTGTTTGGTTCTTTGTTTCTAGTGAGCGCCTTCGTGAAAAGACGACTGTTGCTCTTCGGTGTTTCTCCTTCCGTCGCTCTGTCTTTCTTGCCAATACTCTTCTACCTGGGTATTATTTACCTCTCTTCTATTTTCTCTTGGTCTATCGGATTTGTATCTATTTTCTCGATATTCATGTTCCTTTCGTCTATTATTACGTCTTGATATGTGCGGGTGGTATTTCGATTCTGGTTTTCTCGATATCTGTCCTCATTCCATTGCCGATTTCTTGGTTCATAATTTTGTCCTCTATCTCTATATTCATGTGTTTCTCTGTAGTTTTCATGTGATCTTCTTGCCTTTCTTTCTAGCACACGCGATTTTCTTATTTCTCTTGTTTCTTGCTTTTTTACAATCTCCTCGATTTTCTGTACCATTTTCTTCTTGATACTCTCTATATTTCTGTTGTTTTCTTCTAAGGCTTGTTTTGTCTCTTGTTGATTTTCTTTTACCGTTTGTTTTGTTTCATCCATTGCTAGTTTTGTTTCATCCATTGCTCGTTTTGTTTCTTCCTGGTTTTCTTGAATTTTTTGTGACTGTAATTGCATAAGTTGTAATATTTTCTCTATTCCTGATTATTCCTGTTGTTCCATCTCCATATTTTTAATTCCTAAATTGTCTTTGCTTTTGCTTCTTGTCGTCGACATTTTATTTTCTTTTGACATTTTATCCCCGCCAGACGTAAAGCTTTAAAACACCCTATATGTTGCAGATACGAAAATTTTTTTCTCTCACCCAAATATAATAAATTTTCAAATATAAAAAAAAATTGTTACCAAATGCACATATCAAATCAAAAATAAAATATTATAAAATGTGTACCTAAAGAAAATAAATTTGTCATAAAAATTCAAATATATTAATTTTGACCACTCGATAAATAAATTTTCAATCACCTGTTTTTTCTTTGTTTTTCCTTTCAAAATTGCAACTAGAACTAACTTTAAATACCTTGAACGTTGGGGGCCATGTTATTATGATCTTCTTTCTGTGCTTATGGTATGATAAAGCTGATTTTTATTAATTAACTTAATTAATTAATTACTTTAATTATTTATTACAAAGCAATTAAAAAATAAATAAAATTATGCAATAGATTAATTTCTCAGGGCTAATTTGTCATATTAATTACCTTTATTTCGTGGCTTCTAGCATTTCCTAGTTGCGTGCCTTATCCAGGATAAACAAGGGAAATAAATATAAGAAAACACAAATATTATAAAACATAAAATACCATATATTTATTATACCAAAAAAAATCAAATATTCTTTCTAACTTTTATCGTGTATAGCTTTCTTATCTAACCGCTAATAAAAAAGACATTTTCAATTGTTTTATCTTATTCTGATGGATGAAATTTATTTTTAAAACAATTACTGTATAATTCTAGGAATTCATGGATAAATTATTTATGTTCCAAGACTAACAAATTAATATGGCTTTCAAAAATAAATATAATATGCACTATAAGTTGACCAACCTTTAGCGCTCTGCTACGTTTTTCGACGGACGCCAATAATTCTCTCCTTGACTGTTTTATCAACCACCGGTCCCAATTCTTCAACAACAGCTATGTTTCAAAACAGCACTCGTTCAGATTTTCTCCACCAATCAAATCTCCGACTTGTTCAAAATTAAAAACAGCAATCTTTAGCCCCAAGGATTTTTCTCCTCTACTTGGTGCCTCGTGCTAATTTTATATAATAATTCTGTTCTTTACTTACAGAAACTGGAAACTTCTGAAACACAAGGAGTTTGGAATTCTCTACTTGGTTTCTTTTCAACTTCCTTAATTCTGCTATCATAAAAAGTAACTACACTAACAAACACATTTTGTAACACAACTTTTAACTGGACTCTTTAATCTCGAAGGTAAAAACACAATGCTCCAAATCTTCTCGTTCAAAATTATTCTAACAGTTTATAGGTATCAAAACCTATTGCAAACGTTAACTGATTATTCCTACCACACGTAGGTTCGGGTAAACATGAAATGATGTCACTTTCTGGTAAATCCCTAATATCATCTACTACTGGCCACCTAAAAGTTGTAATAGTTTTGGAAGCTCTCCTTGCTAATTTTATACTATACGACCCATATTCATTCGGAATCCCATCTACAACCTGACCAACACAGAATATGATAGTTTTTTTACTGGCAAACATAACAAGCACCCAGTGTCCAGCATTGATAGCTGAAATGTTGTGACTCAAGTTCGTTTTTAAGATCACTCTTACCGGAATCAAATAATTTATCTGGCTCTTCTTCTAATACGTCAATTATTGGCTTGCATGACTTTGGCTTTTTTCTACCTTTGGATGTATGAATTGGTTTGATGTTTTCTTTTTTATTTTTCTTGGCCTTTACATTTTGTTTCAATCTATTTATTGCCTCAATCGAAGTAATTACCTCTACTCCAAAATAGACACGTTTTCTTTTCATACTAGTTGAAGGTTTTTGTTTAATAGTTTCCAATAATATATCCTTAAAACTTGTTAAGCCGAATGAATTTTCTTGTGTGGTTTCTGGTTCAATATCATTTTGTGTGCTGTTAACAGATACTGATGACTCAATTATTTCTTGTGCTTGCTCCATGAACATGGTTTTGCGTATTTGGACTTAATGATGATGGTATCTCTGCTAAGCTTTGCTTTTTATCGTCAATTACTGTAGTTGAGGTACTGGCAGTTTGAACAGGAAGGTTCACCATGTCTGACTAATTGTCTTCGACTTGATTGTATCTGCATTTATTTATTCATTGGTGATAAATTTGAGGCCCAAATAAATCCTTCTGGATAATTTGGTCATTAAACGGGACTATACCAGCTTTTTTAAAGCCATTTATTATGATAGTGGGTTCGGTTTCAGTCCATATCTTACATATTATAGCGGAAAACACACGTTTTTTTTCCATAATTTTGCCTTTGCCACTTCACGAGCTGTTGATCCCATCTTTCTTTTAACGATCTAAATACGCAAAGATCCAAAGGCTGCAAAACGTGACTTGAATGTGGCGGAAGCTTTAGAATAATAACATTTTGTTCATTTGCTTTCGATATGTGAATTGTGTCCATCATAAATCAATAACGTAGGTCGTTTATCTCCAATAAATTTTAAAAAACTTCTTTCAAAATAATTTCTATAGGTCTCTAACTCCATCCAGCTATTTTTTGTTGCAGCATAGGTTATTCCTGTAAATTCATGATCTCTAGAAGCTATCCACGAATCCCAAACATGTTTTCCACGGAAAACGGTTAATGGAGGAGTATCCATCTGCATTACACGCCATTAAAACAGTAATGTTTTCTTTCCCGGGCCCTGCTATTGCTCGATGAGTAGGAAATCCGGTCGGTGCTACCACTTTGGTCTTACTCGGATCCAGACAAAAACTTGTTTCATTAAGATTTCATATTTGACTAGGACTGAGATTTTCATAAACACGTTTGAGCAATTTAAAATACTCGTTGATGGACAAAGGATCGATACTTTTTTTCTTGCAGCTTCAACACTTTGAAGCGTGAAGCGTTCACTTCGTGAACGCCGTCACGAAATGGTGTACGTATGTTATTTTGACTAACATATTTTCCGATCAACTCAAGCACCTCCTTTTTGGATAGTCCAAATGTCTAATTCCGTCTGCAATACATTTTTCAACATCTAGAGAAAGTACGGTGGGTCTTCCTTGTGTTTGACTTTGTACTCCTCGGGTGCCGTTTACATGAGTAAAAAGTTTTGCTTTGCGTATCGGGTATACTTTTGCTGCTCTATATAAGGTAAGTCTTCCACTCTTGACCTCTTCTACAGCCACTTTTAAAGTATCAGCTGAATACAATGGCTGTCGCCCTTTCTTTACGTAATTGCGAACCATTTTGAAGCAGAACAGTGATCTGAAAAGAGTAAATCATTAGAAACAAATCGTACAGCCTAAAATTTGTATCTGATGATTTACCTTAGAGGCAGTTTACACTTTCCCCTATGTAACCGGTTATACTTTCCCGCCAAATTATTTTTAAGGGGTAAATGTAACCTACATTCTTTTTTACTTCAAACCATAAGTAATTTCAAGTTTGATACTAGAATTAAAAACAAAGAATAAAATTGTACTACTTACCAAAATCTAAACTCCAAGAAACAGAAATGACTAAGTATAATTAAACTAAAACTCCACACCTCGAACTATGAATCCAGTTTCCAGATACTAGACAATAACTAATTATGGTTATCTTGAAAACCAATAGTTACAGTTAACCTTTCAAATTACAGAGACACAGCTAATATAGTGCCACTACTGTTTTGTAGATGTCACCAATGTAACGCATTTATAATAGTCAAATAAACCCATAGGTTACACTTGTCCCAGAATTACACTTACCCTGGTTCACCTTATATATATATATATATATATATATATATATATATATATATATATATATAAAATTATATATTATATATATATATATATATATATATATATATATATATATATATATATATGTATGTATGTATGTATATGTATATAAATTGTTATGATGTGTCGTATCTTTAAACTGAAGTTCTTATTACAATAATTAAATAATACTAACAAAATTTGGTACTTTCTGTCACTGAATGCCTAAACAAAATTGTTTTCCAAAATAAAGTTTTTAATTGCCACTCAATGTCTCAGTTATCAGCCTCTGGATATCATTCTTTTTATGAAATTGCTTTCCAAAATAGACCACAATGTTTCAATTATCAACTTCCACCATTTTTCTTCTCAAAAGTTTTTCCTTCTCAAAAATTAATCCCGTCCACGCTCAAAGTGACAGCCTATTTATAGATATTTCAATGCTCGCGAAAATTCTCGAACGAAAAGAAGTTAGATTCTTTCTATTTTGATATATTAGACTTTTTGACGTTTTATTTTTAAACTTCTAAAACGTTCTATTTTTCTATTTCGAATTTTCATCGAAATTTAGGTTTTTCAGATCAGAATGAGAACTTATATATAAATTAAACATCTTAAATTAGTAAATAACATTATTTTAATCCATAATTATTATTTCAAATGTCCACTTTCTGTTCAACTTCATCTGGATTCACTGTCCCATATTACTTTCATTCACGAAATGTCCCAATATAACAAATTTACTCATCTTAATCTATTTATAACATCATAACTATCCAAATAACCAAATACTTTGCAAAATAAGAACTTTTAAACAAACTATTATGCTAATTTTTTTAAGGATGCCCTCCGATTAAAGAAGGAAATTACTTCTTTAATCGCTATTTAAGTTCATTCTAGGTTTCTAAACATTTTGATTACCTTTCTTTTTCTGATATCTGTTAAAACTTTAACAACACATCATCTTATTACCAACGGTGTAAGAAATATTAAATTTTGCACAATTTTAAGTGCTTTTACCCACATATTATTTGCAGATGATGTTGACATAATCGCAAGATCAAGAAGAGAAATGATAGAGGCATACGACCAAATAGAACGAGCTGCACAAAATAGTGGTCTTAAAATCAATCAGACCAAAACAAAATATATGCAGGTAAGAAAAAACGCAGAAATAAGGCAGCCACAAAATATAACAATAGGAGAATACAACATAGAGGAGGTAAAAAACTTTATATACTTGGGATCCCTAGTCACGTCTGATAATAACGTTACGGAGGAAGTGAAGAGGCGAATATTTATTGCAAATAAATGTTACCATGGCTTAATTAGACACCTAAGATCAGATAACGTCGCAAGAAAGACAAAATGCCAAATATATAAAACCCTAATAAGACCGGTACTCACATATGGCTCAGAAACCTGGACACTTACTAAAAGAGAGGAAACGTTGTTAGCCACCTTCGAAAGAAAAATCTTGCGACACATATATAAGGTCACAAAAGAAAACGGAATATGGCGAAGACGATACAACTCTGAACTATACAAAATATACCAGGATCCGGATATTATAACATTCATCAAAATAGGACGGCTGCGTTGGATAGGACATGTAGAAAGAATGGAAGAAGGCGAAATACCAAACAAAATATTCAAACAGATGCCAGTAGGAAAAAGAACAAGAGGAAGACCGAAACTGAGATACTTAGAACAAATAGAAAATGATATAACAACCTTAAAAATAAAAAAACTGGAGAAAAAAAGCACGAAACAGATCGGAATGGAGAAGAATCCTAGAACAGGCCAAGACCCAAAAAGGGTTGTCGAGCCAGTGATGATGATGATGACCCACATATTATAGTCCAGTCGTCAGAGAGTTGACCCCTAAAAATCATACGAACAAGCTGAATTTTGCAGAGAATATTAATTTTGGAATCCCAAAAACGATGCAAAAAAGTTTACCACTTTTACCCCCGGGCTTCCCCCTAAAACCCCACCGCAGAGGGGTAAAAACGCAAAAAAATCGATTTACTAAGAAAAGGGTAAGAATACTAAAACGCTTGAATCGACCGTCGAGTTTGCATGTCAGTTACGAGCGCTAAATCAATTTTCAATACAATTTATATCAGCTCGACGGTAAAAATTCGATATCTTTTGATTCAAGTGACCTATCGACAAAAATCAAGAGGCGTTTTAAAGGTAAAGAGTTGACTTCTATTGACCAATTGTAGTAAATTTTTCCATTTTTAGAGATTAATCTTTAAAACCGATGATATGAAATTTCAATTTTGATTTGTGGTAACAAATATAAGGCATTTGAAATATGAATAAAAAATGCAGATTTAAATGTTTTACATTACAAACGATCACACGTCAGGGGAAATGCATTTAAGAAGGGAGTTTTGGGTATAGTTTATAGCAGAAGTTTTATTCTTTTGCAAAAGGTACTAGTGTAATCGAAAAAAAAAAGTTTTAAATGTTTTAGATCATTTGTTGTGTGAAAGTTTAAATCCAGCGTTTTTCAGCATATTTCAAATGCCTCACATTTGTTGCCAAAACTTAAAATTAAAATTTCATACTATAGGTTTTCAAGGTTAGGCTCTAGTAATCGAAACTTCATAGTGGCTAGTCAATGGAAGGGATAGATTGTATTGATCTCGTGAGAATCATAAAAAATGGGAAAAATCGCGCCACGTTTATTTATTTAACACCTGTATAAAATCTGAGTTTATTTGCGGCAAAATATGAACTGCATACGAAAGCTGGACTCTTCGCCTTTAAAATTAATCTTGATTTATGTTGGTAGGTGACTTGAATCAAACGATATCGAATTTTTACCATCGAGCTGATACACATTTTATTAAAAATTGATTTCGCGCGCGTAACTGACATGCAAAATCGGCGGTCGCTTCAAGCGTTGTTTCTAAGAGAACGGTTCATTCTACACAAAAAATTCTTATAAATATTTTTGTTTAAAATTATCTCAGCTACATTTTTTATTTGAAACATTTTTTACGGTGTACAAACTCTTGGTAAACCGATTTTTTTGCGTTTTTACCCCCCTGACAGGGAGGTTTTAGAGGAAAGCCCGCGGGTAAAAGTAGTAAACTTTTTGCATCTATTTTGGGGTCCCAAAATTAATATGCTCAGTAAAATTCAGCTTGTTCGTATGATTTTTAGAGTATCAGTGGCATTTTCGTCTCTAACGACTGGAGTAATATTAAGTGGCTTGACTCATGTCAACAATGCCTGGGGTGATTGCGAGGTGGATTGAGTAGCTCTGCAGTTACAACAGCTGGTACCAAGCCCAAATAAAATGTGGAGGGTGATTAGCAAGGTTAGCAATCTACCAATCGTAAAAACAAATACTGCTCAAAGAAAAATGAACAGCCTCGGAACCGGATTGATACTATGAAGACGACTATGGCAAGAAATAAGGAAAAGCGAAAAACATCTAAAACTCAGATGAGAATTACTACTTGGAATATCAGAACACTCAAATCAAGGGACCAAGAAATAACCCAAGTGCTGAAAGAGAAAGAAATAGACATTTGTGCTCTACCGGAAACAAAAAAGAAAGGAAAAGGTCAATCCAAATTAGGTGAATACATACTAATCTACAGTGGAGTAGCAAAAAAAACAGGGACAAAGAAGGTGTAGCCTTACTAATGCACCAAAGGTACCAAAATCACATCAAAGAATGTCAATACATATCAAAAAGAATAGTAACAGCAAAGCTAAGAATAAATAAGGAAGACCTGAACATCATCGGAGTATACGGCCCAGAAAAAACAAGTTCCAAACAACAAGGAAAGCGTTTTATGACCAATTACAACAAGTAGTAGATCAATTCAGAGGAAAGATGATAATATTGGGGGATTTTAACGCTCGAATAGGCAATCAAGTAATACCCGGCATTAAACAAAAACATAACGAGAATATTAAAAACGACAATGGATAACTGATGATCAACTTCTGCAGGAATAACGAACTAAAAATAAACAACACATTGTTTGACCACAAACACCAACACAAATATACATTTAATAACACCCGTGGACAAAGGTCTATGATAGATTATGTTATAATCAACAGAGATATACATCCATCGAAAATAATCGACGTCAGATGCCTCAACTCAGCATATTTAGGTAGCGACCATTGCCTAGTATTGGGTAAAATAAGAATCATCCTGAAATACTTCCCACGCAAGAGAGCGGCGCCAACACAAACAAAAGTCAAAGTCGAAGGACTAAATACGGAATCCACGGAATACTTCTACAGGAAAAGAATATCAGAGAAAATCGCTGGGAATGAAATATTGGAAAACGATAACATAATAACTGAGAATAACTGAGAAAAACTCAAAAATAACATAATTAACTCAGCAACAGAATCACTTGGAGAGAGGACAGTAACGAACACCGTGGTTTAGAGAGGAAGTGAAGACAAAATGTGAAGAAAAGAAGAAAGAATTTTTACAATACAGAACAGAACAAACGCAACAGACATACAACCACTATAAAATAATTAGAAATGAAACGAATACTTTAGTTAGACAAATAAAAAAAGGACACTGGCGGAGTTTCTCAAATCAGATGGAACACGACTTCTACGGAACACAAAAAGAAATATGGAGAATGATCAGAGGACAAAGAAAAGATATGAACAAACTTATAAAAACGAAACATATTAAGAAAGAAAATAAGCATTAAGGAAATTAAATAAACAGAACATCACCAGCAGAGGACAGAATACAAACAACTATTAAGACTAATTAATTTCCCGCAAAAAGACAAAATGCGTGGTCACAACAGCAAATTTACTAAGATGTAGATTGGAGCTAGAGGGTCAGATCATAGAACAGAGTTTAAATAGAGTTTGAATAGAGTTTAAATATCTAAGCATCACATTATCTAGCTACGGAAAGCTGAAACTGAAGTGAAAGATCAAGTGAATAGAGCAAAAACAGAGCCGCAGGCTACCTAAATGAAACAATATGGAGAAATAAAAATATCGGGAAAGAAACGAAATGACCTGACACAGAAAGGACAAAATGGATGTTAGAAACAGCACAGATGAAAACACTTAGAGAAATTGATGGTAAGAAACTATGAGACAGTATCTCCACTAAGGTGGAGAACATCAAGAACTGGTTAAGAAATAGAAGAGTAGAATGAAACGATTATATAAGCCGAATGACAACAAATAGAGTAGTAAAGACGGCAAGAGACGGTTCCCCAATAGGAAGACGATCAGTAGGAAGTCCACGAAAACGATGGAACGACAACTTACTGGAGGCACAGTGAAAAACGGACAGAGTCGTGTCTATATAAAAAGAAGAAGAAGACTCATGTACACCTATTAAAGACACTGATGATAGAATTTTATTCTGAAAATGTTCTATGCTACATATTCCAAGCCAATCATAGAATCCAAAATAGAATGTATGAAAATTCTATTTCTGTCTGCAATTTCGATTTAATTTCAGCTATAGGTCAACACTATCTTCATATACGTCACAAAATTGATTTTGAAAACTCTGAACTCATAGTCTGAGAGTTCAGGAGACTGGGAGTGTTTTTCAGTTTTTGTTTTATAAACAATATTTTTTAATATTTATACATCTTTTAATTATTTAAAAGAAAGCAGTTTTTGTTAAGAATTTCTATTTATGCATTTATACAGTCTTTATTAATTATGTAAGATATCTAACTATATATTTGAACAAACGGCATCCAACATTATATTGGCATTCTAATATAAAATTTGTTCAGTTAATACTTTTATTGGTTTTAACAATAGTTTTAATCTAAGCCCCGCATATATCAAGTTTTGAAATGTGATGCAATTATACTTGGAATATTGAAGTGTTTTTATTCTTACTTAATAGTACCATTTATTATGGAATCGTACAATACCTTATATGAACAAAAACAGATTTGACAAAAACAAATTATTGTAGGATTATGGACTCAATTGAGGAATCTGCCCAATGCAATGACACTAGTGTGTTACTAGCTAGTGTTGACTGTGTAGGAGCCCTTTTAGAAACACTGGAGGCGTTGTGTAAAGGTGAAGGATTAAATCATGAATCAGCCGATATTACGAATAGTCGATATATAACCCTAAAGCAAGCGGATTATTCTGGACCTCTAACTTATGAGTCCATGGCTAGACTTCCCACACCATACAGGTAAATAAATAAATTAAAAATAAGTAAGCATTATAATTAATATTCTCATTTATTTTAATTTTACTAGCCGTTGCAATTTTAGTATTTGTTAATATAAATGAGTTACTCTAGTCGTTAGAAACGAAAATGCAACTAAATCTCTAAAAATTAGACGAACAAGCTGAATTTTGCCGAGAATATCAGTTTTAGGATGCCAAAAAAGATGCAAAAAAGTTTATTATTTTTACCCGCAGGATTTCTCCCCTCGTAGAGGGAAGAAAACGAAAAATAAATTAATTTACCAAGAATCTGTAGGCCATAGTTGATAGTAGCACAAAGTTGATTTTAAAAACTTTTTAAAAACTTTATAAACCAAGAATTATCCGAAAAGTCATAGAAATTGAAAAAAGGCAAAATTGTCTCAATTAAAGAGATGACATCAGGTTACCTTCGATATGGTAAATTCTCATAAAGAAAATATCGTCCGCTCGATCCTCCTTTAAAAATCCCGCCGGCAGAAATGTTTGCCCCAAACCCCCCGCCAATCCCCATGCCAACCTTCAGCCAAACCACGTTACCATTGACAGTATAAAGTATAAATGAACCGTTCGCTGTTTCCAGTAGCAGTAATGCATTGATTAGTGATGAGTGTAGTAGTTTATGGGGTCTTGGAAGCTCTGAGGAAGACATTGAAGAATATGTCGAAAACTCGGCGCGGTGATAATCCAGAAGGTTCAACCCGGAAGCCTGTTGAGTTTAAACTTAATTCTTGTAATATTAGTAATCTTAGCTTTGGATTATATATATATATATATATATATATATATATATATATATATATATATATACGCCAAATTATATTTTTAGAACTTTATTTTTCAATTTTTTTAAGGGATGTTGTAGCAAATCTGAAGTATCATAGTGATTCTGATAGTAGTGGTATAGAAGGAAATATGCCAGAAAATGAAGGTGGTACAGAGTCTGATTGTTCTGGAGCTACAGAAGGGCCTGAAGATATTATTCCTTCAGACGATAGCATTATGGATGATGAAAGTTTTTTAACTAACCAAGAGTTACAGAAGTTGTACAAATTGCCTAAATCATTTAACTTGGTAAGTATAATGTATTGTTTGGTAAGTATTAACGTAATTAACGTATACTAGCAGCACTAAAATGTAGCTTTTTCAAAGATTCCCTTGGCGGTACATTGTTTTTTCGGTTTTACATAAATGAACACTCCTGCTGCTAGATGCATGCATATAAAAATTTTATAGGTTAATATATAGCATAAATTTACTTAAATTTATTAAAAGTAACTTAAGTTTACTTTTAAATTTTACTTAAATTTGAATATAAAATTATTTTAGACTAGCAAAATAGATAAACAACAAATATGTTTGAAATTTTTAAACAGAAAACAATTGTTACATGCCTTTACCAAAATGTTTGGCAGTAATAAATTAAATCCAGAACTATCCTATACCGTTAGTCCCCCGAGCTGATCGAAGACCAGAAATGGAAACAGTAAATTTAACGTACCTAGAATTGAAGCCAACATCTGAGGTCAATGCCAAAAACGATGGAAGCCACGAGAATTACGAAACTGAAGAGGATGGTGAATTCGATTTGATTCCAGCTGAACAATTTCATTTATCGTCCAAGGCCTCCCCAGAAAATAAGAAGAAAAGAAAAGGACAAGGCTGAGCTCACGCCATCACGAAAAAAGGAGGAACCTTGGCTTGGATGATATAACCCCCAGAAAAAAAATCATGTAAGAAAGACAGAACTAAAACCGGCATGTGGGGAAACATGTGTATTAAAATGTTCGGAAAATGTTGACAATTCTCAGAGGCAGCTGTTATTTGATTAGTACTGGGCTATGGGCAATTTACAAGCCCAGAGGGGATTAATACACAACAATGCCACAAGTAAAAATCCGGAGTACCCGAGGGTAGTGCAGAACCCAAAAATAAATAGGGCGCTTAACCACATGTTTTTTTTTAACACTTCTGAAGGAGAAAAAATCAGAGTTTGCAAGATTTTTTTTTAAATACTCTGGATGTAACCGATAGGTGCTTGCGAACAACCCTGTCCAAGGTTGACGAAAATACAGTTTTAGCAGGAGAAAAAAGGGGATGCAAAATTCCCGACAGAAAAAACTTAGTACCTAAAGAAGACATTGAGAATGTGCGCAAGTATATAGATAACATCCCAAGAGTGGAAAGCCTCTATTGTCGAAAGGAAACCTCTAGAGCGTATATAGAGGTGGCAAGACAGTTGCAGATTTGCACAAAGACTATGAAAAATATAAACAATCCTCAGGGGAGAAAGTTTTGTCTTACCACCAATATTATAAAATATTTCAGACCTATAACATCAGCTTTTACAAGCCGAAAAAAGATCAATGTGAGCATTGTGTTATCTATAAAAATACTCCACAAGACAAGAAATAGGATATTTAATATAATACGAAAACCATAATTTAGAAAAAGATCTTGTTAGATTAGGCAAAGACAGGGACAAAAAAGAAACAACAAAATTAATAGTTGTCTCTGCTGTTGGTCTCTGTTTACGACCTGCATGTAGTCTTGCCTTTCCCACAGGGTGAAAAATCATGTTTTTATTATTCTCAAAAGTAGCGAGGTATGATTTGTAACATAAAAAATATGGAGACTTATTGTTGCATATGGATAGAAACAGATGGGAAGAGAAGAACATGTGATATTGCTTCATGTCTTTGGAAATATTTGGAAAGTTTGAAAGACTATTCGCTAAACATTAAAAAACCTTTGGATATTATTTTTTATTCTGAGAATTGTTCAGGGCAACAGAAGAACCAATATGTACGTCGAATGTACTATGCTCTTAAGAAATTCGACTATATATCCAGTACGACACATAAATTTTTAGTAACGGGACATACTCAGAATGAAGGTGATGCCAACAATACATACATACAACCCAATAAAGTGGTTGAAATGTCATTCAAAGACTTTAAAATTTTTAAACCTACCAGCAGTGAAGCTTAGTGATTTTAAAAGTTGCCAAACATCTATGATTAGAGTGAATAAAAATGAACCGCAGACAATTTATTTCAAAACTAACCATGGTTTTGAATGGGAAAGGGAAAATTGGCGACCTTGAACTTCTACTGCTGTCAATGAGCAGGTACCAGCTCTTTACAGTAAAAAACTTAAAGTCAAGGAAAGCAAAGTGAAGGCCGTAATCAATTTAAATAGATTTGGGTGTAATTCCTGAAATGTATAGAATTTCTTACGAAAACTTGTGATTTGCTCATTTTTTTTGTAAGCTTAAGCAGTTTAATTTTTGTTCCTGAAAATGTTTTTGTTTAAGTCTTAGTTTTGCTTGGTATTAAAAAACTTAGGTTAGTTACTAGTGTTACCAATATACTAAATAAATATCTTATAAAACTTGTTTTTCCGTGTTTGGTGGTCACCTTACGAGAAAGCTTTTGTAATTTAAAAAAAAATAATTTTGAGTTCGTGTAACAAGCCTAAGAAACAACTTAGGATATTATTTTTAATTGCCATTAAAATTTCATAGCGAAAATGTAAGTTAAGTCGGCAATGGGCAAAACTTTTGTTATCATAACGGTACATTTTTAATGAGATAAGGACGCAACTGCACAATTTTTACCGACAGATTTTTCATAATTTTTCCCCCTCTATTGGCACATAAATACAGAATTATCGATTGCAAGGATACAATATTTTCTATTTGTATGAAAGATGGGTAAATATCGGATATACAGTAAATAAGGTATGGACGGTTTCAACCATAACCAGTTATAAGGATGCATTTTTAGAAGGCTTGATTATTGGTCTAAAAGATCCAAAACAAATAGGTCCGAGATTCGTCTGGGTATATATTGGATCTAATAAAGGTTTTGTACCAAATTCACAATGTCTATTTTTGGAAAAAAAAAAAAGATTCAGGCGACTACCATGACGAAATGAACGACGAGTCTTTCAAAGATTGGTTTGAAAATAAACTAATCGCAAACCTCCCGAAGGGAGAGTTAAATCTAAAGGTATGTAAGGATGGTAGTAATGGATAATACTCCATATAATTCATGCAAACAAAATTTCCCAAGAAGCTCCTGGAACAAACATCAAATTCAAGAATGGTTACGAGAGAAGGATATATTTTTTTAAGAGAATTATTTGATGTCACAACTATTGGATGTAGCCATCGGTTACGCAGATAAATACGACAAGTATAACATCAAAACTTTGTGTAGAAGTATTCCGATTACCTCCCTTATTACTGTGAGTTTGGAGTCCAGTTAAACATTACGTTGCTGCCCGAAATACTGACTTTAAAAAGACCGTGTGCAACAAGTCATACATGAAGCGTTTGCCAATGTATCTGATGAATAAAGGCAAAATTATATACAGCATGTTAACTGCATACACAAAAGAAAAAACGAGAAAATAGAATTCAAGGCAACCACAAGACAATGCAGAAGTCAGAATCGCGACCTACTAACAACAAGGAAGGATCTATTGAATAGATGGGTGAAATACTTTAATCAGGCACTTAATATAGAGGAAAAAGAAGAAAACCTGGAGGACGAAAAAGATGAGGTAAGGGGAACAGACGAGGGGGAAGACGCTGTTAAAAAACTAGCCAGCATCAAATCACCCGGAATAGATTATCTCTCAACTGAACTATATAAAGAAGGTTGCCACGATATTATAATGGCGTTACAGCAGCAGTTTTTTTGTATGTATGTTACAAGTGATATGAATTTATTATGGAAAATATCAAATTTTAATAATTATTTAAATTAAAACGGAAAGTTTCTATTGATATCTGTTGATATAAAGTGTTTATTTGAGATTATTTTTTACTGGCTTTATTTTTAGGGTCGACCTGGAACAGATGAATGCAATACCGATATCGAACGGCATAATGCCCGATATTTTGTCAAAACTTTACTACAATCTCTCTTACCTAATATTTTATCACTTAGATCATCAATACAGGTATGTAGATTATTATTCATTAACAGAAAAAATGCAATTACATTAAATTTAAACCTAAAACATTTATCAATAATTACATATTTTGACAACATTTTTAAGATGCAATCTTATTATAACGTAGTATGTACTAAACTATGTAGATGAAATAATCTTAGTGTAATGAGGTTGTCGATCAAAGAGAAAATGAAGAATGGCCTTTTCACGAGCTCTCAAAATCACAATGAAACAATTGACATTTGTGGTGAAATTTTTCAACACAAGATCATCGTTGAAATAAAGGAATCTAAATTATTTGCATTTCTTGCTGATGAGATGACTTGTGTATGGAGCAAGTCTCGTTGTTCTTGCGATATGTTGATTTAAAAATTATTAAACAACCTAAGGTAAGGAGATGTTCTTAGAGTATATTCCAACTGTTGACGTGGCAGGATCTGTTCTTCTCTTTCTCTCTCTATCTACAATGTCGCTACAGCCCAAGTCGGAACCTGGACCAATTATCTATCCTCAATATCTCTTTAGCATCGGTTCTCACTTTGTCTATCCACCTCTTCTTTGGTCTTCCTACCAGCCAATGTCTCACCATAGTTCCACTAAGTATTCTACTAGGTGTTTTGTTATTATCCATTCTTATAAGCTGACGTTTCCAGCGCAATCTTTATATTTTTGGATAATTTTCTATAGAAAGTTTAATTATAAAAAGTAATATTGATAAAACTCCTGGTTGAACCTCAGCCTCCACATAACACTGTGGCAGATGGGTTTCTATATCATTCTCAATATCCTTTTATTTAAGTAATAATAGGGTTTATTGTTTTCTCTATCATTATCCATGTTTCTGGATCCTTATAATTACAGCTCTGAAAAAACATGGACTTGAACGTTTTTATGTGATTGGTAAAGGTTACGATTGAGCTGTAACTATAAGCAGTTATTTGTACAGTGCTCAAACACATATTCGTCAAGAATGTCATCTTCTTCTTTATGTACATTATAGTAAACATTCTTTAACCTTACTATTGCCAACTCATGTTGACAAGCAGATGTGCGAAATTGCATTGGAATCGTGCAGTTTATGGGCTCCTACTTTAGCCATTCGGCTAATCTCACCGCCATTTTAGAATTTTGTTATGTGCTTAGGAATTCTTCAAAAATTCGTGAGCTATACATTGTCGCCATCAAAGTTACTGCAAGCAATTAACACAGATCTCATAAGAGCATTTAGCCACGTGACTAATTCTTTATAACTTTTGAGACATAAAGTTGACCAAAAGTATCTCCATCTCTATAAAGAAGCAAATGGTGGTTTCTCGAAGAAAATGACAGTATTCTGCTTATTCAACATATCGTCGGACAGCAGTTGAATCGCTTTATTACTCCTAAATCTAATATATTATTATGCTAAATATCAACCAGATAGAGCAAATAG
Source organism: Diabrotica undecimpunctata (assembly GCF_040954645.1). Lineage (NCBI taxonomy): Eukaryota > Metazoa > Arthropoda > Insecta > Coleoptera > Chrysomelidae > Diabrotica > Diabrotica undecimpunctata. The sequence goes on from NC_092805.1 coordinate 66,871,989, forward strand.
TTCATAAGTTATTCAATTTGTTTATCTCGGAGAGCGATTTGTTTAGCTTACAAACATTTATAACAACTTTGATATTGTTTATGCCACACACTTATATAGAGGCTCAAAAGCTCACCAAAAAACACATTCCCAAAAAAAAAACAGAACTTTCTATGACCAAAACAAACCAAGACAGCGTTTGATTCTTAAAACCATAGCATTTTATTCTTAAAATCATACTTCCATTGTCTATTAACATTAATAGTTGAAAACTAAAAGGATTCTAAATGCAAATCTAATTTATAGATGGCATGTACAGTGAAGAAGAAAAAAGGTAAAACTCGTTAAAATGATGGTACTTCCGGTATTCCCGAGAGTACACTTTAAAGATTTTATGATAAACGGGTCGCCACCTGGAACTTTAGGACTAGCTTCAAAAACAGGTTAGATAAATACAGAGTGCTTTGTGCAAGTTGTTAAGCATTTAATTAAGTACACTGGTAGTACCAGAGAAAACCTTTCTTTATTGATAATGGATAATCATCAAAGTAATTTATCGATTGAGGCAATCGATTTATGTAAAAATAATGGCATTACAATCCTAACAATACCGCCACACTGTACAAACAGATTACAGCCGTTGGACGTAGGCTTATTAAAAGCATTTCAAACTTTCTATAATGCTGCAGTAGATGCATGGATGATGAACCATCTCGGTCAGACATTTACAATTTATAACGTAGCAGCCTGTGTGGGCACAGCATATCCACGAGCAATGACGCCAGTTAATGTCACAAGCGCTTTTTAAAAAACCGGAATATTTCCATTTGATCGGCATGCCTTCACTGAAGAAGGTTTTTTGTTAAGTATTATGACAGGCAAGCCACTTGTTGCAGTTGAAGCTGCTGCTGAAAATATAAATGAATCTCTAAATGTAGAAAATCCAGGTCCAAGTAATACTGATACTACGATAACCTTTGTTAGCTCAACAGTTTTTAAAGATTGTCCTAAAGCTCCGACAAGAAAATCTGTGGAGGGCAACAAAAAACTCAAAGAAAAGACAATGATAGCTACAGATACCCAAAAAAAAAATTGAACTGATTAAGTCTAAAGAAAAAACACCAAAAACAGAAAAAAGTAACTATGCGCGTATTAGATAGTGATTCTGATGAGCTAGTTGAAAATGAGATGGAATTACAAAATTCCAGCGGAGGAGAGCATTTTGTTGGTGAAGATCCCGAACCAATTAGTTTCGAAGATCTTGATCGCTATTCCAATAATGGGAATTATGTGCTTGTTGAATTTAACTCCAAGCAAAAGACATACTATGTAGACAAAGTCTTGTTTCAAATCACAGAAAATGATTTTGAAATATCGTTTGAAAAAAAAAGCGCTAAATATGAACACAGGTTCTTTTTTCCAGTTGTCCCAGATGTCTCGCATATATTAAAAAGAGAAATTATAATGATTTTGTCACCTCCTGTAATACAAGGGTTAACTAAGCGCCAAAATTCGCTTTTAAAATTTGAATTAAACTTTGACAGTCTTAACGCAAAATAATGTTAATTGTTGTGTCTCAGTGTTCCCACATTGAAAGGAATAGTGACACATTTAGTAATTTTTAGTTTTAATATTTTTGAGGTGTTAACTTCAGTTTTTATCAAAAAACGGCATGATTTTTCAGTTCTTGTTTATATACCAATATACAGGTACAATATAAGTTTAAAGTAGCATTTAATAAAAAAGTTATTATCATTGAAAGTTTTGCGTCTGAGTTTCCTACAATCCCCCTAATATAAACTTACTAACACTTAAAAAAGAAAAATATATTTCCTTTACACTAATTAATTCCATACCCAGTATTAGGTTGAGGTTTGTTGATTTACTGAGTTTTGAGGTATTAAAGTAGTGAATTTTTAAATGCAAGTTCTGAACAAATGAAAATATTGAAAATAACATTATTTTTATCTGCCATAGTGAAATTTCATTTTTGACAGTCCCTTTAGGGCTTACCAATTTGTCTATTTGCTTTATGGTTTTTTATCGAAACAAATATTTACTGCGTAAAGACTATTTTGCTGTAAACAGTTCAGTAACCCAGCTTCCTGTGCATTTCCTCCACCGTACCCCTGTCTACCCATTAAAATTTCGGACCCATATTGTTTTTTTTGTACTTATTTTTACGTTGAAATCGCCAACTAATGTAGTATAATGAGGAGGATGCTTTTAAAGAGCTTGATTTATATCGTCATAAAAAAAAGTTCGAGTTCTACGTCATCAGAGCTTGTTGTGGGAGAATAGTCTTGTATTATTTTGACGTTATAATTGAAATTACCCTTTAGTGTATAATATATATATATATATATATATATATATATATATATATATATATATATATATATATAACTCATAGGCTTATACTTTTTATGTTTTGTATATTTTTGGTTGCCTTTCGTGGTCAATAAATCGTACTCCTCCTGAAATGGTTTCCTGTACTCTGTAATAAAACGTTTGACCTACTTTTACGATCTGTTAATTTTCTCTTTTTCTGATCTTGTTAGGAACTACAATGTCGCATTTAATGTTTTCATTCCTTATTCAAGTTCTAAGAGTTTCTGATTCCATAAAAAAGTTCGCGAGCTCTAAAAAGCAATTTGCAATAATTATCGTCTATATTAGTAACCTGGTCTACTTAAGAAGTTTTTTGCCTCCTTTGCTCCTGATCGGGCTTGAACTCTACTATAGTCAGGGATTTCTGACCTACAGGAGATTGAGGACCGTTTTTCTTATTTGTCTGCAGTTGGTCTTTAGTATTTTTTTAGTCATATACCTACCACTCTGGCCAGTGCGAGTTGACAGGTAGATTGCTGCAATAGGATTATTTCGTCCATCCTCGGTTGCCAGAGCCTCCTTTGTTTTGAGCACCAGGTATCTTATAGGTTAACACTTGGCAGGTGGGATTGACATAGCAAGTTAAAATCAAGCTTAGCATGATACAGGTAAAATCAGGCTTAACTTAATGCAGTTACAGTTAAGTTTTTATGACAAAAAGGTGTAAATATATTTAGGGATTTCATCGTTTCTTTTAGGTACACACTTTAAATATAAATTAGTAAACGTGGTTAATTTTTAGTTATGAAATGGGAACATTTTTGGATTTTATTAAGTAAACTTATACAGTGTGTCCGTAAAGTATGGAATAAATTTCAGGTTTATTAGGTTTCGTTTTATAAACAACATTCTTTAAATGACCCCACGTAAAATATTCCAAAGGATTGAGGTCTTGCGACCTCGCTGGCCATTCAATATGTCCACGTCTTCCAATCGACCTGTTCGGAAAAAAATTCGGTTAGGTACCTTCTAACATCTGCAGCATAATGCGGAGGCACACCATCCTATTGAAACCATAAACTTTCATCAAAACCTCCAGGATTAATTCCACTGGGGAATAAATTAACTAATGTAGGTACTGTAATGTATGCCTCTTTAGGACTGTGGGTGGGATATAATATAACATAAAGCTATTTACGATAGGTTTTATTAAGCTTTATAAGGATAAATAAATTAACATTACTATTCTTGTTCACATGGAGTCCATAACCTAAGTGTGTTGTCAATGTCTGGTTGTCATGTCATAGCTGTCACTTGTGGTTCCGTTTACCAAGTGCAACGTTGCCAAGTATACGCGTACATGAGAACCATACATAACACGTCCCCTTTAATAAAAACAAAATAAACTAAAAATAATTTACATAATATATCATAGGTACATAAATAACAATAATTCACAAATATATCAATAGAATAGAATAGAATAGAATAGAAATATGCTTTATTGTCACTGAAAATTATTGAACAATTTTATGGACAAAGCTTAAAAAAACAGTCAAAAAGTACAAAAAGTATAAAACAAAAACAAATATAATAAAAAAACAGAACAATACAATTTTAAATTAGTAAAATTATTGTATAAATTACATAATTTGTACAGACAACAACAAATGAGACAAATTGTAGCCACTGCTTGAGACACGCAAATGTAATTATAAACAATACTAAGTTTGTTTCTTTGTTATACATTAAGAAACTCGTCAACTGAATAATATGGTCTTTCAGAGAGATAGATTTTTGTCATCTTACGAAACTTAATGAAAGATGTTGCGGATTTAATTTTTCTTGGAAGGTGATTATAAAGTCTTTTTGCACTATATAGAATAGAATTCTTTACTAGCTGAGTGGACGGGATAGGTAAATAAACGTTACCATCCGAATTTCTAATGAAGTAGCCATGATCAGGTCTATCGGGAAAAATGTTTGCGAATCAAACAAACCGTTTAAAAAATAAATAAAGAGGGAAGCGTCAAAATTCCGTGATTTTTGAAGTAGGTCTTGCAATGAGTTGTTTGTTTGAGACCACATATATAACGAATTGCTCTTTTTTGCAACTTAAAAATAGTATCAAATTGAGCCGCTGTACTAGAACCCCGAAATGGAAGCCCATATCGAAGATGAAACACAATGAGAAATATGCCATTTTGACAGAAGTTAAATTTAGTTCCTTCGAAACAGATCTGATTGCAAGGCTAGTTTCTTCCTTAAGGAAATGCAAGGACCATTTAAGATCGCTGTCGACAAGAATACCTAGAAATTTCACGGAATTAACGATACTGATTTGGCTCTCATTCAAAAGCAAGGGTTGAATGACTCCTTTATAAGATAATGCTACTGTCTTATCCACGTTAAAGCTAAGTAAGTTGGAGTCTGACCAAGCCTTGATTATAAGCAAATCAGCGGTTATAATTGAATGAAGCGTTGAAATATTAGAGTTGCTCCAAGTAATACTGGCATCATCAGCAAATAGAAAAATTTTCCGTTTAATTTTCAAGTAAGTGATGCCATTAATGAAAAGTAAAAAAAGAATGGGACCTAATACTGAACCTTGCGGTACTCCACACTCTTTTATTCTAACCAATTGTTTCCTACCTACCAAGTAAGTTTTGAACCAATTCAAAGACACACTCCGAATTCCATAGAAAGTTACCAATAGGTACCAATAGGTAAATCTATCAGGAGGGCGAATGACTCTACCACTTCTGGAGGTTTTCAAACCAGGTGAAGTACTGTATGATGTAGAAGGTACATTAATGCCATTTATGGGCGACGTTCTATTAGATGTTGAAGGTACATCAATATCTTTGATAGTCTTATTTGTTTTACAGTCTCTTGTATCATCGGGTACATCTGGACAAACAACTGTTCTCGTATTTCCCATACTTTTCCTTTCAGTAGTCACAATATCATTTTCATGACTAGCTTTCACATATGCTTGCTCACAATTTGCATAAGCATGTTGCTGTGCTTCTGACCGTACACGTCTAAGATAGTGTCTGTTACGTCTATAATCGGTATCATTTACTTTAACCACATAATCCCTTGATCCTTTCCTTGCCACAACCACTCCAGGGTTCCATTTCCTTTTCTTTTCTTGAAGTAAAATTTGTTGTCCAGATTTTAATTCTGGTAATCTATTTATTCCTTTGTCATAATAGTGTTTTCTTCTCTTTGATTTTCTCTCAATTGTGTAAAATATCTTTTATTAAAATGTCTGGGCTTTAAAAATTCCATACTGACTGGTAAGTTGGTTCTGAAATTTCTTCCAGTTAGCAAAACATAAGGAGCAGGTAAATTTTATTTTGGAGTTGTATTGTTTGTATTGTTCTTTCCACCATGCCATTGCTACGAGGATATTGTGGACTTGATGTTGTTACTTCAATATTATACATACGGACAAAATTTAAAAATTCATAAGAACTGAATGGAGGACCATTATCAGAAAATATTTCACAAGGCAGTCCAGTCCATTAATAGGAAACATATTTTTTAATTGTGTTACAACACTGCTAGCCGTTTTGTTCATTAGTTTGTTAACAATTGCAAACTTCGAAAAATAATCCACCACAACTAAAAAGTCTTGTGAGGCTACTGTCTACTGTACTAATTTTTTGCCAATGTATTTCAGGTACATCATGTTTAATGGCTCCCTACTGTTGCTCTTATAGCTCATTTGACAAGTCAGACAGTTCAGAACAATGTTTTCTATATCCTTTATCAATCCCGGATAATAAGTTGCTTCTTGAGCCTTCTTCTTACATGATACTATACCCTGATGAGACTGATGTATAACATCAAGAAATTCACCCTTCAATTCTTCAGGAATAATTAATCTTTTTTCATAAAACAATACATTCTTTAATAAATCTATATCATGTCTATCAGAACAGAATTTTTTAGAAAGTACAGAGCTTTTATGCTCAGGCCACCCATTTAAAACATAATATTTAACTTTTTGTAAAGATGGGTCAGTATCAATTGCATTTTGTAATCTTTTTTCATTTTCTTTTGATGTTGCTACAATAGAATTATACTTTCAAATTATTTTCATCATCTATTAAATTAGTATTTATGGTTTTATTCAAAGGATCTCTACTTAAATTGTCAGGAACTTTGAGATTCTTACCAGGAACATATTTGAATGAAAATTTATATCTTATTAATTGCAGGTAAATGTAAGGTAAATGGTAAGAGAGGACCGGGAAGAAGACGCATTTCCTGGCTTCAAAATTTACGAAAGTGGTATAACACGACTACCACTGAACTGTTCCGCGCTGCAATAAACAAAGTAAAGATAGCGGTGATGATCGCCAACATCCGGAACGAATAGGCACTTTAAGAAGAGATTAATTGCATTGCCAGTCCTTGGATCCTAGGTGACATTTCATCTAAAGGTTTTTTTAACAAACCTAAAAGAGGTCTGTGATCTGTCTCTATTTCAAAATCTATGCCATAAATATAAAATTAAAATCTTTCACATCCATACACTATCCCAAAAAGCTTCTTTTCAATGCGGTTATATCTCCTTTGGGTTGGAGTTAATGACACTGATGCAAATTCAATTGGAAACCCATCTTACGAGACCATGGCCTCCAAACCATATGGGCTGGCATCAACAGAGAGTATGGTTTTTTTGTCAGGGTTAAAATAACACAAAGTAGTGGCTGACGCCACAATCATGTTTACTCTTAGAACATTCAAAAACCAAAATATCATCAAAATATGTTATTGTTCCTGATACACTATCTAAAAGTTCAGACATATATTTTTAAAAAATGTCAGATGTACAGGTAAGACCATATGGTAATCTCAGATATCTATAACGACCAGAAGGTGTAGTAAAAGTACATAAAAGTCAACTTTTATAATTCAAAGGCAACTGAAGAAAAGCAGATAATGCGTCTAATAATGTGAAATAATTAGCTCCTGTAAGCTTAGCAAGTAAAGTATCTTGAGTAGGAATTGGAAACCTTTCTCTTTTAACATATTTATTTAGATAAACAGGATCCATACATATTCTAATATCAGATCCCTTATTTTTCGGAACAACTACAATAGGATTTTGCCATTCTGTGGGTTCACTAACTGGTACGATAAAGTTTTTACATACCATATCATCAAGTTTATCTTTAACTTGGCTCCTTATAGCCAGTGGAATTTTTCGTGTCCCACTTATGAATGGCACTGCATCACTAGATAAAGTTATATTAAAATACCTGTTGACCTTTCCTACCCCTGAAAAAATACTCTTATAACTATTTATAATATGGTTTGTTTCATTGTCTATCATACTAACACTAGGCTGATCACAAACAATTTTAAATTATCTTGCTGCCTTTAGGCCTAATAGAGATTTTTGTTTATCATTATCTAAAATATAGAACAAACAATCTTTAAATATGTTCTTAAAAGATCAAGGTATATAATTTTTACCAACAACATTAATAACATGTCCAGTATAGCTAGACAATGAACTATTAGTATTTTCAAGCATATAATCAATATTTAAATTTTTAAAATAACTACTGTTCAATATATTGATTCCACTTTCAGTATCAACATTTAAAATACTCTCTTTACCATTAATAATAATTTTTTGGAACCATTCTGAAGAGTACGGATTAATTTTATTAACGGTCCACACTAGCACCGGTTCATCAGTTAAATCAGTGTTAGAATTACTACGACTACTATCGTTATAATTGATTTCATGGACTTTGTTGTTACTATCAGGACAAAATTTACGGTAGTGTCCTTTTTTGTTACACAAAAAACAATATCTGAAAAATGCAGGACACTTACCCCTAATATGCCGAAGTCCACATTTATAACACAGAATATAATGGTTACCTGTATTTTTGTCAGTAACTTTGTGGCTTGTAGATTGCTTCTTCTCATACTTTGAACCATACCTTGACTGTCCTGTAGTCTGTAGTGTAGGTCTGCTTTCTTCATTTCTTTTCTTCACAACACTAACACTTTCACTTTATTTGGATATTTTACGTTGAGTAACAGCACTATTTTTCATGGTCCTACAGATGTCTATAGCTTGTGCTAGTTTTAAATCAGCACATTGTAATAATATTGTAATAAAATTAAAGTATTCTTTTCTTTAAACTCACATGTTGATGCTAATTGTTTCAAGGCAGTTACAAACTGATCGATAATTTTAGTTTGTAATCGATCTCTTTTAAAGAATTTAAAATGTACATAAATTAAATTCTTAAGAGGGCTACAGTATGTATCAAACTTACATAAAACAACGTTGTACTTCTGATCATCTCCATCATTTTCATACTCGAAGGTATTAAATATTTTTAGCCCTTCATCTTCCAGCTGATTTAGAAGAATGGCGATTTTTATGTGGACTGGTTTTTTACTTTTGCCGGAGGCTGTTAAAAATGGACTGGGACTTTTGCTCCAAAATTTCCACTAGTGTGAAATATTATTTCCTTGGAAACTAAACGGTTCTAAGCCTTTACTGGTATCTGTCATCTTGATTCGAGCACAGTATAGCTCCTTTACTTACGTATATTTTGTATAGGTTTTTTCTCATGCACCGGCTTTTAACACAACTTAACCTATCGTCACTTTTCCGCTGCCACTATGTAATGTATGCTTCTTTAGGACTGTGGGACATAATATAACATAACGCTACTTACGATAGGTTGTATTAAGCTTTATAAGGATATATAAATTAACATTAATATTCTTATTCACATGGAGTCCATAACCTAAGTGTGTTGTAAATGTCTGGTTCTCATTCATGTCTAACACTGTGTGGTATGACACTTTTGTGCTGATACTTTACGGTGCGTCATGTGTATTGACACCGCGACAATAAAGTGTCATGACACAGTAACACCGTCGTAACACCCCCAGTGTTCCCGAGCAATGCAATTCACTGCAATAGTGCAATTTGATACAAGATACAAAGAAAAGAGACAGTGTGTTCCTTTGCTTTGTGTCCTTTGTTCTCAAAATGGTTTTATTTGTGAAAAGATCAACTCTCGGTCAGAGTTTCGCACAACTATTAAGTAAATGCAAAACAGATATTACTGCTTCTTCATCTGTTTTTACAATATTTGTCCTTATTTCGATGGTTTAGCAAAATATTGTCGTTTTGTAAGGATATAACCAGTTGTGGTATTATCCCTAAAATATTACAATTCATAAAAAGATTAAGTTTAAAAGGAACGTGTAACACATTTCGCATTTGTTTATATAAAATATGTTTAATAATTCAAATCGAGAACATTCATAAAAATAGCCTCGATTAGAATGTGTAAGTCAGCAGAATTGTGAATCGTAGGTTGATAACACAAACTTTACCCACTAATGAATGACTGCTGATGTAGCAAGGAATATTATAAAAGAGACAACGAATATTATCTTAGAGAGCAGAACTAAATTAACGTCAAAATGGCAAGTCGATATATCACGTATTAGTAATTATGAAGTAGTCTCATAGCAACGTTAACTAAGTACTATTACATTTAAGATTATTAACTTGTAAGAGTGTACAGTAGTGTTTTAAATAAATGTACCATACGATACCATAAGTGAAGGTTATTTATTACATGGCGATCCTGCCTTTTGAATAAGGAGTCTTCTGATCCGAAGAAACAAATGAAAAATGGCAACTACATACTGGAAATTTAAATGGAAATTTATATACTAGATGTTATATGGAACCCATTGTACCAGTTTCGAAATAGAAAATGCATCAACAGTTAAGAAAATTCCCGCCAAATTCTACGCGACAGCATCCCAGCTCATGATAATGGACAATAAATAGAAAAATGGATAAATGGACAAAAGTGAATTAACAAAAACCATATATGAAATATACTATGTAAGTAAATTTTATTTTTTATCCCTTATATAAATTATACAGTCTAACAGATCTTATTACTTAGTATTTGAATATAAGAATTTAACTAAGTCAAGTTCAGAATGTTGAGTACACAATTTTTATTGCTTTTAAAAGTACAGAATATAATTTATTTTTAAATTATCGCTAAATAACTGTTTATATATCAAATTCTATTTTTTAATGAAACAAAAGTGCCATATAATTTTATTTGCTTAAGGTATAGTTTTAAAAATATTTATATATTATATTTGACCATGAAATTACACTGTGACATAAGTCGGAAAATATTAAATTACATGAATATGCTTGGATGACAAATTCTTCTAATAATATAAACGAATAAATATATGACTTTTTATTTTACTATTTAGCTACAATAAATTAGGATATTTAGAATTATCGTTATATTTATAGGAAGGAAGGAAAAGAATTTAAAAGAAATTTTAAAGATAATTGACCATGGCGTCAGAAAAAATTTCATTATGTTGGAACAATTTCCACGAAAATATGAGTTCAGGAATAAATTCATTATGGGAGAGTCAAGATTTTGTAGATATAACGCTTGCAGTGCAAAGAAAATGCATAAAAGCACATAAAATGGTTCTTTCAGTTTGTAGCCCATATTTTAAGGAAATTTTTAAGGCAAATCCCTGTCAACATCCTATAGTAATTTTGACAAACGTGACTTACGAAGCGCTAAGAGACTTGTTACAATTTATATACCATGGAGAAGTACAAATTAGACAAGAGGATTTAAATACCTTCATTGAAACGACCGAATCATTGTAAATACAAGGACTCACGGGAGATAGAAAAGTTTTAAACAATAATAACATTATGGAAATTTCGGATGAAGAATATACTCAAAATGTAGAAGATTTTAAGCCAGTTTCTTTACCTGTGACAAAGAAACAACAACCTATAAAGAAGGAAGAACATAGTGACACAGAGCAAGAAATAAGTATGGCTCTTACAATCAACAAATTTTTAAATATCGCAAGCAAGGTGTTACCCAGCGAGTCTGATGGAAGATGCATTGTCATTTGCCAGAATGTCATTTTTAGATGCATTAGAACTCCTTGAGAAAATAGCGATAGGATACGAGGAAACAGTGTTAACATTAATAAAGACAAGATTAACCAATAAGGCCAGAAACCTTATAACTACAGAGGATACAATCCCAAGAATAGTGGAGACACTAAAGAGAGAACTGAGAGGCGACAATCCGAAGACAATAATAGCTAAATTGGAGAAGAAAAGACAAGGACATAAAGATGAAGAGGTCTACGCATCTGAGGTTGAGGAACTAGCCGAACAACTAAAAGTGGCATATATAGCAGAGGGAATGCCAGGAGATTTGGGCTCAAAAATACACAACAGAGGCAGTAGTGGCTACAATGAAACGTAATGCCAGCACAGACAAAGCCAAACTAATATTAGAGGCAGGCAACTTTACAACCCCACAAGAGGTAATGTCCAAATTTTTATCGATTGACGAGACAGAAGATAGTACACAAGGAAAAGTGTTAAATTACAGGAACAAATACGATTTTAATATGAGAAAAGAAGGTAAGAATGCAATATATGGATATTTTAAAAATAAATTCGAAGGAAGAAAAGAATATAGGAACAAAAATTATGGAAATATAAGTGAATATGAAAGACATAATACGAGGATATATCGTAATAGATTTTATAGGAACAGAGGAGATTGGCAATCACAACGAAGAAGAAAGAATAATCAATGGACACAGGTGAGATGCCACAGAAATAGAGGCACAGCGAGAGCATATATTGCACTGCATGCAAATACGAATACAGTGCCAGAAGTAGATTTTTTTTGACAGGAATGTAGGCAAACTGCATATGGTTCGACCTTAATGGTTAAAACCTACATCGAGCAGGAGGCTGCTAAGAGGATAAGCTAGGGTGGTACTTGAATCCCAACCCGCTAAGAGTCCTACGGTTCCAGCACGGCAATACAGTAACTACAGAATCGATTAAAATTGCGGAACGAATTTTGAATTATGATTTTTTTTTAATGAAGTAAATGGAAAAATTATTGAAAAAGAGGTTTGTCACAATGAAAGACGATTCCCTACGATTATTGTATTTATATGCAAGAGAAGAAAAGATGTTGAGTAAATTAAGTACGCACAAAGGCGAAAAATGATGAACAGATTATTCTGAAAAGTATATGTCAGTATTATTACATATTTGACGAAATTAATTTCGAGATCGAACTGAAAAATAGAAGAAACAGTTACAGTAATATAGAAACAAGAAGTTGCGAAGGAATTTACAGAAGGCTCAATAGATAAACCGATTAAAATTATGTTACCTATAGGAATCATAAATGTAAATAATCCAGAAATATAAATTAGAAGTTTTATTCCGAAGATACAAAACCAGGAAAAATTTTTATATATTTTATATGGAAGAAACAAGGCAAAGAGTAAAAAAGAGTCGAATGAATATTAAGCACAGTAAAAACCATCAATATTTGAAGAAAAAAGGCCCATAGAAAAAGTGCAAAATATGCAGATGTTTTTATTTGGGAAAAGACCCATATGTACAAAGTAAAAGAGACGAGAAACCAAACAAAAAAACCATACCTATAAAATTTTATCACAATAGCAAACACAGTATTCGTAATATAAACATTACATAATGGCATTAGGTTAACTTTATAGCCGACATATTATATAATAGTCTAGATGATATTTAAAAGAGTTGGAATGTACGTAGTAAGCAAGTCCATAAAATTTGAAATGAGTACAATATAACTGACCAAGTTAAATATTTAATTATTATGATCCGTATGTTTAAAATTTTATTTACGATGCAAGAAGAACTAACAAGTATGGATTTTTTTTTGCCAGAGAAGAAATACGATGAACAGAAATATGTTCATGTTTTCTAGAAAAGGAACTCTTAGGACATAAGATTTCGAATAAACAATATCTTTATCACACCTCAGAATGCAAGAAAAAGCAATTTTGCGGAAGTAGCCGCACCAAGTAATAGATTATCTAGGAAGAAAGTAAAGTTTAATGGACTACTGAATGTCAAGAAGCATTTAATAAGTCCAAGATATACCTAATAAGCCCCGGTTATGGAATTCCCCGATTTATCGAAAAAAAAAACAAATTTATTTTAAGGATTTATGCTTCAGGAATAGCATTAGGAGACTTTTTGAGATTTTGGCTCACAAATGTGAGTGCAAAAGATTATAAAGAAAATGATGATAGAATATAAATGAAGATAAACATAATACAAGCAATACATAATATAGTACAAGATAAGCAGGTCAAGAAGAGTTATAATTAACGACTTCCACATGTTACAGGAAGGATATGGAAGAATAAATAGGATATATATAGTACAGAAATATAAGGAAATACTATTTCTGGATCGAATTACGAAGAAATGTTGAGAAATATGTGAAATGTAAATAGATGCGATGACTGCCAAAGGCATAAGCACTCAATTATAAACCAGGAACCCATGAACAGGCACATGGATGAAAAGGAGAACAGATATATATATTGACTATGCGAATTAAGCAACTACATAGAAAGATACATAATACAGAATAAAATAAGCCGAAACAGTAGCCAAATCATTGGTAGAAAAATTTATCTTGAGGTATGGAGTACCCAGAAAAATAATAGCAGACCAAGGCACAGAGTTTATAGCTAGAATAATTATTAAGGAAGCAATACTTGGCATTGCTGTAAAAAAGGTCAATGAATATACTCGTAATATATAAATGTACTTTTAAATGAAAATAATATATAAAAATATATTTAAATGAATATAATGTGTAAATATACTTTAAAGTTCGTACAATATATATTTAAAATGTGTATAACAAAAGAAAATGTTAAACTGTATAGTAGTTAAACAAGAGAAAGAGGGATAAATGAATAAATGGATAAAACGGTAAAACTTTATTGTGAGATGTTGAAGTGATTAATCGTGTATACGAAAGGTGAAAACAGAACTATTACTTGGTACCAAGAATTAATACAAGAATTAATATAGGATTTTATTATTATAATTTTGATTTAATATGTAAATATTATTGTAAATATTATGTGCACATAATATCAAAATGGGGTTAGTATGTAATATAATCTAAATAATTTAACGTAAGGTAAAATAACGTAGATAAAATATTAGAGGATATATTGAAGGATAATAAATAGCATATTACAAGGGAACAATCAGGGTTACCTTATAATATGCTGATGTTAGATTAGGTTAGGTTACTAAATTTAAAAAATAAAATTTTTTTTTTTACTAAATATAAGGAAATATGTACCAAAATTTATATAAATATGTATACGATAGCATAGGTAAACAGTACTTATTTGAGGTTGAAAATTTCTCTTCTTCCAAAGGGAAAGGGAGAGAGGAATGAGATAGTTGTAAGAGAGAAATTTTTTCCGTAAGGGGGATGGTGTGGTATTATCCCTAAAATATTACAATTCATAAAAAAAATAAGTTTAAAAGGAACGTGTAACACATTTCGCATTTATTTTTATAAAATATGTTTAATAATTAAAATCGAGGACATTCATAAAAATAGCCTCGATTAGAATGTGTAAGTCAGCAGAATTGTGAATCGTAGGTTAATAACACAAACTTGACCCACTAATGAATGACTGTTGATGTAGCAAGGAATATTATAAAAGAGACAACGAATTTTATCTTAGAGAGCAAAACTAAATTAACGTCAAGATGGCAAGTCGATGTATCACGTATTAGTAATTATGAAGTAGTCTCATAGCAATGTCAACTAAGTACTATTACATTTAAGATTAGTAACGTGTAAGAGTGTACAGTAGTGTTTTAAATAAATGTACCATACGATACCATAAGTGAAGATTATTTATTAAACAGTATCTTTATTTAGATTATTTTTTATGGGCCACTCACTTGAATTGATTCCAAATAAAAGTTTATACTCAGATATATATTGTTTTGACCCAAATGAATTTTAAAAAGAACATTTTTATTGAAATAAATTTGTATGCACAAATATCATGCTTCAGATATTGTTTAATAGAGTACTTAGGTATTCCATTTAACAGATATCCAACATAAAGGATTAACAATATAAACAGGTTAACATAATAAAACAAAGGACTAATTTTTGAAATTCTAATGGCTTATAGATTAGTATTTATAAATAAAAACTTTTTAATCAAAAGTACCTACTACACTAAAATATCAAGAGCATTCTCATTTGCCAGTATTTCCATGTTTTCTCTATTAACTACAATGTTATATAAAATTGAACAACCTGTTAGGTATTATTCTTTGAACAAAAGGTAACTTACATCTCAATCCACATGTTAAAATGGTAAATCTCTTTAAAATACCAAAAGCTGTCATTCACAATTCTTGACGCAATTTGTAATAGATTATACAGCACTTCAAACTGCTGTCTAAAGATTCTACAATGGTATTTGAGAACTGGATATCCACTATTTCCTAATAATCCATAATCCATAAATTCCCTATTTTATATACCCATAATAAGCAAAAGTATTTAACAAGTCCTAAAATAGCTACTTCTAATAATTGCACTTTCATACTGTATTATGGGTTATGGTACCTATTCTTTAAATGAGAAAATAATTAAATTCAACGTTTTACTCTTTTCAATGATCTTATTTTAATTTTTATTATAGGATCCTATAATAGGTAACAAATACAATTTATAGTGTATAGATTATTTTTATAGTATAGATTATTTTTATAAATCTGTGTTTGCACGAACTCTCTATTGACGACATACGCATTAGGGAAAGTTTCAAACTTTCAAGTAGTGTCAATGGATTACTGTGTTATATGACAAAATAGTATTGACACACTGAGGTGATACAATAAGCTGCGCCAGTGTTGCTCTATCAACACCCAAAAATTTAGTGTGTTACCCATGGTTACTGGTTCTGGTTGTCATGCCACAGCTGTCACTTGTGGTTCCGTTTACCAAGTGCAACGTTGCCAAGTATATGCGTACATAAGAACCATACATAACAGGTACGAGATACCCTCTTAAAAACTGAAGGTATGCTAGGACCCTTAAGCTAGCGGGGACAAATGAGCGGAATCCAATTTAACCTACATAATATTTTTTCACCAATTTTTCACTAATTTATTACCATCCTAATAATTTTTCACCACCAAACCACCCTTAATGGGAGCGATTCTGCTGGCTTAAGGTTCAAGCTAGCAGAATTCAGAAAAAAACTTTCTGCCGATGGCATGTTTTTTACCCATTTTTCACTAATTTATTACCACCCTTATATTTTTTCAACACCAAACCACCCTTAAGGCGAGCGATTTTGCTAGCTTACGGTTAAATACTAGTAAAATTCCAAAAAAATATTTATTATATACCACATAGCTCTGCTAGGTTTTTATGAATTTATTGCCACCTTAGTCATTTTTCACTACTCCTTATGGAAAGTCAAAATTTCTGTTAGATTAAAATTGAGGGGGAAAAATTATTTTTTTTAAATTCACTCTTCTCTACCTATAACTAAAATAAAAAACTGTTTTTTAAATGTTTACTAAACTTTAACCACCCTAATAATCTTGCACCCCTAAACCAATCTTATTTGGAAACGTTGCAGTTGGCCTAATATTTGAGCCAGCGAAATTAGAAAAAAATGTGTTTTTGAAATACCAAAGTGTTTTGCTAGGTTTTAACGAATTTGATTACCACCCTAGTAATTATTCACCACTCAACTGCCTCTCATGGAAAGCCAATAATTCTGTTAGATTAAAATTTAAGGTGAAAAATATTCTTTTACAATTTCATTCTCCTCTACTTATAACTGAAATAAAAAAGTGTTCTGTTAAGTTTAGACTAAACTTTGATCATCATGATAATTTTTAACCCCTAAATCTTATTTGGAAACATTGCTGCTTGCTTAATATTCTAGCCAACAGAATTAATACAAATTATTTTTGAAATACCACAGTGTTCTGCTAGGTTTTTACGAATTTATTATCATCCTAGTAATTTTGCACCATCAACTAACCCATGTGGAAAGTGAACAAATCTTAGGTTAAAATTTAAGGTGATGAAAAATCTATTTTTACAATTTTACTGTACTCTATCAATCAATAATTCTGTTAGGTTAAAATTTATGGCGAATTTTTTTTTATATTCCACTGTACTCTACTTACAGTAGTTGTAAGTTGAGTAGTGAATAATTACTAGTGTGGTAATAAATTCATAAAAACCTAGGAGAGCACTGTGGTATATTATAAATATTATTTTTGGAATTCTACTAGTTTTAATCGTAAGCCAGCAAAATCGCCCCCCTTAAGGGTGGTTTGATGAAAAATGGGTAAAAAATATGACATCGGCAAAAAGTTTTTTTTCTGAATTCTGCTAGCTTGAACTTTAAGCCTGCAGAATCGCTCCCATTAAGTGTGGTTTAGTGTTGAAAAATTATTAGGGTGGTAATAAATTAGTGAAAAATGGGTGAAAAAATATGCCATAAACAAAAAGTTTTTTTTTAGAATTCTGATAGCTTGAACCTTAAGCTAGCAGAATCGCTCCCCTTAAGGTTAGTTTGGAGGTGAAAAATTATTATGGTGGTAATAAATTAGTGAAAATGGGTGAAAAAAATATTACGTAGGTTAAATTGGATTCCGCTCATTTGTCCCCGCTAGCTTAAGGTTCCTAGGTATGCTGGCCCGTTTAAATTACCTTCGAAAAGTAGGGTCCGATGATTCTATTTATTACAATGCCAGCCCATACGTTTACCTTTTGCGGGTATTGTGTATGATGTTCCCGCATTCAGTTGAGGTTTTCTTTTGACCAGTATCTACAATTCTGACGGTTGACCTCGCCATTTAATGTAAATGTAGCCTCATCAAAAAATAATAATATTTTGAACCAAGAGTGGGTTGCAGTTATCCATCATGGTTTCGCAAAATTGTATTCTTTTATCTGGATCATTCGTTCAATTCCTGTACAATTGTGCATCTAAAAGAGTGCCATTTTTCAAGTTTTATTACTTTGTGGAATAAAATTTATTACTATGTGTAATAAAATCTCGATGTTTTGCAAACATCGAGGTCACGACTAACTTTATGAACAGAAGTGTGCGCATCTTCTTCAAAAGCAAGTAGAACATCTAATGTTGTATCATAATTTACAGAGGGACGACCTGATTTGCGTGTATTTTTAACCGTACCAGTTTCTTTAAATTTTTTTTCAATCTTACTTACTGTTGACTACGTTATGGGATCTTTGTCTACATATCCAATCATCATGAGTATTTCAATTCTTTGCTTGACACTCAAATTCATGTCTACTTCAAATTAATTCTAAGGAATAATACAGAACATTCACGAATTAATACAATTATTGTACTACTTAATTGTAATCGAACGTTACTAAAAATAATTACATTCAGTATTCAGTATCTGTAAAAACTAGTGCTACTTTTTGCAATTGATAATAAATAATTTATTTTTTAAGCGCATATCTTTCAAATTATATCCATTAGACCCCGAGTATTATACTTTTTGGAATCAGCTAATTTTTATCTATCTAAAAATTTCATGAACTATAGGGTGTTACATTTAAAAAAAGAGTCGATGGCGTCATCATCTTAATGTGTATCATCTTTTATAATGAAATTTTGTTGTAGAATGTAAAACATTAAATTTAAAAATCGACGTGTTTAAGATTTTTTTAAAAAGGCTTTTCATTTAGGAAATATCGAATGTATTCCATACTTTACGGACAAACTGTATAAATATAAATTATAAGTTGATATAAGGTTGAATGCTGGAATAAATGAAATTTCAAAGTTCATAAATTATAATAGCTACATATTCTATAAGTTTATTATGTTTTATATTACCTGTGTGTTACAGTTTTACTTTTCGATCCAAGCTATCCTTTTTTTACTAGCTTCCTTTCAATTAACTTAATTCCTAGGTATATTAAAATAAATCAGAGGAATGTGAATCAATAAGAGAACCATTTGGTTTAAAAAGGGCATAATAAAGAACCGGCAAAGTAAAAATAATAAACTAATATTTTTGTATTAGTATCAATGGCTTTATAACACAAACAAAATAAAAATACATACTTTAATTTTATTGCATATTACATATACCTCGTGTAGGTATTTTAAAATAGTTCGCTTTTGTCTCTTTTGCATTTGAAAAAGTTTTTTACTGGTTATAAATATCTATCTATCTATATTTTTTGTTTGTTAAGGCCGAGGGTAACGTAGAAATTCTAAATTAACTTTTTCAGGTAGACGAAGTGCTTCAAGAATTTGCTTCCAAATGTTGCCAACATAATTCTACTTCAAATTACGAAATCTCAACAATAATGAATGCTGATGGCATTTATTTAGCAACATACTCAGCGTTACTTTTAGATTTAAAGTTAATACAATCTGGACAATACGAAGACAAAAATGTATCTATTTGCATGTTTTCTCTTTAAATAAATTCATAACAACTAAATTTTATAAAATTGTTTAATGCACTAATATATTAATTTAGAATCATTATTGTATGCCCATTTAGCATATGTTTTAGATACCAGTTCCCATAACAGAAGATCAATTTGTTGAAGAAGTTCATGGAAGTGGTGTTCTTGTGTATGTTTCAGCAACTTGGTTATGTGAATTATACCAAAACATCCTATCAAAATCATTATTAATATCTGCTGGATATGATCCAACCAGCTCTTATCAACCAGCTTTAATAAATATGCTGATTGGTACATATTTCTTTATATTTATTTTAATATTTTATATTAAAAAATCGTAAATTAGAACAGTTTAATAATTATTATTTTTTGTCCTGTGGGCTAGTATGACTAAGGAGTAAGGAGTAACAATTTTTCAGTTCTATTATTTGAATGTTGATCTACCAGCAAGTTTCACATAGGTATTTAAAATATCTGTCTTACAGAAACAAATGTTTGTAATTTGGTTTCTACAGAATAGCGTAGACTGCATGAATACCTTGTTCTTGCTAGCTAAAGTTTATACTCTGATCGAAACGAATACTCATACCTACATATAGAACACAAATAACAATTTGTTTAATTTTTTTTTAACTTAAATTTAT
This sequence comes from Diabrotica undecimpunctata, assembly GCF_040954645.1. NCBI lineage: Eukaryota > Metazoa > Arthropoda > Insecta > Coleoptera > Chrysomelidae > Diabrotica > Diabrotica undecimpunctata. Next base: position 66,892,366 of record NC_092805.1, read on the forward strand.
TTTCAGTATGATTTGTATAATTTTAAACGTTACATATAACGTATTTTTAAAATATTTAATTAAAATTGCGGTTGCTTCCCAATAAAATGTCTGATAACCGTCACTATTATTGTAGTAATTTTCAATAGTCTACCATGTTACCTTAACATTTTAAGCCAATTTTATAATTTTCATTTGCGAAAAATCATTGGGGTGCAATTTATAATTAATCTAACTATTCTAAAATATATACATATATACACAATAATAACTGAAAATACGTAAACATACATATACCACAGATGCAATTTGAGAATATTAATGCCAGTTAATAGGCAACTTAAAATCGTACTGTTAAGACCTATTCACATTGTTTTCTTTTAATATGATGGTAGACGAAATAGTACATAATATGGCATTATGTAATATTATTTCAAAAAGTTATATAAAAAAACTAGAACTATCGTTTTTATAGAAATGAATTTAATTGATAAATAGTTTAACTATTTTTACATATTAAAATTTGAGAAACGGCTCTTAAGGATAATTAAATTTTAAGTTGATATACATTATAACTAATATACGGCCATTGAGGCTACAAGTATTAGAGTCACGGTTCGTAGACTTACTACGGTTGCCTCTTCCGACTAACCAATGAACATTAAGCCCGAAATTCCGCCAGGAGAGTACAGTAATTTGAATCGTAACATTGTTAATCGTCGTTTTTATGTCTTTGATGTGCGGAAAATAGTAAAGGTAGTTATGAAATAAAGATGTCTAGTGGATTATAATACCTAATTATGGAAAACTGTTGATATGTAGGAAGTTTGGTACTTAAAATTAATAAGAACCGGTTGTTAACGTTTATCCAATATTAATGCAGGATTTACGTAAATCTAGGACTTCAATCTCCATTTTACACTGAAAATTTGTCGCGTATACTGAATTTCCATCAATACTGGATTAACTAGGTTGTTTAAATTCAAATATGGTTGTGTGAACTAATCAAAACATTTGTCCTCCCTGTATTCCTACGATCCCTATAAGTACCGCCATCGGGCTCGTGGAATGTTTCCCTTTAAGGGAGAAGAGCACCAGTCGTTGAAAAGAAAAGACGCAACCCGGCACGTGAACCCATGCACGCATATTGAATTGATTTCGTTCGTTGTTTTGTAGTGCAAACCCTGGTAATTAGACCCAGCGGTAAGTTTTTACCTAGTTTTACCTAAACCTATAAATTGTCTTTGATTGTTTATTGCAACCATTTAAATTTTAATAATTATTTGCACCAATGAGTAAAGGTCCATTATTTTCTCGCCAGAGTTATCGAAGGAATAGTTCTGTTAATTAAGTACTATTAATTTGTAATAGTACATTTGTTTGTTAATACCCCACATTGGCCTATCTATCCGGATTTGAACTCATTTGTTGAAAAAATATTTTTGTTTTATTTAAATTTGAATGGTTGGTTTCCTCGAATGTAGTATTTTTTATCGTTTTGAGGGTTCTTATCTTAAGTTTGCGTCTCTTGTCGTGGCTCGAGAATAATTTATGACCTTTTTGTAAAGTCAACCATATGGGACTTTTTAAAAGGGGATTATCGTCGTTTTAATAAAGTATCAAATTACAAATCGGTAATTTCGGGGTTTTAGACCACATTTTTATACATTTTCGTTTGTATAATATTATTGAAACTAGTTAAAAATTTAAAATGGAAAAACTTGAAGAAAAGAATAGGAAACTCAAATTTTTAAGAAAAACTGCGTTAAATGATATTCAGTTAATTTTCGATTTAGGTTTTAAGTCCCTTTCAGACGTTTCTATTCGCCCCTTATTTAAAATTAGACTATAGGATTTAGATTCGATTCGCGAAGAGTTCTTAAAACATCACACTAATATTATTAGTAATATTCTTTCTGTACCAGACGCGGATACGAGGGTTGAAGAAAATGTTCGGGAATTATTTTTGGAACAATTTTATAAAATAAAACTATTTAGTGCGGAATTATCTGAGCCACAATTTGAAACTCCAGAACCGTTTAGATCAGTAGTAGTTCCACAATCAAATATTCGCTTGCCTAAAATAGAGCTGCCTAAATTTAAGGGTGATTTTAAGGAGTTTAGTTCGTTTTTAGACTTATATAATTCGGTTGTACATAATAACGCAGGCCTAGCAGACGTAGAAAAGTTTAAGTATTTGAAAGGATGTTTAGAAGGGACTCCACTTAGTTTGATTCGTAATTTGTCAATAAATAGCGATAATTATCAAATTGCTTACGATCTAATTGTTAAACGCTACACAAATGTTCGTCGTTGTGCGACCGCGCATTGGGATGCGATCTTGGGCGTACAGAAAATATCGGTAGTTAATTCGAAAAATCTGGCTAAATTAGTAGATACGTTTTTAGAAAATTTAGCCGCATTGAAAACATTAGGTCTTCCGACAGAACATTGGGATTTTATTATGTTTAATTTACTTTTGTCGAAATTAGACGCGGATTCAGTAAAGTTATTTGAGTTAGAAAATAAATCGAATAAAATCCCGTCATTTCAAAAATTGGTAGAGTTTATTGAAACTCAGTACATTGCTTACGATAATTTGAATAGTAGCTTAAGTGAATCTAAGAAATCGTCGAGGGCTCCAACTTATACGGAGCCAAAGTGTAATTATAAACATTCCAATGAGTCAAGGCATAATAGTAGTTCATCCTTTGTTACAAATTCGTCGTCAATATGTTGTGCTTTATGTAAACAAAGTCATTTTCTTAACCATTGCTCGTTGTTTTTGAAAAAATCTCCATAAGTAAGATACCAATTTTGTAAAGAATCTTCCTCGTGTTTTAGGTGTCTTAATCAGGCTAATCATTCTGTCAAGTCGTGTCCAAAGGCCTTTAAATGTAGTAAATGTAATAGTCACCTTCATAATAGTTTGTTGCACTTTGATAGAAATCGTTCCAATAGTCAGTCGTCCATAGAAAATACTAATAATCCAGGGGCATCGGGAGTCGAACAAAATTCGCCTGAAATATCACATTGTGCTGCTAGTTTTATAGGGAAGAAAAACGAGACAAAAAAGGAAATTTTGCTCGGTACCGTTTTAGTTCACGCGATTGATAGTAAGGGGTGTAAACAGCCCTTGAGATGTCTGCTAGATTCAGGTTCAATGAGTTCGTTCATTAGTCGTAAAGCTGCCAGTAGATTAGGTTGGCCTAAAACTCCTTGTTCATTTGAAGTTAACGGACTCAATTCGATGCAAACGAAACTGAATCAAGGTCAAATAAGTTTTTCTATCCAACCTCGTCATCAGGAGTCACCGGTGTTTCATTTGGAGGCTATTATTACAGATCGGGTTTGCTCGGATTTGCCGAGCACCAAAATTGACATATCGACGTGGAATTATATTAAAAATTTGAAGTTAGCCGATCCCGAATTTAACTGTAGTCAATCTATAGATTTGTTAATTGGTTGTAGCATATTTTCGAAGGTGTTGTTAGAAGGTAAAATTGAAGGTAAAGCGGGATAACCAGATGCCCTAAATACCGTTTTTGGTTATATTTTGTTAGGACCTACTAGCACACCTAACCTTTCGTCGACTTCGCTTGTTTGTCTTTCAAATATTGAATACCCACTAAATTCTTCGTTAACGAAATTTTGGGAACTGGAAAACGTACCGGAAAAGCCAGTTTCAGAACCAGAAGACGTTCTGTGTGAGAACATTTATCTGGAAACGCATAATCGGGACGTCTCGGGTAAATATGTTGTATCTTTGCCTTTTCGTGAATCGCCGCCTTGTTTGCAAGATAGCTATGATATTGCTTTAAATAGATTGCTATCATTAGAACGACGCTTATCTCGTCAACCAAGTTTGAAAAAAGAATATTCTTTTCATATGCAGGAGTATCTTGATTTAGGTCATATGCAGTTAGTCTCTAATGCCGAAAAGAAAAGGGGAAAGTATTATATTCCACATCATTGCGTTGTGAAACCAGATAGTGTTTCAAGTAAAATTCGAGTTGTATATAATGCGTCTCAGAAAAGTCCCAGTCGCGGTAAATCTTTAAACGACTATTTACTGGTCGGTCCTAAGCTGCAACAGAACATAGTCTCGCTGTTGTTGAATTTTAGACTTAATCGTTTTGCGCTATGTGCGGACATTCGTCAGATGTATCGTAATATTTTAGTCGCTCCTGAACACACGGATTATCAACGCGTGTTATGGAGATTTTCTAGCGCTGAGGAAATTCAGGAATATCGTTTATTAACTGTTACTTTTGGAATAGTATCTTCGCCGTATCTCGCTTTAAGAACTCTCCAACAATTAGCATTAGACGAAGGCTCTCGTTTTCCTAACGCCGTCTCGCTTATTCGTCACGCTTCGTATATTGATGATTTTGTTTTTGGTGCTTCGACTCTCGAAGAAGCACAAACTTTAGTTGACGAATTAGTCGCTTTGTTAAAGTTAGGAGGCTTTGAATTACGGAAATGGTGTTCGAATGAATCCAAATTGTTGTCGCAATTTCCTGAATCCCATATTAATCCTCACTCCATTAATTTAGATCCAGAAGCAAATGGTCCTTCATTAAAAATCCTTGGTTTGAAGTGGATTGCACAGTCCGACGTCTTTCAATTTTCAGTCAAATTGCAAGACGTCCCTTGTACTAAAAGATCGTTTGTGTCACGAATTAGCTCGAATTTATGATCCTTGTGGTTACTTAACACCTATTACCTTTTTTATTAAACATTTAATCCAACAACTTTGGGCAACCGGTCTTAAATGGGATGATCGTCCTCCTTCGGAAATAATTCGGGTATGGGAACAATATAAGAGCGAACTATCTCTTATTTCACAGTTCAAAATTCCTCGTTTTTTGAATATTTCCTCATGTCCCATCTTAGAGCTTCATGGATTTGCCGATGCTAGTGAAAAGGGATATGCTTGTGTCGTTTATATTCGTAGTATTGATACTCGTAACCTAGTTCAAGTTAATTTACTGTGTGCCAAATCGAAAGTAGCTCCTATAAAACAGATTACTATACCTCGATTAGAATTGTTAGCTGCTGTTCATTTGGTAAAACTTATGTCGTTTGTGTTAGAGTCGTGGAAGCATATAATATTTCAAAATGTGTATGCTTGGTTAGATTCTCAAATCGTATTGCACTGGATTAAAAGCTCCCACTCGAGATTCAAAACTTTCGTCGCAAATCGCATTTCGTATATCCAGTCCCATAGTCAAAATTATTCTTGGCATTATATCGAATCTCGAAATAATGCAGCCGATGCGCCTTCGCGAGGCATGCTACCGGCCGCTTTTCTATCAAAATTAGACTGGTTAACAGGTCCTTCGTTTTTGTATAATATTCCATTAATTTTTCCAGAGGTTCCTCCCTCATTGCAGGAAAAATCCTCTTTGGAAGAGATAAAGAAAGCTTTAGTGTTTGTTTCCACTCGTGAGGAACATTTTCTGTCTTGTTTGCTGAAAAATAAATCGTCTTTTACCTCGATCCAAAGAATTTTGGCTTTTATGTTGCGATTCGCGCACAACTCTCGTTATAAAAGGTCGAAACGGTCAGGACCCTTGACTTTCGTAGAATTAGAAGACTCGTTGATTATTCTTGTCAGATTTACACACGAAAAGTATTTTGAAGAACATCTTCAATCAAATTCTTTTCCAAAACCATTTCGTAAGTTGGGAGTATTTTTAGATGATAGTATTCAGTGTTTAAGAGTAGGTGGTCGTCTATCTCAGTCTTCGTTATCGTATGAAGCAAAACACCCGTTTTTGTTACCAAAAAAATCTCGTCTTACTACTCTTCTAGTTCGTCATTATCATGAGAAGTATTTACATGCTGGATTTAAGAGTACTCAGTTTTTGGTTAGTCAAAGGTTTTGGATAATGTCTTCTAAACAAGCCGTTAATTTGGTATTGTCCAAATGTATTAGATGTTGGAAACAATCTCCTAAAAACTTACAACCCCCTATGGGTAATTTGCCTAAATTTCGTCTCAGTGCCATTAAACCCTTTTCGATTTGTGGGTTAGATTATGGTGGACCGTTCTCGATAACCATGTCTCGTTACAGGGGAGTTAGAACTCAAAAGGCCTATTTGTGTCTATTTGTATGCTGCGCTACAAAGGCTTTACATCTTGAATTAGCTAGTGATTTGACCGCGGAAGCCTTTTTGGCCGCTTTACAACGTTTTATCGCTCGGAAAGGTCGAGTATCGCAAGTGTTTTGTGATAATGGCACTAATTTTCATAGTGCTTATCGACAGCTTAGTAGCTTCATGGAGAGCGCTCTCGATAAAGAAAATATTAAGTTTTCATTTGCTCCTCCCGCTGCTCCACATTTAGGGGGTTTTTATGAACGGGGAATTCGTTCTGTAAAGGAACATATTGTTCGTATAGTCGGGGCTCAAATTTTGACCTATGAAGAATTTTATACCGTTTTAACTTTAATTAAATCGGTCTTAAACTCACGCCCTCTCACCCCATTAACCAATGATGTTGAAGATCTTAATGCGTTGACCCCAGGACATTTCCTGACTCTTGAACCCTTGACATCTTTGTCTGTGCCTGATTTTTCGGAGGTATCCTTCAATCGTTTGTCCAGATGGCAGTTGTTACAACGCATCCATAGGGATTTTTGGGCTCGATGGCGAAAGGAATATTTGCACACCTTGCAACAAAAGTCCAAATGGTTAGATTCTGGCTTTGTACCTAAAATCGGTGCCTTAGTTGTTTTAAAGAAGGATAATTTGGCTCCGTGTAAATGGCCTCTCGCGTGTCTTGTTGAATTACATGAGGGCAAAGACGGTGTAGCTCGAGTGGCTACCGTGCGTACGATCACCGGAACCTTAAAACGGCCTCTTGTCCGAATTTGTCCCTTGCCAATAGAGGAAGACTAGATGGTCAGCATTTTTTACTGATTTTGTTTTGTTCGGCTTTTATCAAATAGAACCACGACGAAACCACCATTTTAATTTTAATTTTTTTTATTTTTTAGTTTAATTTTGAATATTTGTTTAAGATTTGTATAGGAATTGTTTGTATTCATTATCGTTTTAGTTGTTTAAGTAAGGATAGTATTTAGAATTCGTTTTGTTTTTTAAAGACCTTATGGTCTTTAAAGGGGGGAGAATGTTTAAATTCAAATATGGTTGTGTGAACTAATCAAAACATTTGTCCTCCCTGTATTCCTACGATCCCTATAAGTACCGCCATCGGGCTCGTGGAATGTTTCCCTTTAAGGGAGAAGAGCACCAGTCGTTGAAAAGAAAAGACGCAACCCGGCACGTGAACCCATGCACGCATATTGAATTGATTTCGTTCGTTGTTTTGTAGTGCAAACCCTGGTAATTAGACCCAGCGGTAAGTTTTTACCTAGTTTTACGTAAACCTATAAATTGTCTTTGATTGTTTATTGCAACCATTTAAATTTTAATAATTATTTGCACCAATGAGTAAAGGTCCATTATTTTCTCGCCAGAGTTATCGAAGGAATAGTTCTGTTAATTAAGTACTATTAATTTGTAATAGTACATTTGTTTGTTAATACCCCACATAGGTATTGCATGAATTACCGATGTACATAACTATTTTTTCCATTTTTTTAATAGATAGTTTTTAGGCCCTCTACTTTTTGATGTACGTTAAACGTAAAACGTTATACTTGTCATGCGCATTGAGTAGGAAATAAGGGATATCTTTTTTACTTAAAATCGTTTTTCAATACTTTCAGAAATTACTCTAACACAAATTAACGTTAATTGACATTTGACAAACGTAACCTATAAAACGGCAGTTTGATAACTTATTTTATTTGAAGTATTTGCCATATTGAAAGATTATATTGAAAATATATTAAGACGACGAAAACACGGAGAACTAATAGATCACAATTTGATAAGAGGCTTAATTCTTCACAATATTTTTGATCCTGTAATACCTTTTGCATCAAGACCACATTTTGTGATGGAAACATTTAAAGACAAATATGGTGAATTAAATTTTCGATTTAAGAAAAGGGATATTCCTCGACTAACTCGGTCCTTACGTATTCCAAATCATATGACATTTAGCTCATATGACTTTTTTTTCGTTTTTTTACGATTTAGATATATGGCATTTGACAATTTTACAAACACGTAATCCCTTAATACCGTTAACCTTATCTTTACCTAAATAAGGGAATACCTTATCCACTAATAAAGTAATCCGTTATTTTTCTGTTAATGCGCATGAGCAGAATAACGTATAACGTTTAACGTTACTGAAATAAGGGGCTTAAAAACTCTCTAATATCTTTCCTTGATTGATCATTAATGATTATTTTAACAATTGGTCACACTACAACCTGTGCCTGGCATTCTAAAATTTCATCAACATTATTTTTACGTTAATACACAATGAAATTTTAAAGTTTTAACCTACCTTATAAAAAGATATGAAGACAATAGGTACGATATACAACTACAATAAATAAAGTTTCTTCGTTAATTCAAAATAAGTTTTTATAGAAAACAACACCAAAATTTCAAATACAAAAATATAAAGTAAACTGAGATATTTAAGACATAAATAACGATAAATAATAAAGCAAATAATAAACTGAAAGATAATTACCACGAACAAACTGTGATAATAAATGGGTTTTGTATTCTTGTGCACTCTGGTGACGTAAATCAAGCATCCCCACCCCAGTCGGAAGAGGCAACCGTAGTAAGTCTACGAACCGTGTATTAGAGTAATCTTTTTGACAAAAAGCCGTGGGTTGAGATTTCCACAGAAATCTTAACTCTCGATTTCCAGTTTCCAAACAATGCCCCAGAAGAACATACTTAACCTAGCTTTTTGCTTTTTGATTAAATTTATATTTCAAATTATTTTCGACCGTACTGTATTAAATATTGATTTATAGTATCAGCAATCGGTCTACAGGAAATAAAACTCATGTTGCTAAAATCAAAAATTCAACACAATTATATCTATGAAAAATAGTGTAACGACAATTTGTGATCGGAGTTTCCTAGATATCAATTTAAAGAAACTTTTTGAGATGTTTTTAAACAATGGCTACCCAAAACATATATTAAAAAAACTTATTTATAACACTCACTTTTACAATAGAGCTTTAATAAATAATCCACAACCAGTTTTATACAAAGAAATACCTTACATAAAAAATTTAACAGACCAAATTGTCCCACTTTTCAAAACATTTCCGAACATTAAATTAATTAAATACAATCCACTTCTAAATCCAAGGTTATTCTCAAAAATAAAAGTTAAAACTCCAAACTCACTAATGAGTAATATAATTTACAGAATAAATTGCAGTCAATGTCAAATTTGTTATATTGTTCAAAGTCAACAGTGGCTTAAACAACGTGTCACTCAACACAAAAGTGACTATAACATACGAAAAAACCCGTGTGCCTTAGTGGACCACCACTTAAAGACAGGACATAACTTTGACTTTAATAAAGTAAAAATCTTGGAACAAGTTGATAATTATAAAAATCGACTTTTCCTTGAAATAGTACACATTAATAAAACTCCTGAATCTATCAATTATAAGACAGACACCAACTATTTAAGTAATATCTACTGCAACATACTAAACAATATATGATATGATAGATCTTAACCTTTAAAAACAAACTCAGTAATCCTCTAGTAACTCTACTTATAATTTTATTCCATTTCTAAATATCAGTATTACAATAACTGACTACGTACCATCAATTAAACTTTATAGATCAATTTACCATGTTCCTGATTCTTTCTCAATTCTCTACTATCTTCCTACTACTTCTATATATATATATATATATATATATATATATATATATATATATATATATATATATATATATATATATATATATATATGTATATATATACAGTGTGGATATTAAGTCTTACCCCCCCAAGTGAACTCCGTTATTTAAGACAAACAAAGATGATAAACGCTCGGACCCGTCAATTTTTATTTTAATAGAGGTATTTTATAAAAAAATTGTCACCCCTTTCATCCCCTTCACTTGACAGCTACCCCCTCAGATTTTTTAAATGGCAATGGGGGTCGTGCGATAGTTCGTTGGAAAGGGTTTGAAAAGAAGAATTCTAAAATCTACACACTTTACTTTAACTTTAAGGATCTGTTTGTTAATAACGATTTATTGTTTGGAGATACACTGCGATACAACAATACAAAAGTAGGTACACTGGTTTTGCTTTAATATGGGACATTCGGTATAACAAAATTTATTTAATTTTTATTCTTGAACGTTTATACCGAATTATTTTTTTACAGAATAAATACTTTTGTGTCGTTAAAACATATCATGGTTAGAACAATTTTTTAAATAATCTAGTTGGCGTGTATAGTTTTTGACAACTGTCATAAAAACCAAGCAATTATCACTGTTGATTGTAAAGAATATTGACAAGAACTTGAGATTTGGTGAGCTTTAGCGGTAAACTGTAAATTGTTAGTGTTAAAAATTCAAAATAATCAAAATGGCACCACCTCGTAGATTAGTAGACAAATGTGAAGCAATTTTAATATTTAGCGAAGCAGGCCGTAACTACCATGAAGCTGTGAGAATATTTAATGAACGTTTTTCGAATCGTCCAATTGATCGACATTACTATAGACTACTTGTCACCAAATTTTGTGAAACTGGTTCTGTCGAAAACAAGAAACGGGATGGTAGAAAAAAGATTTCTAAGGAAAAGCAAGTAGATATTTTGTCTCAATTTGTAGTAAATCCATCCAGTTCAACTAGAAATGTTGCTCGCGAATGCGAAGTAAGTCACAGGACTGTCTTAAACATTTTAAAAACGCAAAAATTTCATCCCTATAAGATGAAAATGGTGCACGAATTGACAGAGGATGATCCAGATCGACGACTACAATATTGTGAAACTATGGATAATAATATTTCACAAGATCCAAGTTATTTAAGACATATTTGTTTTTCCGATGAAGCTACATTCTATTTAAATGGTCATGTACATCGACAAAATGTAAGATATTGGTCTGACGAAAACCTTCGATTGTTTTGAGAGTGTCATACTCAATTTTCCACTAAATTAAATGTTTGGGCAGGTATACTAGGGGATCACATTATAGGTCCTTTTTTTATCGAAGGCAATTTAACGGGCGAAAGCTATCTTAATCTGTTGGAAACACAAATAATTCCTGCAATTCATGATGTGCTTAGAAACAATCCAGGCGAATTCACCCAAGATATTATTTTCCAGCAAGATGGAGCTCTGCCTCATTACGATGCTGGCGTTCGAAATTTTTTAAATAATTTGTATCCGAGAAGATGGATTGGACGTCGTGGATTCATTGAATGGCCACCAAGATCACCAGATCTTACTCCTCTAGATTTTTACCTATGGGGTTACCTTAAATCCAAACTGTATGGGAGCCAGTTGACGACAGTTGATGAACTCCGTCAAAGAATAATCGAAGAATGTGATAAGATTGATATGCAGACCCTACAAAGGGTTAGGGAGGCAACGAAAGAAAGAATCTACTTCTGCCAGGAAGTAAATGGAGAACATTTCGAGCATCTCCTGCAGTAATTTAAGTTTTCTTTAGGGTAATTTGCCAGTTCCTTTAATTTTAAAGATGTAATTTTTTACATTATTTTTTGTATATTTTATTTTAAATAAAACCAATATGCCATACAAAATTTCAAACTTATACATTTTTGAATTCTTCTTTTCAAACCTTTTCCAACAAACTATCGCACGACCCCCATTGCTATTTAAAAAATCTGAGGGGGTAGCTATCAAGTGAAGGGGATGAAAGGGGTGACAATTTTTTTTATGTTATAAAATACCTCTATTAAAATAAAAATTGACGGGTCCGAGCGTTTATCATCTTTGTCTTAAATAACGGAGTTCACTAGAGGGGGGTAAGACTTAATATCCACACTGTATATATATATATATATATATATATATATATATATATATATATATACATATATATATATATATATATATATATATATATATATATATATATATATGTATATATATATGTATATATTTATATATATATATATATATATATATATATATATATATATATATATATATATATATATATATATATATATATATATATATATATATGTATGTAAGCGAGGAGCATTTCGACCGCCATCGTTTTCTGTCCATTCATTCGTCTTCTTTGATGACTCTATCTCTAATTATGTGCCGTACATTTTCTTCCCAGGCAACTGAAGGCCTTTCCCTTCTTCTTCTTTGTTGTGGTATGTAATTCAAAGCTTTCTTTGGCCATATATCTTCATTCATTCGCTTCACGAGACCATACCACACTAGTTGACTCTTTTCAATTCTGTCTACACTGTATGAATATACAGTATTTGGTCTCCTTCTAATATCTTCATTCCTGATATGATCTTTTTTGGATACACGCTCTCCTTAGAAAATCCGTTTCTACTACTTCTATTTTTTTGGTGCTCTACCAAGGTGCGATAGATTGTCAGTTTCGTTTCTTGTCTAATATCTTTAGACCGTAGTAGAGAGTTTAGAATGTTTACCGCTTTTTTCTCTGCTGCGTTCTGTTTTCGATGTCTCTTTTGGTAGTGCCTTCTTTAGATATTGTTACGAACATGCTTTCGGCATGGCCCAGGTAACGGTTGCATTGCATCTCTAATACTCTTCGAGAAGCGTCGCGATGTATCGAGTGCGAGAGAGAATAACCGGTCACGTAGGCGAATTAGAGGTGGGACTACGCCAGAATATTCTCGAACATAATACTTTTGGTATATATAGAGAGTACCGAACTGTAAACTTATAAATAAATATATTTATATAAATTCGAACCGCTCGTTTTATTTAATCTCGCTACAGTTGGTGTCCGGTGTGAGATTTTGAAAATAAATTGAGCAGTGACTTTTGAAAAAGACTTTTGGACTTTTGAAAAGTATTGTTTGTCGGGAACATCCGCGTAGTTCGGCAGTGATCTTTGTACGAAAGAACATTTAAAAAGTACGTGTGTGCTTGATCAAAGATGCTGCTAGTACAACCTTCAGTAAAACAGTTGCGTGAGCAACTGGAAGAACGCGATGAAGACTGAAGCGGCTCCAAGAAGATACTCCAAGAACGACTGAAGACTGTTCTTAACAAGAATGGAGATGACCCAGAGACATTCCACTTTCAATCAGCAGAAGAAGCAGTTTTAATGAAAATAGAAGAAACTTCTAAAAAAACTGATGATAAATTCGAGAATGTTTCCAAAAGATTCGATGAAACGTCTCAAATGATCGAAGAAACTTCTCAAATTATTAAAAAACAATGAAAAATTTGAAGAAGTCTCAAGAACATTTGATAAGATACAGAAAAATGTAAACGACAAGATAGAAGACGTAGAAGAGAAGATCAAACAGTTAGAGAGCATGATAACTAATACAAAAGTGCTACCACCAGTTAATACAATAGCCTTAGATCCGATAGTGAAAGAAGAATCACCTAAAGACGAAACGACACATAATATGAGATTCAAATTGCCACCATTTGATGGAAAGTCTTCTTGGTCCATATACCTTAGAAAATTTGAAGCTATTTCGACAGCCAATCATTGGACAGAACAAGAAAAAGCTGTTTCCTTGACTGCTGCTTTACGAGGTGATGCTGCGGATATCCTAAGATCGATTCCTAAGGGTCAAGAAAAATGTTACCAGACCTTGTTCACACAATTAGACAAACGTCACGGAGATGCCCATATGCAACAAGTCTACAAAGTACAAATAAGAAGTAGAATCCAACGAGCAAGTGAGAGTTTGCAAGAATTTGAAGCAGATGTTGCTCGTATAGCGCTGTTGGCCTATCCAGAGGCACCAGACAACATATTGGAAGAAATTGCTGTAGATACCTTCATAAATGGGTTGAGAGACAGTGAACTACAGAAAGCTTTACGACTAGCAAGACCGAAAGTTTTAGATGAAGCGCTCGCTATTGCCTTGGAACATGAAACAGCTAGTCAAGCTTCACGGAGCTATCGAGTACGAACCTCTGAAGAGAGCGACGAACAAAACGAGAAACGTCTGAAGGAAATCGTACGGAAAGTAGTTCGTAACATAATGCCGAAGAGACGTGAACCCAGATGTTGGAATGGTAACGACGTAGGTCACATTCGTCGTAAATTGCATAAAAATAATAGAACAGTCAGAAAGCTAGAACAGATCGAACACTTGGCTGGAAAAAGTCATTCAAATACTGAGGCTCAGTCAAGACGGCCATACAGTGCAAATCGTAATCATTGTCTTGAATTAGAAGAACGACTTTGCCCCGTGAGACGAACCACCGTCATTAATGATCAAATGCAGCTTTAACAGCAAGACGCTCAAGCAGATGATCCATATATAAAAAGATTATTAGATTGGATGCGCCGAAGTGAAAGACCTTCTTGGCAAGACATTAGTGCATGTAGTCCAGAAGTCAAGTGTTACTGGAGCCAATGGAATTGCCTAGTGCTGAAAGATGATCTTCTGTATAGAACCTTTGAGAACCATGATGGTACAGAAACTAAGCTTCAGTTGATTGTACCTAAAAGTAAAGTGTCAGAAGTATTGCGTCAGTTGCATTACGGTGCATCAGGTGGGCACTTTGTAATCACGAAGACTCTGCAAAAGGTTCGAGAACGGTTCTATTGGGTGAACTGTAAAGATGATGTAAGAAGATGGTACCGGCAATGTGAACTGTCTGCAACCAGTAATGGTCCAGTTGGTAAAAAGAGGGCACCCATGAGACAGTACAATGTTGGTAGTCCTATGGAAAGAGTAGCAATCGACATTGCAGGTCCACTTCCAGAGACAAATGATGGAAATAAATATATCCTGGTAGTCATGGATTATTTTACGAAATGGACTGAGGCCTATGCGATACCAAATCAAGAAGCTGCTATCGTAGCAGAGGTACTTGTTAAAGAATTCTTTAGGCGATTTGGTGTTCCCTTGGAGATCCACCCCAACCAGGGCGAAACATCGAGTCAACCCTTTTCCAAAACGTTTGTAAATTGATTGGTGTCAATAAGACCAGAACGACACCTTTGCATCCTCAATCAGATGGAATGGTTGAGAGAATGAACCGAACTATGGGTAAACACCTGTCCAAAGTTGTATCAGAACATCAAAGAGATTGGGACCAGCACATTCATTTATTCCTAATGGCCTACTGCTCTGCCGTGAATGAAACTACAGGCCAGACTCCAACCTGCCTGATGTTAGGTCGTGAAGTTCGTTTACCCTGCGACCTAGAGTTTGGCTGCAGACCTTCCGAAGAACATGTTGCAAGCGAAGATTATGTCGACCGCCTGAAGTTAAGAATGAACAACATTCATGCACTTGCCCGACAACACATCCAAATAGCCAGTGACAGAATGAAAGATCAATATGATTCTCGATGCAAGAGTGAAAGCTATGAAGTAGGTGATCTTGTTTGGCTTTATAATCCACAACGTCGTCAAGGCTTGTCTCCCAAAGTGCAAAGACAATGGGAAGGTCCGTATGAAATTAAAAAGAAAATAAATGACGTAATATACCGAATTAAGAAGTTTTCGAAAGGTAAACCAAAAGTAGTTCACATAAATCGTCTTGCACCATATGCTGGCTCAAATGAAACAGAAGAAGCACGAACCCTTCAACATTAGATCAAAGATGACCGGCGACCAAGCTTTAATGAATTTATGTCAAATTATGCAGAGAGAAAGAGTTCTAGATTCGGCGTGACCACAGAAGTTCAGCAGGATCTTTTTAGTGTTCCGCATAACGTCTCTCTAGCCCACTGTGTTGCCCAAGATCTTGAGATGACTAAAGGAATCTCATCCGTATTTTATAAGAAATTCGGTTGTTTGGACGAGTTAAAAAACCAGCAGCCTAAAGTTGGAAGAGTACTGAGATTAGAAGATGGTTCTCGATCTTTGCTGTATATGGTGACTAGGTGACTAGGAAGTCGTATACAGACAGGGCAAGCTACGAGGATATATGGCGTGCTCTAACTAATTTGAAGAAAATTGTGTGCAATTACGACATTAAGAATTTGGCCTTACCCAAGATAGGCCATGCACTAGATAATCTGGACTGGAAGATTGTTAGAAGCATGCTTGAAGTGATCTTCCGAGAAACCGGCGTACGAATTACTGTGTGTTGCATTAACCCGATGAGATCGTATCCTTCAAAGTCAGTAGACTGTTATTTCTCTCTAAAGGGTTCATGCAGAGCTGGAGAGTCCTGTAGATTACGCCATCCTGTGCCTACATATACAGTTGCTCATCGGAACGGTCAGATTTAAGAGGGGATCAGTGTTACGAACATGCTTTCGGCATAGCCAAGGTAAGGGAAAAGGATCGCGATGTAAAGGAATCTCATCTGTATTTTATAAGAAATTCGGTTATTTGGAAGGGTTAAAAAACCAGCAGCCTGAAGAAAATCGTCTGCAATTATGACATCAAGAATTTTGCCTTACCCAAGATAGGCCATGCACTAGACAATCTGGATTGGAAGATTGTCAGAAGCATGCTTGAAGTGATCTTGCGAGAAACCGGCGTGTGTGTTGCATTAACCCGATAAGATCGTGTCCTTCAAAGTCAGTAAACTGGACCTACATATGGAGTTGCTGATCGGGACGCTCAGATCTAAGAGGGGAGCAGTGTTACAAACTTGCATTCTACGTAGCCCATATAACGGTTGTAGGCCGGGACGAGGATAATCTGTCCTTCTAGAAGCGACGGGAACTGTCGACCGCTGGAGAATTCGACCCGACAAGCAAACGAATTAGAGGTGGACTACGTCAGAATATTCTAGTACATAATAACTTTTATATATAAGCATACCGTTCATGAGTTAAGTTGAGTTGATAAAATATTTTCGTGCTGTAAACTTACAAACAAATATATTTATATAAATTCGAACCGCTCGTTTTATTTAAAAACGGTACAATATGTATATATTCTCCTATCTCTTCATTTCCTTTTCCCTTTTTCTTGGTCTCGGTGAGAATATATATATATATATATATATATATATATATATATATATATATATCAATTTTTCTTTTCGCTAATTCTTTGTATACTTCTGCTTGTTTGGTTGTACATTTGGTTTCCTTTTACATTCCATGTAGTCAATATCATTTTCCTTTTTCGTTGCATTAGTCGTCTTTGTTTTGATCCATCCTTTGTATTTCAAGGCTTTTGGTAGAAATCTTTAGCATTTATTTCCTTTGACAAGGGATGAGTTGCTAGCCCATCGCATCAACCCTCCTCCTTTATCTGGGCTTTGGACCGGCACCGGCATTTACTGAGCTACTCAGTCCACCCAGTACTTACTGGATGCGGAGTTTAAAGGTATAGTTCACATTCTAAATCATTTAGTATTTCAAGTATTTATTCGGTATTAAATTTACTAATACTGTTTTCATTACTATTTCTATTTTTTGTATATTAGATAAATATAAAACATATAGATTTCTGTTAATTGGATTCTAGTAGTTGGTAATATTTTTGTAGATATTGGAGGTCTCTCCGTATCCCAGCTTCTTACTGATTGGCAAAAACTACAGAGAGTCCAGGCATCAACTGAAACAAATCCAGAAATAGAAGCAGGAATCAAGTTATCAAGAAGAATTTTAACTTGTTGTTGGACTTCTGTTATATCTGTATTAGGTCTACCTTTAGCTGAAAATACTGATTCGAATGGTCCACCATCAGCATTGAGTATATTGGTTGCTAGGAGAGCTAGATTAAAACATAGACAAAAGTTAAAAGATGATATAACTTCATCTTGTTTGGAAGGACTTCATAAGGTAAATATAGGTTTGGTGGTAAACTACGTGTTATAACGAATAATTATTAAATACAATCAACAAAATGAGAACAATGACTATAGAAATAAAGAAATTATACCAAAAAAAACTTTAAACATTACACTGCATGTTTGTTATTAGTTTGCCTTAAAATCTTTTATAGGCAAGGAAAGCAATATAACCTTTTTGTACATTATTTTTTGTTTATTTAAAACAAAATATTTATGTAACTTGTTTAAACAAATAAATAAAAAAACATACACATATTATAACTAAATGTTCAAAGTCAATTTCAATGTTTGGATGAGAAGCGTTATCGTTTTTAAAAAGATTCACGGGCATATTTTAATTTTATATAAATTACAAGACGACATAATACAAGAAATATATTTTTTAAGTAGTTCTCGTTGTGCGTTAACTTCTTTTTAGCAATTTAGGGGATAACTAGCACTCTATGGTAATAGAGATTAAGCCCGAGATCTGCTCGGGACTGGGAGCCGATTGTCTATCTTTTTCTACAATAGTGAAATTAAGACATCATGGAAAAATAAATATCTATTATTGTCACCGTTGTAAATTCCATTTACTTTCTCTACACTGTTACCTTCAAATTCAAAGGGGTCTTCTGTTTGCCATATTTTACTCACTGCCATATACTTTCCATTACATATATTCATAATTAGGCCTATGTACTTGCTTGCGTTTCCAATGCTCATTAAAATTTCTTTTACTGCATTTTTGTGTTGACCGATGATATCTAAATCGCCTTCGTAGGTAAGTTGTTGTATGCTTCTATAAATTACGGTACTTGTGATGTTGATATTTACATCCTTTTTAATTTTTTTCAAAACTATATTAAACAAAATGCATGATAATGTATCTGCTTGTAGTAAACTGTTTATCAAAAACTGTTTTGCAGTTCCACTTCACACTTTATGTTTACTAATTAACATTAATATGAAACTATTTATCTACTGTAATGCAATACTAATATAAATGTTTCTTGGTAAGTATACAATACAATTAAAATTAAAAAAAAAACAAATTATTTAAATAAATACGAACTAACTGATTCTACTTCTAATTCTATTCTATTCTGATCTAATTCTATTATAATCTTATCTAGATGCCATAAAGAATAGTTTCATTCTTAAAAGTAATTGATTCATTTAACATTAAACAATTCAATGATACTTTTTTATTAATTCCATTATTTAAAATGTTGCCCTAAATTTTATCAGCTTCATATTCTTCATCTTCAACACTTTTTTTATTTTATAGTTAGCTCTTCTAGTCTAGTTTTCTAGTCTTTAATGGTACTACGCTTGGGTTTATGTAATTTCTGCATGACATAAAGACGGTCCTGCGCCGTTTGTAAAGATGTGGAATCCAGCAAATTATGCACGTTAGCTACCACTGCGCCCACTAATCTTTTACGTGACCTATATTTTGACCATCTGCTCTGAATTTTACCATCTAGGACTTTTCTTCACTTAAACCAACAGGATGCGATAAGATAAGGCCTAAATAGTAGTAAATAAAGAATGTTATAAAATCTAGACTCAAACAGGTTGTGATAAGCGCGGAAGTGATAAGATAAGGCCTAATTAGAGAAAATAGATTAGGAGCTGGTTATCTTTTAAGGTGGGTACACATATGCGAGCCAAACTGTTTGCGAACTGCTCGTGAGCTGTTCGCGAAGAGTTCGTTGAAAATATGTTTATGTTCAGGCTATCCAATACCCTAAGTATCTAATAACAAACCGAGAATTAATTTACTTCGTTATTCTAAACATTTCGGTATTTTGTTTAGATTATCTATTATTAATTTCTCTCGTTACTTTTGAATAAGCCGCACTCGTTCAGCAATTTTGTTTAACCGAATGATCTCATCGCACACTTAGCAGAAACAATTTATAGACACAATTTATAGTTCTGTGAACATTCTTTGTGTTCGTCCCAAAAACCGACAGGCTGTGGTTCCTGACGAGCAACGAACGAACAGCTCGCAAGCGGTTGCTCCCGTCGTACAAATTAATGAATATAGCGTTCACAAACGGTTCGCGAACAGTTCTGCTCGCATATGTGTAAAGGCGGGTACACATATGCGAGCAGAACTGTTCGCGAACCGTTTGTGAACGCTATATTCGTTAATTTGTACGACGGGACGAACCGCTTGCGAGCTGTTCGTTCGTTGCTCGTCAGGAACCACCGCCTGTAGGTTTTTGGGACGAACACAAAGAATGTTCGCAGAACTATAAATTGTGTCTATAAATTGTTTCTGCCAAGTGTGCGATGATATCATTCTGTTAAACAAAATTGCTGAACGAGCGCGGCTTATCTAAGTAGCGAGAGAAATTAATAACAGATAATGTAAACAAAATACCGAAATGTTTAGATTAACGAAGTAAATTAATTCTCGGTTTGTTATTAGATACTTAGGGTATTGGATAGCCTGAACATAAACATATTTTCAACGAACTCTTCGCGAACAGCTCACGAGCAGTTCGCAAACAGTTCGGCTCGCATATGTGTACCTACCATAACAGGAAGAGTCGTGTCCATTGTCGTCATTGGTATTAACTCGAAATTGATCAGAAAACTAATTAGTGATATTTTCCATGCAAATTGTGTAAACCAAAGATAATAAAAACAGATTGATCAACAATCTAATTATTGCGCGTTATTTTAAATATAAACCTCTATTTTCATAACAACATAATAGCATAAAGCGCGCTACGCAGATATCATTATTCACTAATAATAAGTCAAAGATCATTACTCGCTAGTAACCAACCAAGAGTTATTATATTTACAACCAGTTTGTGTTTTTGTTTGTACTATAACTAGTAATCAAGACAGGTAATGTTTTTATTCGTTTTACATATTAGACAACACATTTTGATGAATATAAATGTCTTTAGCAGCGTTATTCTTAAGTTCCTTTTTTTGTATAAAGTTAATAATTTCTTTACTTTTTTAATAATTGCGATTTATTTAGTATTTACTTTTTTTACCACACTCTTTGAATACCGATTTTTTTGGCGTCGTTTTATTTATTTAAAAAGTTATTTCTTAGTTCATTTTTCTACACAAGTTAATAAATAGTTACTACTAATTTATCAGTTTTTTTTACTACACTTTATTACCACTATTTTAGCTGCATTTTATTGATAGTTATTTTTTAATTTCTTTTTTCTATACAAGATAATAAAGTCTGATAATTGTTATTATTTACTAATTGTAGAATGGACCTTTCAGCAATTAACAAAATAACCAGTGTAACCTATAAGATTATCAAGCGGCTAGTGGATTTGCCGGTGGGTCAAAGCTATCAGGTACCATACTTAAAGGACAAATATTTTAGCAGCTTTAATTGGCTAAATGACCATGAAAAATATTGTTAGAAAATCAATGAACAATATATAAACAGACAACACCTTTTGTCGTCTATGCAGACTTTGAGACAATACTACAAATAATTAAGAATAGTCTACTTGAAAGAAAAACAATTTAGCATCAAAAGCATAAAGCCTTTAGTGCCGGTTATTACGTTAAATGTTATAAGTAAGTAAGTTCATGTAACCTTCTGGCTAAGGTCTAGTGTTAGGATTTTCAAGCGCCCCTAACATGACTTAACGACTACTTTCGTAGCCGGGACCGACGGCTTAACGTGCCCTCCGAAGCACGGTGGCAGCTCAGTTAAATTAGACATTGAAAATTTTGTCGGTGCTAGGATTCGAATCCGGGCCCTCCAGCTTGTTAAGCCAGTAACACAGCCACTGAGCTACGGCTGCCACAATGTTATGTTATGTTATTTGCCACGGAAATAATAGAGTTGTGACAGAACAAGTTGTTTGTACAGAAAAAGGTAAAGCATATTGTGCCCATAAATAATAAGGCAAACAGTAATGAAGCAACGACTTGTCACATTTGTGAAAAAACATTTTTAGAAGAAGACCTCGTTGTTACAGATGAGTATCACGTCGGTGTGTGTAACCTAAATTAAAAAAAACTTTTTTGTTCCCGTATTTTTCCATAACCTTAGCGGTTACGATTCATACTTTACGATAAAATATTTGTCAATAAAAGAAAGCATCAGTCTACTTCCAATAAACAAGGAAAGATATATTTCCTTTACTCTAAACAATAAAGAATCCAAAAAAGTTGAGATTTGTTGATCCGTTGACGTTTTTAATTTTTTTATTACAGAAGCTAGCCATCACATAATATACCGAAGGTTTGAGATACTTACCCCGAGAATTTTCAAATGCCAAACCCGAATGAATGGAGTTTTTACGAATAAAAGACATATTCTTCGATAAGCACATCTATACTATGGTTTGGTTAAAGGGAACTCAACTGACATATATTATTAATTAGTTCGCTAATAGATGAAAACATTTATAAAGATATGTACCAGCATGCGCAGAATATTTGGCAATAATTCGATATTAAAAATATGTATTTTGAAATATAATATATGTTATATATGAAGACCTATAAAAATATAAGGATGAGTTCATAACATGATTATGGATGAAATAATAAAAAAAGTAAGAACTAAAAAAGAATACCAAGTGGGAGAAAAACAACTTAAAATCATCTGCTATGCAGGCGACGCAATACCTACTACTCTCCCAAAGTGAAGATGATTTACAAGCTATGCTGCATCAATTTAATATACCCGCCAGAAAATTTAACCTGTTAATTTCCCCCCAAAAAATACAAAATGCATAGTTATAACAGAAAATTTATTGAGATATAAATTAGAGTTGGAAGGTCAGATAATAAAACAAGTGATGGAGTTTAAAAATCTGGGCATCACATTATGTAGCTACGGAAAGCTTGAAACTAAAGGAAAAGATCATGTGAATAAAGCAAACAGAGCCGCAGTTTGCCGGAATTAAACAATATGGAGAAATAAAAATATCGAGAAAGAAATGAAAGGCAAAATTTACAAAACAGTCATTAGACCAATAATGACATATGCGGGAGAAACACGACCTGACACAGAAAGGACAAAAAGCATGTTAGAAACAGCTGAGATAAAAGGTCTTGGAAAAATTGATAGTACAGATATACGACGTAGATGCAAGGTGGAGAACATCAAGAACTGGGTAAGAAATAGAAGAGTAGAATGGAACGATCATATAAGTCGAATAAAAACAAATATATTAGTAAAGATAGCAAGAGACAGTTCCCCAATAAGAAGACGATCAGTAGGAAGGCCACGAAAACGATGAAACGACAAGTTACTAGAGGCATATTGAAAAACAGGCCGAGTCATGTCTACATAAAATGAAAAAGAAGAAAACAATATATGGACACCAATATAATGTTAACTTGTTTATATCTCCTAAATTTTCCACAAAAATGTCGAAGTACATACGGCCTTGATCCTGCTTGGTATTACACTATGCCAGGATTTTGCCTGGGATGCGATGCTCAAATATACAGGTTGCAAATTGGAGCTGCTGCAGGACATCAACAAAATAATGTTTATCGAAAAATCTATTCGGAGGGAATTATTCAAGCGAGCAATCGATACTCGGAGGCTAACAATACGTACATCTCTAATTATGATCTATCAAAACCCAGTAAATATTTACTCTACCTAAATGTCAATAATTTATATGGTTGAGTAATTTTTACCGGATGCAAAGTTTGAGTAGGCGGACAGTAATATTGGCGATGGAGATACGGGGTAGATACTACAAGTTGATTTGGATTATCCAGAATACTTATACGACTTACATCGAGATCTTTCATTTTGTTGACAACATCGTGTTTTAACAGGATCTAAGTTGAATAAACTTATGACTACCCTACATCATAAGACAGAATACACGTTGTATTATCTCAACCTCAAACAAGCTCTCAATGCACGGCTTAAACTAACAAAAATATATAACGTGTTAAAGTCCCAACAGAGCGCATGGCTTAAGCCGTATATCGACCTTAATAAAAACTTACAAACCACAGCAACAACTGCATTTAAGAAAGATCTTTACAAACCGATAAATAACGCCATCTTTTGTTAAACAATAAAAAAACATACGTAAACATTGCGTAGCAAAGCTTATTTCTAAATGGGAGGAAAGACAAAGTGACAAAAATTTGATTTCCAATCCCCAATTTTAATTTAATAGCGATTGAACTAGATACAATAGATCTAATATTCAAACCATTATACATTACAATGTTTATTCTGGATATATCCAAAGTTTTCATGTATGATTTTCATTATAATTTCACGTTAGATAATGAAAATGCATTAAGCCAACATGACGATAAACAGTATTTACAACAAAAATCATATGACACTTTACCTTTTGGTCAATATGCCACTACAATAACAGAATAAACAACAAAATAGAATACTATTAACAATATAAATGTTAAACCTGGTCGTTAAAGCTAAAGATGTTGGCATTGGCTGCATGTAACTGTCACTGAATATGTATGTAATAATAACTAACTTTTAATAAATATATATGTAATCATTAGATAATAAAAATTACTAATAAATATCTAATTTTAATTTTTTATGTTTATTCATATCACCTATAATATAAGACTCGGGAAATAGAAAGCATATATTTTCTGAATTAATAAGATAATAACCTATAATACAAGAATCAGGAAATAGAAAACAAATATTTTCTGAATTAATAAAATAATAACCGATAATACAAGAATGAGGAAATAGAAAACATATATTTTCTGAATTAATAAATAATTAATAAAAATAGTTGTCTACTACTATTATAGGCATTAATTCATGAAAAAAATAACTAACTAGACAATAAAAGTTTTAGCTGTTTAACTAAAACCCCTTCAAGACATGGTATTCTTAAGATATTTCAATTAAATGCCCTAATTTCCACGATGTTTTTTGTAAATTTATTATATTTGTAGTAGGTATTGCTCTTCAGAAAATAAATATTTTCATCTATACATCTAAACGATGAGTTAATATTACTTGGTACCCCTGGAAAAACATCTTTTATATGACTTCTGTTAACATCCTTCTCTTTAATTTCAAGAATTTCGAACTCAATGAATGAACCTCCATTAAACCAAATATATGTCTTCTAGGGTTCGTTTGGAATGCTGATTGTAACTATATGTGGTAGTTGCAACAATGGTATGTCTCTCAAGATATGTATACTGGCAAAGGAATCAACATACAATATTTTGCCACTTATTATAATCAAATAGTGGTTAACGGCATCATAATGCAGAAGGCAACGAGAAACTACTGCATTAAAGGTCCCTGACGACATCTCTAGTATAAATTTTAATGGCTAGCACTGTTTGAGCAAGAGACATTATTGATTATGGTAATCGGAGACCAAAATCCGGCAGGGGAGGACAACCACCAGAACGCAAGGCCTCCTCGGTCGTCAACATGCGAAATGCTTGCACAAAAAACCAAAAAAAAAATACTTAACCCTCTCAGATAAAAAAAGCTATCTGGAATGTAAGAAGTATGTGTAAGCCTGGAAAATTACATAATGTTATTAAAGAGAAAAAGAGGCTAAATACAGATATACTTGGGGTAAGCGATGTACAATGGTCAGGAAATGGAGAGATATCAATAAATAACCACAATATTTATTACACTGAAGGAGAGAAAACTGATCATCGATACGGAGTAGCTTTCATCATAAGCAACACTATTAGAAAATCAGTGCTAGGTGTGATTCAAATCTCAGAAAGAATATTAATGCTTGAAATTCAAGCACAGAACTGTAATATTCATATGATCCAAGTCTATGCTCTCGCGGCTGATAAGACCGAAGATGAGATCAAAAAGTTTCATTCAGAATTGCACAATACAATTAAGTCCTGGCTAATTGGCTTAGTTCCAGTGCCATAAAACAAAACACACACACACACACACACACACACACACACACACACACACACACACACACATACATACACACACAATTAAGTTAACAAAAACTAGAAATATTCCTTACATCTTAGGAGACTTTAATGCAAAAATTGTAGTAGGTGCAGTTGAAAATATAGTTGAACAGTTCGGATTAGGAACTAGAAACGAGAGAGGAGAAAGGCTCATAGAATTCTGCCAAGAAAAGAATATGGTAATTGCCAATACTTGGTTTCAGCTTCCTAAGAGAAGACTATATACATGGACGTCTCCTTTACATACAGAAAACCACATTATCAGAAAGCAGATAGACTTTATACTCGTAAATAGCAGATATAAAACTCCATAACCTCAGTTAGAACTGATCCTGGAGCAGATATTAACTCAGACCACAATCCGTTAGTTGCTGACGTGAAAATAAAATTAAAAAGAATTAACCTGAGAAAACAACAACCAAAAATTAATGTAAGAATGAAAAAGCGAAGAAATGAAAAACAAATTAAAAAATAATGTGAATGTTAATATGCAAAAAATACTAACTGACAACAAACAAATTAGGGATTTAAATAAAAAGTGGTATAATATATAAAACATATTACTGAAATCAGCTCCAGAAAGTTTGATACAACATAGGTCAGATGCTAAAAAATAGTGGATGACAGAAGAAATACTATTACAAATGGAAGAAAAAAGGAAATATAAAGGAAAAGATCTACATAAATATAAAGAAATACAACGAATAATTAAGGACAAAATCAAAGCAGATAAGGGATAGAAGAACTAGAAACAAAATATGATATGAGAAATATGCACAAAAAAATAAAAAAAAAGTGACTGGAATGGGTCGAAATAGACAGCAAGGTCACATAAAAGACAAAAAAGGAGTACTACTAACTTTTTCAAGATAAAAGAGGTGAAATGCAGAAAATACAAGAATTAAATCCTTTAGAGAGACAGAAGATCACGATAGATGAAATCAAATATGCTATCAAAAACTCTAAAGAAAATAAGGCAGCTGGATTAGATAAAATACCAGTAGAACTGTTTAAACTAGTGGAAGAGGATAACTTGGAAGTACTGGCAGATTTATTCAACACGGGAATAATACCACAAGAGTGGCTGAAGTCAGCATTTATACCCTTCCCTAAAAAAACAAGCAGCAAAAGAGTGCTCTAATTATCAAACACTGAGTCTCATGAGTCATACTTTAAAAGTACTGCTGAAAGTAACACATAAGACAATATACGAAAGGCTAGAGGAGGATATTAGCGAGACGCAGTTCGGGTTCCGAAATGGAATGGGTACTCGAGAAGGACTATTTGCCATCAACATATTGATTCAGCGATGTAAGGATGTAAACGTTGATCTACACTTGTGCTTTGTTGACTACGAAAAAGCTTTCGATAAAGTAAGACATGAAAAACTAATATCAATACTTATACAGTATTGATATTTATATAGTGCAAAAACCTAAATTTGGAAATCAGACTACGTAGCATTCGCTGTTATATATTTTCAATATTATTATATGGAGCTAAGACTTGGACATTCAAAAAATGCAATTTAAAAAGAATCGAGGCTTTCGAACTCTGATTATAGCGCAGAGTATTAAAAATATCATGGACTGATAGAATTACAAATACAAAAGTACTGGAGAGGGTTGGTAAAGAAACAGAACTAATCACTACTATACAAACCAGAAAACTGGAATACCTAGGCCACGTGATGAGGGGACCAAAATATGAAATTTTTAGACTTTATAAAATATAATACAGGGAAAGATTCAAGGAAGAAGATCTGTTGGACGAAGGCAGAACTCATGGTTGAAGAATCTACGGGATTGGTATTAATGCAGATTGATTGATTTGTTTAGAGCAGCAAGTTCAAAAATAAAAATAGCCATTATGATTGCCAACTTCCGTAGGGAGACGACACTCTAAGAAGAAGAACAATCAAATATCCTATTTTGTTTTGGAATACATGGAATATATTACTATCAATATATATACAGTAATGTTTAAGTTTAGGGCTATATGCCAAAAATACTAAATCTGTAATATTCTAATTCAGACAAACTAATAAACTTTTTATTAAAACGTGTAGGTGTGGAAAACAAGTAGAAAGAGTGAATAACTACAAATATCTGGGAACCTGGGTAAATGAAAACAATGACCAAGGTAGAGAAATAAGGACACGCATTGAAATTGGAAGACAAGCATTTATAAAAATGAAAACAATGTTCGTTAATCGAGACCTTCTTCTGGAGCTGAGGATAAGAGCCTTAAGATGCTACGTGTTCTCGACTTTGTTGTATGGAATGGAAAGCTGGACACTAAAAGTGGATAATATAAAGAAGTTTGAATCATTTGAGATGTGATGCTATAGAAGGATTTTGAAAATGCCATGGACCCAACGAGTTACAAATGCAAAAGTGTTAAGAAGGCTACAATAGGATTGCGAGATCATAAAGCACATCAAAACAAGAAAACTGGAATATTTAGGCCACATTACCAGAGGTACGAAATCTGTGATATTAAGACTCATAATGCAAGGTAAAATCGAGGGTAAAAGATCCATAGGAAAACGAAGAATTTCCTGGCTAAGAATCCTAAGAGAGTGGTATAGTTGCAGCTCAGTAGATCTTTTCAGAGCAGCCGCCAATAAGGTACGGATAGCTGTGATGATAGCCAACCTCCGATAGGGGAAGGAACTACAAGTAGAAGAAGAAAAATCTGAAAGATAGTAAAATATTAAAATTAAACCCTTTTCTAGATAACAGTGGCTTTTTAAAAGTGGGTGGTAGATTAAATAATTCTTAATTTTCATTCGAGAAAAAACCTCCCATAATACTATCATCACAGAATCATCCTAAATTAATACATGGAGGGCTGCAACATATATACATAAGCAAGTGTTCGTGATCAATATTGGATTATAGGGCAGAGTTAAAAATGTATTTCCTCAATTCAAAATTCAAGCCTCCTACTGTAAAGCCATTTATGGCAGCACTACTTGAAACGCGGCTAAATTTAAGACAACCATTTGAACACGTAGGGGTTGATTATGCCGGTCCTATAATGATTAAAAATAAAGCAGGACAAGGAAACAAGGTACCTATACAAAACTTATATATGTTTATTTATTTATTATGTGACAAAAGCCATACATATTGAGTTAGTCGGCCATCTTGTATATATAGCGACAATGGAACAAATTTCGTGTGGGCAAGAAACATGTTAAAAGAAATTAGATAGATAAAAAAAAATTTTAGCTGACCGAAGCTTCACGTAAAATGGAAATTAATTTAAAATTCACTGCTTCATTCTCCCCTTACTTTGTTACATAATATTTATGTTGGCAACGATGGAGTAGCTAGAGTTGCTACTATTCGGGCCACATATGGAATGATCAAGAGATCATTTTCAAAAATTTGTTTACTACCACTGGAAGCATAAAGAACATTCACTTGTAATTTTTAAGTGTTACCTTTATTTTATGTACTTTTATGTTTGAAAGGCATCCTCTTTCAAGGAGGGGAGCATGTTTGGAATCCAGGGACTAAGAAACAAAGTGACAACATTGTGTGCCAAATTGGGTACCAGCAATTTGGAGCAGCATACCTGCCAACGGGGAGGATCAGAGAAACGACCATCGACGATGAGACAAGAGACACAACGAATTTCATTAAGTTTGGTTTCAAATATTTGTTTTATGTATAATACCAGTTAGAAATAAAGTTTATTTTACAATCACTGTCTTCTAAAAAGTTAATAACTTCGAATAAATCAATAACACTATTTATGACTATAACCTTAAAAATAATAGACTTTTATATAAATTAAATTTATTTAAATTCACTCGTTAGTTTTAAAAGTAAAGATTTGAATTTTTAATACCTTATTTATTTTCAGGTGGCCAGTCTTAGCAATGTTTTAAAACTTCAAACTAAAAGCAGCAGTATATTGGCATTACTTTCAGCCTCATCTTGTAAAAACCAGGGAAGTAAATTGCTAGCATCGCATGCATTGTCACTTGATGTTCTGCTATCAAAAGGTATATATTTTATTAGACAAAATAAATAATTATAACAGTACAAGATGAATTTTTAAAATTATCTTAAAAAATTAGGTACATCCTAGTATTTTCCTGTATGTTCTTACAGATATGTTCACTACGACCAAGTTGTTTTATGCTCCTAGATGAACATCATGTGAATACTTTGCATTCTACATTATCTCTTTTGTATTTCAAGATCTGTATACTTGGCCATCTTCTCCTTATACTTTACACTCAAATTGGGTAATAATAAAACGACACCTTAATCGTGTAACTATGAAAGGACACTTAAGATACCAATTTTATTTTTAAGGTTTCGAGTAACACTTCTTAGGTGTAGGTACCTACGTCTTATCTTAATA
This sequence comes from Diabrotica undecimpunctata, assembly GCF_040954645.1. NCBI lineage: Eukaryota > Metazoa > Arthropoda > Insecta > Coleoptera > Chrysomelidae > Diabrotica > Diabrotica undecimpunctata. Next base: position 66,922,515 of record NC_092805.1, read on the forward strand.
TAAATTTTAAATTGAGAAATTTGAAAAAACCAATAAAAGACTTTATTAAATAATCACATTTATTAAAAACAAACATAAACATAATTAGTCAGCCAAACTTGCCGATGATTTACAAGTAGATAAATAAAATAAATGTAAAGATTTACTTATATGGCAAATAAATATACTGTTACTTCTAGAAAGAAAGTTATTGAGGACTTCAGGTTAATTGTAGGTTTAAATAAAAAAGTTTATTAAAATAGTAACAACCAATATGACCATGTTGCTTGTAGGCCTGCTACATTGGCGTGGCGTGGCGTGGTTTCTATATGTGAAAATCCTATCCAAACAAGGAATAATAGTAGACTAGTTATCAGTAGTTGTAGTATAAAGAAGAAGGTTGAGAAAGCGAATCACGTGCTTCTGGGTACAAATAAACCGTAAAAAAGTTGATTAATAATATAAAAATAAGAAACTTTTCTCTCGGAGGTTGTAATCAAAAAACGTGCATCGCATAAGGTTAAAAAACGTGCATCATGTGACAGCTCTCGGGTCTCCTATATGGCGCGTCTGGCATGATACTGCGGGACCTTGTATTTTTGAATTAAGGGCAAGCAGAAACGACCCCAGAGTCTATACGAAGAGAAACGTCAAGAGAAAACCGCGCTGCTGTGAACAAAAGAGTAAACATAAGGTCCTGGGATGGCAGGATGGCACCCAGAAGCCGATTAACTACGCAGTCAATTGGTTGCAAAGTTGAGTCTTTTATTGTATCATTTAAGCTAGCATATCCAAAAATGTCGTTTAACCGCATATTGCGGTCTCAAAGCCGTAAGGCTAATGAAAGTGACTCCCTCACCCTAGTCGCTGAAGCATATGTCTTGATTACCTTAAGGCTATATCTTGCATTTGTAAAATTATCAATTTGACCATGTGGCATTAATGAGAAATATAGTCTATATTATTCCGGAGTACCACAGGGTCACAGAGCAAAAGAAGGAGTCGGTATAATGGAGAATAAAAGAATAGAATTAAGAATAACAAACTACGAAGCAGTATCATCTAGAATAATCACAGCCCAAATAGAACTAAAAGACGAGATAGGAATAATACAAATATACGGGCCAACAGAAGGCAATGAAGAAGAGATAATGATAGAATTTTACAACGAACTCCAAAACGCATTAGACAAATTAAGAGAGACAAGAGAAAAAATAATAATCTTGATTGGAATTCAAGAGTGGGTAAGGACATTAACAGGAGATTAGGATGCATTGGAAAATATGGGGAAGAAACATTAAATAGAAATGGAATTAAAATGCTGGAATTCTGCCAAACCAATGACCTGATAATAGGAAAGACATTCAGTAAACAAACCATTAACGACAAATATACATTTGTGGCTGAAGAGAGAATTGCGAAATTACTATATAGTCTATACGAGAAACCTATAACAAAATATAAAAAAACATTTTAACGCAAAAGGAGCCGAAACTGTCTACACAACACAGGATGGTCACTGCAAAACTGGAGAATGAAAAAATGGAGAAAGTGGAAAGAAAAAAGTACAAGAAGGTAAATGTAAACAAACTAAAGATAGAAAGTATGCGAAAATTTTACACGGAGAAAACTAACAAAAGACTGAGACAAATAGAGTACCAAAAAGAAACATGGACAATGGAGTGAAGTATACATACAGTACATACAGTGAAGTATTAAAGACAACAGCAACTGAGGTGTGTGAAATCAAAAAATATAATAAACAGTTGAAAAGGACAAGATGTGGGACAAAAAAGGTAGAATAAAGAAGTGAAGACAGAAATAAAAAAGAAGAAAATAGCATGGAAAAAATACATCGAAACGGGATTAGAAGAAGATAAAGAAAAATACTATAGGCAGAGACGATTGGTAAAAAAGGCAGTCACACAAGCAAAAGCAAAAACATGGAAAGAATTTGGAGAAGAACTTCAGGAAGAATATATAACAAATAATAGAAACTTTTGGACGACAATATGACACATAAGGCAAGGAAAACGAAAGAAAATAAACGCAGTAAGAGATACTTAAAACCAAATACAAATAAGCCCAGAACAAGTAGCTAGGGTATGGAAAGAATATTATGCGAAAAAATTTGATACCGAAGTGATAAAGGAAGACAATATAATCAATGAAGGCGAAGAAAACACAGAGCCAGAGCAAATAAGTAGAGAAGAAGTAATAGAAGGATTATCAAATATAAAAATAGGCAAGGCAGGTGGAGATGATGAAATTGAACCGGAATTGGTAAAATGCATGGGAGAATAAGGAATAAACTGGCTATGGAAAATAGATAAAGAGGCGTGGGAAAAACAAACAATCCCTAAAGACTGGCAGAACAATATCATCGTACCAATATACCAAAAAGGAGAACATGTAAACTGCGACAACTATAGAGCAATATGTCTGTCATCGGTATGCTTTAAAATATATACGAAAATAATAGAGAAGAGACTGAGACAAGAAGTAGAAATGGTATTGGGAGAAGAACAAACAGCATTTAAACCGGGAAGACAGACAAATGACAACATATATATGATTAGAAACCTAATAGAAAGAAGCATAGATACGAGTGAAAAACTAGTATTAGCATTCATAGACCTAAGAGCAGCATTTGACACGATAGAAAGACATATTATAGGGAAATTAATGTGAAATTTCTTTCTCCCCTTCCTTTTACCCTATCAGTGTGTCGGATTTGGGCTAGCTATTTTAATTTCTATTTACCAACCTCTTCCATTCTTTTCTATTTCCTGCCATTATTTTCATTCCCTCGACTGATTTTTGTTTAAGTTTTCCCGCCTCTACTACTTGCTGTATCCATTTTTTTCTTGGTCTGCCTCTTTTTCTTTTTCCGATGTTTTTTGCTTCATAAATTTTTCTTGTTACTCGATTAGACTGCATCCTCATCCGATGCCCATACCAGTTCATTTGTCTCTTTGCTATTTTGTTCATTATCGGTTCCTGGCTGGTTGGCCAATCTCCTAATAGTCTCGTTGCTTAATCTATCCAATTTTGTCTTTCCAACTATCCTTCTTAGATGTCTCATCTCCATTGCGTTTATCCTGCTCTTATGTTTTTCCAAAATTGTCCAGTTTTCACTTGCATAGAGCACAATCGGTATTACTATTGTGTTATATATTTTTATTCTTGTTTCTCGTGCAAGTTCTCTTTTTCCTATTATTGGGGCTAACGCATAATATAACTTGTTTGATTTCTTTGCTCTATTTGTTATTTCCCAGTCTATTTTTTCGTCATTAGTTATTATACTTTCCAGGTATTCGTAAGTTGTTACTATTTCCAAATCTTAGTTTTTACATTTTATCTTTATTTGATTATCTTCCTTATCTCCTTTGCCGCTGATTATCATTTCCTTACATTTTTTCTCGTTTATCTCCATTTTTAGTTCTTCTATTTGTTCTACCCATATATCCATTAGTTTCTGCATTTTATTCTCGGAATCTGATATTAGTACTATGTCATCTGCATACATTAAGGACTCTATTGTTACCGGTTGTAATCTGCGGTAACCTATTATTGTCTGTAGTTGATTGGTTCTGACTCTAGTGTTTCTTATCAATTCGTTCATTACTATTATGAGTAGCAAAGGGCTGAGACTGTCTCCTTCTTTAATACCTCTCTTTCAATTAAATGCTTCCGATCTTTCCCCTGTTATTTGTACCCTTCCTTTTACCTCTTTGTAAGTACTTTCAATAATTTTTATCAATCCATTAGGTACGTTTATTTTCCTCAAGCATTTTCCTATAATATGTCTTTCTATCGTGTCAAATGCTGCTCTTAGGTCTATGAATGCTAATACTAGTTTTTCACTCGTATCTATGCTTCTTTCTATTAGGTTTCTAATGATATATATATGTTGTCATTTGTCTGTCTTCCCGGTTTAAATGAAGTTTGTTCTTCTCCCAATACCATTTCTACTTCTTGTCTCAGTCTCTTCTCTATTATTTTCGTATATATTTTAAAGCATACCAATGACAGACATATTGCTCTATAGTTGTCGCAGTTTACATGTTCTCCTTTTTTGTATATTGGTACGATGATATTGTTCTGCCAGTCTTTAGGGATTGTTTGTTTTTCCCACGCCTCTTTATCTATTTTCCATAGCCAGTTTATTCCTTCTTCTCCCATGTATTTTACCATTTCCGGTTCAATTTCATCATCTCCACCTGCCTTGCCTATTTTTATATTTGATAATCCTTCTATTACTTCTTCTCTACTTATTTGTTTTGGCTCTGTGTTTTCTTCGCCTTCATTGATTATATTGTCTTCCTTTATCACTTCGGTATCAAATTTTTTCTCATAATATTCTTTCCATACCCTAGCTACTTGTTCTGGGCTTATTTGTATTTGGTTTGAAGTATCTCTTACTGCGTTTATTTTCTTTCGTTTTTCTTGCCTTATGTGTCATATTGTCGTCCAAAGTTTCTATTATTTGTTATATATTCTTCCTGAAGTTCTTCTCCAAATTCTTTCCATGTTTTTGCTTTTGCTTATGTGACTGTCTTTTTTACCAATCGTCTCTGCCTATAGTATTTTTCTTTATCTTCTTCTAATCCCGTTTCGATGTATTTTTTCCATGCTATTTTCTTCTTTTTTATTTCTGTCTTCACTTCTTTATTTCACCTTTCTTGTCCCACATCTTGTCCTTTTCAACTGTTTATTATATTTTTTGATTCCACACACCTCAGTTGCTGTTGTCTTTAATACTTCACTGTATGTATTCCATCTTTCTTCCATTGTCCATGTTTCTTTTTGGCACTCTATTTGTCTCAGTCTTTTATTAGTTTTGGTAGGTATGTGCTTTTCTAAAAATAGCTTTATAGATACAAAAGGATTTCATTACCAAATTGAATGGTTTTTTTCATATGCGGAAATTTCCTAATGTATTTTGTTAACGTGAGTATGTCTTTATACGTTTTATTTAAGAATCCGATTAATAAGAAATTGTTTTATTTAATCCATAGTGCATCCATGATGCAATTATCCATATATGCATCCACCAACAAGTGGAGTTAGTGTCAAATTTGCAATGATCTTTATAAAGAATATATTCTTTACATGTTCAGTTCAAATAATTAAACCTTGTCCCTTCAGAAAAGACCGATTTAAATGGCAAAGTCAACTAAGAAGGTCTGAAGAATCTTCCACCTCACATTCACACAAGTTATCCGGTGTTTGCAGGCAAGAGTCCTCTCGACGGTTCAGATGGAGAAGAGCAGCTTATTTTTTTTGGTATATCTTGCAGATGTGTTGATCTGGCCAGTTTTTTCTCGATTTTAGTCATAAAATGGGCTGGTATTTGTGAAGTGGATGTTGCGAATCTAGACTTTGTTTCTTTCGTTTTTTAACTACTTATCTTCGGATATTAGGTGGATTGATATCTACGATATTGTAGAGCTTATGTATGGATGTGAGTCTTAATATCCGCTGAATATGGCTGTCTAATTTATAGCTAAATTTACGTGTTAACAGAAGCATAGAGTGCAAGCGTTTACATTTTAAGAGTGGAAGGATGTGCTTCTCAACTTTAGCTGACAAGTTTGCGGAGAAGATTATTTCTGGTCCTCGGTTTACCTTTTAGTTTTAAACAAAGTTCTGTGAATGACTAAGTGTGACACAAACTACCTTCAAGATATTTATAGCAAGTTAAGAGTTTAAGAATTTCATGACACTATTGGATGTTCAGATTTGTGAAAACGTCTCTGTTAGGGGCATTAACGGAGCATACTTGAGTTTCTCTGGGGTTTGGCTTAAAATTGATTTATAGTCTATTTTTATTGTGTTTAAGGTATGATTTAGATTTTTCTCCACTTCAGCAACAAAAGTTTTTGGTTGTGCAACAATAGATGTATCGTCTACATAATAAAAGTCCTAGTATTTACTGGTATGGGTTGATGGTTTGTGGAGATGTTATACAGTGTAGGTGCCATTACGCTACCACAAAGGAGACCATTCTTCTGCGTTCTCTATCTGCTATTCTTACCATTAAGTGATACCAAAAATATTCGGTTGTGTAGGAATACGCGGGTAATACAAGTGAATTTATTACCTAAGGGGATATCACATAAATTTTGAAAAAATGCCCTCTTATTTAAGGTGTCGTAAGCTGCATTTAGATTGACAAATACCACTCTTCATACCTGATATCTTTCGTACCCATCTTTGCTATGTTGGGCCACCTGGGCAAGATTTAGTCTTGTGACGTACATGATCTTCCCTGTCTATAGCCACTTTTGTCTTTTAATTAGAGTTTTTCTTCTGTTTTACTTCTTGAGAAGTATTTTGTATAGCTGACTGGTTTGTCCTCTCTCATTTTAAGTTTTTCTTTGCTTCTTTGCCGGCAGAGATAGCACTTTCACATTTATTATGTGATTTTCAGCGATCAGCTTAATACCAAATACCTTAAGTTTGGCCCTCTATGTATTTCCTGCACTAAAAATACATCACATTTGTGCTAAGCGCATATGTCTGATAATGTTAAGTAAAGTAAAGTGTCTTTATCTCTAGATATGCCCTTAATATTTATAGAAATAATTAGAATAGTTGGTCTTAAAAAGGGCCGATTTGACAAAAATCATATTGAACGGGTAATTAGCCGATTAATTAAATATTCATTACCCAGGATACGCCCGATTGCTGTTGTCTTATTAGTACTCAAATTTTCGTAAAGGCTTCTCTTTTGAACTCCATAAGAAATGGCCAATCTTTAACTTTTCATTAAAAATTTAAATTTTACATACTGTTACTTTTCGACGATATTTCGAATCAGATTTGTATAGTAATAACTATAATAACTATAGTTAATATAGAGTCTTTTTGTGAAAGGTAAATGGGTTTGTAATATGGGTCACAACTTATATATGGATAATAAGGACATTAACGGTTAAAATAAGTGTACACAATTTTAACTAAATATATCGGCACCATTGTTCAGGAGATGGGTTTATCCCAGAGATCAAAGGTTACATGTATATTCCAGGTTCTATTTACGTATTTTCATTACTAAAAAAGTATATTTAAAATAAAGGCCTTAAGGTATCTTTAGATTCTATGGAAATTAGAACCTATGGAAATTAGCAAATTAAAAAATACATACATAATTCTGAATGACCAACTTAAGACAAACAGTTGTCCCCTCCTTAACTTATTCAATTACAGACTATAATATGTAAACGCATACCTGTTTTATTATTAGATAAAGTTAATTTCCATCAAGTAACTGTTGAATCCATCACTTACTAAAGGAGTGGGAAAAGACATGCTTATGCTTTAGAGTATGGATACTTTAGTACAAAGTACCCTTTGCTTTTGGCAATTGCTTTCTCACTTTCTCAGCGATGGGTCTCCCTTTGCCTCATCAATAATGTTTTCGCTCGATACTATCTGAATATCTTATTCCACGATATTTAGATTTCAGTATATGCTCTACATTTGGTTTTATCTCCTATGAATTAACAACTATGACAACATTTTTATAATATCTGATTCATTAATATTGAACTGAAGTAGAATACTTGGTCGATAATATTTATTTGTTTTGAGTATACTTATTTTACAACCTAGTACATAAAAAAATTAATATTTGTGTGCTTAGTGTTTTCTAAGCCTGTAAAGCATAAACAGGCTGCCATATTAGATTATACATTTATTAAGAATGTCCAATCTCTGAATTGAAGATTTTATCTCAAAATATGACATGTGCCTTACATGTTTTATCCAAACATTATTCTTTTCTGAGATACCGGTATAAATATGGATTTTATCATTAATAAAAACAGCTGTATTTTTATGCTGATTCGTTCACCTTTTGTAAGTGAGGTATGAATAACTACTTTTTGTATTTTTAGAAGGCATACTTTAGGCATACTTCTACCGGACATAATTTAATGTGTAAATATTAGAAATTTAAATAATCTTTTTGTATATATAATTTGTTTGGATAGAGTTTCATAATTATAGTTCCCTTGCTTTTATTTTTTATGGTAATACATATACATACCCAATTAGAAAGGAGAAAATCAGTGAGTTGTAGATTGTACATAGACATTCTTCTCCCTCTCTAGATGTTATATAAAGGTCATGGTTATAGTATAGTCAGAACGCAAGAAGGTTCTATTGGCTTTTCAGCTTTTTGTCTCCTCATTCCTATTGAAAACTCAGCCACGTGAATAATGTTTTACAAATATATGTCAATATTTCTAAAGTGCCTTTCCTGGGACAACTTTTTTAAGCCTAGTTCGTTTGATTACATGTAATTGATTTGATAGTTCCTAACAGATAAGTATTGATTGTAGGTTGGATAGCGGGTGGTTGTACAGGCATGTGTTGATAAATATGATGGGTCGGTAGGTGGTCTCATTATTCCTAAATCTGACCATATGTTATTTCCCCCCTTCATTCGTGGACGTCCTAAAGGCATTTTTTCTCTCGGTGCATTCTCCCAGTTTAACTTGACAATGCAGTTATTAGAGAACCTTTGGATATAGCCAGCGCAACTTTGGCGTTGATTTTAGCTTCTTGTATAACGTTGCTATCTTTATAGATCTGTATGACCTTGGCATTAGTTCTGGTTTGGTATTGGTTAGTATTAGGACCTTTGTATGTCGGAAAATACTTCTGATTGCTTTTCTAGTAATCCTGATCTAATTAATACCTAAGTTTTACTTACATTAATTTGTCAGCGTTCTCTTCACATATTCAGTCAATAGCACTGGTTTAATCACTGTTTTATATATCCTGATTTTAGGGATTCGTATTAGACTTCTGGATTAAAAAGTGTTATGAGGGTTATGTATACATCAGTTAGCTACCTGAATATTCCATTTTATTTCTTATGTGACAAGGTTATCTATGATACCTAAAACGCTGCAATCTCTCAAAATTATATGGGTCTTTATTGTCACGTTATGCCCTACTCTACATCCTCTTATTTGTATGTTAAAGAAAATTTATTTAGTTTTCTCGTTACTGATTATTAGTCCGTTTTTTGCTGCTAATAGCAATATTCTATAGCATTTTAATATTTAATCTATAGATTAAATCCGGATAGCAAATAAATATTTTTCACTTTCTCGGAGAAATAATATTCTAACATACAAAATTCTATTAAATTGCTAAAACCTTTCTTGCTTATTATATTCACTTATGAGGGGCAGCAGCTATATCAGTACCATAATAAGGCGTATAGTCCTGGACTGGCTAATCGTTGGATAATAGGAAGCATGAGTGTAGCAGTTTTAATGTTTTCGGGACTGCTACCTGGTATCGGGGAGCAGAGATATCAGTACCAAGTTATTGCATATATGAATTGTTGCTTGAACTTTATTATTATTAAACAGCACTATATAAACAGCACTATATTTTATAACACAAGAAACTCTGTGTTATAAAACAGTCGAATAAAATACAGATTCTCAATTCAAATATTCAAAAAATTAAAGAACAGCTTACTAAAATAGAAATCGCCTATTTAAAATGCAATCCATTAATGGCCCAAGGTATTAAGAACTTCTAGCCTATGTTAATGATATTGATTTCATAAGAAACTCTCTCCCGTCTGTGAACAGTATTTGTAGTGAACTGATGATGCTTTTAAAAATAAAAGCGAAACGTATTCGAATAAATCAATAAAGTAGTTGACGACTTTTATTTGCCAATTATTGACCGATAAAACCTCTACTATTCAACCATTGAATATATTCCAAATATATTATATATATATATATATATATATATATATATATATATATATATATATATATATATATATAGTTTGAGTTTAGTTCTTGAACCTTAATATATATTTTTTTAGTGGATTTTCTTGGGCTTAGGTTCATAAAAAAATTTTTGATTTGGTACTAAGGCATTTTCATATATTTATTCGACGTTTCGGCAGGAAATCCATGCCTTTTTCAAGAAGTAATATTGACTAAAAAAACATTTTATGACAGACATAATACGATTTTAAGGGTTAAACTTTTGACTTACCAAGCATGTAAAAATTTGTTACTAACAAGTAGACGTCACAATTAAAATAATATTAAAAACATAGGACATACCCACTAAGTCACTACATGTAAAATATATTTTAGATCTAATGTGTTGTTTATTGAAGTTAGTTTATCGTTTAAACAACCAGTTATTTTAACATCATAGGCGTTCTGAGATTGTCTTATTATGTGTTTTTAAACTAAGTTAAAATATATTTTGTTCAAATTTTTGACATCTTTTTTATCATTTATTGCATTATTATTTTTTTTTATTTGTATAGACTCTAGAAGCTCTCTCTTTTTCCTGTTGGGTTCACTTTTTAGGATCTTGGTTTTCTCAAAATCAAATTTATGTTTTTTTTCGTTTTCATGTTTTGTGAGGGCGGTTGAGTTTTTTTTGTCATATTTGTGGGAACGTATTCTTGAGTTAAGTAGCTGACTGGTTTGTCCAATATAAACTCCATCACAATTCGAGCAGGGAATTTCATATACAACATGCGATCTTTTTAATAGAGGGGTTTTTGTTTTTAATCTTGTAAATTTCTTTTTCAAAAGGTTGTGCCCTTTATGAGCAACCATAATATTATGTTTGGACAGAAGATTTGCAATTTGTTCTGATAATCCTTTTATATAGGGAAGAGACATATAGTTTTTCTTTACCGTGTTGGTTTCATTGTTATTATTGTTATTGTAAAATTTATGCAGTCGCGATTTGAAAGTGTTGTCGATAAGGTGGTGTGGGTATGAATTAAGTGTTAGTGCTGTTTTTGCTTTTTTAATGGCCTGAGGTCTATTAATAGGATCGGATAATCTAATAGATCTATCGGCGAGTCCGATAACTACTGATTTCTTTTGAGACAGGGGATGATGAGAGTTGAAATTCAGATATCTCGATGACCAGGTTTTTTTGGTGTACCATGAAGTAGTTATAGTGCTGTTTTCTCTATGTAAGGTCAGGTCCAGAAAATTAATTTGATGATTTTTTTCAATTTCTAATGTAAATTTTAGTTTTTGGTGAAAGTTATTGAATTCATTTAGTAAAATATCCATTTTATCCTCTGGTGCTGCGCTCAAGCAGTCATCTATATAGCGATAGAAAAAAGGTATATCAAAATCTATTTTATTTAAAACAATTTCCTCTAGATGCTCTAAAACTAATTGAGCGATGGCACTGGATATGCTAGCACCCATAGCACATCCATCTGTTTGTTGGAAGATTTTGTTTTTATATAGGAAATAGGTTGACTTTAATGTTGTTTCGACTGCTAGCAGAAATTCTTCTAGAGGGATGTCTGTGAACGCTTTGATTTCATTCCACTTTTTTTTAATAATGTCTTTCGCTAAAGCTATTGGAATATTGGTGTATAAAGATACCACATCGAGAGAAACTAATTTATAATTTGGATGTAAATGTATATTTTTGAGTTTTAATTTAGACGCTGATCACCTGAAATTAAAACTCAAAAATATACATTTACCTCCAAATTATAAATTAGTTTCTCTCGATGTGGTATCTTTATACACCAATATTCCAATAGCTTTAGCGAAAGACATTATTAAAAAAAAAGTGGAATGAAATCAAAGCGTTCACAGACATCCCTCTAGAAGAATTTCTGCTAGCAGTCGAAACAACATTAAAGTCAACCTATTTCCTATATAAAAACAAAATCTTCCAACAAACAGATGGATGTGCTATGGGTGCTAGCATATCCAGTGCCATCGCTCAATTAGTTTTAGAGCATCTAGAGGAAATTGTTTTAAATAAAATAGATTTTGATATACCTTTTTTCTATCGCTATATAGATGACTGCTTGAGCGCAGCACCAGAGGATAAAATGGATATTTTACTAAATGAATTCAATAACTTTCACCAAAAACTAAAATTTACATTAGAAATTGAAAAAAATCATCAAATTAATTTTCTGGACCTGACCTTACATAGAGAAAACAGCACTATAACTACTTCATGGTACACCAAAAAAACCTGGTCATCGAGATATCTGAATTTCAACTCTCATCATCCCCTGTCTCAAAAGAAATCAGTAGTTATCGGACTCGCCGATAGAGCTATTAGATTATCCGATCCTATTAATAGACCTCAGGCCATTAAAAAAGCAAAAACAGCACTAACACTTAATTCATACCCACACCACCTTATCGACAACACTTTCAAATCGCGACTGCATAAATTTTACAATAACAATAATAACAATGAAACCAACACGGTAAAGAAAAACTATATGTCTCTTCCCTATATAAAAGGATTATCAGAACAAATTGCAAATCTTCTGTCCAAACATAATATTATGGTTGCTCATAAAGGGCACAACCTTTTGAAAAAGAATTTTACAAGATTAAAAACAAAAACCCCTCTATTAAAAAGATCGCATGTTGTATATGAAATTCCCTGCTCGAATTGTGATGGAGTTTATATTGGACAAACCAGTCAGCTACTTAACTCAAGAATACGTTCCCACAAATATGACAAAAAAAACTCAACCGCCCTCACAAAACATGAAAACGAAAAAAAACATAAATTTGATTTTGAGAAAACCAAGATCCTAAAAAGTGAACCCTGTAACCGTTTCAAAAGATTTAAAAGAAACTCATTATATATTTCGATTATATTTTTTTTAATAAAACTAATAGCCCCATCTATCTGTCAAGTACCTACCTGTAGCCGACTCAAGGATTCTTCTGTAATTCCCAAATATATCCGGTAGATGAGCATATTTTTCAACTTGTCACTCACGCCCAATTTCCAGATTCAGGCGCCATGATAGCGCTTCGCTCTTTTCTGTTAAGACCGTCCAACCGTTAAGACGTGTTTCCAAAGTGGGTCTCAATAATTCAGAGGTGAGCTAATAAATCCTTTTCTTGTCCATATTTCAGATAGATATTTATTTTTTTAGACCCTTATTGGAGAGGCTATAATGCTGATATTATATTTTTAATACTCGTCGCAAAATAGTATTGCTATGGAGTTATTCCAGATCATGGCCCAGTAGCAGTATCTTTTTATGGAACCCCTAACCCCTCTTATCTAGGATGGTGGTGATTTGATATAGTACGTAGCTGAATCAATTTGGTGACTGATTAAATAAGAAGAGAAACAGAGCAGATTAAGGTTGTACCAATTTTTATTATACCTACTCTCAAGACAACAGACATGATTATGAACTCAAAAAAAAATGAAAATATAGTGAAGTGTTCTAATTTAATTTAAAGGTTTATTTTCTTCATTGTTCCTAGTTGATAAATAACTATATTATTTTCAATGTAAACAAATTTCGAAATTTGGGGTTAATATATATATACATTCATTTTCTTTATAACCAATTCTTAATTTAATACGATACAAAGATTTTTTTGTTTATGATAATGTTAACATAAAATAATATTTTGGAATCCCTTTGGGATGACGTAACTTTTAATGTTTTCTTTTTGTTCATTACTAAGAAATAATAAAGAATAGTTTTCTTGTAAACTTTTAATAAATCTTAATTTTTTTTGCTCTTCCCCTTCGAGGATAAACCAGGGGTGGCGTCCAATAATAAATAATAATTTCATATTATCTAATTGTGCTTGAATTTAAAATACGATATAGTTTCTATAACCCCGCCCTATTCTCTTCGACAACGAGCGATTCTGGCCTTGTAATATTATTGTAGCACGGCAAGTGTTACATAAATGGCGCGCCAATCGTGGAGCGTGTATCTTCATTATAAAAACAACGTAATATGTTTATGATTTCTGTTTACATTTCGTATTTTAGACTCAAGTTGTTTGTGTATTTGCTTTTACCCAATTTTTGTTTAATCAGTTTAACTGGTACGATTTTCGTTTTCCTTTAATTTAATCTTCGTAAAATTGCGTAGAAATATTCTCGTCGTATTTTTAATTTTGTGAAATACATAATACGTATTTGGAATGTTTATTACGTGTGCATTTTAAATTTTAATGGTCGTATTTTGAATGGTAAGATAATCGTCTGTTTATTCCCCGTCTGCCTAAGGTAAACATCTCATAAATGTGAGAAATGAATTTTGTTTATGTCCCTAAATTAATTCGTATCTAAACGATGGCTTTCTTTGCAGTTCAGTCTTATTTGTTGATAGAACCATAATAATTATATTCCTCAATGTGTTTATTTTAAATAAACGAAATGGCTCTTAGCGTTTCTTATTTGAAGAATCAATTAAGTGAATTTTATTTCTTGACCTTGATTCATGGTTTTTATTTGCGGCAAACAGCCGGGAATTATACCTATATACAGGCTGTCCCGACCTACCTAATTTTAAAATATGTTATCTGGATTCGTGTAGAATACTTACGCGAAATATTTTTTTGCGAGGATTTGAAGTTGAGTTCTTTGATAATAGGATGTTTTTAATATGTTTTTTTAGTCTGTTATCTGTTAAATTTTCTTTTTAATTTGTCTTTCGTTTATTTTAAAAATTTATTTTTTCATAGTTTAACTTTTTCGTACTTTGAAAAGAAAATTTTATTTCCTGAAAAGGAAAATGCTTTCTATATTTTACAGTCCATGGTTCTTTTGTTTTGCATGTATAAGGAAGTAATGATATGACTTCGTTTCTCTCTGCCTAAGGCGTCTTTGTTGAGAATATAGAGCGGAAATATTGTTATTCTCCTTCTGTTATGTTAATTTTATGTCTTTGTGTGGTCAGATGTAGTAGAAGTATGTTTTTGGTACTGGAACTTATTTTTATTTTGTGGTTTTACCTTTTTCTTTTCTCGAGATGTCCTGTAGGACGTACAGGCACGTGACCTGTATTATTGTATCTTGAGTTATTTGTGTGATGTCAGACTACTGGTATACCCAGCAGCTTTCTTTTTTTTTTTTGTCGTTGACATTTTTGCGGTCTTCTAATAGTTTATTAGACCACATATATCTTTTGCTTTGAGACTTTTGGCTAAGGCTCAAAAGCTTTCATTTATTATCTTGTGTTCATGATATGGCACAAGTAAGGTTGAAGTAGTTTACTGTTGTCTATTGTGACTCTTTGTATAAACAGAGGTGAAACAACCCGCTGCCGCCTATTGTGAATTTATCTTTTATCTTTATGTCGACGTTAAGACCACGTTTGTTTAACAATTAAAATAGTTCTGGTACTACCGTTAAATGACCCACTGAGAATTAAAAGTTAATATTATTTTGACTCTATTGGAGTTCTGCTAAAGAATGGTAAACATTTCTTTGTGATTTGTATGACGACCATATTGGATTCAATTAGGTGTCAAAAATGTTTTACTATTCAACTTTTTTTATTGTTGTGGTGTGTTACATCCAACATCATGATTCTTTATTATTGACGATGGACTGTAATATTTTTCTTTTTCTTTGGAAGATTGTAATGACTCTTCCGTTCCTTTTAAGTCTTATCGTAAGTTTTGGTTTCGTGGAAGACTCTTACGATTTTTTTTTGTTTCTTTTGGAAACATCAGTCTTAGACTGAACTGTTTGTGTAGCGATTGGGGCTTGTATGCCATATACCCATTTTCTTTCTTCTTCTCCAAGATGTGTATTAACGGTTTGGATTTATTTTCTTCTTTTGTCCTTTTGGGAGTCTCCTTGTTGGAAATTTTCCGCTGTGATCAATCCCAGAGGATATTCTTATGGAACTATTGGCCATCCTGTCTTTCTTCTTTTGCGTTAGTTCAATTTTCAACCAGTGGTTGGAAATTCATTCATTGCTTGACTGTCATAGTCAACTTTATTATCGTTTGATGCTATTTAGGTTGTCTACCTAGTGGATAACCATAGCGAAGTTTGCTAAAGCTACTTAGTTGGCCACCCGCCTTTGTTGAGCTGGAAGCATCCCTCTTTTCGCTCCCAGAAACTTTAACACTGGTCTGTTCCACACTTTTGGTTAGGTTAGAGCCATATTTATAGAAATCTGCCATTGGTCGTTGTGCCTAATAGCCAACGAACTGTACCTGATGTCGATTCATCAAATCGAGCATCCAGTTTAATTTTGCATGTAAATATGTCGTGATTTTTGTTTATTTTTTATTGTTTTATTTAGACCTAAAAGCTTATCAACCAGTCAGTGTTTCGACGGATAATTCAGATTTGTCTGAAACCGAATAAATCAGTTTTCTTAAATTTTTAATACCTTTCTTCTAAAATGTTCAGTCCATTCTTAATTTTTAATTTTTTAGTTGATTCCCTTTACGCCTTGCGTACTTAATCTTTGCTACCTTCTCCAGCGACTATTCAATCCCTCCGTGGCCCGTGTACAGGAAGAGTTGCGCTAACGCGAACTTTATCCTGGAGAGGATTCGTTTCCTTTCCAAATTTTTTTGGCGTGGGGTCAGTACAGCACTGATACCCTAGTACTTAGTACATTGAATACCACTTTGCTTCGGCAAATCTGTCCCTTAGTGCTTCTTTCCCTTCAGGAAGTTGACACGTTTCAATTTTTTTTTGAGCTGTCTCGACAACCCTTGTTTTATGTCGGTGGTGTTGACTATTAGTCAGGGAGCATCCTGCTATAGTCAAGTGGATTAGTGGACCTATCCCTATTCCAATTAATAATTTTGTGTATCTCAGATGTTGTCGCAAAGAGACGAGCCTCTGGAAGTAGTGTAGGAGACTCCGCACGTCGATCTCCAGAGCAACTCAGTTTGGCTCGCACCCCAGTTCGTTGAACTGTTTTACTTTTTATTATTATAATATTGATCATTTATTGTGTTCAGTATGTCTATATATATGTCGTATTTCTTTTCGACATAAATTTTATTTTTATCTTATCTTATTCTACTTCGGTATTATTCTCTCTCTAGTTTGTATTGATCGAGATCTTAAGTTTATGCTACCCCGACCAAGAACCTATATTGATTTTAAGGGTGTTTGCAAAATTTAATCTCATTTTATTTTTAGAATGCCTTGGTAGAATGTGATATTTTTATGCTTATGTTAGTTTATATTACAATAAATTGTACATACCTTTAGTTGTCTTCAAGTGGATACAAAATTCAATTTATCTTATTTTACGGATTTATAAATCCAAGTAATTTTTTTGGTATCTATACCAAAGATATCAAGATTCCTCTGTCTAGTTACCAATGATAGTTCATTATAGTATCTGTTCATTTGCCTAAGTTTTACTCTTAGTGTGAAGACCTTCGAATTTCGACTCTCTATTCGAAACCCCCCAAAATAATGTTTGAAAAGATTATTGCTGTCTAACATCCTATATTCTGAATGGCCAGACACTGAGGAAGGCTAGGGATGAAGTAAGCGGATTCCCGCTAGTTGACTCGTCGGAATGATAAGCCATTCATAATTGTATTTCAGTAATAAATCTAGAATAACAGCTTCCCGCGTCAGGAAACTTTTTTTTAGTTCTCCAATACCTGTTTAGTTATGTAATCTAGAATTATTTAGACCCTACCCGAAGTTGACCCTACCCGAAGTTGACCTACCAATGTTGTCCCTATTATAGGCGGATGATACACGTTAGTTATCACAAATTCTAGTTGTCATACTAATAACTAAACATCAGCCTTTTTTTTGTTTCTAAATATAGATGTGTCTTACAGAAATTCTGATGTCTACCTTTCCCAGTAAACTTATTAAGGCTTGTCTTTGTAGAACTTTAATGTACCAAATTTTGAACTATTAGTAACTCTTTCCTTTTCTTTGCGTATTTCTGAATGTGTCTATAATGACGCGCTGCGTTATTACCTTATGTTATTCGTGGATTAAGTCATAGATGAAAGACTCTATGCTTCCGAACAAACGATGACACATTTGTATTTTGTATTTTATGGCGTTAATGATACGATTGTATTATTATTCTTATGTTATTCGTGGATTAAGTCATAGATGAAAGACTCTACGCTTCCGAGCAAACGATAACATTATTTTTTTTTTGTGTTTTATTGTGTTAGGTATCATAACGACTACGCAGTAAATTATCTGTTTTGTATCTTGGTGACAACACTAGTATGTTTTGCTTTATATTACTTATGAAATTTCAAATAATAATATCTTAATTATATTGTTTCGATTGAATGCGAGCATTTGGTCTCAAATAATGATTTGTAGATATGTTTTGTTTTATTCCGCTTTGTTCATGATATTGGTTATAGGTGAAATACCCTATGCATTTTGAGAGTGAGCATGCAATTTTTTTTGTTTACATTTTTATAGTTGAGTCATTTCTATGCGTTCTGTTTCGCTTTGTTCTGAAATCTTTGAGTTGTTCCCACGTGAGTTGTAAAAGAAGGATTCTGTGAGTCCAGATTGTAGCTATATTTGTCCATTCTGTTTGTCTTACCTCTCCGTATATCTATTCCCACTTTTGAAAAGGTTAGTATGGTGTGCCACCATGCCTAGTCCGATTCCACGCTGGTACCCAGTTGAAATCGTGGGGAGGGCTGTGTAACCGTTTCAAAAGATTTAAAAGAAACTCATTATATATTTCGATTATATTTTTTTTTAATAAAACTAATAGCCCCATCTATCTGTCAAGTACCTACCTGTAGCCGACTCAAGGATTCTTCTGTAATTCCCAAATATATCCGGTAGATGAGCATATTTTTCAACTTGTCACTCACGCCCAATTTCCAGATTCAGGCGCCATGATAGCGCTTCGCTCTTTTCTGTTAAGACCGTCCAACCGTTAAGACGTGTTTCCAAAGTGGGTCTCAATAATTCAGAGGTGAGCTAATAAATCCTTTTCTTGTCCATATTTCAGATAGATATTTATTTTTTTAGACCCTTATTGGAGAGGCTATAATGCTGATATTATATTTCTAATACTCGTCGCAAAATAGTATTGCTATGGAGTTATTCCAGATCATGGCCCAGTAGCAGTATCTTTTTATGGAACCCCTAACCCCTCTTATCTAGGATGGTGGTGATTTGATATAGTACGTAGCTGAATCAATTTGGTGACTGATAAGAAGAGAAACAGAGCAGATTAAGGTTGTACCAATTTTTATTATACCTACTCTCAAGACAACAGACATGATTATGAACTCAAAAAAAAATGAAAATATAGTGAAGTGTTCTAATTTAATTTAAAGGTTTATTTTCTTCATTGTTCCTAGTTGATAAATAACTATATTATTTTCAATGTAAACAAATTTCGAAATTTGGGGTTAATATATATATACATTCATTTTCTTTATAACCAATTCTTAATTTAATACGATACAAAGATTTTTTTGTTTATGATAATGTTAACATAAAATAATATTTTGGAATCCCTTTGGGATGACGTAACTTTTAATGTTTTCTTTTTGTTCATTACTAAGAAATAATAAAGAATAGTTTTCTTGTAAACTTTCAATAAATCTTAATTTTTTTTGCTCTTCCCCTTCGAGGATAAACCAGGGGTGGCGTCCAATAATAAATAATAATTTCATATTATCTAATTGTGCTTGAATTTAAAATACGATATAGTTTCTATAACCCCGCCCTATTCTCTTCGACAACGAGCGATTCTGGCCTTGTAATATTATTGTAGCACGGCAAGTGTTACAACCCAACAGGAAAAAGAGAGAGCTTCTAGAGTCTATACAAATAAAAAAAAATAATAATGCAATAAATGATAAAAAAGATGTCAAAAATTTGAACAAAATATATTTTAACTTAATTTAAAAACACATAATAAGACAATCTCAGAACGCCTATGATGTTAAAATAACTGGTTGTTTAAACGATAAACTAACTTCAATAAACAACACATTAGATCTAAAATATATTTTACATGTAGTGACTTAGTGGGTATGTCCTATGTTTTTAATATTATTTTAATTGTGACGTCTACTTGTTAGTAACAAATTTTTACATGCTTGGTAAGTCAAAAGTTTAACCCTTAAAATCGTATTATGTCTGTCATAAAATGTTTTTTTAGTCAATATTACTTCTTGAAAAAGGCATGGATTTCCTGCCGAAACGTCGAATAAATATATGAAAATGCCTTAGTACCAAATCAAAAAATTTTTTATGAACCTAAGCCCAAGAAAATCCACTAAAAAAAAAAATATATATATATATATAAATCGAGCGGTTAATGTGGGCTCCGTACTAAAACGGTATTATACTAACTCCAGGATAATATAGGCCGTGTATATTATTATCTGAGTAGCGCTTTATGTATACTCCGACCAACACGTCGGATTAAGTGGACTCCGTAATAGGATTAAACATTTTGGGGACCCGTATATAACTTTACGCATACACTTCTAAACTCCTACGATGTTGGCAATAATTGTATTAATAGTAGATTTTCAAATTTTATTGCAGGTACATTTTGGAACTTATTAATTGCTTTAATTATTTTCAAACTTAAAAAAGTATTTATTATAAACTTGGAAATGGCTAGTTTTCATTTTATATATTATTATTTTTTGTTAAAGTGCATGGGCACTTAAACATTTAGTGTCTAAATGTACTAACATCGAGTAGAGTAATCATGTAACAGCTTATGAAAGTAGAAGCCCTTCGGTAGGATTATAATAAACCACATAAAATTAAAGAAAACTCTGTAAACTGGAGATCTTTGTAATTTTTCAATTACTGCAGTTTATGACGTGAATATTATCGTGAATCTCCCGTAAATTATTAAACTTATTCTTAGATTAAAATAACAAACTTCTTAATATTTAGGTACAATATACCGTTCACAATTATGTGATAATGTGTAGGTGTAAATATTCTTTTAAAAGAGATTTACATAAAGACACCGCTACATTGCACGGCCATGTGTCATCTGGTGTCATCTGTCATATAAACATCGATAATTTTTAGCTTAAGGTATATTTGTGTCCACCGTGCTGTAACAGATCTACCTTAAAAAGTGTTATTTTACATAAAATTAGCACGTTGGCTCTGATAATGACGTATAAATATACACTGTTAAAAATTGTATACATTTATCAATTTAAAACGTTCTTTGTCGTCTTCTGATTCTTTATCTCCATTCGTTTCTAATTAAGCACATGTTGTCCACAAGGTACCTCTCTCATTTTAAAAGCATTACTCTTTTTGCCTTTTGCCATGGTTTCCTTAATTTTGTTTATTCATATCGTTTTCACTCATAACAAATATTGGGTAGTTTATTGTTTCATTAAACTTTCTCCTTATATGTCCGTATCATATAAGTTGTCTAGTTATGATACCGTATATAATGTCGTATGCTAATTCCATTTTGTTTAACAATAAAACACCAACACTTCCACAAAATTAATTCTATCTTATCAATACAGCTGTTTTGGAGAGTGCCTTTCTCAAGTCTCAAGTTTCTCGAATCCATCAATCATCCATTGTATTTCTTATACTTTCATTTAAATCCTCTCCAATTAAAGATTTTGAAGCAGCTCTGCTCCATAGTCCATTTTTGTTGCTTTTTGTCACTGTTTCTCATTTCTCTTTATCATTATAAATACGTAGCGCTACAACACTGGGTGAGTCTTCGCTGACTACAACGTATCTCGAAGTTGATCGATTTTCCACGACTCTGCAATCAAATTAAATGTTCATTTTTTGAGATATGATTGGATGTTTTCTCTCCATTGTATACTGACATGCCCACGTGGCATTCTTCTGTGCTAACGTCCTTCCATACCAGTTATACAAGTTTGACATCTTGGCGTCTATGCATGTGTCCGATATACCATATAGAATGACGACTTACATTAAGATCTGCAGGTACTAACAGTGTCTGAAAAGTACAAAAAAAATTGCTGATCAATGTCAAAAGAGGTTGCACGTGCATCCTGTCACCCTGGCATACAATCTTCTCCACAACCAACAAGCGAAGAGATTGAAGCGATATGATCCCTTGGACCTACCAAACCGTTCCTGACAGTGCCCACAGTAGTGGAAGCTACGCCTTCATTGGTGCCCATGCCCAGCCATTGTAATCTGTGACGCTTTTAGTATTTGTGTTCGCGTATATGTGTATGGTGCGCATCCCACTGGTAAACAAGCGAATATTTGTGGTATGATGCTTTGGTTACTGGATCTTACATATCTCTGATATTGTAGTAAAGACAAACAATTTTACTTATTATTTTTTATATAAAACAGATTGTAAAAAATCTTAGATGTTAATAAAAAAAATTATGTATATTTATATTAGATCTTACGGCTGCAAATATATCTATTACTACTTCTGAAAAGTTTGTCCATAATTATCTAAAACTCTAGTTAAAATAAATATATCATTCCTTATAATAATAAAAGCAATATGAAATTGGTCACTTTGTTTTCACACTTAAGTACGTCTTTTCCATTCAGTGTGAAATCACCTACTATTGTCAACGATCATAGCGATAATAGGAAAACATTTTATAATGTAATAGAATAACTTACTTTATTTTAAATATTTACATTTAGTTTGACATAGCCAAATATTTAATTTAGATGTGCTTTAATTTGTTTTGTTGTATATTTTTATTATTTGCAGGCATCGAGTTAGGATGTCATAGTTCAGCATGTTGGCCTCACGTTTTCAGTGCATGTATAGCTGTCTCAACATTGGAGCATTCATTGTTTAGTAAAACTGGTTCAACACAACTATTAATGGTAGCCCAAAATCCGCAAAACAATGTTATAACATCTACAACTCGATCAGGTTCTCAAGAAAAATTACATATGCCATTTAATATTACTGGAGATGAAGAAACGTAAGTAAAGATCCAATACACACAAACACGCAATACAGTGTGCGACAGATAAACTTCCAATTAGAAATATCTCGAGAACTAAAGATAACTGCATCATGAAAATTGGAATTAAGGGGTTTTGAAGAGTGACCTATTCGGGACTCCCTGTATATTTTTAAATTTCAAACAATCAAACAATTTCACGTTATTTTAAAAATTTTAATTAATACTTCCCTATACCTACTCCCTACACGCTATATCGTTTTTGAGTTATAATGGTTTTTATATGAAAATTATACTTTTCTACCATGTATATAAAGTTCAATATCCTCTAACGTAATTTGAATAAAAATTTTAATTCCTTGTGAACTTATTCATTAGATACAGCATTATCGTTTACAGTGTAAAGTTCCCTATTTCATTATACAGGATGCTGTCAAAATTGGCATAAAACCGTCATCCTAAATTTTTTCCTATTTGCTTTGGGCAAAAGTTGAGGATGCCGGTTTTATGCCAATTTTGATAGCACCCTGTATAATGAAAAAGGAATCTTTATACTGTAAACGATAATACCGCATCTGATTAAGTTCCTATGGAATTTAAATTTTTATTCAAATTAAATTACAGGATATTGAACCTTATATGTATGGTAGAAAAGTGTAATTTTCATATAAAAACCATTATAACTAAAAAACGGTATACAATAGGTATTATCAAGTAATGTTCAAAATAACGTGAATATTTCTAAAACCAAAAAATTTACACGGTGTCCCATTAAAAAAAACGAAGTTATAAGCAACATCCGATATAACCGGAAGTAACACATACATGAAAATATTTTTATTAAATAAATTTTCTTCACTCTTCAAAGCCCCTTCATTTGAATTTTCATACCTTTAGTTCTCGAGATATTTTTAACTGGCCGTTTATCTGCCGCACCCTATATATTAGTTATATATATATATATATATATATATATATATATATATATATATATATATATATATATATATATATATCGAGAAAAGGAGTACGACCGTCAATCCAATATAAAGTAAGGAACACTCGAAGAGTGGTGGGTTTTTCGGTCAAAGTGGAGAAATAAAAGACAAAGAAGGTGGCTGCTTCATCTATTTATTGAAGACGTTTCGCTTTCTTCTCAGAAAGTATCATCAGTTCATCTAAAAAGAACAATATGAAACCAAACATCCATAGAGAAGTTAAAACATGTGTGTTACCTTACAAAGACATGTAGCAGTCAATGATATTAAAAATGTGAAAAAGCTTACGATACTGGACATTTAGAGATAAAATTGTGTAAACAATTAATTGAAACTAGGTATAGTTTACAAATTAACAGAATTAGTACAACAACAGAACATGCGATACTCATACATGTATATAAAAAAGCTATCATAAAAAACTAAAAACTTAAAAAAAAAAACATTAAAATTTTGATGTGTAAAGAATTACAAAGATCATGAGAATGCACTTCCAACAATTTATTTATAATCAGTTAAATTTAAAATTTTGACTTTAGGTAACATTATTAAATTATTTAAGATTAAAATATAGTATTAAAGATAAAAATGAAGTTACCAATCTTTAGCTTACTGAATGTCGCAGGTAAATGAATCAACAGGTTTAACACCCACGCAAATAACGTGAAAAGACATAGCCTTGAGGTCAAAATGACACAACAGCAAGGCGAAATACCAACCTCTAGTGCAATAGAGCGGTACATTTAAAGAGTATGATAAAGTTGGTTGACAACTTGTCATTAAAAAATGAAAGGAAAAGGTGGTTAAGATCACCATTTTCCCCCCAGTGATTGGTTTAGTAAACCAAAGAACAAAGCATGCGAGGTCAATCTAAAATATCATATATTATAATATTTACGTTGTCACTGGTTAGCCAGCCAACAGGTGAAGATTAATTCAACTTCCACAGTCCAAGGTTCATAGCATTTGGAACTGTGAATGAAAAAGATTCTATGAATCAGTTACAATTTAAAATTTTACCAAACAAGTTAATCAAAAAAACAATTACTTTATGTATGTAAAAGTGATATTGACTATATAAAAGTGAACTTGTTTGGTATATATATATATATATATATATATATATATATATATATATATATATATATATAACGGTTCCACCCTCGATTTAACAAATTTTTCGATATTATCTAGAACTGTCCGTAAAAGCTATACCTTTACGAATATATTTGTATTATATTTATAAAAAAAAACATTTTTAACATTTGTTAAAAAAAGTCATTATTGTAGGACAATAATATAGGTCTTATGTGTATTTTTAATTTTATTGGTGTTACTGTTTGAGCTACTGTTATTATGTAACTTATAACGGATTTTTGGTAAAAGGAATTTTAAAAAGAAGCTCTTTCATTAACGGTTTTTGGTGACAAATTTAATTCTGCTACTTGAGTAGTTTCTGTTAATTTGAAATATATAGGATATCTCAATGACTGTGGCGGCTAATAGTTCTTTTTTTCTTAAGGGATAGCCTAGCTTTTTCATAAGGGATAAGGGATACAGTTTTAATATTAGATAATTTAAGATGTAATTTTATTATTAGATAATTCAAAATGTAATATACGGCTAATTTTAAATAGAACGTTATATATTTTAATAATTCATAATTTAAAAGAAATGTCTTTCGAAGTATATAAAAGTACCCTATAGTCTAGGTGTTATATCTTTTTGATACCAACAATAATATTACAATACTTAATACAACTTTAACTCAATAACAACTATTGACATGAAAAACTCAAATATGTACTACTACTGCCAACTTGCTATGTTTATATACATTTTCTGACTTTCCAGAATTTACAAGATATTTCGGGATTTTTCGATGGCATCTTGTATATTCTAGAATTTTAATACTTTTTTCTTTTTCGTCAAGGGACTTTTTCTATATGGAACAAATCTTACGGAGTTTGATCAATGCACATGCCCCTGATG
Source organism: Diabrotica undecimpunctata (assembly GCF_040954645.1). Classification (NCBI taxonomy): domain Eukaryota; kingdom Metazoa; phylum Arthropoda; class Insecta; order Coleoptera; family Chrysomelidae; genus Diabrotica; species Diabrotica undecimpunctata. The sequence goes on from NC_092805.1 coordinate 66,948,178, forward strand.
ATAAACAAGAGGAAATACAAGAACAGTTCTTCGAAGACCTAGAGCAAGCCTACAGGATATGTCCCAGAAATGGCATTAGGATTGTATTAGGTGACATGAATGGAAGAATAGGACGAGAGCAAGTTTTCATGCCTACGATAGGAAAGCATAGCCTACACAACACCAGTAGCGATAATGGATTACGACTGATAAACTTAGCAGCAGCACCTATTTTGAACACAAGAACATATACAAGGTAATCTGGACCTCTCCTGATGGAAGAACAACGAGTCAGATTAATTACATCTTAATATATTAAATACATGAAACAGACGTAATAAACTGCAGAAGTCATAGAGGCGCAAACATAGATTCAGATCATTGCCCAGTGATCTCAACATTGAGTGCTAAAATTTCAAACACCAGTAAAGAAAATAAAATGGATATAAAAAAATGAAATGTGCAAAAGCTGAGAGATGCGACAATTGCAGAACGGGACTCGGAAAACATCACCAACAGGCTAAGAAATTAAAATGTAAATGAAGAAGGCCAGACAGATATAGACTCCTACTGGACCAGAATAAATTAAGACACTGAAGTAGCAGCGAAAGATGAAATAGGAACAGAAATTTGTGCCCATAAATATCATTGGTTTGACGATGAATGCAAGAATGCAACAAAAAAAAATGAAGCCTACAGAAAGATGCTTACCCGATGAACTAGAACAATTGTAAAGAATTGCCAGACAAAGAGAAGACAAGAAAAGAGGATACACAAAAGAAAAAAACGAAACCAACTAAATACAGAACTTAAATATATAGAAAACCTTAACAGAGAGAAATAATTCAGAGCATTCTATAAAAAAATTACCATTAACAGAAAAGAATTCACAGCAACCACAAGACAATGCAGCAGTTGGAATGGCGACCTATTAACAACAAGGAAAGATGTATTGAGTAGACAGGTGGAATACTTTAACCAGGCACTTAATATAGAGGAAGAAGAAGAAAACCTAGAAGATGAAAAAAATTAAGTAAGGAGAGCAAACGAGAGGGAAGAGGAACCACCAACGATTCTTAAAGTTAAAGATGCAGTTAAAAAACTAGCCAGAAACAAATCACCCGGAATAGATAATCTCCCAGCTGAACTATATAAAGAAGGTGGCCATGATACCATAATGGCATTATAGCAGCTTTTAAAAGAAATATGGACACAGAAATCCCTCCCAAATGATTGGAATATTGGAATACTTTGCATCATACACAAAAAAAGAGATATCTTTGAATGCTCTGGAATTGCGCTTCTAAATGCAGCGTATAAAATATTTTTTACAGTACTGTGTCGGCGTATGGCACCATATGCAGAACGGATAGTAGGAAAATACCGGGCTGACTTCAAAGGTGATGAATCTACAATTCATCAGATTGCAACCCTGAAACAAATTTTGGAAAAACACTGGAATATGGAATTGATACTCATCACATATTTATAGACTACAAAGCAGCCTACGTGAATAGAAGAGAAATGTTCAAAACAATGAAAGAGCTAGGAATACCAAATCAGTGGGTAAATTTAACAAAACTAACTCTTGAAAAAGTTGAATGTAGAGTACGAATTCAGGGGGAACTGTCTGAACCTTTTAAAACAAATAATTGGCTGCACCAAGAAAACCCTCTCTCATGTATACTATTCAATCTGGCTCTGGAAAAAGTAATACGTATGTCACAATTCACAACCACTGGTTCAATATATAATAAATCAGTGCAAATCCTGGCGTATGCTGATGATATCAATATTGTTGGGAGAAGAAAACGTTGTACGAGAGGCGTATGTAGCGTTAAAAGAATCAGCTACAAAAATGGGTTTCATGCATAAATTAGTAACCAAAATCTGGCAACGGAAGGAAACACCCGCGACTGGAAATTAGGTGTAATGCAACCCCTTCACAAAAAGGGAGATATTATGGTATGTGATAATTATAGAGGCATCACCCTACTTAACGTGGCATACAAAGTATTGTCCAACGTATTGTACAGAAGATTGCCCCCCTATACTGAACAAATAGTCAGTAAATAGAACAATAAATTAACAACGGATCAAATCTTCACAGTCAGGCAGATTCTTGAGAAAACGTTTGAGTTCGGAGTCGACACCCACCAAATATTCGTGGATTTCAAAGCCGCATACGACTCAGTCAACAGACAAAAACTTCTACAGGCTATGGTGGAATTTCAAATGCTGCTTCATCTTGTTCAACTAACGGAACTTACACTCACAGGCATAGAGAGTGTAGTCAGAATCCAAAACGACTTTTCCAGACCCTTCCATTGTAAAAATGGACTGAGACAGGGAGATGGACTGTCGTGTCTCTTATTTAACCTTGCACTAGAAAAAGTAATTCGAGAGTGCCATATTAATACGAATAGCACCATCTTTAATAAATCTGTCCAAGTGGTCGGATATGCAGATGACATATACATTATTGCTAGGTCCACAGAATCTCTGATCGAAGCATTTCGATCACTAAGGTCGTCTGCACTTAAAATGGGATTAAAAATAAACGCACAGAAAATTAAGTATATGTATTGTACTAGATCAGGCAACCAGATACCTAGACTATTAATTGATGATCGATTTGGAATTGGAAGGTGTGGACACCTTCGTCTACCTGTGCTCGCTGCTGACCAAAGACAACAATGTCAGCGAAGAAATTAAATGAAGAATAGTGCTTGCCAATAAGTGCTATTATGGCTTGAGGAAACATTTGGCCCCAAAACTACCCAGAAAAATTAAAGTTACCATATATAAAACAATAATAAGGCCAGTGTTAACATACGGGTCTGAAACGTGGTCACTTACACAGAACGACCAACAATTGCTTAAACGTTTCGAGAGAAAAAATTCTAAGGAAAATATATGGAGGAATCCAAGAACAGGGTTTGTAGCGTAGGCGCTACAACTTTGAGTTATATAGAAGTTTTGGAGAACCTTACGTTGTAAAATGTATTAAATTGACACGCCTTCGATGGATAGGACATGTAATAGGCGAGATGAAGATGCAACGATCAGAAAAATTTTCGACTGAAGAGGACCAGTAGGAACACGAGCCAGAGGAAAACCAAAACTTAGGTTTCAAAATAACATAGAGGATAATCTAAAATTGATTGGAGTTAAAGCATGGAAAAGAGTTGCCAGAGACAGGGGCGAATGGAAGATTGTTGTGAAGAAGGCTTTGGCTCATAACGAGCTGTAATGCCACTGATGATAATGATGACAAAAATGGGTTTAATAATAAACACCAAAAAAACGAAGTATATGAAAATAAGCACGCAACCACAAATCCTACGGCCACTCGTTATAGAAAATGACGTCATCGAAACAGTGAGCGAATTTATGGGGGGTTTATATACATAGGAGACTTTATATACATACTTAACACTCAAAATAATTCTACCGCAGAGATAAACCGTAGAGATAAACCACAGGGATAAACCACAGAGATAAACTGCAGAATTTGCTAGGCCAACAGATGCTATTTTGGACTTAATCTCCTCCTTAAATCTACAATTATATCGAGAAATACAAAAATAAAACTCTACAAAACAATAATACGCCCAGTTCTAACATATGGTTCAGAGACCTGGACTCTAACAAAAAATAATGAAAACATGTTAGGATGATTCGAAAGAAAAGTTCTAAGGCAAATCTATGGAGCAGTGAATGACAATAAAGTATGGAGAAGACGATACAACTTCAAACTTTATGGAATATACCAGGAACCTGATATCGTAAAACATATTAAGATAGGACGTCTGAGGCGGATAGGACATGTAATGCGTATAGAAAAAAATGACCCAGCTAGAAAAACGCTCCTTACTAGACCCATTGGTCAGAGAAGAAGAGGAAGACCAAGAACAAGGTTCCTTGATAACATCGATGAAGACATGAGAGATATGGGAATACGTGCTTTGACTAGAAAGGCGATGGATAGTGACGACTGGAGAGAAATTCTTGAGGAGGCTAGGACTCACGCAGGGTTGTAAAGCCAGAATGAAAATGATGATAAATCTTAAGGAACTGTCATAACAATATGTAATATAGTTTGATGTATTTTATAAATTTTGGTGTGCTGGCTCTAAATAATCCTGTCTTAGTTTTAAATACTTATTGAAATAGCTACTTATTTAATGTAAATTAACCACAAGTTTAGTTGAAAGTACGTTATATTTTTTATTCCGATTGCTACTTCACAAATCTACATTCTTCATCACATTCTTCTTCATTCTTCATACATCTTCACATTCTGCAAATACCATTATTAATAATAAGTATAATTGGAGAGACGAAGTATTTTGAGAATGAAAGTTGCTCAACACAAATCTAAAAATGCAGTAATATTATATAGAGTATATTATGCCGTAAATTATTTAACAGTTACAATTTATAAAAGGTATATAATTAAAAAACCCAATCCCAATTTTTTGTGATACATGGTATACAGTCAGTTACAAGAACTTAGTTTAGTTGTTTATTTAACAGTTATCAACAGGTACATTATCATAATATACAGCAACTAAAGAGTTGTTTAGAGTAAAGAGTCACCAAGAGTTATTTAGAGATCATTAGTTATCTTAATCGCCTACAAATTGCATGGTTGTAAGAATTTTGTCTTTATGGATTAACTTTAAATATTTACATTGTATTGTTGACCAAGGCGAATCTGTTTGAGGTAAATATGAGAGGTGGAATTCTGATTTTTGCAGAAAAAGTTGTGTGATAACGTTAATAATAATACTCGACTTGTACGCACTCTCAAATAGATTGGGACTATTAATAAAATAACAAAAATATTTAAAAATTATTAACTTCTTTTTTTTTACATTCCTTGCTTATTAGTTTAAAACATTTTTTATTTTGGAGCAAAGTCGTACTGAAATAAAGTAACGATAATTGAATTTCCTATAAGATATGTCTGCTTAAAAGTGTTTTAATTTATTACTCTTGCTGCAAAATAGCAATAAATATAAAAATAGGGAAATACAAGCCTGTTCTTATTTAATGTTTTTTAACCACTTAGATTGCACTTAGGACCTTCGTAATTCGCCTAGAAAATTTTATAACATAATAAAACAGTCTACCAAATTTCATTAAAATCTCGAGGCACGACGTAACGTCAATTTAAAGGATCCTCTCATCGCTGAACATCGTTGAACCGTTTCTGTGATCGTGATGCATCTGAGCTTGCTATTGCTCATGCATTTACGATCGCTCCATTGCGTTTGGCCAAGTTCAAATCGAATTGCTCTCTGCCAAATTTATGGTAGAACTTTTGAAAAGGGTGACAATATCTCGTCTTGAGCTGGTCAAAAAATGGTTCAATTAAGTATTTTACAAAACGAACTGTTATTGTAGATTTTGACGGTAATATACTGCCTCAGTATTATTATTATAAATCGGGTTTTTTGTCCAGTAAAACAATTTGTAGGTAGGGTTATCCAGTATTACAAGTATTTGAAATAGGACCACATTTCAAATTAGTTATCAAACTTTATGCATTAGTTTTGGAGTCCATAGAGATGAAAATCACTCATGCGAAAATACAGACATTAGTTACATTTACTGCAAGGAGAATGAATATGTTTTAAGTTCAAAAAATGTCCTTCTGACAAAAAAAACATAAAATTAAAAGCATTATGGTCAAAAATAAAATTGCTTTTATACAGGCCAAGCAAATTAATATAAACTCTTAGGTTTTTAATTTTATTCAATTACGACACAATTTTCCTGATATCACACAAAATCAAAATTCTCTAACATCCGCACAATCGTCTTCACATGTAGCTAATAAGTTTAACCACACCGTTCCGATTCTCACAGTGGAAATTCTCAGAGTGGAGTTAATTTTTAAACCTGTCTTAATGGTATGCAACATGTTATGCAGACAAGTGTAATTTATGTACAGGTAAATATTTATTTTATTTTGGATGTTTTTCCAGTAAGTAAAAATAAATGTTGCTCAGTTTATCTATGTCAGACTTTTTATTGATGCAAGATGTACTAGATTGAATGGAACACATTTCCAAGAAAACACGTTTTGAATGGTTCTTTTACTTTGCCAAAATACAGGAATCCTCGAAATTAAATTCATGTTTCAACATTAATGCATGTTCTGTCAGTCCACATGCATTTATTTTTTTGGTTTTTATATCACTACGATGTGAGATCACCCTACTGTGAAAATTACGAGATGATTCTCCTATGTATATTTTGTTACAATTGGTACACGGTATAGAATAAACAACATTCGATTACTCCTGTATTGTGTTGTTCTGAAGCTATTTTCTTGTGGCATTTTAAAGTAATTAAGTACGTTTATTGACGTTTTAATTTACACTTCGGAAATCGTTCTCAAAATACAATTCTTTTTTGGCGGTAGTTTTTGAGTCTGCTTCATAGTTGACAGTTGAGTAGTTCTTATTAGATAATTTCTTATATTCTATTCTGTTATTCCTAAATTGTAAAATGTAACGAGGATCCAGAAATCTTACCCCTAAGGAATATACTCAAGCCATTGTTTACACAAATAAGGTTGGAGTTATCACCGAATAGGTAAAAGATTCGGCTGTCTCTTATATCAGTATCGCGAATGATTAAATCATACAGGGTAATTGGTGAGAATACCAAAAGTTGTCAAAGACAGAAATCGTGTCAAAGCACAAGTGATATCGAAATATACCTGGAAAAAGTTCAAAAACATCTTTTGATAGAAATTTGTATCCTAGCACTACTGTTTAAAGTCCAGTGTTATCCAAAGATCGGAAAAATTTTGGCAGAAACCCTATAATACAATTTCATTAGATAAAGTCTCGTTTATGGCGTGGAGACACATTTCATTAAAAGCACGCACGAAATTGGTGGTATTGAATAATAGAAATCTTACCGCTAAGTGCCTATTATATTATATTATATTATATTATATTATATTATATTATATTATATTATATTATATTATATTATATTATATTATATTATATTATATTATATTATATTATATTATATTATATTATATTATATTATATTATATTATAATATATTATATTATATTATATTATATTATATTATATTATATTATATTATATTATATTATATTATATTATATTATAATATAATATATTATATTATATTATATTATATTATATTATATTATATTATATTATATTATATTATATTATATTATATTATATTATATTATATTATATTATATTATATTATATTATATTATATTATATTATATTATATTATATTATATTATATTATATTATATTATATTATATTATATTATATTATATTATATTATATTATATTATATTATAGTATATTATAATATATTATATTATTTGCATCCCGAGTAATCCTAGACTATTCCTTAGAAGTTGGCATTGAAACTATGGGCAGACCAGCACTTATCACCACACTTATCATATAGAAGATGTCTGAGTTATGCTGGTAAGAAAATTGAACTGAACCAACAACTTAAAGGACGTGGGTGACTTCCGAATGAAGTTTGGAAGAATATACCAAAATATAGTTCAAAGTCTTATGAATCTCATATGTCATCAGTATGCCTGTATTTTAGATATAATTGCCAAATATCTGATGGGCCTATAGGATTGGACACATTTAGCTGTTTTGCCAAGTTTAAGTGTATAGTAATATAATTTGAGCTACTTTTCGTGGTTGATGCCTATTATATCGAACGGTAAAATCTTGGAAGAAGTAAACAAAATAAAGTACTTGGGTTGCTGGATACACAACTTACTAAACCCAAATTTTAAATGTAAAATTTAACAAGCAAGGGGCATATATATATATATATATATATATACATATATATATATATATATATATATATATATATATATATATATATATATATATATGCATATTAGTAGACCAATGTATAAAAGGGTTACTTTACCCTACTGAGGCTTCAAGTGTAGGATAATCTTTTTATATTCCGTCCAAAAATATTATTAATTATTCTTACAAACTGGATAACATATTTTCTATATTTAATGCTGAAGCTATTATAATCTACGAAGCTTTGACTTATGTAACACAATGTGCAATCGATTTTGCAATAATTATATCGGATTCCCTGTCTGTTTTAAATTCCTTTGTTTTGGCTAAGTACACAAGTTACTTCTCCAATTATATTATATATGCAATTTAAAAACGGATTCTGGAACTGCAAAAAGTTAATAACAATAATTTTGTATGGGTTAAAGCACACATTGGTCTCAATCATAACGAGCTTGTTAATATGCTGGCGAAAAAAGTGTAATAAATGGTTTGACTAATAAACATCCCCTAAGTGTTTATGATGCCCCTCGTTTATATTAAAATGATATTTTTTGATATTAAAATGAATGTTGGTCTCAACATACTTATACCAATCCTTTTAGGTACAGTAGAATAAAAAATCAAATAGTTTCAGCCATAGAATTATTCAAGAAAATAATTGATCTTTATGATCATTTATGATATTTATTTATAATGAAATCTAAAAAAAGTTTATCATACAACTTTTTTTGCAAAAAATCATGAATGCCACCTCTCATATTCACATGTAGTCGTTTTTTCATAGATGCGTCTGGTCTGACGATGTTTGTGTAATAAATCTGTTCATTATTAGGATCGACATATATAGTTTTCTGCATAACTCAAGTCATAGTGACATAAACGATACCAGTATATCAGACATTGTAGAAAAGAGTGGTGCCAATAATATCCAAGGACAATGCATATTAACCGGAGTCTATGCTGCCAAAATTTGTTGTATATTGTCACAAAAATCTGACGAGCTTTTTCACACAGCTGCCTTAAGGTTGTCGTTACCAGGATTATGTAGTTTCCTTACGGAGTTATGCCAAGCGTCCCATATGCAGGTAACAAACCATAAACAATATAATTAATTAAATTTAAATTTATATATATATATATATATATATATATATATATATATATATATATATATATATATATATATATATATATATATATATATATTGTTGTGATCTGCTTTATGATGTTTTATTATTAATTAACACTAATTTAATTAATTAATTCACTAATTTATGCAGAGTCATACAAATCAATTACTATTAAAAATTCTCAGGGTGCCTTCTTAATTTCACTTTAATCAGTTTACTTTATATATCTCTTCTAGTGGGTTCAGTATCTCCTAGTTGTTCATAATCGGGATAGAACAGGAAACGGAACTAACATTAAAACAACATAAATGTGCACACAAATTATTATTTATTTTCAATAAGCAATACGATGAATATTAATAAATAACTTTTGTGGGCAATTATCTTTCCGAACAAACTCCTATACTCTAAATTTAATTTTAATTACAAACTATCTATTGATCTGTTTTATAATAATATCTACTAAAAAATTGACCATATAAAATATAATTTATTCACAAAAAAATAACTCTTTGAAACTTGGAATCTTAGTTCGTATGCTTATATTTGATTTTATCTTTAGAATATCTTAAAGTTTTCTTTCATTCAAATTATTTGACTGACCTTTATTTTTTTTTACATCAATGATGTCTCCTTTCGATCAAACCACAGTTCCTTCCTTGATTGATTATGTCCGGCTACCATCAAATCTTTCCCGTTCTCAGCATCGATCCAAACCTCATACCAGCAAACTACTCCTCCGAAAACACAAGCCCAAGCCTCTTTTGACCGGTACTCTTTATTCACAAATTCTCCTTTCTTTCTCAATTATGTCTCGTGGACTATGCAGACTCAAAAGAGGTATTAATCTTCTCGATTTTGATCTGCTCTCAGCTTCCACCTTTTTCACTAACACACGAAAACACTGGTACTCAGATTGACTACACGAAAACACGTCTTCTCTTCTGGTCTGCCGGTCACATAATAATGCTTTTCAATCTCCCCAGACAACCTTCTCAACTCTCTCATTCCCCATCATTCCTTTTTAACCAATCATAAGCATTCATCTTTCCCACTTATTTTCGATTTAGAAAATTTCCAACATAATATTTAAAACAAATAAACTACTTTCACTCAAATTACTTTTCAGAAACCATTAACAATTTTGCCTTTTTCAACACAAATAAGTTTCCAAATTCTTGTTATCTCATATCTAAATCTAATTCTTATTTACTTTCGAAAAATGCCCACCGCAAAATACAATTATAAGTTTATTCTTAAATCTATAAAATTATACGGGTTCCATTGTCCTTTCACTATTCACTCAGTCTTTCAAGGAAAAACTGTTCTGTCACGGAACAATGTCTTCTCTTATTCTAACTATTAGAAATAAGTACAGGGTTGTATTTTAACTTATATGCCCGCGGTATATTAAAATAATAAAAAAAACTCTTTATTCTATTTTTGATCGATAAACTGATCCATAACAATATATATGTATATATATATATATATATATATATATATATATATATTATATATATGTATATATAGGTATATATATATATATATATATATATATATATATATATTATATATATATGTATATATAGGTATATATATATATATATATATATATATATATATATATATATATATATATATATATATATAAAATACTTTACTAATTTTTTAACCAAATAAATTGAAAAAGAATGGGTTTTGATTTTCATAATAATAATAAGCGTAGAATTTTAAAAAAGAAACATTTTATTTGCAATAAAATTTACTTTTACAAGTTTTATAATTTCTGTATGACACAAATTTCACAAATTCGTAATAAAAAATTTCGTTCCTAATCAGCTGTCTAACTTTTCACGTAAGACATCTTAAGCCTGCTTAAACTTCCTAGTGAATGTACGGACAGGTACATGTAATCTCTGCAGTTGTATGTACACCATTGTTTAGTACTGTAGAAGCGTAGATACAAAAGTGAGGATATAGGAATAAGAATGATAAAGACAGTTGTAAAAATGGGAGTGAAACGATTCGCATGGATTTGTGGTGAAATGTATATGGCTAGACTGGGATGCCAAACAGTTGGGCATCAGAAAGAAAAGAGACTCATTACTTATGTAGTTCTCTACCATATAATTGGCCATTTTTATAAATGAAGGCAGGTTAGGGATATGCGCATGAAATCGTTGACAAAACAATCGCCGGCTCGTCCTGGGTATAAAAATGGCAAGCTAAATAAGTGGTGCAGCCACTTGCCATTGGAATCTCCCCTCTTGTAGGTGGTTACCAAACCAAGTTTTTGGATTTTGCCAACCCAACTTTGAGTCAAGTGAAATAAACACCTTATTCGCTTTGTAGATGGCCGAACGGCAATTACGGCTTTGTGAATCGAAATTTCAAAATCAGCCTCAAGTTTTCATGGACTTAAAACGACACCAACTTCTTCGAAGTAACGAATTAATTGAGTAAAGAACGTAACGTAGGTTTGTATGCGTTTGTCGAGAAGAACACAGAATATAAAAGACACGTAATGCCCATTTAATAGGCCATGGATGGTAAATAATTGCAAAAAAAAATTTTGGAGCATATTGAAATGTACTATCCATTTAATATGCCTCTGCTTTCGCCAAGTAACGTAAATTCCCAAGAATGCCAAACATAATAATATTTTGTTGCGAATCATTATGCAACACACACATTTATCGTGGTCCGTCTTTAGATTCATCTGTTGTATTTCTTGATACTCTTCCCCATTATTTTCGGTAGAGGTGGCATAAAAGGCAAACGATCGTTGCTTATATTCCTCCGAATACAAGAGATGTCCGTTGTTGTAAGGAGTTCTTTAAAAGAAGAAGTTGCAATAAAAGTTGATATCTAATAGTATATGATATATTATTATAGAATATTATAGCTGTGTGTATTAGAAAATCTGGTAGCGAGTAGGAACTCCTCTGGATAGTCCTATCAGACGACCACGATGTATTCTATGTAATGACAGAGGAGACCGTTTGGTAGAATTCTGCGTAGAGAACAATCTTTGTGTGACAAATACATTCTTCAAACTACCCAAGCGTCGTTTATATACTTGGAAGTCACCAGCAGATACTAAAGAAAAGATCATAAGAAATCAGATCGATTATATAACAATTAACGAGAGGTACCGAAATTCAATCAAAATTACTAAAACACTACCTGGAGCCGATGTCCCTTCAGATCATAACTTATTAATCAGTGACATAAAACTAAAACTTAAAATAGTAAAACGCCAAGAACCGACTAACCGAATAAACACTGACTGTATTCAAAATAATAGTCATGAAATTACACAAGAGATAAAAAGGAAGTTCGAAAAATCAAAAGAAACACATAACCTCGAAGACCACTGGAATCATGTCAAAAGCATTATGCAAGAAACAACTAAAAAGTATAAAACTATTAATAATCGCAAACAACAATGGATGACTGATGGAATATTGGGACTAATGGAAAACAGGCGAAAACAAAAATATAAACACTGAAGAATACAATAAAGTTCATAAAGAAATCAGAAGGAAAATCCGGGATGCAAAGGAAAAATGGTACACCAACAAATGTCTTGAAATAGAAGAACTGTAGAAAAAGAATGACACGTTTAATATGTACAAAAAGGTAAAAGAAATAACTGGAACATATAGATCAACTGCAAGTACTTTACTTGATAAACAAGGAAATATTATAGTCAATGAACAAGACAAATTAGAGAGGTGGAAGAATATATTAAGGAGCTGTTTGATGACGATAGAACAGAAATTCAAATCAAAAACATATCGACTGGTCCAAACATAACACTCGATGAAATGAAAAGAGCTATAAAGCTATCAAAGAATAGAAAAGCAACCGGTCCAGATGAAATTCCAAGCGAAATAATCAAACTGCTCGACGATAAAGGCAAACATTCTCTTCTAAGCCTGTTTAATAAAATATACGAAACAGGACATATACCAACAGGCTGGCTACTGTCAACATTTGTAATGATACCGAAAAAAATAAATGCCAAACAGTGTGGCGATCATCGCATTATCAGTCTGATGAATCATGTACTGAAAATTTTCCTAAGAATACTGCACTCGAGAATTTACAACAAAATAGAAGTACAACTAAGTGAAACGCAATTTGGTTTCAGAAACAACCTCGGAACCAGAGAAGCATTCTTCAGTTTGCAGGTCATGGTTCAAAGATGTAGGGATATAGAACAACCAGTATATATGTGTTTTATCGACTTCGAAAAGGCCTTTGACCGAGTAAACCATGACAAACTTATAGGTGTCTTGCAACAGGTGGGAATTGATGACCGAGACCTCCGTATTATCAAAAATTTGTATTGGCATCAATGTGCAAACATACGAGCTGGACACAACACGACAGAAGCAGTGGAAATACGACGTGGAGTGAGGCAAGGATGTATTCTATCGCCTCTACTTTTTAATATCTACTCCGAACTTATTTTCAAAGAAGCCTTAGTTGAAGATACAGGCATTAAAATTAACGGAATTAATGTCAACAATCTCAGATATGCAAACGACACGGTACTTATTGCCTCCAATGAAGAAGACCTGCAACGACTTATAAACAGGGTAACCGAAGCATGTAATGAATATGGGCTAAAACTTAATACTTCTAAGACAAGACTTATGGTTGTCAGCAAAACGGAGTTACAACCAACGAACATCAGAGCGTATGGAATAGAGTTAGAAAGAGTCCACAATATTACCTACTTGGGTGCAAATGTTAACGATAACTGAGATATAAATAAAGAAATAAGAATACGTATTGAAAAAGCCAGAGCCGCCTTCTATAAATTAAAGAAAATTCTAATTAATAGAGATATTACGTTAAACCTTAAAGTCAGATTAATACGCTGCTACATATTCTCCACATTGCTGTATGGTATGGAGAGTTGGACCCTTACAGAGACATTAATGAAAAAATTAGAGGCCTTTGAGATGTGGATTTATCGACGAGTATTGCGGATAAGTTGGGTTGATCGAATAAGAAATGAAATAGTTTTACATCGAATGAAAAAGAGCACAGAATTAACAAAAACGATAAAAATTCAAAAGTTACAATATTTCGGTCATGTAATGAGACATCCAGAGAGGTATAACCTTCTACACCTCATAATACAGGGTAAGATCGCCGGAAGGAGAGGCCCAGGCTGACGAAGAACATCCTGGCTCCGAAATCTCCGTGAGTGGTATCAAGAGACCACCGCTAATTTATTTAGAGCCGCCGTAAACAAAGTTATTATTGCCAATATGATCGCCAACGTTCGATAATCGGACAGGGTACTGAAAGAAGAAGAAGAAGAAGTATTAGAAAAATAAAAACTTTTTATTTTTTGGTATTACTTGCTTTTACTATTTTCCTTACAATTTAATAAAAGGGTCCTAATGGATAAAGTCCTAATAAAAGTGTATAATGTAACTGTTTGTGTGGGAAAATTAAACCGTTGTTTCTACTATTATCTTTATAATTTCATCATATTTTCTCACCTATTATACCTTCCCAGAACTTTAAAAAATTCTTTCAAAACCAAAATAAGCCAAATCGATTCAGTCGTTCTCGATTTACTATAAAAGAAGTTATAAAACATAAAATGATGTTTATTAAACATCTTTTATGATATTTTGTGTGTAGTTATAATAGTTATTTATGTACCAAGGGCATTAAGTAGATGTTTATGACCGAGGGCGACTATCTTATCGCCCGAGTGTATACACAAATATTAAGGCCCTTTGTGCATACAAACTTTTATGTCATACTAGTTTGTTATCGTATTCACAATCTAAATATTTTTACAAATTTAGAAAATTTATTATAGTATCGTGAGCAATATCGTCGTTAGGGTGAAACATATAATGACTGAACATCTGCGACTGTCAAACCTAAAAAGTGAAAATGTCAGATATTTCTATCACCGCATCTTCCCAAAATTACCAATTTTATGTGAATTCTACTAAATAATTGAATGTAGTTATAATAATTTAATTCCATATTTTGTTACCTTAATAATAAGGTTATTAAGAAGTTATAATTTTTTTTTGTCTTTATGTTAGTGCGGACCATAAAGTGCACTTTATACCCGCAAGGGCATAAAGTATTCTATTATGTAGTTGGTAACTAAGCAATAAAAACACGATAATGAACTAGTATGACATAAAATATCATAAAACGACTTTTAACAAATGGATCAAATGAACTAAAACTGTAGATGTGAAGTCGTATAAAACATTTTAAATTTACAATTTACAAGTCATTTACGAGTCATTTATCTAGATAAAAAATATCTTATCTCGTAAGTTGGACCAACAAATACACTTTTACAAAATGTTATTGCAATTGGTTCAGTGGTTATTGAATATTAAGATAAATTTTGAGTTATGTACTAATGGCTATATTGCATCTAGGAGGAACTTTGACAGTTTGCTACAAGGAGAACCCATGTGGCTACAAATTTTATATTTCACATTGTGAGAGTTTTCTTGAGCTTTGTATATTTTTGGAACTCCGTATAGGTGTAGTGTCCTGTTGTTGTGGGTTGTTACTGTACTTCTTTACAAGTCTTTGAGATATTCCTTAAATTTGTGTATTGTTTTGTACATTTTGTTTTCCAAAGATTTGGTTGGGTCCTTTTTTAGTCTTGTATAAGGTTCTTATGACTAATTCTAAAATTTTCTTCTGATATTGAATTTTTTCCACGATTAAAGTTGTGTTGTCCTTGTCAGCTAGTAATAGCTGGTGTCAGCAAACATGCCTGAGATAATGAGCATAAAGTACAATGGAAAGATGCATCAATAGTCATGCAAGAAACAGATATCAAAAAGAGAAAAATCACAGAAGCAGTCCATATCTTACTCAATATAGAAAAATGTATAGCAAAGCCAACAACAGAATTTAGCAGGCTTTGGTAAGGAATACTAAAACAAGTCGGCAACAAGAACATACCAACATTAATGGTTAAATAGAAGGCCAGAGACAAATCATCTACAATTATACTGTAATCCTTTTTATTTTCATGTTGCTAGAAATGTCACCCATCGATATAATGCGAAGAGAAGCTAGATGGTTGATAGAAAGGAAGTCATGTGTTTGAAACTAGCTTTTGAAATTGGTATTTAGTTGAACAGAACAAATTACTGTAGATAAGAAGAAAAAGATATAAAAAGTGGCGGCTTAACTTTTTGTAAATAAAAGGAGAAAGTTAAGAAACCTAGATCTTTAACGACAAATTACGTTCTGAAAATCAATAATTTAAAAGATATGGAAGTTACAATTGTTGAGTAAATATTGCTAACACACTCTATAAATAAAGAATAGATATGTTCGGTGGAAATAGTCCACACCACACACTTAACTACTTCTTATACAGCCGAATCTTTCTGTCTAGTCGAAATATACCTCTCAAATTGTTTAAATTTAATATTTAATCGGGGGATTTGTTATTAGTAGCAGAAATAAGGACATCAGTTCAAAACAAAAACAATTTATGTTAACAAATGGTTGAAATTTAAATAGACATAAAACGAATGAATAATTTATTTCAACAAATATTTGAAATACAAAAAAAAAATATAAACTATTAATTTTCACAAATGATTGAAATGCATAAAAATAAAACAGCTTAACCATTAATTTAAACAAATGGTTGAATTATAGTCCGTCCCAAACCCTTCTTTCAGTGCGTCATAGTTGATCGAATTCTCTCTAACGCATTAAGCTAGAAGGTGCTAGAAGTGACAGAAAAAACGTGAGTCTGTGATTATTATACATTGAACTTAGAAAATTATGTATCGTTCACGGGTATTTGTATATTAAAGCGAATTCTACTTACGGATGTATAATTGGTTGGAGTTTAGAATACGCTAAATACATATCCAATCAATGATGCGCATAAATATAATTTGACGCATATGGTCTCGATCGTGAGAGTACTTTTAGCATGTCGTGTGTTTCAATATTTTAAATATGCCGAGATATACCGAGAAAGAACAAAGACTAATATTAAAATTATTAAATTATTTTCAATTAGAAAAAGAGGCTGGAACAACTTTATTACCAGCTTCTGCCGTTCGTGAAGTAAGTTTTAAATTATTCTAAAAAATATTAATAGTATTTTAAATACTATACATTTTAGCGTGTTGATGAGGCGTTAGGAGTTTCGTTGGCCTTTGGAAGCATTTAAACAGATGCTAGATATTCTGTGACAATGAGTACTTTAGTATGTGATAATGAACTTCATTAACCAATAAATATGAACATGTTATTAGAACTCTTGTATACAGAATGTTTAGTGAACGTTTGTATCAAAATATTGTTTGCCATAACCTACTGAAATATCACTAGCGTCTTTACATTTTTTCTTGTTCATTTTAGGCCAACATGTTACCCTTCATACCCTTCAAGAAAAACTGAAGGACATAGATGAAATTACCATTTCTACTAGTTCACTAAGTAGGGTTTTAAAAGATATGAAATTCAGATGGTTAAACTGCAATATATCAAATCGAAAATATCTAATGGAACAATCACACGTGGCATATAAAAGATTACAATTTTTAAAAAAATACCAAAAAAATCAACATGATTTATACCCATTACAACCAGTTTTCTTGGATGAGACCTGGATATATAGCAAGGGAGGATTCCGTAAGAGTTGGCAAGATGGCAGCATTAATGCTGTTAGAAAGAAGACCGAGAAGATGTACGATATATTGGTCTCCATACGGGTTGTAAAAATGGATTCATTGATAATTGCAGTCTAATTTTCAAAAGTGGAAAAAAAACGAGATTATCATGATTCGATGAATGCAGAAAATTTTGAAAAATGGTTTGAATATCAACTTTTGCCAAATTTAGAAGAACTGTCGTTAATAATTATGGACAATGTACCTTACCACTCTAGTTTAGTGGAAAAAATACCAAATTCAAGTTGGACTTAACACTCTTTGGTAGAATGGTTAAAAGAGAGACATGTACGTGTTTTAACAACCATGATGAAACTTGAATTATTGGAGATGCTAACAAAATATTTACCACATAAAGTTTCATCATCATCATTTTGGCTTTATAACCCTGTGTGGGTCCTAACCTCCCCAAGAATTTTTTCCAGTCGTCCCTATCCATTGCCTTCCTCCGCCAAGCTCGTATTTCCATATTTCTCTTATCTTGATCTATGTTATCTAGGAATCTTGTATTGGGTCTTCCTCTTCTTCTTTGACCAATAGGTCTATCAAGGAGCGTTTTTCTAGCTAGGTCGGTTTGCTCTATCCGCATTACATGGCCTACCCACCTCAGACGTCCTATCTTAATGTGTTTTATGATATCTGGTTCCTGGTATATTCTATAGAGTTCGAAGTTGTATCGTCTTCTCCAGACGCCATTTTCATTTACCACTCCATAGATTTGCCTTAGTATTTTTCTTGCAAAACATCCTAACATGTTTTCATTACTTTTCGTTAAAGTCCAGGTTTCTGAACCATGTGTTAGGACTGGGCGTATTATTGTTTTGCAGAGTTTTACTTTTGTATTTCTTGATATAACTGTAGATTTAAAAAGGAGATTAAGCCCAAAATAGCATCTATTAGCCGTGCAAATTCTGCGGTTTATCTCTGCGGTTGTGTCATTTTCAGTATTGACGAGCGTTCCCAGATATACAAATTCGTTAACTGCGTTGTTTTCTATAACAAGTGGCCGTAGTATTTGTGGTTGCGTACCTATTTTCGTGTATTTCGTTTTATTGGTGTTTATTATTAAACCCATTTTTGTAGCCGCTTCCTTTAGTGCTACGTACGCCTCTCGTGCTGCGTTTTCCGTTTTCCCAACAATATTGATATCATCAACATATGCTAGGATTTGCACAGATTTGTTATATATTGAACTGGTAGTTGTGATTTGTGACGTACGTATTACTTTTTTCAGAGCTAGATATAGTATATAGCAATAGTATACAGGAGGGTGGGTCTCTTTGACGTAGCCCGTTATTTGTTTTAAAAGGTTCAGAGAGTTCCCCCTGGATTCGTACTCTGCATTCAACTTTTTCAAGGGTTAGTTTGGATAGATTTACCAACTGATTTGGTACTCCTATGTCTATCATTGCTCTAAACAATTCTCTTCTATTTACAGAGTCGTTTACACGTATTTACGTGTTTTAACAGCCTTGATGAAACTTGAATTATTGGAGATGGTAACAAAACATTTACCAGATAAAGTTTTTAAGTATGTATTCAGAGATATTTAATAAATGAGATTATATTTGTTTTATTCTACAAATTAGATGTACTGGTACTTCAACATGGTCGTAGACAATTGAGAATGTTTGGTCAGATTAGTCAGAAAAGATATTATGATGCAAAAATAAGTTCTGCAGGTACTGTAAATGAAAGTACTAAAGCGTACTAAAATTCGTAGATAATAATTGGATAATAAGTTTGGTTAAATATAAGGTTACACCAGAAAAATGAAAGGAATATGTAAGACATGCAGAAGATATCATAAATGAATACTGGGAGACAGCTAAAAAAATTGATGCCAGCCACATATCTCCTATAGTTCTCCTGTGAATTCAGGAATGATATTGAGGAAATATATTAAACTATTACCATTATGGATATTTTTAAATGTATTAAACCGGTTCTTTTTAGAACCACGACATTTTCTTGAAATGTAAGATATAATTGATGCCAGCCACATATCCCCTGTAATCATTGATTTTAATGAATCAGATTCTGAATCGGATTGTGGAATGTTTGAAATATAATATTCATTTTTTTTATTCATAAAAAAAGATGGTAAACTTACATTCGGTATCTTGTTTTTTAACTAAACTCCATTAACACTATTTCATTCATAACACATTCAATACATTACAGAGGAGGAAAAATCGCTTAAATCTTAACAATCAAAACTATTCTTATAATAATTTTACATTAGGTAAGAAACGCTTGACAAAGACCTTAGATAGTAAAATTTTTCTTTTGATAAAGACTTTGTCAATATATCTGCAAGATTATTTTCAGATCAAATAAAATCAATACAATCAATCGTTTTAAAACTAAATCTTTTATATAATGCTCTTTAATGTCAAAGTGCTTGGCACGTTTAGAATTTTTAAAAGACTGGCACATTGCTATTGTACTCAAATTATCAGTTAAAAGTTTTGATTTTCCATGTACATTAAAATCAGATGAAATACCTTTTAAGTAAATCAGTTCTTGAGCTGAGGTAGCCGCAGTTATGTATTCAGCTTCTGCAGTTGAAAGAGCAACACAGTTTTGTTTCTGGGACAACCATGAAACTGGATTGCCACAATAAAATACAATACAATCCGTAATACTTTTTCTGTCAATTTTATTTGATGCCCAATCTGAATCTGAATAACAAACTAGTTCCCGCGGTTTCTTTTTATATGCCAATGAAAAATTTTGTGTCTCTTTCAAATATCGCAGTACTCTTTTTCCTGCTTTCCAAGTTTGTTTTGTTGGTTTATCAAGTACTCGACTGAGATATGAAACGGCGAACAGAATATCAGGTCTAGGTGTAGTTGCTGTATACATAAGACTACCTATAAGTTTCCTATAAGGAAGATCAATTACCTCTAGAGTGTTATCTATCTGAAAATTTGTTTCCATTGGTGACGAGACACCTTTACAATCACTCATATCAAATGAACTCACCTTTGATATTATTTTGGGATATACTAATGTGAGATTACCACTTTCTCCTAATATTGTCATTCCTAAAGAGTTCTTCACTTCACCCAGGTCCTTGGCACAAAAATTGTTTTTCAAAATATCTATTGTTCTTTTATTTTTTGTCCTGTTAATATTATATCGTCCACATAGACAATCATAAATATGTCTTCTCCTATACAGGGTGGTTAAGTAATTGTACAAACAGAAACCGTAGATTCTGCACTTTAAAATATTACGATTTAAGCCAACTTGCTTTAATAAAATGTTGATATTAAGAAAGATACAGGGTGTTAAAGTGGAAATTTAAAATTTTATTTTTCGCTATAACTTTTACGTTTGTAAATATGTTTAGACAAAAATTTACAGTTGGGTGCTTTTGAGTAGGATAAATTATAATTGTATACATACTTTAATGTAACTGATCCAGGGCACCACATATGTCACATGTGTGACATAAATTTGCGCTTAACTTTTTTCCTATTTAAGTTAGGTCTATTTGTGTTAAAAAATATTAAAGATATATTATTTTTAAAAACAAAATGTATACCTGTTAGTAACTTCAAACTTCAACCGTTTTCGAGATAATCGCATTTTATAAGTCAGCTGCAGAATAATATTTGTGCGGTAAAGCACTGAATATCTGTAGATAAGCATAATTCATAGTTTATTCTTATTAAAACAATTCAAAGATGATAATGTTACACCACAAAATGCTTTGTTATGGCTGCTAAATGTCTTATTGGAGAAAAGATTCTTTATCTTCTTCTTTAGATGCCGTGTCTGTATTCAGACGTTGACCGTCATTATGTTTACAATTTCCCTTTTCTATCGCTTCTTCAGTTTCTATACTGGCGTTGTATTACTTTTTCTCTATTGTAAAATGCTGAAAACCCAAAATATGTGGTTAATGCAAGATGGTATACGTCCACATTCTAGAGAGAAGGCAGTGAGAACATACTTAAATACAACTTTTCTGAACGTTTAATTGGTCGTGGTAGTCATATTGCTTGGCAATGTGGTGAGATATTGATATAATTACTTAATTTATAAAAAAATCCCAAAAGAATACCTATTATTCATTACACAGTAAAGACCCAGACAATGTAGTTCAGCATAATATTAGTTCGTTAGTAAATCATAATAGACCATTTGTTCGAGATGTAATTATAGTTACTCGTAAGCTGTAACGTAATCATATAAATAAGTAATGTCATCGATAGATTATTGTGTGTATACAAGTAACCAATGAACGAGATACATCACAGTTTAATACATTATTGAACCTCTGCGACAAATAAGATGTAGTTCAACAATATACCATAAGATTTGGATATGTAGCCAAAGGAATATATTCATCCATTATACATTATAGCCACCACGTAGCCCAGAAATTAATCCGCTTGATTTTGGTGTATGGAGCGTATTAAAACAACGTGATTTTAAGAATCCCATAAACTTTCGCAACCAACCATATGAAGAAATAAATACTGCAGCAGTTTCTTTAAAACAAATGATGCTATTTAATATGAGACGATCTTTTATAGAATATATTTACAAATGAATTAAAGAAAATGGTGGACATATCGAACACTTACTTTGACAAAAAGTTATGTTATTTAGTTTAACAATTTCTTAATTTGGTTTGTAAACAAAATGTTTTGATTATGACTTTAATTTAACATAAAACGTAAAATGTTTGATGTAAAATCCTATTATTAATTATCCTGCTGATATATTTATTTTATTTAATATTGCGTTAACTATTAACTTAAGTTAAAGGTATTTTATACCAAAATTCAGAAGTATTAATGTTTTTGTCTATTTTTCCTTCGTTGCCTGGAGTAATTGCCTTAAATCAGAATTAGGCAGCTGATTTGTAAAATGCGATTATCTCGAAAACTGTTGAGTTTTGAAGTTGTTAACAAGTATACCTTTTTTATGTTAAAATAATGTATCTTTAATATTTTTTTGTCACAAATACAGGTAACTTAAAGAGCAAAAAGTTAAATGCAAATGTATGCCACATATGTGGCATATGCGACGCTCTCTATTAGCTACATCAAAGTGTGCATTAAATTATAATTTCTCATATTTAAAAGTACCAAGCTGTAAATTTTTATACATAAATGGTTACAAACATGAAAGTTATAGTGAAAAATAAAATTTTAAATTTGCCCTTTAACACCCTGTATCTTTCTTAATACCAACATTTTATTAAAGCAATTTGGCTTAAATCGTAATATTTTAAAGTGTAGAATCTACTGTTTCTTTTTGTACAATTACTTAGGGACCACCCTGTATATAGACAAAAATCATGTTTAGATCTAATTAATCCATTCTCTGTACAACTCTATTAAACGTATGATTCCAGTATTTTGGTGATTCTTTTAAACCAAATAGCACTCTATTTAATTTTAAAACCTTTCCTCTGTCTATTATTAGTCCTTGTGGAGGATAAATTTATATTTCTGAATCAAGTTTTTCATTTAAGAAAGCGGTGGGCACATTAAATTGATAAATTTTTAAATCTCTTTGCAGTGCATGAGCCATAATCATTCTCACTGTGCTCATCCTTGCCACAGGTACATAGGTTGATTTTAGTGGATTCTCCTCCTGTACTTGAAAACCCTTTGCAACCAACCTTGCTTTATGTGTTTCATCATCTAATTTTAAAAACCCATCTTGTATCTATAATCTTTTTGTTATCAGATAAATTAACTGGTGTCCATGTGTTTAGGTTTTCCAATGACTCCAGTTCTTGATTAATTGCATTATTCCACTCTTCATTTTTCTGCGCCTCCTTAAACGTCTCTGGTTCACCATTCAATGTTAAAATGTTCTGGCCATTTTACTTCTCTTCCTTTTCTAGTACATATGAGATCCTCTTTATTACTTTCTATTTCATTTCGAATTAATTCTTCGTTTTCAGCTAAACTTTTATTTTTGTTGCTTCAATCTTCAGTACCTTCAGAATTTCCTTCATTGTGGATCCAAACTGTTTGATCTTTACTGTTATCATTAACATTATCAGTTACATTATCTTTATATTTAACTTGTTTTTTATCAAAAATATCATCTGTAGATGTAATTATTTTGTTATTTTTACAATCCCACAATCTATATCCTGAAGTAGAATAACCTACCATTATTAAGTTTGATGTTTACTGTTATCATTAACATCATCAGTTACATTATCTTTATATTTATCTTGCTTTTTATCAAAATAACATGTGTAGATGTAATTATTTTGTTATTTTTACAATCCCACAATCTATATCCTGAATTAAAATAACCTATCATTATTGTTTTTGTTATTCTAATATCAAATTTATTCGGCTTTGGAAGAATTACACTTCATGCTTTAGAACCAAAAGCTCTAAGATGATTAATATTATTCTCGCCATACCATATCTGAGATGGTGTTTTACCACCATTAGCTGTTGTAGGACTCCTGTTCAATTCATAAGCTGAACATCCCATTACTTTACCCCAGAAATGTTTAGGCAAGTTAGTATATGCTAGTTTAACTCTAACTTTATTACTCAATGTACAAATTCATTCTTTCAGATGTACCATTTTACTGTGGTGTATATGGTTGAGTATACTGCAACTCAATACCCATTTGCCTACAAACATTTTTAAATTTATGTGATGAGAATTCACCCCCATTATCTACTCTGATACTCTTAGTTTTAACATTATGTTTTCATCTGCATCAAATTTGTTTACTTTCATTAATTTCTTTCCATTGCACAGCCCTCTGAAATTGACTAGGTTCTTGAATATTCGCCATCTTGGAATAAGGGGTGCAAAGGATTTTCGGTTTGTATCTCGTAAACTAGCAACCCTACAGAAAATTATTAATCAAATATTAATCATTGTTTATAGCAAATTAAATTGTCTACAACTTTATACCTATTACTTGGTGTAAAATGAAAAATAAAAATTAAAAAAAAACAACTAAAAATTTTTGAAAAAAATTTCTTTTGTGCGTTATAACTTTTTTCTAATTATTTTACGATAAAATGACATCAGAGCAATATTATGGATTATTTATTAATTAATTTTTCGGAGTTTTACAGCTCTCTCTGAACGGTTTCTTGATTACTCTTAATAATACGGTAAAAACGAACGAATATACTTAGTTTTCTATTATATATTTTTTATTCATATGATTTTAAATCAATTTATCATTTTCTTAACATTACTCCTGTATTATTTATTATGGACCCTTTCCGCCATCAAAAAACTTATTATTATTAATTATTTTAAGATAAGTTTCTTAGTAATGAAAAGAACAAAACAAACTTAATAGACCATAAAACCGCTCTTTAATTTAGGTACTTAGCAACCTGAATAATAATAATTTTCATATGAGTTTTCCAGCCTCGAAAGTGGGTATTTTCGCTTTTTTGAGATTTTAAATTGTTTATAACTTAAAAATGATCATTTTTAGAGAAAAACGACAAATAACTTTTTTGTTTGAAATAAATCAATAAACCTAAAAAAGGGTTTGTTGGAGCGAAAACGTTTTTGGAATTTGGTAAAAAATATTGTTTAAAGCATTTCTGCACAAAGATTTTGTTCGGCACCCTTCTGATTTGCTTAAAGGGGACATTTTGAAAACAGGAATACGTACACCGAATCAGCAATTTTTCTACGGGAGCGGCCTCACAGCCTGGAGTATGATACTTTTAAAGCTATTTAGAACCATTTTTTTTTTGTACGGCATTTTGTTTTTGTTGATAACTGATGTCAATCATAACAAAATATATCAATGATGTAGAGAAATTGTTGGTCGTAATCTCCTACTTATCAGATGGAAATTAATTTTCCTCCCATAAGTACATGTACCGTGAAGAATGTACAACATGTCCAAAAATGTTATTATTTTATGCAACTAAATTTAAATCAGTGGGTTTCATATTGGCGCAAGTACCTTGCACTTGATCTCTGTACCTGACGATATGTACTGCACTGCAAAAAAGTAATTCAAATAACGATCCGAAAATATGTGAAAATATCCGAAAATGGGTTCAAAATTTTCCGAAAATCAAAGATTGTCCCTGCTACTGGTACCAATATGTTTTCTACGGCGTTAGATTACACGTCATTATTTTTGTATTACCAACCTAAGTTATAAATGCCTTACAAATGTGTTTGGACAAAAAGCTTCCCCCACCCTCGAGTGGTAAGTTTACTTTAACTGTGTAGTCACCTGTACCGATAAAAATTGACGGCATAGTTATTATTAGATATATTGTAGTATTGATTTATATGTGATTCCTGCTGCGTCAAATGACCCCTTAGAAATGTCCCATGGGCTTGTAGTCTATTAAAAAAGTATTAAAATGAGAATTTGCCGAACTCTGTATTATATGAGTGCCGGGGACTAGGGACCTAATTTTATTTTTGACTTGTCATATTAATTTACTTGGAAAATAATAAATAATAAAATATTAATAACATTAATGCGATGGTCTCCCTTTTTTACGATTTTTTTCTCCCCAGGGAGAACACTGTACTCTCCGAGTGACGCTAACGGTTATACCGGCATTTATTCGAAAAATATATATCAACATTATTTATCGAAGATAGAGACGATATTACCTTTATAACGAAGGAAAGAAATAAATTTTTATACCAATAACAAAACATCTAAACTCGAAAAAATATAGACTAATAAGTCTGATGAGTAAGGCTCTTAAAATTTTTGAAAGATATTTTATAGCAGGCTATACAGAGTTGGACATTAAAAACAATTAATCCTTATAGTTGGCAATATTTATTATATTTTGCAAATATGCTGAGATAAGGGAAATGGAATAACAAAGTTTCACGATTAAAAAAGACCTGTTGACCTTAAGTTTAATATTCTTTTTTTTTTCTTGTAGCAGTAGGAATCTATGTATTATGTTTCAAGACTCCACGACTTTTCTTTCAAAAAAAGAGCAAAGGCAAAATATTATTACAAAAAAGGATCTATTGATCTAAAACTTCGGATAGTTTTTCTTTTCACTAAGTGGAAGCTATGTACCAAATTTTAAGACCGTCCAAAAGTGTTCAAGATATTCAAGAAAAGGAAAAGGTATAAAATTGTGAGAGAAAAGAGAAGATCTATTGATTTTAAATTCAGTATATTAACTTTCTTCTACCGAGAGGAAAATGTGTAAGAATTTATAAGACTCTAGAATTTTTCCTTCTAAAGAAGAAATCGCATAACTATAAGTAAAAGAAGAAAATATATTGTCCTCAAATTCAATAGGTTTCAATTGTATTACGTAGTGGAACATATTCACCAAGTTTCAAGAATCTAGGACATTTTCTTAAAAAAAGAAGGTCAACTTAATAACTACTCAGAAGTAGACAACTTAATAACTACAAAAAGTAATCCCACAGTTGTGAAAAATCATTTCATATTTCTCCAAATATATTTTCACTCCAGAAAATTTCCTCAAAATAACCACCCACTTAAATGTAGTACTAGTCCAATGCCCAAAAATAATCATTTAAAGTTATACTTTATATATTTTAAACATATTTTAGCTTTTTACCAAATATGAAGAATCTCCTAGACAACAAAAAAAGTGGTGGAAAAGAGAACTAGAAATTCAACAAAAACCACCTGCCACGTTGTTACTGCATCGCATAGGAGAAGTTACTCTAAAATCTATAAAATCTGGTAGACCATTATTACACATTATGAAAATATGGTCCATCGTTGGTCCTCACTTTATGCAAGCTGCATGCCATAAAGAAAGAACTATTTCAAAAAAGGCCGTAACATGTATCCATGATGCCGTGACGACTCTTTTAAACGAACAAGCTGAATTGCCTCATTTTCACTTCAATGAAGCTCTTATAAAGCCTTTTGAAAATCTCCTTTGTTTAGATATGTGTGATATGGATGTACAGGTATTTATTTATTATTTAATTTTGATATTCATCTGTTTTTAAACACTTGTCTATAACGCATTAGGTACTTTTTTAAAATTGCTCAAAATGTTTTTCGCTTCGCTGATCATTAAAAAATTTAAATTTCTTATAAATTGAATTTTACTTGTTAAATTGCAGAGTAAATATTTAAACTTAATGTTAGAGTAATGAGTGAAAATATCTGTCACCTATATTCAGCTAACTAAAAAGACCCGTCTAAAACGCCAATCGGTCATAAATAACGAGAAATATTTGCAACTATCTACATAAGTGATATATTGTATAAAGGAGTAATTAATTATTGAATAGTGATTATATTCGCGAGGAACCGCAAAGTGGGCGACGCCTGGTGGTAGATTTCAAGAGCATCCACTTCGGGAAAACCTTGAAATTGTCATTATCTTGTATACATATTAGCGACCGGTTTATATTGTAATTAACAATGACTTCGGTTTTAAAAAACTGTTCCTCGATGTTCCTCCTATTCACAAAAAAAATTCCATACATAAGTTTCCGCTGGACGAGAATATGAGAAAAGTTTGGCAATGCATTTTGCGAATTGGCAAACCTATAACCAAATACATGACTGTGTGCAGTTTACATTTTACTAAGAAGGATTACTTTCCAAGTGTTATATTTTAATATATATATATATATATATAATTTCGGTTTACAACGTTCTTCGACGTCTTCCGATTTCCAATCTCCATCTCATTCTATCGTTCCATAGATCGTCTTCCAGTTCTCTTTCTCTGATTTCTTTATCAACTCCTTCTCTCCAACTTCTTCTAGGCCTTCCTGGTCTTCGCCTACCTCTTGGTTGCCATTCAAGAATTTGTCTTGGTATTCTATTCTCCGGCATTCTCCTTACGTGTCCGTACCATCTGAGTTGTGTCGTTTTGATGTCATCAACAATATTATGTGTAACCCCCATGATTTCTCGGACTCTCTCGTTTGTTATTCTGTCGCGTCTGGAGATTCCCGCCGAGCGGCGCCAGAAGTCCATTTCTGTTGCTCTAAGCATTTTCTCTGATCTGTCTTTTAGGGGCCACACTTCGCATCCATATGTTGTGATACTTTTTATTATGGTGCTGTATATTCTTCTTTTGTTGTCTTTGGAGATGTTTTTATCCCACAGTACGCTGTTTAGTAAGGCTATGCCTTTCCTTCCCTGTGTATTTCGTTCCTTAATGGCTGCATCTAATTTTCCGTCTTAAGTGATTTTTACTCCTAGGTATTTGTAGTTATCACATATTTTGATCTCTTGATTTTCCTCTACGAGAAGGTTATGTTGATCTCCTCCGATACTCATGTACTCAGTTTTTTCCATATTCACTTCCAAACCCCACTCTGTAAACTCTTCTAATAGTTTTCGCATCATGTAACTAAGGTCTTCAGAGTCCTGTGCGATGATGACCTGGTCATCTGCAAAGCACAGAGTGTACAAAGTTAAGTCTATTAGTGGTATGCCCATATTCGTACATTTTTTCTTCCATTTGTTGAGTGCTGCTTCGAGGTATATTTTGAATAATGTTGGGGATATACAGCATCCTTGTCTTAGTCCTTTAGTCACTTTGAATCCCGGTGTTATCAGATTTCCTGTTTTAATTCTTGTTGTTTGTTGGTAGTACAACGTTTTTACTGCTTCAATCAATTCTATATTTATATTTGTTTTCCCCAGTGCCTCCCATAATTTATCAAGCGGGATACTGTCATATGCTTTCCTAAGGTCTACGAACGTCAGATGGACTTCTTGGCCACGAGCAACTTTCTTTTCAATTATCTGAGTAATAGAGAAGACATGGTCTATTGTAGATCGACCTGCACGAAAACCAGCCTGTTCTTCGGCTTCCATATCTTGGTATTCTTCTTCTATTCGATTTTTTATTATTTTCCCATATATTCTGCTAATACTACTAGTAACTGCAATTCCTCTATAGTTTTCAGGTTTCGATTTATCTCCCTTTTTATGGATGGTGCTCATATGCGATTCTTTCCATTCCTCAGGTATTTCATGTTTATTTATGCATTCCTGGAAAAGTTGTCGTAGTCGTTGAATTAGTATTTTGGGTCCATGTTTAATGAGTTCCGGAGCTACATTTCCGGGGCCAGGTGATTTGCCATTCTTTAGATGTCTGCATACGGTTTCGACTTCTCTCTCATTTATTCTGATTGGTGACCCTATCAGCCTGACGCCTTGTAAACCATAGTTCTCTATCTGTTTGAAGGGCTCTCTTGTCTCTGTTAGTAAATCTTTAAAGTATTCTTCCCAAGTTTGCGGTGATATGGACTGGATAATATCTCTTTTTTTGTTGTTTCTTAAATTTTTTAACAGTTTCCAGCTTTCTGAACTTTGGCTTCCACCAATGTATGTATTTATCATGGTGCACTTTTTTTCCCAGGATTCATTTTTCTTTTGGCAAATTTTTCTTCTGACCATCGCTTGCATTCTTTTGTATTCGATTCTGTCTTCCACATTTTTTGTGTTCAGATATTTTTGATACAATTTTCTTTTCTGTGTTATTTCCTGCGAAATATCTTGATCCCACCAATATGGTTTTTGTTGTCCGATCTTTTCATATCGCCCTAGTGCTTCTAGGGCAGCGGCGTGTATACATTCTTTGATGGTTTTGTATAACTGATTAACATTCCTGGTATTATCTTCCGTTTCAATTAGTTTTTGTTCCAGTCTACGTTTATATAGTTTTCTAACACTTTCTTGGTGTAAACTATTCAAATTGTATCGTACTTCTTGTACTTGCTCCTTTGTATGGTTATCTTGCGGCGTTTTCTGTTCTCTTTTATGTGGGAATGAAATATCTGAACGTAGGAGGTAGTGGTCACTGCCACAAGTGGGTCCTCTACATGCTCTTACGTCTTTTGTTTTCAGTCGACTTTTTTGTTTAAGGATGACATAGTCTATAACTGATTTTAAGTTTCGGGTTTCCTGAGTCCACGTATATTTATGAATGTTTCTATGTTGGAAATATCCATTCATGATTCTGAGTCCATTCTGATCACATATGTCTATTAACCTTTCTCCGTTATTGTTTGTATTATCTTCTCCATATCTACCTATTACTTTATCGTTGTTCTTTTTTCCGACTCTGCTGTTGAGGTCTCCCAAGATTATTATTTCTCTTGTGTTACCCACCTTTGTGATTTCTTCATTCAGTTGTTCAAAAAAGTTATCTTTCACATTTACAATCGCATCGTCATTGATTGCATATATGCCCAGAATGGTCAGTCTGTATCCTTTTATACATATATTCATTTTTATCATTCTTTCGTTGATACCTTCCCATGATGTGATGTATTTTCTAAAGCGACGGTGTATCATAATGGAGACTCCTTGTTGAGCTCTACGTTCTTTTGTGACTCCGGTGTAGAAATGATCGTATTTACCTAGGTTTTCTGATCCTTGTCCTTTCCGTTTCGTTTCCGTAATAATAGCTATGTCTATCTTCATTTTGTTTAGTTCTTCTAAGATTTCTGGAGTTTTCTTTGAGATCCCTTGGACGTTCCATGTCGCAAAAATCATTTTCCTGTTCCGTAGCATTTTTCGTCGTCGTATATCAGTCCGGTTCCGAGGCTGGATTTTGGAGTTTTTAACCTTTACCATTTTTGACGAGTATCGAGTGGTTAACCCGATGCCCCAACCCCCAACTTGGAGGACCAGGGTTTGATTTTGGAGCTTTCCTTCTCCTAGACGGTTTGCTTTCACTGCAGCTTAAGAATATCGTCTGTCCTATATTATATAATAATATGTTATATTTTAATATATTTATACTTAATTTACTTTATAGTAACACCTGAAACCAAATTGAGAAGACTGAAGGTAAATGCTGTTCCATCAGCTAAATTGCCCCTACGGTCTCATGAAGTTATTAGTAGAAAACGTAAGGCGTAATTTACAAAATATAACGTGGCCAGCTCCAAAAACTGCCTCACCCTAAACTAAACTAAAATTAATGTAAATTTTACTTCCCCCTATGTGTTTCAGACATACTGTAGAAAAACAAACATTTAATTTTATTTTTATTCAGGTTTGGGAGTCAATTACCTTATCTATAAACTCGAGTCACAAACAAATAAACTTTGAAGAACGTACTCCAACTTTTACTTTGGCAAAACAAACGTGTAAATGATTTATATTAAAGGTTTTATAGCTTAGAGATCAAATGACAAAATGATTTGTTTTCCCGAAGTTATCGTCCATCTTTGAAATCTTCAGCGCCCCCTGTCGAAATTGGCTATTGCGAATAGGAAGTATATGCCACAGAAAAGAGGATAGATTTGACAAAACATTTTAGTACCTAATTCAATTATTGCATTCGTAAATTTGAACCCTTGTTCATTCATTTTTAACTTTGATGTAGGCGTTTGCTCACTACAGTTTTTTTGGCGATTATGACTAAATTATTTAGATTGCATTTGCACATGTTGTTAGAATTATTAATTAAATTTAGTCGGTTTTATTTGATAGTTTAACCCTAGATTACTACACATTCGTAAATTTTACGACCCGCATACTTTTTTAAATGTTTTCGACTACTTACGGTCACCGCTACTTTTTTTGCGTTTTTCATCGTCTTCGAATAAATTTCGTAGAGGTAAATTGTTAGCTTATTATTCCATTTTGTATTTTTGTATTAAATATATATTTTGGAGTTTAGTAAAATGGATTTCAAAAGGCCACTGTCACAAAAATGGAAAAGGAGGCTGCGCGTATTACGAATGGTAAAGACTTTGACTCAGATCAAAATCACATCTTCCAATATACAACCCTTTGGAAAACACACAGAGAAAATCAGAGGTTTTTTCACGACTAAAACTATAAAGCAACTAAGAGGATTCATCGGCACAGCAAACTGGTTGAGAGATTTTATCCCCCGATTTGCAGATACCGTCACACCGCTCACCAACCTCACTGCGGGAAACAAAAGGATACTCAAATGGAATCCAGCAGTCGAAACAGCAGAAAAAAACATCAAAAAAGTAATCGAGGGACAACTAGAGTTGAAAAGACCAGACGCTAGCAAACCCTTTAGTCTTCAGACAGATGCCTCCGACATCGCCATCAGAGCAGTCCTTTTCCAAGAGACACTTAAAGATAATTATGTCATTGCCTACGCTTCCACCAAATTTCGGCCAACAGAAACAATGTACCATATTAACGAGAAGGAATGCCTCGCACTGATATGAGAACTCAAAAATTCAAACATTTTCTCCAAGATAAACACTTTACCTTCTATACAGACAGCCAAGCCCTCCTATGGCTCGACAGGTTTAAAGAAGACATGGCGAAGCTGTCAGGCCCTTTTCCTCCATGAGTTCAACTTTTCAAATAAACATATACCTGTCAAAGAAAATGAACTCCCGGACCATCTCTCAAGCAACCCATCAGAGGAAAGGAAAGAAGCCGTAAACCAAGACAAAGAAGTGAACCGTCTAAGCTGGCCAAACTAAGACACAGAGAAAACAGAATTCCCATTACTCTGCCTGCTATAAGATGTGGAAGAAGGCCAATACAACCCCATTCTCTATAATTTTACAGACCTGCCTCTAAAAACCGATACAAAGAAGCCACCAAATCCACCACGGGATGAAATGCTTTGGTAGACGATAGCAGGAGATCAACAATAGAGAGCCAAGGAACGAAGTTGAAAAAGGCCTTCTACGCGAGTTTATAGTGGAAGACAATACAGCCTACTACAAAGCAAAAGATGATCAAAAAACTCATAATCCCACAATCCTCACCGTCAGAGGTCCACCGAGCATACCACGACTCCGAAAAAGCCAACCACCCAGGACAGGACCAGACCATCAGAGCAGAAACATATATTACTAGCCGACTCTGACAAAAGACGTCCGAAACTACGTCAAATCCTGCCTTACATGTGCCACAACAAAAGCAGCAGCTCGACAACCAGCAGCTTCCATCATCCCTAAAAAATCCCCTCTTTCTGGGAAAGGGTATCGTTCGACGTCTTGGGACCATACCTAGCAGCCCAAGGCACTCGCAACAGCTACATCTTGCTAGCAACAAATTGCCTGAGCAGCTAGGTAGAATTCCGATGTATTTCAACCGCCAAGTGATCTCATTCCTTCAGGATGAAGTCTGTAATCGCTGGGGGAAACTACCAACAATAATTACAGATAGTTGTTCTCACTTTCGAAAAGACGCTTGGGAGAGGTTCCTCAGAAGTAACAACATTAGAACCGAACTCAGTCCGATCTACTACCATCGGGCCAACTTAGTAAAAAGGAGAACTCATGAACTGAAGAAAGGACTACGTGCCAGAGTCTCATCCAATGATGACACAAGATGGAACTCCTACGTGTCTAGCATCATCTTCAGTATGCGGACCAAGAGGAACGAGATCACCTAGAAAACAATAACCGAACTCCTACTCAGCTATCGCCCCAGAAGAGCAGAAGAAACAAAACAGCAATAGAGGGAAGTCAACACTGCAGCAAGACGATAGGAAAGAGTGAATAAGGTCGTCCAGAAAGCTATGGTGTACGCCAGAAATCTATTCCCTAAAAATTCAGACGTCCCACCAGCCACACCATATATACCAGGCGAGCAGGTAACAATACGGAACCACAACCGTGTAAACTTGGACGCCACATGGACTGAACCAGACACGATCATGAGGGTCCTCGGAAATCATACGTATGAAGTCCATTGAGACCAGGAAATCAACCGGAACATTCATGTGTACGACATCAGACTTGCTTCACTACCCAGGGACGCAGACCTACAAGAAAACTAAATGATTTTTTTATACATACTTAACTACATTTTTTGTAACATTTTACTCTTTTAATAAAGACCACACGACTTTGGAGTCTTTAGAGGGGGATGTTCACTGACCAATCAGCTCCGCGACAGCACCTCTCAGATTGGTTAAATTCACCTATTGGCTCTCTGACTCGGAAAGTCCAAAAACGCTTCATAATTTCCTGGGAGAAATAGATTTTTGGGGATAAAAGAATGCATTTTTCCAGTCAGAAACCAGTTAAATACTTAAGGAAATGAGCAAAATAGATCAATGAGTCCATATGTTGGACATAAGGAATCCTATGTATTAAATATATGTGATTAAGAACTACCTTGATGTTCTCCATTTACTCATAATGTATGCCTATTATCATAATAAAGCACGCTGTATAAAATGTATAAATATTTCTTTACACTTTGATTATGTAATAGTTTATAATAATAGATTTCCTTCATAATTTTAATTGTGTTCACTCTTTGGAATAAAAAATCGGCATTAATTTAACTCTTCCGACAAAGAATTTATGTGATAGGTATATCATAAAAAAGAATAGAAATTGTTACAAGAAATACTCTTTATACCCTGTTCAATAAATGTAATATTTTACTACAAATCGGCCTATTTATTACATATAATACAATAATTATTATTTTTTAGGATCAAATTGTTGCTTGCCTTTGTGAATTTGTTGAGACAAACAGAACAGAAATTTGTTCCGGTTGGAAACCACTTTTTGGAACTTTAAGGGTGGCAAATACAAGAAATAACGCAGCTGCTATTTTAGATGTATTTAAAATTTTTCTTTCTACTGATAATACTTTGGTGTTTGCTAATGCTGCTCTAGACTATATTCTTTGTCTTCTTTCACATATAAAAAATTCGAATGTAGAAGAAATGTCTGAGTTAACACAAAATATTACGCAACTAAACGACTGTAATAAATCTATGTTTTTAGAAAAAGAATCAGATTTTCCTTCAAAATTTTTGCTTGGACCAGTAGATGTATGTATTGAATCGTTAAAGCTCCTTCAAAAATGTGCTTCCATATTATCTGTTATCTATAATATGCCCAAATGTCCAACTTTTAACTTAACACACAGAATAAATATAGAAACAAATCCACAATTGGTAGATCCCGTTTTACAAAATTCTGAGATTAACTACTTTAATCAAGTAAATTTTAGTAAACTTAATTATGATGACCTTTCGATCAAATATGATCTTGAAAATTGTGAAAAGCAAAAAATAACTTTAGTAAAGATGGACAAACAGAGCAATATTCTCAAAATCTACTATATATTACTAGAAGGTTTAGCATCAGCCTCTACTTTGGCTGTTACAAAGAATCAGTCGTATGTAATAGAAACTTTGTTTAAACTTATAAGAAATTTAACAAAAAACCCAGGTATTAATTTTGGATTTTACTGTATCAATCATATTCTTTTACCTATGCTTCAGAATTGGTTACGACAAAACACAAACATTCAAAAACCTGGCGAAGTTTGGCAAAATTTTAAACACTGTTGTGGCTTAGCTAGCGAATTAGTAGTAGACTACTTATACGATCTACATAAATCAGACGCAAGTTTAGTGAATAAAGATCATCCAGGTGCAACTCTTGCACTTAAACAACTACTTTTTATTTTTATTGATTGCATATCTCAACCTTCCGAAAATATTGCTCGATTAGGATCATCATGTATCAGACACATTATTCTAAGCGCTGGAAAAATTCTTTCTATACAACAGTGGGAAATATTAGTCTTAACTCTACATCGAGCTTGTGCAATAAGCTTAAATCCCTTGTATCAATTATGTTTGGTATTTAAAGAAAATTCTAATAGTTTCTATGGAGATCTTGCTACTGTAAAAGTTGCCGCAAGGAAAGATACTGACTTATCTGAAAATGAAAGATTATATGAATTAGCTCAGCAAGTTTTTTCATCGCAATGTCAAACACACTGTACTAACTGTCAGATAAAATCCTGCGCATGTGATGTTAATAAAGGAAAAGTAATTGATGACAGAAACTTTGTGTTTTTATTATATCCATATGATTCAAGTACTATTATTAATCCAGATTTATATACCATCAGAGTACCATTTAAAAATTTGGTTGTTGGAATTCTGGCTCATCAAATGTTGATTCAAACGGTATCGAGTGTCTTGTTGCAGAATCTTAATCATATTACACCTATCTTAAATATTCTTAATATAAATTCGTGTAGCTTACGAGGAATTCTAACTACGGTAAATGCTAAACATGTTGATATTCTTTTAAAATGTTTGGAAATATCGAATATTAGGGCTACAGAGTTTGATGTAAGGCCTGGTTTAAAATTTCTAATACAAAAAGTTGGTAACTTCAGAAAAGCTGCCAATCTGTATGTCCAAGCAAATACGTCTGAAGTGGTTCAAATTATAGTCCTAATTGAATTATGCCTTGATGGAATTGAGAAGTATGCAATTGACCCAAAAAAATTGAGAAAAATTTTAGGTGAAAAACAGGATGAAAAACGGAATTTTTTGACAGATTTGGACTACGTAGAAAATTTTTTAAAAAAACTTTATACTAAATGGAACAATCTCTGTAGTTCTTATATGAGCCTTACTATTGCCATACCAGAAGTAACAGATGATCTTAATAATGGCCCGTTCGTTTTTTCGAAGAAATTAGAACCCGATTTTAAACAAGAAGAAAGTGATAACGTTAGCGTTAGTACAGAAACCGACAGTTATTTAGAAAAAGACACCTTACCGTATATAAAAAGTGACGAAACTATTATTTACAGCAACGAATCAAATAAAACACCGTTGTCAAAAAAGAAAAGTTTAAATGAAAATATAAAACAAAGGAGTAACAGTGCAGATAATTCAACAGACGATGAAACCAATGAAATGGCAGAAAAATATAATAAACTCACATATAAAAAGTACAAAACAGAGATAAATGCAATAAAGTATGACAAAAATACTTTACTTCAAATGAGAAAATCAACTATATCAAGTGATAATATCAATTCCATATACAACAAATCCCATGAACTACCAATTATGACTGCGGACCAAAAACAAGTAAAAGATGATCCAATTATAACAGATAACAAGCAAATTTTCGATGCTTTAACAGTGACAAATTCATTTGTTTCCAATAATAATTTGCCATCAACACAACCTGTACCCGCTGAGATTCTACAACAACGAAGTATAAGCATGTTTAAGGTAAACAATTTAATTAATTTCAAGATATTTTAAACTTCTTATAGAGTATTTATTTTATTACTACAGGGCATTATCTATTTTCATAAGCATAAAATTTAATTTTGCTTATTGCTTATAATAAGCTTAATTTTAAGCTTTTCTCTGTGGTAATTAAAGTCACTGTACAAAATTAAATCTTAAGAGAGAATTTCTGCAAACTACATTTGTTTATAATATTCCGACAGCAGGGTACCTTTCTGTATACATAAAAGGGTGGATAGTTAAAAACTATTCTATCTTATGTAAAATTTTTCTATGAATACGACCATGTAGATCCCCCATCCCAAAATGTGGTACCAATTTTTATAAAAAAAATTTTATAAATAAATTTGAATATTTTTATTTACAACTAACAAACATTTTTATAACAAAATATAATAAGAATGCTATATATGTTATAAAGAAAAAGTTTATAATTTAAAAGCTATTAAAAATTTAAGTCTAGAAATCAAAGATTTAACCTATTTTTTAATCCTCATACCTTTTCTCATAGCTAATCTCTAATATCATAGCTTTTCGCCCTTGCAGAATCAAAAGCACAAACTAGTCTGGTACCTGTTGTCGTCACCTGCATGGAGCAGTTATTGAAATTTTAAAATATACCCCCTTTACATGCAGCTCACTTCCGCGGCAGTAAGCAGGAAATTGGGCAGGCAATTTGTCAGCTTGAGTATGTAAATAAGTCGTTCGCGCTGCCATACTCATGCCACTGCCGTTGTCGTACGCTTCCTCCGTTGGCGTTTTTTTAGCGGAAATCAAAAGACTTGCAGTGCGAGTAACAGTGACTGTTTACATGCTGCTCGCTGTCTTGTCGGTGCACGGACGTATTTGTTTATTGTTTGGTAAATTTTTCGTTAACTATGGTTGAGTGAAGCAATGATCAAGTGCTGAAGTTTTTGAGCTATATGCTAGTAAGAG
The DNA here is from genome assembly GCF_040954645.1 of Diabrotica undecimpunctata. Lineage (NCBI taxonomy): Eukaryota > Metazoa > Arthropoda > Insecta > Coleoptera > Chrysomelidae > Diabrotica > Diabrotica undecimpunctata. The sequence continues at coordinate 66,986,779 of NC_092805.1, forward strand.
ACTGTTTTGGGATTCTTCACATAAAGACCACAAAAAAAGCACAATGTACCCGATGCGGGTTGTCCTTGAAATTTAAATTTGGTCTTTTGAAAAGATATTAATTGCTTCACAAACTTCCAGCACAATCAGCGAAATTGCTGGTGATGATAATTTAAATAAATAATGCAAGCTTTGGTAACTGTCCACAGTGGCCAAATATCGTAATGTTATTGCCAAGCGTATTTTTGGTGGTATTGGAATTCTTACTTTAGTTTGTTTTTTTATCATGGGTTTAATTTGCTGAAGCAAAAATTTAAAAACTATGCGACATTTTGCAAAAGTTAAAAAATTCTCCGGATTCCTCACAAGTCAGTTTATTGAAAAAGTTTATCATATTTCCTATGTAAAAAAATGTTTGAAGCTATTTTTAGATTATTAACCAAGTTAAAGACTTTTTCGACATTTTTTCTACATCATATATTTTTAAAACGTTAAGATAATTTTGTAAACTTAAAACACACAGTGCTGTCGCCGCAGTAATTTCTATGTCCTCTATTGCTGATGATACACTGAAGCAGCACTGTGGTAGTTGTATGTAAACAGTCATTTGCCTTAAATTCTGGCGTGGAATTATTTCGGACAGGACAGTGGGCAACGCGATTGGCAGCAGGAATGGCTGCATGTAATGGGGATAATAGATAAAGTTCTTCTCACAGCCTTCTTTCAGTGCATCACAGTTTTTTGATTTCTTTCTAACGCATTAAGTTGGATGTGACAGAAAAAGCGGTAGTATCGTGATTAAACACAAAAATATTGTAGCCTTAGACAAGGAACTCTCTTTCCTTGTCTAAGATTGCAGCGTTTCATACATAAACGGTCTATTAATAACCTACGTTTGATTCGTTAATATTTAAAATGCGCACTTTCTAAAGGCAATCAATTACGCGAATTACGAACATTTTAAATTCTTTATTTTCTTTCTGACGAACATAGTTTGTATAGAATTAGTCATAAATATACATTGCTAAAAACTAAACACTAAACTAGACATGAAAATTTTATAAAACGTAAAACTTCATCCATGATGGCTATCCTTTCGAAATGTAAAAGAGTGAAGTGTTCGTTGTCCTTCAGGTCAGTATTTGACATTATTTCACAACGCTACGCAGTATTTTGTGCATGGGCGCCCATAGGGGGGGGGGCAAGAGGGGGCAGTTGCCCCCCCCCCCCCTATCATTAGTAATATTATTTAAAAAATCAGTATGTATGTAAGTATATTTAAAAAAAATACATTATTTACGCATATTGTGGCGAGAAACTTGCAACAATACCTCAAAACAGCAAACAACCGGAAACTAATCTAGCGAAATACCGAGAAATGCGGTAGGTACTTCCTTAACAATGCCTCGAATGTAGCTACCTACCATAATAATAATGTACAATGCAAAGAGGGATTTTGAGATGTCGTAGGTATCAAGCCTTAATTGGTAGAAAGTGTACCTGTACCAACAATTTTAAACTTTATTTCGTCCCATGTCAAATGCAAAATTTAGTCTCACAAAAAAATATCTGCTTAATAAATGCTACACGTTTTTACTTGTTTGACTTAAATATTTGGTATAGTGGTCTATTCGCATAAAAAATACCACAATAGAATTTCAATTGAAAATTTAAATCCTCTTATCAATATCTGTAAATTTTTCCCTGTAATCAGAAAAGGGTTTTGTTTTCTACGCCCGTTTTATAGAAATCATTATCTTCTTAAAATTTGTCAATACGTTCCTTGTGTTAATTTTCGTTCTTTGAATTTCAATAAATTATAATACATACAATACTAACTGAAAAAAAAATTTTATATTTTTTTATAATAAATTATAACAAATAAATTTTTAATTAAATTTCTTCAATTGTTTACAACATAGTACAAATTTTTAATGTCAAATATAAATAAGTTGGCACCCAGCGAAGTATTTGAAGATTGCACACATTTGACTATTTATTATGCAATTTCGGCTAAGCATGGATTAGAAGGGTGTACACCCTACCCTAACCCTTTCAACGTAGTACAGTTTTGAATATTTGTTTTAATTTCCTAGTAAAAGAAATTTTTCAATTCAGATATTATGTTACTTACATATTATTTAAACTACACTATTGCTTGTGTTGCATTTCGTATCCCAGAGTACCTGCTTTTTTTATTACTATTTTATAACATCCTTGCTTACAATTGATTTTTTTATTCCTACATAAAAAATTTTGTATAATAAAATTTGTATGTATAAAGTCATACCATAAAATATGTTGTTAATAATTTTTTTTTTAAGATTACTTTTACTTTTCTGGTATTTCTTTATTGTTTGTAAATCATGTTTATATTTTTGCATTTTTGCAATCGGCTATTTTAGTTTTTATTAAGTTGTATGGATCAAAATAAAAATTTGAGTTGACTTGCCCCCCCCCCCCTGGATTTTGATATATGGGCGCCCATGATTTTGTGTTTCGGGTTATATATTTTTTCATTAAAATATTTTAGAAATGCCAAGATATACGAAAAGGGAACAAGTACTGATATTCAAATTACTTTACTATTTTCGATTAGAAAAGGCAGCTGGACAAACTTTATTACCAATTTCTGCTGTTGGTAAAGTAAGTTTAAAATTATGCTGAAAATAAAATTGTTTTACCTACTGATCAGCGTGTTGCTGAGGCTTTAGGAATTTCTTTGCCAACTATAAGACGATTGGCAAATAAAGATATCCAAAAAGATTTTGATTATTTCGTCACATAGAGCGAATCGGAAGCCACAACCCAATCTTAAATCTAATCGATTATCTAATCAAATAGAATCGATTATCGAATTGAATCGATTATCAAATATAGTCGATTATTGAATTAAATGGATATCGAATCAATTATTGAATTGAATCAAAATGCAATAATATAGAATAATATTAAATAAAATAAAACATAACAAAATAAAATAAAATGCAATCGAATCGAATCGATTATTAATCGAATTGAATCGATCATGAATCAGAATTAAATCGAATCGAATCGATTATAAAACCTAATCGAATCGATTATCGGTTCAAATCGAATACAAATAAAATAAAAAAGAATAAAAAAAAATTAAATATAGTTCATTAAAACCATCGCTCCTTGTTTAGACGATAAGAAAGCTATGCTTCCTCTCCTCGGTCACTCCCTGAGTGCCACATCCCGTTTTTTGTGTCAGATACATCATTCGTTGATATTTCGTGAAATAATTATATTAGTTACCTAATAAAAATTTTTGAAAACAATCTTTTTTTGTGTTGACAAAAAATGACGGCAAATTATTTAATTCTATAACTAGAAAACGAACTAACTATGTTTGTATTATATACGATTATAAAAAAACAATAAATGGATCGTTTTGTTGTCATTTTTAAAAGTTTACATATTTATAAATTTAATAAACAATATTGTTTACTATTTAATTCACCTTGCAATAAAAGCCATAAGCCATCATAAGCCGTAACCGCCATAACGTCATAATTAACGAAGCACTGAAAGAAGGCACCCGGTCTAGATGGCGTCCCGCCTTCAGTTCTCCTTATAGCGGGATTCTAATATATATATATATATATATATATATATATATATATATATATATATATATATATATATACAGATATATATATATATCTATATATATATATATATATATATATATATATATATATATATATATATATATATATATATATATATATGTTCGGATAAGTTGCCGCGGTCAGATAAATGAACATTACTGAGTTCTCGGGAAGAACCGCGTTGAGAATTTAAAACTTGACGTTTCGGCACCCATTTTGGAGCCATTATCAAGAATGATACGGTTCGATTCGAGTTCGGGGTCTCAATCTGCCTACTCCCCTCACTCGAGACGTACCAGTATCGTGTTCTATATTGCAAGAACTGTCTCTCGGCACTGAGGTCTCAATCTGCCTACTCCTCAGTGTCGAGTGACACTGAGGCACTATATATATATATATATATATATATATATATATATATATATATATATATATATATATATATATATATATATATATTATATATATATATATATATATATATATATATATATATATATATAGCACACGGTACAATCAAACATATCTAAATTAAGAATATATATTACAAAAATGAATAACAAACTTATTTTCGGGTTGGACCGCGACAAATTTTCGACGCTCTCTGTTATCTACATCACAAGCTTTATGCTCCACTACAGTACAAAATAAATCAATGTCATGTTCCATTACAGTACTAAATAAATATTGTAGGACAGATGTAGTATGGTAGAGCATAGCATAGAGATCCTGTGATACTGAAGTAATCTGGATACTCAGAAGTCTCCCGTGAAAGGAAGAATCGAAAACACGACGTTTCCAAATTCGACGCGGTTCAACCCAGACATGTATTATTAATTTATTATTATTGATTATTATTAATTATGATTATTAAATTTTAAGGATTTGGAAACATATAAAACAACTCGGATCGAGACTATGGAAGCTTGTTTGGAACTGTTGACCAGTCTATCGACAGAAAAATTATCTCCTCTGGCGACAGTGTTAAAAGATGGAGCTGTTTCACTAATTGGCGCCCAAGACGAAAAGATAAAAAATTCTACTGAGATTTTGCTACAAAGAATGAATATTTCGTATGTTGATCACGATAATTATTAAAAACATAAATGTGATAATATATTTTTGGAAACTAAGTTTTAATTAAATGTGACCATTCTTTAAAAATAAATATTAACACAAAATAAATAACTTTTTGTTTCTAATAGGATATGTACTTTAGATTTTAGATTATATCTATTTGTATTTTTTTTTTTTTTGCCTTTTTACGTATGCGTTAATATACATAAATATGTGCGTATGTATGTGTTTTAGTGCGCTTATGTGTAAGTAGGTACATATCAAAGAATATAGACATGCGTCTATATTCTTTGCTGGTATAATGGCCATAACCGGACCGGAGTTTCTACTCTATGTGAAGACCGTAAAGCAACAACGGTACATGCCACAAAAGTAAGTTTTTGAGAAAACCAATTATAAAGGTTTTAATCAAATCAATAAAATTTAGAAAAAATATGGCTTGCGCCTTTATTAAAAGAAAAATGTATGAATGAAACAAGTTGTTAAATAGGTATTTTAATATGCTATTAAAAGTTATACATAGTATTAAGAGAAAAAACACAATTAATTGCAATTCCATACTTAGGATTGTTTTAAAATCACTTTAATTTTCATCCTCCAGATCGCTAAAGTAATCCAAATGTTCTGTATCATTATCTATGTCATTATCTGTTCCTATATTTTCAACACCAATTTCTCGATAGTAATTCTGGTAAATAGGTGGTATATACCGAAGAAGCATTGAAAGATTTGAGACATTTTTCACATTTGGTCCCAGTGAAGATAGTATCAAATTTACATTACAAATGAAACATATGCAATCAAAAGCAATAATATATTTATAAACTAATATTTAACAATTACCAAAAAAGAAAAAGTACATAGTCTTAAAACAGTTTTTAAAAGTAAATAGTAAAATGTCAGTATAAATAATTAAGTTAAAAAGACATCTGTTGCAATCTGGCAACTGGTGGTTTGAGGCTGACTATTGCCAAATCTGTTGGCTAACCTATCAAAGGGCAATTGCCAACAAAATTTTCTAATAATTAATTGCAATTAATATTAAACGATATCATGGACAGACAAGATAACCAACGAGACCGTATTACGAAGAGTGGGCAAAGAAAGAGAGGTGATGTATACCATTAAAAGGAGAAAGTTGGAATATCTCGGACATATAATGAGAAACAGCACTAAATACAGATTACTGAAGGTAATCCTACAGGGTAAAGTATTCGGAAAGCGAGGAATTGGGAGAAGGAGAATATCATGGTTGAAGAACCTGAGGAAATGGTTCTCCACAACAACAGAGAATCTATTTAAAGCATCAGTCAATAAAATAATTATAGCCAGAATGATTGCCAATATTCGGAACGAATAGGCACTGAAAGAACAAGAATATCAAACGAAACAAATAATAATTCAATAATGTTTTATATAAGGTATAAAATTGCAGAATCCATAAAATAATATAATAAAAATGTATATTTTAAAAGCTTTATCTCTGTATTTGAAGCATATAACATATACATTATAAGAACATGGCAACACTGCCATCGCAATATTTCTTTCTGTGAAACTTAATTGACAGTTAATTTGAGGCTATCTTCACTGTGACCAAATGTGAAAAACAACCAGGGCCCTGATTTTATTTCATTTTCATGTCGAAATTTAAAAGCGACTACGCCATGGCAATCGCTAACGATTCTCATTCATTTCGATTGTAGTTAAAACTGGGGATATTTACTTTATCATTTTGACACTGCTGAAAATTTGGGTTGGCCCTCTTGTTTATTAGCTGCACGCTGCACTACGCTTGTTGAATGTTTGTTTTGTTTACGTTACGTGAACGTCTTTTTTTTTTCTTGTTTTAGTTGTTAAATCATAAATAGTGGCCATTCTCAATATTATTTTGAATTGAAAGATGACAAGGAAAGAAAAAAGGCGATGTGGGAGATCCTTAAGCTATAACCACTAAGATTTGACTTAGTGGTTATATTCTAGTTTAATTTAAAATTTACTGCAGCTTAATACTTACCCTAAACATTTTGGGTATCCTAGAGGCATAAACACCCTCCTCCAAATATGGTTCTAATACCCTTATCAAATAATTTGCAGCTTGTTTATTAAGCCAGAATTGCTGCCTAAATTGAGCATCACTTAGTGAAAAAGGATTTTGAGTATCCCGTAACATTCTTCTTATCCTCCGTTGTGAGCGTCTGATATCTATCCTCTCTAATTCCTCCAAAACCAGCAAATGTCCGTAAAACGCAGCCATATTAATACTTTTTGCCTCAGTTTTCCTTGAAAGGATCAAAACACAACACCGCCTAAACTGAACCTAAGTTCACTTCTCCCAAGCCCAGCCAGTCATGTCAGATTAATTTCGACTCAAAATGAAATTTCAACCACTTTCTTGAAGTTGAAATTAATTTCGATAAATCGAAAATTAGTGACGTCATTTGGTTAGTTCAGCTGAAATCCACAAGGCTCGCAAAGTCGCATTTCGACGTCGCCATATTAAGTTCGACATGTTTTGAGTCGAAATCTCAATTAGAATCAGGGCCCTGATTAGATATATTTTTTTTGGATTTAATGGAATAGGTGCTATTTAATTTTTAAATCTCTTACACTCAGGTTTCCTGAAGTTCTTACACCTCTCCTACCAATATTGATAGATTTAAATTCTTAGTTCCAAAGATGTTGATAAAACTACATAAAACATAACATTTGGAGTCTCTTGAATCAATTTAAATTTACAGATTTTACTGAAATTAAGCTTTTCTTTATTTTCTGTTCGAGATTTTTTGGTAATATTTTGGATCTGTAAGTCCTTAAACGACAAAATATCTTGTTGCTGTAGAATAATGACATTGAAAGGATGTTTTCTTTGATTGTAAAACTGCTTGATACCAATCAATCAGCAGGCGTATACACTTGATTTAAATAACGATGTTTATGCTTCGTGCAAAGTCACGATCAGAAGGAAGATGTGTGTGTCCCACTACTAGAAATCTATGCTCTATTCTCTATTGTATCAAAGACACTGTCTTCAATTAGTTGTTGCTACGAACTCACGAATATACAATACAATGGTCAAATTTTTGTTTTGTCTTCATATTTCATAATGTTGGTTAACTTAGTAGGTCGCGGTTCGTAGACTTATTGCGGTTGCGTCATAGATAAATAATATAGTATATTATGTGTATTCATTGTACCATGGTATATTATATAGTTCGTCCCAAACCATAGATAAAATTACACCTAGATCACAGACCACTAATAACTAGACATTTCACGCAGGTAGCTCAAGGTCAAACTAAACTAAATGTCATTTGTAGTACCGATACAAATCTTAAGATGTCGCTATACTCTGTCTATAGTCTATACTCTGCAGTTTAGGTTTAGAGCCAAACTAAAAAATTATAATTGTCAATCGCAAATTGTCAGTAGTTGATTAGCGTCAATATAATCAGATTTCGGATGGTTATTATTCGTCTAAATTGTTTGATTTAATGGTTATTATTGCAAAAAAATCAAACTAAACTTGGTTTAATATCTCTGGGTTATTGTTAGCATCAACCTCAAATTAGTTTGTGTTTTAAATGTTCCTGGACTTCAAATAGTATTTTGCAGATTAATAATAATTAGTTAAATATAGTTTTTTACAATAAATGTTGTATCCTACAATGTACCAATTTGTCAACAATTAGACATGCCTTTCCAAATTCTGCTAAAGATATTATACGATTTAGGAAGTGGCTTAGTGTTTTAAATAATCCTAATTTTGATATGATGAATTCCACAATCCCACTACAGTTTTTAAAACAAAACGAATATGCCACAGCCACTTTGAAGATAAGTTTGCTTTTACATGGAGTCATAGCTTGTACCAAAATGCAATTCCCGAGAACAAATAGCTGATTGATTTTAGATTCCTGCTCTAATCTACATACCAGAAGTATTTCAATGTTGTATGCGGAAGCAAATGTAACAGAAAGTAAGTAACCCTGATATGTAATTAATAAAAATTATTTTATTTGAAGTGAATCATGGTATAAATTACTATATTAACTTTTTGTTTTAGTTAAAAGTTCTTCAACAAGTAGAGATGAACAATCTACAATCTATGTACAAGTAACTAAAGTATTTGTATAAATATATATTTCAGTATCACATGCAGCAACTAAAACTATGCAATTTGCAATTTATTTAAATTTTGCAATATATTTGCAATTTGTGTATTTTATTATCTTTTATTTTGTGATATTTACGATTTATGTAATTTCAGTACATTTTAAATTTTGTTGTTATTTTTCTGACTTTTTGTAAGCTTTGTCCATAAAATTGTACAATTCTCAGTAGTAATAAAGCATATTTCTATTGTATTCTAAATTTATGTATGTACAAAGTTGTTCTATATGTATTAAATAAATAAATAAATTATATTTGGCCTTATTTTTTCGTAAATGGTATCGTGTATATTTGAATTTAAAAATAATTTGCACATTTTAAAATTTTAAATGCAATTTTTTTTTTTAAATACCAAATTATATTTAAATATTTTAAGCTTTATATAAATTTTCCCACCAAAATTAAATTTTGAAATTCCCGCGTAATTTCCCGCTTGAATTAGTTCCGATACAAATCTCTTGGAGCGCTGAATTTCATATCTTACTAAAGTATTGTCGTGAAGCATCTAGAGGTAGGTGATCTGTGACCTAGATTGGTAACAGGGATAGCCAAGGTCAAATCACGTTCGAATTAGGCGCCCATTCGTTTGGTGGCGCTGCTAGTCTCGTTCCTGCGCGGAGGGAGTGTGCTGTGATCATCGAGCAAAAAGACAAAAGAGGGAATCTAATCGTTATGAAAAGGAGACCAAACAAGTGGCCTCTGATGGCTGACATATCCGGAAATGCGAATGCGCCAAATTTAAATTTTCCGACACTTATTAACAGTAGCTATAAAATAGTTTTCAGAATGTGTCTTAGACGAGAAAATTTTAATTAAATATTAACGATAACAGTCTAAAATGTGAAACAATTGTTAAAAAACTTCAATATAAATAAGATTTCATGTGACAGTTGCATCGAGTTAGAATCTATTGGGACACATAATAACATAACCCAACTAAATTTCATTTCTTAAACAAGGAAAGACTCTCTTTCCTTGTTTAATTTGGCCTCTCAAGATGGCACTTACTTCCTGTCTAACAATATTTTTGCCCCCACTACCTTTACATTCCCTCTTTTGTCTTTTTGCTCGATGGCTGTGATCAAGTCAAAGTTGAGTTTAGACAAATACGGCGCCATATTTGTATTTGTTTTATTTTTTATAATTTATTTTATAATTTAAAATTTTTTATATAAGTAGTGCAAAAATGTAAAATTTTAGACGATTTATTATGGCATCGAACATCGAACACATTATATAGAATACCAATGGAAAAACGAAGAAATGAACAAAGATGTTGTGTTCCAGATTGCATGGATACTACTAGCAAGCGTTACCGTTTTCCAAGTCCACGAAATTATATGGATATGTTTGATAAATGGGTGAATGCTGTTAAGAGCCCTAATTAGATAATGCTGCAACAGAAACTATTTATAACAATTTTAGCGTATTCGCTAGACATTTTAAAGAGGAAGATATAATCATCAATGTTGGACATAGCGGTATACAAGAACAGCCGTTCGAGTTTGTTTTTACCAGGACCAGGTAAGAACTATTATACCAATATGTGACCTTTTACTTATAAAATTAATTAATTATAAATTTAACCTAAAATTATATATTATAAAACCAGTCTTACTTGGCTTACTATTTGAATTATTTGTAGGTGGTGGTTCAACAACTATCTTAAAAGCATCACCTTAGAGAGGGTTCGGCATAAATTTCTACAGGTGTGCGCCTTTCAAAGTTGGATTAGATTAGCAGACCATGACTACACTATCATGGAGAGGTCTATGAGCTTGCCTGCTTTAAGTATGAGGAGGGATATGTCCCTCTCTTGTGGGTGAGATTGGTCTTAGAGTACCATATTACCATTGGTTTGCCTCATCTATGTACTTTTAATGTTCCATTTTGTGGAACAACCTATGGTGCTAATAACCCACTGAATAGATACTTATCTTTGTTAAACAACCTAAATGTAAATGTATTTAATATGTCTCTCAATAAATATATAAAATTAGTAGAAAAGATTTACTGGTACCATAGAGTTTGGAAACTTAACTTTGTAAAATACTTCATGTTTTTATTGTAACTAGGTAATACTTTACATATTTTTTTATTTTAATGTTATTTTTCCATCTTTATAGTGCTGGATCTTAGAATTATAGAACTAACTGCTGGGTTTATAGGTTTTAAAATTTAATTTTTAATTACATGTTTAATTATATATTTATATATATATATATATATATACATGTGTACATACATGTGTTTGTATACATAATATATTTTTAGTCCACATTATTTAATTTTATTATCTTAAAATACTGTGTACTTAACCACTATTTTGTATATTATTGTAAGTTGTAACATTTAATTGGTTTGTCCCTTATATTAGCCCGCATCCACACAGACAGCGGTTCTTGGTTCATAATTATCATCAGGTTATTGAACAGGTAAATTTTTTGTCTCATCTGGTATTGATTTAGTAGTAGAATTCTCTAGTGTGTTATTTGGAGTTTCATCTTCATCATTATCGTGATTCAATAATATAACAATTCAATTCAACAGTAAACTTCGTATATAGTGCAGAGCACCTGGTAAAGGAGTTTCCCATTTAGTGATGTCTAAATTTTTGGTTTTCACTTTTAGATTCACCAATTTTCATATTGTATCTTTCAACTTAACCATTTCCTTCATGGTTATATGGTGTTGTTCTACTTGAACATATTCCTTTAGAGTGTAGATAATTAATAAATTCTTGTGAAGTAAAGCTAGTTCTCCTGTCAGATTTTATATATGCCGGCATTCTATATAAACAAAATAGTGATTTGATCTGTGATTAGTTTAAATTGCCTTCCTACCAGATAATGTCTGAATTTTTTTTATTCTTCAACGCATATGCTTCTTTTTCAATTGCATAATGTTTTCATTCAGAATCTGTGAGGGTATGTGTGAAAAAAGCAATGTGTTTTCCAGATTGATTGCTTCGCTTATGTAATCATAGACTGTATGCGAGACAAAATTTATTAAAAGCATGTACTTATTTTTATCTTCTAGCGATTTATCTTTAGATTCATTGCTTTTCAAAAAATTCTTGAATGTTATATACCAATGTTTGAATTCTTTGGTAGAAGCTTGACAGTTTGGATCAGCCTCTAGTTTATCTGGTTTAAAGTCAGTAACAGACTGAGGCTAAAGAAGGCCCTAGGCAAAATTGTAATTCCGGGCCTATTTGTCAGTTTGTTAACTATTAAATAAAATAAACAAAAATCACAAAAATAGAAATCCGAAAATTTTAATTTACGAAACCAAAATTAAGATTTTTGCTTTAATCTGTGCCTTCTATAAATTGTAAGGCAAAACAGCAAAACAGACGATGCTAAAAGATATAAGAGAGATATGGAGAATCTAAAAGTTGCATTCCACAGTATATCTCCTCATCTAAGCAAACATCCTTGGCGAATTGGTTTCTTGTGCTTATAAAGAGTAAACCGAAATAAAAGAAAACAGGTAGGATTTGATTTCACATATAGTGCCTCTGTATCTTCGCTTACACGTATTTCATCCTACCAGGAATTATCAGAGGACTCGTACAGAAGCTCTAAACGTGTAGAGCTTTTGTCACTAAATTTTACTTTATTTTGTGGAATTTCATGATAAAATATTTTTCATATTTTATGCCGTTTTTTATCATTAGTATATGCAGTTCCTTTAACTCTTTCGGATTCATTTTATAAATGGTCAATATCATCTCCAACAGATTTCATCTATCAATGAACCATATTCATATTCGTATTATTAGAAGTTTGTATATAAACCGGCAGCTTCGGACCTTGTTAGCGGGTTTTCATCTTTGTTTGAAGAAAAATGCACAAATAATGTTTAATTTCTTCATAATTTTCCTTTAAGGATTTTACAGCATCGGTACGAGCAAACCGCATGGTGTCAGAAATAGGTTAAATAGTTAAGTGTTTGCTCTTAAAATTTGGCTTCCTTTATTTCGCTCACTATTTTGAGTTGTAAATCTTTCTATATAATAGAAATAAATTCATCACATATTATACACGACAAATAGTTTGGTAGTGGTGCCACAGTCTACATATTTTTGCATATTTTCCTGCAGAAATGGATCAAACTCAGATACATATGCCAAAGACCTATAAAATTATTATTATTTTTACTAAAAACACTTAATTTTTACCACGAGACGCTAAAGAATATAAAGAAATAAATTTAATTGTCGCTACCATGCGTTTACATACTTCATTCAAATATTTTTCTTCATTTATCATTTGTTTTTTCCAGTCCAGTGTCAATGGTTCCGGTAATTTTTAGATCTTGTTATAAAAATTGCTATGAGGTTGATGTGGTCATTGTCAATTATTCGTTCCTTTTGTCATTAGCGTTGTTTGGTGAATCGAATAGAAGATGATTCCAAAGATGATATTTTGGTGGATTTTTAATTAATCAATACCGCGTTATTCTGGTAAATCAAAATAAAAAACCTAATTTCCGGGCGCCAAAATTTACCGCCACTAGGTTGCCTAGGCCTTAGTCCGTCCCTGTCTAAAGTACTTCTCCGTTGTAAATTTATGCAACTAAAATTGTCGTAAAATGTCTTTTGCAGAATTAGGCTTTTATTCACATAAAACTTGACAATAATGACAAAACAATTATTTAAATACTGACCAGTTGTTGTCAAAACATTAAGAAAACTAAATTATACTACACCTGGCTTGTATTATTAATATTTCTTGTAACACATATAACATTTCTTGTAATATTTTTATAAATAAAGGTTTTATTCTATATTTTATTCTTTAATTTTTTTAATCACTTTGACATTTTAATGTAATGGAAAATAAATATAGTCTCAACATAACAAGAAAACCCAAAAAGTATACGAAAAATATTTATTATCGTATATGATAAGGATTTTTCTTGTTATTTTAGGATTATATCGATTTTCCTTTACTTTAAAATGAGTTCAGAATCCTAGGCAATATTACTAAACTTTTGAATTTAGCGCCATGTATATATAGTTACGCGCTCGATCACTAGGTGATGCGCCAATCATTGTTTTTGTCATCGAATGCGATAGTCTGTGGACTAGTACGCATTTCGATGCGCATCGCCCCGCCTCGAATTTTCCCATTGGCTCTTGACCTGGAAATCCCTATTTATCGCTCGAACAGCGCATATAAATATTGGCGATTTTCAGGTCAGCCAAGTCAGTCCCTCACGGGCTCTCCGAGAGCTTAGTGCTCTCGGGGCTCTGCTTCCTGCATTTATTTTCCATACCCAATTCTCGGGCTGAGAATTGTTTCAACTTAACTTGGTGTTTTTATTTCGACGAAGAAATTGTCATGTAAGAAATATCTTGCCTTTTTCAAGGCAAGACACCGAAGATAAATGTTTTTCAAGTCCATAACCCGAAAATGGACTTAAGTAGAGGAGCTCTCGACAGTATATTCGAAGCCCTCTACAGAGCACCCGGAGACAACAGAAGGTGGTTAGACCCTTATTTGTTCCCCCGAGGTGACATTTTATTCGTTAATACGGAAGTTTCAATGCTAGATGGTAGTGTGCTACGATTTAAACAAACTTCAATAGGTCACGTGACAAAATCGTCGAATGAAAAGATGGAACATACCACGTAGACTTACTACGGTTGCCTCTTCCGACTGGAGTGGGGATGCTTGAGTTACGTCACCAGAGTACACAAGAATATAAAACCCAGAATCACAGTTTGTTCGTGGTAATTATCTTTCAGTTTATTATTTACTTTATTACTTATCGTTTCTTAAATGTCTCGTTTACTTTATATCTTTGTATTTGAAATTTTGGTGTTGTTTCCTATGATAACTTATTTTGAATTATCGAAGAAACGTTATTTATTGTAGTTGTACATCGTACCTATTGCCTTCGTATATTTTTATAAGGTAGGTTAAAACTTTAAAATTTTAGAATGCCAGGCACAGCTTGTAGTGTGTAGGAAAGATATTGAAAAAATGGAAAAAATAGTTATGTAATTCGGTAATTCAATATTTAATCCAGTATTGATGGAAATTCAGTATACGCGACAAATTTTCAGTATAAAATGGAGATTGGAGTCCTAGATTTACGTAAATCCTGCATTAACATTGGATAAACGTTAACAACCGGTTCTGATTAATTTTAAGTACCAAACTGCCTACATATCAACAGTTTTCCATAATTAGGTATTATAATCCACTAGATATCTTTATTTCATAATTATCTTTACTATTTTCCACACATCAAAGACATAAAAACGACGATTAACAATGCTACGATTCAAATTACTGTACTCTCGTGACGTAATTTCTTGTTGATAAAAATTATACTTTTACTTTTAGCAAACTTATATCACCGTGGTAACTAGCATAATAAAACAATTGTAACGAAGTAGCTAGAAATAAAAGATTTTTACACTTTACCTAAAAACAAAAACATGTTTTGGATATATTAAACTATACAATTTTTAATTAATCATGATTTAATCTTTTCGCTTTTAATTATTTTATTAACGTAAATAATTTTTTATTCAATTGAAATATTTGCTATTTGATCCAATAATTGGTAAATGTCAGACGTCCAGAAAATGTCCGAGTTCGGACGTCCAGGGAGTGTCCGAGTACGGACGTCCATATTTAGTCCACCCAAAGTACGTCCATTTTAAGTCCAGGGACGTCCGGACCAAAACTGGACGTATATTGGACGTCGCCGTCGTGTGTTACTAGGTATGCAATATAATTAAGGTGGAATGAAGTGGTGATACAAAAAGATTCCCGTGAAAATGAATAGAAAATTCTATAAAATTTTTATAAGACAGTTATGGAACTGAATGTTGGGTAGTTAAAAAGAAAGAGGAACTACGAAAGCATGTGGTGAAAATGAGAATGCTTCTAGATGGATGAGTGGAATCACAAACAAGGATAAGAAGTGACTCCAATTGATGCAGTAATAAGAAAGCATAGGTTAAGATGGTAAGGTATGTTAAATGTTGAGACTTTAATCACCCAATAAAAATAATTGATGATTTGTATGTTTCTACGAGGGGTAGAAGAGGAAGACCAAAGAAGACATGGAGGAGACGATAAAAACGTGACATACCACAATTAAAATTAAAGTATACTGTTCTAGTATAAACATAATTATGCAATTGCTGCATCATACCTCACAAATATAAATGTTAAAAATTGAAAATGATCCTGTTTTATAATATATTAGCTTATCTGCTAGATATGCTTTTGCATTTCTCCTGGGAAATATTTATTACTTGCCATGATGTGCAGTCACACACTTTACACAATAGCAGTTGTTTGTAATGTGTTTCCGTTATCATTGAAATTCCATATTCTTGCTATTACACAGTGGGAACTTTTATAATTCCCCTATTAGCATATTTTTGTCTAGATTCTTCGAAGCATCACTTTCCAGTTGGGATTGTCTCTCTTAGAATTTGTAAAGTGCAATTAGCCCTAAGTACGTCTGATGCCTGATAACTGCTAAAATTACCTGTTTATTTGGTGAGTTTCTGAATGTGACTGTCTTCTGTCTTTGGTTTTTAATTTGTTGAATTGGTACTATACAGACAATAAAGAGTTAAAAAATGGTGAGATTAATGATATACCTGGTACTGGTCGTTTTAAAATTCACCCGGTATAAGGAAGGTTAACTAAAGAGCATTTTTAACGAGTAGTTACATTTGTAAACGTTAAGTACGATTTGCTTTGCATCCTGTGTTAGATGAATATAACCAGCACGTTTTTCAGATTCAGACTCGTCTTCACTTCCTGAAATAGTGGCAGGAACGTACAGGACATCGTCACTAATCATTTCTATATCACTCATATTTATAGTTATTACACTGACTTCTGTTCTAAATGAACGACAAAAGAAAAATGAAGTTCTTTTCAAATAAACTTTCTTCTCACAGAAGCGCATTTAGTGATAATTGGTACAACTCTTATAAACGAAAATCGTGTTTTTCAAGTTGTGTAAGCTGATCTTCTTTTTCTCTTTCTGCTCTCTCTTACCTATAGCATTACATATGTAATGATTGTGCAGATTGACTCCTATATAAATTTTTAACGGCGAACGCGTGTATAGAAGTATAACTTCTACCGGCGGTCCCACTGGACTGCCACACCCGTTTTTTTTTTGTTGTTAATGATAGTAATAATACCTATATAAAAACTTTAAACAGTTTTGAACGTTCTTATTTTATTTAAATTTAGTGCAATTCCGTTACATGGGAGGGCAACAACGAATAGATTCACAAACCAAGTGTGAACACAGGTTTACATTGGGAAAAAAGTGTACCAGTTTTGTATGACGGGAACTGTACCTTTAAACTTTGGATAGAATTTAAAATTGAACCTAATGTAACGAAAGACTAAGGGTGACTATTCGTTACAGCATTAAGGGAGTAAAGTCATTTTATGCTTGAAACCGGCCGAGTCTCTTAATCTGGGGAATTCCATCCGAATTATGCTTGCAACGGATAGTACATTGAAATACATAAATTTGATTTAAAATGTGTTTATTTGCGGATCCGTAACATATACATCTATAGTCCAGAATAGATTGATGTAAGATTTGTAAAAAAGCAAAGCTGTTGTTGTTAAGTTTGCATATTTTATTGGACTTGCAGAAATTAAAAGTTTGGTTATTTGATAAGAGTATTTATGTAGAAATATTATGTCGTGAAAAAATACACACACTAGATTTATTAGTGGGTAAATTAAAACCATTTTCACAAACCAGTTTGAGAAATGTTCATATAATATTCTTAGGATTGTAAGGGAGAATTCATATTTTGTCCTTTCAGTAGAGACGAGAAAATCATCAGCATATTGGATTGTTTTATAAGTATATTTGGTGCATTAAGATTATGAAAATCAGCAGTATACAGATTAAAAAGAAAAGTGCTTAAGACTGATCTCTGGGGTAATTCCCAACTATTATAACGTAGTCCAAGAAGTTGGAACCAGGTGTACTGACTCGAGTTATAAACAGGAATCACTCCACCACGCTCAAATGCTGGACAATCCATTTCCCCCCTATAGCACTCTGATGAGCGATAGGGGCACAACTATCAGCAAAATGCTTTTCATGTGGGAGTCCTGGGTAATAGAACAACTCCAACATGGTACCCTATCCGATTAAAAATTCAGTTTAGCGTTAGTCGCTTTATTCCTGTTATCTTCATGTGACTTATCCGCGAAACTAAAATTGCTTACTTGGGCCTAAAGTCTCCGCTCTGGGCCGAGCCCAGTTCGGACACGTGGTGTTCAAGGGTTTGGGCCATACGTACCTGGGTTTTTTATGGTTTTGTTAATATTTTTTTGTTGGCTTTCGCCGGTTTTTTGTTAGTAGCTTTTATATTTTTTTGGTGTCCGACCATAACCATAATTAGTGCATATATATGTATATAAATCAATTTTACTGGGTCTTATACGGTGCTGTGCTTGTCCACGTTGTTATAGAGCTACGAACTATCCGCTTTTATGTGATGTTTTATTTTCTCTCCGGCGATTTTTGCTTTCTCCCTGATATAACACTCTCGTTTGTATCCAAACTGATTGTTTGGTAGTAATTTTTTAGTATGGACCCATCATTTTAGTCTTTGTTTTAACATCTGTTCTAAAATTTTAAATACACACGAAAATAGGTCGATAAGATTCGGCTTAATTCGGATCTTTTGCAGCTTCTAGAATCGGATTAACAATGTCTTTAAAAATATCTACGTCAGAATATTCTTGAAAGATACGATTTAGGAGATCTATGTAATAGAACATGTTTTGCTACTTCTGGAAATTTACTAAGCATCGAGTATTTGATGTGATCGCATCCTGGACTATTATGTTTTCAATTATTTATAGCGAAAATTAGTTCATTGTAAGTGAAGAGATTTAATAGAAAATAATTTTTGTCAGCTTTGGTTGATGCTACGTAGCTGGGAATTATTTGGGGGTCCGCAGTTGGGGGTGCAATTTTACTAAAACAGTATTTACCCATTTATGTTCGAAAGAGTTTATGCTTGATAACGGTATTCTGTAAAGTTTTTTAGCTTGATTACAAATGGTACTAGCCAAGATTTCATGATATTGAAAGTAATTTTCAAAATTAGTTTTTTTTGTAATTTATTAAAGCCAATTTTCGTTGTTTGATAATATTGTCACAATCAATATTCTACCAAGAATATGGATGCCGTTTACATTTATAGGGTTTATATTGGGGTATAGCTGTTACGGCCACCGAATATTCATCTTATGAAGGAGTACTGATCAGTTAGATTATCCGAGTGAAGGTTGTTCGCATTCTATTTATTTTTATGAGATAATTTATTTTTATTAATTGGAAAAAGTAATTCTATAAATATAATATAGTGATTTGATCCTAGGGTATCAGGGATGATATTCCACGATGTCTTGTTAACTAGATCAGGTGAACAAAAAGTTACATCAACCGCTGAAAATTGTTGATCAGACGTCTTAAAATTGTAGGTTCGTCAATGTTTAAAACGGTTAAATCATCTGCGACATTTACAAGTTGTGACCCTGTGGTATTATAATAGCCCCATATAGAGCAGTGTGCACTAAAGTCCCCTCAAATTGTTCAAAAATTTTAACCCAATTAAATATTTTTAATATTGATTGTATTTTTCAAGGTTTATAAAAATAGATAAAAAGTTTAACAATAAAGTTCCATATTTAATTTGGATAGCGCACACTAAAATATTTTCATTGTAATTTATATTGAACTTAAATCGAAGAGATTTGTGCACCAAAATTGCCACACCAGCATAGCCATCCTTTCTGTCATTACGGACTATATTGTAACCACTAAAAATATATTGTTGATTTCTATAAAAAAAACACGTTTCGCTTATAAAAGCAATGTAAAGAAATTGTACCAAACTATTTTTGTTAGCTATAGCAGAACGTGCATTCCATGAATTATATTAAATTGAATTTATTGGTTTTTAAAAGTATCCTCCAATACCTGTTCGATACTACTTATAATTACGTTAATATCAAAGTATTTTATTTAAAAAGTCCATGATAAAAATCTGTTTGTAGGCTATACTATTTTTTTTGCTCTCCAAACTAGAGTAGTTTGGTTTATTTGAATTTATTGGCAGAGTTTGTGACGGTCCAAATGGGTTGGGAGAGGGAGTTATTTTGATTGCCACTGAAATTTGTAGAGATTTGATTAGGTTGAGATAACGACATACTTTGGTTATTAAAGAGTACTGGAAATTTGTCATAATTTATGAGCGGTGAAAATGAGTTGTGACTTATTAAAACTGAATAAGGAGTTTTCAGATATTTCCGTGGCTCCTTTAAAGGAGGTTTTTTGCCCTATAATTATATTTTTAATCTTTTTTGATTATCATAAGAGGGACACCTTTTTGAGATAGATACGTGATCTTTGCTTAAAATACATAAAAAAATCAAATTTTTATCAGAATTGTGTTCTTGTGATCATCGTTAATTTCACTACAATTTATACACCTTTCTTGAGTACTGTTACATTGTTTAGACACGTGCCCATATCTCAAACATTTATAACATTGGGTTACTCTTCCTACAAATTGTTCAACCGAAAAAAAAACTCGAAAAACTCGTAAAAAAGAAATAAATTAGACTTACTCACAATCAGTTTAATTTTACTACCTAAGACGACCGATTTCGCTTTCTAAAATTGCAAAGCATTATCAGGTCAGTGGTACAAAGTAAATTAAATGCTGAAATTATAAAAAGCCCATATTAGGATGCTGTCTTATAAAGATAAAGATCAAAAAAGTTATAGATCAAAAAAAGGTTTTAGTAATTATGTCAATATTACATGCCTGTGTTAATTAATATGCATAAATTGCATTAGCAGACAGAGTAACAACCCACAAATTGGTAAGAGAAAAAAATCTGTTGAATTGTAATAAATTAGAAATAAACAAAATACTACTTACATTCCGGCACAAGAGTTATTATATAGTGATTGTTGATTCATAGTTCAAACTATCCCTTATTACTGATGATGAGTGATCTTCGGTCAATGTTGTAACTGTCTAACAACTTAGGAGGAAGTTTCTTGAGGGGAGGGATGTTAACAGATGATATAAGAGTAAGGTATATGTTATTGTTTGTTGAAAGAAAATGTGATGTTTTATATTATTTAAATTATTAAAGTTATTTATATTTATTGAAGAGATATATTTTGAAATGTGTGTTAAAATATTAGATTTTTTTTTACGATAATAGTTTTTTTAGGTACGAATTCGACTGTTTTGTCTTCTTTTTGGAATTTTCTATTTAACCTGTATATGTTAGTAACGCGAGTGTATGATTAAATATTTTCCATGAGATAGTTGATATCATAACGAGTATCAACATCTTTTAATATCGTTTAATTTCAAGTAAATGGTTCGGTATATATCGTCGGTATACTGCGAAAACCAGGTAAATGTCGGAATACCAAAATCGAGAAAAAACGTTTTTAAAGTTTAGTTTTTTATTGTGAATTAAGTAGTCAGCCTGTTTTTCATATTAAGTATTCTAATGAAAGATGCATATATCTGAAATAATATTCTATCATTAGTTTAAAAAAGTTGAGACACCTAGCTGACTAATCCTACATTTAAGTTGGAAATGCTATCACTTACCTGGTTTTACCTGTAAATCTAAATAAATCAGTTACTCTTCAAATAACATATTTACCACAAATATATTAAACCAAGTATAATATTTTCCAGTTTTGTGATCGAGATATGAGGCTTTTACTAGGTAATAGCAATGTTTTAAGGTATTAGTCGATATTTATGACATTTAACTGGTTTTTCCTGGAAAATTTTATTAACAGCTGTTTGTAGTTATAGTTATTATTTATATGAATGGTAGGTTTTATAGAAAAAACAAATTTATTTCGAATATAATAATAACATTATATATTATATAATATATATTATATTATATATTATATAATAACAATATTATTATTACGAGGCTTCCTCGTGCCATTCGTCACTGAAAGCAGGCTCTGGCAAGATATCTTTTCCTCTGTTACATCATTTCCCGTTTTCAAATTACGATACCAACCGTGATATTCCTCCAGCATCACTCCCTTATAACATAGCTGTACCAAATCTCTCTTTTTTGCTATCATCATCATCAATTAGTCTATATTTGTCCACTTCTGAACGTAGGCCTCCCGTAAAATTTTCCACCTATTTCTATCTTGAGCTTCTTGCATCCAGTTTGTGGTGATGCGCTTGATATCATCCGTCCATCTAGTCGGTGGTCGTCCTCTGCTTCGATATGCCTCTTGCCTTGGTCACCATTCCAGAATGGCCGCCGTTTTTTGCTATGCTAATTGGCAAATGTGCATCATAAAGTCGCTTAAGTTCTTTAAGATTGCTTGTATTAGTTGATAACTTGGCGTGCTTGTTTCTTGACTGCCGTGCAGTATCAGTAAGGAAATAATTGAAGCTTATTGACTGTCATAATTAAAATAGATTCATAGGTACATATTTTTTTATCACCAACCTTGATATTTTTAGTTCCTCTTGCATTTTGAAAAACAGACAAGTAATCTGGCATCCCATAGATAGATCTGTGTTTTTTAGCGGTTTCAATACTACTATGCACAGAGTTTATTTCCATATAGGAATGTCCAGACTCTAAAAATTTGTGTTCAATAATATTTAAATGGTCTATGTTCTGAACAGCCCATAATAGTAAGGCTGCAATATGCTGATTCGTATAAGATATGCTGTCCCTGTAAAATAAACTTATTTCACTTACATATTCTGGAACACATTTTGATAAGTAGTGGAGTATAATGCTTCCTAATTCAGAACTTCCTCGTCTACCGTTAATTTCTGACCAGGCAAAACAGTAAGCTGCATTTGGTAATGCGGCTTTATATACACACAAATTGTAGACGCATAATTTTCGAGAATAATATAGTTGTCCAGTCAATCCACTTGGAATCTGTAGTACGGCCTGTAGATCGAAAGTAATTGAAACAAAATCCCGTTGTTCATTAGATCGTTTCTTATCATTTTGTTTTTCAAGATTACATACTTCTTTTCTTTTCTAATGTTCTTTGTAACTGTCTTCTAAATCCGATTTGTCAGTAGGATTAGCCCTATCCTATTTATTAAAACTAAACATTGATCTTTTTTAGGAACAAAAAAGCTAAAATTATAGTCGTTAGAAAATATTCTTCGATATGTAATTTCGCTAACACCTTCCAGTTTCTTCGGCTCACAGTCATTTATATAAAGTTGGTAAATTTTTCTTATACTTAAATTTTTGTCCAAATATCTACGCTTTTTAATTTTTCGGGTTTCACTGCTTGTTTTATTTGGCGGTGTATGCTTGCCTCTTTTATCCGTATCTGCATAACAGCTTAGAATATCAGTTTTTCTTACAACATCTTCTATTAACGAAGCTGATATACAAAGTGTCTTACAAAAAAAATTCTCACATACCTGTATGTCTTGATCATTCAAAGAAAAGTAACACTTTTTGGAAAATGCACGTGTTTTTTTTAAACTTCGACGAACTGTAACGACTCTCTTGGTGGCTCCGTTTTAATACGTGCAATAAGAAAATTTTTCTGGCCTATATATTCTAACTTCCAATAATCACGACATAGTGTTTGTCTGTAATCTTCGCTGAAATAACTGGCACATTTGTAAAAGCACTCTGAACAATTAACTGGTTTTGGCAATTTTGCTGGTCTATTCTTTTTTTTTATCTCATAAGGAAAACCCTCAGCACGCCTCCTTTTTGCGACATTTATTACCCAATCTTAGGAGTTAGCTTTTTTCCAACGTTTTAGTGGACGTACGTCTTTCCATACTTTGTCAAGAAGTAGATTTAATATCCAACTAGCTATTTCAGTTGACACTAAATTGTTCGTGGGTGCACCTATTTCAGTATTTTCTTTCCCATCATTTAGGCTATCAAAGTCAGCTGTTTGTAGCTCGTATAGACTTCCTAGAGAGAGTGATCCCTCTTCACTTGGCTGATATGTGGGGTCTACATCTGAAAAGTCACTATCAAAAATGGATCCCATCATTGAGACTATATTGTTCTGAGAATCATCAAGAATTGAACTGCTGTCTTCCGTTTTAAAGAAATCTAAAAAACAAAATATATTGCACAAGTAACTAATTAACACCTATTAACAAAGTATTTCAAAACTTTCTTCCTATTCACAAATATAGAAGACAAGCAATTTTATTTAATAGTCTGCTTAATTGTAGCATAATCTTTTAGCTTTTTTCCTAATATAAACATGTGAACACCATGACTATTTTTCTGTATTGATTTTTATGCATTGAGAGTATGATTATGTATTTGTTTTGTATAAAACTTAAGAGGTCGCTGGTTAAATGATATTAGATAAATAATAATGAAGAAAAAATGCAATATTTTATTTGTAAATAAATTAACGAAAAATAGCAAATACAACTGTGAAAAATTATTATATTAACTAGCCTTACTCATTATTGTTGTCTGTACAAAAATATAGACTCACCTTTTGAAATATTGATGTCGTAAGATTCTTAGCCAGTGGAATCTCGTTGGTACCACGTCGTGACGCCGAGGCTCGATAGCACGAGAACCAAAAAACTCGGTGCGTTTCGTTTGTTGCTTAGAGATGAAGTGTAAGTGTCGTCTTGAGATCGTCAGAAACCACCCTCTGTCCACACGTCGAGGTGGTCGGTAGCAAGAGGGTATACCCATAAATCACTCTATTGTTTTGCGATTTTGAGTGGCGATAATTTAAGTTAATTGTCATGGTAATACGATACTTTACTCTTGTGTGTATTGGCGACACAAAAATAACAAAAGAAATCAAATTCTCCGTACTTAAAACATAATAAATGAGATAGCCAGTTTAACAATTTTACGAAATAACAGGAAGCAATATATTTTAACAAAGTCGTTAGAATACAGCATTGAATTAGATCACATTATAGTACACTAAAAGAAAAATATTAAATGTAAAAATATGAAAAGAAATAGTACATACTTTCCCAAACAGTATTTATGTATAAAAAACGATCTCTTACGAGAAATATAACAATTATCTAGATTTGGAGTTGCATTACTCTACAACATTAGATGTGGCAGTGCATTATGGCGATTTTATCATAAACTAAAGCAGTTAAGATCAATCAACAAAAGATGGTTATGTTGATTTATTTGATAACGTGCGCAATTTAATCCTAAAACAAATCTGCACAGCAGATAAATTATATCATAAACACCATTAAGATCATTTATGGTTTTAGCTTAGTAATCATTTCTAAATTTTAACTCAACCCGTTTTCTGGTAGAATAAAGTAAGTGTACTTAAAGGTTTTTACTAGTCGACATGAAAGAGAAATTTTAATAAATCATACACGTAAAAGGTATTAAAGACACTTATCACCTTTTTACTGAATATGGTATGCAGGAATAGAAATATATTGTTGTCCGCCATAATAATATATATGGGCTTACTTTGTTTTACATGCAACAGAACTTTAATTTTATAGAAGTAAGTAGCGATATATTGTTTTATTTGAAAATGAAAAGTTGGTTAGGTGTAACTTATTTGTTTATTACACAAATTATCTGCTGAATGGTAAGTCGTATCATTTATTGGGTTTTACCTGTATGTAGAGCGGAAAATAAAAATAAAAACGTTTATTGCCTTAAAAATATATGTACATGTCAAACTTAAATAAAATTTCAGCCTTCTTTCTTCGGCGTACCGCGTTTGCACCGCCAGTCCAGAGCGGAAAAGCTGAGAATTTTGGTATACTTAACTCAATATTTTAAAATTTGTCATTTACCTGGTTTTCGTAGTATACCGACGATATGATCTTAAATTTTCTGATTTCAGTAGACTATACTTAACTAAATTATTTGCCTCTAGTTTCTAGTAGTGTTTTTAATAAAACCTTATCCGGTTTCGGGATATAATTTTAATTTCCAAAATGGTTGTAAGTTTAAATATTTTAAAAAGAATATATCCTACTGTCATAGAATGTAATCTCCCTATTTTGTTATGTTGTACTTCCAAATATTTTGAATATTGTACTTATCTGAAGAAAATTGAATGTTTTCGGTTTTAACTGCTTTGTTGTTTTCTGGAAGTCACTTTAATTTGAATTATTATTATTAACACTTGAACTTGAATACTGATATCCATATCACTATCTGTCATTATAAAAGACGTCCCTTCTATATTTGTGTCCTCCATCGGGGACCGATATTTTTTGTATTAGTTATAAGTATATAGTTCTTGTCTTTTCAATAAAAATTAAAACTTTATCTATTCGAACAGGTGGAAATACTTGTTCACTGAACACATTATCACTTGTCCTAATCAAATGAAGGTTTAAACAATACTCGAATTAAACTTTAAAATGTGGAGAAACTTTAAAATTTGTAACCACACTTTGACAGTTGACAAGTTTCGACTAGAGTGTAATGGGAATAACTATTCATTAATAAATAATACACAATATTGTTTATTACTTATTTGGTTTAGGATTTTGTATTATACATAATATATTGAATAATTGTTTATTGTTCTGTAACTGAAAGTGGACTGTGCGAATATTCTTAAAGCTTCTATTGTGTAAGCAGTGTTGTGATTGTAAGCATTCATTTTTACATTAAATTGGTAAATTGTACACGTCGTTGAATAAAAATGTGAACTCTCTTTTAACTACTTAACATTGGAAAGATTTTGAACCAATTCTCAAAGTAAAATAATGCTTTAGTTTCAACGATAGTACCCCTAAAAAATCACTTACTTTTAAAATATTCAAGTAAATAATAAGTGGTCGAGCCATTTGGAAACGTCCGTTGTTTTGTATGAATAAAAGAAGCATAAGACATCATGTGAGGTAGGAATGATCTTTTCCCGGTAATAATTATATTAACCCATTTAGACCCACCTGTAGAAAACATAATAAAACAAATGTTTTTTATTAAATATATATTTAATTAAACACAAATAAAGATAACTCAAAATCTACATAAAGAATAAAAAATTACACGTACATTTTTTTAACGCTGCGTTAACGCAACATTGGAAGTATACGTATATAGTATTTTTCATATAAAAATGCGTGCAGGTTACAATTTATATAAAGTGACGTCACATATTTAAAATTTCCAGAACGTCATCCTTAGAGTTCAAATTTTCCTAGCACAGCTAATAATATGAAACTCATACGGAACTGCTCGATCTTTGATATGCGTCAACATGGTATAATAATCAGAAAAATGTAATCATCATTATATTGGGAATTTTAGAATTATATTGATTAAATAACCAAAAACATTTGTTATTATTAATAATATAAATTTTATGAAATAACTCTTTAAGTCTAATATTTCACAAAATAATAATTTTAATTAAATATATTAGACAGTTGTACGTAACTGATACGGGAATACTTCAAATTTTTTGACAGTTTAGCGTGTGGCAAAAGTGTTGCCGCTTTTTTAGAGTAAGAATTTTGTTTATGTTTTCATTTCTTACACAATTTGATAATAATATATTATATATTAATAAATTGTATTTATAAATACATATTAAATTTAGATTAAAAGCTCTAAAAACTAATTATTGTTGTGTATTGCGATTGTGCTATGCCAAAACAACTAAATAGTTTGTAGAAGGCTGATAAGCTTTTATATAAGATAGATTATTTTGAACAAGAAATAATGGCGGGACGTTTTTACTATTAATGCTCTATAAATAGAGGTAAGTTTAAAATTTGGAATATATAATTTTGTATTAAAATCTATTCTTATGTATTTTAGTGTGTTGCAGTAGTCTTAAAACTAAGTGTATTTACTGTTAATATAACAGTTTGACAAATAGTTGACATTTTAAAAATTCCTCACTAACTATTCTGATATTTTGGCAACGCTGTGGGGTTCTGACGTCGTAAATCTTGAATGACGTGCACGCTATACTATAGTATTTTTATATAAATTGTGACGTGCACGCATTTTTATATGAAAAATACTATAACAGAAACATATTGTATTATCACTTGTGGTAATCTTTGAAACAATGTGGATGCAATGGTATATTACATTTTGTTACATATAAAAACACTTGCTCTTTTACATAGCCTACAACGCCTTCTCCAGTTTTCAGTATTGCGTTCAATCATGTGGCCCACGTTATCCAAACGCAAGGTAGATGGTAAGAATGAACTAGAACCACGACCTCTAACAGATTTTGTACTACTTTTGTTAACACTAAAAAGGCTTCCCACAAGTTCTGACCTAAAATCTAACTGCGAAATTGGATTTTACTCATTAACAATTATATAGAGTTTCCAGGAAGGACACCAGAGTATTTACAAAGACACAGACATATTTACAGATAACGGCCACCATCATTTTTTTCCCACGGATATTTATTCTATAGTTAGCTACTCGTCATATAAGTCTACTCCTCCCTGTATTTATTATATTAAGCTATCAGGTTGGGTTGCGGGATAGACATCTTTTTTTACCTTGCGATTGTATCGTCTTGCTGGAAGAACAGGCTCTATTGAATTACAATTGGTTGCCACCGTCACCACAGAATTATCGTTACAACATACATTTATTTTATTAGTTTGATCATAGCGACAATGTATAGTAGCGCGATCTTTTTTTCCAATGCATTTTGTGTTCCCAACGGACAATTTAGTAGTCTGTTTTCACCTATTGTTCCAGTGGCGAAGTATCCTTGTTGTTTCAAATAAACTAACTAGCTAGCTGCTGCTAGCTAGTTAGTTAGTTTAATTAGCTGTTAAAGAAGGTACCACGTTTTGTAGCCGAAACGAACAGGCTTCCCTTTTATAAACATTTTTGCCGAATGGCGGCCTTTATTCAACACGTCGATCATTGGACGAACTTTTGCAAATTTGTCTTGTTTATCTAGCTGATCGTTACTCTCCCTTATACTCATCGGAAGACCAGTAAAGTTTTAAACGTGTAAGAGTGTAATATCCGCTCAAAATCAACAATCCCAAAAATATTTCTAGATCATTTCGATTCAAGTCAGTTGGAAATTTGAGATAATATACTGCATAACATCTTCATTGAACATTTCCATACTATACAAACTATATGTTTTATGCGATTTTCTTCATTCGAATTAGCATTATTTCCGTAGTCAACGGGTTTTCTGCACCACGTTACGTTTTCGACTCGAGCTACTTTTCTGGATTTTAATCACTGCAGATGAGACTGATTTACACATGTCTCTTCTAGTTCGTCTTTTTCATTTATATTGGTTATTTTTAAATGTTCCAGGCAAACTTATATTACGTTTATAAATATTATATAACCCATATCATCCTCATCTGTTAGGTTATCAACTTTTTGAGGTATTAAACTAACA
Organism: Diabrotica undecimpunctata; assembly: GCF_040954645.1. Classification (NCBI taxonomy): domain Eukaryota; kingdom Metazoa; phylum Arthropoda; class Insecta; order Coleoptera; family Chrysomelidae; genus Diabrotica; species Diabrotica undecimpunctata. Next base: position 67,016,076 of record NC_092805.1, read on the forward strand.
TCTATCTCATCATCTACATCCAGGTTTTCAACAATAGCTTCAAGCTCTTTCATAGTCAAGAGTCTTTTAGGATCATCCATATACTTTTTATCATCCCAAAAGCACTGACCAACTTAATAATATTCACATAAATATCTAAAAATAAAATAGTACTTACCATGATCCAAATTTTCACGTTATCTGAAAATATAAATAACAGGATAACAATTTTTGTCGACTATTACTGAACATTTACGGATACCGTATAACTAACAGAAAGCACCTCAAATACAAAAAAATAACGTTATTCAAGAAAAATCGGTTGTTTAGATACTGTCCTTACCAAATAAAAATGACGACTGATAAGCCGGGCATACTCAAAATAAAATAACAAACACCACGTGTTTATCAGTGTCAGGTTTACACAAGAAATTAGTCAATTCTATGTATTATACTTATTGTCCCATGGTTGCGTTAACGCAACTATTTTTAACTACATGGTAAACAAACTTTTGTGTAAGTACTAATGTTAGTTATTGATGTGTTAGTCGGGATATTAAACAAAGCCGATAATGCATTTGTAAAATGGTTAAGTTTTTCAAGTACTACTTTGTTTTATTATCTTAAAAAGTATGATTTAAAAAAGTAAAAATTGTTATAATAGATTTATTATTAGCTACCTTAATCTTTATAAACATACAAATATGTATACAAAATGTAATATGGACAATAAAGGAACATTTTTAAACATTATACAAATATTCCTAGTGCAGTTATAATTTTATTAAATCACTAGCGATATCATCGTAACCACAACTTAATATCGGCATAAAATGAGTATTATTATTATTATTAAGGAAGGGAAGAACAGTCTTAAATTGCTTAAACTACAAAAAATAAGTCCTTGTCAACATTGGTCTTGTATTCAGTAGCATATGTAAGTAGCATACATAATGTTTTGTTGTATTCCATATTCTTTACAATAAATTGGAGCAAATGATAATACACGAATTTTGCTATACGTCATTCAGTATAGCTATTCAAAAGGTAATATTTAGCATTTTTAATTCAGAGACAATAATTACTATTATAGCTTGATTATGTGAAAATATTTCATATGCTTCTTACGATGTTGTTTGATATTCTTGTTACGTCTGAATTTATATTTACGCATAATAATAGAAATAATAATATCTTGTCTGTGGAAGTTTTGTAGGTCTATCAGCCGCTTCCTCATGAGGAATGCCCTCTTGGTATTGAGAACACCGATTTCCAGAGGGTAGCATGGAAAACCACCGTGGAATAAAAACTGACACCTGGTAATAGGTATAAAATATACATCCATGAAAGTGGTGACTAATATAATGTACGTGGTAATGTACTCTGAATGTGACACCATGCAAGACATTTTGCAGGGTGTTGAGGCCTTGTCATGCAATCAGCTAGAGCCAACAGCAATACTTGCTTCGCTGAAACATCAGTCCAGTAAAGTGTGTCTATGAAAGAAAATATAATATGAGTATATACAGAAAATATAATATACGCTTCTATAATCTTGAGACGAAGATATAATGGGTGATAATACGTGCATGTTGAATTTTGCACGGAGTAACCAACATGTCTTTTAAGTATCTGAGCAAAGCAGAAGACAAATACCAGGTAATTATAAGAAATAATTATAAGATAGACGCCACTGAAATCTTTTGAGGGAGAAGAATGTTACGAATTCCGTGGACCGATCACCGGACAAATAATGCAATTTTAAATAAACTAAAGGTCAGCAAACGCTCTCCAGCACTGTCCATCTCCAACAATTAAAATACTTTGGACATGAGAGCATGACATAGAACACATGAAAAGACTTATTATCCAAGGAAAGGTAGAAGGCCGAAGATCACGAGGTAGATCCTCAACAAGATGGATCTACCAAATTATGCATGAGTTAAAAGAAATGACCAGAGACAGAGATCTTTGGAGTCAGACCATCCACGACATCACGATGACCATTAAACTCCCTCCGGGGGATCAGGACTGAAGAGATATAAGAAATAATCTGACTCTAGAAACTCGTCGCAATTCTATCGAAAACGACACTGCGTTGACTGCGCCCAACACCATAAACTAGCAGAAGTACTCTAGATATTTATGTTAGTTTATAACAGTGGAGAGAGCAACATATCGAAGGAGATGCCATAAGAAAGGAAGTGCAATAGGGATGCATATCATCTACAGTACAATATAAGTAAGAACACTTCTCACAAAAATACACAAACATTATCCTTGCAGTGCGATAGTAATAACGATATTACCTTGGCAGCCAGGAGGAAGATATATTACGGATATAAGTAAACAATTAGAAAAACATGATACTAACTTAAGAACTTATTTTCAGAAATATGCTAATATTCACTTTACATCGCGCAATTTGCGCAGTAGATGGTAGTCTAGCACCGTTTAGACTGAGAAAAGAAGAAATGTGTACAAACCTTCTATCTAAGGAAAAATGCATCCCGATCAAGTCTGGTAGAACATCAAGAAAACTGGCTACTGAAACAGATGGTTTTCTACTTACTATTTAGGATAAAATAATTCTAATCTTAAATTACTTAAAGGTGCAAGACGATAAATGGCGGGATGAATGTCAAGTCCAAGATACCATTAAACATATTACTGGGCTGCCAGGCATTTGCTGCAACTAAATATAAGGAATTGTATGACTTTGAACTGAAGAGGAAGAGAGTAGCTAAAACACTGGAACTTTCCCAAAACCAACCATCTCCTTTGTTATCATTATATCCCTGACTGGCCAAACAAAGTTACATAATAAGCCATATCTCATATCAGTAAATAAACTATCTGGATAAACAACGATTATATTGATGAATATTTGGGGAAACTTTTCCATGACCTTAGAACAAAACAAGAGCCCACCATTGAAGAAAATTCAGGTCCCGAAATCCTACCAGAAGAAATAACGTCAGCCGTCAGACAAATGAAGGATGGAAAGGCACCGGGACTTGATGAAATCTTGCACAACTGCTGAAGCTATTAGATGCAGAACAAATAAAAATAATAACTGAAATATACAAGGCAGGAAAAATACCAGTAGAGTGGCTCAAATCGGAGTTCGTACCATTGCCCAGAAAACCAGGAGAAAAAGTTTGTGAAGACTATAGGATCATAAGCTTAATGAGCCATCTGCTGAAGCTGTTTTTAAAAGTCATCCACAAAAGAATTTACCGGAAATGCGAGGAACAAATTGCACCCAATCAGTTTGGATTTGTGAACGCCGTTGGTACGAGGGAAGCTTTATTTAGCGTGCAGGTATTGTTTCAGAAATGTAGAGATGTCAGTTGTAATGTTTTTGCATGCCTGATTGACTACAAGAAGGCTTTCGATAGAGTCAGGCATGAACAAATGATGGAAGTGCTGAAGAGGACAGGGATTGACGGAAGAGACTTAAAAATAATAGCTAACCTGTATTGGAATCAATCAGCGGTGCTCCGAATAGATGGAGAATATACAGATCAGGTCAAAATCTTAAGGGGAGTGAGACAGGGGTGCATAGTTTCACCATTGATATTCAATCTGCACTCGGAGCACATTTTTGAAGAGGCTCTAAAAGATATTGATGAAGGCATCTCAATAAATGGAGTCAAGCTCAATAACCTGCGGTATGCAAATGATCCAATAGTGTTTTCCAATACCATAGAAGGGCTGCAAAACTTAATGAACAAAATAACGGAAACAAGTAGAACATATGGACTGGATATAAACACCCGCAAAACCAAGCTAATGATCATCATCAAGGAAAACATAACTGGAGCAAATCTGTATGTGAACCAAATTAAACGTGTCTTACAGTATAACTACTTGGGAACTATAATCAATGAGTCGTGGGACAATACCAAGAGATTAAATATGGCATCGGAAAGGCAAAAAGTGCATTCTTGACTATGAGCTCTGTTTCAAGAGCCATGACCTTACCCTAGAAACAAAAATATGGTCCCTTAAATGTAACGTGTACTCAGTGCTTCTGTACGGAGTAGAAACGTGGACATTGAAGGCGGAATCTCTATCTAAACTTCAGGTTTTGAGCTATGGTTATACAGACGGATCCTGAAGATACCATGGACAGACAAAGTCAGACAGACAAAATGAGAAATCAAGGCAGATACGAGCTACTCCAATGCATTTTGCAAGGTAAAATTGAAAGAAAGCTAACCTAAGATCATGGCATAGAAAGACCTAAATACAGCTATTTCGTATAGCAACCAACAAATTCATCATAGCCAGAATGATCTCCAACATTCGGAACGGACAGGCACTCTAAGAAGAAGATATCGATGTGGCATTACCTTTCAACAATAATCTGCGAGTTAAATATAACGAAAAAGCTGCCTAGTATAGAGATCTTGAAATATAAATAGGAAGACATTTAGGGATTGTAAATAGCGATGCTGCCTGCGACGCGACGTCCAGATGCGTCAGAAAATTTGTGTGATATACTCCAGCATATCAGGCCATCTAAGTGTGCGTTCATAACGAGACGCAGACCCTCGGTCGGACCATAGGATGGTATCATAGTATCATCGCCAACTAAAATAAATGCATTATTTTAAAAATTCCATCGTTTACCGTCAAAGCGCAACGTCAGCTTCGAGCAAGGTATCGGACCATGGACTTGGACCATAGTCTTCCAGCTTAGTATTTTTTCGATTCTCGTCCCTAGTACTCTACGACCGACACTACGAGGTGCCGAACAACGAGCCTCGCTGCGACCATCGTATCGATGTCAGGTAAAATAAATGCATTTTATTTTAAATTCGAGCGTTCACTGTCAGTGCTATGCTCTAGGCGAGGATACGATGCGATGGTCTCCGTAATGAACGCACCCTTAGGCTACTTAATACAGACAGTCCCCAAAGCTCAATTTGCTACCTTAGGTATCTGGGATGAGTGATTTTTTCCTTTATAGGGAGTGATAGCTGTATGAATTTTTTTTTCCTGGCAGTGGCAAAGCCAAAAGGCCAGAGCCGTATCTAGAAAAATCTTAAAATACAAATAAGGAGCCTCGAACCTTATCGAGAACATCAAAAAGCTTGGTCTTGATGAATATTCGTAGCAAAATAAATTCATAGGCGATAATTTAGCATAATTATGCATATACAGTGGTGTTAAAAAGTTCTGCATCACCTTACCAAATACATGAAAATATCAGTTTAAGGCATTTACCTTAAATATTTTTTAACCATTTACTATCTACATCAAACAAGCACTTAAACACAATATTATAAAATGGAAACACAGCAAAAGTTTTTTCTCACAGTGGAAGTGCACACGCTTACACCTGTAGATTCAGACCACAGCTTCGTCAATTGGGTGGAATTAAGGCTTCTGTATGCTAAAATTGTTCTTCTTAAGGCAGCGTCATCCCGAACAGAAGTTTTCTTTGGTCGGTCACTACGCGGTCTGTCGTCGATTTTTTCTTGTTCAGCATACTTCTTAATGACTCTAATTACTGTAGATTGATTAACGTTTACTGCGGATGCTTTTCGTCCGATAATTCGGATGCTTTCGTTTCGATAATTTAGTTTGTTTGGTCTGGAATGACATTTTGACCTTTTTATCAAAAATCAAAGAGCGAATAAATGTGATAGGGTAACTACAGTGTTTATATAGTCAAAATATGTGGCAAATTTGTCATTAAGATTCAATTTAATAGTACTTTAACGACTTAATAATCACCTCATAATTTTCTCGGATTATGGGAAATCCATTCAATCAGATTCTTTTAATCTCTTCTGTAGAATTTTGAGCTAGTAATTAAAAAAACATAAGTAAGTATACCGATAATGCTAATTACAAGCACAAACTTTTAAAATGAAAATCTCAAAAACTATAAGGCGCTTAGGTGATGCAGGACTGTTTAAACACCACTGTGTTTTTTGTGTAAGTTTGGTTTCCTGTTTTTATTTATATTTTATTGGTAAGTATATTGTTACATTGTGTAGTACAATAATTTTAATGCAATGTTTTAGCTAAATGCAACCCTGCATTATCTTGGAATCTAAAATAATAATGTTATGAGATCTGGCCTATTATTATGCAACTAGCTAGTCTGTCAGCAAATGAAGCTTATTAAAACACACTAACAGGGACATATATTAGGGGAGCCAGTTCATCTGGAGAAGTTTATTGTCGAGCTTATGATACTTTTGAGTACTATTTTGCCTATTGAGTCGTCCCGCTCCTTATATCCAGTTGCAACAAATGCCTGGCAGTCCCCCGTAAAGTTTATTGGACTTAATATACCCATCGGCATTTATCGTTTTGCACCTGAGGATCTTTGATAATCTGTTTCACGTATGTTTTATCCAAATTACGTAATCCTGTTTAGAGGCAGAAATAACGAAAGCCTCCTTTTCGAGATGCGGTTTCTCCATGCAGAAGCGCATTTTTGTTCTATAGGTAGATTGGTGTGGGTTTTTGTTCCCTCAGTTAACCTTATTTTTACTATTATTATGATGTTTTAAATCCCGATGGAAGATAACTATCGCGCACTATCGACTTTTAAATTTTTCAAATATGTTTACTATATGATTTTACAATTAGGCAATAAATGTCAACGTTTGATGTTTATAATTTTAATTATGGTAGTTATTTTTTATTTTACTCTACCGACTTCCGTAATTTCTTTCATAATCTCCTTTAAAAATACACAACCAGTTAGTTTTATATATGTAAATGTACAAGGACGATTTTGATTTGATAAATTGCGTTGCCTTCAACTACATATTACCACTCGCGTTAATAATATATTTTATATTGACAGCTGGAGCAGCCTATTTCTTATTTATTGCATGTTGGGCAATTAAGAGATTGTGATCTTATTCCCTGTCGAAATCGGTTCCATAATGACGGCCAAGCTGAGAAAGTTGTTTGATAGATTCCATGTCTACAAAAAAAAAAATAAGCATTACATGTATGACGGAAGTTCAAAACTTAACAGTAGCATAAAGAAAGAAAAAATAGTGAAATTATGGTGATAAAGTTCCAGTATATCAGTTACAATAAAATATACCAAAAAACGTTAGAATACTTGGACAAATTGGGGTTAAATGCCCAATTTGTTGATAAATAGATTCATCCCAATGACCTTTGTGAATTGTAATTATTTACCAACGATTTTGTTATATCAGTATCAGTACAATATCAGTATTAAAATAATAGATGAGTTGTTTAAGTACAGGTTTAATTATCCCAAAACGACATATATATATATATATATATATATATATATATATATATATATATATATATATATATATATATATATATATATATTTATATTTATATATTTATATATATTTATATATATATATTTATATATATTTATATATATTTAGATATATTTAGATATATTTAGATATATATATATATATATATATATATATATATATATATATATATATATATATTTAGATATATACCGTGATGAGTGCCTTACCACCCGGCAAAATAGCGGAAAGGATAGAAGACAGATTAAGTTGTGAGATAGTACGAGATAAAGCTAGTTCTTAGGCTATTTGACTTCAATCATAATTATACGGATGACCTCGAAAATATTTTATTTTAATAATATCTGATGTTAGAATAAATCATTGAATAAATTAAGATATATTATAGTAAAAAACATTAAATAGTAGCGACTTTAAATTATAAATCTTTAAGTTTATTTAATAATAAAAATAACTCAACTGAAATATTTGACTAGACTAAATGTAGGTATGTTCGGTCCGAAAACAATTATTGTGTGTGGAATTTGTGTAATAGTTAGAGACGTGGTCTATTGACAAGAAGATTGGGGTTCAATTCACACCAAGGATAAAATTTTTGTTTTACTCAATCAAAATAATAAAAAATATGATACATATTAGGTAACAAGTTTTCGAAAAATTCATTATTTACAATTTATTCTTATTCCAATGTTATAAAATAGAAATACAAAATAATTCAAATTCAATTCCAGTTTTACAGTCTTCAGTTGTAAATGCAAAATAATCCGGTGAAGACTGTTTAATGTCAAATCCATCACTAAATTCTCAGTGTTAATATCAATTCCTCTGTACAGGTAATGATTTTCAAAACAATTGAAAACATTGGAATGGATGCGCGCTAACAGCTGCCTGCTTTACAGTTAACCAAATCATCAAGCCTTCAGCCATCAAAAATAATACCATATAGAGAAGTGTTTTTGCACGGTAAACAGAAACTTTTTATTGAAAAAACAATGAAAATGGTTTTAACGGTCGAGGAAAAAGGGCAAATTGTTGTCTGGCATGTGAATGGATTATCAGACAACACGATTAGACAACAATTTGTAAATATGTTTCCAAATAGGCCGACTCCAGCACGATCAACAATTCAATCTATTATACGTAATTTTTTTACATATGGATCCGTGTTCGCCCCAAGAGGAGTTCGTAGACGAAGGGAGGTAAATCCAGATTTGGAACTAAGGGACACTTTGATTTGTGCAAGTATTGAGCAAAATCCTACCCAATCAACATCTCGTCTCGGAGAACAATATGGAATTTCAAGATTTAGAGTAGGTAAAATTTTGAAAAGATATGGATACCGTCCCTATAAACTTCATAAATCCAACGAACAATTCCCTGGGATCAATATAGACGTTTAGAATTTTGTCAAACTGCAATGGAAATGTCACATCAAGATGAACATTTTTTAGAGAACGTTTTGTTCACCGATGAACGTCGTTTTCATTGCATGGCCGTCACAATTCAATGAATGCTCGGTATTGGTCTCGAGGAAATCCTCGTCAGATTTATGTCGCTCGTACCCAGCGTCCTTGAAAAGTAAATGTTTGGGGAAGCATAATAGGGAATCATGTCTATGGTCCATTTTTTATAGACGGTATGTTGACTGGGCGGAAATACTTGGAACTTCTGCAAAATCAAATTGTCCCAGCCCTTCGTAATTTACCAATACCTTTCGATTCCATAGGGTTTCAACACGATGGTTGTCCTGCACATAATTCTCGCATTGTCAGTGAATATCTTAGTGCGACTTTTTCTAATCGATTGATTAGTGACCACGGAGATATTTTTTGGCCTGCAAGATCACCTGATCTTGCACCTTGTGATTTTTTTTATGTGGGGATATATCAAGTCCAAACTATATGAAATTGAAGACGATGGGCCTAATTCTCTCCAAGAATTAAGAGAAAAGATCTCTGATTCAATGAGAGGTATTAGTCCAAAAACATTAACTAATGTTAGACGAAACTTTTATAATAGATTGGGTTATTGTTCTGCTGCTAATGGAGGCTTATTCGAACATTTTTTGTAAATACATTTCATTCAGGTTTATTTAGAATATTTTTATAGAATTTCTACCTATTTAAACATTTTTTGTAAGTACATTTATTTAGAACGTTCTTTTATGTTTGAAGAATTTTTACTATATTTTCGAAAGTACGACATTGTTTTTTCAATAAGATTTTCGTGTTTTACTGTAAACACTTCTAATAAAGACTGAAATAAATGTTTATTGATTTAAAGCAAAACGATATAATATCTGCATAATTTCAAATTTTAAAAAAGTAAAACCTTCATGTTGGATTTGAACCCTGAGCGCCTGGATGAGAACATTGTGCCTTGAACTCTGATTCATCAGACTTTTATAATTAATTAGTGACAGTTTGGGTTATTGTTCTGCTGCTAATCAAGGCTTATTTGAACATATTGTAAATACGTTTATTTACAATATTTTTTTTTATTTTTGTAGAATTTTTAATTATTTAAACATTCTTTAAACGTTCCTTTAACCCATGAAGGACGAAGTTTTCGAAAATCTTTATTTTACATAAATAATACAAATAACTCTTATGAATGGACAAAACTTACTTAGAAAAAGACAAAAATAATTATTAAATATATTAAAACCTAAAAATATTGCCTGTTGCCAAATGGCAACGCTAGGTTCCTATGGCTACATTAACCGAATGAAATAAAAGTAAAAAATATTCTATGAAATTGAGAGATAATCGGCAAAAAACTTTCTATAGCTGTGTATGAAATTTAACATTACACTTTGTGCACAAACCTACTTCACATTTGGCGCATCTTGTTCTCATGATCGACCTGCATTCTTCACCTGCACACCTAATTTTCTTTTTATTTGGTACTGGTTCCAGTAAATGCCCAACTCCATCGTATCTAATATCATCAGATACTCTACGAAAGGAACGACTTGAGAGTGAACTAGACGGTCGGCCACCTTGTTTTGCAGGCACTCCGTATTTGGTCAGATAGGCTTGCACAATTTCAGGCCTAAACTCTAACTGTGTCAACTTGTTGCCGGATTTTTTATGTAGCACCCACGCATTTTGTATAGTCGCATCTAGCATCCAGGTAATCAAGCTCCAGTACCATTTTTTTGCCCTCATTCCTATTCTAAAGCGGTTTATATTTTCGTCCATTAGGTCGGTGCCCCCCATTGCATTATTATATTTACCAATCAGGCATGGACTTTGAACCTGGATGATTTTCTTTTCAGCTTGTGAATATCTTTTCACGAGCGATTGTGGTTCCACCCCATAACATGTTGACGCTACACTTACGACGCTGTTATCCAACCATCTTACAACTATAATACCAGTTTCTCTCTCGAGAATCGACTCTACATCACCCCTTTTGCGTTTCTGCATATTAGCTTTCGATTCTATAGGGCAGTTTTTGGGAATGCGATTTTCCCGTATTGTTCCGGTAAGGCTATAGCTACGATCCTTTATATGTTTCAAAAGGTGGAGGCTCGTAAATAAATTGTCGCAGAAAAATTTGTAGGGTAATCTTGATTTATCATTGGGCAGTTCATCGAGCATTGTGACGAATGGAGCCACACATGCTCCAAAAACTTTATAATAATGATTATTTGCTTTGGGATCGGTTCCTTGGTACATGTTGAAGCTTACAAGATACCCACTTTTAGTGTTGAGGCACCAAACTTTGTATCCGAAACGAATCGGCTTTCCTTTTATGAACTGTTTACATGAGTGGCGTCCAAAGTATTTCACCATAGATTCGTCGTAATTTAATTCGCCTTCAGGGACGTAATATTCTTTATATTTTTTCTGTAAATAGTCAGCTAAGGGTCTGATCTTGTAATATTTGTCCCTTTCATCGATGGCTTCATTATTTGCAAGGTGGAAAAAACGCCAAATTGTAAGGAACCGATCTCTTCGCATAGCGTTCATGACCATTGCATTACCCATATCGCCTTTCGTATCCCAGTAAAAATTTTTTCCCGGGAGCCAATTATACCCCGATAGAATCAAAATGGCAAAGAAACACCTCATTTCTCCTGCGGAAATTTTGGGGTCGGGAAAGTTCTTCTGTAGTGCATAACTCGTGCATTGGTTGAGAATGTAACTAATTATATCCTCGTCGAAAAATAATTCGAACATCTCGACAGGTGTCAACGTATTGAATGGTTCGTAGCTATATTCTGGGAAACTAGCGGCATTGTCGACCAAATCACCCGTTATCCAATTTAGGGACTCGTATTTAATTTTCTTCACTTGAGAGGTAGTTTGTGGGATGAAACTTCCGCTGCTTTCCTGGGAAATATCCATCCTTGAACTGCATCTTCTTCGATGTCGTCATCCTCCTTGTCTGCTTCTTCGCCATACATTTGCACCTCAACATTTGCTTCCAGCTGTTTTCTAGACAGATTGTCGATGAATCCTCCCCCATCCTCCTCGCCAGAATCTTCATCAGTGAGGTCTCCAATATTTGGGGGCTCAACATAAATATTTCTAACGTTGACGTCATCTTCGTAAACCATGTTTAAAGCTTCTTGTAGAGAGAAACCCCGCCTGAAAAAACAAGATGCCTGTAGATACTAGCGTTGCCTATGGCAACGCGATGAATAAAAACAAAATATTGTAAAAGATCGCTTTTTTTCAAGGGTTGTCAAATATTCACAGATCTTATACTTACACAAATCTTATATCCATTTTTACAACTATCAAAAACGGTGACTATAAAATCTCACAAACACCAACGAATTAAGTTTTTGTTAGGTGTATATCTTCAAATCACTTATTTTCTGCAGACCGGCACGTTCTTGGAAACAAAACAAACTAACATAACCTCAAAATAATAAGATTCGTACGTCAATACCAGTGTTGCCATATGGCAACTCCAGTCCTTCATGGGTTAATTTTGAAGAATTTTTACTTTATTTTTAAAAGTACGACGATACTGTTTTTTCAATAAGATATTTATGTTTAACTTTAAACACTTCTAATACTAGTAACGACTGACATAAATGTTTAGTGATTCAAAGCAAAACGATCTCTGCATAATTTCAAATTATTAAAAAAAAAAATAGAAAACCACATGTGGGTTTTGAACTCTAATCGTCTGCAACGTCTGTGTCGCAGTGTCGAATTCTTACCACTAATCCACAAAGAATTGATAATTATTTCGTGACAAGGGTGTATGAAACTCGTCAAATGATAGTAGAAATTATTCTTGGTTCATAATTTAAAACTTTAGATTAAATAATCATGTAAATAATTTCAAGTAAGTGATGTCATTAATGAAAAGTAAAAAAAGAATGGGACCTAATACTGAACCTTGCAGTACTCCACACTCAATGTCTTTACAACTAGAGTCGGTGTCTTTTATTCTAACCAATTGTTTCCTACCTACCAAGTAAGTTTTGAACCATTTCAAAGACACCCCGAATTCCATAGAAAGTTAATTTTTTTAATAGAATGTCGTGATTTACGCCAACGGCTTTGGAATAGTCGCAGAAAACGGTGGCGGAGGAGAGGTTACTATTTAGTGATAGATATACCTCATCTAACACAGAAAACATGGCATCACTAGTACATTTATTAGATAAAAAGCCGAACTGATTTTGCGATAAAATATTATGTTTAAGGAGAAAGGGCATAAGTCGAACTTTTATAAGCCTTTCAATAATAAGCTCTCGTAAGAGATCATTGACTCTAAACTCGTCTGATTCCATATTATTCTGTTCTTACTCTGTGTCTTGTGTTCTTGTATAGGCTCTTAATAGCTTTTCTGAGTTTGCTGTCTACTTCTCTGTTCCTTAGGCTTTTGTCTATTTCGGTTCGCGGGGTTCTATCAAATACTTTTCGAGGTCTATGAAGGGTTGGTATAGTTCCGTGCATTTTGTATTAGCTGCTTGAGTGTAAAAATATGGTCATGGATGCTTCTTCCCTTCCTGAAACCGCTCTGTGACTGCTCCAGCTTATGGTCTACTTCTTGTAGTAGTCTTTTCTCCAGTACTCGTTCGAAAACTTTGGAAGGGATACTCAGGAGGTTATACCTCTGTAGTTAGTGCAGTCTCGTCTGTCACCTTTTTTGAAAATGGGTAGAATAACGCCCACATCCCAGTCTTTTGTGATCTTGCTTTCATTCCATGCTTTATTGCAAACTTTTCTAAGCATTTCATTTCCATTTTCTCCCATATTTTTTAGCATTTCCGCAGTTATTTTATCATGGCCAGATGCCTTTCCTCTTTTGAGCCTGAATATTATTTCTCTTATTTCCTCTTTGTTATTTCGTTTTGATTTGGGTTCTCATGTGGGTTTTCTTCAGTGTTATCTATTTCATTATTAGAGTCTTGTTTAGTCAGGAGGTTTTCGAAATATTCTCTCCACCTGTTCATAATACTTTCGTTCTCGCAGAAGATGTTGCCATTCCATATTTTTAATTTGTTTTGGTGTTTGTTGTTTGTTCTCTGTTCTCAGGCTTCTCAGAGTTTTGTAAAATAATTTTTGGTTAGTGTGGTAGTCTTTCTCCAGCTTATTCCCAAAATCCTCCCAGCTCTTCTTTTTTGCTTCAATCACCATGTCTTTTACTTTTGCCCTCTGTTGCTTATATTTTTGATAGCTTTCTGCATTCTGGTTCCCTAGATATTTCTTCCACGCTAACTTCTTGGATTTGACCTCTTCTTTTATTTCATTACTCCACCAATTCGTACATTGTCTGTTTTTATTGATTTTAGCCATTCCGCAGATTTGCTTGTCCCCATCTAGGAGAGATTCTTTAAGTTTTTGCCAAGTTTCTTCTAAGCCATAGTTCTGGTTTAAGTGCCTTTGTAGACTATTGTTCACATAGTTTTTGTATTTTTGTGCTAGTTTCTTATCTGCTAACTTGTATGACCTAATAACTGCGTTGGTGAGGTTTCTTCGGGTTTTGTCTCTTTTTCTTGGTACCTTCTGTGTGCGTTTTTGTTCCACACCGATACTAGTTCGGGATACTACCAGGTTATGGTCGCTATATATTTCTGCACCCCTTCTGACTCTGACATCTTTGATACATTGTCTTAAGGGTCTGTTTACCAATACATAGTCAATAATGGACTTTTCTCCTCTACTCTTGACTTCTCTGGTATATTTGTGCACATCTTTATGTTGGAAAAATAAATTCATAATTATCAGGTTATTCTCTCTACAAAAGTCTATAATTCGTTGACCATTATTGTTTCTTACTTGCTCTCCGTGTTGTCCTAGTACATCCGAGGATTCTTGGTCTTTTACGCCTACTCTACCATCGCCAATTATTATTATGTTGCCTTCTGCGCTATCTATGATCTCTGTCGCCTTTTCCCAAAAAATGTCCTTGGTGTTCGCTCTTTCGGTATCATTTGGTCCATATATAACAAAGATGTTGACTAGTTTCTTCTCTTCGGTTATCATCCTAATTTTCAGGATCCTTTCGGTGAGACATTCCCAATCTTTAATGCTACTAGTTAAGTTTCTATTGATGAGACAACCAACTACTTCACGAGCTCTTTCTGACAGGGGTGCTCCACTGAGTATTAAAAAATGACCATTTTCCAGAAACTGTGTGCTCTTACCTTTTCTTTTTATCTCTGTAATTCCTAGTATGTCTATTTTTGCCTTAGCAAATTCTTCTACAAGTTCAGCCTCCTTGTCTTTGAGACCTCTTACGTTTTATGTTCCTATGGTCCATCCTTCAGGTATTCTGGTTTTTTCAGTTGCCGTTGTTTTCACACTTTTAATCTCATTGATTGCAGTTGCTTTGTGAATTTGCATCTTTCTTCTTATTTAAGTTTCCATACTGGTCTTTGTATAGTGCTTTACTGCTACTCATGTCGTTGTTCATTGCCTGTTTCGTCATCGTTTTTCCATTGCCCTTTTTTATGTTTTTTACTTTGTCTATCTTATTTTCTTTATTATTCCATTTCCATTCTTCCTTATTTACCCACAATTTATTTGTGCCAATCTTTACGTCGTTACCTTTATCTCTCTCTTCTCGTGCAATAATTCTTATATTTTTTGTATTTCCCTTTCTTTCATTGTGGTGTCGTTGTTGATATATATTTTTTCTTCCTTGTTGTTTTTTAGCTTGGACTTGTTCTTCATGACTTTCGATTTTTTCTTCCTGATCTTCTAGTTCGATCAGGTAGGTTTTTGTTCCCAACTTGTATGCATCTTTGATTTTGTCCTCAATTCCCATATTTGTTTTGAATATATTCAGCATCATCTCGTTTATTACTCTTTGATCATAGGTATCTATTACTATACCATTCAACAATACATTGTTTTTCCTCCTTTGTTTTTCCATAAATTCCATATTCTCCTTGATTTCTTTCAATTCCTCTTTGATTTGTTGTTTTAGGTCTTTGTTTTCCTTCTTTAACTTTTTATTATCTTCTATGAGCTGTTCTATTGCTTCTTTACTGCTCTTTTGGTCATTCTTTATCTCTGTGACATCTTTTGCCAACTTGTTCATAATTTCAATTATGGAATCTAGTTTTGATTCATGCTTATTCCGTGGTGAGTTTGTTGAGAGCTTTCTATTCTTCGTATGCTCTCTTCTTTCCTCATCTTCGATGTCCTCCTCTCTCATTTTTCTTTTTATTCAGTCGTATGTTGCTGAGCTATCGCTCTCCCAATCTTTTCCTTTCTCCAAAAACTTTTTCATTATTCGGCGCCAGGCACTATTTTCCACCTCAACGGATCAGAAAAAAAAAGTGTCTACCGTTTATTTATTACAACCAGCAAAATATTGTCGCCTGGGATATTTTGCTCACAGTGGCAACGTCGCATAAAAATTGGTGAAGACTTCAGTGAATGTTTTGTTTTTTTATCACACTTATGTGATAAATAATGTCACACTTGTGTCACACCGACACCACGCTGGAAGAGGGCTTCCAGCGTGGTGTCAGTGTATTGGTTCGGATAGGGTTAGATGCGTCGTCCGCCTTGTATTGATATCTCAGGGGTTTCATGGAAGATAGAACCAAAGAACCATGGTAATGACTATTATGGAGGTATGTTTTGAAGTATTTGTATCACCAGGTGAAAAGCTGTTTGCTGTTGTGTAAGAATTTTTAATTTTGATCAGAATGCTAGACCACCGTCTCGGCAATCCAGCCTAGAACTGACCACGCGTCATAGTTTGATTCACGGATGCCAATGAACATAAAATAATCTAAGGAACCGGTTTAGAATAGATGTCTTTCAAAAAAAAAACAAACCATTTTTGTGGTCAGTGCCATGAGTGGAGTACCACATAACTCTTGTGGATCATGTGAGTTTTCGCGCATCTCTTTGATTGATCTTCCATTGGTGTCATTAAAGGCTGGATTACATTTAGGGCCATCCGGAGTGACAGATGTTTTGAAGGTGAGTTGAGAAGGTGTTTTCTGTTTTGTTAGCATTTTCAACTGTCCATGCATCAATGGTTGGTGTTGGTTTTGATAGTATTTATTTCCAGTTTCATATGTGCCAAGTGACAGTTTTATTTTGTTTTGATTAAGGGATCTCAAGAACTTTTGTATTAACGGAGATGTGTCATTTTGTGTTGGATTTTGGTTATAATGTGTTGTGGGAGAAATAGGTGTATGGGAAATGGTCTAGAATAATTGATCACTTCTAGTATGTTCGTGATATCTCTATCGAAAAGGATTTGGGATTCAAGGCTATCTAACTGGGATCGATTTGATATTCAAGAGCCTTTATCTGTTATAATATGTTTGAAAGTATCTTTCTGCAGTCTGCGTTTTTATAATATCTTATTATTTTGCTTCGAAATCGATGAATCGCAAATAAGATGAGAATCACCAAATTGTATATGTTGGGCTAAAGTTTTCCAGAATGATGGCCTCATTAAACTGGAACCACATTCTAGGACGATAGTGGTTACAAATAAAGTTTGTAATAAGACATTATAGTAAAATCCACAAGAAAAATTTAAAATCTAAATGTAAAAAAGTTCTAGATGGCAATTGATTAAACACTGACAAAAAATGTCATTTTAATCAGTTGCCATCTAGAATCCACTCAGAAACATAAATTGTCTCAGGGTCAGCAGCAGCCCCATTGGGACTCTTACGTTGCCATGCAGGGTATCTGTTAAAAACTTTAACATCACACCATATTTTTAACGAAAACGTAACACATATTAATTTTTTCCCATTTTAGGGTTTTTACCTAAATATTTAGTGGGGTGGAATGGGATAGTGATGCGCAACATATAGCCTCTCCTATTCAAATGACAATCTCACCTGCTCGTATGATAATCTAGATCATGGTCACCTGGTGCATCCTGCTAGGTAACTAACGAGGCTCGGACGTCCGTGTGTTTGCTATGATAAGCAACCCATCATTTACTGGCCAACGAGAAAGAGACCAATTGAGAAATTGGTCTCGAAGACGGAAGAACCAAGAGAGTGGCCAACGGCATCAGAATGGAGAAGGCAACGAGAAACCACTGCACTAAAGGTCCCTGATAACATCTCTAGTACAGCTATCATGCCAAACACAACTAAAGTGGAAACAGCTATTAATCATGGAATACGAAAACTAATATTCGGCAGGGGAGAACTAGATCACTGGGCTTCTCAGGTCGTAACCCAGAGAAATCCCTGTGGCAGAATTGGAAAAGTCTCTCTGAAAACTTCAGAGTTGATTATCAAAATATGTACCTGGAATATGAAGACAATGTATCAGGATGGAAAACTCCATAACTCCATTTAAGAAATGACCAGATTTGGAGTAGGTATAATGAGCATAAGCGAAATGAAGTGGCCAGATAGTGGTGCTTGTATTGTTGACAACCATATGGTATACCACTTGGGAAATGATGACGGTCAACATATGTATGGAGTTGGAGTAATCGTATCTCCTCAATTACGTGAATATGTTACAAATGTGATACCTGTTTCTGAAAGATTATTAATAATCCAACTGAATACTACTCCGGTCAAATTAAATGTTTTACGAGTGTATGCCCCAACCAGCGATAAACCAAAAGAAGAGCAATTATACGAGTTGTTGATAAATTCATTTAAACAAATTAAAAAAGAAGATATAATGGGTGACTTGAATGCGAAAATTGGTAAAGGGAAAAGCAGTGAATTAATTGGTGATTTTGGTCTGGTGAAGAGAAATTAAAGGGGAGAAAGATTAAAACTATTTGTAGAGGAAGAAGAATTTACAATACTAAATACGTTCTTCAAACTACCACCAAGACGTTTGTATACTTGGGTCTCTCCGCAAGATCAACCAGGAAACATAATAAGGAATCAAATTGATTACATATTGGTGAACAAGAGATTCTGTAATGGATGCCTTTCAGTTAAAAGTTACCCCGGTGCTGACGTATCGTCAGATCATATTTCTGTTATTGGTAAATTTAGGTTTAGATTTAAAAATGTTACAAAAAAGAATAGCAAGAAAAAATGTGATATGAGAAGACTAAAAGATAAGGAAACAAAGGAGAAGGTCGCACGGATTCTTTGAGAAAAGTTAAGTAACATGGAGCAAACGTATGATCCAGAAGAATCACTCCAGAATACATGTGAAACCTTTAACAAGATCAAAGAAGAACATCTAATAGAAAATAAAGAGAAGAGGAAAAGTTGGATGAATAACAATATACTGCAACTCATGGAAGAAAGAAGAAAATCAAAGAATAACAAAAGAATGTACAAAAATAGACAAATAAGAACCGATATACGAAAGGCCAAAGAAAATTGGTTAAAAACACAGTGTGAAGAGATAGAGTTGTTGGAACAAAAACACGATACATTTAATATGCAAAAAAAGGTAAAACAAACAGCTGGTCTTCAAAAATCCAACACAGCTAGCAAACTGCAAGATCAACAGGGGAACATCATTGCAGATAAAAATCAAGAAATATTCATATGGGCCAAATACATACAAGAACCCTTTGATGATAATAGGTCCGAACGACCTCCGTCCTACATATGTAACGACCACTTACCAAACACATCAGATGAAGTCAAAAAAGCAATATCACAACTAAAAGATGGTAAAGTTCCTGGACCTGACAATGCATATGCTGAAGTCATAAAGCTATTTAACACCGACTGTACTTAACGACTAACAAAAATATTCAATGACATATATTTAAACAGAGTAATACCCAGATCATGGCTGAAGTAAACGTTTATTGCTCTACCAAAGAAAACAAAATCCGTATCCTGCAATGATGTCCGGATCAATAGCTTAATGAGCCACATTTTAAAATAATTTCTAAAAATCATACATCAAACGATATATAGACTATGCGAAGTGTGATGTTGGGTTCTTTCCACTTTAACTCAACTGATTTTCCATGTTAAACTTTCAAAACTACAGATGGAGACTTTTGTATTTTATTTAACAAACTTAACAGTTTTACCCAAATTGGGTTGAAACAATTCCGCGTTACTACACATCAGCAATCTCTACATCTCTCCACTAATTGAATTATGTTCCCTGTTTTATAATATTTCTTAAACATGGACTTCTCTAAACAAGGTCATGTTTGTATACTTCTTCTTCTCATGACGCCGCCTCCTTTCGAAGGTTGGCGATCCAAATGGCAATTGTAGTTTTGGAAACTGCTGCGCGAAAGATTTCTGCGGATGAGCGGTGGAACCATCTCCTCAGGTCTTTCAGACACGAGTACTGGCGTCTTTCTACTGATCTTTTTCCCCGTACTTTTCCTTCCAGTATAACTTGAAGTAATTCATATCTTTCGCCTCTCAACACATGACCCAAGTATTGCATTTTCCTCTCTTTGATTATTCTTAGTAATTTTTTTTGTTCACACATGCGACGAAGTACCTCAACATTAGTAAATCTTTGTACCCATGGAATTCTCAACATGTATACTTAGTTCGCGTAATATAATATTATTTAATAATAATATTTTAGCTAAGGAACACGTTTACAACCTTGATATACTTTCGTGATCCTATGTAGGTAAATAGATCAATTAAATCTATTAAGCTATTCTTACACTTATTAATGAGAGTACGGGTTGGTTTCTCTTACTCTACAAAAGAAAAATTCAGCCGTACACAGTTTGGTTTTCGGAACGCAGTGGGTACGAGAGCTCTTTAGCATAGAAGTGCTATTACAACGATGTAGAGATGTGAATTGCGATATTTATGCATGCTTCATTGATTACCATAAACCATTTGATACAGTAAAACACGACAAGCTGATGGAGATATAAACAATATTGGAATAAACACCTGTGATCTAAGAATTATTAGCAATCTTTACTGGAATCAAATATCGTCTATATGTAGAGAGGCAGGAGAATCCGATGATATCAAATCAAATGTGGGGTACAACAGGGACTATCACCCTTTCTGTTTAACATAATATGCTCTAAGGAAATCTTTCAAGAAGCAGTAGAAAATGTTGAAGACGGAATTCGAATTAACGGACAATGTATCAATAACATCAGATACGCGGATGACACGGTGGTATTCGCTGATAGTAATGAAGACTTCCAGGAGCTAATGAATAGAATCACAAAAGTGAGTCAGAGATATAGACTTTCACTGAACATTAAGAAAACAAAATGTATGATGATCTCTAAGAAGGAACAGCAAATTGAAAGAATCAGTGTGAATGGTCAACCAATAGAAAGAGTAAAAACATACACCTACCTTGATACGAACGTCAGTGAAAATTGGGACCATTCCCTAGAAATAAAATCTAGGATAGAGAAAGCAAGATCTGCATTTCAAAAAATGGCTAAGCTATTCAAATGCAACGATTTATCAGTACCCATAAAAATCAAGTTACTACGATGTTATATCTTTCCTATACTGTTGTACGGAGTTGAGATGTGGACTCTCAGAGGCAACCTGTAAGAAAATTGATGCTTTCGAAATGTGGAATCGTAGAATACTGAAGATATCATATACCGACCACGTAGGTACCATATCCTATACCACCTTACTAACCAGGACGTTTTATTAAGAATGCAAAAAAGAAAACAGTTGTTAACCACAATAAAAACAGCCAAAATTAAATACGTCGGTCACATCATGAGGAACAGTGAAAGATATGGGTTGGTGCAATTAATTCTTCAAGGAAAAGTAGAAGGAAAACGAGGACTAGAAGGGCGAAGAATTTCCTGGCTGAAAAATCTACGTACGTCGTTCAACACAACAACCACAAATCTTTTCAGAGACGCAGTTTGCAAAATACAGACTGCCATGATGGTCGCCAATATCCGAAAAGGATAGGCACTACAAGAACAAGAATTTAGTGACTTGACTCATGTTCACCTGGTAATACATTCATGATGGACTTTTTAGTTCAAAAACATTCTGTGATGTAGCCCGAGAGGGTCTATTTAATTATATACCTTTTATAAAGGATTTTTAAATAAAACTTTTACATTATAGTGTCTAGTTGTTCCTTACATTAATATCATATTGTGTGAGAATAATTTAATAAAATATTTGATAAAGATGTCGTTACCCTGAGATATTTGATAGCGAGGATGATGGATTGTGGAGTATCGTACGACGGATGGATTTGTTTTTGAAAGGGCTTCGATGAGAGGTAGGATTTGATGTTGTGTTTTTCAAGGATTTGTTTAATGAAGGAGCGTTTTCTCGTGATGCTCTGTTAATTTACCCCATCTATTTGTCAGTGTTTATTGAGGGGGAAGAGAATTGTCGTCTTGTTGCTGTGAGCAGCGAGCATAGTCTTACGACAGAACATGAGTTTGCAGGAGAGTTGGTAGTGTCAAGCATGTGGCATTTGAAAATTCTTTGGATATGTATTGAAATCCCCTCATATTTGTTAAAATATCAAAGAAAAATCTTAGTGTATTTCTGTTTCCTTTCGTACACGTTAAAACACCGAATCTTTCAACTTCCTTTTATTTGCGTCGCTAGAGTTAAACCATTAAACCATTTTATAGTTTGTTTATATTTCACAAGATGCGTATTTTGTCGGTATTCTTTGATCGAAGCCTCTTTGAGGATATTTTGCGTTCCCGTTACCGTTGTAAGTGTTTTGTTTATACCAAGATTGTGAGAATGAATTTTAAAAATAATTGCTCACTTTCGCTCAGGCCGGCCGCTGTTAAAGGCGTGTTTAGTTTTATTGGAGTCCGAATTTATTTTATATAAATAAAATAATATATAATATAGTATAAAGTGACAGTAGCAGTTAAATGTGTAGTATTGAGCAGTCAATAGTTATAGTTTAAGTGAAGTTCCAGAAGGTGAGGAACAAGAATCGTTGTTTCCATCTTCGTTTTGTTTCTCCCTGGTTGTCATCCCAGGCTTTTTAGCAGTTCGGAGATGAATTTGTTCCTGTTAAGAGATTTCCAATCCAGTTTCAACCCTCAAAAACTTTGGTGCTTTTTTCTGGTGAAATCAGGTAACTTTTTTTGTGTTAAATTTTAAAGTCAAGATAGACATTTAAAAAAAAAATAAAAATTGCTTTCATTATTTAAAAAGATAATTTTAATTTGTAATAATTTTTTATTTGCCAGAGTTTATAGACCAGTAACATTTGTAAGTTATGTAGCAATTCCCACTTGTAAACGAATAGGACATAATTATGTAAGTTTTTTTTCTTTATTATTTTGTTATGGTATGAATCTCTGTAACTAATATAGTATTTTTTGTGCCATCTGTATTTTTGTAACTGTTTGTGGTGATAATAAATGTTTTATTTATTTCTTTGAACCATTTTGGCTTTTTATTTTAGAAAAGTCTCCAAACAATTTTTGTATTTTTAATAATTATTTCAATAGTTACAACTAGTTGTTGTAATCGTTATAATTCGGTACCTCGAAGCGGAGTCCATTTTAAATTGCTAGAGGCTAGAGGTCCTTACTGTTGTTTTTTTGTTTCATTTTGTTGTAGTTCCCCAATCCAACCCCCTTGCCATTCAACTTATCCACGACCCAGCTCTCCAAACAGACCCTGAGTGCTGTTCGTACAGTTTTTTTGCTTGGCCTGTCTCTACCCCCAATAGTTTCTGTCCCCAAATTTCAACCCCCATAATTATACCCTATGTGGTAGGCAAAATATTTCGGTACAAGCACTAGTTGCGATGGTCATAGAATAGGTTAATTAGTATTAAGGTAGTGAGTTGTACCAGTTTTCATGTCTGACAAAATTTATAGAGTGGGATGCATGGAATGTGATGCTGAATTGAGACGGGTTGGGTTTCTTGAGAAGCCTTTGATGTCTTCTTTGAAACTTAGCTGAATCAACCGCATGCTCGCCACTACAATTGGGACACCTAGGTTTCTGGGGTGTGGGGTAGTTGGAAAATTTGCGATATTGCCACCAGGTAGGGCATTGGAACTGCCTTTCGGGGTGTATCTATTCTGGTAGCATTTAACACAGTACAAGCGGATAGGAGGGATGTGAATGGGTTAAGAGGGAGCTCCGCTTTAGATGGTGACATCCAAATATATGCCTCGCCTTACCATCTTTTGAATTTTAGTTCACTCGATATAAGATGTGTTATTTACTGCGATTATCTTCCATAACCTGATTATAGGAAGTCCATCTTGCAGTGCAGTTTTGAGTTCATCACCTTTGTAAGTATTTACGACTTACTTTAGTAACACCATGCACATAGTTATGATATTCGGTGCGCACTACTATTTATGATGTAGGTATTTCTACAAAGATTTGCGAGGCAAAATTTTCAGAGAAAAGTTGATACAACAACGCTTATTTAAAAGGCGGTATATAGCTAGAATATGCTAAATATAACGAGAAATCCACTAATAATACAGATATAAATAATATGCCATGGTAAGTCAACACGTAATTTCGTGAGAAAATTTATAGGAACCAGAGCGGGTAAAATACTAGAAAATGGCAACAATGTTAGAGTGGTCACTACTTTATTGAACAGTAGCGTAGATATCTAATTTTAAATTAAATAAAAGTTTTTATTTTTATTTAATTTTATTTAAGAAAAAGTTTCATTTTCTATAAAGTTTAAATAAAAAATATTGGTGTTGTTAACTTCTGTGATATATCTAGGAAGTGATAACACTAACCGACTCGACTAAACAGAACTTATTGTAAAATAATAATACCTATAAAAAATTGTTAATAAAAGTAATTATCACATATAATTAAACAAATTTTTTATGTACAAGTATTTTAGTATTCAAACGTTTTAATAACACAACTGCTCATAAGTTTTAAAACTTATGATCACATTTTATCCCTGATAAGTTAGTTATTGTAATAAAAAAATAGAGAATTCATTTTTTAAATTATTTACAGGGTATTCTATTAACAACTTTGGTTTGACACCGTGTGAGAGAAGACTTAGTACCTCAATAATTTAAAAATAGGTAAGAGGTCTAAAACTTTTATTAACATCTTTTTTTATATATCTAGTAGGTATTTTATAATAACCTAACCTGTACTTTGACTATTTTAAATTAAATAATGTTGTACGTTTTTGTTCTATCATGAAGTGTATTTGTACTCTCTTTTCAAAGATATATAAGCAAAACGAGAATATCTACAATTACAATAAAAATAAAAGTTTCAACTAACACCTAGTTGGAAATAAGAACTTACTAATCTACTCAGAATCACTGATATCACTAGTATCAGTTGTATCTTCTAAATTTATAGTTAATTTGGTTAATGCTGGTAAATATTTAACATAGTCATTTTCCACTGCGATTACTTGTTTGATTACATCTCTCCAGTTGGTTGCTGTGATATTTGTAACTTCTCTTCTATTTAACTGGAGATCAGTAGACAAAAATTTAGGAGCCACGTTTCTTCTTCTTCTATTTCCTTCAAGTTGAGTCCATATTAACTCTATTGGGTTCAATTTACAATAGTAAGGAGGAAGTCCAAGCACGGTATGCCCATTACTGCGAGTACAGTTATCAAAAACATATTCCTTCTGGTACTGTCTACTATAAACAAACTCCAACAATTGCTATTTACTATATGATGCCTCAAAGTACAAATCTCTCTCAAATAAAAATTCTTGAATTTGTAATTTGTTTCAAGTAATATTTGGAATTTTCTCATTAATTCATCTTGAATGATATGATACGTTGTCCATGATAATCACACTATATTTAGGTAATCTCGGAAGAAGAGATTCTTCAAACCATGATTCAAAAATTAAACTTTCCATATCCTCATGATAATCTAGAGACGCATCATTAATTTTTTTTGCAGATATTAATAATACATCATCGATCCATCTATTTTGTCCACCGCAGTGTAAAATTATGATTCCCTGTCCTGTCATGAGTATCACACCAGGTCTCATCTAAATAAACAACATTTCATTCCATTTTTGATACTCAGTTATCTATCTGATAGAAATGTTTCTTAAAGAAATAATTATTCTATTGCTTTCCATTAGTGTTTGGCGTTGTCTATAGATTTTAACTTAAAATTATGGGTTTTAAGAAATCATCAAAGTATTGTTGCTGAATATAAGAGAATATCCTTTCGAACCAGTTCACTTCGAAGGCTTTC
This sequence comes from Diabrotica undecimpunctata, assembly GCF_040954645.1. NCBI lineage: Eukaryota > Metazoa > Arthropoda > Insecta > Coleoptera > Chrysomelidae > Diabrotica > Diabrotica undecimpunctata. The sequence continues at coordinate 67,041,903 of NC_092805.1, forward strand.
AATAGTTGGAAAAATATTAGCCGCATCCATTTTGTATATTGTTCTGATTACAGGTTCCTTTAGGTGCGGTTCTATTTGTGTGAATTTGCACAATCCTTAATCTTCTGTCTAGAAGAAGATGTTTCTCCTATAGTCTTGTAGCAAGTTGCTTTCGACACTCTGATAAACATGTTTCTACAATTGCTTCTGATTTAGACAATTTAGAACACAATCCTTCATAAACGTGTTTCAGCATATGTTTGGGATCATCAGAGAGGTATTGAAAATGTCGCTTACATTTTACTACACTGTTTTGTAAAAATATTCCAATTGATTAGAGGGTTCCACTGGCTCTTCAGCTGCAAAATTATTATCACACCACGGGTGTGATAATAATTTTATCGGGCCATATTTTAAGTATTTTCGTAAAATTATAAAATTTACTGTTCTTTTACATATTTTTACGTACTTTCTTTCTTTGTGAGTTTTATAAAAACTAACTTCTGTTTTTTTTTCAAAAAAACATTGATAGTTCATTTACAAGATAATTTGTAACAAATAAAGTTCTTTTTTAAAAAGTCAAATACGTGATTAGTGATCTAACAATTGGCGCAAAGTCAGTAGGATCCGGTTAACGTTGCTAGAACACGTGTATACTCACTGGCAGCGGCGGATTCTCATCCCTTAACGCAACAAAGAATCTACGGAAGTCCTCACTCCTGTGACCTACGGAAGGAACACCTAGTGAAGCCCCTGGTAGCCGAGCAGAGAGAACAAGACAACCCTTAAAGAAGAAAGCATCTCCGAACAACCTCACTCCTGTAATCTACGGAAGGAACACCTAGTGAAGCCCCTGGTAGCTGAGCAGAGAGAACAAGGCGTCCCGATGTTCTTCTTTATGTAAGTGGATTTTGAATCATCTCGTTAATAATTTTGTTATAATAATTTACGAAATTGACTATACTGCAAGTCAATTAATTAAGATACATAAAAAAATATATACAAGTTGATTATCTAATATTTGAAATTATTGATATTGACATATTTCTTTCATACTATTTTATACTGATATTTTATTGACATATTTTTTTTTTACTTGCTATATTTTGGTATATTTTCTCTTGATATATTTTTATTTGGTATATTTGATACATTTTTGTTGATATATTATTTGATATTTTTATATTGATACATTTTTGCCCTTTATATACCACCACATTTTTTTTCCCTTACATACTGATACATTTTATATTTCTCCATACTTCTATTTTTCATTTTCGTTTAAAAATATCTCGAAAAATGCCTGAGACACGTTCCCAGACTCAACAAGAAATCGAACCATACAAGCTTTCGGAAATATTTTCTATTATCCCAGAATTTGAAGGCGATCCGATTTCTCTTTCTACATTTTTAGATGCGTGCGACTGTGCTTTTAAAATGACCACAGGCGATCAGCGCGTTCTATTAACGATTCACGTAAAAAATAAACTCAAAGGTAAAGCTGCACAGCTTATTAATTCTAGAAAACCAATTTCTTATACAGAAATAAAACAATTACTAAATCTACATTTCGGAGACAGTAGAGACCTGACCTCCTTAATACAAGACTTACAAAGAATAAGACAACTATCTAACGAATCTCCTCTAACTTTCTTTAACCGTTTACAAGTTCTGAATGCAAAAATGCACGCCTCCATCCAAGTAGCAAATTTATCTCCAGATCAAAAAACTGCCCAATGTGACTTAATCGATACCATGGCCCTAAACACACTTTTAACCGGTTTAGAACCCCGTCTAGGACAAATTATTAGGGCTAGTAATCCAAAAGATCTCATTGAAGCAAGCAATCGTATTAGACGCGAACTTCAATTGTCATATTTTGAAGAACAAAAATCTAATTCTAGATTAACTATTCCTAAATCCTCTCAACCAATGAGAAGACCCTCATCTCAGTTTACAAAATGTACAAATTGTGGCCGCATTGGTCATCTAAATAGTGAATGCCGCTCTTCACGTTTCGTACAGCCAAACCAAACTTTTTCTAGGCCACACGGTTACCAAAACCAATATAATAATGGACCTAACAACTATCAAAACAATCAGAATCCTAATAGGAATCAATATTCCTCCAACAATCCAAATTTCAACCAACAGAGACCTTCCTTTTCATCTCAAAATCAAAATCAAAATCGTCCATCTGTTATTCAAAGAAACTCAAACTTCCAAAGAGCACATGTTTTAAACGAATACCCTGATGAAATGACGACTAACTATTATACAGACGATTACTATACAGATAATTATTATAATACCGATAACTATGAAAACTATGAAACGAATTATTATACAGAAAATAATCCGCAAACTGATAACTTTTACGAAACCAATAACACACAAAATTATCAGGATTTTCTTTCACTTCAGAATCAAAGTCATCCTCCCAATCATACGAACTCCTCAACGGATATTACGAATATCCAAGAACAAATCCAAGCACTCAACTTAGACAACTTTCATCCGGATCTCAATTTTCCCGAACAGACATTCATGTAACCCCATTTCATACAATGAGTTCCAAAAATTTATATTACATTAACGATGCTACCAACACTTTTAAACTTTTAATCGACACAGGTGCTGGAATCACTGTTTTCAAAGAAAACACAGCACGCAATTATCATAATAGATTTCCTGAAAACGTTACTATTCAAGGTATAACCGATCAAAAATTGTTAATAACAGAATCTGTCCTAATTCCCTTCACTGACAATAATCCTCACAAAGTCTTTATTTTCAATTTAGACATTGATTTCGATGGCATAATAGGCCTAGACTTTCTAAATCATTATGAATGCGTAATAGATCTCAAATCCCGACAGTTGCATACAAATTTTAAAACTGTCACCCTTCACAAAGTAGGACACGAGACAAACACACCTCCTAAAGACAAAACACCGACACACCCTACAGAAACAAGACAAAACGAACCTAAAATAAAAATTAAATCAGATTCTAAACAGGAATCAAATTTAAAATATCAAAACCCTATAAATGAAAAATATACTATCCTAAAAAACCGAGATCAAGACAAAAATCTTGAAAGACCAGAGAGAAAACGAATAAAAGAAAAAAACAGAATTACCATTGACAGCCGGACCGAACAAATATGCAGACTAAAATGCAACTTATCAAATACAGATGCCATATTATCAGCTCAAGAAATGGAAAAAGTTAGATTACCTCATGCATTAGTCCATGTAGATGAAAATGGAGAATTCCTAACTTCCGTACTAAATGCTAATGCTATGCCGAAGACAATCGAATTTTCAGACATTTCAATCGAACCTTTCAAAAATTCGGAGACAATCCTATCCTACAACGGAAATGATTTTGAAGAACCCGTAGTAGATAGAACACGAATAATTAAAGAACAACTAAGAATTGATCATCTAAATTGCGAAGAACAAGAACTCATTCTAGATATATGTACTGAATACGCAGATATATTTTATGTCGAAGGCGACAAACTGACCTTCACAAACGAAATCAAGCACAAAATCGAAACAAACAACGCTAAACCTATCTTCACTAAATCCTATAGATATCCTCAAATACATAAGGAAGAGGTAAAGACGCAAATTAATAAAATGTTAGAAGAAGGAATAATCCAGAAAAGTGTCTCGCCCTGGTCGAGCCCAGTCTGGGTCGTACCGAAGAAATTAGATGCGTCAGGAAAACAAAAATGGCGAGTTGTTATTGATTATCGAAAACTCAACGAACTCACAGTACAAGACCGTTATCCTCTACCACAAATATCAGAACTATTGGACCAACTAGGAAGATGCCAATACTTCACAACACTAGATTTAGCGTCTGGATTTCACCAGATTGAAATCGAGCCACAAGACATCCAGAAAACGGCCTTTTCCGTCGAAAATGGACATTACGAATTTGTCCGCATGCCATTCGGACTAATGAATGCTCCATCTACTTTCCAAAGAGTAATGGACAACATCCTCTTAGGAATACAAAACGAAAGATGCTTAGTGTATATGGATGACATAATTATCTACTCACCCACTATTCATGATCACATGTCACGACTAACAGAAGTTTTTAAAAGGTTACGAAAAGCAAATTTAAAAATACAGCCAGACAAGTGCGAATTTTTAAGAAAAGAAGTAGCATATTTGGGCCACCTTGTAACAGAAAATGGTGTAAAAACAAATCCAGCTAAAACATCTTGCATCAAAAACTTCCCGGAACCAAAGAACACCAAAGAAATAAAGTCATTCTTAGGCTTAGCCGGTTACTATAGAAGATTTATTCAAAATTTTGCCAAAATTTCTAAACCACTTACGAAACTACTTCAGAAAGACGTACCTTTTATTTTTAATTCTGATTGCAAAGAAGCCTTTAACGAACTCAAAAATATTTTAACTTCAGATCCAATACTTATATATCCCAATTTTGAGGAACCATTTTTACTCCCAACTGACGCTAGTGCATTCGCGATTGGAGCCGTTTTATCGCAAGGCCCTATTGGAAAAGATTTACCCATAGCTTATGCCTCCAGAACTTTATGCGGTGCCGAAACAAAATATTCGACTATAGAGAGAGAACTATTAGCTATCGTATGGGCAGTCAAACATTTTAGACCATATCTTTTTGGCCGAAAATTCACCCTGATTACCGATCATCGACCCCTTACATGGCTTTTCTCGATAAAAGATCCCGGAAGCCGATTAGCGCGTTGGCGCCTAAAACTCGAAGAATACAATTATAAAATAGAACATCGCGCAGGAAAAATAAACAGAAATGCAGATGCCCTCTCAAGGATAAAGATTAACCATTTCAAGGATTGTGCAAACTTTCAATCAAAAATCTCATTACATGCATCGAATGAAGATGACACGGAAACTCAAGAAAACGAAGACGACGATGAAGAAAATATAGAAAAAATGTCCGAAGAACTTGACAAGTTTATCGAACTGTATAGAACAAAGTCAATAATCGATTATTCTAAAATTGAAACATCGAATACGGACTTATTAGACAAATCCAACAAAAATATTGTTACATTTTTTTGGCAAAATAAACTTGAAGAACTCCACGAGAACATAATGAATGACATATTCGAAGAAAACATGGAATATAGTAACCGAAGAATTAATATTGTACACAGCAAAACTGTAAAAGATCGAAAATATTTTATTATACCCTTACCGTTTGATTCCGAACGAGTAATATCACACTTGTTTCTTGTACTTTTTGCAAATAAAGATCAATTCGATGAATCAAAAATATATTGCGTCGAAAATAATCTCGAACTACCTATCCTAGAGATATTTTCTTATATTTTTGCTGACAAAGAATTAAAATTAAGAATCTGTCAAAATATAATAAAAACAGCCAGCGAAGACGAAATCCCTCAAATTTTAGATCATTACCATTGTGGTAAAAACAATTTACATCGAGGAATAAACGAAACTGTCAGAAGAATAAAGCAAAAATACAATTGGAAGAATTTAACAAAAGATGTAGAGAAATTTGTAAAAGCATGTGAAATTTGCCAAAAAGTTAAGATTTGCAGGAAAAACTTAAGTGGACCACTAGTCATAACAGAAACTCCAAAAACACCATTCGAAAGAATAAATATGGATATATTCGAATACCCTACTAGGAACTACGCTTTAACTATTCGTGACGAATTGACAAAATTCACGCAAGCCTATCCTTTGGAAGACAAAAAGGCAGTAACAGTAGTCAAGACACTCCTACTCTTTTTTCAACACTATGGAACACCACTAAGAATTCATTGTGACTGCGGTCGAGAATTCGATAATGCTATAATCAAAGATCTATGCGAATTATACGACATTAAACTAACATTTTCTAGCGTTAACCATCCACAATCTAATGGATCTATAGAAAGGTTTCATGTCACACTCTCAGAAATGATTAGAGCAAATCAAGCCGAGAACCCAAACGATCATCCCTTCACTATACTTCCTTATGCAATAATATGCTATAACAACACAAAGAATAAGACCCACGGTTTCACACCATATGAACTTATATTTGGGCACACTGCAGGCCGACCACCAGAAACTCTATACAATCAAAAAACACTAATGAGTAAATATATTCGAGACCTGAATAATCGCATGGAATATTTTTACAAAGTAGCCAGAGCAAAAACAGAAAGACAGAAAGAAAAGGCAAAAGTAAGATTCGACGAGAATATTTCAGAACGAAGACCTGATTTTAAAATTGGTGACAAAGTTTACGTAAAAGAATCCCAAATTAAATCAAAATCGGATAATCTTTTTAATGGACCTTTCGAAATTCAAGAAGTTTTTACAAATTCCGCAATTATCCTTAACCCCAAAACTAACCAAACCTCTAAAGTAAATTTTGACAGACTCGAACCTTATTTTGAATAATTTTCCTTTACAGATTCTATGGACTCCTTCCTATCGTCCAATCCCAAATTCTCCTCACTCCAATTAATAACACAATTGGAATATTTTTTCATGAAAAAGGAACTATACGAATATCTAACGACAAATGGACTTTACTTGTTTACAAAGAACTAGTACCTATCAAAACTACAATATCCAATAATGACAGAATTTTGGAAAACCTGTTAGAAAAATTTATTAACGTGGATACACCGAGAAAACTTACCTTTCAAGCCGAAGTACAGACACATGTTAGTCTGATAAAACAAATCTCAAACTCCGTTAATTTAAAATATAAAGAAATAACCTCTGACACAGTACCTTATAATAAACGCCTAAAACGCGGTTTAGTAAATGGTATTGGAACAATCTGGAAATCTATTACTGGAAATTTAGACGCCTCCGATGGCGAATACTTTAATAAATGTATAAATAAGATAAATTCCGATGAAACTCAAATTGAAAATCTCCTAAAAAATCAAATATCTGTTACCACTTCAGTTATAAGAACTTTCAACACTACAATTCAAAAATTGCAAATAGACGAAGAAACTTTTAACAAAGACTTAAAAACAATCGAGACTACACTTCTGGACATTAATAATGACATCTCCTTTTACCAAGCACAATTACAAATACTAGATTTATGTGAGTCCTTAATGGAAAGCTACGTATTTTTAGAAAATTATTTAAATGATATACTAAATTCTATCACATTCTCTCGCCTGCAAATTCTACATAGTTCTATTATTTCGCCCATAGACTTAATGGACGCATTAAAAGAAATCTCACAGTCATTACAAAATAATGTATTGCCTCTACCCACTTATATGTCAAATATAGCTCAGTATATTGACATAATAAAACTGCAAGCTTATCAGCTTGATTCAAAAATTGTTTTCGTTCTCGAAATTCCGTTAGTTGATCCCGAAATATTCACCTTGTATCAATTATATTCAATACCAATATTAGATAATCAAACTGGTTTTCATCATTTACTTTCAACTGTTCATAAATACATAGCGCGAGATGATGATTCAATTTCATATGTTTTACCCATGGACACCGAAAAATGCAAACAAATCAGTCAAAACCAAAGAATGTGTACAGACATTCTTCCGTATCCCATAGACACAGATGCTATATGTGAAGCCCAGCTTTTGAAACCTCTCAGCAACTTACCAAAAACTTGCCAGATGTCTATGCTCTTGGCACAAGGTTACAATGTACAAGAAATTGACCGAAATTTATGGTTACTAACCATTTCCGATCCATTACCAGTAACAATCAAATGTGCAAGAAAAGACGTCACTACACAAATAATCAAAACAAATTCAATCTTAAGATTAATTCCCGAATGTATTGCATTCATCGGCAGTACCAGAATTCATGCTAGAGACCAAATTGAGAAATATACAAATATCACGTATAGAAGTCACCCAGTTAACGTACCCTACAGATGCTGTGACCATTTTGAGACAAAGAGTCACCATCAAAATTGAAACCACTAAAACTCAGTAAGATCAACGTAGATGACTTAAATATTGCACAACACAAATTGGACCAATATTCAGAAGAACTGGACCATATTATGAGCCAATCATTTATTGAGGAACATCTATCTTTATTTACTATATCAACCTTATCCCTGATTATTATCCTAGTTATCTTATACCTTTTCTGCAAATACCGAACCAAAATATTCCCAAAAATTGCAATCTCCTTGTCCCAGGATCAGCCTCCAACTTCATTACCACGCAGAAATTCCATTAGACAGAAACTTCAGGGCTTAGCCTCCTTCAGAAGAAGACCCAATGTCCAACAAGAAAGCGAAGCAGAAACACCAATTACTCTGTAAAAGTCAAAGCAATGGCATTGACTTTTCATTAATAAGGGGAGCTGTTATATGAGAAAATATTAACCTTGAACTAGCTTAAGTTCGCCGACTTCATATTTCATCATCCCATTCCCATAGAAACCGCTGAGCACGCAGTAGAACTTTGTACGAACCGTTGGCCAATATTCATGGGAACAGCAATTCAGCACTTCATACCAAACCTATAAATTACCATTCTCAGATGCCGGAACCACTCTTAGCTGCAACTTCGACCAGTCCAGTTATTGTAGTCATTTTAAATTAATTTAATTTTGTACTATTATTTAATATTTAATTTGTAACAAATAAAGTTCTTTTTTAAAAAGTCAAATACGTGATTAGTGATCTAACATATATATATATATATATATATATATATATATATATATATATATATATAGAAAAGAAATTTAATCTTTGCAGATTAGTTAAATAGTAAACTCTTAAATATTGGGGAAATCTGCAAGAAAGACTCTAATGTGTATCAATTGTTTCGCCGAACGTTTTCGCCAAAGAGAATTAATTTGGCTTCTTCAGGGCTGAAAGAGAATAAATTATAATTAGCTACCATATATTATCTATTAAAACATTATTGATCTTACCGTAACTTAGAATTGTAGAGTTAGAATATTAAAAAACTTTGCTAGTAACATAGTGGTGTTTTTTTGTTACTATGTGCAAAAAAAGTTTTTTTAATGTTTGAAATGTATGGTAGCTTTGAACTTGACACGTAAATATATATATATATATATATATATATATATATATATATATATATATATATATATATATATATATATATATATATATATATATATATATATATATATATATATATATATATATATAAAATTCTGGAAGAAGAGATTTTTCAAACCATGATTCACAAATTGAACCCTCCATATCCTAATGATAATCTAGATTCACGTCTTTAATTTTTTTTTGCAGATATAAATAATACATCGTCGATGCATCCATTTTCTACACCGCAGTGTAAAATTACAGTCGGTCCGCCGGATCTTTGCACAAGTATGACATTATTCACGAATTATTTTTTATGTTACGTCTCTTTCCTACTCACAGAAACTAAAACTATTAACTTAAACCGCCTGTCCATACACAACACCATGCATTGAACAAAGACAGCCATAGAACAATGATCACTGATTGATTCGTCTACTGACAATTGACATGACAATTGGAAATTTTGTTTTGACAGAGTGTAATATTTTTATAAATTATTTTCGTTTGATTTAAATAATCAATCCTTTTTCATACTTTAAATATACATATTTTTAACAAACAGTTGTTATAACGACTAACCCTTACCTTCGTGTTCAATTTATTAAGGTAAGAATTCATGTATTAGCTAATAACGAATAATAAATTTTTTTAACCTCTAAATTGACATTAATTATTTAAATATAGCTAAAACTACGTCAACGGACAATATGAAATATTTTTAAAGGTTTTTATTTTTAGAGTATGCCTGGCAAGCCTTTAACTTCTCAAGCTTAGCAACTTGTGTTGAATGTGTTGGAGTATTTCGAATTAGAAAAAGTAAATGGAGGGCCTTTGGAGCCATTTTCGTCTGTTCAACAGGTAACATATTGAAATGTATGTTCGTTTATGAAAATCATTAATCAATTCTTTATTTAAGAGAGTAGCTGCTGCATTAAAAATATAACGACGAACAGTATGTACAATTATTAAAAGGAAAGAAAATAATCACATTCTTTCAAAGCCAGGCAAAAGTAGACCTCGTCCGAAAAACAAAACAACTGATCTGTCTGAGGGATCAAAAATGGCAGTGCGTAATACAGTATATGACATGTACCAACAAAGTAAGTAGTTAAAAATTTCTTCAATCTGAATTTGATATACCATAAGATAATGGTATCATGTACCATGATAACCAGAAGGTACTTTTTAATCAATACTTTATATAAATGTATGTTGTAAAAAAGATTGTTGAGAGTAGTTTAAGAAAATTTCTGCTGAATACATTAATGGATATTAAGTCAATTTTCTTGTGAGTTTTTTAATTTGAAATAATTTATAGTTTTATAAAATCAAAGTATTACTTCTTTTTCATTGAACTAGTTATAACAGTGTGGTTTATTCTGTACTTATCTGTTCTTTTTTTTTTTAGAGAAACATGTTACTCTGCAAAGTATAAGTAATGAATTAAGGGATAAAGAAGTTGCATTTATTGGCAAAACATCTGTTAGCATGAACTACTAAAAGAACACGGCCATGAAGTGTTGAGACTACCTCCTTATCATTGTGAATTCAACGCTATTGAATTAATTTGGGCAAACTGCAAGTCATATTACAATAAGAATCTTGGTAGAGATGGACATTCTGATAATGCTGTTATAAATATGTGGAAAGAGGCACTAAACCAATGTAACACAGAAATTTGGGAAAAATGTGTGAAACATACTCATGAAATTATTACAAAGTGGTATATCCGAGAAAAAAATATGGTTGACACTAACATTAAACCAATCATAATAGACACTGGTAATATGAGTGGCTCAGATTCTGACAGTGAAGAATTCTTAAATTTATGATTGGCTACATGGCTGTATAGTGTATGAGGCTTCAATAAATATTTAAATTATATTATTGTTATAATAAATTCTTTTTTACCCAGCTCAAGTTTTCTATTTTTTAATTTATTATGCATAGATTTCTTTATTTGAAGTTCGTTGTGTTAATTTTTGTATGACCATTTTTTAAAACAAAGTGATTACTTAAGTCTGAAAACCATATTTAACACTGAATAAACAAAATTATCAAGATGATGGAGCACTGGAGTAGATTTATATTCAGTTTTTTAGATCTTCTTGTAGTGTCTACCCGTTTCGGATATTGGCGACTATCATGACAATTTGTACTTTGCACACTGCTGGTCTGAAAATATTTGTTGTGTTGAACCACATACATAGATTCTTCAGCCAGGAAATCCTTCGCCTTCCTGAGCCTCGTTTTCCATCTACTTTTTCCTGTAAAATTAGTTGCAGCAATTCATATATTTCGTTGTTGCTAATGATGTGACCAAGGTATTCTATTTTGGCTGTTTTTATTGTGGTTATCAGCTGTTTTTCTTTTTCCATTCTTAATAAAACGTCCTGATTAGTAACGTGACCAGTATAAGATATCTTCAGGATTCGACGATAAAGCCACATTTCGAAAGCCTCAATGTTCCTGCAGGTAGTGTCTGTGAAAGTCCACGACTCAACTCCGTACAATAGTATACGAAAGATATAACATGGTAGTAACCTGATTTTTATGGGTGTGAATAAATCATGACATTTGAATAGCTTAGCCATTTTTGAAATGTAGATTTGGCTTTCTCTATGCTACATTTAATTTCTAAGGAATGGTCCCAATTTTTACTCTTTCTGTTCATTAACCTGAATGCTTTATGGTAATCAATGAAGCATGCATATGTATTGCAGTTCACATCTCTACATCGTTGAAATAGCCTTTTTATGCTAAAGAGAGCCTCTCTCGTACCCACTGCATTCCGAAAACTAAACTTTGTACTACGGCTGAATTTTTCTTCGCACAGTCTATATATTCTTTGATGTATGATTTTTAGAAATAACTTTAAAAGATGGTTCATTAAGCTGATGGTCGGCAAATCACTGCAGGATACGGATTTTGTTTTCTTTGGTACAGCAATAAACGTCGGCGTGACTTCAGCCATGTTCTTGGTTCATTAAATATTTTTATTAGGAGTTGAGTACCGTTGGTGTTAAATAGTTTTATGATCAGCATGTGCATTGTCAGGTCCAGGAGCTTTGCCATCTTTTGGTTGTAATATTGCCTTTTCCACTTCATTTGATGTGATTTGTAAGTGGTCATTACATATGTGGGATGGAGGTTGTTGGGATCTACTATCATCAGAGTTCTTTGATAAACTTGGTCCATATGCAAATTTCTTGATTTTTATCTGTGATGATGTTTCTCTGTTGATCTCGCAGTTTGTTAGCTGTATTTAATTTCTAAAGACCAGCTGCTTGTTTATGCATTTTAAACGTATCGTGTTTTTCTTTCAATAAATATATTTCTTCACACTGTGATTTTAACCAATTTTCTTGGGCCTTTCGTATTTGTGTTCTTATTTGTCTGTGAATATTGTTGTACATTCTTGTGTTGTTCTTTGATTTTTTTCTTTTTTCCATGAGTTGCAGTATCTTGTCATTCATCTGACTGTTCTTTTTCTCTTTTTTCTATTAGATGTTCAGGTCTAATCTTTAAAAACGTCTCTTTTGTTTACTCACATTTTAGTCTTCTCATATCACATTTTTGTTACTATTCTTTTTTGTAACCTTCTTAAATCTAAACCGATATTTACCAACAACAGGAACATCATCTGACGATATGTCAGTACCATATATTTGCTTATATTCAATAAAAATACTTTAATTTCTTATTACTATGGTTTAAATATTTATTTACTGTAGATGTTATTGGACAACCTATAGGTTTCCAAAAATTGAAAAATCACGTTCATAAATGTATACGTATCCAGTTTTCTAAATGCAATAAATGAAATAAAAGAGAAGTATAAAAACGTCAATTGTAATATTAGCCATTTTCTAATTTTTATAATAATTCTTATAGCCGACATACGTTTGACTCACATGTTTTGATTTATTTCCTATAATAAGAATGATGACGATGTGCAAAGATCCGGCGGATCGACTGTATAATTCTGTCCTTTATTGGGCGGTACTGAATTAGAACACGTTTTGTTATTATTCGTCCAACTTTATTTCACGGTGTCATTAGTACCATACCAGGTTTCATCCAAATAAACAATATTTCAAATCATGAATGTGTTGCTTGTGTAAGTCCATTTCAAAAGGTAAAAGAAATAATAAATTAGACTTACAATCAATTTAATTTAACTATCCAGACGACCGGTTTCGCTTTCTACAATATGCAAAGCATCTTCAGGTCTCGATACAAAGTTAAATAAATGCTGAAATAATAAACCCATATTAGGGTGTTGTCTAATAAAGATAAACAAAGATAGAAGATATAAATTACAGTAATTATGCCAATATTACATGTCTGTGGTTTTTCAAAATGAATAAAATGTTTAAGCAGACAAGGTAAGACCCACAAATTGGTAAAATAGTCTATTAAACTGTAAATTAATAAATGAACAAATAAATAAAAAAATATAAGGTTGAATGCTCGAATAAATGAACTTTGATCAAATAAAAGGCATATATCGAGCACAGTTTAATTTAATCTTGCCCAAGTACTTTCGATCCCTAGATCATCTTCAGGGGCATTTCGTCAATTGCGGCCTATCTGACAAGAACAAAGTGTCATAAACATATAATTGTACATTACACTACACTACAAAAGGACAAACAAACACTTTAAAATTATTAAAGAAAAGCTACATTGCGTGCCGAAGCCGGAGATTCTGTCTCTGAGAGAAATTTAAGAAACACAGAATTATTATTACATCCCATCTGGTTTCGAAATACACTCATCTTACAAACTATTTGATTTCAAATTCAACACGTGGTTTGAGGGTTTCCAACACAACATTGAAAAGTCGTTCAGACTAGTAGTATTAATTAAATGACTCTTTGTTATTCCTAATCATATGCAAATCTACATTTTCAAATAGAAATATTATATTTTAACTATAAACTGCTATAAATTTGAAAATGTTAAAGTGTTACAGAAATTATTATACAAACTTACCATTGTTCGTGTCGGTGTGATGATATATCTGTTCATGGTACAGGAAAATTGAAATAAGAATAAATTTGCTTTACACCGGTTTAAATAGAGAACCGTTTACGTGTTGGTATAACCAATTTCCGGTCCCAACTGTCAGATATTAGAATTACCAACTAATTATTGAATGCTTAATAATTCAGTCAATTTCTTGAATTAATCAATTATTTTATCATCAATAATTTATCTACTTATTACTTTAGTTCCATATTAACATATCAGAACGGGAATAAAATATTTAAAAATATTTATACACACCATGCCAGATAACTCACACCAACAATAATTTCAAAGAAAGTTTGTAACTTTGTTATACATTTTGATTACAAATGTACATATTTAATTTAATTACCAAATAATCACTTAGGTTTGTTCTGTAATTTTGACTAAACTGAGTTAGTTATCATAGAAGATGTATTTCAATTATTCATATTGTTACATTGAAATTTAATTATTTAAAGATTGTTAAAGTATGCCAATATTAAACACATCAACTAACTTTGATATCCAAAATTAAAAAATTTTAGAGACATTCATTAATATCAGCTTATTTCATAAAACTAGAAAACTTAACTTACAGTATTTAGAAATAGAAGAACTGTTACACTTTAACCTACATTTGTCAAATTTACCTCTAAAATCTAATAGATAACATAAAAACTCATTGTCTCCAAGTAAGAGATGTAGTGCATTCAAGTCCTCCCCCTTTTTAAATTTAATGTCTATTTCGTCCCCTTTTAAGTGTTTTCTGTGTGTCTTAAATTGTCCTTAATTTTTAATTTTTAACTTTAAATACTTGACTTACAATAATTTGCCATATATTGCAATAGAACCTTATCAAAGAAATTTGATAATTACAAGTTGAAAGAATTGCACACCCACACAATTTGTACATCTAATCTCATTCATTGTCTTACAACTGTCACCTTCATAAAATAAAATCTCAATAAATAACACACATTTCATAAATATATCTCTAGAATAAATATAAATAACTTTTAAATAACTCAATGGTATAGAACATTACTTTCATCAAACAAACAATCACATTACACCTATCTCTACTTCATTGGATAAAATCTGTCTCCTCAAGAACTTCCCCGTTTACTGTCAAACAATTACAATAGCAGACTTAAGTTCTCCAATCAACACTACAGAATAGTTTGAACCATGTTCTTTCAACCATCAATTAATAGAGTACCGGCATGTAAGTAATGTTATATTTATTTGTTCATTTATTAATTTATTACAGTTTAATAGACTATTTTACCAATTTGTGGGTCTTACCTTGTCTGCTTAAACATTTTATTCATTTTGAAAAACCACAGACATGTATATCTTCTATCTTTGTTTATCTTTATTAGACAACACCCTAATATGGGTTTATTATTTCAGCATTTATTTAACTTTGTATCGAGACCTGAAGATGCTTTGCATATTGTAGAAAGCGAAACCGGTCGTCTTGATAGTTAAATTAAATTGATTGTGAGTAAGTCTAATTTATTATTTCTTTTACCTTTTTAAACAATATTTCGTTTAAAAATAAAGTAAAACATTATACCTACCTACCCAAATGTAAACCACTGGGCGGTCGAAACGAAATTTATTCGGATAAACTATTTTATGGTTTCGGTCGCTCAGGCAAATATTGTTATCTTACGCAAAGAATACATCGATGATAACTTTATCTGAGCGACTGTACATATTTTCAAACATAATACCAGGCACATCTGAATGTAAATATCGATGAGAATATTAAAACTTTGTATTATTAATACATCTCAGTCATTGATAATTTTGGAGTTAATAACTACTCCTGGTAGAGTAATTTTATTTTAATTTTTATTGCCTGCTTTTATTACAGATAAATATATTTTTACACAGTCTCACCGAAATGTAAATGTTTTGGATTCAACTATTTGAATTCACTTACCTGAAAAAGAATTGTCTTCAGCTTTTTCGGATTCCGTAAAATGTAAAGAATTATTATCTAGAAGACTTCGACTACTACTAAAAAATGGACGTAAACTCGGTTTAGGAGTACTTGTTATAGATATAGTATCAGGTTCTCCAGAATCGTCGTCACAACTAAGCGATTCTAACTCTTGAAATAAAGCTTGAATATCACTTGGATTGTCTAAACAATCTCGTACTCTTCCCCCTAGTGAACAAAAATAAACATATAACACCTTTGTATTTTCCAGTTCATTTTAGCCATAACAGTCTAGTAATTACAATATAATATAACCAAACAAATTATAACTTCCTTCCCTTGCCCCTCCAAGAGGTCGGCGTTTGCACTTTCATTTTTGAAGTTTTACCGACGACTCTTCAGAAGTGCAAATTATAGCAAAATTTTTTTACATAAACTTTGAATATTCAAAATTAAAAAGCGCAAATTACATCCCTTAATTGTTTAAACAAATAAGATGTGATTTAAAAGAAAATTCTAACTTTGGCTCTAATAGAGAAGTTTCATAGTGTTGATAATATGTTTTTCAGTCAAATAGAGTCAAAGTATAGAATAAAACTGGTAAATCAGTAAAAGAAAGAATGAAATCCGTTAATAAATGACGGAGATATGGAATATTAAAGTTGAAAATTTCCGCGCGAAATGATTATCGCTTCGACTTTGTTTCTGACGTCGCGTCTCCGTATTGGAGCGGCAGAGTGCAGAGACCCGAACGGTCCATTTATTCTGCATTGAACCAGCAAGTGTTATACGTGTAGTAGCGTTCAAATTTTATTTTATCGTAATGGAAGAAGGATTTGTAAAAGGTCAAAGTGATAATTTGCCAAAAATTGATATTTATACAGTGATGGACTTTTTTTCTTCCAATCCATCTTATATAAGTGCTGAAATAAAAGGAGTAAAACTTTCTAAGTAAGTATCTATTTACTTTCGCTTAATATTATAGTCGTCTACACACTACTTAACTACTAATATAGAAATTCTTTGGCTGATAAAGCAAAGATATAATAATGCAAACATTATTCTTTTACCAATTTGTTTAATGTTTTTACCGACCAATCAATAATTCTTTACTTGCATATTAATTTTATAAGAACACTTACTATTTTTTCATAAAAGTTTTAATATCAGTTGTTATCAGTAGTGGCTTGTAGTTATTATAATATCATTAATATATCATTATGATGGTCGTCCATAAGTAAAGTTGATTAAAACAATATTAATTAAGTAAGTACCTAAGTATTGGTAATTTTTTAGAGCCTGCAGAGAATCCTATCGAGATGAGGCTATCGGATATGTCCAGGTGAAACTTGAAGGCAATAAATGTACTGTAAAATGCAGAATTTCACCTGAACACAAAGTAAAAAGTAAACCTTATCACTGTACATTGGTTTGTGACGAAAGTGAGGAAAAGGTTGAAAGTGTTGTTTGTCATGACTGTGATGCTAATCAAGGTGGATGTAAACATACAGTAGCTTTTTTAATGTGGCTTTTTAAAATTAGTGAAGCACCTGCAACTACTTCAGTAAAGTGCTACTGGATGAAACCAGCGCTTTCTAATGTTGGAAGTAACGTTAAATTTATTAAAGCCAAAGATTTTAACAAAGACTGCGCAATAATTTCGGAAATAACAGAAGATAATGAATTTTGTAATACTTTTATTAGCGAATGCAAGAAACGAAATGCGAACAACATACAAATAATGGCATATTTTAAGGATGTAAACTTGGAGATGAAAGCTTCACTACACTACCTGATTTGTAAATACAAGAGTAGTAAGGTTCAGTTTAGTTTAAATGATTTTATATTTTGCAAACAGAATATTACTGAAAAGCAATGTAACTTGATTGAAAAGGCAACAAGCAACCAATCTGACTCTCCACTATGGTTCGAGCTGAGGTACGGCAGAATAACGGCTTCTATTGCTCATGAAGCGTCAAAATGTAAAACTTCGGATGGGGTACTCGTAGAAAAAATTTTAGGAGCATATCAGTTTAAAGAGCCGATAGCAATGCAAAGAGGTACTTAATAAATTTTTATTTAATATGTTGGAGTACATAATACTTTTTAATTTTTGTTTTAGGAAAACGCCTAGAAAACGATGTAAGGAGAGAGGTAGAAAAAATTAAAAATATTAAGATCGAGAAGTGCGGACTCTTTCTCTTAAGCGAATATCCTTTGTTGGGTGCCTCTCCAGATGGTATTACAGAAAACCATATTATTGAAATTAAATGTCCGATGAAGAACAAAAATTTAACCAAATATATTAATTCAAATAACACCAAAATGCGAAGCCCAAGTGCAATTACAAATGTACTTTGCAAAAAAACTGAAAGCTTATTTTTGCATCGCTCACGATGATTTTGAGACTTCTAAACAAGTAGATGTTTTTGAAGTATTTTATAATGAAGAATACTGCAAAAATTTAATTAAACAGTGTACATTGTTTTGGAAGTATGTTTTTGATTTATTGATTGTAGATTAAAAATAAAACACAATACGTTTTAATTACATGTTATTAATTTATTTTGAACATTAACCATACCACATGCAATCACAACAATGAAATCCAACATACAAATGACTTTAGTATCGATACAAGCGTCAGGGGCTACCATGAAAAAATTTCTTAATCTACCTATTGATCTCTCAACATTTATACGTAGCGCTGCTATACGTTTCGTTTCCATTACTTCCAATTTTGAACTAACCGTGTTTGCAGAAACGCTTGGAGGTCTTATAAGATGGCAACCTTTAGTTTCTAGCAAATGAGATATGTTTTTAAAACCCCTGTCAGTAGATATTCTATACCATTCCTGGTGCAAAATGTGGTGGGAGAAACCGGTTCCAATCAAGGTCGGCCAAGGTCACGCGAAGGTAAATTTCAAGGTCACATGATGGTCAAGTTCAAGGCCATCTAAAGGTTAAATTCAAGGTCACGCAAAGGTCAAGTTCAAGGCTACGTAAAGGTCAAGTCCAAGATTACGTGAAGGTCAACAGTTCAGGTCAAGGTCGGACAAGTTTAAGACCACAATACTTGTTGTGCAAAATAGGATCAAAAGCGGTTAGACTGATTCCAATCAAGGTTGGATAAGTTCAGGATCATCAAGAAAAAGTTACCTGAAGGTCACAATTCACTTGAACGTCAGGTTGAAGTAACCTGAGGGTTGATCAAGGTAACCTTAAAGATACTTTACAGATGTAGTTAGACTAATGTCAGTCAAAGTCGTACAAGTTCAATATGAGAAAGTTACCTGAAGGTTACGATAAGGTCACTTAAACGTCACGATAAAATCACCCGAAGGTTGAGTTCAAGGTAACCTCAAAGTTACGTTCGGTATCCATCTTAAATAAATATCACTTGTCTGTTACCACGTAATTAATGATTCATTTAGTATCGCAGTACGACAAACGACATTTGTCTATTGTCATCGTCCTTGATGAAACTTTTATAACCACACTGTCATCGTAGTCACTGAACGAGTTAATTTAGGTATACTGATTTGTGAAGATCCTATTTAACCTTGTATAATTTGATAAATTATACCTCAATCATTTTTTAATTTAGTTTCTTCTAAATTTTTTAAATAAAGTAATTATAACTGCAAATTTTAGTAATGCCGCTGCGGCAAATTATATCTGTTTTATCTCGAAATAAATTTTTTTACAAATTGCAATTACAGTAAACTTTTTAAAATTTATTATAAGATAATTTGGTTTGGTCACAATCCTATTCTGCATTTTGTCGCCAACATTGTTCAATGTTTACTCGGACCAGCTATTTAAAAGGGCACTTGAGAAACAACCATATGGAATAAAAATCAAACGGGAAACTACTTAATGTGATTAGATATGCACACGATACAGTAATTCTATCAGATAATATTGAAGGTCTTCAAATTCTGCTTGATAGTATTCAAGAGATAGGAGAGGAAATGGCCATTAAAATAAACTCAAACAAAACCAAATTTTTAGTGTTTAGTCGTGACCCAGATCCCAAGTTGAGAAAGTTCACAAAATGACATATTTGAGAACTGTGATAATGGACCAACTAGATCCAGACATAGAAATAAAACGAAGAATAGCAATGACTAAAACTTCTTTTATGAAAATGAAGTCATTTCTTTGCAATAACCATCTCAGTTTAGACCTAAGGCAAAGAACGGTTAAGTGCTATGTTTGGTCCGTAGTTTTGTATAGTGCAGAAGTGTGGACGCTAAAAGTATCGATCATGAACAAAATTAAAGCATTGGAAATGTCGGTTCACAGACGAATGCTGAAGATACCTTGGACAACAAGGAAAATTAATGAAGAAATACTAAGGAGCGTCAACAAAGATAGAAAACTGCTAATTCTATTTCACTTTGTATAATCTGAGAATATACAAATTATATTTTTAACTAATATGATTATAAAGGCCAGGTAGCACCGCTATTGATTAGCTAATAAATAGTTGTTTCTTTACAACATTGTACTCTAATTATCGCATAAGATTAGTTCAATCAATATTATTTTAATTATTGAAACCTATTTGTATAGTTATTAGTATCAAATTAATAAAAACAAAGGTAAAACATAAAAATATATTTATTTACACTTATAAATTTTTAGCATATCTGTTTGATATGAAACAAATTGAATATTTAGATTTTCTTTCTTTTTTGTTAGCTGTTTTTGTTCTTCAGCTAGTGTTTGTTCTCTTGCTGCAATCTGTCTTGTCTCCTCCGATACAGCACATATCTTGTCGTGTAATAACGACCAGGATTGTTGATTATTATACGACTGATTGTACCGGTCAGTCATCTGTCTGTTGTATTCTTCCAACTGCTCCATCGTGAGAGTTGTCGAATACGACGAAGCTGATGGTCCCGAGGAAGAGGAAGTTGATGTTTCTGAGCAAGAGGATGGTCCCGAGGAAGAGCCCTCAAAGGGCCTCAAGAATTCCTTTAGAAAATCTTGACTATCAATGTTAGTCAAATCAATCTAAAACAAAAAGTACATTAGAATAATTTATTTAAAATTAAGACAGAATGTAAAAGCTCCTAGAGAGAGTTAAAGAAGCTCCTAAACAGGGTTAAATAAAATGGAAAACAAAGAAATAAAATACTACAAAACAAAGGAAAATAATACAGTAAAATAAAAACAAAAATACTACAATAGGCGAAACTGTTTTCTTGTGACATATATAATTTATTATGTTTTATTTAAGATTGAGTCACAAGTAGTGGTATAAATATCCAAACGTAATGTGAATAGAAACATCCAAAACATACAAAAATCCAGAAACATACAAATGCAACAACAATACAGAAAATTAGAAAATAACAATAAATCGTACATTTTACAAATAATGAATACTTACATAAGTTTTCGGCGACTTCGTCAAGAGCTTTTCCAATTCCGACACTGTTTTCTCTATTTTGGGCTTTTTAATTTGAGTATTTGAAATAATTTTGATATTCTTAGGCATCTTGTTTACTGTATTCACAGACTGATAATGTAAGGGAACATTTCTGCTTTTATATACACAAATTAGTTTAAAAATGCATCTGAAATGTATCCCAATTACCCAACCTACATTAACATGCCGTAAAGACGCATTCACAATAATCGTGAAACAAAGACCTCTGACGTCAGAAAATAATAAACTTTACAAATTATTCCCAACCAAGCAAGCCTTTTGTATACACAAACTAGTTTAAAAATGCATATGAAATGTGTTCCAATTACCCAATCTACCTTAACATACCGTAAAGACGCATTCACAATTATCGTGAAACAAAGACCTCTGACGTCAGAAAATAATAAACTTTACAAATTATTCCCAACCAAGTAAGCCTTCTGTAAACTGAAGTTGACCTCCAAACGTGATTTTGCTATAATTTAAGAATATTATGAAAGTCATAAAAAAGTAGAAATTTTCCGTACTTACCGATACATGCATATATATGCAATTATTATACTTATATACGTTTATAGTCATTCCTTCGTTTTATCAGTAAAAACGAGCCGTAAATATATCCTTTGAAAAATGCCGAAGAGAATGCATTCTCTCTGGCAAATTTTTTTTTTCTTCTCAAAGTGGAGTAGTCCAAACGCGATCAAGTATGCATGAATTTTATTTCAGAATTATTATTTTAACAAATATAGGGCGATTCAAGTAGGTAATTAAAAAAATAAGAAAATTTATAAAAATAATAGTCTTCCGTTTTATGTTGCTAACGCGGCTTTGGGATTATAACAGGGTAGTTTTTGCTATATCTACGGTTTACGGTATACAAGGAAGGTAACAGAGTCAGTGCTACGCTTCAACCGCCTATAATTACCTCTGGTTTTCCCAAGTTACTAGTTTTATTCAAGCTGCGTCGACCTGAAATGTATACCAGTAATAAATAAATAAGAGGGTTAATGATCCAACCTTTAAAGTCCACTGCTGAACATAGACCTCCTCGTGTTTCCAAACCCGTCTATTCTTCATTGCTCTTTACACTATGGATTTTTTTGTCCCAATCTATTTTATCTCTTGTTTCGAATTATTATTTTGACAAATATAGGGTGATACAAATAATTATTTAAACATGAGATGAATTATATCAATTACAAATAGATCAGAGGGTTCATATTTCGACCTAAAAAGTCCACTGCTGAACATAGACCTTTTCGTGTTTCCAAACCCGTCTATTCTTCATCGCTCTCATACAGTTGTTAGTTCATCTTGTAAATAGTTGACCGACGCTTCTTTTGTCTTTCTTCAATCTCCATTTTAGCTATATGCCCTATCCATTTTAGTCTGACTATCATTTCGATGATATTAGTCACTTTGACTCCTCTTCTGCTTCGTTTAATCTTTCTCACAAAGGTTTGCTAGTATGGTCCATTCTTTCCTATATGACTTTCAGTATAAATGTTAAATGACTTTCACTTAAAAGTCGAGCAGTTTATTCAAGGTCAAAGTCATTCAAGGTCATCTAATGTCAAGGTCGAGGTCAATGTCAAAGGTCAGTGCCGAGGTCAACGTCGAGGTCACGCAAGGGTCAAATTCAAGGTCGAGGTCGAAGTCAAGGTCAAATTTCAAGGTTAACACCGGATATCCTTGACAAGTATTGTTGGAATTGGTATAAAAGGCTAAAGCAAAACAGTGTTTCAGAGTAAGTTGAAAGTCTTCACTGAAAGCATTACGTTACGTTAAGTATCTCAGTCAGTGGTATTCAAATTGAACTCGGGGTGTTATTTAACAGTTCGGTGTGTTATTTAACGGTAAGTTAAGTGTTTTAAGTAGTAACAGTTGAGTAATTTGTAATAAGTTTTCAGAAAAATGGATTTAGAAGCACTAAATGAGTTTCTTCTTTTAGAAGGACAACGAAAACCTATCATAAAGTTAAATAAACTTCAAATAAATGTTCCATACAAAATTTCTGTAGCTAAGGTGACTGACTGCATCGAAATTCGGAGATTCTATTGTTTTGGAACTGGATGATAAGGTTGTGTTTTTACCACCTAGATCTACCGAGGTGCTTAAAAATCATATTTTGGAATTGGGAAATGGAAGGTATTCACTAGTATTCATTGGAGAAAAGGACACAGGCAAAGGAAATCCAGCAGCTTTATTTAAATTTATAAAATCTTAAGGTGAGTGTTAGTTTAAAATGTCAGAAAGGCTTGCTAATGATGTAAACAAACTAGTTAAAAAGTTTTATGAAAAAAATTATGATTTTACTGTTGACGAAATTGAATCATGGTTTAAACATGTTGATATTGCAATTAGTTTATGTTTTAAAGCATTAAAAACAAAAAATTTTGAAATTGGAAATATCCGAATGTGGCAAACAAAATTAAGTCATTTAACAGTTGTTTATAATAAGCTTAAAGAACTAAAAGAAAATAATTATACAATTAAATGGGAAGATTTAGCCACAGTTTATCACGGAAGGGAAAGGATGCTATGTCTTTATTTAAAACTAAAATTTTGTTAATTTTATCTAGATTTAACATAATTAAGGTTAACAGTACCTTTTGTGGCAAGTTTATAAAAAAAACAGTCGATGATGAAGAAACCATAGATTTTAAATATTTTCACACACCATATGCATCCATTGATAAATCTACTGATTTAAATAAATGGTTTTATGAACGTATAGTTGATTTCATTTTAAACAAATTATCAGAGTTTCAAGAACGTGATTCAGGTTGGGCATTAAGTAAAGTAATTTCTTTAGAGATTAACATTAATAGATATGAAATTGGAAATGGTTCGAGTTATATTCAATTACCTCAACAAATTATTAATAAAAAAGCTTGTGTAAACGTTAGAAATTTTGATGAAGCTTGTTTTTACTGGAGCATAGTAAGTGCATTACATCCAGCAAATCAATCTGTCAATCGGATTACTTCGTACCCACATTATAGTCAAATTTAATAAAATAGGAGTTTTTGAAAAATTAAATAATATTTCAATAAATGTTTATGGTTTGGAACTAATTGGAAAAAAAATTTAATATAACCCCGTTACGTCTATCTAAATGTAAATTACAGCAACACGTTAATTTGCTAATGATTCAAAATTTATATTTTCAAAAGTTAAACGATTATGATGCGCCTGATCCACTTGACAATGAACAAGTTAGTATTACTTATCATTATTGTTGGATTAAAAATTTATCTAAATTATTAAATAGTCAACTAAATAAGGATGGTCATAAAAAAATTATATGTGATAGATGTTTAAATTATTTTACTAATCAAGAACGGCTTAACAAACATTTAATTTTATGTGAAAAAATGAATGACTACAAACTTATAATTCCCGAAATAATTAAATTTAAAAATTTTATTTATAAACAACCAACCATTTATTATATATGCTGATTTTGAATCAATGCTTGAACCTCTTGACATATCTGTAGAAATTAAAAAGTATCAAAAAAATACTGCATTTAGTTGTGGATATTTTGTAAAATGTGAATATGATAATAATATCTCATTTTTTAAAAGTTATCGTGGAGTTGATTGCATGGATTGGTTTGCAAATGAAATGTCAAACGTTGCTCAAATAATTCAATCAAAAATAAAAAATATAGTTCCTATGAAAGTAAAACCTAGTACAATATATGCTCAAAAATGTCATATTTGTGAAAATAATTTTAAATGTACAGATATCATTGTAAGAGATCATAATCATTTTACTGGTAATTTTAGAGGTTTTGCACATGAAATTTGTAATTTGAATTATAAAAAACTATTTGTAGTTCCAGTCTGCTTTCATAATTTGTCCGGATATGATTTAGATTTCTAGGTGCATCTCTTGATGAATTAGTATCTACAGTAGATATTAAAGAGTTAAAGAATTTAAAGTATGAATTTAAACACCTACCTGACTCTAAATTTCAGTTACTTACACGAAAAGGTGTATTTTGTTACGAATACATTGATAAATGGGAAAAACTCAATGAAACGCAATTACCACCATCAGAACATTTTTATAATAAACTAAATGATGAAGCTGTACCTAATGACAAGTATGAACATGCACTTAATGTTTGTAAACAATTCAATATACAAAATTTGGGAGAATATTCAGATTTATATTTAAAAACAGATATATTTTTATTAGCAGATGTGTTTGAAAATTTTAGAGATATAGGTCACAGAACTAGTGGCTTAGATCCAGCATGGTACTATACGATTCCCGGATATTCCTTTGACTGTATGCTTTTGTACACAAAATGTGAATTAGAGCTATTAGGTGATGTAGATATGATATTATTTATAGAAAAAGGAATTCGTGATGGTATTAGTCAATGTTTTTCAAGATATTCGGAGGCTAATAATAAATATATGACAAACTGTGACCCAACCAAACCAAATAAATATCTGTTTTATGTTGATGTTAATAATTTATACGGTTGGGCAATGCTCAACCGCTTCCAATAAGTAATTTCAAGTGAGTTAATACAAATATTGATGTAACTGATATACCTGATGATGCATTTTTTGGATATATACTTGAAGTGGATATAGAATAACCGCAAACACTACATGATTTGCATAAAGATTTTCCATTGTGTTCAGAACATCAAATACCTCCGGGTTCAAAGTTACCAAAATTAATGACAACACTATCAAATAAAAAAAATTATATTATTCACTACCGCGCTTTAAAACAAGCAATAGCGCACGGATTGATCATTACAAAAATTCATAGAGTTTTAGAATTTAAACAATCTGCATGGCTTAAACCATGTATTGATCTTAATACAGAACTTCGAACTAAAGCTAAAAGTAAGTTTGAGCAGAATCATTTTAAGCTTAAAGTCAATAGTATTTATGTCAAAACTATGGAAAATATCCGGAAACATAGAATTGTGAAATTGACGAGACAATGGCAAGGTCGATATGGTGCAAAAAATTTAATAGCCAGTCCAAAATTTCATAATAGAACAATATTTGACGCTGATTTAATGGCAATTGAAATGAAAAAAACTGAGCTAATGTTTAATAAACCTTTATATATTGGAATGTCTATTTTAGATATTTCAAAAACATGTATGTATGAATTTTACTATAATTACATATTACCAAAGCTAGGAAATAATTGCAAAATTATGTATACAGATACTGATAGTTTTATATTTGAAATTAAATGTAACGACTTGTATAAAGAAATTATATGTACTGATATTCATAGATTTGATACATGTGACTATGCTCCTAACAATCGATATAATATACCCCTACATAATAAAAAAGTTCCAGGATTAATGAAAGACGAAGCTAGTGGTAGAATTATAACGCATTTTGTTGGTTTAAGATCTAAAATGTATAGTTATAAATGTGAAGATAATACTGTTGTAAAAAAATCAAAAGGAGTTAAATATTGTGTTATTAACAACAAAATTACGTTTAATGATTACATAGAATGTCTTCAACAAAATTCGGAAAAATGTATTTCTCAATGTTTAATTCGTTCAGATGCTCATAATGTTTTTAGTATAGAGCAAACAAAAATTGGTTTAAACCCTTTTGATGACAAAAGATTTTAATCAATAATTCATTTAATACCCTTCCTTGGGGTCACTATAGTTTAAATCTGACATTTTAAACCTCAATGATTTTGTAAAACATTGAAAATTAATTTAACTGTTCTTGTTGTTATTGTATTATTCCCACCTCTATAATCCTACATAAAAAAGAAACTAAACTGTAAAATCAATGCAGTCATCATGTGTAGTACAAGAATTTACTTGGGTGAGAGAAGATTTTACTTGAATAGAGCAAATCCTAATGAATATGTTGCTGTAAGTATACTTGGATCATCTTTTGAGCCATGCATCAGAATATGTGGAATTACAAATGGCTCCATCATTTTTAATTATGAAGAGTGGAAACAATTTTTATTGAATAAAGAACTAATTGACGTTTATTTTCACTATTCACAAAAATCAGAGAAAATAAAATTTGAAAAGATTTGGTTGCAGTTTGAAAATATTAATAACATGAGGATGCTAAATATATCAAGGGATATAAATACAGTTTGGTTAGGAACAATCTCTATTTCGGAACTCTGGAAAGTATCACCGATATTAAATTGCATTTTGTGTGCATATAAAAATATAAATTTCATCATCTCTTTTAAAATTTTGCAGTTGGGAGTTAAAAACTGCAGTAATATTACAGATGCTGGTTTAAACGTACTTAAATATATAAAAGATACAAATCCACTAGTATACACCATAGCAGTAGAAATTATTTATAGATATCCTGAGCTACTTAAATGAAAAAAGTTACATGTAACAAGAATAATAAAATGTATATACTGCGCACTTGGAATTTTGCTTATCAAGACGCTAGAAAAGGAAATTGGGAACAATATGTAGTTGATAGATATCGGTTTCATCGTCGAATCAAAGAAGTGGAAAAATGTATTTCTCCAATTTTAAGTAATAGTCATAGAAATAAAATGTATAAAAATTATTATTGTAATGAATAAAACATAATATATTAATGTATAAGTTTTTTATTTAAATATATATATATATATATATATATATATATATATATATATATATATATATATATATATAAATTATACAACATTATTTTTATTAAGCCAAGACTGTTGTTTCAATCCAATCCATTTTACAAGAATCTGATTTCCTTATCGTTTTACCACTTTTTCAATTAAATATACATCTGGATATTTAACTTTTTGTAATTTTTCTCGATAGAATGATCCTTGAATTTCTTCATGTTGTTCATCTTCTAAAACGTATGTTACAGGATGAGTTAAATTAATTTTAACAATTTTAAAAATTTCAGTAGTCCAATTAGGAGTATAGCCTCTGTTGAATGCATGACGGACCTTGCTTATACGCACATAATCTCATATCATAAAAACTTTTATATGATTAAATGCAGTAATATATTTCGCATTGCGATAGTTTACCTTACTAGGTATAGCGTTAATAGTAGAGTGTTTTGTATTATTATATTTTGATATAATTTCTGGTAATATATCCAACCATTTGTAATTACCTTACATACTAAATCTTTTCCAAAGTAACGATTTTAAAGTTCGAATTACTCGTTCAGCCATACTTGCTTTAATGCTAGAAAAGGTACTGTAATGATTAATTCCAAATTTTTTCATTAATGTTTGAAAATCTTTATTGTAAAACTCTGTGCCCTTATCAGTATGTAAGTTTTGAGGAGCTTTTTTCATTTGAGATAATGTCTTTCATAGCGTTTGTAATTTCTTTTCCGGTTTTAGTTTTAACAGGTACAGCCCACACGTATTTACTAAATACGTTGATTACATCTAAAATGTAATTATAACCTTTGTTTTCTTTAGTAAATGAATTCATAATAGCTAAATCTGCTTGTATAAGATCATGCAATCCTTTAACGATTACATGTCTCCGGGGGTAATTATTTCGAGCTGGGGCATGAAGTTCATGAACAACTTGAGCCTTAGACATTTTTTTCTACAGGACACTGTAACAACAGCTCTATGCAAATATTATTCGTTTTTCCTATTTTAAATTGTATCACATCACCTTTTTTAATTGTGATACCGGCCAACTCATGAAATTTATATGTTTTTGAACTTATTTCAACATCTCCAGCTGCTGCATAATGTGCAACACTTTCAATTTTAGCTGTTAGAGGACTTTTAAATCCTGTTCCACCGTTATCGAGTACGTAATAAATTTTATTTAGATTCGTTTTTTTTTCTCCTCTTAAACGAATTAGACACTTTACATGAAAGTAAAATGAATCACAAATATAAAAAGCTGACTTTAATTGTGGTAAAGGCGTTGACACAATATCATCTGATGAGCAGGTAGGTGACAATGTAAGATAATGTTGATTAAACTTGTTTAAAGGCATATTTTTTTAAATAATGTTAACAGTTAATTGACGTAACCTGTTTATATACTAAAGCAGGAGGGATATGTACTATATATGTAGAAAAACTCAGATTCACGTTAGTTGTTCAATATGTATACAGAAACGATTTCTATAACAGACATTGATAGTGGTGTTAAGAGTTTAAAACAGATGTTTCTTAATCTTGAATGGGATGCTCAACATGAGCTAGTATATGGAAGAGGATATTTTGATGACAACTATTGTATACAACACTCAGCAAAATATAAAAAAGGGTATGAGATTTGCGATTTGTTTTTAGAAAAGCAAATTTGTCTACATGGATTTGTATCCTTGTTAAGAAAAGTGGAACTCAATACTTATTTAGATCGCTTAAAAGATTATCTTCCGTCTGTGCTATATGAAACTGATGTTGATAATGCTGATAAAGAATCACCAAAGTAATTGTATTTTACAAATAAAAATTTTAAATGTATATTGTTTTTTATTTACGTTTTTACTAACGGACAATATAGTATCAATTCAACATAAATTTCATTAGATGGCTTTAACTGTACAAGCGGAAATGATATTACATCATTTACCGTAAGAACATTTTTGTCAACCAACTCTTCTTTGATGCTTGAAGAACTATTATAGTAAATTTTACGCGGTTCTGGGAAACATTTAACATTTTTTACTTTTCCAGATACAGGCATAGTAAGGCAATGTTTTTGCCATCCAATACAAAGTAATCTTTGCTAACATTTAAGTCTTTACGTCCACGAATGGTAATTACACACACACTACAATAATCGGCAGGCTGGCAAATGTAAAATTGAGATTGTAGTGGCTCTGAGACAATTTCATCGACATCACAGGTTTGAGATGTTAGATAGTGTTGGTTGAACCTGTTAAGAGGCATTTTGGCACTGAATGATATTTAACAAAAGTTGCAATATTTATGCACTTTATGCGATAACCCCACTTTCCCGCAATTCCTCAATTATTGAAATAATTTCATTGTTGTGTCCGTTATTACCCACTGCTTGAGAAGCTACTAGCAATCGTAGTCTGTCAATCAACTCATTAAAATCATCAAAATATTTGTACTCAATAGGATTTTTATTGTAGGACATCAACGTCATTTTTCCACCACTTTTGAAAGATTTCATCGTTAGTTTTCCACCTGATGGTATTGAACCAGATCTAGGACGTATGGATTCAATTAAGTTAGGTTTTACTATGTAGAGCTACTCGTCTTTTATATCGTTTGGAAATGTACGAATAGGTAAAGCCCTATTATTATTCCTACGGTAAGCATTAGTCCGTTCTATAATATCAACATAGTAGCTTATGTCTTGTTCAGTATATGTAACTGGTTTCTTTAAAAATAACAACTCTTAAAGTCCGAGGGTACCAGGGTAAATCATTCCTTTTATTCCAATTGTAGACTCATCAAAGTAGATCTCTGAATCTCCAATGAAAAACTTTTTTTCTTTAGGATCGTAGAATATACCCAAAATATGATCATATTTACCTGTCACATCACGCACCATTCCTTCAACAAAATCTCTTGGAAGTGGTGCTGTAAATTGATCAAAATAATCATGCGATACTTCAGGATCGGTCCGATAAAATTGTGAAATAGTATCATCTATAAATTCATTCAATTGTGTCCTGGATTCATAAGGGGTTTCAATTAAATTAGTGGGTTCTGTAGGGCGAGTGCTGGATCCTAATTGTGTGCTGCTTAGTTGAGGTGGTGGTGTCAAAAATGCTATTTTTCTAAAGGTGGATGGATCTCTCTTAATAGGACTTTTTACTTCAAAGAAGTTCTTTTTCTGATTGTGGTGTAGTGATTTCTTGTTTAACAGATGGTTGTTTTGTTTCCAATGCGGTAAGCAATTCTTTGATCGAAGCTTGCCTACCTTTAATTAGTTGTTTAGCAAGCTAGGGATTCATTATAACTGAGGAAATATAAGTAAATTATAAAGCTTATATACTAATATACGCATCAAAGCCTTTTCTATATCGACCAGATGATAATTGACAATCTTTGTCAATGGTTAGAAACCAAATTTATCTTTCCAACAGTGAGAACACACATTTTTAAAATCTTGAAAGGACATATCAATATTCACATGATCGTCATATATGTGTTTTAAATTTGTCATATCTTGTTTAAAAATTATTAGAAAATTTGCATTATCTCTAATGAGTTGTTTAGGTATTGCTGAATAGGTTTGACATAAATAAAAAGCATCTGTGGATCTATGACGACCAAAGCAGTAGTAACTTTGAATAATTTTTTGATTGCATGAACCTACATCATCAAATATGATAACAGAATTATTTTTTATATCTTCCGGAGCAATTATGTCGTCTACATTACCATATTCCTCATAACCTATTTCTTTAATCGGACTAATTAAAGTTCGCAAATATGCATATTTTGGTTGATGTAAACTTTTAGAATACACATAAATAACATGGCATACATAGAAAAATGTATTTGTGCTTTATCTAATGTATTTTGGTTGTATAATACTTTTTTAATGCAAACATAAAAATATATATTACATTATTTTTGTTTTATTTCTTAGTTATAAATATTGTAAAACAAACAACCAATTAGTACTAAAATCATTTATTCAAACAAAAATTACATAGTATACGGTTTAATTTTTCTGCGAAATTTACTTAAGTGTAGTTTACTAAATGATTTAAACATTATTTGCTTGTTTTCGAATTGTTTTATTTTTTCTTTTAGTTCTTTAATTTTTTTCATAAATTCCTCCAATTCTTGTGTAAACGATATGTTGTGTTGGAATGAAAACTACAAAATAAAATATATTATTTATTTATTGTATTTACATTAATTTACAGTATCTACCCCCTCATCTTCAAAACAGTGTTTGGGTAGAACATCTTTGAGTTGATGTAAGAAATCGGTCAGCCCTAGATTTTTTTTTAAAAAGCAACACATGCATATTACATCAGATAAATAATCTTCGCAGATTCTGGCTCCCGTATGATATAGTGGTGATTTTTCATTACACTCTTCTACCGTATATCTTCTTATTCTTATGGTAGCTCGTTCGGCTTCGTATTCAAAATCGTATGCCTTTTCATTAAAAACCCACTGCAAATTTCGGACAGCTTCAGCTATGTTGAGAGTTTTTGTACCATCTAAACACGCATCCATGACTAAATTCTAAAATTAATAATGTTAGCAACAATATTGGTTGAAAAATATTTATTACCTTTCTGATCTCACGACGAACAAAATTTTACTAATCTACTGAAAATTATTTACTGTTTAACTTATATTACGACGAACTAAATGTTACTAAAGATCACTTTTACAATCCTCAATTTATGTAGTTTACATTTTAAACACTGCGGATGCCTTAGTTGCTGCGTAGAGGTGATCTTGATTTACATAAATAAAAAGTAAGTACATTTGATGTTTAAGAACATTAACAGGTTAATAGCAATGGAGTGTTGTCACAAAGCTAAATTAATGGTTCAACATCCGCGAAAACCTTTGTACAAGTTTACTGAAGCAGAATTAGAAAACTTTACCCTACCATACTTTAGAAAATGTGTGGAACCGGTGGAATTACTTCGATCTTGGTATAAATTACCCACAAAAGCAGTTCAAGATTTTGAAGTTCAGACTCGTCTGCCATGTTTTGTACATTTTAATCGTCCCGAGTGGAAAACAAAGCTTGAAGGTACAGCACCGGCGCAATCCAGTTGTCATTTGTGTAAGTCTGTGCTTGAAAATTTAAAAAACATGTATAACAGTGTAATAAATAGTTAAGAAGGTATTATTTTTTTAAAAAGAGTTTTTATTATACTAATAACCTATCCTAACCTTGACTGTCACCGTGACTTGGAACTAGATCATGACATGACCTTTAATGTCATTCACGTGACCTTAACATGACCTTTAATTTGACCTTTACGTGAACTTGGCCTTGACCTTGACATTCGCATGACCTTGACTTGACCGACCTTGATTGGAACCGGTTTCCCCCACCACATTTTGTACCAGGAATGGTATAGAATATCTACTCCTGTCAGCCATAACAGAATATCCCGGTGACAAATTCAACAAAAAGTCACAATCTTCAAATATTATTGTGTCACTGGCCCTTCCACCATAACCATGCGAAATGTAGTTAATTAATCCATCAGGTGTAATGGAAATCAAATATTTAATTGTATTACAATGTTTATATTCAGACCAGGTCAAAGACTGTTGCTTGGCACTCGAAGGTTTTTCTATTCGTATTTCAAAGCAATCTAATACACTGACAGTTTTAAAATATCTCTTTCTAAAAGATATGGGTAACTTCTCATAAATTTGTTTAATCGGCGAAAAAAAAATAAACTGTTTCATGCGGTTGACTATTAACGGAACTGTTCTGTTAAATATTTTTCCTATTAAACTTGTGCTGACATCGAAGTCAATGGCCAGACGTATATATGGGTCGTTGAGACGAATTTTTTTTAATGAAATTAAAATATCTCTTACTGGCGAAGCAATGCTTTCAGATAATTGTTTCAGGTAAAGGTATAAACATAAATTTTACATATTGCAAATACACTTTAACGAATTGTTAAACATTCTGCAATAAACATAGATTAAGACTTTAAAGTCAATTTTGTGATCTTTCTGGAGTTTTTGCAAGGTAAAATTTTCTACTTATGACGGTTGCATATTACTGCATGCATTTATGGACTTTGTAGAGATACAAAAAAATTAAACTAGTGTATTTAATATTACATAAGTAACATATATAATATTATATTGTTTGCAATTATACCATTAGTTAATATCTATTAACTATTATATCTTGATGGTAAATAAGAAAGTGTTAACTCACATCAAAATGTTCTTCACATACGTATTTGATACTTTTGGGTCCAATTAAATCTCGCTTCATTAATTTGCACCATTTCTTTCTCTTGTCTGTTTGCAAAGGTACATGGAAAAATATTTTGTTTGGTGTTTTAATTGTTGTGCTCGTGCAATTAGGCACAATACAGCATTTATAGCAGCCTTTTTTAATATTACTCATCATATAAATCAATAACACTGTTTCTTCACTCTTTATACACCACTTTCAAACTTTATAACAACAATAAAATGGTACACATTCGACAACGAACAAACGATGAGTAATCTAAGCGAGGCGCCGGTCGCTCCGTTCAGTCAGAGAACAACCGAACACAGAGAAGCGACAGTCCTTTGAAGTTACGTGGCCAAGCCGCCAATGACAGCTAACAACCATAAAATTAATAGTCAGTGGGCATATCACACAATATAAATTCTTAAGAGCGTAGGCGCAAAATTTCGGGCCAATGTTTTTAAATGCATTAATTTTTTTCGAATCCTGAAAAAACTAACAAGTATTTTTGAAAAATTTAAACGCAGAATG
Source organism: Diabrotica undecimpunctata (assembly GCF_040954645.1). Classification (NCBI taxonomy): domain Eukaryota; kingdom Metazoa; phylum Arthropoda; class Insecta; order Coleoptera; family Chrysomelidae; genus Diabrotica; species Diabrotica undecimpunctata. The sequence goes on from NC_092805.1 coordinate 67,076,790, forward strand.
AAAGAACACATTATTATTGAGGGCCGAAAGTCCCTGAAAACTTCTATAATGTTTATTTTAATAAGTTACAGGGGTGAAAAAAAAAAGAGAAAATTTAGTGTGATTTTTAATTTCAAATATCTCATTCAAAAAAACTTTTTGTTTATTCTAAGGGACTTTCAGCCCTCGGTAATAATGTAATCTTTCATTCTGTGTTTAAATTTTTCAAAAATATTTGTTAGTTTTCTCAGGATTCGAAAAAAATGATTGCATTTAAAAAGCATTGGCCCGAAATTTTGCGCCTACGCTCTTAAGCGAAACAAAGAAATTACTAAAAATCTTAAAATTACAACAGAACAAGACTTCAAAATTGCAAAAACATGGTTGCAAATAAACAAACTTACATTAAATTATGAAAAAACTAAATAGGTACTCATCTACTTTTTGTTATATACAAAAGGTGTCTGCCAATTTTTAATTCGTTAAATATAAATAACAAAGATCATTGAAGGTGCTGCGTCATGCGCCAATGTTTTTCTTCTATTTCCTTTTACAATAACATTATCTTTAAAATTCAGTTCACAAATCCTATAATTATTATAAAGTGAATCCATTTTGAATAACAAATCTTCTCGTCTGCAAGCTTCTATCCACACTTTGGCACTACAAATTTTTAACAGAACAAATTTTAAACAAAGAACTTTTTCTGTATTTATAAATAATACTTTATTACTTACAACTATAAGAGTATTAGTATATTCTAAGTATATTGTAAGTAATGAAATATTTAACTTTTGTCAATATCTAATCTTAATAAATTTACAGTTTTCTCCTGACTAAGTCACAAAAATGTCACTAAATATTAAGATATGCAACAAATAAAGTTTTAATATTTTTTATTTGTAATTCCCATTTAAAACTCCTAAATATTTTATGTACTTCGATCCATATATTTGATCTTTTTTATTTATATTTAACGAATTAAAAATTGGCAGACAACTTTTGTATATAGCAAAAAGTAGATGAGTACCTATTTAGTTTTTTCATAATTTAATGTAAGATTCTTTATTTGCAACCATGTTTTTGCAATTTTGAAGTCTTGTTCTGTTGTAATTTTAAGATTTTCCCAATTATCGGTCTAATTATGTTTCCAACAATTTTTAGTTTGAGCTTTTTAGTAATTTCTTTGTTTCGTTTAAGAGCGTAGGCGCAAAATTTCGGGCCAATGCTTTTTAACATTTTTTTGGAATCCTGAGAAAACTAACAAATATTTTTGAAACATTTAAACACATAATGAAAGATTACATTATTACCGAGGGCCGAAAGTCCCTTAGAATAAACAAAAAGTTTTTTTGAATGAGATATTTGAAATTAAAAATCACACTAAATTTTCTCTTTTTTTTCACCCCTGTAACTTATTAAAATAAACATTATAGAAGTTTTCGGGGACTTTTGGCCCTCAGTAATAATGTGGTCTTTCATTCTGCGTTTAAATTTTTCAAAAATACTTATTAGTTTTTTCAGGATTCGAAAAAAATGAATACATTTAAAAAACATTTGCCCGAAATTTTGCGCCTACGCTCTTAAATCAAATATTCTCGTGTATAAAACCCTCTATATATTTTTATTTCCTAAAAATACTATATTCGTATTGTTGTCTTCGAGCGCGCTGACACCCGGCAACCATCTGTTGATTTTTTGACCTGAGCCTTCGGAGACTTGCGTCTTTCAATAAAAGAAATGGCACTGATACCAAATTTACATGCCTATAACTTTTTTATTTTTAGAGATATCATAATTTTTTTTTTGATAGTGTAATTTAGGTGTGCTTTAATTTTTATTTGCAATCATAAAAAAAATGGTAAACTTCTCCATTGACCTAGGTCAAATTTTTTCTTTTTAAATTCGTGAATACGGTTTCCAAATATGTAAAAATAAAGTAAAAAATTCGCATATTTTTTTAAAATTGTTTTTGAATATTAAATACTTTTCTTCTTCAAACTTTTTTACCTATTTTCAAAAAAAAGACCTACTTCTCATTTGGTAACCAAAACAATTGTTCTAACTGCATTTTTTTCTGACTTACGTTATTGCAAAAAACAGCTTCATGGGATAAACAAATAGACTTTAAGAAATATTTCAAAACCTTAGAATAATCTTTGCAATAGTTATAAATAAATAAATTTTTTCTTTGCATTTATCTAAACAACAAATCGGTATATACATTTTTACACATCGAAATTTTGAAGTTTTTTGCACGCTCTAAAAGATAATTATACCAATAAACCTCTAAAACCTTATGTTTTTCAATGATAAAATAAAAACGTCAAAAAGTAAATTTTTTCACACTAATTTTGTTTCTAAATAAAAATTAATAAATCTCACGCAGGAAATGGTTATTGAATATGTTTGTATAGGTATTACATCAACATTATAATACATCAAAAAAACCTTGCGGTACCCTGGCTTTTTAAGTATCACGACAAAAACCGTAAAACCCTGGAGTCCAAGTATATTTTACCTATACGTCAAGATTTCCGCCTTTTAAAAAAAAATCTTTGGCTATATCGGCGGCTTGGTTGTCAATAATTATTGTTGTCCATAATTCCGAACTATGCGCATGAAATGAAAACATGCCACCCGGCATAACGGAAGCGTGCTCGGGACCAACAGAGGAGATGGAAAATGCCATTAAACTAACAACAACAGGAAAAGCTGTGGGTTTAGATAAAATATTGACACGACTTAGAAAACTTCTTTAAACGACCGAAATAGCTACCTTCACTGATCTCTTTAACGCTATTTATAATATAATACTGGTATTATTCCGAACAAACACACTTGGTGTATAAGCGAGAACGTAAATGGCACACCGGTGCCGAAAGAGTGGAAGCTAGCCCAAATTACTTTAATCCATAAAAATGGTAATAATTTAAAAGCAGATCGGAAAATTGAAATATTCGACAGAGAAAAAAATTTACGTTCAATTTATATTATTATTTTAAAAACTAATTTTATTATTCACAATTATTAAGGAAATATACATTACCTTCATTATCAGGTACCCTGAATCTTCTGAGCAATGACACAAATCTTTGTTTTAGGTTATGCCGAGTATGTGGAAGCTTTCTAATAGGTTCACTATCGGAAAGGTCGACGCCTTCTTCTTCTCCTGAACTTATCTCATCCTCATCTTCACTAAAATCGTGTTCACGAATTTTATGTTCATGATCAACTGGGGTAGAGCTAAGCTGTAATACTGAAAGTCTAGCAATAGGTGAAATGTTCTTTTCCTTATTATTGTTTTCTGGTAAAAGTTCAAGTTCAAAGTCCATTTGCTTTTGCAGTACCTACAATCAAACGAAAATTGAAATTATTGCTAAGTCGGGAAGATGGAAATAGTTGATGAATAAAGACACTAAAGACAATATAAAAGGTTTCGGCATAGCTTGCAACAAAGGAAAAAATATAATAAAATATGTGTATAAGATGGAAGGCAACCGTATATACGTATGTCTGACTATTGATCGTCTTCAGTACGGTACAGCCAAGTTAGAAAAGGAGCATATTAACTTGGAAAAGGATCACTACAGGAGCAATGCGACCAATTTGTGGCAATAATGTTAGAAGACTCTGAGGTTTCCAGAGCAACAACTAACACATCCACGGAGGAAGCTAAGCTACCTGAGGAAAGGAATGCCAAACGTTTAGAACGTTTCAAACAATAAGAAAAAGGTTAATGCGAGTTGATAGTAAAATAAAGGTAAAAGGTATCGCTCTGGAAACCTCAGAATCTTCTAACATTATTGCCACAAATTGGTCGCATTGCTCCTGTAATGATCCTTTCCCAAGTTAATATGCTCCTTTTCTTGTCTGCACAGTACTGAAGAAAACCAATAGTCAGAAATACGTATATACGGTTGCCTTCCATCTTATACACATATTTTATTATATTTTTTCCTTTGTTGCGAGCTATGCCGATACCTTTTACCTTTATCTTACTTCTTCTATCTCCTCCGTGGATGTGTTAGTTGTTGCTCTGGAAACCTCAGAGTCTTCTAAAATTATTGCCACAAATTGGTCGCATTGCTCCTGTTGTGATCCTTTCCCAAGTTAATATGCTCCTTTTCTAACTTGGCTGCACCGTACTGAAGACGACCAATGGTCAGAAATACGTATATACGGTTGCCTTCCATCTTTTACACATATTTTATTACATTTTTTCCTTTGTTGCGAGCTATGTCGATAGCTTTTACCTTTATTTTACTATCAACTCGCATTAATCTTTAATCTTTAAATATATATATTAATGATGTTTCTAAGTCCAAGAACGATATTTTTAAAAAGAACTTTATTTACAAGGGACTACTTACTACAGTAAAATGCAAAATAAGAGTGACGCTATACAATGCAAAAGTAAATTTATAATCTCCGCCGAGGTGTGGCATGCTGACGCTGTCCTTTTATTATAGTTGAATTAGCAGTTCTAGTTTCTTAACTCCTCCGGGGCTAGATGAGAACTATGGGGTGGCATAGTTCGAAGAAATGGAAAATTATCTGGTACCTTTTTTTCTCGTACTGTGGATTCTTTTGGTGATTCTGGATTTGTCCTTTTTGTGTATATTCGCCAAATGGTGTAGACAAGGAAAATGATTGCTAAGACATATAAAATTATGGTATAAAAACTGACATGTTGAAAATGAACAGGAACTGTGTCTAGATTGTCTATTTTGTTTTCTTGATCTGCTAAAGCACTTTGCGCATTATTTAATTCATCTAATTTTATCGAGTCTATTTTTATTGGTTTAAAGTTTAGATCACTGACCGGCATTTTTAGTAATACTTCTAAATTTGGCAGTTCCATTTTAACAAAATTTGGAGTTTTTAGTTCAAATGTTTTTAAAACGTAATTGTCTATATATATTTCGCACGCACTATTGAGTTCGATTAAGTTACTACCGTTTAATGGAATATTGTCCGAATTCTTATCGCATTTTTGAATACTGATCACTTTGTTTAGCGTTATTACGATCCACTTATTGTTTTCTAGTTTTTGAATTTTTATATTATTAATTTCTGTTGGAACTGATTGACATTGATTTACAAACTTTGAGTACTGTATGAGTTGAACTTCGCAAGGGGCTGTTGGTGTTACTTCAATTGACTGGACATCGTGGCATAAATATTCTTCTTCTACCAATTTTTGACATTGAACGTTGGCAAGTGCATATTGGTATCGATTGGAAAGTAGGAACTTGGATTTTGGAATAATTGTTCTAAAATGAGTTTGGTATCTGGTCGGAAAGGAATAAAGATGATAATAATCATAGTCATTGATCTCAACAATAGGCAATTCAAGTACAAAAATTATTTTATTTGCTTTACTATAACTTTTTATCTTAATTATTTTTTCGAACAACAAAATATTTTGCAAAGATAATTCAAAAGGAAGTTTGTTATTTTTAAGAAGTTTACTAACGTTTAAAATTTCGAGAAATAGTTCATTTGGGTCGGCTATTGAATTATGAAAGGTATTTAGTTTTGAAAAGCTGATAGCAACTTCGATTTTTTCTAATAGGTCGTAAATAATTTGGAAACTAGTGTAAAATTGCGATACAAGTCTTTCTAGTGCAAAATAATGAAATGTCTCAACTTTTTCTATCTTTATATCTTTAATTGAGATGGAAGACAATAAAAGAAAGGATTGGTACGATGAAGAATACGAGCAAGCTAGTAAAGACAAGGACAAAGCAAGACACAGGTGGGTGGCCACAGGGAAACAAGAAGATCTCCTACACTATAAAGAGAAGAAGAAAGAGTTAGACAAATGCTGCAAAACAAAAAAGAAGAAATGGATCGAAGAATTACTGCAGGAACTCGAAGCCAATAGTAATGACAATGCAAGACTATACAAATACATAAAATCACAGAGAAAAAAAGAGATACCGGCAAATATTGGAAAAATGGAATGGGAAACACACTATAGAGAACTGTTTAAAAAGAAAGACGAGGCTGAAAATGCAGAAAATGAAGAACAAACAGAAAATAGGAATGGAGAACAATCAGAGCCTCCCTCATACAGCGAAGTATTGGCGACCATAAACAGATTAAAGACAAGGAAAGCAGCAGGACCAGACGACATTATAAATGAGTTCTTCAAGAAAGGGGGAGAGGAACTAGCCCACAGAATCCACAACCTAATAGAACGAATATGGGAAGAACGCATCCCGAACGACTGGAATTGTGGTCTGATAACACCAATCCCTAAAAAAGGCGACAAGACGAAATGCACTAACTACAGGGGAATCACGTTATTAAATACAATGTACAAAATATTAACTAATTTGATCAGACAAAGAATAGAAAAAGAAACTAGAACAAAAATAGGTGAATACCAACATGGATTCAGGGAAGGTAAGTCGACAATAGATGCAATACACATTGTATCGCAAATCGTCGAAAAAAGTTACGAGCACGGAATAGATCTACATATACTGTTTATTGACTACAAGCAAGCTTTTGACAGTGTAATAAGGGAGGAGCTAATTAAGGATATGAATCAATTAGGCATCCAAGAAAAACTAATAAGTCTCACGAAAATGACGATGAAGGAATCCAAGGCACGAATCTTAACAAGGGAAGGCCCGTCAGATGAAGTACACATGGAGGTAGGTGTCAGACAGGGAGACTCCCTGTCAACAACATTATTTAACATTGCCATAGAGGGGGCAGTAAGAGCAGCCAAAATTATGGGAACGATTATCGAATCTTCAGCCCAACTGATAGCGTATGCAGACGATATTGCACTGGTTACTAGAGATTTAAAAACCATGCAGAACATAATATTAATACTAGATAAAGAAGCAAATAAGAGAGGGCTAGTAATAAACCAAAGCAAAACGAAATACCTCAAGTGTTCAAGAGAGAATACGAACATAGAGAAAGAAATTAAGCTTGGTGCATATACATTTGAAAGAGTACACCGTTTCAAATACCTGGGAGTGATGGTGAATGACAGAAATGATAGAACGGATGAAATAAATGAACGCATCCTACTGGGTAATAAAACCTACTGGAATTACCAAAAATTCCTGAAAGAAAAGTACATTAGTAAGAAAACCAAATTAAAAATTTATAAGACTGCAATCAGGCCAGTGATCACCTATGGTGCAGAGACGATGTGCCTAACACAAAAAGATGAAATGAGGTTGGAAATCCTAGAGAGAAAGATAATTCGACGAATAATGGGACCGGTGGGAATAAGTGTAGGCGAATTTAGAAGATTAACCAATGAAGAAATTAAAGAAGTCATCGAGGGTGAAGACATAATCAAGTTCGTGAAGACGCAAAGGCTCAGGTGGCTGGGACACACAGAAAGAGCTAACCCAGACTCTACCCTAAAGCGAATAACTGGATGGAGACCAACACCAAAGAGACCAAAGGGGAGACCGAAAACAAGATGGAGAGATCAAGTCTTAGGAGACATAAAGAAGCTGAGAATCTACAATTGGAAGGAGCGCTGTAAGGACCGGAAAGAATGGAGGAAAATTGTAGACATGGCCAAGTCACACACGCTGCTATAATAATAAAAAAACAACAGCGGACTGATTCTCCGCAATAAATAAATCAGAGAGCCCAAAAGGGCGGCAAACACTCCGCCAGGAGTGAATAAGCCATGATGATGATATCTTTAATTAAGTTTTGAACTTCTGTTATTCGTGAGCTTAAAATTAACTGGTTATGGGCTAAGATTTTTGTATTATTTTCAAAATTCTTTATTGAAGAACTTAATAAGGTGATTTGATTTTTAACTATAGTTTTAATATTATTTTGATTATTTGTTAGAGTTGATATAGCGTCGTCGTAACGTTTTGCATCGTTTTGGTCTAGGTTTCCGGTTATAAATTTGATTGCGGAACCTACACCATCAAATAGAGATCTTTTAGATCTGGTATTCCAAAAGGGATTTAATTGTTTTAACTCAAGATAAATTTTGTTTTCCAAAATTTGAATTAAATGATAGGAGTCTTGAAATTCTTTATTAAAGCTTAGAATTTGAGAAGTATTTGAAAGGGTATTTATCATGGAATCATATTGATTTTGTAGAGTTAGGAAATTTGTAGTAATATTTGTAATGTCATAGATATGTATAAAAGTCCAAACATCTGTCTGAATTCGGGCTGTGCCTAAATGAAGGGGTAAAAGTCCGGGATTGTCGTTTAAGTTATGGAATTTGGACGTGTCTCGTCTTGCGTCGACGTTTGTTGTCCAGAGGATGAACCTGCAACGGGAGGTTTCTTTAGTTCTTTGATATGTATAATTTCTGTCTGGTTAGTATCTTTTTTATATTTAAGTCTTTGTCGTACAAGTTCTACGCGGTTTCTGTCAAGAATTTTAGTTATTTTGTAGGGACCTAAGTATGGTTGATGTTTTTTATTACGTTTTTGGGTATTAACTTTATAAACTACTTGTCCAATTTTGAATTCTGAATTTGTTTCTCCTTGATCGTTTCTTTTATTAATTACTTTATTTTTATTTTCTGTTAGATTTTCATGTACGTTTTGGTAAACGTGTTTTAGTTTGTCTTTATGATTATTTATATATTCTGAATAGAAATTTTGAGAAAGAAATAGTTCGTTGGGGTTTCTAGAGTCTGTATGTCCGAAAGTCAATTCAAATGGGGTAAATTTTGTGGAACTATGAATAGAATTATTGTAAGCTATAAGAGCATAGTCCATTAAGTCATCTTCGTTAGGATATGTCTGTTTTAGAAGTCTTAAATGTTCGATTAAAGTAGAGTGTATTCGTTCAGCTATTGAATTTGATTCATGGTGGCCAGGAGTAGTAAAGTGAACTTTGATTTTGTGTATTGCTAATAAATCTTTTATTACTTCGTTATTAAATTCTCTACCTTTGTCTGCTATTATTAATTGGGGAATGCCGAAAGAGGGCAGACACGAATTGAGGACCAAAATGAAATTTTAAGTAAGGGTTTACTTTTATACCTGAAAAAATCGCACGAATTGAGGACCAAGACTTCAAGAAGGTATAAAATATTATTAAAAGTACGAATCCCAATAATCGTAGATATTTATTGCTTATTTAAGAAACAATATTTTAAACATAAAAGCGTTACACATATTTACATTTAATATTTATAAAAATAAAGGAGGTACACATATTTACATTTAATATTTATACTTTATGAAAACATGATGCAAATTTTACAAAATCTATTCGTCTCAACAAGCCGTTATTATATTCTGACAATTTAGAAGTTAACATGTTTAATCTTCGCCTAACAATTTTGTTCTTACATTTAACAGGCTCCTTAACGCTTTGAATACGAATGTAAGTATCTGTTTGAAAATTGTTCAAAACGTTTACAAATAAATATAACGAAGGGTGCATCGAATAGAAATTTGAATTAAATCGAGAGTGAAAGGACTCGCATGCATTTGTAGAATTTTCTGTAGTTACAGCTGCTTCAGCCCAAAGTGTTGGTGGAAATAAAGAATTTTCACCAACATAATTGTCTATTAAATAGTCCGCAAAATCTACCGCAGCTTTATGCAGATGATTTGGCTGAAATTCAGCCAAATCTAAAGCAAAACATTCTCCAACCTCCTCTGGTTTTAAAAAAGATAGTCCAAAAAGACACCTCAGCCAATTTCCACTTTTACTGTTTCCATCTTGATATTCTTTAGCCAAGCCTAAACTCTGTATTTTCCTGTACCAAGCTTGGCCAAGATGAAACCTGCATCCAACGATCTTTGTGGTGGGCCATTGTGCAGAAATTGCTTTATGAATAGCTAATTCATAATCAGCTACAATAATTTTTGGAGCAAATATTAAATTAGAATTGCGACACTTTTCTTTAAGAATAAAAAGTTTTTCATATGTTGACACAAGTTTATTCGGTAATAAGCAAAAGGCCACAGGTATATAATGTCCGTTTTCTACGACATGAAGTGTGAACAATTGTAAAAAATATTTCGTACAATATCGAAAAGTTCCATCATATAAGTTCCACACATAAATTTTAAATTTGCGTCACACGAAAATACCACAATATTGTTAATATGATCAGTAGCCAAGAGAAACGGTTCATTTTTTATTGTGTTTAAATTTAATGTTTGTAAAATATCTAACGCATCGGAAAGGTTGGTAAACGCGGTTGGATTTGACGTCTCTTGTAATACATATTATTTATTCCGTAGGTAATGTCTTTTCTTGTCAAAGAATTCATAGCATCACTGTTTTCCTTTATTACAGAATGGATAATTTTTGTTGGCCGCCCTGTGATATCTTCTATGGCTTTCCGTTTGCTTGCCGTACTCAAAATTTGTCTATTTAATTTCTTTATATCATTTTCATGATTATGCACTGTTTCTTTTCGGGAAACTGTATTATCTACACCTAGCGTAAACAATTTTGCGTTACATTTATTTACCGTACATGTCCAAAACTTTTCACCACTTTTAAGCACTTCTTTTTCACGATACTTATAATCATCCAACACAAGTAACCAGTTTCCCTTTTCACTTAAGATCATTTTAATTTCACTCATTAGACCACCTTTCAAGACAGCTCAAAATAAACTAAATCTAAAATAATATTTTATTATTAAATATTTCCTTACTCACTTCCTTACTTATTTTGGCTGTTCAGGTAGCGGTCCTCAATTCGAGAACACCGAAATCTCTTTCGGTCCTCAATTCGGTGCACTTATTTTTTCTGTTCAGGTACCGGTCCTCAATTCGAGAACACCGCCGAAAGAAGTGAAGTATTTTATTAAGGATTTCGCAATGTGTATCGCGTTTTTACCTGGAATAGAATAAGCTTGGGCAAATTTAGTAAATGCGTCCGTCATAGTCAAATAATTGTTACCGTCATATGTAAAAATATCTATATGAACAACTTGAAAAGGTTTGCTGGCGGTTTCTGTAAGAATTAGCGGGACATAGGGGGTGTGTCTACCGTATTTATTTTTCTGGCAAATAGAACATTCGTTAATGTAATTAGTAATAGATGTCTTCATATTTTTCCAATAATAATTTTGACGTAATTTTTCGAAAGTTCCATTAATTCCTCTATGTTTAGTTTTTCCTTCGTGGTAATTTTTTAATAAAATTATTTGTTCTTCTTCGTTTGCTACTGTATTAATTAATCTAGTGCATTTAATTAGTTTCGGACCATGTTCAGAAAAATGTTTTAGATAATACTTATTAAAATCATTATACAGGTTGTCTTTACTGAAATATAAATAAAATGTATTGTTAAGATCTGTGTATGCCATAAGAAATTCAAAAATATATTTTTCATTATCAGTTTCAGGAATTTTGACTTTAATTATTTTATGGTTTTGATAAGTTTCATGAGTTATATCGGTTTTTGGGTAAACGTTTGGGTACACTAAAATTTGGTGAACTTTGTTATTTATTATTTCGTCTAAAATGGGTATTCCTTGATTCGTTGTTTCATTTGCGGTTGAATGTTGTGTAGATTCATCTGAGGTTTCGTCTGGTGTATCTATTTTGTCTGGAGGTATTCTTATATCAGAAATAATGTTAATTTGTCTTGAGTCATTATTGTTACTTGTTGAAGGTTGTGAGTCTAATGGATTCTCTGCAAAATTTTGGAGGTATTTTAAAATATCTTCGTCTACGTCTCCAGGATTATTTACTATTGATTCATCTTCTAATGCGTTAATTGTAATGCGAGATAAACAGTCTGCGTTTGTATTGTGTTTTCCTTTTTTATACATAATTTTGTAATCGTATTCTTCTAGTTTTAGATGCCATCGTATTAATTTTGAGTTTGGCTCCTTTAGACTGAAAAGCCAAGATAATGGTTTGTGATCCGTGTAAATATAAAATTTTCTTCCGTAAAGGTATGGTCTAAAATGTTTACAGGCCCATACAATTGCTAATAGCTCCTTTTCTATAGTTGAATAATTTGTCTCTGATTTATTTAGAGTTCTCGAGGCGTATGCAATGGGTCGATCATTTGGAACATTTCCTTGTGATAATACAGCTCCAATTGCAAAATTGCTAGCATCTGTCGTTAAAATAAATGGTTGGGAAAAATTCGGATATTGTAGAATGGGGTCGTTTGTTAAGATTTGTTTACAAGTTTCAAAACAATCAATAAAATCTTTATCGTGGTTTACTTTAGAACCTTTTTTCAAACATTTGGTCATCGGTTTAGTAATTTTTGCAAAATCTTTTATAAATCGTCTATAGTAACCTAGTAATCCTAAAAAGCTTTTTATTTCAGTTTGGGTTTTTGGAATCGGAAATCTTTTTATGGCGGAGATTTTGTCAGGGTTTGGTTTTACGCCTTGAGGGGTGATTACATGTCCTAAATACATAACTGTTTTTTGTAAAAATTCTGACTTGTCTAATTGTACTTTTAAGTCACTCTTTCTGAGTCTTTCGAAAACTATTTTTAACTTTTCAAGGTGCTCTTGTAAAGATGTACTATAAATTAAAATATCATCTAAATATACTATACATGTTTCGTCTGTTAATCCTCTTAAAACATCAATAACTCTCTGAAAAGTCGAGGGTGCATTTTTCAAACCAAAAGGCATTCGTTTAAATTGGAAGTGACCTTGTGGTGTACTAAAAGCTGTTTTTTCAACATCTTGTGGGTCTACTTCTATTTGGTGAAAGCCACTTGCAAGATCTAGTGTCGGAAAGTAATTTGCTTTCCCTAATTTATCTAAAATTTCTGTTATGTTTGGTAACGGGTATTTATCGTCTACGGTTCTCTCGTTTAACTTTCTATAATATATTACTAGACGCCATTTTCTTTTTCCTGTAGCATCTTGTTTTTTCGGGACCACCCAAATGGGACTCGAAAACGGGGAATTGCTATCTTCTATTATACCTTCTGCTAACATCTTATTTATTTGGGATTTAACTTCTTCTCGGTGAACTTCCGGGAAACGATATGATTTTGTATATATTGCAGAATTATCAGTGAGTTTAATTTTTTGTTTAATACTATTAGTAAAACTTAAGGGTATTCCTTCGCAATAAAATATGTCTCTATATTGGAAACAAAGCTTTTTTAGTAATTCCCTTTCTTCTTTGTTACAATGATTTATCCTTATATTTTTTAAATTCTTCTTTAACATGTTATCATCATTAATAGACGTTTCTTCATCAGTTTCCATCTTTCTTATAAAATTAATATTTACTATATCTAATGGTTCTATATCAAAGGGTTCAGTAATACTTAACGTTGTCTTATATTCGCTTATATTCGTAATAGTGGTTATAGCAAAATTATTTTTTACGTTAACTACTGCTTTAGGCATTTCGATTCCTTTACCGAAATTCTTATATTCTAATATACCTAATCCTACATTTAATTTTACCGGTATTTTGACTATTTGCTTAGTTCTAGGGGGAATAATTATGGTATGATTAAAAGTTGATTTGGGATATAATATATTCTTTTTACTGGGTTCAAAAATTATGGGTATCGTTACATAAGGCGTTTTCATTTGTCGCATGTTGACATTAATTGAAGCTTTTAATTTTTGTAATAAATCTATACCAATTAATCCATCGAAATTTTCGCTAAATTTAAAAACATAAAACTTATCATATTGATTTACTTTAAAAATGTTAAAAGCTGGAATATTAATTATTTCATTGTGCATAGAAATTCCGTGAGCCGTTTGTATATTAAAATTTTCGTAAGAAATAAAATTTTTATAAAATTTATGCGCTAACTGTGGAGATATCAAACTTTTGGAAGACCCTGTAGCTAATAAAAATCTGGCATTGAGTTCAGGAATAATAATATGTGGTAAATCTGCTATCGTTGTATTTAAATATATTATGTCGGATTGTAATTTTCTTGGCGGATGCAAAAATTTGTGTTTTCAACATTTTGAGTGGGATTGTGATATGATCTTTCGTTTGTCTCATTTGGATTGCGATAAGGACTGGATTGAGTTTCATAATTGTTATCGTAAGGCGGCAATAAACTTTGAGTTGGGTGTACGTAATCAGTGGAAATATTATTTTCAAAGGGGTTTTTGAATTGTATTTGATCGTTATTAATTTGTTGATTAAATAATTGGGTGGAGGTAAAATGTGGTCTAGATCTTAAAGAAGTATTTCGTGAATTTGTATCCATCGGTTCTGGCTGGTATTGATTTTGATTTTGGGGTTTATTATTAACATTTCTTTGTTGAAAATTAGGGTTATTAGTATGGAAGTTCCATGGTCGGAAATTAGAATTATTATTGTAGAAATTTCTTGGGTTGAAATTAGAATTATAATTATTGAAATTTCGGAAGTGATTTTGGTGTGGTTGAAAAGTATTGTTGGGATAAAAATTATTATTTTGGTATTGCGGTCTGATGGTTTGATATTGGTAAGGTGGAAATCTCATATTAGGGCGATTTTGTTGAAAATTATTTCTAGGAATAAAAGTTCGATTAGGATTACTGTTTCTCGTAGGATTATGTCTCGATGATGGTCTAAAAGAATTTTGTGAGTTTAAATTATTTCCACGTTGTAATGAATATAGAAAATTCTCTTCTTCGATAACGAAGCTCATAGCTTTCTCTAAACTGTCTGGGTTTCTCAATCGTATATTTGTTTGTAACGATAAGGGTAAGCCTCTAATGTAAGTTTTTAAACATAAGTCATCGTAACTATTTATTCTAATTAATTTCTCTTGTGCATTAATATTAAGCGTATTTAATTTTTGTGCGAAGATGCTGCAGAGTAACAAGAATGGATAGGAGAAGTAATGACGAAATAAAGCAAAGAACATCAATAGAAACAGACATACTAACATATATAGAACAAAAAAGACTAAAGTGGTATGGACATGTAAGAAGAGCTAGCGACAGCAGATGGATAAAAAGAATAACCGAATGGAGCCCCATTGGAAGGAGGAAAAGAGGACGACCCCGAAAATCCTGGAGGAACGAAGTAGACGACGCCATGAGTAAGAGAGGACGAAACGATGGAGAATGGAACAACAGAGAGAGATGGAAACGGTTGAGCGAGGGAAGGCAGTGAATACTGTAGAATCCCTAAATATATATATATATATATATATATATATATATATATATATATATATATATATATATATATATATATATAATTTTTGTGTTACTAAACTACGTGTTTCTTGGCATCGCATGCCAAAATTATAAGGGGTTTCATTCTTGAAAGGCCTCAACGTTATCAGGTCTTGGATAAGGCAATCGAGATCTCTCTGGTCTCCAAAACTAAGATTAAGGGCATCTTTTACGAGTTGCCATGTATTTAATTCTGTCCTAGAACCTATTAACATTTGAGCTCTTCCATTTAATTTACCTAATATAGCTCGAAGTAAAAATGTATTTAAGGTGCCGTCTGTTTGACTAGCAAAATTAGTTATTAAATTTTCACAATTTTCTATAAAAATGGTTAAGGTATGTGGATTACCATCATATGCTGGGATAGAATCTAAGTAAAGTTTTAACAATGGGTAGTTTGTTTGAGCCATTTCGTTATTTTTATCGCTATTTGGTTCTAAAATTTAATTTAATTCTGCTACAAGGCTACTTAAATCTAATTTACTATCAGTTTCACTCATTAAATATTTATTATTTTTATTCAGATAATATATCAAATTGTAATAAAATATAAAATATGTTTCAATATAAAACTTTCAACTTCAATATAATAAAATATTTTCAAAAATATGATAATATAATATAGTAATAATAATCTTTCTTTTATTAAAAATATCTCATAACATAAAATCTTTTAAAAATTGTTTACTCTCGTTAGCTCTCTGACTATAAGTATTTTCAAATATGGAAATAATAAAATGGAAAATAAAATGGAAAAAATAGGAAACACTTACATTAAAATGTAGATTTTCAGCATTTCTGCCTATAGGATTCGACGATTTTGTTCTTCTCCCAGGTCTTGTTGAAACTACTGCTTAAATCTGCTGCCTCTAGGGTTCGACGATTTTGTTCTTTCCCCAGGTCTTGGTGATACCTTGTCTAAAGCTGATCTTGGACACTTTCACAAAAGGTTTGGTTTTCCGGTAAATCGTTAAAACGAAAAACTACGCGAAACGGTTCGATTTTTGTAACGGTTAGCGACGTAATTCCCGAAAATCTGTACCGAAAAGTCCAAGAACGATATTTTTAAAAAGAACTTTATTTACAAGGGACTACTTACTACAGTAAAATGCAAAATAAGAATGACGCTATACAATGCAAAAGTAAATTTATAATCTCGGTGACGCCGAGGTGTGGCATGCTGACGCTGTCGTTTTATTATAGTTGAATTAGCAGTTCTGGTTTCTTAACTTATTAATAAATATCCCATTCACTTACGAGTGCACATTTATATATATATATATATATATATATATATATATATATATATATATATATATATATATATATATAGAAATGTAGTCATATGCACCCAGACTAACAGCCATTGAACGTTGAAGTATATGAATCCAAAGTCAGCAAATTCCAACGAAAGCTGGACAACAAACTCATTTTTCATATTTTTATAATTCATTCGATTACCATTCTTAGATCAATTCGTTTCAGTTTGTATATTAATTATATTATATTTTTCAAGTATAAAAACTTTGTACAATTTTGAAAATAAATAATTTGTTAAAAATTCAATCAAAAGTGCATAAATTTATCTGGCGCTGCGAACAGGATACTGCTCGTACAAGAAGCATAAAATAAATAGTTTCCTTGGTCAACCCAGTTGTTAGACGAGAAATCCACCGAACTTTGGAAAAGAAAAGATTATGTACTGGACAACAGATCATCCTACTGTAAGTACATTATCCTTTCATTTCACTTTTGATTTATGAGCACTTTTATTGATATAACTTAAAACTCTGTTGATAATTTAAACTCTTTACTTGAAAATCTTACATTGACGCCTCAAATTACTTCTAACATCAGTATCAACGCCGATTCTTTTCAACAAATTCATACCATTTTAATCACAAAACTTGAAATGCCATTTTCAAATGCCGATATCACTGGCCTATGTGCTACGCTGCCAGAATTCTCTCACCGGAGATAACTTATCTAACTTTCTAAAATCAGTTAATAATTTAATCACCTTCCTGGTAGGTCAGCAGCTGACACCTTCTCAGGAATTTATTTCAAATTCAAACATTATATCTCGTATTAAAGGCGAACCACAGGATTGCCTTAATTATTTAATTAAAAGAATTTGGACTGAAATACGTCCAGCTCTTGTAGCTAAATACGGAGACAGATGATCTGAAGATATCCTAGTCACCCAACTTTCAACAACTGTCCAAAGAGATCATGAATCATACGATCAATATCACCAGAGAATTACAAAAAATTTAAATGATTTATTACAACATTCGACATTAAATGACAACGTCGAAACTGTTAATTTTAAGACTCCCTATTTTAAAAATATAGCTTTAAAAACATTTTGCACAGGCATTAATGAAACGTATGGTGAATATTTGTCACATTTTTCAATAAATTCACTTGAAGAAGCAGTCCAAAAATGTATAATCTATGACAATCACAAATCTCAACAGAAATATATGAGTTATTTAAAGACACAACAAAATAAAAAAAACCCTTCTCAGCAAACCAGAAACCTACTAATACAAATCAGACATCTTATAATAATAAGCCAAATCTCACTACAAATGTTTTTCAATCAAAACTCTTATTTGTTATATTTATTTTGTACTAGAAGCCTCCGATGATAATTTTATTATTTATTAATGAGGGTAAGATATTTCCAAGAATTAAATAATTATATTCAAAAAATTTTGGCAAATATTGTATTAGAAATAGGTTATATTATTCATAATTACGCAAAGTTGACATATGAGTCCTGGTAGCTCAACGAGTTGATGCGCCGCCCAATGTTAACCCATTTTCTACCAAAATATCAATAAATATATTTTTTCATAAATATAACTGCAGATGACAATGAAATGAAACTAAATAAACGTAAAAATATGTTTTTATTAATTTTTTTTTATAAACATAAGAAAAAAACGCTGTGACCATATGGTCACACAGGGAGGTTACCTATATATACATTATGTATTTACTACTGTGTATGAAAAATTTCAAAACACTCAATGCAAAGTCCTAAATTACATTTTTTACACTGTGTACGTATCACAGAAGAACATCCTTCTCCTGCACACCTACGTCTTTTGCCGTTAGGAACTGGAACAACAAGATGGTCAATTTTGTCATATCGTAGATTGTCGGACACTCTATTCATGGACAGACTATTCCTGCTGACTGAAGGCTTACCAGGACGTCTAGGCGGTACTCCATATTTTCGCAAATACATCTGTGCAATTTCTCGGCGGAAAACTATATTAGGTGTTTTTTTTTCTTTCCTTTGAGGACTTCTTATAAAGCACCCAGGCATTATGTAGGCATACGTCAACAAGCCAACTAAAAAGAGGCCAATACCACTTTTTACTTCTGATGCCAATTCTGTATCGTGCCACATCTTCATCCATTCTATCCGTGCCACCCATGAATGTATTATATTTTGCAATAGTCAAAGGCCTTTGTACTCGAATAATTTTCTTCTGTTGCTTAGAGTATCTCTTGACGTAACTTTGAGGATTGATGCCGTAGCAAGTTGATGCAGCCGTAACTACAGCATTATCCATCCATTTGACCAAGATAATTCCGTCATTTTTAGATATAACATAATCAACAGAACCTCTAGTTTTAGTAGCCATTACTTTGTTATTCGGCAAAGGGCAAAACTTAGGAACTCTATTTTGTCTTATTGTTCCAGTACAGTCATATCCCCTTAGTTTTAATTCTGCAAGTAAATTGAAACTCGTAAATAGATTATCAGTATAAATATGGTAATTTGGCATCTTATTTGGTAGATCGTTAAGCATTTGAAGTAAAGGAGCTGTCGCACTTCCAAATTTTTCTACATAACTGTTATCAGTTGAAATCTGTTTACCTTGATATAACTGAAAATGAATCAAATAACTGTCTTCAGAATTCAAACACCAAGCTTTATAGCCAAAGCGTATTGGCTTACCTTTGATAAACTGTTTACAGCTATGTTTCCCAAAATACTTGATCATTGATTCATCATAATTCATGTGCTGGGTTGGTTGAAAGTACTTTTTACAGACATTTTATTTGCACCTTTTCTATAATGGGGCGTAGCTTCCACATTTTATCAGTCCTTCCAATTCTGCTGTTATCGGCAAAATGTATACATTTCATAATTTGATCAAATCTATTCCTGCGCATAGAATTTTTCACCATGTTTACTGCCATGTCATCCTGTTGATCCCAATAATATGTTCTGCCCGGTAAGGGATGGTAGCCGGATAAAATTATAATTCCGAAAAAACATTTTAATTCATCAATGGAGAGATTTGGATCTGGAAAATTCTTGAACGCAGCATATTTTTTTGTTTCTTGTAAAATATGCTCAAACATATCGTTGTCAAAAAATAGTTCGAATAGTTATAATGGACTCATATCATAAAATTCATAATTTCAGATTTATTCCCGTTTTTAAATTTTTTATTATGTATCAAATCTCCCTCTATCCATTGCTTGATCTCAGTTTTTTTAGAAATTCTACATTTTTTATTTTTTCCCTTATTTATTTGACTCACCTGTTCATCAGGTTCTGTTGTCTTTATTTCATCCACAGAGTCTTCCTTTCCTTGTTCCATATTTTCGATACGATTTATTCGAACTTCAGCTGGCGCTAATAACTGTCTATGAGACAAATTGTCAACTAAACCACCATCGTCTTCGTCGCCGGAATCTTCATCCGTATCCTCATGAACATCTGGAGGAGAAATAAACACCAATGTTTCATCATTTTCTATATTTTCGTCATCATATAGCATGGTCAATGCTTCGTGTAATGTAAAACCACGTCTAAAGAGAAAAAAAAACAGAAAACCTATTAATTATCACATATTATCCCTGTGTGACGTCCCTTGTGTATGGTCACAAACAAATATTAGAAGCTCTACCGCATTTGATACAATACTTTTGTGATAAATTATATAAATATGTCTTAAACACATGTCTCTAGATCCTATTTGTTCAAAAATATTTTTGGTTTCTTTAAAAATAAGATTAAAAAATATTACTTACTCAAAGCGAACGTCCATTTTGATGCTTTCTCGTTGTAACACCAACAAACAATAACTATTACACGACTTTGCCAGCGAATAGATCAGGTACCGGGTATGTCATTCGTTACATAGATATCTCTAGTCCGCGTGGTCGTATTACTAGTTGCATATATCGCTGTATGTGTTAAATGTTGTATATTTAAAAGGGGACATTTAGTGTGACCATACGGTTACGCTAGCAGAAAACGGGTTAAAAATTGCTTTGTAGGTTCAAGTTCGAATCCCAGCGTCGCCAAATATTTTCTATTTCGTTTTTCTTTGTTTTTTAGGTCCTCCTCATTTTCGGAATTTCAGGAGTATGCAGGTGTGACGAGCTCGTTAAAATGGTCACTACAGATGCTGAAGATAAAGGTTCAATTTTAATAGTAAATATACCAAATACTAACACAAATATGAAGAGGAACGTTTATAATCAATTCTTCATCGACGAATGGCCTTAATTATACTGATATTTATAGGGAATATAATATATCATGATGTCCTAAAATGGATCAGTCACGTTTATTTGTCTGCTATAGAGCAGGAAAATGTACCAAACAACTGGTGGGAAAAAATTCTATCGCTTAAAATCCTACAAAAATTGCAGAATTTTTAAAACTGCCTTATACTTTAAATTATATTGGGCCTAGTTTCGGAGCCTCGGCAAGTATATTTGCAAATTCTGGAGTAGACATTCTAGCTTTAAAGCAACACGGAGGTTGGAAGTCGGAAGTTCGAAGACGAATATCGCCGAAGAGTATGTAGAGCAATCTCTTGCAAAAAAAGCGAAAAAGTTCGGACCAAATTAAGGGAGTCACTGAAGTTCAAGTATATAATAAAAGTGTTAGTGAAAATATCACGAAAACTACGTTGCCTCCAGCTCTCACTTCTATAGAGCGTTCCACGTTAAGAAAATAACATTGCGGAGATAGGGCCATATATTTCTTATGGACGATAGAAGCGCGGCGATTCCACGACGAAAACAAGCACGATTCAGGGTTGTATTAATAGTATTTTCGTTTCCACAGACATGCATTAAAATTAATGTTTTTTAACGTCATTGACCAAAAGTGCCCATTCGAAACAAGAGATGAAAAGTAGTAAAAATGATTTTAATTAAATAAATAGTATTTACAAAAGATAATTTTATTTTATATTATTTTAATTATAGTAACGACAGTATATTTGTTTTTCTGTAAGAATCCCATATGCCATGAATCATGGTAATCAGTAAAAAATATTGTTTAGCAAAATCATGCATTTTGCCGGCTATTAAAGATAAGCAATTAAACGGACCGCTTTGTGTAGCGCGGTTGTCCAGCTATCCGTTGCAATGCATATATCTAATTACAAATTAAAATAATACGGTATGCGTATGTCTGCGATTTTATGTCGTTCTCTGACTACATAATGATAATAAGGCTTTGTGAATCTTTAGTAGTTATTCTGACTTTACAGTTAAATTGAAAATGGAAATTCAGAAATTAAGCCAAGGGAATATCTTGGACATACGTGTAAAACAAATTGTTTTAAATGTATTTAATTATCATCGAAATTTAAGAAGTGGTGAAAGTGTTAGAAGTTTAACCAATAAAGTAAGTGCTATGACGGGAGTAAGTTTTAGTACTATGTATAAAATACGCAAAGAAGCTGCGGAAGGAGGACCAAGGCCCATAAAAAAACGGGTGTGGCAGTCCAGTGGGACTGCCGGTAGAAGTTATACTTCTATACACGCGTTCGCCGTTACAAATTTATATGGGAGTAAATCTGCACAATCATTACATATGTAATGCTATAGGTAAGAGAGAGCAGAGAGAAAAAGAATTAGGTATATAGGTAATATGAGTATAGAAAATATATATTTTTATTTTCATATATGTATAAAAGGAGTTGAATGCAAAAAAAAATTTACACATACTCTGCAGTAAAATTCATTGTTTATTTTGTTATTAATATAAAAATATAATTCAATACACTGCAACATAATTCAATATAATAATACAATACAAATTAAAATGTAATATTCATAAGTATTTACAAATGACAATATACATAACTTACTTACGCATATTTTTAATTTATCATGATAATAATATTAATAAAAAAATAATATTAATAAATATTAAATATATTTACAAAAGGAATATTTTTATTCTCGAGAGAGAAAGAGAGAAAAAATATATCTTCTCTGTCTCTCTCTTACCTATATTTTACATATATAATGATTTTGCCGATTCACTCCTGTACACATTTTCAACGTCGAATGCGCGTATAGAAGTATAACTTCAAAAAATGTTTGTGGAAGATAAAAATGAAAAACCGACAACTCGGATTATGTAGTAAATTTTCATTTTATTTTAATATTTAGTATTTTTGCGTATATTACATACAGATTGAACGAATTTAAAACGGAACATACGAAATCAATGTATTTCGGCTCAACTCTGCTCTAGGTGGTTGGCCAACAAAAGGTTGTCAAATAATTATATTATAAAAATCCAATACTTCAGCGGGCTGCTGGATTCTGAATTCATTCAAGAACAAGTCAAAACTCCACCCAATAATATTATATATAAAATATAAAACTGATTTTATTATGATATTTTTATACCGATTGATTTGAAAATTTGTATGCTCACTTCTGTTACTATTCTGAAAAGCGTCAAGTAGAGTTTTCCTCAAAATGTTCCAAAAAAATTTCCGTAAATCAAAATTTTCGTAATTTTTTGAGGTAAAATCTAATTTGTAGAATCCTTTCGATTTTCTGTAAGTTATACCATGATTTTTTCCAAAAATTTTTAAACAATTTTTCCGATAAGAAAAAAAATTTAGAAAAACTTTAAAAATTTCGTCATTTTTCTCACTCTCATTGATGTCATCACATTCATCATCTTCGTCACTTTCACTTTCAATAATATCACATTCATTATCTGCTTCATTTTCAATCACTACTTCTCGAACTGATTCTGGCATCTGAGGTCCACTAAACCATTTGAATTTATATGTTTCATCTTCAAGCTTCTAACCATGTTCTTCAACAATCAATTCTGTTGGTACTTTTTTATGAGCATTTGTCCAAATATTTGAAATATAATGAGCTCGCAGTAGATGTTGGTGTAATTCATCTTGACATGGTGGTAAGCTTGAAGCATCGAAATTTTTTTTTTAAAGGCTCGTTCACATCATGCAACTTATACTGCCGGTTAAATAGTGAAAATCTGACATCGTTTACTTTTCTTTTTGGAATTGTTCTCGTCAATCCTGTTCCATATAAGTGACATATGAAAGTTTCTAAGGTTTCAAAAACTTCATTACAATCGAAGTCAATTTCACTAAGTTGGATAAAAGCATCTTGATGCTTTCGCTTGATAACGCGCATCATTATTATTTTAATATTTTAAAATAATAATGATGCAAAATTAATGTCCAATCCGAATTTGTAAAATTATAATTAACTAATGAAAAAAAAAATTCAATTAATTTGAAAGTTAAAAAAAAATATTGAAAATATCTACAAAGTAAATTTCAAAACTTATAATAAAAAAACAATAAAAATAAAAGATACAAAAAATAAAATAGCAAAATCAGAGTAAACTAGTAAGTAAGTTTCTAACATTCCATGTCTTAACTGTCATTACGATAGTTTTAAATTTAAATACTAACAATATCTTGTGTAAAGAGAGAACTCAAAACAAATTGACTGGCCAGTTGGTTGTCAAAACCAGTGCCAATAAAACACACACACACACACACACACACACACACACACACACACACACACACACACACACACACACAAATTTCAAAACTTAAAAAATTGATAATTCCACTATTAAATTGATTTTTATTAATAATTATTTGTAAAATGTTAAAGGAATTCTACAAATTGAATTTTACCTATTGTTAAATAGAAATAATATATTTTGTATTTGATTATTAATGTAATAATAAATCAAATTTTTCTTATATCTGAACAACCATTATTTATGCAATATAAATTTAAAAACCTTTTTATTGTAATAAAAAATAAGTAAAATTACTATTTGTTATACCGAAAATATTCAATAGTTAACATTATAAAATTACTTTAATTTAATAAAATTACTTAACCGGTTTCATAATTAATTTTTATCAATCATCCGATAATTTCAATTGATTATTATATTGAAAATATTTTTTTTGTTTTTCATTTTAATATCAAACATTTATTCAATTAAAAATTAATTCCTAAATATTTATACTTAAGAAAAAAATGTGATTTGTAAAGTAAATATGACTTTAGTTTGAAAAAAAAACATTATCATAATATCATTTTAAAACTACAAAATATTCTATAAAAGATTCAGACGATGACGTAGAGTTTTATCAAATGTTTTAGAAACATTGTTTTATTACTGATCAGTTCAAAATTTCAGCTCTATCTATCCGACTATTAGGCAAGCTCCTCTTTCCTTTATCTAAGCCTAAGCAGTCAGATGGATATTTTGAGCGGTGTTGCCAATCTCATTCCTCTAGATGTTTTTCAAATAAGGTGTTAACCATAAAATATTTACAGGAAAGAATGGAAATAACTACAAACCATTAAGTTTATTTTTGTTATTAGTCTGTTGTAGTAGATTGCTAAATACAATGAAAAATATAGGCAAATATCCGATTTATTTAAAGATACGAAGAAGATATAACTCTCAAAAAGATCCGCAAATCGGATTATTACACGGCGATTGGCAACATTGACTTTGGGCGGCGCTATAGAATATGGTGCGTCCTAAAAGGAGACAGATAGTTGAACGATATTTTATACAATGTCTATCCCCGGGTATGGATTTATTTTTGTCCAAGTTTTATATTGGTCCACTATTTCAAATGCAGTTCAAACAGACATACATTAAATTGTATGTTCCGTTTTAAATTCGTTCAATCTGTATATTTAATAATATTAACGTAAGGTTTTTAAATATTTCAAAAATAAAAAAGGAAATTCATATTGGGATTTGAACTCGCATCTAGCAGCGTATGAACCAAACACGTAAAAAATTTGCCAATTAGACATGACACTAACATATTTCAAAATTGACAGTTCTCGTCATACAGTGATTTATTGTAATTATTATTTTGAAATCTAATAATAAAATAATTATGTACATTTAATAAATAATACAATCACATAAATAATAATATTAATATATATTATATTACACACACATACACACACACATATATATATATATATATATATATATATATATATATATATATATATATATATATATATATATATATATAAAGTAAACGTAAAATAGTGGGTTTGCAGCAATATTGCTGCAAACCCACTATTTAACGTTTACTTCCTTACGTTGTTAGCAAATACTTCTGGTTCATTACATATATATATATATATATATATATATATATATATATATATATATATATATATACATCCTGCTATCCTTTTAAACTCTTTTCATGTTGCAGTAATTTAGCATCACCAAGAATTGCTATCATTTTCTATTTATAAATTGTGTATGTTCGTTTAGTGCACCTTTGTAGGCTAGGCACTGTTGTCGGTTTTTCAATATTCCGATTTTTTTTATATATTTAATTTTTTACGTCATAACTACGTTTTAACATCGAGCGGTAAAATCACTGTATTTGGCATCATTTTAGAGCCAATAGATGTTGCCGGTATTAATCCTTAAAATAATATTTTAGATACCTAAATATCGATCGCTTTGGGTCAAGTTCGAATAACGACATTGAAACTATCTGCTCACAAGTTGCAGTCTCAACGGGTTTTTTTCTTCGTTTAGATGTTATATTTATTCAACCTAGATATTTTTGCCCAGAGAATCGTGTAGGGGAATATTTTACATAAATTTCAATTTACAACCTGTGTAGTCGAAGCTATCGATGAATAGTTTGAGATAAATATTATGGTTTTATGGGATTAAGGCCTTAATTATTGGTTGTGATCGTGTAAATGTTTGAAATTTTGATTTCCATTCCGGAAATCGTTCTCAAAAAACGTTTTTTTGTACAAAATGTGTATACACATATTTACATAATTTGTACAGTAAACAAAGTTATTGTAAAATAATAGTGGAAATCAAAACGTTAAATATTAGTTAATTAAAAATGTAATTTTCATCTCAATAACGACCAATAATTGTGGCTTAATCACATAAAAAAATAATATTTGACTTTGACCATGCCATAAGAAAGTAGTTCACGGAACCTCGCTAAATAGTTTAAAAAAATCTTATACAGAAATTTAAATTCTAAATAGTATGAGGGGTAGCTGACGAAAAATTCGTAAAGACGTACAGTTGATTTTGCTTTGTTTTTTTAAACAATCTTAAAAGGCAAAAAAAAATAATTTTTTGCTTATAAAACGTTTTGTATACATTCTAAAGAAAAATAATTCAAATAAAAGTTGTAGACCATAAAAAGTTTTTTATGTAGAGAAATACCAAATTTAAATACATAAATAATTGATATAATTTCAAAAAACCGTAAACTCTAAGATATTATGTTTGTAGTAATTTATAAATGTTAATAACTTTGTTTTTTGCCTAACGACAGGTAATATAGCTACTTGAAATTATGGCAATTGATCAGTTATTAAAGTGTTCTAAATATCAAGCAGATCAAAAAATATTTTACAATTTATTCAATTTGTTTATGACAGAAAGCGATTATTTAAACAACCGTATTTGTCCAAACAGTATGACTCTACAAGTATTTTCTAACTTGCAATCGATTCTTTGCGCTTTCAGTTTTAGGGTATATTAAAAAAACTTTTAACATATTATTAAATTTCTTAATAAAAACCAGTTTGAATATGGGACTTTTTAGTCTTTTAGACCACTTCACGTTTTTTTAGTTTCTTTGACAAGTGAGGATTGTCTATTCCCTTATTTCTTAATATGGGCTATGAGCAATTATCTAGTCAACACTATTATAGAAGTTACCCATACTTTTCCAGTAGTCATTCAGACGGTTCATCTTAATTGTCCCCATATGGAACATAAGTCCGAGAAAAGTCTTCAATTCTGTTTGTGTTGTCTCTTTCCAAAACGCAATCCTCGATTTTTCTGAACGACTTTGTGCAAATATTTTGTCAGAGTCAATCAGAGTCACTTCCACCATTCATTTAATCTACATCGTCCTCGCCAGATGCTTCTAACAATTATTGTAATTCAGCAGTGGTCAATCTACGTTTATGTTCACATCTAGCTTTTTTAGATGAGGATGATTTTTACCTCTACGGAGGTAATTAACAATAAAAACGTTCTACTAGAAACTATCAACTTACGACTTCCAATACTATAAGGCCACTTGAGGTACAATACGTTTTTACTCAATAATAGTTCCTGTATAAGTAAAATTGTTTTTTAATGTGCTTCATTGAAGCACACTAGACATATTCCAGTTTTGCCATCACATTCTTCAGAGTATGTCTTAACTTTTTTAACTTTTCTATCGTCCTTTCTACTAGTCATGCTTCTTCTTAAAATTTTGTTACATCTTGTACACTTTCTTCTCTTTGTATTATCTACATCGCTTTGCCTGAGATGGTATTTTTGGCTGTAACTGGCCGTGAGGGTTACAACATTTCTTTATTTGCAAATGCCTTCGCGAACTCCAGTCTGAACTCAAGGATAGGTTGTCGCTTTTTTCACGTTTTCTATTATTTAGCAACTAAGCATTGACTACTGCGGTATTAAATATTAATTCTACTGTCAACACTCTTTTTCGCCAAGTTATAATCGAGATTAGTTTGTGGTTTTAGTACTTGTGTATAATTTTTCTTTTCATTTGATTAAACCAAGATACAACTATTATGTTTAAATGTTGTAAGGATTAAAACTGGTCTTTTGTCGACCCATTTTATCACTTGTAAAATCAATAATGGGGTTAAGTTTCATCGTGAGTAACTGGTTGCAACTTTTTTAATCAAGATCAAACATCTGCACATGAATAATTCGTTTCTTGAACAATAATTTTAATTCATCGACCAATATTCTAAAATAAGGTTTTATTACGTCGTCCGGAATATTATAAACTGGTTCTCTTTCACAAAGCATTGGAAATATGGTTTACAGTCTTTATTTAGAAAAATCTTTTACTGCAACTCTTGTTAGACCTAAACTAAATTAATACACAAAACAAATTAATCTATTTTTTTATAGAAATGCAGATTCCTGTCGGATTTTTATCAGTGCGGCATGAGTCACTGGTGTCTCGTATATCCGGACCTCTTATCGCATTACAAACATAATTCTCAATTAGCAGTGCGGTACAAGATACATTTATACTTCGATCTGGAAATCTTACGGAGTGACGAATTTTTAAAGTATAGACAGTTACGGTGTCGAGCGGAAGGACGTGAGGAAGATCATAGGCGTCGAGGTTTTTGGATAAATATTTAGAGCAATTTTATTAATATTAATATTTAATTTTGTAGGTACCCCAAAAATATTTTTAAAATAGACTAATAAAATTTTAAAATTTAGTTAAATAGTACATTTTTACAAGTAAATGAATTACTATTATATCATTTTCGGGCTCAAATATAAAAGAACCGAAATAAAATTCACAATAAAATTAAACGGCATCATCAAATAATACATGTGTGTATTCCCAAAGATATCAACAACACAATCAAATTTCATCTTACGTTCTTGGTGAAAATTCACGAAAATACTTTTCAAACTGAATTATTAATCAAGTTTACATAACTTACTTTTAATCAACATCAGAAATGTCTGAGTCATCGCTATCTGCACCAAGTTGAACGACAATGGGTTCCATAATGATATCTGCCTGTATAACTAAATTCCACATATTTTCTTCTTCTTTCTGCGTGTGAAAGATGCAGTTTTGCCAGTTCTCTTGAGTAACGTTATTTATGGCTTCGTGGAAGAGCACTTTTACATAACTTAAAAGTAGTATTTTTACTTGCAACCTCCTTTTTTATTTGTGCCCAGATTAGCTTAATACGATTAAGCTAACAATGGTGTGGTGGTTATCGGTGAATAAAAACCGCATGGTAACGAGACATTTTATCAAAGACGTATTTTAGAAATTTTTGTTTATGCTGTCCTGCAATATTTAGTAACTCCGGCTTAACCATAGACTTGTAATACCCAATTTCTTTCCTATCTAGCCATTTACTTATTTCTCCTTTTCGCCAACTTGTTGTTGGAAGCTTTTCTATTTGACGACTTTGATAGGAAGCATTATCTAAAATGATTATTGAGCCAGGTTCAATTTTTGTCAATATGAACAAAAACCAAGTTGCAAATTTCTCAGTATCCATGTCCTCGTGATAATCTCCAGATTTTTTGGATTCAAAACTGAGAGTCCTCCAGGAAAATACCATGTTCACTATCAATATGTGTTATTATTAGATGTCGGCCCTTACTTGATGGTGCTTTTAGACCCGTAGAGAGACCTTCAAGGAACGCTTGTCGAGTGTTTTTAATATTTAAATCGTGCCAAACTTTGTTTGTCACGATTAATTGTGAAACACACTTGGAATGTACTCAAGAAATGGCTCAAATTACAAAACTTATTCTTACTCAAAATCAGAATTATCCGAATCATCGCTCTCGTCATCAAGTTGGACTATAATCGGTTCCATAATTACATCTACCTGTATATCTACATCCCACATCTTATTTTCTATTTTCTCCACGTGGCCGATGCACTTTCGCCAGTTGTCTGCGGTAACGTTACGTATAGCTTCATCGAATAGTACTTTAACATCACATAATTTAAATGTAGTATTGCGACGTGCTACCTCTGTTTTCACTTGTGCCCAAATCAATTCAATTGGATTCAGCTCACAATGATATGGTGGTAATCGATGAACAAGAACTCCGTGACTAAGAGCCATTTCGTCAACAACATATTTATGATATTTATGTTTATGTTGTCGTGCAATATTTAACAACTCAGGTTTAATCATTGATCTGTCATAAGCGATTAGTTTCATATCCAGCCAATCAATGATTTGTCTTTTTCGCCAGCTTGTTGTTGGGAGCTTTTCTACCTGTCGACTATGGTAGGGAGCATTATCTAAAATTATTACCGAACCCGGTTCTATTGTCGGTAATATGGACGAAAACCAAGTTTCAAATCTCTGAGCGTCCATGTCCTCGTGATAGTCACCAGATTTTTTTGACTCAAAACATAAAAGTCCACCGGGAAGAAAACCAGACTCACTACCAATGTGTGTGATAATTAGACGTCGACCTTTACCTGATGGTGCCTTAAGGCCTGTGGATAATCCATCAACAAATGCTTGCCTACTGCTTGTAATATTTAAATCGTGCCAAACCTTGTTTACAGTATGGCCTTCATTTAGCCATGTCTCGTCTAAATAATAAATGTTTCTCTTCTCGGTGCGATATTGACGAATTTTTTTTATATAATTGCGTCTCCATATAACGATTTCACTTTTTTCTATGAGACTGCTTTGTCTACATCGTTTCATATATTTGAAATTCATTAAATGAAGTGTGCGCAGTAATACTTCTCGTGAAATTTTTGGCAAACTATCGTCGCTGTCGATTTCTGCAGAGATTTTCTTTAATGTGGGAATTTCATTCCGAAAGAAAAACGAATGAATTTTTTGTCGAATGGCTCTTTGTATTTCTTCATCTAAAACGATCATCTTCCTTCCTCTTGTTTCGGTGTTCGGTTCTTTGACTCCTTCCTTATTTTCTTTTATAATCTTATAGATACTGCTTTCCGAAACTTTCGTCAAGAAACTGCAAAGAGAAACAGCATCCGAAACACCCATATTTTCACGTTTTTTAAGTCCATCAAAAACATTTATAATAATGGTTTTTACCTCCGGAGTTAAAACTGTGCGAGGACGTTTGCTACAACTTATTAAATTACCGTCGGCCATAGTTTTATGAATAGGATACCTGAAAATTAAAACCGTGTTTATCGAAATTAAAAACTTAAAATTTTTGATAAAATACATTTTGTATTTATTTAAAAAATTAATATAGGTACCAAACATATTGCACGTCTATTTTAATGTAAATAAACTAAAACAGCGTTTGTTGATAATATTTAAAAGGTACCATCTCCCTTTTAAAATATTTGTGAAAATTTACTTCAAAAGACAAATCTAATCTTCAGTAACAACAATGAAGTCAATGGGAATGATTTAGAAACGGTAGATAGATAAAAGTACTTAAGAAAGTTAAGATACGAAAATCATACTCACGGAGTACCATTTGAATGAAGGCCACGAGAAGACAGATGAAGAGTAGGACGTCCCCAACACGCTGTACGGATTATTTAATAAAGGTAAATATTACCTGAATGAAAAAAGTGCAAAATATTAAAAAATGGAAGCGAATAGAGGAGGCCTATATTCGGTAGTGGACAACACAGGCTGCAAGATGACTCCAAGACCATATATTTTAAACAAAAACTAAAATTCCTCTCATTTTTTTTTTAAATTTGCAATACTTTATTAATTAATACAAAACATACACTTCTATTTAGATAGATCAAATTGCTTATCGTACGACCAATGTACCTATGCCCTAATTTTGCAAATGAATAACCTCTTATTGTTCATAATTATAAATTCCAATCCCTGAGCTATCTAAATGTCTTTGAAACTGTCTATACGAGTGACTCATGGCATCGAGAGAGATTATGCCTGTAGTAGATCTTTCCAGGAATGCCGCGTATTGACCATAACATTCGAAGAGATGTTATAAGGAAATTCCATAGCGAAGTCATTCTGAAATAAATATTTGCAATGTAAAGATACATTGTATAATATAAATTAATTCGTAATGTTGTAAGTAAAGTTTAAACAATCGAACGGTAGTTTCACGTTACAATATTTTACACCCAGAGAAAATCCGTATGCAACACTATCGTTTTGTTGACTGCCAGTATTAAATAAAAAATTTTATAATTCACAAAGAAGTGATTGAAAATATCCACTTACCAAAGTTAATATACAAACGATATAAATAAATTGTTAATAACCACTCAAACACCAAAGAAACACTTTACAGACAATTTATAAAAATAAATATAACAAGTTAAGAAGCAATATTTACGGCAGTTACGCTACTGATAAACTGATCGTAGTGAAACAAATTTATCTATTGATAAACCGGCCACTTCGTTTCGACACTACAGCTCTTCGGGAGCTAATCGTTGGCATTCGTTACTCAAAAACGTGATTTAATGTTGTTATCGTATACTGTCTCCCCGGTGTTTAGTTCAAATCACAGTTTTATTAAAGCGGATTGTCCGTCTGTCTAGTTACACTGAATAATTTACATAAAATTAATTTAATTAAATTTTGCCGTATGTTCACGTTGTGGTCTTATACTAAGTATTTGTCACTCCGTTGTATTTTCCGATCAGGGTATAGGTCGTATAATCTTAAAGCCGTAATAAGACCATAAGACCGTATGTTATAAATAAATATATTCCTATAAGAATTATCTTGAAAGATGAAAAAAAAAATACAATAAAAAAGTGCAATATTAAATGTTATTTAAAAAATAATAAGTCATTCACGGGCGTACAGTTAAAAACAAAAGTTTTCAGTGTTCTATTGCTTGATTATTATTATCTGTTATTCTGATGATGTTGAGATTTTTTCCTGGTCTGATCTTCCTCAACTAAAGTCATCTTTCTTAATTGGTGGGTTGTATTGTTCAGGTCTCTTTAAGTGTTTTTGTTGCTATTATTAAGTGCTATAATGTAGTGTTCAAATGTGGCATTGCGTGCATCATGTAGCGCTGATCTTAATTGTCTGATTATCTATCTTTTGCTCTTCATTTTTCGACTATTAGTTGTATAATATAATTCGGAGTGTTATTTGTGTTTTCTTGATTTGGAATTGTTAATCGTGTAGCTCCATATGAAATAGTAGAAGATGAAAACGGCAGCATATTCATCCATAAAAAAAAGGAAACGCGATAAAGATATCTGAAACAACTGTTTTATGTTATAAGAGATGAAATAGTCCGAAATTACCAAAACAGGTGAACAGGGCACTATAAAGTAGTAGAATTAGCTATGAAACAGATTGAATGGGGAAAAGAAGTAAGCTTAGACCAAATACCAGCAGGAATTATTCAACTGAGGAAAAAAATTAAATGGATAACAATATTCACTCCATTTACAGAAAAGGCGTTGACCTGCAAAAATTTTAAGAACTTCTTTAATAGCCTCCAGTCAACAATTTCCTAATCATGTTTAAAAAACGTACGGAATGCACTGTATATACTAACCCAAGTCGGCAACATACTTGTTGTTGCAGTTATGTATTACGATCAACTTAAAGGTTATGCACGACTCCCCTTGTATAGGTACACAGGCATGCACATGCGGGAGAAAAAAGATTTGTCATACCGTTACATTATATCACATTTTAACGTTGAATATTTTATGGTCACCTTTGGGTTATAAAACGAATGATCGACTTTTTCTCGCACAGATCCCTCCTATGTAACTTTACAAAGCTAGTCGTTTGCTGGGTATTAAAGAACCGTCTATGGCCATCATATAATTTTAAGCTAATATTTCACGTTCTGCGACGCATTCCACGTTTGACACACTGTCTTGTTTAGTTTTCTGTCATTCTATTTGTTAAATCCTATCTCATTCTCGTCACAGCGTCAAGGAGCAGTAAATGTGTGCACTGAACGGGAGGCATATGTCTAACAGTGAACGTTGGAGATTTTTCGAGATTATCATATCTTCTTCTTTGAGTGCCTCTCCTATCGGAGATTGGATATCATTAGGGCGATTCTAATTTTATTTACTGCTGTTTTGAATAATTCGTTAGTGGTACAGCCAAACCACTCTCTTAAATTTCTCATCCAGGACATTTTTCTACGGCCTGGATTTGTGCGTCCTTGGATTTTTCCTTGCATTATATTTTGTAGGAATGTGTACTTTTGTCCTCTCGTCAGGAGGCCAAACTATTCAAGTTTTCTCTTTTTTATATTCAGTATAACTTCTGGATCGTTATTTATTCTGCGTATTACCTCTTCATTTGTAATTTTATCCACCCAACTTATTTTTAGTATACAGCGGTAGTACCACATCTCAAAGCTTTCAAGATTTTTAACATTCTTCTGTTTAAGAGTCCATGCCTCAACAACCGTAAAGCAAAGTACAGAATACATACTAAGTAGTTAACTAAAAGTGGACGTATGTCTATATAGTAATACACCATCGTATTATCTCCGTTAAAGCGTGTTGATGTATTTGATTTCTACGTCGTAGTATTCTATTGGTTAAATGGTACCATTTGAGGTACTGTATGTCACGATTGGACTAATAGGATCGAAGATACATAACTAAGGCCCTTTTGCCAGGCTACTCTATTTAATTTTTATATCTCATTGTATTCTATTAGTTAAATTCTATCATTTGAGGTACGAAACGTCATGATTGGACTAATAGGACCGCATATACATAACTAAGGCCCTTTTGACAAGCTGATGTATTTTATTTTTCTATCTTATTGTATTCGATTGGTTAAATCCTATTATTTGAGGTACTGTACGTCACGATTGGGCTACTAAAAACGAAGATACGTAACTAAGGCCCTTTTGACGTGATGCTGTATTTGATTTCTGTGTCATTGTATTCTATTGGTTAAGTGCTATCATTTGAGGTATCGTACGTCACGATTGGACTAATAGGGCCGAAGATACATAACTAAGGCCATTTTGACATGCTACTCCATTTAATTTTTATACCTCATTGTATTTTATTTGTTAAATCCTTTCATTTGAGGTACAGCACGTCATGATTGGACTAATAGAACTAAAGATACACAACTAAGGCCCTTTTGACATTGTTCTGCATTTGACTTTTCTATCCCATTGTATTATTTATGTTAAATCCTATCATTAGAGGTACTATACGTCACGATTGGACTAATAGGACCGAAGATACGTGACTACGGCCCTTTGGACATGTTGCTGTATTTAATTTTTTTATTTCATTGTTTTCAATTGGTTAAATCCTGTCATTTGAGATACTGTACGTCACGATTGGACTTATAGAAACGAAGATATATAATTAAGGCCTTTTTGACATTTTGCTATATTTGATTTTTCTGTCTTATTGTATTTTATTGGTTAAATCCTATCATTTGAGGGAATGTACGTCGCGACTGGACCAATTAGAGCGAAGATACAATAGGTAGTTGCAATATATCATAACCCGTTACTTTTAACCAAACATGATGCCAGAATGATTTGTGGATGAAAAAAAAATATATATATATTCTTAAATTTATTATTTCGTTGTGGGTAATATTATATTCAACAGCGATGCCAAATTTCTGATGCTAAAATGATTGATAATGAAAGTGGGATATACATTTTTATGTATATAACGGCAGCGAGTAAACGGTAAAACCCTGAACTAAATATATATAATATTTTCACTGTACCATCATTTTAGACTCAAACATTTTCGGTATCAAAACTCTAATCAATGAGATGGTTAAAATTCTTGTAACAAGTACGGACAAACAGTTATTAAGGTCTTGTAAAGTAGCGTCGATATACAGATGCTACTTTGCAAGACGATGCTAAATTGATGGTAAAAGCATAATGTATCGATGCGAAAATGATAGTAGGATGTATATATATATATATATATATATATATATATATATATATATATATATATATATATATATATATATATAGATATATATATATATATATATATATATATATATATATATATACAAAAAGAACATTTTTATTCTCGAGAGAGAAAGAGAGAAAATATATCTTCTGTCTCTCTCGTACTCATTGTCTTACATATGTAATGATTTCACCGATTCACTCCCGTGCAAATTTCCAACGTGGAGCGCGCGTATAGAAGTATAACTTCAAAAACAGAAAAACGTACCAAAAGTAGAGTGAACAGCAGAAAGTTCACTTACGATGCAGTAGTTCAAACGCGGCTACGTGCCATGTCACGCACAACAATGTGGAGAATACTCCATGAAATGAACTTTATTTTTTGAAAACGAGGAGTAAAGTCAAGCATGATTGAACGGCCCGATATTCTAAAATGGAGGCATCAGTATTTGCGTAAGATAAAAAAAATTCGTTCTCAAGGATACACCTTCGTTTATTTGGACGAAACTTGGTGAATGTTGGACATAATGTTTCCAAAGAATGGAAGGACCTCTCAGTGACTTCAATCAGGGATGCGTTTATTAAGGGGTTGTCAACAGGCCTAAAACAGCCGACACAACGACCCCCGATTTGTTATAGTGCATAGAAGGCGCTGCTTTTTGGTTTTTAGCTAAAAAAAACTGCGGACTATCATGATGAGATAAATGGTCCTATATTTGAACAATGGTTTAAGGAAAAGCTGCTTTCTAATCTTCCAGAGAAAACTGTTGTGGTGATGGACAAAGCTTCGTACCATTCGAGGACCGAAGTGATTCCGACACAAGCCTTCAATAAAGATCAAATTAAGACATGGTTGATGAAGAAAGATATCTTTTTTAAATAAGATTATTTAAAATCAGAGCTCATGGAAGTCGTAAACACATACAAAGAAAAATACATAAAATATAAAATCGACGAGATGTGCGAAGAGAAAAATGTTGCCATTCTGAGACTACCTCCATACCATTGTGAGTTAAATCCAATTGACATGGTATGGAGTCAAGTCAAAAGACGTATTGCCTCACACAACACAGAGTTTAAAACCGCCGCTATGGAACAATTAATAAGAAATGCATTTGGTGTAGTAACAGTGGAAAACTGGAAAAACTATTGTAAACTTGCTATTAAGGAAGAGCAACAAATATGGGTTATTGACGAGTTGATGGAAGATATTGATCCTGTGGTAATAAATGTGACGGTTGACAGTGACAGTAATGAAAGTGATAACGATGATAGAGAAGATGAGGATGATGCTAATATGCAGTGAGTAAATTATGTGATAGTGTGCAAATCGGTGGACACAAAGTGCCAAATCTGAAAAGTCCGTATATAATAAATAGTCCGGCAAAAGTGAAAATTAGGTAATAGTGCTAAAAACTTCATATAATATAACATCGGCTGTACCGGCCGACCGCGCAAAAGATGGAGTGACAACCTTCCATAGAGGTATCAATCCGTCAATGAACAAGCAGGATTGCTTATAAAGAGGAAGAAGAATAAGAAGATAAAATATAACTTTGATACTCCGAAATTTATTAGGACACCCTATATATTTCAAAATAATTTTAAAATCTAGCTTTTATCGACTTACAAACTAATAATTTAATTTTTTTTTATTCTTTTGATGTAATTTTCCGTCCCGTTAGTGGGTGATTCACCCTGTATACAAGGAAAAATTTTTGTGTATGTAATTGTTGTTATTACTTACATGAAAATAAAATTAAAGCTGCACATAAATATGTAATGTTAAACAATAGTAAAATGTAACTATTTTTATTAGACCTATAATAATTACATACCTATATCTGTCAATTAAAGAAACAAGTATTTATAATGCAGTATTTTATATTCAACTATACATATCCTTTTATTAGTGAAATTAATTAACTACAAATACACAGTGCTGAATACGGCTCTGATTAGAAGGAATCATATATCGAGAATCTAATAGCAAAACGTGCCTGAGAGTTTTGGCGACACTGATTTCCATACTTCTTCTTCTTCGTGCGACTAGGATTACTCCTGTTTGTCTGCCTCTTATTCTGTTTCAGTCGTTGTTGACTGTACATTATCTTTTCACCTTTTTTGGCGGCCTTCCAACGGGTCTCCTTCTATACGGCTTGTTTTTACAGATGTTCGCTAATCTATCTGGTCCCAATCGGTTTACATGTTCATTCCAGTTTTTTTTTTCTTGTTTTTATCCACCTATTAATATTTTGAATTTTGCATTGTTCGCGTATACTTCTGTTGGTTTGTCTGTCTCTTAATCATATGTCCGCTATTGATCTTAATACTTTCATTTCGATATTGTTGATTTGTTGTTTCGTCCTTCTTGTATCGGTCCTTGTCTCCGCTGCATATGTTAGGATTGGTCTTACTGTTGTCTTGTATACTTTCATTTTGCTTTCCGTGGTCAGATATTTGTTTCTCTATATGGTTTCTCGGAGGCAACCACTTACTCTTGCCGCTTTTGATGCTTGCCTTGTGGTCTCTGTTTTTATATCCCTGTCACTAGTGATCTCTACTCCTAGGTAATTGAATTTCATTACTTGTTCTACAATTTTGGCGTGTATTTCTAGTTTGCATCTACGCGGCTCTTTACTGATCACTATACATTTAGTTTTTCTACTGATATTCTCATATTAAGTTTGTTTGCTGTGATATTGAAGGGGTGGAGCTGCCTTTGTAGGTCATCTTCGTTATCAGCAATTAGTACTGCATCATCGGCATAGCATAGTATCGTGATTTTATGCGCTCCCATGTGGTATCCGTGTCGTTTTCTTACTTCGTGAATTATGTGATTCATCACCATATTGAATAACAATGGGCTGAGCGAGTCTCCTTGGCGGATTCCTCCTTTTAGTTCTATGCATTCTGTTTCCCCTGTTGGCATTATAACTCTGGTCTTGTTCTTGTTAATTTCATTAATTGTCCTTATTATCTGATGGTCTATTTGTTCAGCTTATAATAAATTTAAGATGTCATTTCGCTTCACCCTGTCAAAAGCACTTTTTAAATCTACAAAGCATATGTATGCTGGTTTTCCATATTCAATAGACTTCTCTATTATTTGTCTGATAATAAAAATTGCGTGTATTGTGCTGCGGTTCTTCCGTAAGCCTTGTTGTTCATCTGTTATGTTCGATTTTTCCTCGATTTTATCTGTTATGATTGCCGTTAACAATTTTAATGTACTCCATACGAGCAATGTTATTTTCTTAACTTGAAACAAAGTATAGTGCTATTCAAATAACCACTGCTCAAAATTGCACATTTAACATTAATATAAATAATTGCCCAACCAAAAATTAAACATATTTAGAATACAATTACGAAACTAGTTATACTGTACCTACTTGTTAGTTTTAGTTCTCTAATCAATTTTGTTAGTTATAGAAACAAATTTAAAAATGACTTGTTATTTGAGGAAAGTGGGAAAATCATATGTATAACATGAGAATAAATTGCCTTTTCTCCCTTGAATGATT
Organism: Diabrotica undecimpunctata; assembly: GCF_040954645.1. NCBI lineage: Eukaryota > Metazoa > Arthropoda > Insecta > Coleoptera > Chrysomelidae > Diabrotica > Diabrotica undecimpunctata. The sequence continues at coordinate 67,116,169 of NC_092805.1, forward strand.
ACTGCCTTCCGCTACGTCTCGGGCAGTAAACTTCATTCTCTGGAGGAAACGTAGCACTTTGCTCCCTTGTAATACAAATAGCTATTCCTTATTCTTGAACCTACTTGTAATAGTGCCCCATGCAATGCCATAATTGTCTGCCGAATATTTTATTTTAGAAATAGAAGTTATGGTAGTTCCCTCTAACGCACTGCGTAAATAGTTAAACTTTTGCATTTTGTTTAATCGGTTATTGTTATGAATAAGAGATTTATATGTGTGCTCAAACTCTAACTTCTTCTTCTTTAAGTGCCATCTTCGTTCCGAAGGTTGGCGATCATCAGGGCTATACGTATTTTCGAAACTGCTGACCGAAACAATTCGTTGCTGCTACAGCTATACCATTCCCGTAGATTCTTTAGCCAGGTGTTTCGTCTTCTTCCTATGGACCTTTTTCCTGCTATTTTCCCTTGCATAATTATTCGAAGCAGTTCATATCTTTCGCCAAACTCTAACCACTCTTCGAATTTGCCGCTAAAGTTAGGTAAGAAATATCCGGTAATTTAATGCCGTCTGTTTCTTGATATAATGTCGGAGCAAAAGAATCTCCTGACCGCGTAGATTTTGATTCGTCTATTTCATTACCGTCGGAGTACCGTTCTAAACGTATTTTGCTACCGCTATTGAATCAAAAGGGAATTCTCAAATAGTTGCTGTTCAATTAGCTGCTCTTCACCTTGTAATTCAATAATTTCATTGTGATATGATTTAAATTTTGGTAAACGATTCTCTGCATGATTATTTATATATTTCACTAAGTTTAATTATATCCATGCAGCTTAAATCGGTTTTAAAGGGTAGATATAGTGGCCACTGTGGTCACTGGTTGTTACTGCACAGTACGGTGTTGATACACAGCGACGGGGTCGTCAACTCTTTCATTTGAACGTCATCTTACATGTGTTAAAGGTGTAAGCTGTTTTGATCATTTGTTTAAGTTATTGAAAATTTTCGTGTTTTTCAACGTCCTGATATAAGGTAGTGTATTTAATTATTTATTACAACCAAGCTTTCATTCATAATACAGGCAAATAATAGTAACGTCTTAAAAGAGGTGTATTCAGGCTACAAAACAATGTGTATGTGTAACGCCTTACTCGATTCGTTTAGCCGGTAGTGTGGCATTTATATAATGGCAGCGAAGAGGGCAAAGTGGCCACGTCTGTGTCCACTATGCCGATATAAAGTAAAATATATTTTCATTGAAAAATAATAGTATATGTTGTTTCCAAAACTATTGAGCATTTCAAACAGCATAATAGCCTGTGTTTTATTTGAATTATTACGGATTAAAGTCTGGTTTAGGAGTCTTCACCTGCAACAAATCTATTTTAGCAAGTAATGTAGACTAGTAATTATATTCCAAGATCACTTATTGTACTATGTATTTACATGATACAATAAATTAACATTACTGTATACGATTATTGTAGCTTTATTTAAGGTGAAAACGCCGTGTTACTTTCATATTTTAATGCTATTTAACATGTAATACTAAAAACGTTTTTTTTTTTCAGGTGTAGCGATGGTGTCAAAATATCAAAGGAAGAGTCATCAGCAGTCATGGGACCCCGCAGCGATGAAAAGAGCAATCGATGCCGTGAAGAAAGACGGAATGCCTTATCAAACGGCTGCTAAAACTTACAATGTGCCTAGGAACACACTGAAACGTCCTAAATAAAAATCAAGACGCCACTGACAATAAAAAAGTGTTAGTGCATTTTCGAGCTTTTTTCAACGAAGAACAAGAACAGCAGTTGGTAAAGTATCTCTTGGAGATGGAGGTACCTTTTTTTGGAATTACTGTAGCTGATCTGCCCAGCCTTGCTTACCAACTGGCTGAACGGAATAACATCCCCCATGGTTTCAATAAAGAAACGAAATTAGCAGGAAAATATTGGGTAACTGGGTTCAGAAAGCGCCATCCTGAGCTTGTGTTAAGAAAACCTGAGGCGACTTCAGCAGCAAGGGCGCAAGCATTTAACAAAACGAAAGTAACCAAGTTTTTTAACATTTTGAAGGATGTTCAAAAACATCATTTGATTTGTATCCTCCTCATAGTGTTAACAATGTTTTATGAAACTGGACTTATGACTGTCCAGTCAAAGTCTTCAAAGGTTTTTGCTTTAAAAGGGCGACGGCAAGTCGGATCTCCTATATCTACAGAGAGAGGTGTTCTCAGCACATTTGTAATTTCTATGTCAGCTGGGGAAGTTTTTATTCCTCCTTTTATCATCTTCCCTAGACAGCGGATGAAAGTGGAACTTCAAGACGGCGTTCCACCTGGAACAGCTTTTGCTTGTCATCCTTCAGGGTGGATGCAAACTGAGATTTTCACACAATGGTTTGACCATTTCTTGAAGTTTACGAAGCCATCCGAAGACGACCCAGTTTTGCTCATACTTTTGCATTCCCCCCCCCCCCCCCCGATGTTTCTTTCATGGGGCCCTTCAATACTTATTATGTCCAAGCGATCGAAAGATTCTTGCGTAATAATCCTGGTAGATTAGTGGCACAGTATCAGATATCTAAACTTCTTGGAGAGGCATTTCCATTTGCAGCTACTCCAACTATTGCGGTAAAGGGGTTTATAAAATGTGGCATAGTTCCTATAGACAGACAGAAGTTTATTGACGCGGATTTTGATGCAGCCATGACCACAGAAATTTCTGTGCAAGATTTTATCTCTCTTCAAGAAGCTGAAAATCAAGAACTGGGTGTTGAATATCAAGAGGAAACTGCTGCTGTGGTGCCAGGAAAAGATTTGGCAGATTCGCAACAAAATATTCCTCGACGTCACGAGACACCACTTGAAAGTAAAGAGAGCTCGCCTTCTGGAGATATAGATTTCCGACTAGCAACCTTTGCATCCAACGCTTCAGTTCCTATGTTTTTCAATGACCACAGACAAAATGTCAGTGTAGGATCTGGAGATCCAAACTCTACATTCATTATAATCTCTAAATACTCACCAAAGCCAAGTACTTCAACATTCCAGCCCAGTCCACTGCCTTATTTCAGTACTTCACGTGATTTTAATCAGCAACTCCAAGGGCAAGGGGCACTATACTTTTGCTGTAAGCCGACAGGATATTGTTCCAATCCCTAAAGCAAATATTATCAAACGAGAAAATAAGCGAAAAAAGGAACAGCTGCAGTTCTGACCTCAAGCCCTTTCAAGGTGGAACTAGTAACCGCAAAAGCAGAAGGCTTAAGAAAATAAAGCTGGAACTGAAAAAAGGAAAGCAGAGTAACAAGAGGAATGAAGTAAGCAAAGAAAAATTTAAAGGAAAGCAGAAAACGAAATAAAAATCAGGGAAGCGTGCTTTATTTAATGACTCGAACAGTGACGTGAGTGATACTGATCGTCTTTTCTGCGGGGACTTATATTCCAAGTCAAGGGAAAACGAAGGATGGATAGTGTTCGGGTTGTTAACGATGGGCACATGAAGCTTGTGCTGGATGTGAAGAAGAAAAAGACAATGACGTTATTTGTGACGTTTGTAAAAAAACTCGGTGTGAAACTTTCTTGTTCTACGATGGCAATAATGTTTTTATTTTGAAAATACACTTTCATTTAGTATACAAATTCAGTTTAAAATTTGTATTTTACATCGGGCAAACTGGCCACCTCACGGCCAGTTCGCCCCACCCCTCAGGGCAAAGTGGCTATTAGGTAGGGTTAGGGTAAAAAGTATGCATCTAAAAAATTTACCGAGATAAAGTGAAAATTAAAATTGCCTTATGTAGCTAAGTATATAGGATATCGTATGTTAGTATATAGTGTATTTCTTATTTATTTTCTTCAAGATAAAAAAATATTCCTTAGCATGGCATCTTTGCCCACCCTTTCCTTAATATTGTCTAAACATTTTGAAATAATTGTTAGCCCTATCTTCACAGTACCCCTTTTTATTAATATCGTTAATTCTGACATTTTATACCGTTGTATATGTAATGAAGCACAGACTAACAAAACGTAACTATTTATTTACTTACAAAACGGTTACAAATAATTCAATTGATAATAGCAGCGTGGACATTCGGAGCTGCTGATTGACATGACAATCTGATCCAAGCATGTCTATATTTTTCCGAAGTGTCTACTGTTACGATGCAGGATTAAATATATAACATTTCCTCCCTCATTAGAGAACAAGAGTAATGTGAGCTTTTTCTAATCTTCCGGAGCGCGTTTTAATATTGCAATCCGTGTATGCTGCATCTCTAGGTAGAGATGGGCTTGTTTCTTCTTGTGATGAACTTGGGATGGGCTCCTTTGGTTCTAATTGAACCAATTCGTTTGTCACTGATTCAGACTCACTGTTTTAATTGTAACACTGTCACGTAACACTGGCAAATTATCACATACTATAGGAGTTTCTGACTTTGGGTCTCGTCAGAATCTAGGATTCTATCCTCACCTCTGTCTTTTCTCATATCATTTGCATGCGCGAATTTTATAACATCATTACTACATACTAGATAAGTACAGTAACTTAAAATTTTCATAATCTTACCTTTCTGCCATAATTTTGTTTGGTTTGTTTTTAATATAAACACATTCAGTAACTTTATACAAGGTATGACCATTATTAATTGGAATCGATGAATGCTTATTATTATAGCAATAAGGTTTCAACATATTAAATCTAGTTCTATGACGAACTTTAAAAATACTTTCGCTTGGAGAAATCCTTGTAGCCGTTGAAGGAGTTGTTCTATAAGAGAATAAAAAGTTTTAAATTTTTTTAATAATTAATTGTTTATTAATCTCCTCTCTATTAGTAGTCAACAGGGTCTTTTCCAAATTTTTCTTTACTATTTGAACACAACGCTCCGCAGCACCATTACCACAGAATAATAAACAATCAGAATGCTCACTCTGCTTGAAAAATAAGTACGCGCATCTCGTTCGCGCAGACGGAATCAGCCATGTTTTAAACGGAACCAGTGCTGTTCAGTGACATTTTATCTGGTCTGCATAGAAAAATTAACCCGGTTTAATTTATTTACGGCAACTATAGACATAATAATATGCACTATTTTATTCGTACTTTTAGTTGAAGAATAGATTAAATTATTTCAAACGTACTAAATTATTAATCTCTAAAAATTTAAATTACAGTTTTGTCGTAGCTTGTCACAAATTTCTTAATTGGAGTCTATATTTCCGTTTAAAATATGGCGATCGCTTGCTGACAAACTTCAAAGGCGGCATCTAAGAGTGGGCATTCTGATTGTTATTTATTCTGTACCATTACTTTGATGGTGATACGGAGGTGTCTTCACTGGTTGTATTCTATTTGCTTGACAAAATGCCACAAATTTACTGTAATTAGAAGGAGGTGTATTGTCTGAGACTAATTCGACCGGAAGACAAATTATAGTAAATATATCTCTTAATTTTGATATAATCTCTGATGCATCTGTGCCATTTGACACTAATTTGACATCTAACCATTTTGATTTCTGATCAATTAAAATCAAAAAAGTGTATTTAAATTTAAATAAGAAATCTATGTATACTCTGTAAAAGTTTTGTGGTGCTGAATTCCTTGTTTGAATTTGTGAAATTTTGACATTGTTGACATACATTACAACACGATATAAATTTTTCAGTTTATATCGTGTCACTTCTTCATCCGAAGAAGGAAGCTACAATTAAGAAGGATCGTGGTCATCAAGCTGGTGGAAGTTATGTCCAATATAAGTCATGTTTTAGATGTGGTAGAAAACATGATTGGTCAAAATGTCCAGCTAAAGCATGGCAATATTTCAGTTGTAAGAAAGTGTGACATACGAGTACTGTCTGTCGTTCGAAAGTTACGTTGCTAGAAGGTAAGTCAATTTTATTTGACATTTATACTGATGCATGTCGCACAGTAATTCATATACAGGATTTTACGAAGTTTTTATCAGCTTTAAATATTTATTCTGTTAAGTATTGTTTATAGATATTAATCGGACAGGGAGTAAAAATTATGTGAGAAACTGATGTATTACTAAAATATAAAAACGATCTTGTAAAATTACCTACCTATTGTCATTTTAGAAAGTAATAATAATTTTACTCCGCTGTTGGGTAGAAATTGGTTAAGAATTTGTCACAGAGTGAATTTGTTAGTCAGCTGGAATTGGAAAACCTTAAAACTTCAGTTTAATAACAGAAATAAAAAAGAATTTAGATCTGACTTTGATAAAAATAGTAATTCGTTCATTAAACATTTTGAAATTGATTTAAATTTAAAAGAAAATGCGTCACCCATTTTTCATAGAGCCTATGATATGCATTTTGCCCTAAAAGATAAAGTCGAATTGGAATTAAAAAAACTACTGTTTTATTAACTGCTTTGTTATTGGCTGCTAGATTGAAGAAGATCGCTGCTAAATTGCAAACACGAAGTGTATAAAAAGACAGCGCATCTTTCGATCGGGATCTAGTCGTCTTACACCACTAGTTCCTGCTAGACCTTGTTGGCCGAGTGCCTTTTCTACGATTCTGCGTTTTATTATTACCTGAGTGAACATTTCCTCGATCTAAGAAGACTTCGTTTCGAAGACGCTTCCAACACCTCTTTAGTGTTTGAATAAACACGAAGCCGTGTGGCTACGATAGTATTCACGCCTAAAAGAAGTATAGGAACCGGCAATTGTTTACTGTCGACCTACCTTTTGTCGAGGTAAAGAAAAGTCTGGCAACAGATTTATAATTACCTCGCAGGAGCCAGCTAACAGCTCGGAGAGAACGCTCCAGATAGACATCGATCTTTGAAATAGGGAAAGACGGGTTTTCTTAAAGCTATTTCAGATCGTGTCGAACTGACACAGCGTTCCACAACTTAATAACATAAAATATCACTTTGTAAATAACGCCGAGAACAGATAAAAGTGCACAATGTGAAAAGATTAAATTTCAACTGACAGTAGTGTAATCTGACAGGTGTGGAGGGAAAACGAGAGGGGATGGCTTTTAATCCTGGAAGTGTTATGTAACTCATTTAGTTATTTTCGTAGAAGTATTTATTGTTTTGAAAAATCGACTTTTGGCCGCCTAAATCGTTCAAATACCCCTATGTGCAGCGGCACAAATACATTTAGATAAATTAGAAACCCAAAAAACAAAAGACTAAGAATATGTCTTGTTTATCACAAAAGCAATTTCCAAATACGCAAGATATAAGAACACTTATCCATGAACTTTCAGTTTCAGTACTCACGCAGTCTTATTGGCTAAAAAAGAAAACTCTACTAATTTGTGAACACAGGTCGACGCTGTACAGTTGGTTCCTTAAAAAACTGATACGACTCTTAATCTTACATATGGTAATTCATAAATTGTAATAATTATAAAGGTCTAAATTTTGACATTATTTTGAATTCCTGCATTTTATAAAGAGTATATAAATGATAGTTTTTACGTAAAATATAGTTATTATTTTTATTATTAAGGAATAAAACAAACAACTTAACTCAACAATAGATTAAAGAAAGAATTATAAGCAAATTAAAAGATAACTGGGCATTATTAGAGGCAGCAAAACATTTTAACATAAGCAGAACCACAGTTTTTCTTTTAATAAAAAATGAAGGGAACAAGAAACTCTCGAAAGAAAGCGAAGGTCTGAAAGACCAGAACTATACTAAATTTAGGTGTGTAAAAATTAAATTAATATTTTGTAATATCTCCATCAGCATTCATAACAGCTTGTAGTCTTCGGTCCATCTGCGTGAAAGGAACTATGAAATTGTCTTCTTCACAGAGCTTTTCCCAAACCTGTTGTATACCGTGCCACAGATTTTCAGCATTTTGAGGTATAAAATTACGCCGATACAACCATTTTAGAATAACCCCCCACACATTTTCGATTGGATTTAAATCTGGACTATAGCTGGGCCATGGTAAGGTTTCGATGTTGTTATTCTGAAGCTACTGGTTTATTATATTTGCTGTGTGAACAGGACAATTATCTTGTTGGAGGATAAAATTATCTTCTGGATACAACTGTTCTACACTGGGAAACACGATGTTTTTTTAGAATATTCAGAGAAGTCTGCCCAAAAAACCTGCCATCAATACGCCGTACCATTCCCATTCCTCTAGATGAAATCCATCCAGCTGCTCAAAATCCATCAACATATAGAGGATTCAATCTAGTATTATCTGGTCTATACACCCAAATTATGCCCTTTTTAGAAGATTAAAAAATTTTTACATCTGTAAATATTACCCTGTCCCAAAAATTTTGATTTTGTAGCTGATGGCTAAAGCAAATATAAGTCTTGATTGCTTCTGTTGTGGTGTAAGATCTTGTTTTTTTTTCTACAGTTCGGTACGTAAGACGCGATGCTGTAATTCTGCGCCAAGTTGTTGTCTCCCTTCCCGGAAACTAAGCCATAATTTTTGTCGTTTTCGCATCTTCAAAAGGATTCTCTTGTAATCTCTCCAAAAGCATACGATCATGAACGGTACATATTTTTGATCTTCTAGAACCTTGCTTTCTTTCGAGAGTTTCTTGTTCTCTCCATATTATATTAATATTAAAAACTGTTGTTCTGCTTACGTTAAAAATGGTTCGCTACGGCAGATAGAGGCCAACCATTTTCTAATTTCGTTACAATTCTTGCTTTTAGTTCTTTGCTAGCATGTGGGGCCAATTTTTGAGGTTGAACAGAATAAGTTATTATCTGACACATTTTAAGCTTTGGCAGTGACAATGACAGTATGTAAATAATAAGTATTTCTCCTTCAAAACACACTGCTCAATTTTCTACAAAATACGCTTTAAGCGTCGTATCAGTTTTTTTAGGAACCAGCTGTACAACATCAAAATCCAACCAATATTTTCAGAAAATCCACGTATCCTGTTTTCTAAAATAATTAAGACATTTCAGATAGATAAAAACGACCATTTCCTCGAAACAGTTGATCAACGATGGACCGACTACTACCAGATTTACACCGATGGATCAAAACAAATTCGTACAGGTGCCATTTTTTCCGATCACACCACAAAATATCATGAAGAGTTTAGATTACCAGATGAGGCAACAATATATACAGCAGAAATGTTTGCAATAAGTGAAGCTCTGAAATATATAAGTACTTAGGAATCATAAATCCAAAAGTATTATATTAACACACTGCAAAAGTATTGTAGAAATAAAAATATAAGCGCGTCCAAGAAATACAATTTTGAAATACTTAACTCGCAACGAAAGGTGATAATAATTTGAATCAAGGGACATTAGTGTACTCAAGGAAACGAAATTACCGATAAGTTTGCAAAATCCGCCTCAGATTTAGACAGAAATTCTATTAACCAGTGCATTTCAAATACAGATTTGAATGCCACCATAAAATTCAGCAAAAAACTAAATGACGAACTGTATGACACCAAACAAACAGGATTAAATTATAACTCACGTCAAGTCCGAATTCCAATACTAGGTAAGATGGTTCCACAACGAAAACAACAGGAACTGTATTATTACTATAAACAGAATAACAACAAATCATGCAATATCACCAAGCTATAAATTTGGTTTAATTGATGATTCCTCATGTTTATGCGGAGAACTGGGGGACTTAACAGATATTATACTTGGTTATTCATTAAATAGTGAAAGCACAGATAAATTTTATAATAAAGTACTTAATAACAAAATTTGCTTACCCATAAATTTAAACCATAAATTTTCAATAAGAATATTATTATACTGTATTGCTTATAAAATCACGCCAAGAGGAGAAAAATGAAATTGTAAATTACTAACCATTGTAAGCAATTCTGCAACTAATTCCATTTTGTAAGTGGGCGCCCACAAAAAAAAATAATTAAATTTCTTAGTCTAAAAAAATTATCATGTTTTAATTCTATTTACTTAGTTCAGTATATGTAATAAGTAATAAGTTCATGGTTTAATAAATAATTTATTTTGAAATTCAATTTATGCGAGAAAGACACTCGTCTGCGTTTCTTATATTTCACGTTTATGTTGATAACTAGTTCTTTACTAGCGGACCAACTCGACATCGAGTTTTTTAAATGAAATTTTTATTTTGCGAGAAAAATATACAATATATACAATGACCGGAAGTAAAAATATTTTTATCAATATCTCAAAAACTATAAATGATAATTTCGTGAACTTACATTTTTGAACTCTGCGTTGAATTCTCTATTGATTTGACTAATAAAAACGAAACCGGAAGTCGACCTCAAAACCGGAATGCAATTTTTAGTTCATCAAATGTCGACATGGATATCATTTAGCAGTTAATTTTGCATGCTGATCACGAATCCGGTGTCAGATTTGCTCTATCTTGACGTTTTATGCGCGTTTCGGGTCACTTCCGGTGTCGGATCGCAACTGGAAGTACATATTTAGATTCGTCTCGACGCGACCTTTCGATCCATATATACATTGTGGGGTCTAAAACTTAAAGTAAATTTTAACTTCCGGTCATCTCAAAACCGGAAGTGAATTTTTGTACCCAAAGTATATCTTGACAATCTCATACGTAATACTAATAATATTCCGAAAAAATATTTTAATTATCTAATATGGTTTTTGAGTAAAGTGGTGGACAAGAAAAGGGCTTAGCGTTTTAGTATATAAGATTGTTCAATGCTTGCGCACTACAGATTATAGAATTATGTAGTATGTAATTTGTCAATTGTTCAGTTTAGCAACAAAGTAAAGGGCGCCAAATTTGAAAATTTAAATTAGTGATATAAAATATTAGTTTTTGTAATATATAATGTAATTATAGATATTGCTTAGTTTATTGATGTCAGTTTTTTTATATCACAACAAATTGTTTTCAAAATCTAAATTTTTATGTTGATTATTATTAATTCAACAACTTTTTTTCTGTAAATAGGTATATCTATAAAAATTTTAATTTTTAAATTAAACTTTAAAATATACTTACTTAATTATTATTATTTACCAAAAGTTACTTACTTGATCCATTCTAATAATACCTTCTGCCAGCGTCTTAAACCCCAACATTGTTCTATTTTTATACCTCTTTCGTCGTTGTAACAAGATATGTAATTTATTACCCTCTCTTTTTAAAAAATGCGGATATTGAAGACAAAATGTCACATCTAGTTGTGCATCTAGAACTCCACTTTGAGTTAATACTAATTCATTGGATCGAAGTATTCTTTTCGTTGACTGCATCTTTACAGCAATTGAAACAGCAGCCAAATCGGAACCAAGTGGTCTTAAAATTATTATTCTTGTTAAAGTGAGGGAACAAAGCCTAAAAAAATTAAGCAATAATTATATAATTTTATCCTCAAATGTTAAATATTTGCATGCCTAAATGAATCATCTATTACCTATTACCCTTTATACACATATATTACCGTTTATCTAAGATACACCGTATCTTAAGAATGAACCGCGAAGGTCATTTGAGCAGTGACAAAATTCCTAGTGTAAAAAAATTTCATTCTATTTTTTTTTAATTCTTTGATATAAATGATATATTTTACTAGTATCATTGTTTAAATAGGACTAGTTAGACAATCCTTATGGAACAAACGTTTGACTTTCAAACTGCCGTCATGTGGCGGCCTCTAGTCATAAATTTTAAAAACTATTAATAGAAACTTAATTCTCTGCAGTATTCTATTCGAGTATATTTTTAGCTGTCTGATAATTAATGCAAATCTGTACACGGATGCCAGATTGTAAGGAAAACATAAGACTTAAATAAAATGCTTATTGTTATTATCGTTGTATGCGTCTTGTGAAAGATAACTTACTATTTCGAGCGAATATTTCAAATTGTTTTAATACTTTGAGACTTGCTAAATTTAAATCGGTCAGTAATCTATTTAAATGAAGTAGGTAAATGCTGCCTTTTTTTAATTTTCATTAGTTTACCAGATATTTTATTTGGTTATCTGATTTGTTAGAAAAAGATTAAATATTTAATTATAGATTAATAACTAGACTCGATTGCTATCGTCTTAAGACACTCATGCGGAGGTTTATTTTTTAGTCAAGACGTAAGTTTTATCATTGTTTAAAAAAGAAAATCTTTTTAAACAATGATTTTATGTATGTTTTGAGAAAATTTAATTTTCAATCTTTTAATCTTTAAAATGACGTTTGAAAATATAGTAAATTTATGGGTATGTTTTTTGATAATGCTTTTGAAACAAATAAACAGATCGATATGCCACAACAAGAGGCAACACCGATTTGGGGACAAATTAATCTATGTGTTGGGATAAAAGGAATAATAATTAACAAAAATTTAATACATAGTACACTTTATTTTATTTATTTATGTATTTTATAATATACACACCATTTTTGTATTTCTGTTTACACAAATGAGAATGTTTTTTTCAATCAACTCGCCCGATCTGAGCTGTTTATTATTGAAATAATTTTAAATTACAAAGTGATAGATATTGCAAAAATTAAATTCGCATTATTTTAATAGTTATATAACACTTATCAAAATTCTAATATCTACACATAAACAATATTAACAAAATATTAATTCAAGTTAAAAAAACAAAACAAAATTGTTTACATTAATAGTTATATACAGTGTATATATATATATATATATATATATATATATATATATATATATATAATATATATATATATATATATATATATATATATATATAAATTGATTGTAACATTGTTTTCATGAACTGAAATAAGCAATGTATGAGTTGGATATATTCTCAGTAACGCAGCAGAAAACTGAGTTTGTGGTTTTGGTGCAGTTTGTACAGATTTTGTCCTAATCTTAACCAGTCTTTTTTAGTGCTGTTATGCGAGTTTTCAGAAGATTAATCCGTATTCGAGATGCATGTAATCTCCTTTGAAGTGTATGATAATTATGAAATCTTTTTTCTTGACCAATGGTGATAACGGCATATCTATAAGCTCATAAACAAAATCGTCAAGTTCAGAATTATCACTGTGCGAAACAGTATTGGTACTGGTTGATGGTTGTTTTGCTGTCGAATACGTATGTAAAACGCGTGGTGTCGTTAACGAACCTTCCTCTTCTACCTCACTAAATATTTTTGGTATAGCAGTAGCGGGTAAATATTTAGATATTTTTGGTCAAAATGCTTACTGCATAGAAATTTTTTTTAAATCGGGTAGCTCCTGACTATCCAATGCAGCATTACCTACAACAATATTATTATTAACACAACTAAAAAAAAGCAACTATATATACATAGCAAAAAATACGCCATCGGTTAAAATTAAATGAACTAGTGTTCTTACAGTTTTTCTTGTATTTTTTTGTTTCGTTTCTCTCGTTTAGTTGTTAATCTTTAATGTTAAGTTATCGTAGAGTTTTTATAACATCTTTAAAAAAAAAACCCTAAAATTGTTTTTGTAAGTATGAACCCTGTTGGTTGTTTACTTATATTCTAAAATCTTTTTTATTTGTAGTGAACTGATGATGCTTTTAAAAATAAAAGCGAAACGTATTCGAATAAATCAATAAAGTAGTTAACGACTTTTATTTGCCAATTATTGACCGATAAAACCTCTGCTATTCAACCATTGAATATATTTTAAATATATATTTTGTTCGGTATAGTTATGTCGAAAATTTATTTATACAAAGTACCTCGACAACTATGCCCATTGGTACAGGAACAATAATATTAAATATAGAATAAATATTGAGAATAAATAATAATTATATCACTTTAACTAATGTCTATTAGGTTAAATCTTGTGGTAGAGTTGAGCGGTTTTTAGAAACTGTATAGTTTTTGTTATCTCTGTAGGGTTGTTAAGCAGTTCTTAGAGTAGGTTTCAAGTCCAGTGCTTTATACAGGTTGGTGAATTGTTTGCAGTCGGTAAGTTTGGTGTGGTTGATTCGTAGTCTTCTAATAGTCGATGCTTCTCTTCTAGTTAGGAAGTCCAGGGAGAGATGACCAATAAAAGATTAAAGTTTATGAAGAGTTGTTTTGCTCTTTTGCTATAAGTTTTGTCAAGTATCCTCTACTGACATTTTGAAAACGAATTTCGAGATTCGTTAGTTACTTAAATTGGGGTGACTCCAGTTACCCCATGGTTGGTAGCTTCGTTGGCAAAATGATCTGCTGTTTTATTACCAGTAATTCCAGTGTGAGAAGGCAGCCATATGAGAGAGACTGTTACATCGTAAGCAGAGAGATTTTGGTATATGTCATGAATGTTGTGAACTAATAGGTGGTCAGTGAAAATTGTATTGACTAAATGGATATATGAAAGGGAATCTGAACAAATGGCAATATCTATTTTGATGGGAGATGCATTTAAAAGCCAACAGAATACTATATAGTTCACCTGTGCAAACGTTGCATGTTAAGGGTAACCGAGATGATCTTACATCATAAGTTCATCAAGAAAATTAATTTCTAAAAATGCTTTCTTTATAAGGTTAGAAGATTCAAGTTTGTTAAAAATGGTGGGTGAGGTATATATTGAAGGGAGATCTTTAACCCAGAGGGGAAGTAAAGGTAGAGGAAATGAACTAGTCAGAAGGAGGTCAATATTTTTAAGTAGTGGAGAAATTAATTGAGGTATAGGTTTTATGATAAGGTGTTGGTTATTGTTAGTGGAAGAAGACGGCATTGTGGCAATTAGGGAATGAACGGGAGTAAAGAGATTTGCGGATGTTGATGCAGCATACGAAAGTAGAAGAGATTATCGTCTCAGGGTAAGAGAAAGTTCATTAGATTCACGGTATGCACTCTTAATAAGACTAAAGCGAAAAGCGCCTAGACCTAGTAGTAGTTTCATCGGCACCCCATTGAAGATGACTGAGGGTTTTAAAAATGTTCAACCTTTTAAAACAATTGGTTTTAAGTTCAGAGATTTTATTCTTCCAATTTAATCTAGAGTAAAACATAAAACCGAGAATTTTACATTAATTAACAACAGAAAGTGGAGAATTGTTAAATAAAATTTGTGGTAAGGGAGTGGAAATCCTTCTGGAAAATTTGATTAATTTGGTTTTGCTCTGAGAGAATGATAATCCTAGTTCATTAGATCTATCTATTTGTATAAGTTTATATGAGGTTAGGACAAATTTAACATGGCATTAAATGATTAGGTCATCATCGTATTTAACATATTTGATGGGAGGCAAATGTTGTTGATTGCAAGAATAAATAGAAATAAATAAACTTAATGCAGATTCTAAAGGGACACCTTAATTTTGAGGAAGAGATTGAAAAAGTTTAAAATTGGCAAGGACTTTAAAGATTCTTCCAGTTAGATAGTTTTTTACAAATGAGAAAATATTACCATCTAAATTATAGTAGGAGGGTTTGTCAATGATTGCTTTTCTGGAGATTGAATAAAATGCCCCTTCAACGTTAAATATAGTTACTACGACATCTTGTTGATTATAGATTGCTTAAGAAATGTGTGTTTGAAAAATAAAAATGTTATCAATAGTAGACCGATTACGACGGAAGCCGGATTGAGCGCCGGGAATAATATTATACTATTTAACGAACCAAATGAGTATTTTATTGATAATTGTTTCAAGAAGTTTGCAGGTGGTACAAGTAAGAGAAATCAGACAAAAAGATATTGGAGTTATAGAGGGTTGGTTAGGTTTTTTAATTGGAATGATTATAGAATTGCGCCAAACATCTGGGAATTTTTGTGTGTTCCAAATAAGGTTATAAATTTCGAGAAGTTCGGAGAGAGATGTATTAGAGACATTTTTTAAAAATATATAAGGGATATCATCGGGATCATTAGCAGATGTTGTACACGAAAACAAGGTTTTTCAATGTTTTTTTGTTAATTCACAGCTAATTTGATTATAATAATTAAGGAACCTTATTGACGCCATGTTAAAGCATGGGATTTAAATTTTTGTTAAAAAATTTGCACAAACATTGTACCTTTACAGGACCCTCTACGAATTTTCAAAACTGTAGTTCAAATAGTGACTAGGAAGAACCCACAAATCCATGGCGTTTAAATACCGAACAAACAATTTTAAACTAATAAAATTTTCTATATCTCCGGATCTACTTAATGGATTTTGATCACTCTTTTTTTAATTTGTATGTAATTTCTACGTACATTACAAATATGTAATTTGTTTATATATTAATTAATTAATAAATGGTCTAGTTTGTTTAAACAATTCGTGAAAAAATAATTTTCTTCCAAAAATCTATTTTTTTTTAATAAAATCGCGTTTTTTGCATTAAATTGTTAATAATTAAAAAACGGCTCCAAATGCTTCTCTGAAAATTTAATATACTTTTGAAAAAGTTTCTTAACATAAAAACAATTGAATTTATAAATAAATTTGCCAAATAAACAAATATATTGCCAAAAATAAAATTTTGTATAAAAATTCTTTTTTGTTTACTAACAAAAAAGAAGAAGATTTATTCACAATTGATAGATGCCTGAAAAAATGTAACAAATACATGGAAAATTAAATCGAAATGTGATATTTTACTGGTTTCACATATAAACTACATAGAAATAATATAATTATAAATTTTGCTTAGATTTTGAATTTCTGACCTTTTGTTTAAATTATGGGATCTAGTCTTTCACCCATTCTAAGTAGCTATGTCATGGATGATGTTATCAGTGCTTGTATCAACAATTGCACTTTTTTCATTCCTTTTAAGATAAGTAGATGATTTAGTTTTGGCACTTCCTACTTATTCCACTGGAATAAGCTTGACCGTTCATTTGGGCCCGGACTATCTCCTTCTAATTCTTTAAACTCCTGTTTTGAAATGAATAATTTCAAAATAATACTCATTATTTTGTCTAATTACTTATTTAGTTGTCAAAACAGATACATTATTACCTAAAGAAGTGAAAGTGGTTCAATTTAGAAATTATATAGTAAATAATAAATACTTGAAAACTGATGCACATATTCCTCCCGCGATTTGGGCTTCAAGTACTAATTTTATAAATCGCACTATTAATAGACGTAAATCCTTTCATTTTAATTTCATGAATGTTTTTATTCGCCACATCTCAATATTTTCCATTTCAGATTATTTATCATCAAACTGTAATTCTACGTTAAAAGCCAATTTGTCAGTAAAAAAGTAACAAAAAAAAAAGTTTTCTTATAAGACATAAAAAAACGAATAGTTTATTCGTCTTCCGGGTTTGGACCGTGTCATTTGTGAGTGACCCAAAAGTGGGTTCATCTCGACGTTTCGCTACAATTGTATGTAGCTTCTTCAGGAGAACAAAAAAAGAAAAAGAAAACAAAAGACAGGAAGATGGGTAGTTAGCAACGGTAACTCAGTTACTCAACGCAACCAGAGGCGAATACTAACTACCAAGATGGCCGTTTGGTCACAGTAACTCAACTACTTAACGCAGCCAGAGGTGAAAACCAAATGCCAGGACAGTACTATTTAACGAACCAAATGAGTATTTTATTGATAATTGTTTCAAGAAGTTTGCAGGTGGTACAAGTAAGAGAAATCAGACAAAAAGATATTGGAGTTATAGAGGGTTGGTTAGGTTTTTTAATTGGAATGATTATAGAATTGCGCCAAACATCTGGGAATTTTTGTGTGTTCCAAATAAGGTTATAAATTTCGAGAAGTTCGGAGAGAGATGTATTAGAGACATTTTTTAAAAATATATAAGGGATATCATCGGGATCATTAGCAGATGTTGTACATGAAAACAAGGTAAATTTTAGTTTATTTAGGGTAAACGAGGCGTTCATAAACGTG
Source organism: Diabrotica undecimpunctata (assembly GCF_040954645.1). NCBI lineage: Eukaryota > Metazoa > Arthropoda > Insecta > Coleoptera > Chrysomelidae > Diabrotica > Diabrotica undecimpunctata. The sequence goes on from NC_092805.1 coordinate 67,133,955, forward strand.
ACATCGTGTGGAGTTGACGAGATGGTGGAGAAAGATTGAGTGCGTAAAGAACTGGGAGTGAAAGCCATTTTACTTTTATTGAATCTGTCTTCAACCCAATTAGCGAGTGTGTCGGAAATGAATTGGCTGTCAGAGATAACTGTGCTGTTAAAGATGATAGGAGGAATAGTTAGGATATAGAAATAAAGGATGAATAAATTCATAGGATGAAGGTTAGTTTTATTGCCTTGGATTTGTGAAACAGTTTTTTTTTTCATAAATGAGTGGAGTTTGCATTGTGTGTTAGGGTGGAATTGTAATTTTGCCATGAAAATGTTTTGCTTTGTTTAATAAGGAATTTGGCTTTAGCTTTAAGTTGTTTGTGTATTAGAAGATTTTCCTGGGTTTTGTTTCACCGATATTTATTTAAAGCAATCTTGGATAAACGGATGGCATTATTTCAATCAGAGTTCCACCATAGTACCATTTTGTGAGTAGGAGAGATGGTTTTTTTACCGATATGGGTATGATAACCACCAAAAGTGGGTTCATCTCGACGTTTCGCTACAATTGTATGTAGCTTCTTCAGGAGAACAAAAAAAGAAAAAGAAAACAAAAGACAGGAAGATGGGTAGTTAGCAACGGTAACTCAGTTACTAAACGCAACCAGAGGCGAATACTAACTACCAAGATGGGCGTTTGGTCACAGTAACTCAACTACTTAACGCAGCCAGAGGTGAAAACCAAATGCCAGGACAGGGATTCACGTCCAACAGCTCAGAACACTAACGCGTCGAGAGGCGGGGAGTGAATCCGACGATTACTCTGCTACCGCTCTATTTATAGTCGCGGTGACCTGTCGTGTCGGGACGTATCGGAAACGAAGCCTTAAACAATCGACTGCTATTTACAAAATATCCCTAGAGTGACTGTTTGGACAAGTACAGTTGTTTAAATAATCGGTCTCCGGGATAAACAAATTAAATAACTCATAAACTGTATGGTCATTCTGTATGACATTCAGCACACTTTAAAAACTCATTAACTGCCATAATTTTAAATAGTTGTATTACATATCGTTATGCAAAAAAGAAAGTTATTAACATTTATAAATTATACTTCATAAATAAGGGTTTTTAAATTATCTCGGTCAATTCTTTATGTATTTTAATTATAAAAATCTCAATATTAGAGAACATTTTACGATCTGTAACTTTATTTTATCCATATTTCTCTAACATGTATAAGAAACGTTTTATGCGCAAAAACTTTTTTCATTTTTTACGATTGTTTAATAAAAAAGCAAAGCAAAATTAGCCGAAGTCTTCACATAATTGTCATCAGCTACCCCTCACATACCTTTTAAAGACTAAATATCTGTTTAAGATTTTTTTAGCTTTTTTAGAGTTGTAGATCATAAAAAGTTATGTAATTTTTGAGAGTATCCAAATTAAAATACATGAAACCATTAACCGAAACAGTTGCAAAAAAACTTTATTTTTGCAGTTATTTATAAATTATAATAACTCTTTTTTTGCGCAAAGACATGTAACATAGCTCCTTGAAATTATGGAAATTATTAAGTTATTAAAGTGCGCTAAATATCAATCAGATAGAGCAAATAGTTCATAGGTTATTTAATTTGTTTATAAACATTTATAATAACTTTGATATCGTTTATGCCACAAACTTATATACAGGCTTAATAAAAAACTGCTGAAAAACACACTTTCTAAAAAAAAACAGAATCTTCTATGACCATTACGAGCCAAGAGAGCATTTTATATTTAAAACCATAGCATTTTATTCTTAAAATCATACTTCCATTGTCTATTAATAGTAAGAGCTGAAAATTGAAGGGACTCTAAATGAAGATCTGAATTGTGCGATCCAACTTACAAATGGCATATGCAGTAAAGAAGTAAAAATGTATAACCCGTTAAAATGATGGTGTTCGTAAAATACCGCTTCGGAAAAGTAGAATGGAGAACTATCTGAGCTCGGTTTTTTTTAGACTTGAACTTTTTTAAAATGAAGCGCCCTTGCAAAATTTGCAATATCATGGCTTCTGTGGCACGTAAAACATTAATTTTCTTTAAACTGGGGTAGCTCAACAAAGAGTTGTTTAAATAACCGCTTTCCATGATAAACAAATCGTCACTATTTTTATTAGTTACATTACATACCAATATGCAAAAACAAAGTTATTAAAATTTATAAATTTCTGCAAAATCAAGGGATTTTTTGCAACTATTTTGGTGAACTCTTTATGTATTTTAATTTAGAAACTAGCAAATGGAAGAGCTTTTTGAGATTTACAATTTTTATTTTAACCATTTTTCTCTAAACTTGATAAAAAACGTTTTATAGGCAAAAGAATGACCTCTCACTTTTTAAAACTGTTTCAACAAAAACAAATCAAAATCACTTGTATGTCTTCACAGATTTATTATTAACTAAACCTCATATATCTTTTAGAACCTTTAAATATCTGTATAAGATTTTTACGTGAAATCAATGATTTTTTCTCAGATGGACTGGTTTATACATTACTTCTCCAATAAAGACGAACTTATTTCTACTTTTCAATACAATAACTAAAAATAGCTAAAGAAATACATATTTAAATATCTAATACTTTGATTATGTTTATTAACTTTATATTTATTCACTAATTTGTTTTTCCGAAGTTTATTATATCATAATTATAATACCAACGAAAAAGTAAAATTCAAATTAATGCATCTCGAATATAGTGCACCGTGGCGATAATAAAAAATGATGAATGAAAAAAAATAAACATTTTTTTAAGTTAATTACGTAACGGAAACGGTGTAAAATACAAGAATATAAAAAAAGTTTATATTTACTTACCAGAGTGTAATATGCATGTTAGACAAGCCGAAGTATTTTTTGTCGGAAATCTGAACATTCTCAATCCATGAATTTTGTATGGGATAAACCACATTTGTAATAACAACAAATATTTCCAGCCGTCTGTAAAAAACCATTTATTTATTATGGAAGTAACATTATTTTAATTTAAAATCACTTTCTTTCAAGTATTATCTAATGTATGTATTATCCGGCAAAATTTATTTCTAAATACCTAATTTTGTTCATTTCTCAAACAAATGTTTTTTTATGTTTTAAACACATATGTAATATGATTAAAATGTTTTACTTACCTCGGACCATATTTTTTAATACACTTCCAAATAAAATAAAATATTTAAATTCTTTAAACTTATTTAGATGTATGGAGATTTAGAAGCCACAGTATGTTTATGTACTATTTTAGTTGACACGATATTTACTAGTTGATAGTAATAGCTCTATTTTAAATGAATAGCGTAAATGATTCATGGTCTGTTTTTTGTAACATTTTTATTTGTAACTAAACCTGTTGCTACTATGTCAGTGAAATATTACAACGCTGGTGAATTTAATTCAGGGGATCAAAAATGGACGTTTAGTTTAGTCTTTAACTTTTTCACATAGCTCCATCTAGTATCTTCTTCTTCTTAAAGTGCCTATCCGTTCTGGATGTTGGCGATCATCACGGCTATCTTTACTTTATTTATTGCAGCGCGGAACAGTTCAGTGGTAGTCGTGTTATACCACTTTCGCAAATTTTGAAGCCAGGAAATGCGTCTTCTTCCCGGTCCTCTCTTACCATTCACTTTCCCTTGGAGAATCAGCTGGAGAAGGCCGTAACGTTCTGGATTTCTCATTACATGTCCTAGATATTCCAACTTTTTAGTTTTGACGGTCATGAGAATTTCACATTCTTTCCCCATTCTACGCAGGACCTCCACATTAGTAACTCTGTCAACCCAGGATATACGTAAGATGCGCCTATAACACCACATCTCGAAAGCTTCGAGCCGATTCATAGATGCAACAGTCAGTGTCCATGGTTCCATTCCGTAGAGCAGAACTGTGAATATGTAGCAGTTCAATAGACGGCATTTTGTTTTTAATGATATGTCTCGACTGTTGAAAATGGTTCTCATTCTAACGAATGCTGCTTTTGCTTTTATTATTCGCTGTTTAATTTCTGTTGAGTGGTCCCATTGGCTATTTAAATTGGTGCCTAGATATGTATATTGCTCGACTCTTTCGATATTCTGTTGCTTGATTGTAAGTTGAGCGTTTAGTATTGGTTTTTTACTAATTGTCATAAATTTGGTTTTCTTTATGTTAAGAGCTAGTCCGTATCTGTTGCTGACTTCTGTTATGCGATTTGTTAATATCTGTAAGTCATTCAGATTATCGGCAAAAACTATAGTGTCATCTGCATATCTAATGTTATTCAACCATTCACCATTTATTAGTATTCCTTTCGCACAACCGTCTCCCTTAAATACCCATTCAGAATAAATGTTGAACAACAATGGAGACAAAATACAGCCCTGTCGTACTCCACGTTCTATTGCAATTTTATCAGTTAACTGGTCTTCTATTTTGATTTTGGCCGTTTGATTGTAGTAAATGTTTCTGATAATTCTAAGATCTTTGTTGTCAATTCCAATTTCTTGCATTAGAGTCATTAATTTGTCATGTTTTACTCTGTCAAATGCCTTCTGGTAATCTATAAAGCATACGTCTATGTCACAATTCACATCCCTGCATCTCTGAAATAGCACCTGTACAGCAAAAAGGGCCTCCCGTGTTCCCAGAGCATCACGAAATCCGAATTGTGTTCTTGTTAGTTGTTCCTCACATTTTGTATATATTCTTTTGTGAATGACCTTTAGAAATGTTTTAAGTAAATGGCTCATAAGGCTTATAATTCTATAGTCTTCGCACTTTCTCGCATTGGGTTTTTTTGGAAGATTTATAAAAGTTGACACTAACCACTCTTGGGGAACCACGCCCGTATCATATATACTGTTAAATATATTTGTCAACCATTTTATGCCATCATAGTCCATAAGTTTTAAGAATTCTGAGTGAAAATTATCAGGGCCTACTGCTTTACCATCTTTGGTGCTTTTGATGGCATATTTTACTTCTTCGACTGTAAATGGTGGTCCAGATTCGCAATTGGTGTTTGTTGTAATACCAGTGTTACTTCGTATATCTTCAAAACTTTTTTCTACGTATTTAATCCAAATATCTCTTTTATGCTCTATTTCCAGTACTATGTTTCCCTGATTATCTGTCAGGAATCCAGTGTTCTTGTGTTTATATAAGCCTGCCACTTCTTTAATCTTTTTATGGAGGTTAAATGAATCATATTTTTGTTGTAATGACTCTATCTCTGTACACTTTGAGCTAAACCAATTTTCTTTTGCTATTTTAATAGCCCTTTTTATTTCGTTATTTATGTTGTTGTAGTAATTCTTATTATCTTTAGCGTTTCTTCTGTCTTCCATCATACATAGAATCTCCTCCGTCATCCATTCCTTTTTATTTGTTCTTTCAGGTTTTAAGTATTTCTCTGTTATTTCTTGACTTACTTTGTGCAAATTTTCTAGTTCTACATCTACATCTACCATCTAGTATAACGTATATCAAACAAACAATGGTATATCAATTGAAATCTATTGAGACAGAAAGAGTGGTGATATCTAGTGACTGTCTCAATTAGAATCAAACAAATTTATACATTGCGTTGGCTAACTAGTCCTATTTAAACAATGCTAGTATGTAATTTTCACATGTGAAACCAAACCTACTCAATGATATTGTGCAGAATTAATTAGAATTTTATAATCGAAAAATACTACAACTTTGGAAAGCTTCATTTTTACACATTCACACGTTTTAGAAATTAGATTAACATTATTTAAATCACTAATTTTAGGTACTAGAGGTACTAGAAAAGCTGTCCTCAGATGATGTAGACAACAATATGTTCCCGGGATGTCCAGTGAGTCCAAAGAACTAATGAGAAAATACGAAACCCTCTATTCCACTGACCCTTTTAGCCAAGAAAAGGTTGACTGCGGAGCAGTACTACTCCAACAGCTAAGAAAAGCCAGACAAGAGAAGTGGATTGAGACCCTGGCAAATATGGACATGACACATAGTAGCAAAATAGCACGAAACCTTGTAAAAAAAACTTAGCGGTGATCCAAAAGAACATAAACCATCTTGCAAGGTTACAGCAACCTAAGTCGCTGCTCAACTCCTTGTGAATGGAAGAACTACGAACCGATATAAGGACCCAAACACTAGAATAAGATTGGGTCCTTCCTCTAAATATTGCGTGACACACATTGCAGAGTGGGGTCGCGCATTATCTTGCAATAATAGAAAATCATCGCCGATATATTGAGAAAAGGGTACTACTTACGTGATTCGCTAAAATTTCCTGAATATACCGGTGTGCAGTCAACTAAGTAGAATGTTGAGAATTCCATGGACTGCCAGGGTCACCAATGAGGAAGTGCTGAGAAGGATGGGTCGAGACAAAAAATTGTTGAGAACGATAAAAGTACGCAAGACTGCATACCTTAGACACATACTAAGAAATAATAAATATAGTCTTCTGCATGTCATCATGCAGAGTCGATGGCAAAAAGGGAATAGGTAGAAAGAGGAAGTCATGGCTGCGAAATTTTCGAGACTGGACAAACATGACTGTAGACGAATTATTCCACGTTGCAAAAGACAGAGAAGCTTTTAAAAATGTGGTCGCCAACCTCCGTTAATGGGGACGGCATATGAAGAAGAAGAAGTCAACTAACGCTCAATGAATATCAATTCAGTGTGCGCCTCTCAGGATATTCCTGCCCATACCATCACCGAACCCCCTGCATGGCTAACGCGGGGACTGAAAGCGCACTTCGCAAATCTCTCTCCAGTTCGACGTCATACTCGTTCTCTCCAGTTCGACGTCATACTAGTTCTCTCCAGTTCGACGCCATACTCGTTCTCTCCCATCTGATGAGTGGAGACAGTATCTCGACTGTAAAAACCGTAAAAAGTATCTCGACCGTAAAAAGAACATTACTCCATTGTCTTAAATTCCAATGTAAATGTTCCCTGGAAAATTGTAGTCTAGCCACTCTGTGCCGTGGAAGTAATTTGGGCCCAGTTGCTGGTCTGCAACTTTGCAAACCAAATTCATGTAATCGATGAACTGTAAATACACTTACATTATTGCCTCGAACCTCTTGAAGCTGATTTCTTATTTGCACCGCTGTTAAATGACGATCCCGCAAAGCGTTTACTCGTATAAAACGTTCCACTACCCTTTGGATGGTAGAGTGATGAGTGTGTAGTACTCTAGCAACATATTCATAATTTCGCCCATCTTCAACCAGAGCAACGGCTTTCGCACAATCTTCGACACTAAGAACCATGATCAATCATAGGTAATCAAAATTTAAGTGTCAATATGACATAATGATAACAGTCACCAAAGCCACCTCGTCGTATTACAAAATAACTACAAAATAATCATAATTAAAAAAGTCCTAAATTGTGGGTGGCAAATTCATTTGGCTCTAAAAAATGAAACAATGCATATTTTGACATGAAACAAAAAAAACACAAAGCTTAGGAGACATGGTTGCAACCGAAAAATAAGGTTTTACGAAAATTCGCAAACGGAATTTGCACAGGATGTTTCAAAGTTAGAAAAATAAAACCAAGTTTTAATTAACCCTGTACAATAAGTCAAATATAAAATTCTATAAAAAAAACTTACTATATCAAATTATAATTAATAAATTTATACACAGCGTGCTACAAAAATCATCAAAATAGGGCTAAAAATAAAAAAAAAACTGAAATACTTTGAATTTGACGAAAATTTTCTCCGTTGCGTTTTTTTTTGCATCTGAGTGTATCTTGGAGTAACTCTGGACCGGTCCCTCACCTACAGACAACATTACATAAAAACGATAGGGAAAGTAACAACAAGGAACAGCATACTCAGAAAGCTAACGGGAAGTAAAAGGGGTGCACGTCCTGGCGTATTAAGAACAAGGGCACAGGCACTGTGTTTCTCAACTGCTAAATATACGTGTCCCGTTTGGGGCAGATCTGCCCACACCAAACAAGTTGATACTGTGCTAAATGAGACATGCAGGACAGTAACGGGGTGCATGAAACCAACGCCACTCTCAAATCTATATAAAGTAGCGGGTTTTGCAGAACCCTCAACACGCAGAGGCGTTGCAGAGCACATAGAGAAAATTAAACAGATCGCGGACGAGCGGCATGCCCTATACAAAGCTTGAACACCACGAAAGCGACTAAAATCCAGGAAAAGCTTCCTTGGGACAGTGTAGGATGAGCCGCCTGAGCATTTTCCTCTTCCCCAGCTTCAATGGACCGGCCAGGCCCTAGACTTTAAAATGTGGAAAACTATGAATAGGATAAGAACGGGGGTCGCTCCAGTAAAATCAATCATGGCAAAATGGGGAAAAATAGATCAAGATGATGTGAACTGTGACTGTGGAGAAACACAGAATATGGAACATCTTCTAACCGTGTGCCGTTGCAAACACGCGGTTGGTTGATATTTCTCAACATTGTAACTACCGATCCAACCTTTAATTGAAGATTATGCGGTGGCAATCCTGGTAAATCCAGCGAGTTTAAAAATTCATGCGGATAGTTCACATCATCTTGGTTAGTAGCCGAATCAACTGATTTATATATCCGCAATTCCCCTGTAATTTATTCTTGAATTTTGAAATTTAATTCATTTACATCTATGTTTTTTGCAGCCAATATATCCCGTTCGCTAAACCAATCATGGTTTCTGTAATTCTGAGCAACATCTGGAAACACCTTTTGAATAAGTTCATCTTTTGATCGAGTTAACTGACAAAAACTTTGAGGAAAGTTAATGCAACCAGTCAAGGCGTCTATAGGAAATTTGCCATTACCAATGTCAATGAGTTGTTTAGAGAAAATGTCTCCAGATTGGTCATTTTGCAACTGGACACGCATATTCTTGCTTAAGTGTAATACCTTGACATGTTTAAACAAATTGGAGGACTTTAAACATGCACTGTGTTCATCAGCTGGCGTTGATCGTGGAATCACTGGCAATATTTGACGAAAATCTCCTGCTAATAAAATCATTGCACCACCAAACGGGTTATGATTGCTCCGTAGATATTGTAAGGTTCTATCTAAAGCCTCCAAAGATTTTTTATGTGCCATCGTGGATTCATCCCAAACAATCATTTCACATTGCTACAAAACCTTTGCCGTTGCAGAGTTCTTCGAAATGGTTCAGGTTGGAGTTTTGTTGCTTTGCATGTTTAATGGCAATTTTAGTGCTGAATGGGCTGTTCAACCACCTTCAAGCAAAGTTGCTGCAATTCCCGACGAAGCAAGTGCAATTTTATTTTGTGAGCAAATTGTTGCTAATATCAATGAAATCAAAAAAGTTTTTCCTGTACCACCAGGTGAATCTAAGAAGTAAATCCCTCCTGTTTTATCATTTGTTACTTTCATAAGTGTATCAAATACATACTTCTGTTGTTCATTCAATAGTGGCAGATTTTTTTGAATTAATTCTTTCAAAGTGTTGAGATCATACAGTTTTTCTCGGCGCAACTCTTGGATGGACGCTTCCAACGTCGTCATTTGGAAGCATTTGTTATATTGTTCGATATTTGACAAAAAGTGTATGGAATCTGGTCTTAATTACTATTTAAATGGGAATAAGCCACAATTAAAGGTTAAAATACGTTTATTGACGTTTCAATTTCCACTTCGGAAATCGTTCTCAAAATACAAACATTAGTAAATTAAACAAATTTTGTTTTTTGTTACTTAGTGAAAAATTCTTCTAATAATTTAATTTTATCTGACTCATTTATATTGACAATTCAGACATACCTTATACATTTTAAAGTAGACGACTTTAAAATGATATTGCCAATATTGTTGAGTTGCGTTCCTGGGACGACTTTACTTATAAGATAGTTCATTCGATTACATGAAATCAACTTTAACTTGAGAATATCCGTCAGAAAAGATCATAACATGTAATTCGTCTTTAAAAAGACAAATACATGCCATGATGACAGTAAAATTCTCCTGTTAGTGATTCCATAGTAAATTATGAGGGAAAAACCAGGAAAAAAAACCTCATAATACTATCCCGACATGGTAAGTCTTTGATCGTGCATTTAGTTTACCTTCAATAAACACCAAATTCCGATTTTATATGTTTGTTATTTAAAAAACATAAATGATGTATTTTCTATATGTTACTGACTTACCAATACTGGTATTTTCCTTTTAATAACTTCCTCTTTCAATATGGGTAACCAGATGTATTGAACATTCAGAACAACAAACACGTTGAGATCTATTTTGTCCAAAACCAAACCTAACAATGAACAAGAAAGGACAAAGAATTGCATTTATAAAATACCTTGTGAATGCGATCAGTTTTATTTAGGTGAAACATCAAGACCATTAAATGTTAGAATAAGTGAACATCAATCCTATATTAAAAATAGAGAATTTGATAGATATCAAATCTGTAAACACGCATGGGATAATGAACATAATGTTTAATGGAATGATTCAAATATAGTCCTAAAAGAAACGGGTGGTAAAAAGAGGAAAATCAAAGAAGCCGCTCTAATTATGCTAAATGAGACCAATTGTGTCGCGAATTACTCGGCAGAATGTAGTAGGATCTGGTTACCCATATTGAAAGAGGAAGTTATTAAAAGGAAAATACCAGTATTGGTAAGTCACTAACATATAGAAAATACATCATTTAAATAACAAACATATAAAATCGGAATTTGGTGTTTATTGAAGGTAAACTAAATGCACGATCAAATACTTACCATGTCGGGATAGTATTATGAGGTTTTTTTCCTGGTTTTTCCCTCATAATTTACTATGGAATCACTAACAGGAGAATTTTACTGTCATCATGGCATGTATTTGTCTTTTTAAAGACGAATTACATGTTATGATCTTTTCTGACGGATATTCTCAAGTTAAAGTTGATTTCATGTAATCGAATGAACTATCTTATAAGTAAAGTCGTCCTAGGAACGCAACTCAACAATATTGGCAATATCATTTTAAAGTCGTCTACTTTAAAATGTATAAGGTATGTCTGAATTGTCAATATAAATGAGTCAGATAAAATTAAATTATTAGAAGAATTTTTCACTAAGTAACAAAAAACAAAATTTGTTTAATTTACTAATGTTTGTATTTTGAGAACGATTTCCGAAGTGGAAATTGAAACGTCAATAAACGTATTTTAACCTTTAATTGTGGCTTATTCCCATTTAAATAGTAATTAATTTAAAATGCCACAAGAAAATAGCTTCAGAACAATATTAAGAATCTGGTCTTATTCCTGAAACCAATGGGTACAATGGCTTTGGTGGTGGATCCAATGGTATCAATTTCACTTTGCCATTTGCGCAACACAGTCCATTGGCTTCATTTTTGTATTTCAATGCCTTACAATGAGAGCAAACCAAGTTCACAGATCCAATAGTAACACATTGGTAGTTACTGTAGTCAATTGACAAATCGTAATTGAAAGCAGCTCGATTCAAACTCGCGCGATTATTAGTTGAATCTCTCGCTCTCGCTTTGTGCAGCGACAATAAAGTGCAAATTGACTCTTCGACGTTAGGAACACACCTACATTATTTAGACAACAGTGTGTGCTTGTAATTTATTATAAACTTTATTGACTAGCAATAAAGTTCAAATTGACTACATTTAGTTAGAAAATATTTGTATGGGAAAAACAAATGGGTTGTTTTAGGGTTTTCCCAGAAATTATGTTAAGATTGGTCCATGCGTTGTTGAGTTATGCACTACCAACAGATTTTTATATTATATATATATATATATATATATATATATATATATATATATATATATATATATATATATATATAATATGTTGGAAATATCGGGTATGTGGTCTATATTAAATAAAAATCTTTGTTTTTTCTAAAGCTCAATATTTCGCCATTTATTTAATAGCTTCATCGGGAGTAACTGTAAAAAACAAACATTTCAAAAACACTGACGTACACTTAGATTTACAATACTTTCAGAAATTAAAAGATTATACACATAAATAAAATTGAATATTAAAATAACATTATTGTTGATGAAACTGTACATTTAATAAAATGCATGTTAAAATTTAAAATAACTTTGAGCACATTCGTTAACAATAAATAATATGGAACAAGTAAAAATTATTTCACAATGCAAAAAATAACAATGTAAGAAATACATTAGAGGAATAGTATTTCTTTAATTAATGAGGAATAGTATTTCTTTAATGTTTTTCTTACATTGTTATTTTTTGCATTGTGAAATAATTTTTACTTGTTCCATATTATTTATTGTTAACGAACGTGCTCAAAGTTATTTTAAATTTTAACATGCATTTTATTAAATGTACAGTTTCATCAACAATAATGTTATTTTAATATTCAATTTTATTTATGTGTATAATCTTTTAATTTCTGTAAGTATTGTAAATCTAAGTGTACGTCAGTGTTTTTGAAATGTTTGTTTTTTACAGTTACTCCCGATGAAGCTATTAAATAAATGGCGAAATATTGAGCTTTAGAAAAAACAAAGATTTTTATTTAATATAGACGACATACCCGATATTTCCAACATATTTATAAATTGTTTTTTGGTCGAAATAATCACGTTAAATATATATATATATATATATATATATATATATATATATATATATATATATATATATATATATATATGAAGAGTGGAACTTCCAAACGTTCTAAGTGCCATTTTTTTCAAAATAAGATATTTCTATTAAATATGTTCTATGTGCCATCGCCAATAGCCCTAAAACGTTCCCAGTACCAAGCCCCTGTTAAGCGTGGTGTATTGCCTACCTAGAGAATGACAATGTTCTAAGCACGCGACCTATGATTTTTCCAAATGTTCCAAGTGCCCGTTTAATGGACGTCGAGTCACTGCCTTCTTTATTGTTGTTGAGGGGACTTTCAGTGGGGACGTTCAATTAATTATCGCGTTTTATTGTTACAGGCAACTTGCAAGTGCAAATACAGCTTCAAAAAGATCTCGCTGTGTGCAAGCTTGTGCTCCAAGTGTGCAAGCAAACTTTCCAGGATATTTTTGCAGTATCGCACAGGCGTCTACAAACTCTGCTCTGTGAAACGCACATCTCCAAAAGTATACTAACGAAGATTGGGAGCAAATCAAACAACATGTTAACTCGTTTCCATGCGATGAAAGTCACTACGGTCGCGCTAAAAGTAACAAAGTGTATTTTAGTAGTGATCTCAATATGAGTCGTCTTTACTAAAACTTCATCAGCAAATATCCAGGCAGCAAAATTACTTACAAATTCTATCGAAAAGTATTTTTGAAATGTTTTCCACATGTTTCATTTTGCCGTCCCAGGACGGATATGTGCAGGACCTGCGATTTGCTTACTTGTAAGATTTCAGGTTTCAGTGGATCTGGATTAGTAACTGCTAAACGAGAGCAATTACTTCATCACTGCAAGTATAAGAGAGCCCTTCAATGTATGAATAAGGACTCGTATGATTCACGTTTTCCCAATTGTGACTTTTGTATGATATCTATGGATCTTCAGCAAGTTTTACTGGTACCAAATTTAACACATAGTAATATGTACTATAGTAGACAACTGAGTTGTTATAATCTAGGCATCCATGTGTCTCATGTAAATAAAGCTTTTATGTGTATGTGGGATGAAACAAAAGGTTGTCGTGGAAGCAATGAAGTTGGGACTGCATTTTACGTCTAGTGAATTCATATGACATTTTTGATAAAAAGAAACTGGTTCTATGGTCCGATAATTGTGCCGGACAAAATAAGAACCGCACTCTTATTTTTTTAATAATGTTTTTGATGCAAATTGGACAGTTTGACAAGATTGTCCAAAAATTTCTATTAAGCGGGCATAGCTTTTTATCGTGTGATCGGGACTTCGCGATTATTGAAAAAAGGAAAAGACTCTCAAAGTGTTTTACCCCGATGGATTTACAGCAAGTGGTTGCTTCTGCTAAAGTTACAGGGGAACCATTCGCTGTAGTTGACATGGAACATTCGTACTTTTTAGACTTAAAAGCGCCTGCGATTCCGTACTAAAAGTAAATTTTCCAATATCAAAGGCCAAATACTATGATAAAAGTTTCTAAAGATTATCCAGGTATTATTCAGTATAAGACCACATACAATGACATAGACACTTGGAAATGTATCAATGTACTAAAAAAAGGGGCCAAACCTGACGATATTGGAAAAGCTTGTATATCATGCTGTTCTAAGCCACTTTTGTCGGAAGGCAAGAAAAAAGATTTGTCAGCCATGTTGGATTTTTTGCCAGAAAGTGCTAAAGGCTATTACCACAATATTCTAAAGTAAAACATTTTAATAACTTCGTATGTTATAGTGTATTTTTATGTATGAGAGAGTAATAAAACAATAAATTATGTATGCAAATCCCTAAACTGTTGATACGGGTGACTCAATGAAAAACAGATATTTGTCAACAAGTTTACAGAAGTATATAGGAAAACAATTTTAAATTGAGTATGACCACCAGGTATAAAGGTTGGAGCAGAATAGAATACAATAGTTGTGAGGGTTACTAATAATAATAATCTTTATTAATAGCACATGGCTAGAAAAATATACATATAAATACATCAATTTATACCCTTAAAATTAAATCACAATGCTTTGCTTAACATATATCTTACATAAATTTTTAAATTGAGCTAAGTTTCCAGAAGCCTTAATGTTTTCCGGTAATTCATTGTATTGCTTTAATCCCCTATAAAAAAGATTGTTCTGACCAAAATTAGTGTTGATCCTATTCAGATAAAAGTTATTTCTAGAATGTGTGTTGTGTTCATGTACATCTCGAACAAAGGTACAATTATTACACAAATGCACAGGTATCAGACCATTTAACATTTTATAAACAAAAATCATACTATTACATACAATTGTCTGTCTTACACTTAAAACATTTGCCATTGTTAGCATGTCAGTTCTACTAGTGTATACACTACATCCTAATATTATCCTTAAGGCTTTATTTTGTTTTTTCTGCAGTACATTCATTTGAGAAGCATTCATTAAAAACAGCAATGTAGAGCAAAAATAGAGATGGGGAGCAATAATCGATTTATATATGGTCAACCTAGACCAGCAACTTAAATTTTTTGACATTCTTCCCAATGCATAGATTTTTTTTGCTATTTTGTTTGTAACAAACTTAAAATGTTCAACAAAACTTAAATTTTCATCTATAATACATCCCAAATACTTATACTGAACCACTCTCTCCAAAGCAATATTATTAATTTTTACATCTTTTATTATGTTATTTAATTTAAAATTTTTATTCTTTATAAGCATCATTTTTGTTTTATTTACATTAAGACTTAAGGAATTATTATCGAGCCATTTTAATATATTACATATCTCTTCATTTATTATATCGATTATTTCATCTACCTTATCCCCTATTGCATATATCACAGTATCATCGGCAAACAACTGTACCTTACACTTTTTAACAACATCAACAATATCATTTATATACAGTATGAAAAGAGTAGGACCTAACACAGTTCCCTGTGGCACACCATACAGAGATGTCTGAGCCGATGAAATGGCACCATATTTTGTCACTTGTGTTCTATCAGTCAAATATTCTTGAAACCACTTTATAATTTTTTCACCAAAGCCATACCTTTCCATCTTTCTCAATAGCAGTTGTCTGTTTATGGTTTCAAATGCACGTTTAAAGTCTAAGAAAACCACACCAATCATTTTCCCGCACTCCAGTGCACCCTTCCAGTCAAACAAAACCGTCTGCATTGCACTCTCACAGGAATTTCCTCTCCTAAACCCTGCTTGGAATTTAGTTAACACATTATTGCTTTCCAAGTACTCCACTATTTGATCATTTACACATAATTCCAGCAGTTTTTCGTATGGTGGTACCATATTTATGGGTCGAAATTCCTCACACTTAACAGTTCCATGAACCTTCTCAATTGGTACAACCAGACTTCTCTTCCATTTACTTGGGAATACGCCACTTTCTAGACTACCATTTATAATATGCAAAATTTTGTCGCCTATTACTTCAAAGGAACTCTTTAAAATTTGAACTGTAATACCATCAACATTACTTTCTTTGTTTTTCATTTCTTTCATTTGTTTTTTTAAATCTTTCATTTCTAACATTTTGAATTTTTCCATTTTGCAGTCGACATTTATTGAACTACAAATTTCTTGGTGGGTTTTGTTTGAAATAATGCTATCTGCTATGTTTTTTACACTGTCTAGAAAAAATATATTAAATCTTTCACTTATCTCTTTACCAGTAACCCCCCCACCATCAAATATTATTTCACTTTTAGCTTCATGGTTTTTTTTGCCGTTTACAAGCTCCTTTAATGTTTTCCACATTCTTTTTGGGTCGTTCTTACAATCATCTATTTTTTCCTGATAATAATTTTGTTTGGTAATTCTGATTAATGCTACGACTCTATTTCTTTGTTGTTTGAAATCATCCCAGTCAGTATCAGTTTTAGTAAATATAGCCTTTTTGTAATATTGATCTCTTTTTTTAATTTCATTCGCAATGTCTTCATTCCACCATAATTTATTTCCCCAAACATCCTTCATATTAATAGACTTTTCTGGAGCAAACTGATCGAGTGCAGACAATACATTAGTTATTAGAATATCAGCATTGTTACTTACATCTATAGAGGAACTTGACGGCCACTGCATATCCATAAGTTTCATTTGAAATCTTGTCACATCCATTATATTGTACTTTCTATAGGTTTTTGTAAGTGTCGTCTCATTGTTTCTACCCAGATCAGCTACAATTATCGAGTGATCTGTAATCTTTGGAGTTGGGAGCACCTTGCAACTAATGTCTTTTTGATTTGTAAGTACTAGGTCAATCCTAGTAGATGTTGATTTTGTAATCCTTGTGTATTCGTTTATTAGCTGATAGGTACCATTTTTAATAATAATATCATTTAATTTCATAGAGTAAAAGTTTATACTTGCCAAATCTATATTAAAGTCTCCCAATATCACAAAGATAGCATCAATCTCAATGATATCTAAAAACGCATCCAACTCCTCCAAAAATTCCGCATGACTTGCACTAGGTGAATGGTACAGACAATAGATGTAATATTTCTGGTTTTCTATATTTATTTGTATTCCTGTTAACCATATATTCTTGTTTTTTTCTTCTTTAATAATTTCTTTATAACGATACCTTTTTTGTATATAAATTGATGTTCCTCCTGTATGTCTACTTGAAGAAAAACCAACAACTAATCCCTAAATAAGGTTGCCAGTGTCGGAGTGATGGAGGTTAACAGGTACTAATGAATTTGCAAGAAATGTAAGATGTTTATTTTATCGGTTATATATAACCAATAAAAGTTTAATAAGTACCTACCTATTTGCAAAATAAAGTTTAATTCTTTAGATAAAATAAAACGTTTTATTTTATCTATTTGCAAAATAAAGTTTAATTCTTTGCCTATTTGCAAAATAAAGTTTAATTCTTTAGATAAAATAAAACGTTTTATTTTATCTGAAATGAGTGCATTCCACGAAGTAAGGGTTTCAACAATCAAACATTTAATTCTTTAATTCCAGGAATCTACGACAGTAATTGACTAGATAATTACCTTCTAAACTTATTCCACAGAAAATGTGATAGTGGGTTTTTCCATTTTGTATATAGGAAGGTCCAAGTGGCGTATTCAAAATTCTTAACAGTTCACTAAAAGTAGGTACTTCAGTTGCAAGGTGCAGTTTATTGCGTATACTAGTGTTATGGAAAATTTGGAAGTGCCGTGTAAACACTGAAAAATTGGTCCTCTAACAGTTAATGAAAAAACATTAATATTTAATTGTTTTAAATCATTTACAGACAAACGTTTATGTGAAAGTGTTGATGAGACTGTTGAGTTAGTTAGCAGTACACTTGGTGTTGGGAAATCTATGATTTACAGAGTTATTAAAGAAGAGAAATGTGGTAGTTTTCAAATGCCACGTAAAGCTCCAGGGAAACCAAAATTTCAAATAGAATATCATTTTAAAGAAGGACTTCGACGGAAAGTGCATGAATTCTTCTTTAGACAAGAATTTCCAACATTGGATAAAGTTCTTGTCTCAGTTCGAGATGATAAGGATTACCCAGAAATGAGTCGAAGTACGTTATGGAAACTTTTAAAAGAAATAGGCTTCCGCTGGAAAAAGAATCCCAGAAAGTCTATTTTATTAGAAAGAAGCGATATTGTCATATGGAGAAGACATCTAAGAACCATAAAGGAAATGAGAAACCAAAAAAGAAAAATATTTTATCTTGATGAAACATGGATCAACGAGGATCATACACCAAATAAATTTTGGCAGGATGAAACTGTTACAAGTCAAAGGCACGCTTTTGTAAATAACTTATCTACTGGTTTAAACCCACCATCAGGAATGGGACGCAGGCTGATAATAGTACACATTGGCAGTTCAGACGGTTTTGTTGAAGGTGGTTTATTAACTTTTGAATCAACTCGTACCGGTGACTACCATGAAGACATGAACGCTGATGTCTTTCAAGAATGGTTCGAACAAATGATAGATCTTCTTCCTAAGAACTGTGTAATAGTAATGGATAATGCAAGTTATCACTCCAGACTTATAGAAGGACTGCCCACAACCAAGTGGTTAAAAAAAGACTTGCAGAATTGGCTGAGTTCAAAAAATATTATGTACCATCCCGGATCTATAAGAAAGGAACTTTATTCGTTGTGTGCCCTTCATAAAGAAAAATTTAAAAAATACGAAATTGATGAAATTGCCAAAAATCGTGGAATGACAGTACTTAGATCCCCACCATATCATTGTGAATTAAACCCGATTGAACTGGTATGGGCACAGATAAAGAGTGAAGTTTCAAGAAAAAATACCACTTTTAAAATTCATGATATTAAACAGTTGTTTTTGGAGGCCGTAAATAATGTAAAACCTGAAAACTGGGAAAAGGCAGTAAATCACACTATTAAAGAAGAGGAAAAAATGTGGAAGCTGGACAATATTACTGATAAAATGATCGAGCCAGTTATTATAAATCTTGGTTCTGAAAGTTCATCTTCTGAATCTGATTTGGATTTGTAACAAGTAGCTGTAAGTTTTATATTAATATTTTTATTCATCTATTTAACATACCTTAGACGGTTTTAAAAACTCTTTTTCTCTTTTGTAATTTTTAAAAATTAAAAAAAATGTGAATTTTTTAAAACCCTTTTTAATGTAGGCCAGTCAGTTCTAATATAGTGTGTGATAAAAGAGGTCACTTTTGTTTACATACACATAACACTTTATAACACTGAAATAATTCATTTATTTTTTACAATTATTCAAAGTAATTTTTCAATTAATCTTGAGCACGCCCATGGAGTGGTCGGAGATACCAGTTAAAATTATGCTAATTACTCTCTCGTTCATAAAAATAAACTATAGTAATAATTCTTTTATTAGTTAACCGGTATGTTTTATGTATTAATACATTTTCCGTTCAAATGGTTTTAAGTACCATGGTACATAGAATGTTCCTTAAATACAATTTTTTTTAGCATATAAGGAGTTAATTTTTTCTTTTTAATTACACAGGTTATGAGCAAATATACCCCTATGTTACAAATAAAATACATGTTAATAAAGCTTTTAACTTAACATTTGACTTAGAAAGTTTTTCTCCTTTCCCGACAAAAATAGCGAAAGGCACTTAGAACATTTGGAATTTCTACTCTACATATATATTATATATAATATATTTGTGCCATAAGTTAGTAATTTAACACACATGGGCCAATACCAAATGACAATGAAAATCCACAGAATATAAATTGAATCCAAACTCTGATATATTTTTTTCTTACAGCAACTGGCAGTATAAAGCAAACATAAATTTAATTAAAATATAAAATGTTTACATTATATTAAAATATAAAATGATACTGTTTATATTAAAATATATAATGATACTTATTAGAACCAAGCATTCTGCTTGGTTCTAATAAGTATCAAATAAAGGATAATATTACTTACCTTGGAATACAATTTGTAGGAGTTCTGTCAACCCATGTAGCATAAAGTCTCATTTTATTAGGAACAGAGGTCCCAGTAGCTTTGGACATTTTATCACTCATTTTCTTCAAATAGGATTAAAAATTATCAAGATAAAGATCTTTAAACAGGCCCACTATTATAAACAAACATTTTACTTTTGTCATAAAAGCTTGGTAACAAAATGAAATAACCAAGGATTTATATAAGTAAACCGGCATTATATCATAGATTATTCATTAAAACGATAGGATAATAAAAACAATTCTAATACTAACAAAGACGCGCTTAAGTACACTGCCATTACAAATCAGATGTTATTTCAGATGAGTACATTCTTCTTAAATTGCTCACCACTCATACCATACCAGCACACCAGTATCCACAGACCACAGACATATATATTATATATATATACGACTGTCATAAGTGTCAAAGTGTCATATCACAGAATACACCATCAGATCATTGGAATTGGTCGTGATTGGTGACATAAATCAATACACATCAAACTTCATGTTGGTGTAACCCAAACATACCTAATAAAACTTATTTAAAATTTTTTTTTTCTCCAAATGTACGCGATATATTTATAAGGTATAGTCGGTTCGGGACTATATATATATATATATATATATATATATATATATATATATATATATATATATATATATATATATATATATATATATATATATATATATATATATATATATATATATATATATATATATATATATATATATATATATATATATAAATATATATATATATATATATATATATATATATATATATATATATATATATATATATAAATATATATATATATAAATATATATATATATATATATATATAAATATATATATATATATATATATAAATATATATATACATCTTTCCAACAATGTCGCGTCTTTTCGTACTTGCACCTTCTTGCGTCTCCTTGATGACGATGAGTTACGTTCGATTCGATAGTGAATATTTGTTATAAACTGTTTATTAATAAGAACTGCTAATTTTGGTTTTTATAAAATATTTTTTTTTAATTCAAATTTTCATTCAATTTGCAAATATTGCTAACTCCTTTAGGTATCTCACTTTATTAGCTCCAATTTAGCGTATATTATATATTATTGCGTCATTACAGTGTTGCCACACTTACTTTCCACAAAATGTTTAAACACCTGTTCATTCATGAGTCATGGGTTAAATTTAGATTCCTACAAGTGGAATCTGTTGTAGATGCTTTATATGGACTTTTTAACTTTGGTTACTCAATGCATTTAAATTAGGTCCTAGTGAATAAATTGGGATTTATTTGATAGGAGCATTAATAAAACGATAATAAAATATTTTCTAGTTTTTATTGGTTAAGATAAAATCAAAAATTATTTAAAATACAAAACTTTTATTCTTTTAAATAAACAATCATTCTTAAAATGACTTAAAACCCAAAATTTAATAAAAAAACATACGTTAATTTGTATGTTTGCAATATCTATTTTGTATAAACACTTTAATCTTTAACCAGTTTTTATTGTTTAATAGCTCAGGAAATTGATTCTTTAGTTCTTCACACTCCCTTTTTTTTGGAGGCCGTCTAGATTTGATATGATTCTTGAAAAAGTTTACAGTGACAGACTTTTGTCTGTCAGTCCATGGCACTAGTTTCCGCGCAGTCTTATTTTTAAATGTTTCATTTTCTTTCGTTGGAGAAACGGTATTCTCTATTTGACTAGTTGATGGTTCATTATCATCTTGCAGCAAACACTTTAACTCATCGTCATCATCATCATCGCTTTCAGAAAAGTTATCTTCGAACAGATTTTTGTCCATATCAATTTCCACTTCGTCTAAAGATTTCCCTTTATAATTGTTGGCTGTTCCATTTTCCATTACCATCAACAGTTTCGCTATTTTAGTAGTTTGGTAAATATCATCTGGCAGTCTGTAGGAATTTCTATGCACACCGGGCGTATGTCCCATGAAAGTAGCTAATTGCTCAATCTCTCCATCAGATAAATTTAATAATTGTGACAAAGTTGCCAGATGCTTACGCAAACGAGTGGATGTTATAGAAGTAGCATTTTTCGCACCGGATAATTTTGCGTGCTTTCCTAATATTTTGTAACCGATTAAATGTGAAGAAGATTTAGCAGGAGCAAATAGGTAAGGATTATCCCTTGGTACAAATGCATTTCTAACCGCAAGCAAAATATCGATATGATTTTGTACCTCGGGGTTGAATAAAACTGGAACACCCCTGCCCCTTTTACCTCTAATGACTACTCTCTTCATTGAACTTAATAATATTTTTTCAGAAGGTGAAACTGCTTTTTGAAACTCTTCATATTTTTCATTTCCGATAGAGTTAACATAAGTGTGAAAGTACATTCTCTGTAATTCTCCAGAACGTTTTCTGTTTAGCAAAATTACTCTGCAGTATACGGATTCAATGAGATTGTTAAAAGCTTTAATATCTTCTAATTTTAGTATATTTTCGGAGTCAGTCTTTTGAGGTGCATTTTCAACTGTAGCGTCATTTAAATAATTCTGCAGAATTTTCGTTGCATCGTCAGCAAGTTTAACTAAATGGGATCTTGGCAATTTTAGATCATTTGCTAGTGGAACTATTGTGACCTTATTCCATTTGTTAAGATTTAAATTATTAGCTGCTTGGGATGAGACCTCAAAACTCCAGTTTGTTTCAAATAGATGAATTAAGGTTTTAAGTTCTGCCTCAATTGTTGCAGTTGAAACAGATAAGTATGCAGTTTGTTTCTTATAGGCAAAAGTGATTGCAATATCGCAACATTGTTTGAGTGATCTCACTATATTCATGGCAAAAGTTGGAGACAAGTAAATGTCTTTTTCAGGATCATAACAGGCTATTCGTTTTGTGGCTTCAACAAAGGCATCAAAATACTTTGGTCGCAGTGCTGAAAACATAGTGGATATAGATGGGTCTATTTTTCTCATTTCTATAAGTATTTTTGACAGTTCCCTCATTTTGCGTGATGTAACTGCTATAAAATGCTTTTCTCTGTGCGTCTTCAAATAGCGGGTTCCAAATGCACAAATTAGAAAGTCGTTCTTAGCTTCCATTGAAATCTTGTCCGCTCTCATCCTAGGAAACACTTCTTCTTTTAGTCGATGATCAATTTTAATATTGGGAAACATTTTTGATTGGCCAGCAAATTGTGCCCTCTCTTGATTGCTTCTATTTCCACAATTTTTTCTATGTCGGTATAATAGTTTGGAAGAGAAAAATCCTAAACAATTGTCACAAGGAATGAGAACCCGATCTGGTACATAAGTCTGTCTAACAGCCTTGAAACAGTTTCCCCCATCCGCTAAAAAATTTCCTTTTCTTCTGAGTTTATCAAACAGACTTCTTCTTTCTCGTGATCTGATTGGTTTGGAGATAATTTCAGCCACATCGAGTTCCATAGAATGGTTCCTTATAATATGGCGACCAAAATTAAGAACTTCCGTTTCACAGTAGTAACAATAATCTGGTTTTCTTTTATAAGGAGGTTTGAGATTACCAGTGTTTCTACACTTTTGTTTATTGGAAAAGTGTAGATCTTCTTGTACCTCAGTTAACGTTGCATCGAGTGCTGAAATATCTTTCACTTCATGGGTTAACTGGTTGTTCGTACAAGGTTCTGTGAGAATCCTGAGATTTTTTTGACTTAAATTTGTAGCACTGCTGTTATCTGAACCATTCTCCTATAATAAAAAAATATAGAATTAAATTATATACGAGCTTTATTCAAGCAATCCGTCAAATAATTTTGTTCAGTATGAGTTATCTACTGAATAAATATCTTTGTACTTTACAAAGTAAATGGGGCATAAAGATATTCTATATCGCTAAGAAAAAGAGCACACACCAAGCCATAGATTGTTATCAAAATAAATTAAAGCTACATAGGTTCGTTCATAGCTACATAGGTACATACAGTTCGTAATAGTATTAATAATATGAAGAATAAATTAATATTAATAATGAGGTGTGCTGTTACAAATTGTAAAGACTGATAAAATATTTGCATATGTTTATATACTGTGCAAAAACAATAATTTCTAATGTAATGGGCATTATGATCAGAACACGACGGGGTACTAATAACGGAAGGACAGGTAACAGAATTACACCCTGGCAAAAATACTGCTTGAGAAGATTGAATTACTGCGTAGCGATATTGGTCAAGTCACAGAATATATACGAGGAGTAACAAGTAGAAAAGTTATTAGGCGAGCTGATGAAATAACGCTAAGTACTGCAAGACACTCCAGATATGATCCAGAATATAACACAGCCCAACAGTGTCTGGATACATTAAAACAAAAACTGTACTTTGTTCAGGACGACTAAGGAGGTACAAAGTTAGTAACAACCTAGAATGTGACAATGTACTTTTAGAGAATCCTGATAAGGTGTTCTATCGAAAACTACATTCCCGGGAAATTTATCCCGGGTATATCTCGAATCAAGAGATAGCTATCAGCTAGGATTTGACTACAAGCTACACTGGGACCGCACAGAAATCACAGATGGTACACATAATAGAACAAATCTCGTACTAGTTAATAAATTAACAAGGCAAACAACACTATGGTGATGTGGGGATAACAGCAATAATCTACGTAATAAATTTACTGAAAATATCGCTAAGTACAGAGATCTGTAAATTCAAATACGAAGATAATGGAGAATCCAAAGTACCCAGACGATACATATTATTATATCTACTGCTAAAGAAAAGAGAAAGAAAGAGAAAGAGAGGTGATGTATACCATTAAAAGGAGAAAGTTGGAATATCTCGGACATATAATGAGAAACAGCACTAAATACAGATTACTGAAGGTAGTCCTACAGGGTAAAGTATTCGGAAAGCGAGGAATTGGGAGAAGGAGAATATCATGGTTGAAGAACCTGAGGAAATGGTTCTCCACAACAACAACGAATCTATTTAAAGCATCAGTCAATAAAATAATTATAGCCAGAATGATTGCCAATATTCGGAACGAATAGGCACTGAAAGAAGAAGAAGATATCTACTGCTGGAATCATTCCGAAGAACTTCTCCGAAAACATATAATGGCTGGGTTTAAATGAACACCTTTATTACTCACGACGGCCAGATGTGTACGAAAATTTTTGGGAGATACTCCAGCATACCCCAAGTCACCTAAGTATCATCAGTCTCATCAGAGATCAATCCTATTGATACCGTAGGTATCTGGGGTGAGTAAATTTTTCCCTTAGATGAAGTCAGAGCTGCATGGCTAAATCTGGATAATGGTAATACAGTAAAACCTGTCAATAAGGGCCACTAAAAATGACAGAACTATTGGCCGATATAAAAAAGGTGGCTGCTAATACCATGTTTTATAGTCCACAAATTTTGATTTGTGGAACTTTGAAATTGGCCGGCTAGTACAGGTGGCCGTTAACACAGGTTTCACTGTACTAATAGTGATAATGAATTGATTTGCCAACAAAAGATTGTGTTCCGTTACCATTACATTATAAAATAATTATTGCTGCAAACCAGAGTTTAAACACTTTGAACTAATATTGTTAAATTAAAGAACTACAGGTATAACAGTATAAAAGTATAAAGAATCGATTCTCATTTTGTACCTTCAAGGGGCTATAAATTTTTTTATTTTTTTTATGTGCAGATTTGTACCAAGGTAAGTTAGGTTCAATCGAACTATTTTTGGTCCCAGAATATGTGATTTAATTTATGACCTGTATTTTTGTACACACTGTATATTAAGTATTACAATAATTGAAACTTATAAGTGGTCATTTTGGTGCTGTGTTGGTAAGTTTATCTCAATTTATTCAATAAATAAAAACAGTAACTGCTTTCGTTAAGGATATACTAAACAAAGTTGTTTATTCAACTTCTTTAACTGATGATTAAAAAATATTAACAAAAAACATTTTTAATATATTTTCCTCTTTTAGTGCACAGTTTAATAAATAATCTCGAAATCAAAAAGAAAAAATAATTAAAAATATTTTCCTTCTAATAAAAATATTGACAAAGAAATTCACTTACTTATTTGAGGGTTAACATAACACATTTTAAGAATCTTCTTGCTTCTAGACATGGTAATAAATATACGACGCAATAAGCGCTACGAACAAGCTGATATTAAAATTAACATCACATCAACGGATCAACATCAACGAGAAATAAACCGAAGTCAAAAGATTCTGTTCTAAAAATAGATACTAACAGCAATGTTGCCATATATCCTATTTTGACGCAATAAAGTACTAGACGAAACGAAGTATACGATAAATATGTATATTATAACCGCGCCACTTCCGTCAATTCGATGAACTAACATTATTCATTTGGTTACAGTTTTAGAATATTATTGCGTCTCCCGATTTTTAGAAGAAGTTTAATATCTCAGAAATCTAACTAGAGAGCGCTATGACGTTTTGGGCTATGACAAAATATAGAAATCTGCATTTAACTAAGGGGCCATTTTTAAATAGAAGTAGCGGGAAGTCCATAAATTCAGGATGGTTTTATTGCGCCCAATATTCGGACGTAATAGCTCGAAGGACGCAACATTCAATGCAACAGTATATAATATGGAAGCAATAATGATATAAACATGAATATATATATATATATATATATATATATATATATATATATATATATATATATATATATATATATATATATATATATATATATATATATATATATATATATATATATATATATATATACCGTAATTTCGGGTGACTTTGGTCCGCCAGGGTGACTTTGACTCATTTTGGGAAAAAGATATTTTAGTAACTAGTGCGTATATACAATATATTATCATGTAAATTTCATTATACCTCACCATCAGTACCATATTAACTTAAATTTTAATAAATCACGGTAATACTGGTTATAATAAGCAAAAAATTAATTTTTAAAATATAGCCATTTTACGTAAGATTTCTTGACTGTAAAAATTGGTTGGCAACCAATAATACTTCCAAGAGTAAGATTAAAGGCATAGCTGCACATTGAATATCTGTGAATTCTTACCCGCCTGGCGTCAGTATTTCAGTCTAAACGTAGATGCTAATAAGGTCGGTTGTTATTTGCAAAGTGGTACAGAATTTAACGGTTTTCGGGTGACTTTGGCCCAGTTTGTTGAATGTTGGATTTTGGTTATTCGTTGGTTCTATATTTAAATTGAAGTAAGTAAATGCTGATTTTTAATTTGAATTTAGCCTTGTAACAACTGCAGAGTTTGTTAACTGTATAGAACTAACGACTTTTTTTTAGATGCCCTCAAATTACAAACGTGTTGCTGGTAGTAGAAAGAGCTCTAGAAGCTATCAGAAATGAAGTCCTATCTCAAAGAAAAGCTGCAATAGAATTCGGAGTGCCAATAAGTACTTTAAAACTTGGCAAAATTGAAGTTTGTAGCAATGGCCCGAAGTGAACGTAAGAAAATCCTACCACCTGGGTAATATTGATTTCACAGAGCCATTGGAACTTGGACATAACCGATATTTCTTTTCAGATTTAAAAACAAGCTTGTAAATTGTTTTATTGTTCATTTTTTGTTTAAAAATGATGTTCTTTGTAAACCGAGGGTCCTATGTAGAGTTTCATTTTAGTTTTAGTTTTTTTTGTTTGAAATTTAAATAAATATTTTTTTAACTAATAAAATGTTTATTTATTATTCATCTTGTAGGGTGACTTAAGCCCAAACACTAATAATCACAGAAAATTAATGTAAAATGTAGCTTGAGACAAAGTCACCCGACACCTGCGGGTGACTTTGCACACCACATTTTTATTTTTTTTGTAATAAAATAAGCGCTTCGTTGTGTTTTAATGTAATTTTTGTAAAAAAGTAGTTAAAGACTCAAATACAAATAAATTAAGAAATATACTTTTATGTATTTAGAATACTGAAATCTACGTTCAAACTTCGAAAGTGAGTCAAAGTCACCCGAAATTACGGTATATATATATATATATATATATATATATATATATATATATATATATATATATATATATATATATATATATATATATATATATATAACTATAAACATCTGTATTTCTTATAAACTCTATGTCATTTGTTATATTTTAGAGAACTGATGAAGCTTTAGAAATATAAAGCGAAACGTCTTCGATAAACTTATGAAGTAGTTGACTTCTTTTTTTATTTGCCAATCTTAATTCACTAGTTGAATACTTTAGAAATATATATATATATATATATATATATATATATATATATATATATATATATATATATAAGTAAATAACTTAGATTTCAATATATATATGTACAGGGTACAGGGCGGTGAATCATCAAATGGGCCATAGGAAATTCTAAATTGTTGAATTCCTGCTTCCCTAATTATTTTACATTTATTTTACATAAAAAGTTATAAGAAACGAAACTATTTGTAAAGTAATGAAATCTGTATTAAAAACAAATGTTTAAATTGTTCTACGAATTAGATGTATTCTGAAATTTTGCAAGAATATAATACATTTTTCAGGCCACCCCTTAAAGTCAGGCCACACGAGGTACAAGAATATGTATGTGACATGTTGCGTTTGGTCAGATTTTTAACAATATTTGAATTGCCAAAATTTTAATTTTGTGATTTATTGTTTAAAAAACAATATAGTTGATTAAGAACTTTATTCAGTTGAGGAGAAAGTAGCAATAATAAAAATGTTTTATTCAGGCAATAGTACGCGAGTTGTCAGTTCTTTATTTAGCGTAAGATATCCCAATAGACCAATTCAAAGTCATTCAACAATTCAAAGGATTTTACAAAATTTTGAAAATACTGGGACCGTGATTTCTAATTATACCTGCACAAACAATATTGATGAGGTACTAAGAAATTTAGGAAATCAAAATGAAGTAAATGTTTTAACAGCAGTTGTAGAAATCCTTAAATAAGTTCTCGGATCTTTGCAGACCAGTTTAATATTCATAATTCCACGGCTTTAAAAATTTTGAAAAGAAATAAATTCCGTTCATATAAATTTCAATGTCATCAGGATCTAAGAGAATATGAAGCTGAGCGACGAGCGGAATTTCGTTATGAAATTTTAGAGAGGGCTTATGCAGACAGACAATTTTTAAAAAAACATTTTGTTTCGTGACGAATGTGTACATTGATCGAAATAATGAACGAAATGTTCAAAATTATAGGATTTGAATATTATTATTTGGATATTATTATTATTTGGATATTACTGGTCGAGTAATTAACTGGTATTACTACCCAATATGGTCGAGAAATAAATGGTTAGGAATATTTAAACACAATATTATTGGACCATTTTTCTATGACGAAAGTTAAATTCAAAAAAGGTTTTAGACTTGCTACAAGAAGAGATTTTACCCAGAATTGCAGAAATAGCTCCAGATGAAGAAGAAATTTGGCTTCAAATGGATGGGTGCTCTACACACAATAACTGGGAGGTTAAGGAATTCCTTAAAAACAGCTTAAATAATTGTTTGATTTGACCTGCCTGTAATATTAAGTGGCTCCCGAGATCGGGTGATCTAGCTTCAAACGATTATTTTATCTGGGGGCATCTTGATACATAAAAGTATCTTACATACTTAAAAGTATCTTAGATACTCAAAAGTATTTTAGATACTTGAAAGTATTTAAGATATTTTTACTCTAAATACTTTTCCTGTATTTTGTATCTTTAGATACTTTCACAAAAAAGTATCTTAGATACTTAGTATCTTAAGATACTTTTTGCCTCAAGTATCTTAAAAGTATCTAGATACTTTTAAAAAGTATCTTTTATAGCTCTGTTTCGGCGAAATGGAAAATTTCATAATTTAGTAAAAAGTTTCATTGAATACTTTTTCGAACAGGACAATTGTTCAATGGAATAATTTGGAAAATTGTCTAAAAAGTTTGATGAAAAGTCCTGAAAAAATTAAATTTTTGGTTGAAAAATTTTTAAATTTTTTAAAAATGTTTCGTTAATTTTTGGACAGAAAAACAGTATAATAAAAAGTTATGTGACGGTTTTTCGTTGTGTTGGAACAAACCTATTTTTAATTCAAAGTTATAAAATTAAAAAAATTAAAATTTTAACAATTTAATATATTAAAAATAAAGATTTTATTGTGAAAAAACAAAAAAAAAGACAGTTTGCAAATCAATGGCATCGAAATTTGTTTAGGCGTAGATGCAAAGTTACCCGTTCGTACTCCTTTCCCACTTCCCCCTAACTACATATTTCATTATGAAATTTTCATGATAGTTAGGTATGATACATAATGTTCCAAAATCGGTTCGCTTTCGCGCATGACGTAGTAAGAACGCTTATTCCCGCAACATTTGAATGTAGTTGTAAAGGAAAGACTTTTAATTTTAAGTTTTTTTATATAATTTGGCTAATTTAATTATAGTAATTATAAAGAGATGATAAAATTATGTTATTATAATATTTAATCATAAATAAAATTTTGAAGTTAATTTAAGTTTATTGATTTTTGGTACAGTTATTTTGTAAACATAGGTATCCTTTATAAAACAAGTTTTAATTATCTTTTATTACACTTAGGTACCTACAGGTTAATTAACTTATACTCCAGAGTTCGATATTTCAGATGTTTAAAAAGGTACAGAAAAGTGGTAATGAAGGTACACAAAATTTGTACGTATATACCTACTGAACTAAACACAAAATCAAAATAAATAATGATAAAGTCAACTTTATTTATATCGAATGAGCTAGCTGGCCATCGAATATGAGTGTAGTGAGGTCACACAATATTGCACAACATTTAAAATGACATCTTTTGTAATATTTACACATAAAATTATCTTGGTATTATTTATAATAATGATAACATTACATATTTTAATAATAATAACATGATTAACAAAGAAAAATATGTTATTTTGGAAGATGCTAAATTGATTTCCTCCGAAACAGTTCTTATTGCAAATTGCATATCAGGCTGAGGCTAGTTTCTTACTTAACAAATCGATATGAAAAAACCATTTAAGGTTTCATGACTAATAATTAATAAAAATAAAGATTTAGACTTACGACGTTGACCTAGAAGTAGTAAGAAGCTGCTCAACATACTTTTTGGACTCTCTGTGTTCGGCTCTTTGTACGCGATTCTTTTGGTTGGTTAAAAGGGTAGCCGATTTTGATTTACGCAAATAAAGACTAGGTACTGCCTCAGGTTTGAGTTTTAGACCCTTTTTAGAAACGTAATTTAAAAGTTCCTGTTGTAGATTTCTTTGGTAATCTTCAGTTTTAAAATGTTTAGAACAAATTTTTGCAGTATTACAATTAAAATTATCCTATCTACAACATGATACGCACTATCGCACTATCTTTAGGAACTGTATGAAACCTAAAGATTTTATCTTTATTGTCACTATTGCAACAAGCAATTGCACAGCGTACTTTGAAAAAGGTACAAAACCAGATATACAATGGCAAATAAAAACTTTCAGTTTACAAAAAAATAGTATACAGTAAAAATAAACAGTAACTAAACACCATTTGTATAAAGACACATATGTAGGCATATATCTAAATTATTTTTCTTTTATAAAATAGATGACTCAGTCAGTATTGAGTTACTTTAAAATATATTTATTATCTCATAACTTGCAATTTGCAATAGTCACCATTGATAACCGATATTATTGTTGAACTTTTGTTTTTATACAAGCTTTCTGTCTTCCCTGTGTAAAGTCGTCTGAAGTCGATATTTATTGTATTTTGCGTTTGAACTAATTTGTGTCTTATTTTCATATTATTATATTGTTTGATAAGTAAATTTTGCATATAATAATCGGTAGGTTATAGTAATGTGTATATTTTTTATTTTACTAAATTTCATTATAACTCATCTAAAATACCATATTGAATTGTAAAACAGATTTTTTTTTATTATAATCTATTTTGTTTTTATTTCAGTAAAACTGCTTGGAAGTGAGTGACAGTGAATCAGAATAAGCAAATGCACTACTATTTACCTATTTACAGTATTTCCTCTGCAGACAATTTTTAAATTTCAACGGATATTAGTATATGTATGAAAACAAAAATAAATATTTCGCCTGAATCCCTAGGAAAAATAAAGGTTTTACGCTACTGAAAATATATTTTTTATTCAATTATAACCAAAACAAAACATTAAAAAAAAATTAGACACTTTTTTGACCATAATTTCAAAATTAATGTGTTGTAATAATGGGTTCGAGGTGGTTCGGGCGGTCTTGACTACGTCCCACTCCTGGGCCAGCTGTCAAATGTCATGCGCAATATCATACCTTGTGTATTCATTTGTGTATTCCAATGGACAGTGGAAGTGTGACGTCACAACTGTCAATTACTTTCCAAACAAAAGTTGAAATGTCCAATCTCAAGACTTTTTAATTTCTATAAAGTTAACATTTTGCTTCCTCTGCTGCTTTTTCTTTTAAGTATAGTGTTTTTACGATAATACCATCATAATTCAGTGTTCTATTTCTATGAAATATAGTTTAAAAGTTTAAATTAAAGACATTCTAACCTTACTTTATTGATACATGCATTTTATTGCTATTTTTATAAAACAACATGCTTTATTATTTACACAACATTGTAAAATTGTTGTAGTAACTATTAGAATACTTAGATATTGCAAAAAGCGGAAAGATTCTGTAAAAAAAATGAAAAAATAACGAAAAATACAAATTATCCACACTAAACAAGGTTTGTTTGGAAAGTGAAACTGACAGATGTCAATAAAATCTACGTCATCACTTCCACGGTCCATTGACGTATAATATATAGACTCCGCATCGAGCAAAAAGACAAAAGAGGGAATCTAATCGTTATGAAAAGGCGACCAAAAAAGTGGCCTCTGATGGCGGACATATCCGGAAATGCGAATTCGCCAAATTTAAATTTTCCGACACTTATTAACAGTAGTTATAAAATAGTTTTCAGACTGTGTCTTAGACGAGAAAATTTTAATTAAATATTAACGATAACAGTCTAAAATGTGAAACAATTGTTAAAAAACTTCAATATAAATAAGATTTCATGTGACAGTTGGGACAAATAATAACATAACCCAACTAAATTTGATTTCTTAAACAAGTAAAGACTCTCTTTCCTTGTTTAATTTGGCCTCTCAAGATGGCACTTCCTGTCTAACAATATTTTTGCCCCCACTACCTTTACATTCCCTCTTTTGTCTTTTTGCTCGATGAGACTCCGTGAACGCGTTAAAAAGTGTCCGCAACATGAATATGAAATACCTTTGTTATTGTTTTGATATGAAATTGTGTGTTTACATATTTTTTGTGACAAGCAAATTTTATTTAAAATTTTTGAGAGTCATTTACCTACTATTTTAGTAAAATGCTATTTAGGTAATCTTGTTTGTGATCGCTGAATTTCGAAGAGCGAAACGTTATCACTTTTCAAGTAAGTTATTTTTTATAAATATTAGGTTATATTTTGATAGCCAGTGGAGGCGTTTAGTTGTTATTTATTTAATAAATACATAAATTATTATGCATTATACTGAATAATAACAAGTTCCATTAAATTTTTTGTCTTTTTTTTTATTAAAATCATTTAAATCTATTTTTTCTTACTAATTTTTTTTCATAGATTTCCTTTTGACGAAGAAAAACAGGAAATTTGGATATACATTTTACAATTAAATAAGAACAAGCTTTCCAGATGGTCATGTATTTATTGTGATCATTTTGATCCAAATGATGTTATCATGAAATCTAGCTTTGTTCTTCTAACAGAAAATGCAAAACCATTAGCTATACCAAGGTGGGTAATGTTTTTATTAAATTTTTACATTGGTATTTAATATTTATATAAATTTTCTGTTTATTGTTTCTTGTATATTGTTTTCTCTTTGCATACAGGTCTTCTAAAGACGTTAAAGAGGTGGTAGGAACTAAAGCTCTCCCTAGTCCATCAGACACCCACAATTTAAATTTCGAACTGCTAGCAGTGAACTAACTTTGTCTGCCTCAGAAACTGAGGAACTCTTAGGCAAGGAAAATATTGAAGGGCTGCAGATAGAGAATTAATAGCTAAAAAAAATAACAAGAGGCAATATTCATTTAATTTTTCATTTGCGTTATTATATCCTTGAATAAGCAATTTTTCTTTCATTAAATCTTTTTATTTTTAGGAAGCATTATGTGGGGGATTTTTCCATGTCAGACTTAGACTGCCTAAGAAAAAGAAAAAGATACATGGAATCAGTAAACATGTATATAGCAAAAAAAAATAAACAAATTGACACCCTAAGAAAATCTACTAAAAGATGAAAACGACAAGCAACAACATTAAACGCATTGGTACAATCATTAAAAGAAAAACTGTATGTTACAGAAAATGCTGAATCTGTGTTGTTGGTAAGTTTTCTTTCACATATACTATAAGGAACAAAATTAAATTATTGACGTGACAACGTCTTAAATTAGATTGTGGCTCGGAGTCACTCATGAAAAAGTGTAACGCCCGCTCACGTCTGTTACGATGAGTCACCGAACGAGAGAGAGGCCCGCCGGACCGGCGAATGCCTTGCGTCTCTCTCCCACTCAAACATGATCGGTCCGCTGGTGCGATGCTATTTCTCCTATCATCGTCCTATCCTCAAAAAAATCACTCAAATAGAAATTAGTTAAGTTTAAGTTTACATGTACAATGTTTTAGTAAACAAAATATATTTCTATAGTTAAAATTTGTGCAATTCTTATTTTCATTCAATTCCTTGTTCCTATTGTGCAATTTAATAATTTCATATCAATAAATATTCTACCGAGAAAAAGACGTTGTCACGTAAAATCTTCGCCCGTAAAACCGACTTTACAGGCAACCGATTTTTTTTATTATATTCTTTCATTTTTGTATTTTTTATTGTTTTAGGCCTCTTTCCCAGAATCAGCCAAAGCATTGTTTCAACGATTTTTAAAGGGTGCCAAATGTGCCAAATATTCTCCGGAATTAAGGTCATTTGCACTGGCTTTAAATTGTATTCAGCAAAAGCCTATGATTTTGTAAGAAGAGCTTTTAATAATTCATTACCACACCCATCAACCATAACAAAATGGTACCAAACTGTTGATGGCGCACCTGGATTTTCCAAAGAAGCTTTAAATGCTTTGAAAAACAAAGTTGAAGAAGCAGGGAAGCAAAATAAAACACTTGTGTTACACTTGTGTGTAATTTAGTGCTGAACGAAATGTCTATTTGTAAGCTAGTAAAATGAGATGAGAAAAAATTTATTGGCTCTGTAGATTTTGGTACAGATATAGAATCTGATAATATACCAGAAGCATGAGAGGCACTGGTGTTTATGTTAGTAGCCTTAAATGACAATTTTAAAGTGCCAGTTGCATATTTTTTAATTGAGAGTTTTTGTGGATAAGAAAAAGCATCCTTAGTAAATCTTTGCTTAAATTTTATTTATGATTCAGGCATAAAAGTATATTCATTAACTTTTGATGGTGCTGCCAACAATTTATCAATGGCCAATGCATTGATTTTATTTAACTCCTATTTTTACCTTCCTATAAAGAGGATGGTAAACGATTTTACAAAATTATATTTAGGTTGCATTGCATCTGGTACTATTTCCAAATCTAGGTAATTTTTAATTATCTCTCCAGATTTGATCCAGGTATCCTTTTACCCTGCTTCCTGACATCTTATCCACCTTCTGTATGCTCCTATCTTCACATCCTTCTCCATCCATATATGTAATGAAGAGAGATCAAGCATGACCTCCATGAGGCAGTTAGGGTAGTCAACATTGCTCGTATTATGATTAAGCATGCTTGTCTTTGAAGCTTATTCAGCTTCTATTAAGTGGTCTTTTGTTGTTATTTAAACTACCATATAAGTGCGCCATACATAATTATAGATCTGACTAGTCATATATAGCCAGTACATCGGTTTGGGTTTCAAACCCCATATTTTTCCCACATACTCTTTGACATGTAGAAAGGGAAACCTTTGCTTTGTAGGTTATTCTTTCCAACTGGGCGTTACATGTAAGCTGCTTATCTAATATTACTCCTACATGTTTTACTAAGATTGATAGAGAATTTTTCCATGTCATACTACCTACTAAGGATATTTAATGTTCTTTGGACTGTGCTGGAAAGAAAATTACCATATTTCCTCTTACCATAATTACTAGATCATCCCTATAGGCATGTACTTCTTCCCCCGTGTGTGTCAAGAAGTGACATCAAGTGATCCACCAGGAGTGACCAGAGGAGGAGAGAAAACACTCCCCCTGTGGACACCCTCAGCCGTTTTGGCCAAAATCTCTCCTTGCACCTTTGTGACAATCTTCTATTCACTCAATAATATATTTTCCATCATTGCATTGATCCAGTTACACATAGTAACACACATTGGTAGTGGATCTATTTGATAGGGCATTATTAAATGTGCCTTCTAAATATTCTCTCCATTATTAATTGAGTGACTGATTTTCTGAACTACTTTGTCAAACTGCTGTTTTTGTTGATTTCCTTCTTGATATGCATGCTGGTTGCCATTGAGAGAATGATCCCTCAAAGGTCTTCCCTTAATATGTCTATCAAGAATTTTTTCTGTTGCCTTCAACAAAAATGATGTAAGACTGATCGGCCTGTGCGATTTAGGCAGGGCATTATCTTGTCCTATTTTGTATATTCACACCACCATTACAATTATAGAAGTCTTTGGTATACAACTTATTTATTATTATAACATATTGTATCTTTATTTACAACATATTGTATGTCCTAGAAAATAATTGAAACTGTATTTATTACGTTGTGTGCATTAATGCGTTAACTAAATTACTAATCATGTTGCAAAATGTTTTATGATTTATATCTTTTGTATGTTTTTTGTTAAAAATGTATAATTGATTTGATGTTTTTTTTTTTTGTTTATTTTTAATTCATTACAACAAAACACGAAATTAGAATTCAAAAGTTTGTTGTTTGTTTGCACTCAAGTAACCTTTTAATTTTCCTCCTAATTCCTTAATATAAACTTCAAAAGTTGCTTTATACAAGGAAATTATTGCAACAGTGAAAACCACCAGGAAATGATAAAAAATGAATTAATAGAAAAAAAAGAAGACAATTTGATGCACTGGATTCTTAAACTAATAAAAAATACAGGGAACTGAGAAAGTATACTGATGTAGTGGAGATGGGGTCATCTAATAACGATATTAAAACCCATTTACGGCCAAAGGTGCGTAAACGCAACCTTTATTGTTAATTTTTTTTTGGCCCGAAAATAATTTTTTTAATGTTCTCTTTTTATTGAAGTAACATCTCAATAGATTGAGGTATATAGTATCATTTTTCTTTTGATAAAAATATTACTTTTTAAATATTTTAAGATTATTATAATTTTGCATAATTTAATGATTTATGCACATCTTCATACAAAAAATTTTTCCGATACTAATTATAAACTTAATTCATATTTTGTATTCTATAATTATAAAAATATGTTGAAATTTTTATTATTCTAAAAACTTATTCATTCATACTTTAAAAATAAGGTCTATAATTGCATGTTTATACGATGGATTCGTATACGCACCTTTGGCCGAAACCATATTATATTTTTTTCGTAGACTAAACAATCTGAAATTACGATCTCGTCAATAGTCAATACTATTATATTTGCTTTTTTCTTGACTTAAATGTTTGAAAGTTTCCTTGTGTTTATTTGTTTTATATTCCATATAAGTTGAAATAAGGTAAGCTAAATTATTATCATATGAATGCGTGTATATAGTAGTAGTATATTTTTAGTAGTGCATGTTTTTGTTTATTTTAGTAAATTCTCGAAATAGGTAATGAAGAGGGCACTAATTACTAAAGAGTTAATGGCTTTGTTAGAAGAAGACTCAGACTGTGAAAATGCTGACTCACTTGATGTGGTTTATGTGCCGCCGGAAACAGATGAAATTTCCGATGTAGAAGACATTGATGATAATATTATTGGTACAGAAGGAATAAAAACAGATATTGCAGGTATATATGAAATACAAGTGAATGGGAATTCTGATGATGATATTCCTGTGAACCACAGATCAAAACGTCCAAAAAAAGAACCAGGCAAAAATAATAAATCCAAATTTGTCAAGTTGGGTAAAAACAGATACTCCTTCGTACTCGGCAGTAATTCAACATCAGTCTGATCAATATTTAGAAAATATAAAAGCCAACCATGGAGGCAAGTCACATTGAAGTTTTTTTACTCTTTTTTGATAAAGAAGTAAGTGAGAGCATTCGATATTTTACAAATATTTATGCATCGCAGAATAACCGCCACAGATTTAAAAAAATTTATTGGCATATGTATATTATCTGGTTATCACAGTCTGCCTCAACTTGATATGTATTGGTCGAAGGATGAGGATAATGAAGTGCACATTGTAAGAGAAAGCATGAGCCGACATAGATTTCGTTCAATCAAACAGAACATACATTTGTCAGATAACACCTTACTGAATAAAAATGATAAATTTGCAAAATTGTCACCAATTTTTGAAATAATTAACCGAAAGTTTGCACAATTTGGAGTCTTTGCAAAAAATCTTTCCATTGACGAGGAAATGGTTCCATATTTCGGGCGACATTCGTGCAAAATGGCCACATTGTAAAAAGAGACGATAATAGTGCAAGAAGAAAATGTCGGATGTGCAAAAGTAATACTATTTATTTATGTAAAAAGTGTACAGTGCATCTACACCCCGAATGTTTCGAAAATTTTCATCTTAAAATTTAATTTACAGTTAAGATACAATATGTTCCTTTTTTAAAAATTGTATGCGTATTCGGCCAAAGGTGCGTATACGCACCCACCTGTTTTTCCTTTCATGAGAAAAAAAAATTCTTTTTGGTTGTAAATTAGTCTTAATTTATGTGTTTTTAATCCAATCTAATAAATCAATTGTCAAATTTCTCTTTGTTTATTGTCTCGGCCCTTAATGGGTTAAAAAAGGAGACCGAATGATATCAGTAACTACATAGACTTCAGAATCATGTTACTGAACACCACATACAAAATATTGTCAAGCACATTGGAAAATAGATAAATTACCGAAAATACACTAGGGCAATATCCGCCAGGCTTCAGAAAAAGAAAATCAACCATAGATGCCAACACAGCTGATTGAAAAGTGATGAACGTGATATAAATTTTCACTTACTATTTATAGACTTCTAGCAATCTTTCGACTCTCTAAATAGACTCGCAACACTTAATAAAAATGCAAACCTGATTAGATTTATTTATCAAAATTTCCTTCATACTAAATAATAATCAATAGTCCTTAATACAATTTAAAAAATGAGAATTTTTAATCTTTAGGCAAAACTTTAATATTTCCTGTTGGTAAAATGATTAAAATTCAGGTAATGTACTTTACAAACATTATAAAAATAATTTTTTCTCTTATAGACGAGAACACAAAAAAAATCATAAATATTGAATTTTAATTAAAAAAATAATTATTGTCATTAAAATAGAAATGAGCACGCCGCTGTTCTGGTAAACATACCTTAGCGGAGATCTTTAGGACACCCGATTATATAGGGAGAATATAGTCTATAGGCTTAGTCTATATATTATACGTCATTGGTGTATTCATTGTACCACAGAATACTCCATCCCATGATACAGCAGGGCCCATATTTATAGTCGGTACTCAAGTATCAGTCGATGCTTGAGGTCGACTATAAATAATAAATATGGGCCTGAGTCGTTTTTGTGTTTTATAAACGGATCTCGAGCACGAAATCGAGCTTGAGTACACAAAAATGACAGCTCGTGCTCAAGCATGGGATCGACCTGCCTTGCCTTGAGCAAATGAGCAGTTGAGCACGGGTTCCTAACCTAACTTGTTTGTTTATATTTATATTTTTTTCCAATTCGCTTCAATACAATATATTTTTTTTTTGTTTTTTGAGATTATGGATATTTTTGTTCAACATCCAGGATTAAGTCATGGCAGCTTAATATTTGATCAAAGTTGATTAAGAGTTAGAAAGGAAAGAGGACAAATTCCAGAATTATTAATAGGTGAATTATTATGAATAGTGAATATGCATGCAGCACAGGCACTATCTACTTACTCCAGCATTAAAGCAAGGTATTTATTGATAATGGGCTAAACAAAAAATAGGTTATTTGATAGATATATCTTTTTAGGTAATGATCAACAAAATAGATATAATAGTGCACATGTAAGAAATGTTGCCAAAAGGCTATTTAGAATCTGGAAAATATGGTTTCCCTGTCTGCAATGAAGCCTACAAATCAAATTAAATACATATCTTGCAATAATAAGTGCTACAGCAGTACTCTGCAATATGTGTTTAAAGGAAAATAATTATAAATAATGATGATTTTCTAGAAAATACTGATGTGCCAAAAAATAGAAATGTTAATGATGTGGAACAAGGTTTAAATTTTAGGAGACATTTTATTCAACAATGTTATGCATGAGAATGTGAATATATTATTGAATACCTATGTTAAATATATTCTTTTTTATTTTATATGTCGAAATGTATTTTTATACTATACTCAGACAACTTAAGCAAGTATATCTTTATTGAGTTCGTTTTGTCTCTCTCCTTTTAAATAAGTGTTTATTCCTTTCACAAAACCTTTCCTTATCAAATATAAAATTAATTACACGTTTAAAATATTAGTATTCTTTATTTAAAAATATATTTATAAACCTTCACGATAAGTAAATTTGAAAGTAACAATTTATAAAACTAAAAAATAGAATAATATCAGGCTTGTTAAATATAAAATAATATAATAATCGCTTTACAACCACCATAGTATACATTAAAAACAAAATTACCAAAAAAAAAAATAACCAAAACTAGTATTTACATTTAGAATTTTTAACAGTTTTCAATATAATACATTAATTACAATATAGTACATACTAGTACTAGTATTTACATTTAGAATTTTTAACCGTTTTCAATATAATACATTAAGTACAAAATAAGAATAGTTATTATATAAATGATTGTTTTAAAAATCCATAACTATAGATTACTATTAAACTTTGGAATAATTCAAACCTTTTTTTGGCGAATGTTTTTTATTTGCAATTATAATAGCTACTACTCCATTAGTAGTAGTGTTTGTTATTACTGTTACATATTGCCATAAGTATATTTAAGATTACTTACCATTTGAAGCACATTGACATATTCTATAGGAACAACAGGTGTTATATTACAAGTATTACCTGAAATTCTTATTATATGTACAGGTAACATTTCTCAAAATTATCATACATAACAACTCTTTATTTTGAACTGGAAAAGCAATGGATGTAGTCAGATAATTCTGATGTTACAGTAATTAAACTTATATGTCCTCCTATCTGGTGGGCCTCCTTTTGTTCTACAATTATCTAAGTATGAAAATATAGTAAATTTACCTCTTCCAAATACTTCTGTGTTGTCCCAAGGACAGAGGATGCTTACATATATGTCGGGAACAGCAACTTTCACAAACTCCATACCTACATCAAATTTAATCTAAACATCTAATACAAAAAATTTTGCTTGAATAAATAAAAGTAGTTTACCTCTGTTTCAATTTGTTTTACAATTTTCGTAGCTGTTCTGAAGTCCTTAATATATCTACCTCGGGCTGGCAGTTATATAATACGCTGTATTGTACTCCCAACCCTTCTTTTTTCATTAAGGAAGCACCGTTTGTCCTTTTATTCTCTACAGTATTATTTTCCTTTACCAGCTGGATTAAAAACACCTTTCCTTTTGTTGAAAACACTGCATATTTAGTACAATGTCCGCTCATCTAAAAATCGACATAATTGAAATTTATTCCCTCGAATGCATATTTTTTTATAATATATTACATACCTTAAAATGATTTATTAAAAATTAATTTTTTTAATACACAACATGCCTCTTTTTCAACAAAGCTAAATTTGGCGCTAAAAATATTTAAATAAAGTTTGGTGACAATGATAATAATCTTAGAGTAGGGAATTCTACTCGTCAAAGGAGTGACCGCAACGATAACAACAGTGAAGCCGAGTGAGCACCAAACACGTGTACCAGTGGCGTATCACCTAGGCCAATAAGAACAATATAAAACTACATCATTAAATTCCAAATAATAGTAATAATAATTTTAGTTTAATTTTCTATTTTTATTAATTTTTCATAACATTATGCAAGACGTACACAAAAGATTTAAAAAATGACAGTTTTTTTAATTTGTCGAACTTTTATACATAGGTCGAAATAAACCAGGATTAGGGGATGTGATAGAAGCAAACAACTTTTTGAATTATCAATTTATTGTCTACTGAACAGTATTCATTTGTTATATTTATTTCGAATAATATTATCAAATTCATTTTGTTTTTTTGTTATAAAATGTAATCTTATATTTAAATATTTATCCATTATTGCTTCAATTAAAAAATATATATGATTTGAAGCACGCCCTAAAATATGTTCTTGTAGATTGCAAAAATATTGTTCAAATTGAACGCAGTTGAGCATGATTTTATTTTTTAGAATAGAGATAAAATTGGGTTTTCCCAAATTTTGCTCGTTTATTCTTAAAAAATGTTCCGATGTTTTGCAAATTGCAATCACATCTTTGGACGGATATGTTAATCTTCCTTGATTTTTTTTGTAATTAATGAGTTTAAATAATTTAATTTGCTTCCAGACAATGCATCTACACAATCTACACATTTTATTGTGCTTTGCAATTTTTGGGCTACAAAATCTGCTATGTAAGTAATTATTTGAATGGAACACTCACTAATTACAGTCGAATTCATTATGTAGTCATGTTCGCTCCAAATAGTTTCTAAAGATTGTTCATAAAATGTTTCTAATAATCGAGCTTCAGGTGAACAAATATTCAACTCAAGTTTTTTAAATCGACATAAACCACTTAAAATAGGAATATCGTCC
This sequence comes from Diabrotica undecimpunctata, assembly GCF_040954645.1. Taxonomy (NCBI): domain Eukaryota; kingdom Metazoa; phylum Arthropoda; class Insecta; order Coleoptera; family Chrysomelidae; genus Diabrotica; species Diabrotica undecimpunctata. The sequence continues at coordinate 67,177,133 of NC_092805.1, forward strand.
AATGGAACACAATTTCCTAAACCACCAGATCGAATTTCACTACGCACTAACAACCTGTTATAAGCAGCAGTGAATTGTCTGGCAGTAGAAATATTCCATCACCCTTTTGATCTTATACTAAAAAAAAAGTTCAACATGACATGACATCTTGACATCTTGACTAACTTTGTACAAAGGAAGGTAATGTAATAATTTTTTCTGAACAACAATGTCGTCGTACAACCCAAGAGCACTTTTTAAAGAGACGATAACTCCCAAAAATCCAGTTTTTTTTTCCGAATCGGTTACTAACAGTCCATTATCAAATTTAAGATGTAAGAAGTACGTAATAACCTCTTGTACAAACTTTTTTGTTTGTTCTATATTGCTATCACATAATGCTTTCTTAAAATGTTTTGCTCTTACTGAACGACTGTTTAAAATATCAAAAACATTATTTGTAATTTGTATAAATTTTATAGTAGCTTCACAACCGGAAAATTCCTTTAACTTTTATTCATTTAAACAAGAAGAAAGATTTCATTTTCGTAGTTGCAATAATATATTTTATAAATCCCATTATAAATTAATTTAATCATACACCACTGGTAAAATGGTGCTCCTTTATGCTGTTTTTAAGTTTACATGTGAATTTTTCGAAATTTATAACTAAAACATGTAATTTTAGTTATGTAATTAAGTACATTAAGGTGTTGTTTTTTAAATAAATAACAGTTTAAAAGGCAATATGTAAGAATAAAGGAGTATTTAGTGTATTTTCATCTACGCACTTATAACAAAAATATTTATTTACACGTGAAATGTAACTTCCACTTCATTCTTTCTGTTGTTGCTTTTACAACCGTAAGCCGAACACATCACCATTTTAAAGAGTTAAAAAAATTGCTACTTTTCACTCAGAAATAGCACAAAAATAATTAACAAAACGAGTTGTGTCAATCCGAAAATGAGCACCAAACGAATGGCGGACCGGGTAAAATCGGCTTCACTTTCGCTTGAAGGCTAGATGGCGCGTTACCTCTCCTTTGACGAGTAGAATTCCCTACTCTAAGATAATAATTGACAGAATCTTCTTTTTATTGGATGCCATCTATAAAATTTACTTAAAATCCCTAATTTTCGTGCTTGAGATCAATCTTGTACGAGAATACCCGAAGTATCGTTTATAGAACACATGGAACACAACAAATACTTGAGCATGACTTTGACGTAAGTTCGACTTGGCGGAGCACGTGCTCAAGCACGAGCTTGAGTACCGACTATAAATACGGGGCTATGACTAACAAGATAGGATCTTCCCCTAGCACAAAATCGGTAGTGTTCGCGCATGCCGTCATCGTCATTGGAGAGTAGAATTTGAATTCTTGTTAAATTTAAATGGGATTTTTATGCATTCTGTCATGAAATTATTCAATTAGCAAAATAATAATATTAAATAATGGTTTAATAATTACAATAATCGTACACAAAAGGATATCTCCAAACTATTTATTAAAGATTATTTATTGACACATACAAAAAACTGACATGTGTTGTTCTGTTATTCTATGGTCATAGTATCAGTGGTATCATGAATCATAGTATCATGCTCCATCCCGTCTAAACTAATCATTGCCCTAGACTCTAGACTAGAGCATTAGAGAAGTGGATCTTCAAGTGGTCTGTGATCTTCATAATGAGTACTCCAATATCAGCGTTTTCAGTTTATAGAAAAAAACCAAATCTAAAAATAGTTAAACGACAAAGTATTGTAAAAAAACAAACTCAAGTTAAAAAGAAAATTACTATTTCATTAAAAAACTGCATGAATAAAATCAAACAGAAAAAGACCAGTGGCATTCCACAAAAATTGCAGGACACTGTACAACCAAGAGCAGTGGTATCAAGTAATCTAAATCAAAACTTTGAGAAGGTAAAAAATAAAATAAAGAAAACCCCATCACCACTATGCACCGAATTTAAAAAAGGTAAGGTTATGCAAACTAAATTTAAACAAACATACAATTATTATAATACATATATTTACAGTTTTTGTTATTATAATTATTATGAACGGTAATGTCTGTCGGAAGTCATCAGACAGTAGTAAGACACCACCACCAAATAGTTTGTCATTGCTGTTTAAATCTTGCATACTTCTATTTAATGCTTTGAGTGAATTTTTATGAGCCATAGTACATTCATCCCAAATAATAACTGAACTCATTTGCATTCCTGAAACCATTCCACTTCTTTTTAAATGTTACACATTGCATTTGGTTTGCTATACAATTTTCTTAATTACCAGTAAACCACAAAGTAATTTTTACAAGGTTCTGGTGAGTGGTAATAGGTGGTAACACAACTTTTCCTGATGCGCAACATATTTTAAGTGCTTTATTGTAAAACTTCAATGCCTGACAATACTGTCATACTGTGTTCATTGCACCAATAGCAATTTTAAAATGTGCAGAATAATAAATTGTCTAGGGCATATTCAAATGCAAGACGAACAAATGATATACATGTAAATGCACAGCTGATTCGCTGTCTTTCTTGTTCCTATGTTCTGGATGTAGCTATAAGCTTCTCATGTGCAGCTCTCATTCTTCATATATTCTGTTATACACGTTGGTCACAATGTTAATGAGATGCTTGTGCGCGGTTCTCATTCTCTGATCTTCATTTTTTGAGTAGTTTGTTCGCCCAATATATATGACCCTTGCAATTCGTATACATTATATATATATATATATATATATATATATATATATATATATATATATATATATATATATTTCAAATGATTTTTTCGACCGTACTGTTTTAAATATTGATTTAGAGTATCAGCAATCGGTCAGGAAATAAAACTCTATTTGTTCAGTCTCAATATTTCGTCACGATTTTGTGACTTCTTCAGGAGAAAACTGTAAATTTATTAGAATAATTAATGATTATATGTAAACAAAATGAATATTTTAATACTTACAACTATAAGAATGAAAATTTAAATTTTTCTGGCATATCTAAATAAATGACATATTTTTGTTTGATTTTATTAAGGAGTTATGGTAACCGCAATATGTTATAGAGTGAATTCCCGTTGTACAATTTTCAGCGAGTAGGTTAAAATAAACAATTACTATGACAGTATTATTCATTTTATAAAGTGGAAAGATGGAATTAATAAAATTGAGAAAGAATCAGGAACACGATAAATTGATCTATAAAATGTAATTGATGGTATGTAGTCAGTTACTGCAATACTGATATTTAGGAATGTAATAAAATTATAGGTACAGTTACTAGAGAATTACTATAATAAGTATGTGTTTAAAGGTTAAGATCTATCATATTATATATTGTTTAGTATGTTGCAGTAGATATTACTTAAATGATTGGTGTCTGTCTTATAATTGATAGATTCAGGAGTTTTATTAATGTGTACCATTTAAAGGAAAAGCCTTTTACAAGATAATACAACATACACCCAAATTAACAATGATCCGACTACCTCCATCCAAACTACATATAATAAATTAATAAAAACTTTAAAGAACGAAAATAAGCTTACAGAACAACAAGCTAAAGGACTAAAAATTTACAATTCTGACATACCCAAATTATATGGCCTACCAAAAATACATAAAGCAAATATACCACTACGTCCAATTGTAAGTACTATAAACTCCACAACTTACAACCTATCCAAATTCTTGGGAAATATACTTACACAGACATTTGAAAATGAGCCAAGTTTCAATACAAAAGATACATTTTCTTTTGTCAATGCTGTAAATGGAATTCAGCTACCAGATAACTATGTTTTAATATCATTAGATGTAGTGTCATTGTTTACTAACATCCCAATAAAGTTAATCATTGAAATCATACAAGAAAAATGGTCTAAAATAGAACAATTCACGTCATTATCTAGGAAAGATTTCCTGTCATTATTAACATTCTTATTTGACAGCACATATTTTTGTTTTTGTGATAAATTCTATAAACAAATATTTGGAACACCAATGGGCAGTCCTATTAGTCCTATTTTAGCAACAATTATCCTAGACCATTTATTAGACCTTGGAATCTCAAAATTGCCGTTTTCACTAGCATTTATTTATAAATTTGTTGATGATATAATATGCAGTGTACCATTCAACCATATTCAGACAGTACAAACGATCTTTAATTCACTCCATCAAAATATTCAATTCACTGTCGAATATGAAAATGAAAATAGTATACCTTTTCTAGATACCAAAGTCATAAGAACTAATGATAACAAAATCATATTAGATTGGTATCAAAAAGATACTGCATCCGGCAGATTTATAAATTATTATTCTAATCATCCTAGAAGTCAAAAATTTAACACAATTGTATCTATGAAAAATCGTGTAACGACAATCTGTGATCGGAGTTTCCTAGATGTCAATTTAAAGAAACTTTTTGAAATGTTTTTAAACAATGGCTACCCAAAACATATATTAAAAAAACTTATTTATAACACTAACTTTTACAATAGAGCTTTAATAAATAATCCACAACCGGTTTCATATAAAAAAATACCTTTCATAAAAAATTTAACAGACCAAATTGTCCCACTTTTCAAAACATTTCCGAACATTAAATTAATTAAATACAATCCACTTCTAAATTCAAGGTTATTCACAAAAATAAAAGTTAAAACTCCAAATTCATTAATGAGTAATATAATTTATAGAATAAATTGCAGTCAATGTCAAAGTTGTTATATTGGTCAAAGTCAACAGTGGCTTAAAAAACGTGTCACTCAACACAAAAGTGACTGTAACATACAAAAAAACTCTTGTGCCTTAGTGGACCACCACTTGAAGACAGGACATAACTTTGACTTTAATAATGTAAAAATCTTGGAACAAGTTGATAATTATAAAAATGGGCTTTTCCTTGAAATGGTACACATTAAAAAAACTCCTGAATCTATCAATTATAAGACAGACACCAATCATTTAAGTAATATCTACTGCAACATACTAAACAATATATAATATGATAGATCTTAACCTTTAAACACATACTTATTATAGTAATTCTCTAGTAACTGTACCTATAATTTTATTACATTCCTAAATATCAGTATTGCAGTAACTGACTACATACCATCAATTACATTTTATAGATCAATTTATCGTGTTCCTGATTCTTTCTCAATTTTATTAATTCCATCTTTCCACTTTATAAAATGAATAATACTGTCATAGTAATTGTTTATTTTAACCTACTCGCTGAAAATTGTACAACGGGAATTCACTCTATAACATATTGCGGTTACCATAACTCCTTAATAAAATCAAACAAAAATATGTCATTTATTTAGATATGCCAGAAAAATTTAAATTTTCATTCTTATAGTTGTAAGTATTAAAATATTCATTTTGTTTACATATAATCATTAATTATTCTAATAAATTTACAGTTTTCTCCTGAAGAAGTTACAAAATCGTGACGAAATATTGAGACTGAACAAATAGAGTTTTATTTCCTGACCGATTGCTGATACTCTAAATCAATATATATATATATATATATATATATATATATATATATATATATATATATATATATATATATAATAATTATCGGGTAAAGTGGTCTCTTATGAAAATCTTTCTTTTTTCTAAGATACTCAATTTTTATTTGATAGCTTCCCCAGGACTAAACTGAAACAATTTGAACATTACAAAAAATGTTTCAGTTTACTCCTGAGGAAGCTATCAAATAAATAGCGAAATATTGAGTATTATAAATTATTTTTTGGTCGAAATAATCACTTCCAATATATATATATATATATATATATTATATATATATATATATATATCTACGGCATAAAGTAAACTCCGCCCATGTTAAAATTAAGGTTCAAGTGAGCTCCGCGGTGAAGTGGACACCGATATACGGAGCTCACTTAACCATTCCATAATATTGGCTGTGTCGATTCGTTAACATGTATAGTTTCATAATTTTTGTAGAGTCCATAAGTACCCCTGTATCATAAATGTATATCGCTTAGTTCACTTGTATATATTATAGGGGTTGTTCAGGTCTTTTTCACTGTATATTGGAACAATAAGTATATCGGTTTAAGTAAGCTCTGATAGTTTGGCAACTATGCGATTAAGCCGTATATTTTCAGCGTATATTCTAAACGGTTCATACGGACTCCTTAGTCTTTATTTTTGTTATCGTTCATACGCATTACAGTATGTAATAGATATGTCTACTACCAAATACCTGTTTTTGGTAGGTACATGCTTTTCTAAAAATAGCTTTATAGATACAAAAGGATTTCGTTACCAAGTTGGATGTTTTTTTCATATGCGGAAATTTCCTAATGCATTTTGTGAACGTCAGTATGTCTTTATATGTATTATTTAAGAATCCGATTAATATGAACTTGATTTATTTCATCCATCTATTGTTTTACGATATCTTGTAGCTTCTTTATTATTTTATTTCTGGTTTTGTTTGTATACTATTGTATACTTTTTATTATTATGTATTATTTGTATATTTTTTGTGTAAAAATGGATAGTAGTCCGCAAAAAATGAAAGAATGCTTAATTTATCTAGCCAGAATATATCACTTTACCAATATTACATACTTCTGAATGGTAAGGTAATTTAGGGGTAATATCTAATCAATATAAGTGGAGTTAGTGTCCAATTTGCAATGATTTTTATAAGCAATAGCTTACTGACTGTACTCTACATGTTCAGTTTAAATAATTAAACCTTGTCCCTTCAGAAAAGAGCAATTTAAATGTCAAAGTCAACTAAGAAGGTGTGAAGAATCTTTTACCACCCCACATTCACATAAGTTAACCGGTGTTTGCAGGCAAGAGTCCTCCCGAGGGTTCAGATGGCGAGGATTAGCTTTTTTTTGGTATATCTTACACACGTGTTGATCTGGCCAGTTTTTTCTCGATTTTAGTCATAAAATGGGCTTGTATTCGTGGAGTACATGTTGCGAATCTAGATTTTGTTTCTTTCGTTCCTTAACTACTTATCTTCGAATATTAGGTGTCTTGGTAGCTACGATTTTGTAGAGCTTATGTATGGATGTGAGTCTTAATTTCCGCTGAATTAGGATGACTAATTTATAGCTAAATCTACGAGTTAAGTATGTGTTGGTGTCATTCATACTGGCAAGGTATATTCGGCAGCAGAAGCATGGAATGCAAGCGTTTACGTTTTAAGGGTGGAAGGATGTGCTGATGTGCATTTTTAGCTGACAAGTTTGCGGAGAATAATACTTCTGGTCCTCAGTGTGCCTTTTAGTTTTAAACAAAGTTCTGTGAATGACTAAGTGTAATACAAACTATCTTCAAGATATTTATAGCAAGTCCAGAGTATAAGGATTTCATGACACTATTGGATGTTCAGATTTGTGAAAACGTCTGTGTTGGGGACATTAAAGTAGCACACCTGAGTTTTTCCGGGGTTTGGCTTAAAAACGATTTATAGTCTATTTTTATTGTGTTTAAAGCATGATTTAGATTTTTCTCCACTTCAGCAACAAAAGTTTTTGGTTGTGCAATAATAGATGTATCATATACATAATAAAAGTCCTGGTATTTACTGGTATGGGTTGATGGTTTGTGTACATTTTATACAGTATAGGTGCCATTACGCTACCAAAAGGAGACCGTTCTTCTGCGTTCTCCATCTGCTATACTTACCATTGAGAAATACCAAAAATCTTCTGTTGTGTAGGCATACGCTAGTAAAACAAGTAAGTTTATTACCTAAGGAAATATCATATAGATTTTGAAAAAATGCCCTCTTATTTAAGGTGTCGTCAGCTGCAAATTGCTGCTTAGATTGACAAATACCACTCCTCATAACTGATATCTTTCGTACCCATCTTTGCTGTGTTGGACAAGATTTAGTATTTGTGACGTACATGATCTTCCCTGTCTGTAGCAACTTTTGTCTTTTAATTTGAGTTTTTCTTCTGTTTTACCTCTTGAGGAGTATTTTGTAAAGGAAAATAAATATATTGACCAATAGCTTTTGTGGTCGTTGGAGTTTTTGCCAGGTTTAAGCAAGGCAACAACTTTGTCTTTGCTTTGTTTGTCTTCAGACTTTGGATACCAGTAACTGTTGTATTTTTGGTCAAAATTTTATAATAAGCTTTGTGCTCAGATCTTCAGTCAGTGCTGTACTATTCTTTATTATATACGTAGATAGTGGATCCAAGCTCAACATCGTTAAAAGGTTCCTTCAGCTGACTGGTTTTGTCCTCTCTCATTTTAAGTTTTTCTTTGCTTCTTGGCCGGCAGAGATAGCACTTTCACATTTATTATGTGATTTTCAGCGATCAGCTTAATACCAAATACACTATTTTTTGCCCTCTATGTATTTTCTGCACAAGAAATACGTCACATTTGTGCTAAGCGCATATGTCTGATAAGGTTAAGTAAAGTAAAGTGTCTTTATCTCTAGATATGCCCTTAATATTTATAGACATAATTAGAATAATTGATCCTAAAAAGGACCGATTTGACAAAAATCATATTGAACGGGTGATTCTGATTAGCTGATTAATTAATTATTTATTACCCAGGGTACAACTGATTACGGTGGTCTTATTTGTACTCAAATTTTCGTAAAGTCTTCTCTTTTGAACCCCATAAGAAATGGCTAATTAACTTTTCATTAAAAATAATTTTACATACTCGACGATATTTCGAATCAGATTTGTATAGTAATAACTATAGTTAATCTGGAGTCTCTTTGTGAAAAGTAAATGAGTTTGTAATATCGGTTACAACTCATATATGAATGATAAGGACATAAACGGTTAAAATAAGTGCACAGAATTTTAACTAAATATATCGGTGCCATTATTCAGGAGATCGATTTATCCCAGAGATTAAAGGTTACATGTATATTCCAGGTTCTATTTACGTATTTGCATTACTAAAAAAGTATATTTAAAATAAAGGCCTTAAGAAAGCCTTGTTGCTATCTTTATATATCTGTTAGACCTTGGCATTAGTTCCGGTTCGGTATTGGTTAGTATTCGGACCTTTGTAAGTTGGAAAATAATTCTGATAACTTTTCTAGTAATCCTGATCTAATTAATACCTAAGTTTTACTTATATTGTTTTGTCAGCGTTCTCGTCACATTTTCAATCAATAGCACTTAGAAAGCAACTTACAAATGTTCGAATACTAACCAATACCGAACCGGAACTAATGCCAAGGTCTAACAGATATATAAAGATAGCAACGTCATACAAGAGACTAAATCTCAACGCCAAAGTTACGCTGGCTATATCCAAAGGCTTTCTAATAACTGCATTGCCAAGTTAAACTGGGAGAATTCCCCGAGAGAAAAAATGCCCTTAGGACGTCCACGAATCAACAGGGGAGGTAACATATGGTCAGATTTAGGAATAATGGGACTACCTACCGACCCATCATATTTATCAACACATGCCTGTACAACCAACTGCTATCCAACCTACAATCAATCAAGCAATACTTATCTGTTGGGAACTATCAAATCCATTACATGTAGTCAAACGAACTAGGCTTAAAAGTTATCTTAGGAAGGCACTTCAGAAATATTGACATATATTTTTAAAACGTTATTTACGTGGCTAAGTTTTCAATAGGAATGAGAAGACAAAAAGCAGAAAAGCCAATAGAACCTTGTTGCGTTCTGACTATACTATGACGATGACCTTTACAATAGCACTGGTTTAATCACTTTTTTATATATCCTGATGTTAGGGATTTGTATTAGACTTCTGGATTTAAAAGTGTTATGTGGGTTATATTTACATTAGTTAGCTACCTGAATATTCCATTTTATTTCTTATGTGACAGCGTTATCTACGATACCTAAAACGCTGCAATCTTTCAAAATTATATGGGTTTATTGTTACGTTATGCCCTACTCTACGTCCTCTCTCTTGTATGTTAAAGAAAATTGATTTAGTTTTCTCATTACTTACTATCAGACCATTTTTTACTGCTAATAGCATTATTTTATAGCATTCTAATATTTAATCTATGGATTAAATCCGGATAGTAAATAGATATTTTTCACTTTCTCGGAGAAATAATATTCTAACATACAAAATGCTATTAAATTGCTAAAACCTTTCTTGCATATTATATTTACTTATGAGGGACAGCAGCAATATCAGTACCATAATAAGGCGTATAGTCCTGGACTGACTAATCGTTGGATAATTAGAAGCATCAGTGTAGCAGTTTTAATGTTTTCGGGACTGCTACCTGGTATCGGAGAGCAGAGATATCAGTACCAAGTTAGTGCATATAGGAATTAGTTGCTTGAACTTTATTATTATTAAACAGTACTACATTTCCTAGTAAAATCGTCATGACTTTACAGTAAGAAAATTTTTCGAACGTTGGTTATGGAAACATCATGTACATATCACCGGATTCCCTAGATCGACATTCAGCAAAATCCTTTTAATAATGATACGGGAGTAAAAATATAAATATCTGGGAGCTTACATCAACAAAGAATTAGATTAGGAAATCAGGGTACGAATAGAAATGGCAAGAGCAGCGTTCTTAAAATTCAAGCAATTGTTCTGTAACAAACATCTGAATACTGCGCTGAGACTGAGGTTTGTTGAATGTTACGTCTGGTCTCAACTATTGTACAGAGTAGAAATATGGACGGTAAAAGCGCAAATAGTTAGGAAGCTTCAAGCCTTGGAATTTTGGATATACCGGAGAATGTTGAGAATTCCATGGACTGCCAGGGTCACCAATGAGGAAGTGCTGAGAAGGATGGGTCGAGACAAAAAATTGTTGAGAATAATAAAAGTACTCAGGACTGCATACCTGGGACACATACTAAGGAATATAAAGTCTTCTGCAGGCTATCATGCAGGGTAGAGTCGATGGCAAAAAGGGAATAGGTAGAAAGAGGAAGTCATGGCCGCGAAATATTCGTGACTGGACAAACATGACTGTAGACGAATTATTTCACGTTGCAAAAGACAGAGATATTTTTAGAAATGTGGTCGCCAACCTCCGTTAATGGGGACGGCATAGGAAGAAGAAGAATGAAAGAACGCTAAACAAAAAAAACAGAGATGAAGATAGGCGCCAAGAAACTCTGTGTTATAAAACAGCTGAATAAAATACAGATTCTCGATTCAAATATTCAAAAATTTAGTGAACAGCATACTAAAATAGAAATAACGTCTATTTAAAATGCAATTCATTAATGGCTCAAGGTACAAAGTAGTCCTAGCATCTGCTAATGATATTGAGCTTATAAGAAAATCTCTCCCGTCCGCAAACGACATCTTCAACAAAGTGAAGAGAACACGAAAAATGTTTCACTTAAAATCAACAAAATAAAAACCAAATACAAGCGAATCAACAGAAGAAAGCAATTTAATACATCTAGATAAAATATTAAAGTCAACAACTATAATTTCGAAAGTATGGAACACTTTAAATATCTTAGATTAATAATCACGGTTAATAATAATGTCACTAAAGAAATACAAAACATAATTCACTTCAGACCTATTTTAAAACATGAATGTTTTTTAAAACAATAAGACCGAACATATTATATTATGTAATAATTGTAATAGATATGTTGGCTAGAATCAAATTACCATAAAGTCACCGAAATATTTTATCTGAGTAATGACTCACTACTGCTTGCTACGTTACGTTATACGATACATTTATAGTTAAAAGCGAAATTATTAGGTGTTATGCCATGTATAATATATGTGTATCTATAAAGTATTATAGTAAGATATTGAATTTCCTACATTTAAAAATCGAAATATTGAAATTAGACAGTAAAAAATTATAATTTTAAGATTGATTTATAAATTATTATAATTTAAATTGTACTACTTTGTGAAACAAATATTGTACATCAAAAACGTAGCAATCGAAACATCGGAACGTACATTTATATATTAAATTTTTCAGTGTCAATGCATTAAAAAAATACTAATAAATAAAAATGGACACTTGCATTTTCCAAGCTTATAACAGACACTAACTTAAGTTTAAAAATAATTAAAGCAAGTAATATAAATTACCAACATAAAATATTTAACTACATTAACCAAGTATTTGTGAAATTTCGGGATGACTAAATTGATTGATATTTAAATAAATTTCAAGTTCCAACACGTACCTGCTGTAAAATTTAAAAATCTACGACTAATCAAATTATTGGCAACATCGGAGGAGTTTAGTTGTGTACGCAAAGAAATGTATACGGATCCCAAAAGTGTTTCAACCTATTACGGAGTCAACTTAATCCGACGTGTTGGTCGGAGTCCACATACAGCGCTACCCAGATAATAATATACACGGTGTATATTCGCCTGGAGTTAGTATAATACCGTTTTAGTACGGGGCCCACATTAACCGCTAGATCTATATATATATATATATATATATATATATATATATATATATATATATATATATATATATATATATATATATATATATAGATATATTGATATGATATAGGAGAAAGAAAAATAGTGATTAGAAATTAATTTATAAATTATATACTAGATAATATTAGATGTAAAAAAGTATTTGGTTATTTTAAGAAGTTATATACTAGAGAATTTAATAAAAATTATTTATGTGAGGGCATTTTTAATAAATTAGCATATAATAAGTGTAAAAAGTTGTATTTTAATGTTGTAAATATATTTAAGTGAGCCATGTGCATAGGCAACCAACTATACAGTAAATTGACAGACAGAAATTAATCATAATACGAATATAAAGTGGGGTTATAATAATAATGATAGTTTAAAATGTTTAATTTATATAATTGATGGATTCGACCGTTACTTGATGGAAATTCATTTTATGTAACAATAAAACACTGAAAACTTTGTTTTCAAAACTTCCACAAATTTTTATTTTAAATTATTATCACTACAGCTGTTTCGGCTGATTGCCTTTCTCAAGTGATCTGTTTTTGGCATGGGTTTACACTTTATAGTCTCTAATGAAATAAGTTGAGGAGGGGAGAACTGTTTGTCTCAAGCTGGTCATTCAGAATTAAATCTGTGTTTTTTAATTTGTTGATCTCCATAGATTCTAACAAAGATAGCTTAAGGCCTTTATTTTGAATGTGTAGAATTTTAAATTCGTCATCAAAAGAATGATTATGATCTAGAAGGTGAAGTGCGTATGTAGAATCTGTTTTTCTATTATTGAAAGCCCTTTTATGTTCTGCTATTCGTTTATTAAAATTTCTACCTGTTTGACCAATGTAAGTTTTTGGGCCCAAAATCAAGCAATACTTATCTGTTGGGAACTATCAAATCCATTACATGTAGTCAAACGAACTAGGCTTAAAAGTTATCTTAGGAAGGCACTTCAGAAATATTGACATATATTTTTAAAACGTTATTTACGTGGCTAAGTAAGAAGACATGAAAAAAATGGAACAGAAAATGGAAGAGAATACAAAAACAATGGAAGAGAATTCAAAAGAAATCAAAGAAGACATGAAAAAAATGGAACAGAAAATGGAAGAGAATACGAAAAAAATGGAAGAGAATTCAAAAGAAGTCAAAGAAGACATGAAAAAAATGGAACAAAAATTGGAAGAGAATTATAGAAAATTAGAAAAGAAAATAGAAGATAATAATAATAAAATTGTAAAACAAATGGAAAAACAAATGGATAAAAAACTTGAAGCTGCAGAGAGGAAAGTAGCAAATGAAATAAAAAATATACAGCATGACTACAAGAAAAGGATAAAAAATGAGAGGACAGAAGTAAAGAGGATTATTCAAGATAATAAGATAGATATAGAACAGAAAATAGAGTTGCAGAAATGTAACTTAGAAGTAAAAATTAACGAAGACAGGAGAAACACAGAAGAAAAATTAGACGATATACAACAAAATATCCAAATAAATAGTAATCAAATAAGAAATGTGGAACAGAGAATAGATGATATTTCACAAATGAGAGACATAGGGAGACCTTACTTAAATTTAACAAATGAGACAGGGATTAAATTCTCTGGTAATATAAAAAATTTGCATCCTAGAGTATACATAAATAGTTTAAAACATAAATTAAGATTTGTGAATAATATTAATGATATTAAAGATTATATTAGAATGACATTAAATGACAATGCAGCAACTTGGTTTGCTAGTATTGAGAATGATTTAGATAATTTTCAAACATTTGAAAATAAATTTTTAAATTATTATTGGGGTGAACTAGAGCAAGCCAAGTTTAGAGAAATTCTATATTTTGGAAAGTATAATCAAAATTTAAAATCAAATATGGTAGATTATGCATTGAAACTGATAACAGTTGCAAAATATTTAGAACCACCACTTAGAGAGGATGAAACAGTCTTAAATGTATCTAGACATTTTGATGCTGATGTTGTGCAAACCGTAACTGTACAAAATATTCAAACAATAGATAGTTTTATTAATTTTATTCAAAGAATACAAAGAGGCAATATGACAAGTAATAATAACAACAGAAAAAACAATAATAACTTTCAATATAATAAAAATGATAATCAACAATATAGACAATCATATAATAATTATAGATATGGTAATAATTTACAAAATTTTAATAATAATAACAGTAATTATAATATACAACATTTTAATAACAGTACTAATAATAATAGACAAGATTTTAATAATCGAAGAAATACAGAGCGACCTAACTATAACAGACAGGTAAATTGTGTACAAAGGAATAGGAGCTGCGAAGACAGGGAACGAAATAGTACAAGGCAAGAAAATGTGAGTAGAAGTCATAGTAGGGAAAGACATAGGACATCAGATCCAAGTGGTCAGATACAATCTGACAATTCTAATAATCAAAATTTTGTGCAGTAAACTTTCTGAATTACAAGTTAGGCCATTGCTATTATGAAAAACCTTCAGAATTTATTTCTTTAGATGAAGAGAAAATTATTGAATCTATTAATTTAATTTATATAAATGCTTTGGCCAAAAATAAAATGATTAAAATTATGATAGATACTGGTTCAGAAAGTACTTTAGTCTCGGAGAATTTTATTTTTAATACATTAAAACTATCAGATATAATAAAGATTCCAAAAATTAAAATTATTGGTGCAAATAATAAGAAGTTGGGTGAAATTGATAAACTAGCCAATTTTAAAATTAATATTCTTAATAAAGAAATTAATATGCAAGGATTTATGTGTTGATATATTAATGGGAAATGATGAATTGGAAAAGAAGAAAGTAAAGATAGATTTTGAAGAAAAAATGGTAACTTTGGAAGGGCAAATAATTAAATTTATGCAGAAAGATGAGGTGGAAGAAGGAATAAGAGTTGATAGGATATTATTAAAAGAAAATAATGATGTTTATGAAGAAGAAATGTATTTTGATGATAGGGATATGTCCCAAAAGAATGTAAAGAATAATTATTGTAGTGAATATTTAAGGAATGGAAAATTTAAGCAGATGGATGCCTACGAGGTGGAGTGCGTAAAATTGGAAGCAAGGAATAATGAGTACATAATGAAGAATAATTTTATTTGTAAAGAAGAAGATATGATGAAAGTTTTAAATTGCCCTGAAGAATATAAATCAATAGTCATTTCCATATTGCAGCAACACAAGGGACTTGTCAGTAAAGAAAATAGAATTGCACAAAATTATATCCATAGTATAAAAGTTAAAGAAGAAAAAGATTTTAAAACAAAATCATACCCAATACCATATAAATACAGAGAAGAAGTAAACAAAACAATTAATAATATGTTAGAAGATGGAATCATTGAGAAGGCAGACACACGTTTTATAAATCCTATAGTAGTAGTGCGTAAAAGATCAGGTGAAATCAGGTTATGTTTGGATGCAAGGAATATTAACAAGATCACTGAAAAGCAATTTGAAGCACCAATGAGTATAGATGGAATACTAGGAAGAATTACAGGAATGTCATTTTTCACTAAAATCGATTTACAGCATAGTTTTTGGTTAATACCTCTAGAAAGAAAAAGTAGACAGTATACAGGATTTCAGATAGATGGAGTAGTATATCAATTCAAAGTAGTACCATTTGGACTTCAATCATCTTGCAGTGCTCTATGTAGATGTCTTCATGATATTTTGGATCAATATGAACATTTTGTAATTCACTACATTGATGA
Organism: Diabrotica undecimpunctata; assembly: GCF_040954645.1. Taxonomy (NCBI): domain Eukaryota; kingdom Metazoa; phylum Arthropoda; class Insecta; order Coleoptera; family Chrysomelidae; genus Diabrotica; species Diabrotica undecimpunctata. Next base: position 67,193,337 of record NC_092805.1, read on the forward strand.
TATATTAATTTTTTCTAAAACGGCTGAAGATCATGAGAAACACCTAAAAATTATAATAAATAGATTAGACAAAGTTGGACTAAAAATAAATCAAGAAAAATGAACATTTTTTCAAAAAGAAGTCATATATCTAGGTTATAAACTTAACACTAAGGGAATCGAAATGGATCCAGAACGGACACAAGTCATTCAGGAATATAAAACACCACACAATTTAAGAACTTTAAGAGGATTTATTGGAATAATTAATTATTATAAAAGGATGATACCAGATCTAAGTATAAAAGAACTTCCATTACTTGAACTACTGAGAAAAGGTGTAAAATGGAGATGGGATCAGAGAAGAGAACTAGCATTCCAAGAAATTAAAAACATTTTTCTGTCAAATTTAAAAATATATTATCCTGACTACACACAGCCATTCATATTAAGAACAGATGCATCCATAGAGAGATTATCAGGGGTATTATTACAAATACATGATGGGGTCGAATACCCAATACAATTCATTTCAAGAATTACAAAGCCACATGAAAAGGGTTACTCAGTTTCAGAATTAGAACTAGCAAGTATAATACACTGTGTCACAAAATTAAGATTTTATTTGTTGGGTAATGAATTTACTATAGAAACAGATCATCAAGCTTTAACGTCTATATTAAATAACAAATATGGAAACAGTAGAATACATCGGTGGAGTCTAATACTTAGTGAATACTGCTTTGAAATCAAATACATTTCTGGAAAATCCAATATAGTGGCAGATGCTTTATCAAGGTTAGAAAATACACCACAAAAAGGGCAGCGAACAATAAAAATTGGATTAAATCAATTAGTAGAAAGTACTGGATTATATTCTAAAGAAGAAATTATAAGAGATCAGATCAATTTGAGTGAAAAACAAAAAGTCCTTAAGAAAGATGGAGTTTATTATAAAATAATAAATGGCATAGAAGTATATGTAATAACTAGAACTTTAGCAAAGAAAATATTGAAAAATTTACATAACAATTATATGCATATTGGTTCAAGAAAGCTATGGATGCTATTTAGGGACAATTATTTTGCAAAGAATGACATAAGTATAGCAAAAGAAATTACTACTCAATGCCCAATATGTCAACTAAAAAAAGAAAAGAATTTCAAAAACCAGAACACATATAAATCTAATGTATATGAAAAACTAAATACAGTTTCCATGGATTTTATTTCAAATTTAGTTCTCAGTCCAACAGGAAAAAAGCATATACTAGTGATAGTTGATTTATATACAAAATTTATTAAACTATATCCCTGCTCCAGAACAAATGTTAAAACATTAAAATTATATATTAATCAATTTTTCGAAGAAATAGGACCATTTAGAAATTGCATAATAGATAATGCTACATATTTTAACAACCAAAAATTTCGGGCATTTTGTGAGAAAAAGGGAATCAACATTCATTTTACAAGTATCAGACATCCTCAGGCAAATCCTGCAGAAAGATATATTAAAGAAGTTATAAAATATTTAAGGATACTGTGCCAAAATCAACATGAAACTTGGCAGCAACATATACCACAAGTAGAATATTTTTTAAATAATACACATAATTTGAATACAGAGGAAGTACCAGAATATTTAATGTTTGGCCATATAGGAAACAGAAAGTGGATTAGTGAATATAATCAGGATATGTTAGAACAAGTAATGCAGAAAGTGAATAACCGAATTAGGAGGAAAGCTGAAAAATATATCAGAAGACAAAATCGAAATATAAAAAAACCAATCACATTTCAAAAAGGAGACCAAGTGTTAATTCGTTCACTTAGAAAAAGTAATGTTAAAGAAAATCGTTGTAAGAAATTACAACCAATGTTTGAAGGTCCATATAGAATTGAAAATCAGAATGGACTAAATAGTTATGTGTTAATAGATGCAGAGAACAGACTAAGAGGCATGTTTCATATCAACGACATTTTTCAATATCACGAAGAGATTGAATAATGTTTTCTATACCTTTAACACAAATATAATAACACTAATAACTTACTGATAGATCCATTTTATAGATAGATGGTAGATTTCTTTGTTGTGAATCAATTTGACATCATACTTGTTGAATTTTGTATATATGGAAATTATTTTGTACCCTAAAAATCATAATTTGGGGTTAGATACAAAATTGATTTTATAAATGTCTTTCTAATATAATAAAGTATAAAACTTACCAATTTATATGGATGAAAGCCTGTTGAATGGAAATAATTCCTAGATTTGTATCTTAACATCCATTGTAAAATGTAAACACAATAAAACAACACACAAACTTTATTTGACATGACAGTTTGACATAGACAGCGAACAGGGATGTATTTAACACATTTTAAATAAAAAAAAATTTATTTATTAAATTTAATAAGGTATGAGAAAATTAATATTTAAAAAAATAATAAGTAAATTATTTATTTTAAATATTATTTTGGGGTATTGATATTATATAGGAGAAAGAAAAATAGTGATTAGAAATTAATTTATAAATTATATACTAGATAATATTAGATGTAAAAAAGTATTTGGTTATTTTAAGAAGTTATATACTAGAGAATTTAATAAAAATTATTTATGTGAGGGCATTTTTAATAAATTAGCATATAATAAGTGTAAAAAGTTGTATTTTAATGTTGTAAATATATTTAAGTGAGCCATGTGCATAGGCAACCAACTATACAGTAAATTGACAGACAGAAATTAATCATAATACGAATATAAAGTGGGGTTATAATAATAATGATAGTTTAAAATGTTTAATTTATATATATTTAATGATTTAAATGTTTATTCTGATCTGAAAAGCCTAAATGTCAACAAAATTATTAATAGAAAAGAATGGAATTCTCTGGATCACCGGAGATGGCCATGTTTGCGAAATGGTTTGTTCCAGAAAATTCAGACATGTATTTAATAGAACAAATGGAACATGATTTATTGCCAGATGATTCTAGAACAGAAAAAAAGATATAAATACCCGGTGATTTGGATTAGAATGGATCAGTTATGAGTTACAGTTACTATGAGGCCAGTTTATTATGAAAGTTAGTAGAAGATAGACTCATTAATTTAGTGAAGTCAATTGTTCAGAATTTTCAAGATAGTGCAGTCAGAAAAGTTTTAGTAAGAAAGTAGGTCCAGTCCATTCAGTTACAAATAGTCTAATTGTTTAATATAGTGAGTTAAATGAAGATTAAAAATTATGCATATATTTTAATGCACATTTATAATTATACACAAATAATTATTGAAGATTAAAAAAGTAATAGTATAAATCAACTTATAATAATTGGATATTGGTATATTGAAAAGAAGAATAAATATAAATGCTGTTTTGCTGGTTTGCTTGGTGGTTTATAAATGCTGGTGAAGAAAAATATATCTTAAATTGGTAGAAGCTGATAATTGGAAAAAGTAATTTCACAAAAACAAGGATAACCGAAGTACGAAGACATTCAGTGGTGATTAGAATCTATATAGTGGAAAACAGTTCATTTAGGCATTCAGTGAAAGAAAGGTACAAAATTTTGTTAATATAATTTAGTTAGTGTCATAACAATTTCAATTTTGAAGATAGTTTGTTTAAATTTTACATTGTTTATAGAATTTAATTAGTTTTATAAGAATATCAATTTAAAGATAGTTTATTTTAAATTTACATTGGCTAGGTTAGATATATATGTGTGTTTCATAATAGTTATAATAAAGATAATTTAAAAAAGTACTTACAAACTAATTCTTTGAGAACCGCGATAAAAACCCTATATTATTAAAAACACTCATTGCTCATCATTCAAACAAACAATACATCATAACAATATATATATATATATATATATATATATATATATATATATATATATATATATATATATATATATATATATATATATATATATATATATATATATAGATCTAGCGGTTAATGTGGGCCCCGTACTAAAACTGTATTATACTAACTCCAGGCGAATATACACCGTGTATATTATTATCTGGGTAGCGCTGTATGTGGACTCCGACCAACACGTCGGATTAAGTGGACTCCGTAATAGGTTGAAACACTTTTGGGATCCATATTTACGATATTGCATATACTTCTAAACTCCTGCGATGTTGCCAATAATTGTATTAGTAGTAGATTTTCAAATTTTACAGCAGGTACATTCTGGAACTTGAAACTTATTTCAACATCCATCAATTTAATCATGGAGGAATTTGAGGACTATTTGGCTAATTTATGTAGTTAAATATAAATTGTTAACCGACATATACCTTTATTTTACTTTTTAGTTTTAATAAGCAAGGCGGTAATTTATATTATTTGCTTTATATATTTTCAAACATAAGAAAGTGTGTATTATAAACTTGGAAAAACGAAAATTTCCGTTTTTATTAATTAGTACTTTTTATTAAAATGCATTGGCATTAAAACATTTAGTACATAAATGTACGTATATCAAATAGAGTATTCGTGTAACAGTTTCTGAAATTAGAAGCCCCTTCGGTAAGATTATAAAGTTTGTTACCACAAAAAATCTACTAGCATGCACAGAGATGAGAGAGACCTACACAGAAGAAGATCTATTTTTAGCGAATGACAGGGCCATCTATGTAGCCAACCATTGGAAATACAAAATTTAAAGCTGTTGGTGTTCCGGACACGGAAAGTAAAGTAAGTATAAAAAGAGGTAAAAGTAAAATGAAAAGAAAAATAAAACACTTATATAATATGTAGACCTGAAAGTGCGCCAGAGGGTTTGAAATAAGAATTTACCTAAGGAATGAAATAAGAATTTACCTAATATAAAACAGATCTGAAAGAGAACAAAAAACAGATCAAAGAATTAATACAGATTAAGTACATCCTTAAGTAACATATCTCAAATCCGCCTGCAGTTTTGTTGGGTAGATCGAGTAGCTCGACAGAACTGTTGCCGGTCCCAAGCCCAAATAAAGGAGGAGGGGGTCTACAGCCCGTTTAGCACTATACTGATAGACTTTAAAACCATACAGCTCATAGAAACAGAATTATGCCTCGGGACAGGAATGATTTCATTACGACGACTAACGGGAGAAAGAAGACAACGAATTTGTGGTAAACGAGAAATACACTTCGCATCGGTGCTTTGAACGTAAAGTCTCTACAAGAGAGCAGAAAATTACAAAAGAGCTTGTAGAAAAAAAATATAGACATGTGTGCGCTAAAAGATACAAAGAAAAAAGGAAAAGGGTCAAATTATTATAGATGACCATCTCATGATTTACAGTGGTGTTGCCAAAGAAACCAGAGCCAAAGAAGGAGTCGCTCTGTTAGTACACAAAACTTTTTTACACCAAGTATAAAAATAGTGTCGATCGGATAGCCAAGCGGGCTGGGCGGCTGGCTTCTCCTTCGCTTCACTGCGAGAGATGTCAGTTCGATCCCCAGCTCGGTGACAGAAAACAAAAAGGCTAACGCAGCAGTTTAAAATTCTAAAATGAATCTGCGGCTTAGTCTAGAATATGCTGGTATCTGATCGGCCTATGGTGGAGCAGTACGGCAAGAGATAAGGGCTTGCGGCTTGGTGATACTCCTCCATAGATCCCTACCGGAAGAGCGTGTGCCGCCTAAATACCGGGTATATATATATATATATATATATATATATATATATATATATATATATATATATATAAATAGTAAGTGTAAAAATTAAACTGGATGTCAAACCTCTGAATGTGATAGCAATTCATGCACCAGAGAACAACCAAGATACCACCACAAGGGAAAACTTCTACGAACACCTTCAGACTGTAATAAACGAGACCCCAAATGATAAATATAAAATCATTATGGGTGATTTTAACGCCCGTGTTGGCAATGATTTAGTTCCAGGGATAAAACAGCGATATAACGAAAATATCAGAAATGAAAACGGAAACCTTCAAACGGACCTCTGCAGCAAAAACCAGATACGTAATAATAATACATTTTTCCCTCACAAAGAACAATACATTTTTGAAAACAGTAGAGGACAAAGATCTATTATAGACTATATTCTGTTGAATAGAGAGCACTAACATCAGCAGAAATAGAAAGCGATCACAAATTGGTATTGTGCCGAATGAAAACACATATATGTGATAATGACTCCACAAGATACCTATTCCAGAAAAGAAGAACCGAAAAAAAAACAGAAAAAAATATATCACAGAAAGTAATGGAGTCGAAGAAAGCTGGGCAAAAGTTAAGTCTAATATCTTAGCCTCGGCCAAGAAAGTTCTTGGTAAAAGAAATATAAATAAAGTGAAGGAAAAATGTAAAGAAAACAAAAAAGCTTACCTGAAATACATGTCAACCAAAACACAAGAGGCATAACATAATTACAAGACAATTAGAAACGAAACACATACACTTATAAGAAAAATAAAAAATGGTCACTGGGAACGTTTTTCGAAAGAAATGGAACATAATTTTTCTCGTCTGCAAAAGGAAATATAGCGCTTCATTAGACGTCAAAGAACGGAGGTAAAGTAACTAATAGAACTAAAATACATAGAAAATGATACGTGGATTGACTACCTAAAAAAGCTATATACAGGAGAAAAACAAACGACGCTAGAACCGGAAACATCAGAAATTACAACATATAAAGAACTTAATATAAATGTACAGGAAGTTCGGAAAATACTTGAAAACCTGAGGAACAGAAAAGCAGCAGGTAAAGACGGGATACCAAACGAATACTGAAATATTGTGGAGCAGCAATGACAAATGAATGAAAAATTAACAACATTAATTAATAAAATTATAAAACACAATAAAATGCCGGAAGAATGGAGAAGGAGCGAACTAACTCTACTATTTAAAAAAGGAGATAAAAACAGACAAAAAACTACAGAGGTATAAACTTGTTAAATACTACGCTAAAACTTACAACTAAAATTTTACAAGTGCTAATTAATCACAATATAAGTTTAGCAGATGAACAACCGGGTTTTTTTAGTGGTAGATCGTGTACAGATGCAAAATTCGTGATAAAGCAAATTACTGAGAAATCACTGAAGTATAATAGACCAGCATTCCTGTGTCTGATTGACCCAAAGAAAGCGTTTTACAGAGTAAGACTGAAAGATGTAATCCATCTTCTGTATAATAGAGAAGCTCCCCTAAATATTATAAAAACTATCGAAAACATCGACCAAAACAACAAAATTGAAGTCAGAATAGAGGGACAACTTACAGAATCTATAGAAATAGGCAGCAGAATAAGACAAGGGGATTCGTTGAGATTTAGCCCCATGCTCTTTAATTTGATCATGGATCAAATCATCAAAAGCGTTAACAAACGAAGAGGATACAGAATGGGAAACAAAGAAATTAAAATACTCCGTTACGCAGATGACGCAATATTAATAGCCCAAGATGAAGATAGTTTGCAAAGACTGGTCCACAAATTTAACATAAGAGCAAAAGAATTTAATATGACAATCTCATCTCAGAAAACTAAAACAAAAGTAGTCAGCAAAGGACCACAGATGTAAAATAGAAATTGATGGCATTAGCAGAAACAAGACCCGACACAGCCACAACGCAAAGAATAATGGACGCGGCAGAGATGAGAGTACTGAGAAGAATTACAGGAAATATATATAGTGTATAAATGAATGGATACAAAATAGAAAAAAAGAATGGAATAACCACATAGGTAATGGAAATAAAATACCTGGCATTATGAATTTATTATGACAATTTCATCTCAGAAAACTAAAACAATAGTAGTCAGCAAAGAACCAACTAGATGTAAAATAGAAATTGATGGCATCAGTATTGCACAAATAATGTTGTGTAATGAATTACACTGTCTAGCTATGGCGACCTGGACAAAGAAGTGAAAGATCAAGTACTAAAAGCAAATAGATTGGCAGAATGCCTTAATAACACTATATGGCTAAACAGACACATTAACACTGAGATGATATCAATTTATAAAGCCAGTGTAAGACATATAATGACATATGCCTCAGAAACAAGACCCGACACAGCCACAACGCAAAGAATAATGGAAAAGGTAGAGATGAGAGTACTGAGAACAATTATAGGAAATACGCTGAGAAATCAAAAGAGAAGTGAAGACATTAGAAGAAAATGTAACGTAAAGTGTATAAATGAATTGACACAAAATAGAAAAAAAGAATGGAATAATCACATAAGCAGAATGGAGGAGACCCGTGACGTCAAAATTGCAAGAGATAAGTCACGAATCGGCAGAAGAAGTATCGGACGATCGCGCAAAAGATGAAGTGGAAGATAACCTTCCATAGAGGTATTATTCCGCCAATGAACAAGTAAAATTGCTTATAAAGAGAAATAATAACAAGAAAAAAAAGTAACATCTCTCAGATAAATAAGCGGAACAACAGAAACTGAGTATAAACGTGAAATTCCAGAATTAACATTAAATAAATTACCGCAAATCGTACGAACTGAAATAAGTGTTATTTTCTGCACATACATATATATATATATATATATATATATATATATATATATATATATATATATATATATATATATATATATATATATAATATAATAAGAACTATATTTAAACCAAGTGACAGAAAAAAAATTATATATACATCTAAATGATTAACGTCTATAAAATTATTATTACAGTTAAAGCTTATACAAGCGACAAAATTTTTAAAACAATTAGACCGAACATAATATCATAACTGTAAAACATAATATATACGGAAACAATAAAGAAATAGATATGTTTAGTGGTTATGAAACCGCTTGTCGTCTGCCATGAATTTTATTACAGAATCAAGTTACCATAAGACACCGAAATATTTTGTCTGAGTAATGACTTACTACGATAAAAAGAAATAGAATACTTTTATAATACACAACGTTATAAAGGTATACATATAATATAATAACAACGAAACTATAAAAAGATATACATATAATATAATAATGATATATATGATGATTCATAAACGCATGTTAATAACAATTGGTAATAAAGACATAAAGATACCCACTAGAAAGTTTATAATTTCAAAACGACAGTAAAATAACGTTCAATTCAAAGGTTCAAATCGCGACATAATATGAAATAATTCAACAGCAAGTAAAAGTACTTTTTCTTTACCTATTTCTTTGTCGTCTTCTGAATCTTCATTTCCATTCGTTCCTATCTAAGCACATGTTATCCACAAGGTACTTCTTCATTTTTTATTCACTACTATTTTTGCTATGGCTTTCGTCATTTTATTTATTCATATCGTTCTCACTCATAACACATATTGGGTAGTTTATTGTTTCATTAAACTTTTTCTGTTTATATCCGTATCATATAAGTTTTCTAGTTATTATAGCGTATATAGTGTATGTTAATTCCATTGTATTTCTTATATTTTCAATATTAATTCTTTCCAATCAAGATTTTCGAGCAGCTCTGAACCATTGGCCCATTTTTGTTGCTTTTGTCACTGTTTCTCCTTTTAACTACAACTTTTCTCCACGTTGATCGGTCTTCTACATATCTGCAATCAAATGAAATATTAACTTTTTGAGATATCCGAATATCATTATAAGAGCTTTCTTCATTCAGTATCTGTTCTTAATCTATACGGATTTGTAGCAGTATACTAATAAGGCCTTATTTGTTTTATTCATTCTTCCTAATTTGCATCAATATATTAAAATAGGTCTGAAGTTTGTATTATGCTCTTTATTCCTTCAGTGACGGTATTATTAACTGTGATTATTGATCCAATAATATTTAAGTGTTCCATACTTTCGAAATTGCAGTTGTAGACTTTTTTGTTTTATCTAGATTTATTTAATTGGTGTCTTCTGTGTATTTGCTTGTATTTGGTTTTCACTTCGTTGATGTTTTAGTTTCTTATGAAATCGATATCATCAGCATTATGTTAGGAGCTGCTTTGTACATTGGACCGTTAACGAATTACATGTTAAATGGACGTTATAGGTATCTATTTTGGTAAGCTGTTCGTTAATTTTTTAACTATTTGAATCGAGAATTTGTATTTTATTAGATCTCTGGTTTATTTATTTTATATGTCTGATGTTTTGTTTCCTGTATCGTTACTACAAGGATTTTGCTGGATACCGACATAGGGAACCTGGTGGTACGTACATGATGTTTTGATTACCAACAGTAGAAAATTTGTCCTGCTGTAAAATCATGATTATTTTACTAGAAAATATAATGTTGTTTAATAATAATAAAGTTGTTTCACTTTGCTTTCTCCATCGAGGTCGCAGTGAGACTGCTACCATTATACCTTCTGGTATTTAATATTTTGCCGATCAAGCAACACTTCCTATAGTCATTAACTTGGTACTGATATCTCTACTCCCCGATTTCAGCAAGCAGTCACCAAACTATTAAAACTGCTACATTCATGCCTCCTATTCAGTGGCGGCTCGTGGCTTGAGAGACAAGGTCGGCAAGGTATTTTTTGTCTCCTCAGATAGGTATACCGTCTAATAAAGACTTAAGTAAATCATCATAGGAGATTTTTTGTTTTCTTGTTTTTTGTTTTTTTTTCCTATAAATTTAGAACCTAAACATGTTTATAAATTAACTCAAGTCTACGTTGTTTGGAAGTAACAAAATGGGTTATAACGTCATCGTAAAATTTATTAGAGTTTTGGAGAGATTTTAAAAGTTTTTTTTCTATTGACATTTGAGACAAGCTTGACATTCTCTCTTGTTTCATGGTATTTCGACAATAAGTTTTGATTCTTTTGAGGCAAGAGAAATCTCGTTCATTTGAGGCAGACGTTGGTGGTAATGAGAGAATTAATGACAATAATTTATTAATTTCGGTAACAGTTTGTTGTAATGAATTGCAATATATAAAATTATATATATCTTGTAACTTATCTCATCTTCCGAAAATATTTGGATCAGCATATAAAACTTTTAATTCATTTTCTAATTTTATTTTATTAAAGAATGATGGATAATTTTTAATTAACCCTGTCTAATAAATATCTTGGAAATTCTTTGGCGTAACTTTTAAATTTTGAATCGTCAAAGAGGTCAAAAATTTGCAAATCTTCAAAATTCGAAAAGCGAGTATCTATTTGCATAATAATAGTATCCAAAATTTCAAAATATACTCGTTTTTCGATATCTGTTTCTGTGTCATGCCTTTTTCTTTTTTTTTGGGGTTCGGAAATATCAAGCGAGTCCAAAACTTCACTGCGTATATACTGGAAATTACTATCATTACGAAAATCTCTGAGATTTTGCACCAGTCTTGTTATTCATTGAACAACATTGAATATCAAATCGGTTTGGGTAAACACTTTCTTAAAAATATTTAAAAAGTATGTTAAAAGAATAATCATTTAATAAAGTTTTCAAACCGATTGCTTCACAGATCGAGATATCATCACTTTGAAAATCGTCGCATTCAATAATAAAATCAAAAACTTCCAAAAGCTCCAAAAATGTAACTTTTAATACACAGAAGAAATAATTATATGCAGAAAAAACACAAATTAAAAAACGTTATCCACTTATTGTACGCAAGAGAGATACCTCTAGGAAAAATCAAAACGACCGAAAATATATACCAAAATAACACAATAAAAGTAAAAGTAGAAGAAGAACCAACCGACCCTAATAAAGCTGATAATGGGATAAGACAGGGATATTTCCTGAGTTCTCTATTGTTCAACCTGATTATGGATGAAATAATAAAAAAGTAAGAACTAAAAAAAGATACCAAATGGAAGAAAAACAAATTAAAATAATCTGCTGTGCAAACGACGCAATACTACTCTTTCAAAATGAAGATGATTTACAACGTATGCTGCACCAATTTCATATAACTGCCAGAAAATTTAACATGTTAATTTCCCCAAAAGAGACAAAATTCATGGTTACAACAGCAAATTTACTAAGATGTTAATTGGAGCTGAAAGGTCAGATAATAGAACATGTGATGGAGTTTAAATATCTAGCCATTATATTATCTAGCTACGGAAAGCTCGAAACTTAAGTGGAAGATCCAGTGAATAGAGCAAACAGAGCCGCAGGCTGCCTAAATGAAACAATATGAAGCAATAAAACTATCGGGAAAGAAACGAAAGGCAGAATTTACAAAACAGTCATCAGACCAATGACATACGCGGCAGAAACAAGACCTGACACAGAGAGGACAAAAAGGATATTAGAAACATCAGAGATGAAAACACTTAGAAAAATTGATGGTAAGACACTATGGGACAGAGCTAGAAGTACAGATATACGCCGTAGATGCAAGGTGGAGAACATCAAGAACTGGTTAAGAAATAGAAGAGTAGAATGGAACGATCATATAAGCCGAATGACAACAAATAGAGTAGTAAAGACGGCAAGAGACGGTTAACCCGTAGGAAGACGATCAGTAGGAAGATCACGAAAACGATGGAACGGCAACTTACTGGAGGCACATTGAAAAATGACAGTCATGTCTATATAAAAAGAAGAAGAAGAAGACACAGGATAAACACTAAAATTGCTGCAAGAAAGATAAAATAAATCAGTCATATTAATGTAGAATACCAGAGGACAGAGTGTTTAGAGAAAATAATGAATCAGTCATATTAATGTAGAATAGTAGAGGACAGAGTATTTGTCATAGCTTTGGACAAGTGCCCAATTAAAAAAAGAACACAGGTCGTCCAAAAAAGATGGAACTCTAAAAAGAAAGTAGAATAGATTTAAAAAAATAAAAGCATAAACATGTCTTTTCCTACTTTTTTAATATTGAAAATACGTAAATAGAACATTGAATTAAAATGTAATCTTTGATAATCTGTGATAAACCCATCACTTGAACAGTGGCGCCGATATATGTAGTTGAAATTGTTTACACATATTTTAACTGTTTATTTTGTTATTATCTAAATATGAGTTGCGACCGATATCACAAACTTATTTAATTTTCATAAAGAGGCTCTTTAATACCTAAAATTATTACTATACAAATCTGATTCGAAATATCGTCAAAAAGTAATACACGGCATGTAAAATTTAAATTTTTAATAAAAAGTAAAAGATTAGGCATTACTTATGGGATTCAAAGAACGAGCGTTAAGGAAGATTGAAGTACTAATAAGATCACCGCAATCGGGCATACCCCGGGTAATGATGAATTAATTAATCGGCTAATTCTTCAGTCACCCCTTTAATATGATTTTGTCAAATTGGTCCTTTTTAGGACCAAATATTCTAATAACATATGTCTATAACTGTTAAGGGTATATCTAGAGATCAAGAAACTTTACTTTACTTAAACTTATCAGACATATGAGCTAAACACGAATGTAACTTACTTCTAGTGTAGGAAACACATATTGGGCCTAACCTAGGGTATTTGGTATATAGCTGATCGCTGAAAACCACATCATAGATATAGACATGCTATTTCTGTCGGAAAAGAAGCAAAGAATAACTTAAAGTCAGAAAGGACAAAACCAGTCAGCCGAGAGAACCTTTTAACGATGTTGAGCTTGGATCCACCATCTACATATTTAATGAAAATAATACAACTACCGACATTGAGGATTCGAGCACAAAGCTTATTACGAAACCTGGACCAAAACACTCTACAATGGCTTATCCGGATGATGAACAACTGTATTCAAATTATGGAGATACCCAAAATTTAGAGACAAGCCAAAGTTGTTACCTTGCTTAAACCTGGCAAAAAAAAAGACCGGGTTCGAAAAATATCCGGTATCAGGGGTGGTATTTTACAATCTAAATGCCGCTTACGACACCTTAAATTACAGAATATTTCTCCAAAAACTATATGATATCCCCTTAGATAACAAGCTCACTTACATTGTCTGCGTATGCCAACATAAGAGAATATTTTTTGTATCACTCACTGGTAAAAATAGCAGATGAAGAACGGTCTCGCTTGGGGTAGCATAAAGGCACCTACACTGTATAACATTTACACAAACAAACGATCCATACCGGTAGATACTAGGACTTCTATTATATAGACGAGACACCTAATATTGCATAATAAAAATAAACTATGAATCAATTTTCAGCCAAAACCCCTGAAAAACTCGTGGGTGTTCCTTCAATTTCCTCAACATAGACGTTTTCACAAAACTGAACATCCAATCTTGTCATAAAATCATTGAACTGTAGACTTCCTATAAATTCCTTGAAAATAGTTTGTATCACACCAAGTCAGTCACAGATTATTGTTTAAAACTAAAAGGTAAATTGAGGACCAGAAATAATATTCTTCGCAAGCTTGTCAGCTAAAAATGAGGCGCACGTCCTTCCGCCCTTAAATCATAGACGCTTGTACTATATGCTTCTGCTGCCGAATATACCTTGTTAGACAAATTAACCATTCTTTCTTTTTGTGCACACTACTACCCATTTTAACACAAAAATATCTATTGTAGCACTTAACCATATTTATTTTGAGATAGCCTTTTATCGAGATATCATATGTAGTACACAAATAAGACCAGAACTAAAATATTAAAAAAGCTTTATACAATATATCGCAGAAGATTGGATAAAATAAAAGTAGTTTTTATTAATCAGATGTTTACATAAAATGTACAAAGACATACTCACGTAAACAAAATATATTACGAAATTTCTGTAATTAAAAAAAACATCAAAAAAACAACATCTTTAAAAATACAGAAAAAATAAAATTTTCTATGCAAGCGAACATTCCATTCAATAATAAGCTCAAAATCCTTTTGTATCTACATACCTGTTTTTTAAAGAACCAGTTACATTTTAGTACTTAGTTATACCAGGTAATATGATATCCTCTGTTACACAGTGTAATGCGTATGACATTCCACTGTCTACAAACAGTAGATAAAAATAGGGAGCCCATATAAACCGTTCAGGGTATATGTTGAAAATATACGGCATAATCGCACAGTTGCCAAACTCTCAGAGCTTACTTAAACCGATAAACGTATGGTTCAAATATACAATGAAGAAGATCTGAACGACCCCTATAATATATACACGTGAACTAAGCAATTATGATACAGGGGTATTTACGGGCTCCAAAAATTTTTTATAAATTATTAAACTCTACATATTGATGAATCGACTGAACCAATATTACCGCGGAGCTCAATTGAACCTGAATTTTAACATGGGCGGAGTTCACTTAATGCCGTAGATATATATATGTATATATATATATATATATATATATATATATATATATATAAACTAAGGTACACTCGAAGAGTGGTGGGTTTTTCGGTCAAAGTGGAGAAATAAAAGACAAAGACGATGGCTACTTCATCTATTTATTGAAGACGTTTCGCTTTCTGCTCAGAAAGCATCATCAGTTCATCTAAAAAGAACAATATGAAACCAAACATCCATAGAGAAGTTATAACCAAAGTGTGTTACCTTACAAAGACATGTAGCAGTCAGTGATGTTAAAAATATGAAAAAGCTTACAAAGCTGGACATTCAGAGTTAACGTTGTATATAACAATTAATTGAAACTAGGTAAAGTTTGCAATTTGACAAAATTAGCACAGCAAAAGAACATGTGATAAAAATACATGTATATATAAAAAAATTTTATAAAAACTTAGTAAAAAACATTAAGATTTATTTTAAAGTGTAAGGAACTAGAAAGATCATTAGATTGCACTTCCAACAAATTTATTTAAAAATTATATTTTAATTTTAACTTTAGGTAACATTATAAGTTATTAAAGATTAATAGTAATAAAGAAAAAAATGAAGTTACCAGTCTTTAGCTTACTGAGGCTCGTTGGTAAATGAATTTAAAGGTTTGACACCCACGCACAACAACGTGAGTAGAAGTGGCCTTGAAGTCACAATGACATAAACAGCAAGGCAAGCTACCAACCTCTATGTATTAAGGCGGTATATTCAAAGAATGTGATAAATTTGGTTGACAACTTGTCGTTAAAAAACCAAGCAGTGAAAGGAAAAGGTGGTTAAGATCACCATTTAACCCTACAGTGATTGATCTGTCAACAAAGAACAAAGCAAGACAAGTCAATCCAATATATCATATATTGTAATATTATGACGTCACTAGTTAGCCAGCTAACAGGTGAAGATTAATAAAAATTTCCACAGTCCAAAGGCTCAAACATTAAGGACCGTAATGAAAAGGATTCTATGAATCAGATTCAATTTAAAGTTTTATCAAACAAGTTCATCAAAAAGAACAATTACTTAATTATGTAAAAGTGATATTGACAAATATTAATAAAAAGTAAGTTGACAAAACTTAATTAAAGAAGGAATAATTTATTTATATTTTATTTTTATTTTTATTTAAATTTATTATAAGAAAATGTGATAAAGAAAACCCCAAAATGGGACAAAATTTAAGTAAACAACATATCAAGCCTAATTCTGTAAAATTAATGCATGATAAATTTGGCTCAAATTACTAATGTCCGTTCTCTTATTCAGAGTATTAGGATGTTTTAATATTGCACACATTTCTAAAAACTGTCTTTTAACGAGATTGCGTTCAGTGCCAAGAATTTTAACTTCATTAAAGTTTACTTCATGCTTAGTGTTAATGGCATGTTGGGCAAGAGCACAAGTATGCTTAGATAAATTGATATCACTGCGGTGTGTCGTAAGACGCCCTCTCAGTGATCTCCCAGTCTGACCGATGTAACATGAGTCACACTCAGCACAAGGTATATGATATATTACATTCACTTGTTCCAGAAGGGACAGAGGTGTTTTAGTTTTAGAGAACAAATTCCTGACAGTCTTAGCATTCTTAATAGCAATTTTAACAGGTACGTTATTATGTTTGTACAGTTTAACGAGTTTCTCAGTAACTTGAGGAAAATAAGGTAAAGAGGAGTAATGGGTAGTTGGATTCCCAAGTACAGTATTAGGCAGAACAGTGTTATTAATTGAATTATTTGATATCATTCTAAGTTGGTCACCATTGGGTATATCATTTAAAGAAGAACCATAGCTTTGAGCGAAAAGGTATTTATTAATAAGGGAGGATGGGTAGGAATTCTCAATCAGAATATTTTTAAGTAATTGAAAGGATTCCCTTCGATTAATCGGATGTATCAGTCTATTTAGCCTGCAGCTTAAAGCTTTAATAAGGTTTAATTTGTATTTAAAGGGATGACAAGAATGGTAGTTGAGAAACCTATTAGAGGCCATTGGTTTCCTGTACCAACTTGTAGTAAGGGTGTTATCTCCCATTCTAATGACACGCATGTCTAAGAAGGGAATACTATTTGTGTTGGAGTCCTCAAGTTCAACAGTGAACTGTAAATGAGGATCAAACTCATTGAATAAAGACAAGGTGGCCTGAATCTTGTCTGGAGGTAAGGCTAGTAATAAGTCATCAACATACCGTTTAATAAAAGGGATTTGGAAATCTAAAAGACCCAGACGGTCAGATACTAAATCATCCAGTACATAATTAACTAGGATGGGAGAGATTGAGGAACCCATAGGTGTCCCAAAAATTTGAAGGTAATATTTGTCGTTGAAGACCAAAAAATTAGTGTCAAATGTTAATTGTAAAAGTTCTGCAAAAACATCCCAGGATACAGGACAGTTTGGTTGGATGGAGTTCCAGTGATTTCTTAGGGAGGTAATAACGCTCGAAAGAGGTAAATTAGTGAAAAAAGATACCACATCAAAACTCACTAAAATGTAGCCTTGTGGAAGTTCAAAATTATTAATAAATTCACTAAAGTGAAAAGAATCAACAATATTAAAGTTGTTATTATAATTATAAGATTTAGATAAGATGTCAGTTAAACATTTTGCAATATTAGTATTTGGTGAATTAATGGAGGAAACAATTGGCCTCATGCTCAATGTGGGCTTATGTATTTTAGGTAGACAATAAAATCTGGGAGCATATCCATCATAATTATGTAAAAATTTTGCAAGTGGTTGATCTATGATCTTAATATTTTTTAAGTGTGTAATGAATTTATTTATTTTATTTGTAAATTTAGAGCAAGGGTTGGTAGAGAGAGGTTGATAGTATCTAACATCATCTAACAACGATTGGCTAAGATTAAGATATTGATCCCTATCCATGAGGACAGTAGCATTCCCTTTATCACTAGTAAGGACGAGAAGATTAGGGTGAGTTTTTAAAAACGATACCGTCTCCCTGTAAATCTTATCTAACTCCGATATGGGTTGTCTAGGGCGATTAGAAAAGTTCAACAGAATATTATTGGAAGAAGACCTAAGAGATAAAAGGTCAGAATTGTCAGCATGTGACAAAATATTTTCCACATCTGCTAAAATTCTACTAACAGAATAATCTCTGAAAGTTGGCTGTAAGCCAAATTTGGGGCCCAAGGATAACAATTTGAGAATGTCCTGAGGAACCTCAGTACTAGATAGATTTTTAATCCACTTAGGATTAAATGGAATTTTTTTAAACTGGGGAGTGTCTAAGTTATTAAGCTTCTTACGAAGGTGTGCCATGGATTTATGATATATAAAATTAAATTTCTTATGTAAAGATGACTCAAAAGTGTCCAACAAATTGTCAGGAAGGTGATTATCCAGAAAAGAAGTGACATTATTGATTTGAGAAATAATAAATTTAATATCGGTGTGAACCTTAGAAATATGGAAATTAAGTAATCGTGCCCTCACCTGTCTGTTTAACGCTTGGCTTCTGCGGTAAAGGGTGTCATTGGTGGAGCCTGATGTTGAAGTGAGTATGTTGGAAGTGGTGTCTATGATAAATCTTGGGATCTTCTTAGTTCTCCTACACTCCAAAAGGAAAGTTCTTCTAGCTTCTGCTGTGGCTAGTTTCTCTGTTAGGTTCGTCCATCTCTTCAGCTTCTTCACTACTGGTTCTCCATGGATGCGCCTGGTGGTGGCATAAAACCCCTCTGTAACAGAAAACATCGAGAAAAGGAGTACGACCGTCAATCCAATATAAACTAAGGTACACTCGAAGAGTGGTGGGTTTTTCGGTCAAAGTGGAGAAATAAAAGACAAAGACGATGGCTACTTCATCTATTTATTGAAGACGTTTCGCTTTCTGCTCAGAAAGCATCATCAGTTCATCTAAAAAGAACAATATGAAACCAAACATCCATAGAGAAGTTATAACCAAAGTGTGTTACCTTACAAAGACATGTAGCAGTCAGTGATGTTAAAAATATGAAAAAGCTTACAAAGCTGGACATTCAGAGTTAACGTTGTATATAACAATTAATTGAAACTAGGTAAAGTTTGCAATTTGACAAAATTAGCACAGCAAAAGAACATGTGATAAAAATACATGTATATATAAAAAAATTTTTATAAAAACTTAGTAAAAAACATTAAGATTTATTTTAAAGTGTAAGGAACTAGAAAGATCATTAGATTGCACTTCCAACAAATTTATTTAAAAATTATATTTTAATTTTAACTTTAGGTAACATTATAAGTTATTAAAGATTAATAGTAATAAAGAAAAAAATGAAGTTACCAGTCTTTAGCTTACTGAGGCTCGTTGGTAAATGAATTTAAAGGTTTGACACCATAAAGGTTTTTTATGCCACCACCAGGCGCATCCATGGAGAACCAGTAGTGAAGAAGCTGAAGAGATGGACGAACCTAACAGAGAAACTAGCCACAGCAGAAGCTAGAAGAACTTTCCTTTTGGAGTGTAGGAGAACTAAGAAGATCCCAAGATTTATCATAGACACCACTTCCAACATACTCACTTCAACATCAGGCTCCACCAATGACACCCTTTACCGCAGAAGCCAAGCGTTAAACAGACAGGTGAGGGCACGATTACTTAATTTCCATATTTCTAAGGTTCACACCGATATTAAATTTATTATTTCTCAAATCAATAATGTCACTTCTTTTCTGGATAATCACCTTCCTGACAATTTGTTGGACACTTTTGAGTCATCTTTACATAAGAAATTTAATTTTATATATCATAAATCCATGGCACACCTTCGTAAGAAGCTTAATAACTTAGACACTCCCCAGTTTAAAAAAATTCCATTTAATCCTAAGTGGATTAAAAATCTATCTAGTACTGAGGTTCCTCAGGACATTCTCAAATTGTTATCCTTGGGCCCCAAATTTGGCTTACAGCCAACTTTCAGAGATTATTCTGTTAGTAGAATTTTAGCAGATGTGGAAAATATTTTGTCACATGCTGACAATTCTGACCTTTTATCTCTTAGGTCTTCTTCCAATAATATTCTGTTGAACTTTTCTAATCGCCCTAGACAACCCATATCGGAGTTAGATAAGATTTACAGGGAGACGGTATCGTTTTTAAAAACTCACCCTAATCTTCTCGTCCTTACTAGTGATAAAGGGAATGCTACTGTCCTCATGGATAGGGATCAATATCTTAATCTTAGCCAATCGTTGTTAGATGATGTTAGATACTATCAACCTCTCTCTACCAACCCTTGCTCTAAATTTACAAATAAAATAAATAAATTCATTACACACTTAAAAAATATTAAGATCATAGATCAACCACTTGCAAAATTTTTACATAATTATGATGGATATGCTCCCAGATTTTATTGTCTACCTAAAATACATAAGCCCACATTGAGCATGAGGCCAATTGTTTCCTCCATTAATTCACCAAATACTAATATTGCAAAATGTTTAACTGACATCTTATCTAAATCTTATAATTATAATAACAACTTTAATATTGTTGATTCTTTTCACTTTAGTGAATTTATTAATAATTTTGAACTTCCACAAGGCTACATTTTAGTGAGTTTTGATGTGGTATCTTTTTTCACTAATTTACCTCTTTCGAGCGTTATTACCTCCCTAAGAAATCACTGGAACTCCATCCAACCAAACTGTCCTGTATCCTGGGATGTTTTTGCAGAACTTTTACAATTAACATTTGACACTAATTTTTTGGTCTTCAACGACAAATATTACCTTCAAATTTTTGGGACACCTATGGGTTCCTCAATCTCTCCCATCCTAGTTAATTATGTACTGGATGATTTAGTATCTGACCGTCTGGGTCTTTTAGATTTCCAAATCCCTTTTATTAAACGGTATGTTGATGACTTATTACTAGCCTTACCTCCAGACAAGATTCAGGCCACCTTGTCTTTATTCAATGAGTTTGATCCTCATTTACAGTTCACTGTTGAACTTGAGGACTCCAACACAAATAGTATTCCCTTCTTAGACATGCGTGTCATTAGAATGGGAGATAACACCCTTACTACAAGTTGGTACAGGAAACCAATGGCCTCTAATAGGTTTCTCAACTACCATTCTTGTCATCCCTTTAAATACAAATTAAACCTTATTAAAGCTTTAAGCTGCAGGCTAAATAGACTGATACATCCGATTAATCGAAGGGAATCCTTTCAATTACTTAAAAATATTCTGATTGAGAATTCCTACCCATCCTCCCTTATTAATAAATACCTTTTCGCTCAAAGCTATGGTTCTTCTTTAAATGATATACCCAATGGTGACCAACTTAGAATGATATCAAATAATTCAATTAATAACACTGTTCTGCCTAATACTGTACTTGGGAATCCAACTACCCATTACTCCTCTTTACCTTATTTTCCTCAAGTTACTGAGAAACTCGTTAAACTGTACAAACATAATAACGTACCTGTTAAAATTGCTATTAAGAATGCTAAGACTGTCAGGAATTTGTTCTCTAAAACTAAAACACCTCTGTCCCTTCTGGAACAAGTGAATGTAATATATCATATACCTTGTGCTGAGTGTGACTCATGTTACATCGGTCAGACTGGGAGATCACTGAGAGGGCGTCTTACGACACACCGCAGTGATATCAATTTATCTAAGCATACTTGTGCTCTTGCCCAACATGCCATTAACACTAAGCATGAAGTAAACTTTAATGAAGTTAAAATTCTTGGCACTGAACGCAATCTCGTTAAAAGACAGTTTTTAGAAATGTGTGCAATATTAAAACATCCTAATACTCTGAATAAGAGAACGGACATTAGTAATTTGAGCCAAATTTATCATGCATTAATTTTACAGAATTAGGCTTGATATGTTGTTTACTTAAATTTTGTCCCATTTTGGGGTTTTCTTTATCACATTTTCTTATAATAAATTTAAATAAAAATAAAAATAAAATATAAATAAATTATTCCTTCTTTAATTAAGTTTTGTCAACTTACTTTTTATTAATATTTGTCAATATCACTTTTACATAATTAAGTAATTGTTCTTTTTGATGAACTTGTTTGATAAAACTTTAAATTGAATCTGATTCATAGAATCCTTTTCATTACGGTCCTTAATGTTTGAGCCTTTGGACTGTGGAAATTTTTATTAATCTTCACCTGTTAGCTGGCTAACTAGTGACGTCATAATATTACAATATATGATATATTGGATTGACTTGTCTTGCTTTGTTCTTTGTTGACAGATCAATCACTGTAGGGTTAAATGGTGATCTTAACCACCTTTTCCTTTCACTGCTTGGTTTTTTAACGACAAGTTGTCAACCAAATTTATCACATTCTTTGAATATACCGCCTTAATACATAGAGGTTGGTAGCTTGCCTTGCTGTTTATGTCATTGTGACTTCAAGGCCACTTCTACTCACGTTGTTGTGCGTGGGTGTCAAACCTTTAAATTCATTTACCAACGAGCCTCAGTAAGCTAAAGACTGGTAACTTCATTTTTTTCTTTATTACTATTAATCTTTAATAACTTATAATGTTACCTAAAGTTAAAATTAAAATATAATTTTTAAATAAATTTGTTGGAAGTGCAATCTAATGATCTTTCTAGTTCCTTACACTTTAAAATAAATCTTAATGTTTTTTACTAAGTTTTTATAAAATTTTTTTTATATATACATGTATTTTTATCACATGTTCTTTTGCTGTGCTAATTTTGTCAAATTGCAAACTTTACCTAGTTTCAATTAATTGTTATATACAACGTTAACTCTGAATGTCCAGCTTTGTAAGCTTTTTCATATTTTTAACATCACTGACTGCTACATGTCTTTGTAAGGTAACACACTTTGGTTATAACTTCTCTATGGATGTTTGGTTTCATATTGTTCTTTTTAGATGAACTGATGATGCTTTCTGAGCAGAAAGCGAAACGTCTTCAATAAATAGATGAAGTAGCCATCGTCTTTGTCTTTTATTTCTCCACTTTGACCGAAAAACCCACCACTCTTCGAGTGTACCTTAGTTTATATTGGATTGACGGTCGTACTCCTTTTCTCGATATATATATATATATATATATATATATATATATATATATATATATATATATATATATATATATATATATATATATATATATATATATATTGTCATACTTTTTATTTCCCAACCAAAGAAAAATAAATAAAAATATCCATCGGAATAAAATTTTAAGAAATCATTAGAAACAAAAATGTATATATTAATTTAAGATAAGATTTAGTGTAGATAAGAATAGAAATTTGTTTGGCAAACGACCTGTTTCCGTTGCAAACAAAATTATCAAAAAACCTTTGTTTAGAATTAGAAGACATTTTACCTGTAAGTTAATCTCTTCATTGTTTGTAGAGTCGAGTATTAAATGACCATATTCTAATCTTTTGAAATATGTATAAATGATGTATTGAAAAAAACCAATTTTAAAGTAAGCTATTTAGTTTTCTTTGAAACCGAAATTAGGCTTTTCCAATATCATAGTAAACACAATTTAAGCTTTTTGATTGGACGGTCGTTTTTAAATGGGAATTTGGGAGTCGATGATGAGACAGGAGAAGTCAGTCATATTTTGGTCATCGAAAGGAAACAGTCGTGTGTCTCAAGATAGGGTGTAGTTCGTGAGTTTGGATACCGGCGTAACGAAAAGAAGTGAATAGTTTGAAGAAGGAGATAATAAGTAGATTAAAAGAGGTCGTTGTATCTACCGTGGGCATTTTATAAAGGATATGTGAAAGTATTCTTACGGCATCAAGTTGACAAAAGGAGGTCCTAGTGTCATAAATAAGTAGCGGAGTTTGGGGAAGTGAATCAGGTGTTTTTTGTGTAGTCTGAAGGAGGTTTGCAGAGACGTAAAGAAGGAGCCGAGGTGACAAAGAGGGGAGATCACATCTTTGAGGAGACTGGACTTTTCTGGGTATGTTCCAACATACAACTCAAGAAGAAAATAAACTGTAAGTGTTTGTACAATTGAATTTTATATCTGTGAAGGATCGTTTCGACATCAGGGTCATTAGCATTCAAATTTAAGAACTGAGGTTTTGTTAGGCTAATCAAAAGTTTAAAGTTTTGTGGTTTCTTTTTTCAAGTAAAGAAAATTTTAAGTAAAATTGGTTTTTCACGTAATATAAATATATGTAGCTTTATAATCTTATTATCATAATAATTTGATTTATTTTCTTGTATGCTAATTGATAAGATAACGACAGAATTTAATAATTGTTTTATTCGTTCATATAAAATAAAGAAACGTAAATCTTTGTAATATAATATATTTGTATTATTATCCTTTTTTCTCTATCCTGATAAAAGACAACTAGAAAAACTTTTGAATCCATCGAACACAGGTAATATAAGGATTATTTTACTTTTGATAACAGATAAGTTATAATTTTTTTATTGGCTCAATAAACTAAGTTTGAACTCAAAATATATATATATATATATATATATATATATATATATATATATATATACAATAACGTATATATAACAATAACGGCTATAACGTACAATCGGATATAACAAAAAATAGTAGGTCCCATAGAATGACATACAAAAAACGCATTTATATTGCTTATAATGAACAAATCGGTTAGAGCAAACGTATTTCTTGGAACACTAGCAGTTAAAATATTGGTTACAGCGTACAATTTCAAGTACATATCTGTACCTCAGATGATACAACTTCCATTTTTTTCAATGACATTTTTACATACTGTATAATAAATAAATAATAATAACCAACGCATGATGTATATGAAAGTAGATACAATCTTCAATATAATATTGTTTCCACATCTTAATAAATAAGTTTAAAAGTGCTATCCTGTAAAGTTATGAAAATAAACATTGTAGTGTTGTATTTCTCACAGGTTTTACCGATATTCAGTACCACGAAATAAGAAGTAAGGATTTATTAATTTATGGTTATAGTACATCCGGGCAGGCAACTACACTTGATTACTTGTCCTTTAGACATTTAGACCTCCCAAGACGGGTCCATTGTATTACAAAATTTTGTTTATATTACACCATTTGGCCCAAGCCAAGAGTTTCTGAATTTGAATTCAGTTGTGTCTAGCCTTCATAGAAAACATGTCACGGAAACAATTTACTATTGAGGAACAGTTTGGAATAATTTGCCGAGTCGATTCCAGTGATTCCACGAGTTCGATTGCCCAGGAATTTAAAACATCATGCTCAACAATTGCTGGAATGATGAAACGGCGAAAAAAAATTATTATGCAATTTAATAAGTGTGAAAAAGGAAAACGCGTTCGGTCATGAAATCACAGTGACATTGAAAGTGCTTTACTCGATTGGTTCAAACAACAACGCGCAAACAATGTACCCGTGAGTGGGCCGATGCTTCAGGTAAAGGCTGACGCTTTCGCTGTAATTTTGAAAATGGATTTTAAGTCTAATGCTTCCTGGGTTCAACGTTTCCGAGCTCGCCACAATATTGTCCATGGAAAAATTTTAGGTGAGTCAGCAGTTGTTGACAGATCAATTACAAATGACTGAGTTGAAAATGTGTGGCCTACACTCAGGTCCGGCTATAGCGATGATGAAATTTTTAATGCCGACGAGATGGGAATATTGATGAGTTTAGACTGACACCTGATCACGTGTTAAAGTTTAAAGGGGAGAAATGTTCCGGTGGTAAACTCTCAAAAGAGCGAGTTACAGTTCTTGTTGCAGCCAACATGTCCGGTTCCATAAAAAGGATGCTTTTGGTGATAGGAAAAAGTAAAATACCGCGCTATTTTAAAAACGTGAAAAATCTCCCTGTTGATTACGATTTCAATAAAAAAGCCTGGATGACGTCGGCTATTTTTGAAAAGACTTTAATAAAATGGAACTGTGAACTTTTACAACAAAAGAAACACATAATTTTAATTGTCGACAACTGTCCGTCCCACCCTCAGTTGACAAGTTAATACAAATTAAACTCGTTTTTCTGCCTACAAATTGTACGTCCGAACTGCAGCCCATGGACCAAGGAGTTATAAGAAGTCTTAAAGCATGCTTTCGGAAAGAATTGGTGTACAAAATCATCGAAAAGAGAGAGAATAACGACGATACGAAAATCAGTATTCTTGACGCTATACTAATGATATCAAAGGCATGAGAATCTGTGTGGAAGGAAACGATCATCAACTGTTTTCGTTTTTCCAGCCTAACTAACGACTTACAACCATCAGGAATCGCAAACGATATTGCACAAACGCATTTGCAGGATGCCTTTCCCTTTTCAGTTCTGACTGCTCTGCAGATGACTATGTACGAGTGGATGACGAAATAAGTACGAGCGAAGACCTGTCAGATATTGACATCGTACTGAGTCACCAAACTAGTGACAAACAAAGTTCTGATGAGGCTGATGAAAAATTTGAAGATTTAAGAAAAATTCCTACTGTTGCTGAAGCGTATGCTGATTGTTCCACCATAAGAGCATTTATTCAGACCGCTGAAATTTCCCAGAGTGTGAAAGAATCATTATCGATTGTTTCCACATCAATTGAAAAAGTGTTTTTTTCAGAAGTTTAAGGAAGACGACAAACAAAAAGTACAGACTTTTTTCATTAAATATTCAGGTAAAATGTTGTATATAGGTATATTGTATATATGTATATATATTTTGTAATACATAAATGTATGTATTTTTCTTTGTCTTTTTAAAAATAAATAGTATGTGTATGCCTACATTTTTATAATACAAAGATTTTGAGAAGCCGTTATATTATATTGACTATTTATACTTATACTATATTTATTGACTACTTATACTTATTTCAATACATATTAAACATAAATTTATAATTTAGATTTACGTAAGTACAATAAATACATATGTTAAATGTTATGTATAATATGTTATTATAACATATTATAAGTATAGATAAAGTAACACATTTTTGCGTCATAAACCTAGGTACAACGAACTAACTGTTCCTACCAGTGTAATATCGTTTATAGCAACCTGTACATTATAACCGATAGAACCGCTTACAGAGAACACTGGCTACAACGTACAAAAACCACCAGTCCCCTGAAGTTCTTTATAAACGATTTTGACTGTATATATATATATATATATATATATATATATATATATATATATATATATATATATATATATATATATATATATATATATATACCTAAACTTATATAGAATATTTCCCCAATATAAAATATAAAAATAAATACTTTCCCTGTAAAAACATTTGATTTTAGATAATAGAAAGATATTAAACATCGGTTATGTTTAAGAAAAAAAATATAAAAAAAATAAATGAATGAATTGAAAAGACAAGTACTTAGTGTAAATCATTTAATTTCTAGCTGAACGCTGTAGGTTTTCATACTCTAGGAATTAAATGCTTTACACACTTTTAAATTAATTTTTATAATTTAACTTAATTTTTAGTATCTCAGTGTATAGTATTAAAAACGACTGTTAGCAGAAAAACAATGAAAATACTCCAACTACTTATTTTACTTGTGCAAAAACAATGTTTTCAGCAATGTCTGATTTCATTGTTGCGTTAGATTGACGTCATAAAATGAATGCATCAGGTCCACGAAACTGTGAACTCAGTCTACCTACTTTAAAATTTTATATTATAATAACTAATAGTTAATAGTAAACAGTTGGTTTTAAATGCAGAGGGACACTTATTACATATCCTCATGGATGTTATTAATTATTATTAAGGGTATTATCAAAGGGGTATATGAAAAAAGTTGTTAAAAGTAACTACATTGTAACGTTAATAACATACATTAGATCAAATCAATATAATTTGATGATTTAGTGGTTACAACAACTATTCAAACCCATGGAAACCTTAGATAAATATATTGCAGTAATCACGGAAAGTTAAAGAATCTATAAAGAATACAGGGATATAAAGAATCTATAGTTTGACGTTGATTATAAATACAAGTATAGATGAGCTATACTAAGTAAATTATTACGCTACGGTTTTAGGAACAACTAGTTTGAACACATCACTGTTTTAATAACATACTATGTTTCCTTTTAAATTTATTTATTATAAAATATTTAATTTGCAGGTACTGTATTTCACAATAAAGATCCAGTTTCGGAAAGTTTAAAATTATTTAAATGGTTAATTGCACCTTTAAGTCCAACCAGTTTTTTTAAACAGTACTGGGAAGTTAAAGCCCTGCACATACAACATAATTCAGCGTATTACTTTAGTGATATCTTGACTACAGCAAAACTGGATAGTATTTTTAGGTAAGTCTTTTTTCTTAGATTGGTTGGCTTTTGTAGAAACCTTTGTAGAAGCCAGTTGTTGGCTTATTAGGATTAGAAACTGTTGTTCCTTGAGTAAACAATATCTTAATACTGTGTAACTCCGAAATATCAAAGTGGCACAGTCGTTCAGAACAGGCACTGTAATTATAACCTAGAACAATTTATTTGTAATCATATCTGTTTTTTCAATAATTAAAATATTTCGCATTTAAAGCGTAGTAATTGCATTCTGTAAAAATTTATTTGTCTCTCTGGTTTTCCAACAATTAAAATATTTCAACTTCTTACAGCAAGCATAATTTCCCTATTTAGTAAACACCGAAAGATTAAAAAGAGAAGAAATTCAAGACAATCAGTTAGTCCAGTATAACTTACTACAGTATAGTCTACAGAATAATTCCAGTAAATTCTCATATCAACTACGACTGGCGGACAAACTTACGCAGATAAAAGATGAGTCAGCAGTGAACATATATATCAACATGAAATCTTGTATTCATGCTGCTGCAAAAGAATATCTAGGGCAGGGGTCAGAACCCTTTTGAGTCGGAAGAGCCAAAAATACAAAATTTCAAAGTTTTTAAAGAGCCACAAAATTTTTCTTGTCAATAATCCCTATTTCGTCTGCCATCTTTCAAAACAAGTGCTGCCACCTATAGTCGTTTGAAAACGCGAATGAAGCGGCGAACAGTATTACCAGATCTCACCCAAAATAAAAAAAAATATATTTTGAGAAAATGAGTAAGTCAATACCGCAGATAATCAACAACTTATTTTATCCCAGATTTTAAGATCTGTAGGTAGTGATGTTGAGTTATATTATTTTAGTTTTCTGAGAAAGGATAAATTACCAGTTACAGCTTTAGAAATAATAAAAGGAATATGGTCATACCTCTGTTTGAGTAAAGTTCCATATTGAAACCATATGCTAATAGGGCTAATGAACTCACTATTGACAACAATTTCATTATGTAGAGGTACAGGGTAGTAGTACCTTCCAAGTTTCATAATCAAATCTTACATGAATTGCATAGTACTAAGAGTGGAATAATTCGAATGAGGACAGTAGCAAGGCAATATTTTTGGTAGCCTGGCTTAGATGGAGATTGAATCTTTTATGAAATCTTGTGAAGCATGTTTAAAAAATATTGTAACGCCACCGAAGACACCATTACTTAAATTCCAAGAAGGAGCTCATGTGTTTGATAGAATTCACATTGATTTTTTAGGAAGTAGTAAGAAATATTTGGTTATTACAGATGCATATTCAAAGTTGCACAAGGTATATGAAATGTCAAAAGACTGACTCAGGGCATACCATCGGTAAACTTCGGGGACTGTTTTGCCCGATTTGGGTTACTAAATCAAATTATTTCAGATAATGGTCCAGTTTATTTCAGAGGAGTGTCAGCGATTTTGTAAGAGTAATGGTATTATTCATAAGGCTCCTTATCATCCAGCAATCGACGGAGCTGGCGAAAACTCAATTAAAACCTTAAAATACGCAATAAATAAAATGTTAACAGGTTCCGAGAGCCAGAATATATCTGAGATGATTTCAAAATATTTATTTTCTTATAGAACAACCCCGAATTCAGTAACAGAACTCCCGCCTATCTCATGTTTGGGTTTAGGCGTAAAATTAAATCCAGATTTGACTTTTTAACATTACAACAATAAGACATTGAATGCTAGAGAACGACAAATAAAATACTATAAAAGTAATAGGGTGTTGTAATTTATAGAAGGGGAAAATGTTGATGTTAGGGATTACAGGGTCAATCCACAAAAGCCTAAATGGGCAAAATGTAGGACAGTTAGGAAATTAGGGCATAAAACATTTTTATGTCAGCCTTTAAATAATCCAAGCCTTCAATGGAAAAGACATCATCATCAGCAGTTTTGAGTCCACTGCTAGACATAGGCCTCCCGTAAATAATTCCAATGCATTCTATCTTGAGCACACTGAATCCAGTTGTGCTGAATGCGCTTGATGTCATCTGACCACCTTGTTGGTGGTATATAAATAAAACATAAGCAAAGAGGAACTAAAGGCTATAAGAACTTTAAAAAATGACGACTCCCTAATTATCCTACCAGCAGACAACGGTAATGCAACTGTGATAATGGTTAAAATTCAATATGAAAACAAAATTAAATGTCCAATTTCTAATAACAAACGGACCTTATACAAAATCAACAAAGGATCCAACGAAGCCTTTGGAAAACAGAATATATAGAACTTTAATTAAGTTTAAAGTTTATGTAACAATTTATCAATGAAGATTAATTACACCTCGTTACAGCAAGACACCTCATTTTTATGGAGTACGGAAAGTTCATAAAACAAATACACCACTTAGACCTATTTTTAGTAATATGAATTCTCCTTGTAGTTAACTGTCAAAATTTTTATTAAATATTATACAATCATTTGCAAATAAAAATGACACATTTATAAAAAAATACACATTTTTTAAATAAATTATCGAATACTGAATGTAATTCAAATATTATTTTAATACGTTTTGGCATAAATAGTTTATTTACAAATGTGCCATTAGATAAGACTTTAAATATAATAAAAAAAAAGTAAAGAATGATGATACTACTAAAACAAGACTAATTAATATATCAGCTATAATGGAGTTATTTGCAATATGTACTGATAATACCTATTAACAACTAAATTAGTTTAAGCTGTAGTTTACCTTCATTATTAGCAGATAAATTTATGGAGGACTTTGAAAAAATACTATTTCTCTAAATAAAATTTAAAACCCACAGTATGGCGGAGATATGTAGATGAACTATTCTCAATATGGCTTCATGGATCAGAGTTGTTGTACACATTCCTGAATTATATAAACTTTGAAGAAGATACAATAATATTTACCATAAAAAAGGAATGTAATAAGACTACATTACGTGGATGTTTTAATATCTAAGAGCGATACTGGATATGAGACATAAGTGTATCTAAAACCAACAAGTGTATATCTAAATTACAAATCAAATCACAACATCAATATTAAAAAGGGAATCATTAAATCCTTATACGATAGAGCCAGAATTACTCATTGTATTTTTACCCCCACTTATTTTCTTTAATTTCGGGAATACAAAAAAAGTTTCAAATAAAAGTTATATTATTTTATCTGTACCGATCAACAGTGTAGCAACAGACCAAATTTTGTATACAGGGAGCGCCCAATAAAATGCATCTTCAATATTTCAAATGGGACACCCTGTATTTTTTTATAGTTTTATATAATATGTAACATAGTGTAACATTAGTTTTGTTCTATAATGGCGTATGGTACTGCTATACTATACTAAGATAAAGAAAATATTTAGAAAGTCAACAAAATTAATGACTTACAATACTACATTTAAGATACAATACTATATTTAATATTACAATAGATGCTCCAAGGGTCCTCCATTGTTATCAATGTACAAGTAATATCTTCGTCTTAAATTCTCTAATGCGTCAGATATTTTGTTATTATGACCTTTTAAATTTTCAATTTCCGCGCGAATTTTTGTCGTGATAGTGTTAATATTTGTATTTGAATCAAAATACACTTTTTCTTTTAAAAACCCCCATAAAAAGCTATCACATGGTGTTAAGTCGGGACTATTTGGTGGCCATATAATGGTACCCTTATTTCCGATCCACATATTAAATTGATTATTTAAATGTTCTTGAACGGCTACAACATTATGTGACGGTGCTCCATCTTGTTGCCATATCATAGTATTTAATTGATTTTGTGTATAATTTTGATTTAATAACTCATCCACTTCTGTATTGACTGTGTCCAAATATGATTCCTCAGTTAATTTATCATAAAACAATGGTCCAACTATTTTGTTTTGAAATATTCCGCACCACACATTTATTGATTTTCTTCCTGACTTTTTTATTTACTTAATTTTACTTTTTCTACTATTTTTCTGTTCCAACGAATACCTATTTCTTCTATTAAAAATGCCTGAAGTTGAAAAATTGGATTCATCTATCCATAAAATGTTATAAAAATAATTAGGATCAATGTTCAAATTTGTAAGCATGTCTTGACAGAACTGTAAACGTTTTCTCTTATGAACATCGGTTGTAAGTTCTTGTACCGGTAATATTTTGTACGGCTTATAGTTATGCTTTTTTAAAAAGTACCCTTAAGCTAGCAGGGACAAATGAGCGGAATCCAATTTAACCTACGTAATATTTTTTCACTCATTTTTCACTAATTTATTACCACCTTAATAATTTTTCACCACCAAACCAACCTTAAGGGGAGCGATCCTGCTGGCTTAAGGTTCAAGCTAGCAGAATTCAGAAAAAAACTTTTTGCCGATGGCATATTTTTTTACCCATTTTTCACTAATTTATTACCACCCTAATAATTTTTCACCACCAAACTACCCTTAATGGGAGCGATTCTGTTGGCTTAAGGTTCAAGCTAGCAGAATTCAGAAAAAAACTTTTTGCCGATGGCATATTTTTTTACCCATTTTTCACTAATTTATTACCACCCTAATAATTTTTCACCATCAAACCACCCTTAAGGGGAGCGATTTTGCTAGCTTACGGTTAAAACTAGTAGAATTAAAAAAAAATATTTATGATATACCACAGTGCTCTGCTAGGTTTTTATGAATTTATCACCCTATATTATATTTCACCCTTTAACTACCCCTTATGGAAAGTCAATAATTTGGTTAGATTAAAATTTAAGGGGAAATTAAAAAATTCTTTATTTTTTTCAAATTCATTCTCCTTTACTTATAACTAAAATAAAAAAACTATTTTTTAAATGTTTACTAAACTTTAACCACCCTGATAATCTTGCACCCCTAAACCAATCTTAGTTGGAAACGTTCCTGCTACCTTAATATTTGAGCCAGCGAAATTAGAAAAAGATATATTTTTGAAATACCACAGGGTTCTAAAGCCAATAATTCTGTTAGTTTAATATTTAAGGTGAAAAACTATTCTTTTTCAATTTTACTCTCACTTAATTATAACTGAAATAAAAAACTGTTCTCTTAAGTTTAGACTAAACTTTGATTACCACCATAATTTTTCACCAATAAACCAATCTTACTTGGAAACGTTCTTGCTAGCTTAATATTCGAGCCAGTTGAATTAATAAAAATTATTTTTGAAATACCTGTTCTGTTAGGTTTTTACGAATTTATTACTACCCTAGTAATTTTTCACCCTCAACTAACCCCAACTAACTACCCTCAGGTAACCAGAGACACTAAAGGTGCAGACTTTTCTCTTTGTTACATCTTCTTCTTCTTCTTAATTCTATAATAACGTCAGTTTTTCGAACCCCTTTCTCCCTTTTCCTTCCGAAAAGGAACCAGACCCTCCCCTAGATGTGTGCCGTTATTAGGTATACATTGTAGGACAAGCCCTAGACCTTCTGCAAGAACACCCTTCCAGACTGCGCGGGATGTCCCCATGTTTCGTTCTCTAATGAACTCGTCCGGGGATATTCAGCGTCAAAGAGGGGGTGGTTTTAGCTGGTAGGCGACCTGACAGGGGCGCACGATGGGGGCCCGGTTTTCCATGTGAACTCTATGCCGTTCTCGTGTGGTCCTGCCTTTCTGGTTGAATTCAACAGTACTATTGACACCTTCCCTAGACGGTTTCGAACCTTTCCACCTCATTCCAAAAAAAAGGTTAAAATTTAAGGTGATGAGAAATCTATTTTTACAATTTTACTGTACTCTATCAATCAATATTTCTGTTAGGTTAAAATTTAAGGCGAATTTTTTTTTTATATTCAACTTTACTTGACGTATAATTTAAATTAAAAATGTTTTCTTTTAAGTTTTTGCTAGACTTTCACCACCCTGATAATTTTTCACCCCTAAAGCAATTTTATTTGCAAACGTTCCCGTTAGCTAAATATTCGAGCCAGCAGAATTAAGAAATATATATATTTGTGAAGTACCACAGTGTTTTGATAGGTTTTTACAAATTTATTACCACCCTATTAATTTTTCACTTCTTTCCTTATGGGGAGTTAATATTAAGCTATTAAGCGGAAGCTCGAATATTAAGCTAGCTAATTCAAATAAAAATTTTGAAATACCACATGATTCTGCTCGATTTTTACTAATTTTTCGCCTCTCAACTAACCCGTGGTAGCTTAGGTTAAAATAAAAAAAGTAATTTTTAAATACCACTGTATACTACAAAGCTTTTGCAATTCATTTACCACCTTCACAATCGTTTACCCCTCTATAAAAAGCCAATAATTCTGCTACGTTGAATTTTGAACTGACAAAACAAAATTTTAAAAGGTATTTTTAATATTTTTCTTATATTGTACTTTTACTTCAACCTTTTACTATTTTTTGCTATCTTCATATTTTTCACCTAACACACTGGGCATAAATTCCGCACTTTATGTTCCAATGTTGGGGGCATAAAGTTGGACCGTACTTTTTCGTCCGGTATAAAAAAATTGCACGTTTCAAGAGTTAAAATAGACGTGATCGTGCGTATATGAATGTGCACTTTGTGCACTGGTGTTTACTATTAAAAATTACTCAAAAACTGTTGTACTAAGCATAAAACACACTCAGGGACAGTAAAGAGGCGCTATATTTGCAATTTATTGCCAAAGTTAAATAATAGTGAAGAAGGCGGTATCAATCTAAAATCCGATTAAGACTTCAGCCCCCACTCCTTGATTGGCGGTACACTTAGCTCAGGTCTATGGATGAACCCCATAAATACAAATCTTTTAATCTTTTAGCAATAGGTGCGCAAGGTGTACCGACCCTACTTTACAATTAGGTAATTAATGTAATAGACACAATAAAAATATTTTAATTTTAATATTTCTTACCTGGTGAGAAATATAACAATTCCATTGTACTCGTATTTACTAAAACTTAACTTGATTTTAGTTATTTTATATTCATAAAAGGGGCTCACGATTCGATTTCTCTTAGCCATGTACTCACTATTATAATCAGAGTAAATTTTTTAAAACAGTTAAAATTTATAATTTTTGTAATAAAGTATTTTCATATTTTCAATATTTAAACATTTAAAAAATAATTAGCACAGAATAACATTTCAGAATGCTTTTAATTAGGGTAGTTACGAAAACAATGACTTCTTCTTCTTCTTAACATGCCATACACCAAAGTGCGTAGGCGACTATCTCATTACTAGAATTCTGTTCTTGGCGGCGTGACACAGCTCGCCTGTATTGTGTATTCCTGTCCATTCTTTAATATTTCTTAACCAGGATAATTGTTTGCGGCCGGCTCCTCTCCTACCTTCGATCTTCCCTTGTAGGATTAACTGTGGTATTTCATATTTTGCTCCTCTCAATATGTGCCCAAGGTAACCAATCTTGCGTTTTTTAATTAATTTAAAGAGTTCTCTTTCCACGCCGGCTCTCTTAAGGACGACATCGTTTCGAACTCTATTCACCCAAGGTATGCGCATCATTCTTCTTAATGACCACATTTCAAATGCTTCAAGTTCGTTGATAGATGTTTTTTTCAAAGTCCACGTTTCCATGCCATAAAGCAAGATGGACCATATGTAGCACTTGACCATTCTGTAGCGTATTTCGAAATTTAGGTTTTGATTACATAGGAGCGGTCTGAATTTCACAAAAGCTTGTCTTGCCATTTGTATTCGGGTTTTTATCTCTTGTTGTGGATCCGATTGGTCATTGATTGTGGTGCCAAGGTATTTAAAAGTTTTCACGCCTTTTATGCGATTGTCACCTATGCATATTATCGGGTTTTCTGGAGGGTTTCTGCTAATGACCATATATTTCGTTTTCAAAATGTTGATTTTGAGGCCATATTTTTTACCTATGCTATTCACCCTATCAAGTAATAACTGCTGATCTTCCAATTTATCAGTTATAATCACTGTGTCGTCCGCATAGCATAGGTTGCTAATTGGTATGCCGTTCACCTTAATGCCTAATTCCGTGTCTTCTAATGCTTCCGCAAATATATTTTCAACATATAAATTAAAAAGCATCGGAGAGAGTATGCAGCCTTGGCGGACACCTTTCCGGATTTCAAATTCATCCGTATATTGGTCTTGATCAATCCTCACCTTTGCCATTTGGTTCCAGTATAGATTCTGAATAATTCTGATCTCCTTCTGGTCAATATTGGCCCTATGTAGTAGTTCCATCATGATATCATGTTTAACGTTGTCAAATGTCTTCTCGTAGTCGATGAAGGTGAGGTAGACATCTTTTCGTTGATCTAAACAGTTTTGTATTAAAGTGTTCAAACATAAAATTGCCTCTCTTGTTCCTAGTCCTCCCTTAAAACCGAATTGTGTTGACCCGCTAAGTTCTTCTAGTATCTTGTACATTCTTGAGTGTAATATCCTAAGGAAGAGTTTCAGCAAGTGACTCATTAAACTGATTAAGCGGTGTTCATTGCATTTTGTGGCATTAGCTGTTTTTGGGATCATCACAAAGGATGACTGCAGCCATTCTCGCGGAATGTAACCAGTATCATAAATTTTATTGAACAGCTTTACCAAGATTTCGATATTCTCCTCGTCTAGTAGTTTTATTGCTTCTATATTAATTTCATCTGGACCTGTTGCTTTATGCATATTTGTGGTTCTAACTGCATATTCTATTTCACTTCGCATTATTGATGGCCCTGATAAGTTTTCGGAAGGAAGTTTGCGCGTTGGTTGTGTTGGTCTTTCGTCATTAAAAAGTCTTTCTGCGTATTCTTTCCACGCCATTGCTATCTCCTCTTCTGACTCTATGTATTCGTTTCTGTCGTTGCGTATTCTTGTTCTGTGGTGGCTTTTGTGTATATTCGATATTTCTTTGATCTTCTTATGTAGTCCAAAACTATCTCCTTTTTCCTGCAATTGTTCTATTTCGTTGCACCTTTCCACCATCCAAC
The DNA here is from genome assembly GCF_040954645.1 of Diabrotica undecimpunctata. NCBI lineage: Eukaryota > Metazoa > Arthropoda > Insecta > Coleoptera > Chrysomelidae > Diabrotica > Diabrotica undecimpunctata. The sequence continues at coordinate 67,230,856 of NC_092805.1, forward strand.
GTTCTTTTGCTTTCTTAATTTTCTGGCGAATTTCTTTGTGTATCTGTTTGTATTTGTCTTGATTACGTTGTTGTTTATGTTGCCTTCACTTTTCCATTAGATCCATAATTTCGTCCGTCATCCATTCGTTATGCTTTCTCTTCCTGATATGTGTTTTAACTTCCCTGTTTACTGCCAGAATCGTTCCTTTAATATCATTGACCATCTCTTCGATATCATCATTTTGTTCTATTATTCGCATTCTTTCATTAATTTGATTTGCATAACTCTTCTTCAGATTTTCGTCTCTCATCAGTTCTCTTGTATTTATAGGCGTGCTGGTGTTTGTATTTGTTCTCTTAATTTTTGCTAGTTTTAACCTCACATCTGCTATTAGCGGATTATGATCGGATGCAATATCAGCACCTGGATATGCTGCGATTCTTTTGATAGCGTTACGAAATCTTCTGTTTATTAAAACGTAGTCAATTTGGTTTCTAATTATTCGGTTTGGACGGTCTCCTGGTGATTTCCAAGTATATAACTTACGAGGTGGGAGCTGAAACCATGTGTTCATGACGACAAAACCGTTCTCCTGGCAGAATTCACACAGCAGGTCGCCTCTTTCATTTCTAACTCCAAGGCCGTACTCTCCAATTATGTCTTCATATCTTCCTTTACCCACCTTGGCGTTAAAGTCACCCATTATTATGTTTATGTCCTCTTTCTTTGTTAGTCTTATTGCTTTTTCCAGATCTTTATAGAACTTAGTTATTTCTTCTTCTGACTTATCTGCTGTTGGTGCATATGCTTGTGTCACATTTATGTTTACTGGTTTGCCTGTCATTTTGATCAACATGACTCGTTCGGAAATTGGAACAAAATCTGTCACCGATTTACTGGTCTTCTTGTCAAGAGCAATAGCCACTCCATGTCGGTGATGTCTATCTGTTGGGTCACTACACGAGTAATACATAGTAATTTTATCTTTCGTAAACTGTCCAGATCCAGTTAATCGGACTTCACTGACTCCCATTATATTTATTTTCAGTCGATTCATTTCCTTTATAAGGTTGTGTAGTTTTCCTGGTTCGTAAAGACTATTAACATTCCATGTTGAAATTCGTTGGATATCATCTATTTGGCACCGGGAGATTCTTCGCACCCTCTGACCATCTAAGGCCTGCCCGGGACTGAGGGCCATTGTTTTGTTTTGTTCTGCCATAATGAGATGAGTTATCCTGGGAAAAAGGTAGTGTTGTGGTATCCCGTTACTTTCAACACCGCAGTACAACAGCCATTCAAACTGTCCTAGTCATGCCTGTGGAATTCCAATAACAAGCCGGTCCAAGATAATTTCTTTTGCGCCTTGTGTTGGTAGTGGTGATCGCTGCTGCCCTTCACCAGGGTTGAGGACTAGGAGGGATACATATGGAGGGTGTAGGATAAAGGTTATGGGACATGAGATTCCACGGTGTGGGATGGTGGAATATCATGAGCTATCGTGGGCAGGGTCGCTAATCCCTGAAGTAGGTCTCTTTCCACCGGGATCGTGAAAAGTACCCACCCGCTACCGCAAACGATGACTAGGCTGGTAAAAATATAGTAAAAATCTATCAGAGCACTTTTGTATTTCCAAAAAGATTTCGCATTTAGCTAGAGTGAATGTGTAGCTTGTTGAATCTTTTCCATTAATTGTGGCTTAAGCGTCAAACATGAGGGTGAATAAAATTCAGTAAAAACCTGGCAAGCAATTTATACTTTCAGTTACAAGAGGAGTACAGTAAAATTATAAAAATAGATTTTTTATCACCTTAAATAATAACCCAACAGAATTACTGACTTCTCATAAGGAGTAGTTGATGGGTGAATAATTACCAGTGTGGTAATAAATTCATAAAAATCTAGAAGATCACTGTGGTATATCATAAATATTTTTTTTTGGAATTGTTCTAGTTTTAACCGTAAGCCAGTAAAATCGCTCCCCTTAAGGTTGGTTTTGCGGTGAAAAATTATTAGGGTGGTAATAAATTAGTGAAAAATGGGTGAAAAAATATTACGAAGCTTAAATTGGATTCCGCTCATTTGTCCCCGGTAGCTTAAGGGTCCCTTAATAAAACTCTATGTATCGTGGCACGGCTAGCATTGTTTAGACTAGTTTTGGAATTTTCTTAAATAAAAATGTTATTATGGATTTAATCTATTATTTAAGTATTTAATTTTTATCTTCAAAGTAAAGCAAAGTATTAAGATCTTCATCATCATTTCCTACGATTTTTTCTACGTTAGTACGTTTCTTCCGTTCAAACATTTTTTCATTTATGACATGAAGATAATTATATAAAAATGTATTTGCAGAAGGAGTCTGTCGATCTGGATAAATCAGCCTATATTCTCTTCTTGTTTTTATTATTTTTTACATAAATTGAGAATATATCTACTTTTTCATCTGCAGTATAACCCATTTCGGTATGAGGACTGACAGTTTATATTAAATTAATAATTGTTTCGTTTTGAAATGTCAGTTGCATAGCCACCTATGGTTACCCTTTTGTAGTACCATATGCCATTAAAGAGCAAAACTAATGCTACACAATATTATATATTGGTAATCAGGAAATGCAGGGCTACTCAAAACTATAAAAAAAATACATGTCCCATTTGAAATATTGAAGATGCATTTTATTGGACACTCCCTGTATATAAAATTTGGTCTGTTGCTACATTGTTGGTCGGTACAGATAAAATAATACAACTTTTATTTGAAACTTTTTTTTGTATTCCCGAAATTAAGGAAAATAAGTGGGGGTCAAAATATGAGAAACCCGGTACATTGTCCACTCAAATGTGTAATAATAGGATATAAAGCCAAAAAAGAACAAGAAAAAGTATGTTAGTAGATTTGTTAATCTTTAAATTATTTATTAAATATGTAAAATATATTATTTAATATGATGGTTAAAAAATATCACTCCCAATTTTGTTAGATTAATTATTTTACATTTACGTTTTTAGGAAATTTCCTTTATACTACACCAAAAACGTTGATGTTGTTTCATATGAAAATGGATTAAAAGAAGTTCACAACGAAGAAGGAAAGGTAGTTGCGTCTGCTTTATATGATTATTATGCAAATGGTTGTAGTATAAGACTTCTAAATCCTCAGACGTATGATCAAAGAGTTCATTTATTGGTATCAACATTACAGGAGTACTTTGGCACTTTAGTAGGAGCGAATATTTATTTGACACCACCAAACAGTCAGGGTTTTGCTCCACATTATGATGATATTGAAGCTTTTGTTATACAGTTAGAAGGAAGAAAACATTGGAAATTGTATAAACCCAGGTAATTTATATTACACTATATTTGAAAAAGTCGTATCGTCGTTTGGTAAAAAAAAAAACAATCATTTGTTATTCACGCACACACATACGCATCCGCATATTAGTGGGGTTGTGAACTCTAAATAATTAGACTTTTATGTTAACACATTTTGCACGATTTCCATATGCTACAGAACTTTTGAAAATAATTCATCAATTGCACACATGCAAATATATTCAACTTTGAATGGCCTTTTTTGTGAGTTTTCATTACAGTGCCAAATATGTATTTAAATTACTTGATAAATAATGTTAAAAACTTTTTAATTGTTGCAGTTTCGCAACGATATATAAACATTTGTAATATGAACAGACTTTTTTGTGTTAGTTTTGATTCTCCCCGTAGTATATTTAAACGAGATTTGCGTGTACAAGGGCACAGCAGTTTTAAGGGCTAAACATTCCAAGACAAGCCATCTGCGAGATAAGGGCGAGTTCCATATGCCAGATAAGAATATGTGTTTTTGAAGTTAAGATCAGCGCGTCGAGACACTTCATTGCAGTCAAAATCAGAGTCGAGTTTTATCTCTCAAACCACACACATGTGTGTGCGTTTGGGTTAAGGGTACCTTAAGACACTTGCCAGCGGTCCTTTGACCGAGGAAGTCGGTTTGATGCAGAAAAGTTGAAATTAGAAATTTTGTGGTTCCTGGTGTACGTCGATGAAGACGTTGGTAATAGCGGTTGGTGCTGTGATTTATGGGGTAAGCTACAATACACCATAATTTTGTTGCTGCATATATCAAGTACGTTTACTTGGTATATAGATGTCATATTTGCTTCGAACTTTTATCTGTTGTGCCGCGATCGCGATTGAACTTGATTGAGAACATTTCATTACCTTTATGTAGATTTGTATATTTTTTATATTATAATAATTTCACTATTCTTTTTGTATATATATCACAGTGTTGTGTATTTTATTACCTAATATTAACTCATAATGTGTATTATGAGTATACTTTTGCATTGAGTTTAATAATTTGTTTTTATATGACATATATATTCATATTTTTTATTTGTTGTATATTATTTCTATCTATAACGTGGTATATATATACAATCGACAGTTTTGTTTTGTTTATGGTTCTCTTTTTGTGTGTAAGTTTGTACTACATATATTCTTCTTCTTTTAAGTTTATATTCTTCTTTATTTATAATTGTAGGTATATTGGGTTATGTATATTTATGATTGCTTTTACTTCGTGTTAAAATAGAGTTTTATACAGTCCACTGGTTTCATTTCATTTCTATTCTTTTAATATACATACCCAATCTGAAAAGGGGGAAACCAGCGTGTTCTAGATTGAACAAAATATCTTCTCTCCCCCTTCAGGATGACCCCAATTGTTATATTGAGGTCATCGTATGTGCAGAACGCAACATTAATATTGCTTATAAATTGTTTCAAATGGACTTTGAATATTATTCAATATCCTTAATGGGAATTATTAATATATATATATATATATATATATATATATATATATATATATATATATATATATATATATTGTTATGAAATTAAAGCTCCTAAACAGTTTTTTTTTTATGAATAGTATGAACATAAAACAAAATGACAATATTGAATATACCACATATATATTTAACTCAAACAATTGTATTATTGTTGTTAATTTAATAGTTGAAACTAGATTCAACAATAAGAAAGAAACTAAAAGCAAAAATAAGCAGAATTCACAGACATGTAACAAACCAATAAGGACTATATTGTATCACCAGATTTAATTAATGTTTTCAAAATAATTTTATTATTATTATAATTAAAACCAGTTGGTTTATTATAAACAAATTTAGCATAATAGAAATAAGATTCTTTTAATACGTGAGTTATTATAGCCACTGAGTTATAGTTGGTTGATAAACACTTTTCAATTAAAAAAAAATATATAAAAAAAAATTAAACCAAAAACAATTGTTGATCATGAAATTGATTATGATTTAAACTTAAGTTATTGTTCGTTATATATATATTATATTATTTATGTAAGAGATACTTACAGAATAAGCCAATATAGCCACAACATAAAGATACAAAAAGCAAATATCAAACCACTTCGGATCGAGTGGAAATAAAAACCATAAATTTGTATTTATTAATTAATTACAATTTTTATTATAATCCAAATTCTAATATATACAAGTCAATAGAATCTTCAACAGTCCTAAAACAGATAAAATATTTAAGTCATTTATTCACAAAGTAAGAAGTTTCAATTTGTTAGTAAACATACAGTTAACATGGATAGAGCTCGGAAAATAAAACGTGTTAGGAGGTGAAATAGGATATATCTCATAAATAAGAGTTCAGAATGATATAATCTTTAATGGACAGGTAATCTGAAGACAATTCTCAGTGATTCAATATCAAAAATGCTTTCAGATAGCTTTAAAATTAAATAAAAGCAAAATAAAAGCAACTAATTCATGTTAAAATTGGTGTATGTCAAATTTGTTAGTAAAAATTTTAATATTTAAATTATCATTTGTTGTAGAAATTATATGTCAAAAGAATGCTTAAATTCTCTAGTATTTGTTTCAATTCATTTCAAAAGTCAATATAATTCTCAAGATTTAACAATTTATGAAAATTTAAAATATTTTTATTTTAATCATAAATGTCAAAAATATACAAAAATCCTGTCAGATCTTAAAAAACATTGTCAAAATGCTTGGAGATCTGGTAAGCAATGAAAAATAAAAGATAGAAAATCAATAGTTACGAAGGGGAAGAAAATTTTTGATTTTTTTTCAGCAGTCACAATTTTTCAAAAGTATTTTAAAAAACCTTAAAAAAGTCCTGAATTATAACAAAGTATATTCAAATTACCTTGCCGATAAGAAACCATCGTTTCTGATTATATTTTAGCAAAGCCTGCAGATTAACAGTATATTTTCCGATAAGGGAATTGTTAGCAGTCATCATAAAGAGGTCCACAGCTACCAGAAAGGTGAGTTTTTCCACTCATTTGAATTCTCGCTGAATAAAGAGACCGTTTGGTGTTTATTTTTGACTGAAGATCATTTAAAATTCATTTTGGGTACTTATAAATATTTCTCAACCATTGGAGAGATAATTCTGATAGTTTTGCGGCCCTAATCCATTAGAAGACGTCACTGAAAGATGCAATCTTTGTTATTGAAGATTTCCATAAAATTTTTAGAGAAGGGATTATCTGAAAGACGAAAGTGAACTTTAATAAAGTTAAACGCAAGTTTTGAAATTTCTTTAGAAATAATCTTACCTTTTTTTTTTAACAGCCTATATCATTCTAAATCATCTTTGTGTTAAAAAACAAAATAATTTGAAGTCAAGTTCACAAAAATTTTATTATCGCTTTTGTAATATTAACCAAATATAATTCACCGTTTCTTTTGCTTACTAAAATCATTAAACAAAACAGTTAAACTAAAAAATTGAAGGATTATAAACCTTTGTTTTCGCTCTAAAAAGATAGTAAGTGAGGTTATAAATACTTTGACAAACAAACACGTATTAGATCTTAGATCAAGTATTTCTTGTTGCAACTTCACAAAACACTAATTTCATATACTTACTTCAATATTGTATTACGTCATAAATCTAAATCCATTCATATTATTAAACGGTTAAGTATTGGCTTATTTATTGGAAGAATCTTAAATAATTTTTTTTATATATTATACAAGATATCGTTGAGTAATATTTAATTGATCACTTGTGAATAATTGCACAGTACATTAAAAATAAAACTTCTTGTGTGTTGATTTTTGCTTTATATAATTTTATATAGCTTTATCAAGCAGTACAGGTCACAGAACTCGCTTGAGTTAAGAGTCTGCATGTTCTAAGACAAATAAGTAAAAAAAATTTAAATTCAAAATACAGATTTAGAGAATACAAGGTGAGTAGAATAAATGTTTGTCAAATTTTTTTTATTTTCAGGCGTTCAATAATTTTTATTAAAAGCATTTCTAAATTTAACAATATTACAAATTAATCAACTTAAAAAAAATTATTTTTATCTTCATAAAGCTAGCCGGTAAATAAGAGCAACTTGTAGTTTTCTTGCATCGAATTCACATATCATAACAATTTGGCGAGCCCAACGTGTGGCTGTGTATTTGGACGGTGACAGGTAGTGCATTATAACAAAGTATTAACCAGTGGTGTACCTTAAACATTTAATAACATAATATACAGGGTGTTAAGAGTATAATTTGTGTAGATAATAAGTTTATTGAGTGAATTGAAATTAAATAAAAATAAACATGGACAAAAGAAAGACTAGATCACATAAGAACGTAGAAGAAGAACAGGAAGTGACAGACAGAACCGAAGAACAAATTAAAGAGACTGAAGAAGTACAGGAGACAATGGAGGAGAAAAGACAGCCAGAAGAAGCACAAATGGAAAGGCAAATGGCAAGTGGAGACCAAGCTCAGCCCGTAAAGAAGGATGAATTGGACTTTCACAAGATGATGGCAATTTTGTTACAGGAAATAAAAAAAACTGAGCAAAATATAAACCAGAAAGCAGAAGAAAATAAACAACATATGACAAAAGAACTTGAAGATACAAAAAAAGAAATAAAACGGGAAATAACACAAAATTTTGATGACAAAATACAACAGATGGCACAACAGGTTGAGGATAAGTTGGGAAAGAAGATAGAAGAAGTAAAAGAAGAGTTAACCCTAGAAATGGCCAAGATGGAAGAGCAGTGCAAAGAACAAATGGAAGTGTTATCGGCACAGCTGGAAAAGAATAATGAAACTCAAAATAAAAAGATTGAATTAATGGAACAAAATTTGAAGCTAGAACAACAAAATAACCAAAAAAAGTTCGAAGATATTGACGAACAAATGGGAGTGTTGGCAGTACAGCTGGAGCATCATATTGAGCAGAAGGAAGAGATATTTCGACGAGACATTAATGAACAGTGGAAGAAAAAAGAAGATGAAATAGATGAAAATATGAATAAGACCAAAGAGATAATGGAGAAAGAAATTGGGAGAGTACAAGAGTCTCTTAAAGAAGTGACACAGAAGGAATTGGATGCAAGGCCGGTTGTACAAACGGTCGAAAGAGATTGTAAAATCTATTTTAGTGGAAGAATAAAACAGCAGCATCCAGTACCTTTCATGAAATTCCTTAGGCACAGATATGCATCTTACAGAAATTTCGAAGACTTTAAAGAATTCATCAGAAACCAGATGACGGATGAGGCGTTACTATGGTTTTCGAACAAAGAAAATGAGTTGATGGATCTGGAAGACTTTGCGACCAAATTCAGTGAATATTTCTGGGGTCAAGCACAACAGCGTTCAATCAAAAACGAGCTGTTAAGTGGCAAATACAACCCAAATCGTAGCATGTCATACCACCGGTACGCCATGCAAATTTACAGCACAGCTCAATACTTAGACTGTGGTTTTAACGAAGAATACATTGTGGGTTGTATCGTGCAACACTTTGATCGGACATTGGAAGATATCATGATGTTATACAACTTTAAAGAAATAGACAAACTGTGCCAATTTTTGATGATGCATGAGCAACGAAACCCCATGTATCAAAACAATGACCAAGCAAATAATAATAATAATAACAACTTCAATGGGAGCAATAACTACAGCAGAAACAATAATCAGAACGGCAATAATTTCAATAATCATCGTAATTTTAACAATAACTATAGACAAAATAATGGTAACAACAACTATAATAACTCGAACTTTAGGAATAATAATAATAACTACCGCAACCAAAATAATCAGAACTTTAATCGCCAAAACTATAATCGTAACAATCAAACTAACAACAATAACTATGGAAATAATGGACGGTATCAAAACGGTAATTACAATAATCAAAACAACGGAAATTTTAACAGAAATAATTACAATAATAACAACAGAAACTTTAACTCCAATGGCAATATGAATCATGCATTTTCAAACAGTGCCATTCAACAGAATCAGACAAACAATTCACAACAACAGTCAAATCAAAACTACACAAACAATCGAAACCATAACACTAGAAGTCTAGAAGATATAAATAGAAATAACCAAAAAAGACAAGTGAATTTTCTAAGTCACCATCAATCATACACCGACGTCAGTCAACAAGAGTCACCAATTGAAACACTCAACACATCATCACCATCACAACCCTTTGACACACAATACACAACAGATTCACAATCACCAAATTTTCAATAAAGCACCTGCTAAATGCGGCCGTATGTCACTATGAGCATCCAAGGGAGTTCATAACATTTGGGGAAGAAAAAAAAAATCAAAATTTGCAAGGGTTAATTTTAATTCAGGGTAAATTCTTTCAAAAACAAGTTAAAATTTTAATAGACACGGGTTCTGAAGTTTCACTAATTGACAATAAAGTTATTAATGAATTAAATTTTCAAAAATATTGTTATTCAATTCCAAAGGTTAATCTAGTGGGTGCAAACAACAAAAAACTATATGAAGCAAAGAAGGGAATAGTGGGAAAAGTATTATTTGATACAACCGAATATAGTATGCAATTCATAATAGTAGAAAACATGAGACATGATATTTTGATTGGGACAGACGAAATGGACAGAAATGGAAGGGTCATCGATTATGTAAACAAAACTTTACAAATTCAAGAAGTGATAAAATTTTTAAGAATATCAATAGAAAACAAACACACTGTATGGGATCAACATTTATTAAGGATAGAACAATACATAAATCAGTTACCAAACACTGTGACTAATGAGATACCACTATTTCTAATGAAAAGGATAAGACCAGAAAGACCTTGGATTATAGAAATAGAACCTGAATATGACCAAATTTGTCAAGATGTAAAACTAAGAATCATCAAGAATGGAGAGAAATATTTGAAAAGACAAAACAAAAGGAAGATGAGAACAAACCAAAAATTTCAAAAAGGAGAACTAGTATTAATTAGAGCACATAGGGTAAGCAATTATAGAGATAACATTTGTAACAAACTTTTACCACCATTGGAGGGACCTTATGAAGTTGAAACAGAAGATGGAGAAAATAGTTATTTATTGAAATATCCTGAGAGTGGGTATCTTAGAGGAGTTTTTAACATAAAAGACATTTACAAATATGAACAATAAGTGAAGAAATAAGAAGACATTATTAATTTTAAGTTATATTTATAAAATGAAACAATTTTTTTTTGTAAAGGACATGAATGGGATACAGAAGATGGAATAATAATAATAATAATGCTGCTATTTATGAAAAATGATGAAATATGAATTATTGCGGATATTATGATTATGAATATGATATATAATATAATATGAATTATGATGAATTATGAAAGATTATAATGATATAATTATGCAGTATAATAATAAAACTTGGAATGGAATTACAGAAGAAGGATTGGAGAGGAAAAATTTGAAACGAAGATGGCAGAACTCTAAGAAACCAAGGAAGAAAAACAACTATAAAATGGATTCAAAAGTAGAATATAAACTCAACCCTCAACGAAAACTTATTAAAAATAACCGAATGATAATAAAGTCACATTCAAACTAGCTTACACTCTAACCACAAAATGCAGCTCACACGTGCTTAAATAAAACTTAAACTCTATATTTTTTTTATATATTCAAAATAAAACATGCATTAATAAAACAAACTAAAGCAACTTAAGCTTACACATGCAAAATTAAAAGAACAAAACTAATTATTATTTTTTTTTCAAAGAGAGCATTCAAACTATCTGCAGCATAATTGTATACCATATATATGCAACTGAATCAAAAATTTAATTGTTTTTAACCATCACACATTCATAAAATCACTGAAACATACACTTGTGTCGACGTTCAGAGAAACAATCACACAACTTGCAAAAAACCAGTCAAAGAAAAATGAATATTTGATATTTGCCAAAAAAATTGTCAAATATGAAATATTAATTTTTGGAGAATTGTTATGAAATTAAAGCTCCTAAACAGTTTTTTTTTTATGAATAGTATGAACATAAAACAAAATGACAATATTGAATATACCACATATATATTTAACTCAAACAATTGTATTATTGTTGTTAATTTAATAGTTGAAACTAGATTCAACAATAAGAAAGAAACTAAAAGCAAAAATAAGCAGAATTCACAGACATGTAACAAACCAATAAGGACTATATTGTATCACCAGATTTAATTAATGTTTTCAAAATAATTTTATTATTATTATAATTAAAACCAGTTGGTTTATTATAAACAAATTTAGCATAATAGAAATAAGATTCTTTTAATACGTGAGTTATTATAGCCACTGAGTTATAGTTGGTTGATAAACACTTTTCAATTAAAAAAAATATATAAAAAAAAATTAAACCAAAAACAATTGTTGATCATGAAATTGATTATGATTTAAACTTAAGTTATTGTTCGTTATATATATATTATATTATTTATGTAAGAGATACTTACAGAATAAGCCAATATAGCCACAACATAAAGATACAAAAAGCAAATATCAAACCACTTCGGATCGAGTGGAAATAAAAACCATAAATTTGTATTTATTAATTAATTACAATTTTTATTATAATCCAAATTCTAATATATACAAGTCAATAGAATCTTCAACAGTCCTAAAACAGATAAAATATTTAAGTCATTTATTCACAAAGTAAGAAGTTTCAATTTGTTAGTAAACATACAGTTAACATGGATAGAGCTCGGAAAATAAAACGTGTTAGGAGGTGAAATAGGATATATCTCATAAATAAGAGTTCAGAATGATATAATCTTTAATGGACAGGTAATCTGAAGACAATTCTCAGTGATTCAATATCAAAAATGCTTTCAGATAGCTTTAAAATTAAATAAAAGCAAAATAAAAGCAACTAATTCATGTTAAAATTGGTGTATGTCAAATTTGTTAGTAAAAATTTTAATATTTAAATTATCATTTGTTGTAGAAATTATATGTCAAAAGAATGCTTAAATTCTCTAGTATTTGTTTCAATTCATTTCAAAAGTCAATATAATTCTCAAGATTTAACAATTTATGAAAATTTAAAATATTTTTATTTTAATCATAAATGTCAAAAATATACAAAAATCCTGTCAGCTCTTAAAAAACATTGTCAAAATGCTTGGAGATCTGGTAAGCAATGAAAAATAAAAGATAGAAAATCAATAGTTACGAAGGGGAAGAAAATTTTTGATTTTTTTTCAGCAGTCACAATTTTTCAAAAGTATTTTAAAAAACCTTAAAAAAGTCCTGAATTATAACAAAGTATATTCAAATTACCTTGCCGATAAGAAACCATCGTTTCTGATTATATTTTAGCAAAGCCTGCAGATTAACAGTATATTTTCCGATAAGGGAATTGTTAGCAGTCATCATAAAGAGGTCCACAGCTACCAGAAAGGTGAGTTTTTCCACTCATTTGAATTCTCGCTGAATAAAGAGACCGTTTGGTGTTTATTTTTGACTGAAGATCATTTAAAATTCATTTTGGGTACTTATAAATATTTCTCAACCATTGGAGAGATAATTCTGATAGTTTTGCGGCCCTAATCCATTAGAAGACGTCACTGAAAGATGCAATCTTTGTTATTGAAGATTTCCATAAAATTTTTAGAGAAGGGATTATCTGAAAGACGAAAGTGAACTTTAATAAAGTTAAACGCAAGTTTTGAAATTTCTTTAGAAATAATCTTACCTTTTTTTTTTTAACAGCCTATATCATTCTAAATCATCTTTGTGTTAAAAAACAAAATAATTTGAAGTCAAGTTCACAAAAATTTTATTATCGCTTTTGTAATATTAACCAAATATAATTCACCGTTTCTTTTGCTTACTAAAATCATTAAACAAAACAGTTAAACTAAAAAATTGAAGGATTATAAACCTTTCGTTTTCGCTCTAAAAAGATAGTAAGTGAGGTTATAAATACTTTGACAAACAAACACGTATTAGATCTTAGATCAAGTATTTCTTGTTGCAACTTCACAAAACACTAATTTCATATACTTACTTCAATATTGTATTACGTCATAAATCTAAATCCATTCATATTATTATTAAACGGTTAAGTATTGGCTTATTTATTGGAAGAATCTTAAATAATTTTTTTTATATATTATACAAGATATCGTTGTGTAATATTTAATTGATCACTTGTGAATAATTGCACAGTACATTAAAAATAAAACTTCTTGTGTGTTGATTTTTTGCTTTATATAATTTTATATAGCTTTATCAAGCAGTACAGGTCACAGAACTCGCTTGAGTTAAGAGTCTGCATGTTCTAAGACAAATAAGTAAAAAAAATTTAAATTCAAAATACAGATTTAGAGAATACAAGGTGAGTAGAATAAATGTTTGTCAAATTTTTTTTATTTTCAGGCGTTCAATAATTTTTATTAAAAGCATTTCTAAATTTAACAATATTACAAATTAATCAACTTAAAAAAAATTATTTTTATCTTCATAAAGCTAGCCGGTAAATAAGAGCAACTTGTAGTTTTCTTGCATCGAATTCACTTATCATAACAATATATATATATATATATATATATATATATATATATATATATATATATATATATATATATATATATATATATATATATATATATACAAAACTCAAATATTTGGGTGTGCAGCGGAAGATAGGACAAAGAAGTACTCTTTTTAGTAAACCAAGCTTTCGCAAATCTTTATTTGCATCATCAGGGTGCTACAATAAACAAAATTAGTACAAAATACAGAAAAGAATTATTTTGCATCTTACACTAATTGAGGTTAGTTGTCGTGATGTATTTTGTACTAATTTTGTTTATTGTAGCACCCTGATGATGCAAATAAAGATTTGCGAAAGCTTGGTTTACTAAAAAGAGTACTTCTTTGTCCTATCTTCCGCTGCACACTCAAATATTTGAGTTTTGTATTCTATTTGATCAGCGTTGATGACAAGCGTTTATTGCTTTTTCAGTATATATATATATATATATATATATATATATATATATATATATATATATATATATATATATATAAACTAGAGCTAAGATTAATATTATTACAAGAATTAACCTCCCCAATCTTCCGGGTTGAATCGCGTTGATTATCACTGCGTCGAGTTTTCGACATCCTCTTCGATGTCTTCTTCAGGATTTCCGAAGTCTCAGTTTCCCGAGTCCCCAGACACTACTACACTGATCACTTATCAAAGCATTACTGGTGCTGGGAATAGAGGACGGGTCATTTATACCGTCGATGGTGACGTGGCTTGGGTAGAAATTCACGTGGGGAGCATGGGGATTGGCGCAAACATTTCTGACAGTAGGATTTTGGTTGACGGGTGGAGCGGATGGTATTTTCTTTATGAGAGGTCTCCACGTTGAAGGTAACCGTATGCCGTCATCTCTTTTATTGAGACAATTTGGCCTTTTTTCAATTTCTACGGTTTCTCGGATAATTCTTGGTTTATAGAAGCGGATGGGGGATATGGTTCTGGAGTTTTCAAAATCAATTTTGTGATCTGTATGAGGATGGTGTTGACCTAGAGCTGAAATTGAGTCGGAATTGCGAACAGAAATGGAATGTTCATAAATCCTATTTTGGATTCTACGATTTGTTTGGCCTATATAGGATCGGGGGCAGTCTGCACAAGGAATTTTATAAACTCCGTGTTGTTCATTTGGAATGTTGTCTTTGATTGATCGGACAAGAGATGAAAGTTTTTGTTGGATGGTAAATATTGTCTTTATTACTCTTGATTTTAGTATTTTGTCGATTGTGTCAGTGACACCTTTGATGTAAGAAAAGCCTTTGTATGATGAGGGTCTGAGTCTTTGGGTTGAGATTGAGTCGGAGGTTGATGCCTGTGGGTGCTCCTATTGATTGATTTATTTATTTATTATATATGATATTGTGAAATTTATATTATTATATTTATTATAATAATATTTATTATTATATATTTAACTTTATAAATAAATCGTTAAAAAAATCCTAAAAATATACTGGCCCGATAAAATTACAAATGCAGAACAACAGATTAACAGTTACGATTAAAAGAAGAAAATAGACTGGACATACTCTAAGGAAAGATCAAAATAATATAACCAGAGAGGCACTCGAATACCAACCAGACGGAAAAAGAAGAGGAATCCCGGATAATAGCTGGAGAAGAACTGTAACTAGAGGTCATGAAAGAATTAGAAAAGTCTTTGATGACTCTAACCACCATTAATAGATACTTTTTAAAATAGTCGTGATTTTTTTCATAACATTTGAACTTTTCCGGAACTTGTATACTTAGATAATATGTTTTTAGGGATAGCGATGTTTTAGCACGTGAGTCCAGTCCTAATTTAAGACATGATGATATTGGAAAACCTTTTATGGAAGTCACCTTGAATGCTGGAGATATACTTTATTTTCCTAGAGGCACCATTCACGAGGGTAGGACTGATCCTGATTGCCATTCATTCCATATAACAGTGTCAGTATATCAGCATAATTCTTTCGCCGATTTATTAGAATACGCTTTACCTGAGGCACTAAAAAAAGCATCATTTGATAACGTACATTTTCGGTAAGTTGATAAATTTTTTATTTGTTTCAACTGGCTTTTATTGTATGTCGAATATTTGGATTAACCAGATTTTATTGTATTTTCCATTGTTGCTAATGTTGTACCTTCTAAGCGGCCTGAATAAATGGAGAGGTTTAGGCTTAATATAACCAGGCACTTTTGAACCGCGTTGTTACTTTGATGATTTTCTTACTCTTTGCGTATATTCTGTCATTTGTCCAATTACCATTTTTTTTTCTCCTGAAAGCCGTCTGGTATAAACGGATCATGCTTCAACCAATTGGCTTATCTTCCATTCCTTTATGATACCCTTTCCAGGATCCGGAATCCTGTACCAGCTTATACAGATCTAATTGATGGGTACCATATACCCATCCACATATTCACTTCGTTTTCTCCAAAAAGTGTTTGCCGCCTGCGATCCAATGTCTCGCAGTCATGCAAGATCTGGTTGACTATTTCCAGTTCTCTGCTACAGAGCGCATCTCAAATCTCCATAAAACCATTGCAGGTTCCCTTAACTGGCGAGTGTCCAGTAAGAAAGCTTTCTTGGAAAGGCACTTTGGGCATATATCTGGGTGCCATATAGTTAGAAATCATCATCCATTTGGTATCCGTAATTGCGTTTATATTACTATGCTCATATATTTATATATCAAGGAGAGAGGTCGATTAGGACCTCCATGGCTGCCGTTGTTGTGCTCCTCATAGCCAATGTGATTCCGAGAGCAAGCAAGTTTTTGCACCTTGCTTAGTTTGAGGATGGCACGTTTTTTGCTGCACCTTTGGCCACTATATCGCTGACGCGTATTTAATTGTTATACACATGTTATAAATCCAATATAACATGTCTGGTTTTAAACCCCACATTTTTCCATGAGTGCGCCCGGATACCATTAACGTAGTTACCGCTCTTTTGGTTATTCGTTCTATCTACTAATTTCAAGTAAGCCTTGAGTCTAATATTATCGCTCACCAGATTAAGATGTATACCATTTAGGCTTAGAGTACACAACCCCTCTAAATTCCTCCTTCTGGCAAATTTAATGATTTTGGACTTAGGGAGCTTATGGTAAACTCTACATTTGAAGTCCATTATGTAACGACAGTCAGAGCCTGTTGCATTCTATCTCTGACTTTGCTATTTAATTTGTCATGGGCTAAGAGGACCAGTACATTCGAATAGCCCAAGACATAATGCCTGTCGTCGCTGAGACTAGCTATCAGCACATACATGACCAGATTATGTATATCACACAACTCCTAAGCATTCAGTCTATCCATCTGCAGCTTCTTTCGTCTATTCCTTTTAAACGAATCGTTCTTGTGATTGATTCAAAGGACGTGTTATCGAATACTCCCTCTATATGAAATGCACCCAACATCACCTCTTGGTTACCCAAAATATACTCCACCCTCATACGAGATGGTGCAGTGCCGTTTCTTACCAATAAACCATCCCTAATATGCATATCTAGAAGTTTTTCTAGAGTCTTCAGTACGAATGACATCAAACTTATCGGCCTCAGGAACTTAGTTTTTTCCTGTCTCGTTTTGCCAGGTTTAAGTGTAAAAGACACCCTTAATAGTCCCCATGCTTTTGGTATGTACCCCAGTCTTAAGCAGGCCGCAAACTCGTACATAATTTTTTGTAAAGGTCATTTACCTTCTTTAGAAATGTTATAAATGCGCATTTTTTCGTTCTTACTAAGATGGTTTATGCGAATTTCTTGTTCCCTCAGTTTGATCGTTGTTGTGTCATCTACTGTACCAATCGCGCGATGAAGAGTAGATGTCTCCGCCTGCACCTGAAAATAAGTTCTTAAATTAGTAATCTGTTTTACTAATTGCGCGCTTATATCGACAAGTCCTCGTTCTCCTAAATATCGCGGCAACGTCGTTCTTTCTACTGCACTTCGAGGATCGTGTTTTTGTGCCTTTGTGAGGTGTGTTCGTACTTTTCACTGAAGAGTTTCTATATCCGTTTTATTTCACGTAATAATCACTGATGCTGTAGAGAGAGTAGCAACACTGAAATGGAACTGGGCAGGTCACGTGGCTCGAATGACAGATAATAGATGGACAAAGCGGATACTGGAATGGAGACCAAGAGATGATGCCTACCGAAGCAGAGGTCGTCCACCAACACGTTGGACTGACGATCTAAAACGTTGTCATAGGAATTGGATGCAAGAGGAACAAGATCGAAATAGGTGGAAAATTATGAGGGAGATCTATGTCCAGCAGTGGATAAGCGAAGATTGAATGATGAATAATCACAAATGAGTAGCTAAGCGCTGAAAATGCGTGGGTGTTTAATGCCTTAAACAAATTTGTACTATTAAGATGTGTTAAGATTAACTCTGAAGTTTATTCAATTTTCATTTGTTTATGGTCAACTTTCCGCGCTTGCTTTACTCCTAGATATTTATTCATGTTATTTTCGCCCATCGCCTCGATGTTCTGGCCATTTAGCATATCGAATCCTCCGTTCTGAACCTTTCCTTGACTATATTTAGTACACGATACTTGTCTAGTCCAAAGTGCATAAAGAAGCCATTAGTTTCAAATTATTCATATGCACAGATGATTAAGCTTTGCCCCTAGAGTATTGTTGTTTTTAATGCTAAAACCGGAGTCAGTGGAATTCAATAGCTGGGATAGTGGGTTCATCGCTAGACAGAACCACAGTGGACTCAGCGAGTCTCCTAGGAATAGGCCGCGGTTAATTGCGATAGTTTCCGTTTCGATATTGTTTTCACCAGATATTTGGAGGTGAATTTTAGTCTTCCAATATGTCATTATATGTCTTAAGAAGGTCACTATATTATCATCGATTTTATATATTCTTAATATATCTACCAGCCATTAGCAAGAGCAGCTGGTGTGAAAAGTTGATTTCCCTAAAACTCCTGGATTTGTTCTTGGCTTGGGTATGATTTATTGGCACTTTCGACAGTGGAATTAAGTTTTCGATAGAACGCCTTCTCGGCATGCTCAAAAAACGCATTGTCACATTTCCTGCTGTTACTAACTTTGTACCTCCTTAGTCGTCCTGAATAAACGGAGAGTTTTTGTTTTAATGTATCCAGGCACTGTTGGGCTGTGTTGTTTTCTGGATCATTTTGTGAGTGTCTTGCAATGCTCAGCATGATTTGTTTAGCTCTTTTAATGACTTTTCTACTTGTTATCCCTCGTATATATTCTGTCATTTGACCAATGTCCCTACGCAATAATTCAATCTTGTTTAGAGGCCGTTTTTCCAGGATGCAACTCTGTTATCTGTCTTTTCGACGGTACCCCGTCGTGTTCTGGTCTTAATTTCCATTACATTAGCTGTTGCTGTTGCTGCACAGTAAATAAGCATGTGCAAATATTCCAGCGTATGGTCTTCTGCGACGTACATAATTGTGTAGGACTTCAGTATTCATAATTTGTAACAGAGCACCTAGTTTTTTAGAAGAGTTTATTTTTGGTTGCGGTGGTCTGCTAAGTGGATTTGTTCCATTAAACTCTTGTACAGAACGTGCTATTTCGCTTACCCGGATATCGCGTAACTCGTTGTCCTGTTGTGTATTATCAGGTTGTGTTTCTTGTATGGCAAGCTCAGCAATTTGCTCATGTATTTCATTAGGGATTTGATCCACATTTACCTCTTGGTTGTTAATCTCCCGTTCGACTTCGCTTCTGATGGTATTGCGTCTAGTCTCTGGGATAAGATTGTTTCTTATAATAACCGGGTATTGATCTGTAACTCGTTGTTCAGTTACTTGAATTTCTGGGTACTCACTGCAAAATTCGGCATAGAGATTTTGTCGATACCCGATCGTTTCCTGACCGAGGTTTGTCACCTGGTAATAGAAGCGCAAAATATTTTCATTTATGGTCATAGTCCATTTCATGCGTTGCCTCTGTCGTCCCGATTGAGAAAGCGCCGGCTGATGTTCCAGCGCAGCACCTTCAGCGAGTGGAGCTCTTATTGTTGTTTAGCTCCCTTGTAGTTGTTTTTGTTGTTGGGATGTAGCTGATTGTATGACAGGGGCCCGCGTCCTTAACACCCTGCCACCGACGTCCTGCATGCTGTCACGTCTAGCGCCGGCTCCAGACGTGCCCTGGCGATCCCCAGGCAGCGACCCTAAACATAAATCAATAATCTCCATTTTCATGGGTGTGCAATTTATACTTAATGCCAGGTGTCAGTTTTTGTTCCACGGCATGTATCCCTGCTACCCTCTATTTATTGGTTCTAAGAATACCCAGAGAGTATCCCCCATTCGCAGGGGGTCGCGCCTGATAGAAGAACTGACATAAAACTTCCACGGGTTTTTTATTATTATTATCCAAATTTAGCTATACGGCTCACACTCCCTCTAAGGGGAAAATTCACTCATCACAGATACCTACGGTATCAAAAGGATTAAGCTCTGGTATGACTCTTTCCATGTTATCGAGTCCTAGGTGATTTGGTACGTCGTTGTATCTCCCAAAAATTTTCGCACGCATCTGGACGTCGAAAGTAGCACAGCTTTCTGCATGATCTTATATAGTGGTTCATTTAGACCCAGCTTTTTTATGTTTTCTAGGAGGTTCTTCGGAATGACTCCAGTGGTAGAAAGAATAATAGGTATCGTCTGAGTACTTTCCATTTTCCATTGTCTCTTTATTAGTATTTCCAGATCTCTGTACTTGGCGATCTTTTCGTTGTACTTAACACGCAGCTTATTGTTGTTAGGTATCGCCACATCGATTGGTGTTGTTTGTCTCGTTAGTTTATTAATTAGCACGAGATCTGGTCTATTATGTGCTACAGTTTGGTCTGTGAGCACAGTGCGATCCCAGTATAGCTTTTGTCATTTTCAAGCATTTTGCCAGGGACGTATTGATTAAGGAAGATGGTCTGTTTGGAGGAGTCCCAATTTGTCAGCTAGTTCTTGGTAGATAATCTTTCCTACTGAGTCATGGCGTTCTTTATAATCAGTACCGACAAATGCCTGGCAGCCACCGGTAAGATATGGATGGTTTCTTGAGCTTGGTATCCATATCGGCATTTGTCATTTTGGACTTGAGGATCTATAACAATATATTTCAGGTAATTTTTTGTTCGAATGACCTGATCCTGAATGGCAAGTAGGAAACCTTCAGTCTCGGGAAACATATTTCCTGATGTCAACCAATAGTGAAAAGTGTTCTTACTTTCCGCTGAAGACCCTCTATATCTGTTTTTGACCACTTTATAATACCAAATGAGTAGCTCAGCGCGGAACAGGCCTAGGTATTTAATGCCTTAAACAAATTTTTACTGTTAAGATATGACCAATTTAGTTGTCTTACTCTTCGTACGAACTTAGTTCGGTTTTCATTTGTTTATGGTCAATTTTTCGCTCTTGCTTTACTCCGAAATATGTATACATATCATTTTCACCCTCCATGTTTTGGCCATCTTGCATACCGAAACCTCCGGACCTAACCTTTCCTCTGACTATATTTAGTATACGGCACTTGTCTAGTCCAAAATGCATACTAATATCATTTAAGAAAGTTTCTACAGTTTTTAGCATCTGATCTAAGTGGTTTCGATTGGAAGCCATTAATTTCAAATTATCCATATACAACAGATGATTAAGCTTCGCCACAACAGTATTGTTATTTTGATGCTAAAACCTGAGTCAGTGGAGTTCAGTAGCTGAGATAGTGGGTTCATCGCTAAACAGAACCAAAGAGTTCCCCTGGAAAAGGCCCCGGTTAATTGGAATATCTTCAGTTTCGATGTTGTTTTCACCGGGTATTTGAAGGTGAATTTTAGTCTTCCACTCCGTCGTTACATGCTTTAAAAAGGTTACATATTATCAATCATCGACTTTATATATTTTCAATATATCTATAAGCCATTCATGCGGTACTGAATCAAAGGCCTACTTGTAGTCAATAAAGGCTGTGAAAAGGTTCCTTTTTTTGGTGTACGCCTGGTTGGAAATGACTGAGTCAATTATAAGTTGTTCTTTGCAGTCCATGGAACCCTTAGCGTATCCTTTCTGTTGAGGCTCTATGATATTGTTTAGAGAACAGCGTTGGTAGATACGCTGGGCTACACAAGCTGTGACCAATTTGTACAAAGTTGGAAGACAAGTAATTGAGCGGTACTTGGGTGGATCTTAGGTGTTATTTTGATCCTTCGGTATTAGATAAGTGGTTCCCTGAGTAAGAAATGATGGTATTTCCTGTAAATTAGAAATAACATGATTAATTAATACTGTTAAAAGCTCGTGTACACTCCAAAACTTCTTTACCCAGAAGTTTTGAACTCCGTCTGGTCCAGGAGATTTCCAGTTATGAAGCTCTTTAATAATGTTCGAGACTTCTTCAATGGTGAAAGGCTCATAAGGAATATTGGTGTAGTGTTGACAGTTGTTCGTTGTTTCTTCAATCCATCCAGCATTGTTGTTATGCGTAGCTGCCGTCGAAAGTTGGTTTCCCCAAGACGCATGAATTTCTTCTTGGCTTGGGTAGGATTTATTTTCAAATTCTACACTGGTATTCAGTTTCCTATAGAAAGCCTTCTCTGCATGTTCAAAAAGTATATTGTCGAATTTCCGATTTTTACTAACTTTGTGTCTCCTTAGGTGACCTGAATAAACGGATAGTTTTTGTTTTAATGTGTCCAGGCATTGTTGAGCTGTGTTGTTTTCTGGATCATGTTGTGAGTGTCTGGGAGTGTTCAGAATTATTTCTTCAGCTCTTTTAACTATTTTTCGAGTTCTTACTACTTAAATGTATTCCGGAATTTGTCCAATATCTCTACGCAATAATTCAATTTTCCTGAGCAGTCGTTTTTCCCAGGATGCAATTCTGTTTTCAGTCGTTCCGATATTTGTACCCCGTCGTGTTTTGATTTTAATGCCCATAACATTAGCAATTGTTGTTGCTAGTAGAAAGGGTCCCACTTCACTCCACTTTGACCTTTGACCCCAGCCGTCACAAGCCCCGTCCGCGCTCCGGTCACGCCCCGTAATGACGTCATAGTTTGATCGCTAGCCGTCACCGTCAGTAATTAGCCATTTTTAATATACATATTTTTGTATTTCAACTATTATCTATTAGTCGTCACTATCTATACTTAGCCAATTTTAATCCAAATTATTAAATTATTAATTATTATTAAAAATTCTATCTCGGGTAGGACTCGAACTCGCGACCATCCGCACCGAAGCTAAGCATGCACATCGCTAAGCCACGGAGGTTATTAATAACACGAGCCGATAATTGGTATAAAAAAATATAATAAATGTACATGAGATGCGAAGGAGTTGCACAGAGTGGTATGAACCGTACGCGCACCCGTTTAGCGCAGATAGTTTGATGTTAGGCATATTCTACATCATACGATTTATTTATAAACATTTAACATGGGTTATTAATATAAAAAGGTATAGACGTAAAGCCGTTTAACATAATACTGATATAAAAGGTTTACATTGTATAAATCTAACGTTTAATACTAAAAGTTTTCATAAGAGGGTGATGAACATTTCCACATAGGTCATCAAAAGGGGAGAGAGAGATATGCACAAACAAATTGATAAAAATGTAAAAAGCATGTTGATTATTAATTCGATATTACTTGTTAAAGTTGGCTGTGATAGGTCTCTATCTCCTGCACCAAAGCTAAGCATGCACACCTCTAAGATACATAGCCGTTTAACATAATCTGACAATAATATGTGTATATAAAAAACACCACGAAGTATTGCGCATATTGAATAATAAAAAAAAATAAATTGTAAAAAAAAGTCAAGTATATCACTAAAGGTAAATATTGTATAAGAACTTCAATATATAACAATAATGAAGTTGAGACGATAAATGATACCTATTAAGTTACCAATGTTAGTTTTCTAAATACATACGGCGTATTCTTCACCCATAGTCACGTCTTACTCAACTGTCTGCCAAACACTTAATGATTTGAAAAATTGATGCGGATCTATATAAAGTGTTGATCAAATACATCGATAAACTGATCTAAAGCTTTTTACTAAAAGGTAAACATCTGTTACGCGATCCAACGCATGTCTAACATATTCTGCCAACCGCGCTATATTAATATACTTAAAACGTAGTTTCAACGCTTAAACATCAGCTAACAGATATCTAACGCGATCTAACATATAGCAGACGTATAGCAGAATCAATCTAACTCATATCAGACGTATACCAGACGCAAGATGGGACAGAACAATCGCTAAAGAAAATCTGTCGGAAAAACGAAATTTGTCAGAGCAAGAAATGAAAGAATCATAAGAAATTATGTGCGTTAAACACAGAATAACGAAGGACATCACAACTACGCTGGTATGGACACATTCAAAGAATAGGCGACAACAGAATAACAAAAAGTATTATAATGGACACCACAGGAAAAACGAGGGAAATGCAGGTCAACAACTACTATACATAAATATATAAAACTCATCTGAGCAGTCATTACATCCACTACTGTACATAAATCTCCAATATGACCATTTTTCGATATGTTGCATATTATATTATTTAATCTTCAACAATTACCATTTTACAGTGATATTCAGATATAATGCATTTATGTCGAAGACTAACCAACGAATGGTTACCATTCATACATTATGTTCAAACAAACTAACGTGCCGAAAGACCATTACATTATATCTTCGTTGTTATTTATCTGATTTTGAAATTTGAAAGTGTCTGAAATTATACTGAAAGTGTAAATATTTGCATACTATAGTTTATCTACGACGAGCAAGTAATTTATTGTTTTAAAGTGGATAATGAACATTGGTCTCTGTAAGAATATATGTTGATCATAGACGGTTCTTCGATAGCCATCAGGCAACAATTTCCCCTGATCATGTTCATAAAACATACGAAATGCACTGTATATACCTAACCCTAGTTGACAGCGAACTTTGCAGGTCCCGTCTCACGATCAACTAATAGGTTTAAGTACAACTCCCTTCGTGAAGATACACAGGCGTGAATCGTGAAGGAAAAAGTCGACCATCCTTTTTATACTCCGTAAAGGACTATCAAATATTCAAGGTTAAGATATTTCAGGTATATTAACAAAGAAAAATTAAATTAAATAAATTTTTAGAGTATATATAGTTATAGAGTATACAGTCGGTCCGCCGGATCTTTGCACAAGTATGACATTATTCACGAATTATTTTTTATGTTACGTCTCTTTCCTACTCACAGAAACTAAAACTATTAACTTAAACCGCCTGTCCATACACAACACCATGCATTGAACAAAGACAGCCATAGAACAATGATCGCTGATTGATTCGTCTACTGACAATTGACATGACAATTGGAAATTTTGTTTTGACAGAGTGTAATATTTTTATAAATTATTTTCGTTTGATTTAAATAATCAATTCTTTTTCATACTTTAAATATACATATTTTTAACAAACAGTTGTTATAACGACTAACCCTTACCTTCGTGTTCAATTTATTAAGGTAAGAATTCATGTATTAGCTAATAACGAATAATAAATTTTTTTAACCTCTAAATTGACATTAATTATTTAAATATAGCTAAAACTACGTCAACGGACAATATGAAATATTTTTAAAGGTTTTTATTTTTAGAGTATGCCTGGCAAGCCTTTAACTTCTCAAGCTTAGCAACTTGTGTTGAATGTGTTGGAGTATTTCGAATTAGAAAAAGTAAATGGAGGGCCTTTGGAGCCATTTTCGTATGTTCAACAGGTAACATATTGAAATGTATGTTCGTTTATGAAAATCATTAAACAATTCTTTATTTAAGAGAGTAGCTGCTGCATTAAAAATATAACGACGAACAGTATGTACAATTATTAAAAGGAAAGAAAATAATCACATTCTTTCAAAGCCAGGCAAAAGTAGACCTCGTCCGAAAAACAAAACAACTGATCTGTCTGAGGGATCAAAAATGGCAGTGCGTAATACAGTATACGACATGTACCAACAAAGTAAGTAGTTAAAAATTTCTTCAATCTGAATTTGATATACCATAAGATAATGGTATCATGTACCATGATAACCAGAAGGTACTTTTTAATCAATACTTTATATAAATGTATGTTGTAAAAAAGATTGTTGAGAGTAGTTTAAGAAAATTTCTGCTGAATACATTAATGGATATTAAGTCAATTTTCTTGTGAGTTTTTTAATTTGAAATAATTTATAGTTTTATAAAATCAAAGTATTACTTCTTTTTCATTGAACTAGTTATAACAGTGTGGTTTATTCTGTACTTATCTGTTCTTTTTTTTTTTAGAGAAACATGTTACTCTGCAAAGTATAAGTAATGAATTAAGGGATAAAGAAGTTGCATTTATTGGCAAAACATCTGTTAGCATGAACTACTAAAAGGACACGGCCATGAAGTGTTGAGACTACCTCCTTATCACTGTGAATTCAACGCTATTGAATTAATTTGGGCAAACTGCAAGTCATATTACAATAAGAATCTTGGTAGAGATGGACATTCTGATAATGCTGTTATAAATATGTGGAAAGAGGCACTAAACCAATGTAACACAGAAATTTGGGAAAAATGTGTGAAACATACTCATGAAATTATTACAAAGTGGTATATCCGAGAAAAAAATATGGTTGACACTAACATTAAACCAATCATAATAGACACTGGTAATATGAGTGGCTCAGATTCTGACAGTGAAGAATTCTTAAATTTATGATTGGCTACATGGCTGTATAGTGTATGAGGCTTCAATAAATATTTAAATTATATTATTGTTATAATAAATTCTTTTTTACCCAGCTCAAGTTTTCTATTTTTTAATTTATTATGCATAGATTTCTTTATTTGAAGTTCGTTGTGTTAATTTTTGTATGACCATTTTTTAAAACAAAGTGATTACTTAAGTCTGAAAACCATATTTAACACTGAATAAACAAAATTATCAAGATGATGGAGCACTGGAGTAGATTTATATTCAGTTTTTTAGATCTTCTTGTAGTGTCTACCCGTTTCGGATATTGGCGACTATCATGACAATTTGTACTTTGCACACTGCTGGTCTGAAAATATTTGTTGTGTTGAACCACATACATAGATTCTTCAGCCAGGAAATCCTTCGCCTTCCTGAGCCTCGTTTTCCATCTACTTTTTCCTGTAAAATTAGTTGCAGCAATTCATATATTTCGTTGTTGCTAATGATGTGACCAAGGTATTCTATTTTGGCTGTTTTTATTGTGGTTATCAGCTGTTTTTCTTTTTCCATTCTTAATAAAACGTCCTGATTAGTAACGTGACCGGTATAAGATATCTTCAGGATTCGACGATAAAGCCTCAATGTTCCTGCAGGTAGTGTCTGTGAAAGTCCACGACTCAACTCCGTACAATAGTATACGAAAGATATAACATGGTAGTAACCTGATTTTTATGGGTGTGAATAAATCATGACATTTGAATAGCTTAGCCATTTTTGAAATGTAGATTTGGCTTTCTCTATCCTACATTTAATTTCTAAGGAATGGTCCCAATTTTTACTCTTTCTGTTCATTAACCTGAATGCTTTATGGTAATCAATGAAGCATGCATATGTATTGCAGTTCACATCTCTAAATCGTTGAAATAGCCTTTTTATGCTAAAGAGAGCCTCTCTCGTACCCACTGCATTCCGAAAACTAAACTTTGTACTACGGCTGAATTTTTCTTCGCACAGTCTATATATTCTTTGATGTATGATTTTTAGAAATATCTTTAAAAGATGGTTCATTAAGCTGATGGTCGGCAAATCACTGCAGGATACGGATTTTGTTTTCTTTGGTACAGCAATAAACGTCGGCGTGACTTCAGCCATGTTCTTGGTTCATTAAATATTTTTATTAGGAGTTGAGTACCGTTGGTGTTAAATAGTTTTATGATCAGCATGTGCATTGTCAGGTCCAGGAGCTTTGCCATCTTTTGGTTGTAATATTGCCTTTTCCACTTCATTTGATGTGATTTGTAAGTGGTCATTACATATGTGGGATGGAGGTTGTTGGGATCTACTATCATCAGAGTTCTTTGATAAACTTGGTCCATATGCAAATTTCTTGATTTTTATCTGTGATGATGTTTCTCTGTTGATCTCGCAGTTTGTTAGCTGTATTTAATTTCTAAAGACCAGCTGCTTGTTTATGCATTTTAAACGTATCGTGTTTTTCTTTCAATAAATATATTTCTTCACACTGTGATTTTAACCAATTTTCTTGGGCCTTTCGTATTTGTGTTCTTATTTGTCTGTGAATATTGTTGTACATTCTTGTGTTGTTCTTTGATTTTTTTCTTTTTTCTTATAGAGAAGAGAAAGAAGAAGAGAAGAGAAGTATAAAAACGTCAATTGTAATATTAGCCATTTTCTAATTTTTATAATAATTCTTATAGCCGACATACGTTTGACTCACATGTTTTGATTGATTTCCTATAACAAGAATGATGACGATGTGCAAAGATCCGGCGGATCGACAATATATAGTTTTAGAATATATACTTTGGATGTGAAAATTGAAAGTAAATATATTATGTTATATAAAAGAAAAACTCAGCCATCGAGTAAAGACATGACTACCACAATACGCTACGGTAACTCTAAGACAGAGATGCTGTACATGGAATGATAGAAAAAATGTATAAATTATCTGATATAGAAAAACGTAAGACAGAAAGAAAGCATGGACAATAATGATATAAAATGTATAAAATATTTAACATAGAAACACTGCTGTACATAAATGCCAGCCGTAGTCCGTTTGAAGAGGTTTACTCTCCGGACACTGGAACTCACTTAAGCATGGGTGTATGTTACCTGAAGTAAAATATAATTAAAATATTAAACATCATATAATATTATCAACATCATGTACAATCTTTGGTAACATTTTTCATTTTAAAGGGTTTTTACCCAAATATTTTGGTGGCTCAGGCATGGTAACCTGTATTTTAACCTGATGATGGAACAGTTGTTCCGAAAACGTTCGTGCTTGTAATCTTGCCCTTTTAAGGGTTTTTATAAAATAAAATATACCCACATACAAAGACTAACCTCTTTTAATGTATAAAATATCTGACATAGAAACACGTAAGACAGAAATGCTGTATAGAACATGTGTAAAATATCTGACATAGAAACACGTAAGGCAGAAAGCATGGATAATAATGCTAGAAAATGTATAATATATCTGACATCGAAACACGTAAGACAGAAATGCTCCACATAAAATGATAGAAAATGTGTACAATATCTGACATAGAAACACGTAGGGCAGAGAGAATGGATAATAATAATTGAAAATGCATAAAATATATAACATAGAAACGCGTAAGGCAGAAAACATGGATAATAATGATGGAAAATGGATAAAATATCTGACATAGAAACACGTAAGATAGAAAGCATCGACAATAATGATGAAAAATGTATAAAATATCTGACATAGGAACGCGTACGAAAGAAATGCTGTACATAAAATGACAGAAATTGCGTAAAAGATCTGACATAGAACCACGTAAGACAGAAAACAAGGATAATAATGATGGAAAATGTATAAAACATCTGACATAGAAACACGTACTACAGAAAAGCTGTACATAAAATGATAGAAAAATGTATAAAATATCTGACATAGAAACACGTAAGAGAGAAAGCATCGACAATAATGACGAAAAATGTATAAAATATCTGACATAGGACACGTACGAAAGAAATGCTGTACATAAAATGACAGAAATTGTGTAAAAGATCTGACAGAAACACGTAAGGCAGAAAACATGGATAATAATGATGGAAAATGTATGAAACATCTGACATAGAAACACGTAAGACAGAAAAGCTGTACATAAAATGATAGAAAAATGTATAAAATATCTGACATAGAAACACGTAAGAGAGAAAGCATCGACAATAATGATGAAAAATGTATAAAATATCTAACATAGAAACACGTAAGGCAGAAAGCATGGATAATAATGATAGAAAATGTATAAAATATCTAACATAGAAACACGCAAGATAGAAATGCTGTACATAAAATAATAGAAAATGTGTAAAATATCTGACATAGAAACACGGCAGAAAGCATAAACAATAATGATAAAAAATGTATAAAATACAAACATAGAAACACTGCTGTACATAAAATGATAGAAAATATCTGACATAGAAACACGTAAGGCAGAAAGCATGGACAATAATGATGGAAAATGTATAAAATATCTGACATAAGAACACATAAGACAGAAATGCTGTACATAAAATAATAGAAAATGTATCAAATATCTGATATAGAAACACGTACAAAAAAGCTGTACATAAAATAATAGAAAATGTGTAAAATATCTATCATAGAAACACGTAAGGCAGAAAGCATGGACACTAATGATGGATAATGTATAAAATATCTGACATAGAAACACGTAAGGCAGAAAGCATGGATAATAATGATGGAAAATGTATGAAACATCTGAGATAGAAACACGTAAGACAGAAAAGCTGTACATAAAATGATAGAAAAATGTATAAAATATCTGACATAGAAACACGTAAGAGAGAAAGCATCGACAATAATGATGAAAAATGTATAAAATATCTAACATAGAAACACGTAAGGCAGAAAGCATGGATAATAATGATAGAAAATGTATAAAATATCTAACATAGAAACACGCAAGATAGAAATGCTGTACATAAAATAATAGAAAATGTGTAAAATATCTGACATAGAAACACGGCAGAAAGCATAAGCAATAATGATAAAAAATGTATAAAATACTAACATAGAAACACTGCTGTACATAAAATGACAGAAAATATCTGACATAGAAACACTTAAGGCAGAAAGCATGGACAATAATGATGGAAAATGTATAAAATATCTGACATAAGAACACATAAGACAGAAATGCTGTACATAAAATAATAGAAAATGTATCAAATATCTGATATAGAAACACGTACAAAAAAGCTGTACATAAAATAATAGAAAATGTGTAAAATATCTATCATAGAAACACGTAAGGCAGAAAGCATGGACACTAATGATGGATAATGTATAAAATATCTGACATAGAAACACGTAAGACAGAAATGCTGTATAGAACATGTGTAAAATATCTGACATAGAAACACGTAAGGCAGAAAGCATGGATAATAATGCTAGAAAATGTATAATATATCTGACATCGAAACACGTAAGACAGAAATGCTCCACATAAAATGATAGAAAATGTGTAAAATATCCACATAGAAACACGTAAGGCAGAAAGCATGAACAATAATGATAAAAACTGTATAAAATATCTATCATAGAAACACGTAAGGCAGAAAGCATGGACACTAATGATGGATAATTTATAAAATATCTGACATAGAAACACGTAAGGCAGAAAGCATGGATAATAATGCTAGAAAATGTATAATATATCTGACATCGAAACACGTAAGACAGAAATGCTCCACATAAAATGATAGAAAATGTGTAAAATGTATGACATAGAAACACGTAGGGCAGAGAGAATGGATAATAATAGAAAATGCATAAAATATATAACATAGAAACACGTAAGGCAGAAAGCATGGATAATAATTCTAGAAAATGAATAAAATATCTAACATAGAAACAAGTAAGGCAGAAAGCATGGATAATAATGCTAGAAAATGTATAATATATCTGACATCGAAACACGTAAGACATAAATGCTCGACATAAAATGATAGAAGATTTGTAAAATATCTGACATTCAAACACGTAAGGCAGAAAGCATGGATAATAATGATGAAAAATATATAAAATATCTGACATAGGAACACGTACGAAAGAAATGCTGTACATAAAATGACAGAAATTGTGTAAAAGATCTGACATAGAAACACGTAAGGCAGAAAACATGGATAATAATGATGGAAAATGGATAAACTATCTGACATAGAAACACGTAAGGCAGAAAACATGGATAATAATGATGGAAAATGTATAAAACATCTGACATAGAAACACGTAAGACAGAAAAGCTGTACATAAAATGATAGAAAAATGTATAAAATATTTGACATAGAAACACGTAAGAGAGAAAGCATCGACAATAATGATGAAAAATGTATAAAATATCTGACATAGGAACACGTACGAAAGAAATGCTGTACATAAAATGACAGAAATTGTGTAAAAGATACCCACATATACTCTAAAACTATATATACTCTATAACTATATATACTCTAAAAATGTATTTAATTTAATTTTTCTTTGTTAATATACCTGAAATATCTTAACCTTGAATATTTAATGGTGCTTTACGAAGTATAAAAAGGATGGTCGACTTTTTCCTGCACGGATTAACTCCTGTGTACCTTCACGAAGGGAGTTGTACTTAAACCTATTAGTTGATCGTGAGACGGGACCTGCAAAATGCGCTGTCAACTAGGGTTATGTATATACAATGCATTCCGTATGTTTTATGAACATGATCAGGGGAAATTGTTGCCTGATAGCTATCGAAGAACCGTCTATGACCAACATATATTCTTACAGAGACCAATGTTCATTATCCACTTTAACAATAAATTACTTGCTCGTCGTAGATATACTATAGTATACAAATATTTACACTTTCCTTTCGCCTTTCATTTAACGTCTCGTTCGTCAAAATCAGATAAATAACAACCACTGGTTGTTGGTTAGTCTTCGTCATAATTGGATTATATCTGAATATATATATATATATATATATATATATATATATATATATATATATATATATATATATATATATATATATATATATATATATATATATATATATATATATATATATATATATATGAAACGATTGCCGGCAACATGGCGACCCCTGCTTCAGCGACCTCCCGCCCACACTACTCAGGCCACGTCAGTTCAGACCACGTCAGCGCATACCGTTCCCGCGCATACAAGTATAAAAGCAGCCACACAGGGTAAGACCGGTTGTCACTCGACACTGAGGAGTAGGCAGATTGAGACCTCATTGCCGAGAGACAGTTCTTGCAATATAGAACACGATACTGGTACGTCTCGAGTGAGGGGAGTAGGCAGATTGAGACCCCGAACTCGAACCGAACCGAATTACTCTTGATAATGGCCGCAAAGTGGGTGCCGAAACATCGAGTTTTAAATTCTCAACGCGGTTCTTCCCGAGAACTCAGTAATTTTCATTTATCTGAACGCGCAAACTTATCCGGATATATATATATATATATATATATATATATATATATATATATATATATATATATATATATATATATATATATATATATATATATATATAATGGCTATACATCCCAGTGTGGGGTTAAACCGCAAATGCTTTCTAGATCCTATTTCTTAAGTGGATCAGTCTTTGTTGTTTATCTTATCTTCTTGACAATATCTCTCCATTTTTTTCTGTCCCTAGTTCTTCCTCTCCATTCTCTGACTCCTGCCCTTTGGAGATCTTCTTCAGCTTCTTGCAGCCACTTTGATCTCGGTCTTCCCCTTCTCTTTTTTCCTCCTGGATTCCATTCTATCATTGCGTATGTCACTGCCTCATCGCCTGCTCGCCAAATGTGACCTAACCATCTAACTCTGCATTGCTTTATTTTAGTTACGATGTCTTCCTTAAGTTCTTCCTTAATTTCTGCATTTGTTCTGCTTCTATATTCATTTTGCTCTGTTCTGATTGGTCCTAGTATGGTTCTCATAATCTTTCTCTCTGCTATGTCTTCTTCATCTTTTTTAACCATCGTCATTGTTTCTCCTGCATATAATAATATTGGCCTAATTATGGTGTTATAAATGATCATCTTACTTTTTTTAGTCAGTGTTTTGCTTTTAAGTAATCTTTTGTTTGCAAAATAAGCTTTATTCGCTGCTAATATTTTTTCTTTTATTTCGGATTTACTTATTGTAACTCCTAGGTATTTGAAGTATTCTACTTCTTCAAACTCAGAACTTCCTATTTTGATTTTTTCTTTCATTGGTTTTTTCCCTAATCTTAATATTTTTGTCTTTTCTAGATTTAATCTTAGCCCCATTACCTCCCCTTTCTCTCTTATTTCTTCTAGCATTTCTTTTATTATTTTTCTGTGTTCTTAGCAGTAATAGCAATATCGTCTGCATATGCAATTATTTGACCGCCTCTTGTTCTGAGATTTCCTTTATTTATATTTCGTAGTACATATTCTAATGCTAGATTAAATAGCGTTGTTGATAAGGCATCTCCTTGTTTCATCCCTTTATTTATAATGAATTCCTCTGTCTCTCTTCTTTGTGTCTTTGTGTTTATTTTTGTAGTTCTCATTGTCATTTCTATTAATTTTCTGAGTTTATGTGGAATTTTTAATTTTTTTAGTGCTATCGTTAATCCGTTCCTTTTAATTGAATCAAATGCCCGTTTGAAGTCTATGAATAACATTTCCAATTCTAATTTATACTCGTTGGCTTTTTCCATTATTTGTTTTATTGTGTGTATTGCATTTATTGTAGATCTTCCTTCTGTAAATCCACATTGGTACTGTCGTACTGTCTTCTTTGTGATCTTTGATAACCTCTTTTTTATTATTGATGTCATTATTTTATATGTTGTATTTAGTAACGTTATTCCTCTATAATTTTCACAGATTTGTTGGTCTCCCTTTTTATGTACTGTTATGATCTGCCCTACCTCCCAGTCCCCTGGCATTTTCTCTTCTTTCCATATATTTTTCAATAGTGCCAGTATTTTTCCCATTTTTCAGATATTTATCTGAATATCACTGTAAAATGGTAATTGTTGAAGATAAAATATATTATGTAACAAATCGAAAAATAGTCATATTGGAGATTTATGTATAGTAGTGGCTGTAATGACTGCTTAGATGAGATTTATATATTTATATATAGTAGTTGTTGACCTGCATTTCTCTCGTCTTTCCTGTGGTGTCCATTATAATACTTTTTGTTATTCTGTTGTTGCCTATTCTTTGAATGTGTAGATACCAGCGTAATTGTGATGTCCTTCGTTATTCTGTGTTTAACGCACATAATTTCTTATGATTCTTTCATTTCTTGCTCTGACTAGTGATGTGCTTAGAGGTTATTTTTAAATAACCGTTATAACCGTGGAAGTTATTTTCGGATAATTGTTATTTTAAACAGTTATCAGTTATTTAAGGTGTTCAAGTCAAAATCTGACCAAGTTCTTCTTGGAAGTCACAATATTTATATAAGCCGCTTAGAGTTTGTCCTTGAATAAGGGTCATAATACAAAATTTGTTTATTTTTATACCTCAAGGTAAAAATTGTACTTTCAAGAGAATACCACATTACCATCTGTACACGAACTGCTCGACTCACCTTATCACAGCGAGGGTAAAACTTATACTTATAAATTAAATTATTAACTAATGTTATAATTTCAAATAATTTTCATCTCCCTCCAAATCAAAGATAATTTTTATCTGCAAATACCAAGCCGCAATTTACATCTAACCATCCTAACCATCTTTCTACTATCTATAAAAATTTAAGAGGAATTTTGGCGTGGAAATATCAGATTATATTGTCGAAATAAAATATGGTAATCAAATTTCTAACTTTCTATGAAAGGCTAATTACTAATCGATTCATCCATTGCCTGTTCAGACTGTTATTCTCCTTATTTCTATTGTTGTCATCATATAACAATATAATGAATTTGCATTTTTTGTTGACATTAATTTTGATTTCGAAATAAATTATTTGAAATTGTTTAGAATTCTACCTTTTGCATTGTATCTTTTGTAAATCAAGTCCTGAACCAAGTTTGGAAATAAAACTGTTACTATGTCAGATATTGAAGCAATTGATAACGAGAAAAATTTTTAATGTTTTTTTAATTATGTCGAAATAATAAAATTTCAATAATGTTAAAAAATGCAGAATAAGTTAAATTCTGCTGTCTTAAAATTAATATATACCTATTTTTAGTTTGATATTAACAGTATTCATGTTAGGTATATACATTACTCACAAAAAGATAAATAAGTGGTCACTAAATAATTACTATATGTAATATGTCGTAGGTATCTACATCTACGGATATTTGTTACTCTCGCTTCTAAAACGTAATTTCCGCATTTTAACTGTCTGAATAACCGTGTACCAGAATAACCGTCTACCAGAATAACAGTCAATATTTTAATGCTAACGTTAATCTTTCCAGTAACTTACTTAGTAGTTACTCCAGTAACGTACATTATCGTTAAAGTTAAAATATTGACTGTTATTCTGATAGACGGTTATTCTGGTACACAGTTATTTAGACAGTTAAAATGCGGAAATTAAGCATAAGAAGTGAGTTCCTAATACCGGCCTGAGCTCGGTATGTTACAATACTATTAACACAATGATCGCTTAGTCAAGTAACTGACTTGATAAAAAAAAATAACTGAATAACTGGTAACTTACTTATTGGATAACTATTAGTCACTGTTATTTGTCAGTAACCAGTTATTAATAACAGTTCCTGTTATATCGTCACTTCTCTAGCTCTGACAAATTTCGTTTTTCCGACAGATTTTCTTTAGCGATTGTTCTGTCCCATCTTGCGTCTGGTACACGTCTGATATGAGTTAGATTGATTTTGCTATACGTCTGCTATATGTTAGATCGCGTTAGATATCTGTTAGCTGATGTTTACGCGTTGAAACTACGTTTTAAGTATATTAATATAGCGTGGTTGGCAGTATATGTTAGACATGCGTTGGATCGCGTAACAGATGTTTACCTTTTAGTAAAAAGCTTTAGATCAGTTTATCGATGTATTTGATCAACACTTTATATAGATCCGCATCAATTTTTCAAATCATTAAGTGTTTAGCAGCCAGTTGGGTAAGACGTCACTATGGGTGAAGAATATGCCGTATGTATTTAGAAAGCTAACATTGGTAACTTAATAGGTACCATTTATCGTCTCAACTTCATTATTGTTGTATATCGACGTTCTTATACAATATTTATCTTTAGTGATATACTTGACTTTTTTTTACAATTTATTTTTTTTATTATTCAATATGCGCAATACTTCGTGGTGTTTTTTATATACACATATTATTGTCAGATTATGTTAAACAGCTATGTAGCTTAGAGGTGTGCATGCTTAGCTTTGTTGCAGGATATAGAGACCTATCACAGCCAACTTTAACAAGTAATATCGAATTAATAATCAACATGGTTTTTACATTGTTATCAATTTATTTGTGAATCTCTCTCTCTCCCCTTTTGATGACGTATGTGGAAATGTTCATCATCCTCTTTTGAAAACTTTTAGTATTAAACGCTTGATTTATACAATGTAAACCTTTTATATCAGTATTATGTTTAACGGCTTTACGTCTATACCTTTTTATATTAATAACCCATGTTAAATGTTTATAAATTGTATTATGTAGAATATGCCTAACATCAAACTAACTGCGCTAAACGGGTGCGCGTTCGGTTCATACCACTCTGTGCAACGCTTTCACATCTCATATACATTTATTATATTTTTTTATACTAATTATCGGCTCGTGTTATTAATAACCTCCGTGGCTTAGCGATGTGCATGCTTAGCTTCGGTGCGGCTGGTCGCGAGTTCGAGTCCTACACAAGATAGAATTTTTTATTTAATAATAATTTAATAATTTGGATTAAAATTGGCTAATTATAGATAGTGACGACTAGTAGATAATAGTTGAAATACAAAAATATGTACAGTCTGTCCCAAACCCTTTT
This sequence comes from Diabrotica undecimpunctata, assembly GCF_040954645.1. Taxonomy (NCBI): domain Eukaryota; kingdom Metazoa; phylum Arthropoda; class Insecta; order Coleoptera; family Chrysomelidae; genus Diabrotica; species Diabrotica undecimpunctata. Next base: position 67,268,608 of record NC_092805.1, read on the forward strand.
TTCAGTGCGTCACTAATTTTGACGTCATATGGGATTTTAAGAATGTCGAGAATTATTGCATGACATTTTAGTTAAATATAACAGTTGCAGGATCGTAATCTCTCTTTTTCTAATTGAAAATAATTTAATAATTTTAATATTAGTCTTTGTTCTTTCTCGATATATCTCGGCATATTTCAAATATTTTAATGACAATAAATATACAATTAAATTTTCGCTGTAAAATGTCTGATAATACTAACCTGGAATGACAATTATCATTTTATCAGTTGATATTGTGAAAGTACTGTCACGATCGAGACAATCTGCGTCAAATTATATTTATGCGCATCATTGATTGGATATATATTTAGCGTATTCTAAACTCCAACCAATTATATATCCGTAAGTAGAATTAGCTTTACGATAAATAATTTTCTAAGTTCTATGTATAATAATCACAGACTCACGTTTTTTTTCTGTCACTTCTAGCTTAATGTGTTAGAGAGAATTCGATCAACTATGACGCACTGAAAGAAGGATTTGGGACGAACTATAAATTAATTCATATTAAAAATGGCTAATTACTGGCGGTGACGGCTAGCGATCAAACTATGACGTCATCACGGGGCGTGACCGGAGTGCGGACGGTGCTTGTGACGTCTGGGGTCAAAGGTCAAAGTGGAGTGAAGTGGGACCTTTTCTACTGTTGCTGTGCAGTAAATCAGCATATGCAAATATTTTAATGTATGGGCTTCCACGATATAATTGGGTAGGACATCAGTGCCGGTATAAGCAATCCCCCCACTTACTGACCAACGGCTTAGGGCGGATGAGTGGTAGGGCATTCTTTTGTCCTGGGGTTGAGAAATCGGCTCCGAAGGCGGATGAATCAACAAATAATGGTCAACGGCATAAGAATGCAGAAGGCAAAGTGGCACCACTGCATTAACGGCTCATAGAGCACCCCCAGGAAAATCATCATAATTGACACTGTAATTGCAAACCGTTACTAATCAGGGAAAGCGGAGGCCAAGATTCGGCAGGAAAGGAGATGCATATTTATACCACGAGGCCTCTCAGGTCGTAAACATGCGAAAACCTCGTAAAGAAATCTAATTTTAGAATGTGCACATGGAATGTTAGAAGTCTGTTTGCGGCTGGGAAACTTGACAAGGCAATTTAAGAAATTAAAAAAATGAAAATAGATCTACTGGGAATCAGTGAAATGAGATGGCCAGAGTCAGGATCATGTAAAAAGGACGGAAGTGTATTATATTATTCCGGTAACGGCACAGAAGACCCGCATCACAAAAATGGTATAGTTATATTAGTAACATCAGAACTGAGTAAATATGTGACCAATTTCGTACCAGTCTCGGATAGAATAATATTACTCCAAATAAATACTCAACCATTTAAAACTAACATACTTCAAATCTATGCCCCGACTGCAGATAGAAAATATGATGATGAAGTCGAGAAGTTGTATGATCAGTTCCAAGACATCTTACATAAACTTAATAAACACGAAATTTTATATATTATAGGCGACTTCAATGCAAAAATTGGGGAAGATCAACGAGGTCAGACTGTATACTTATGGTCTAGGACAACCTAACGATCGAGGACAGAGATTGTATGAATTTTGTACAGAAAACGGTATGATCATTGCAAACACCTGGTATAAACTACCCAAGCGACGACTATACACTTGGAAAGTCCCATTTGATGATGGCAATAACCCTGAGTCCTCAAGAAATGAGCGTTTCCGAAATGCCGTCAAAAAGTCATTACATTTCCACTACGAATTCAGCGACAAAAACCAAAAACCAGTGTACTTAACTTTGACGATATAAATATAAAACATAACATTAAAAAAGAATTTAACAATAGAATAAAAAACATCTGAAAACAACTAGAAGATCCAAAAGAACTATGGAGTTAATTTAAAAACCAAGTTAATGAACGTCTCAGACGCTTCAGACGTCTCAGACAAGAATGTCTCCACAAACAATGAATATAGAAAAAACTTAATCAAGAAAATAAATGGATGACAGACGACATCTTAAAATTAATGGAACAACGTCGACTGATAAAATCTAATGAAAGAAAAATAAAAAAGGAGATCAAATTAGCCAAAGAAAAATGGATGAGAGAAAGATGCGACGAAATGGAGGATGTAATATTTAAAAAACGAGTTGCCTCTGTACTAGTTGACAATACTAATAAAATTATTGTAAATGAGCACGAAATAAGAAAAGAATGGCAGCTGTATATATCAGAGTTGTTTGAAGATGACAGGAATAATATTGCTGAATTCTACCAAAACTGTACTGACGGCCCAGAAATTATGAAATGCGAGGTAGAACATGCTATAAATAATGCAAAGCTTGTGGTCCAGATGATACACCAACTAAGTTGCTGAAACTAATAGAGGATGATAGCATAAAAATAGTAGTAAGACTTTTTAATTCAATATATAACACCGGAGTGATTCCCACAGATTGGCTCAAATCCATCTTTGTCGCAATACCTAAAAAACACAATGCGAGAAAATGTTCAAAATATCGATTAATTAGCCTAATGAGCCACACACTTAAAATTTTCCTAAGAATACTTCACAACAGAATTAGACGCAAATGCGAAGAAGTTCTCGAAGATACCCAATTTGGTTTTAGAAATGCTATGGGAACCAGGGAGGCACTTTTTGCGCTTAACATCCTATTACAAAAACGCCGTGACCAAAGAAAAGATGTATTTGCATGTTTCGTGGACTTCGAAAAGGCATTCGATAAAGAACAGCATGTAAAATTAATGCAAATACTGAAAAATATCGGAATAGATGACAAGGATATTCGTGTCATTAAAAATTTATACTGGAATCAAACTGCTATCGTAAAAATTTGAGATAACTACACCGATGAAATCTCCATACAATGAGGAGTCAGACAAGGTTGCATTTTGTCGCCAACATTGTTCAATGTTTACTCGGACCAGTTATTTAAAAAGGCACCTGAGAGAAAACCATATGGAATAAAAATCAACGGGGAACTACTTAATGTGATTAGATATGCAGACGATACAGTAATTCTGTCAGATAATATTGAAGGTCTCCAAATTCTGCTTGATCGTATTCACGAGGTAGGAGAGGAAATGGGTATTAAAATAACTCAAACAAAACCAAATTTTTGGTGTTTAGTCGTGACCCACATCCCGATGCAAAGCTTTAATTAAACGGAGTCCAAGTTGAGAAAGTTCACAAAATGACTTATTTTGGAACTGTAATAACGGACCAACTAGATCCAGACATAGAAATAAAACTTAGAATAGCAATGACTAAAACTACTTTTATGAAAATGAAGTCATTTCTTTGCAATAATCATCTCAGTTTAGAACTAAGACAAAGAATGGTTAAGTGCTATGTTTCTTCCGTACTTTTGTGTAGTGCAAAAGTGTGGACGCTAAAAGTATCGATCATGAACAAAATTGAAGCATTGGAAATGTGGGTTCATAGACGAATGCTAAAGATACCTTGGACAGCAAGGAAAACTAATGAAGAAGTACTCTAAGGAGCGCCAACAAAAATAGAGAACTGCTAAAGACTGTTAAACATCGAAAAATGTTTTATCTGGGACATATAGTAAGGGGAAATAATACATCGATATAAAATATTACAACTGATCCTTAAAGGCAAAATAAAGGGCCGTAGAGGTATAGGAAGAAAACAAGTTTCTTGGTTAAAAAACATTCGTAAATGGACACATATCAAATGCAGGACAATGATTCCATATTGCAAAAGATCGAGAAGCCTTCGCAATGGTGATCGCCAACGTCGGATAATTCTGATATGGCACGCGAAGAAGAAGAAGAAGGACACCAATGTTGACAATTTGTAACAGCGCACCTAGTTTCTTACAAGAGTTTATTTTTGGTAGCGGTGGTCTGCTAAGAGAGTTTGTCCCATTAAACTCTTGTACGGCGCGTGCCATTTCACTTACCAGGCTATCGTGCAACTCATTGTTGTCCTGCTGCGTATTAACAGGTTGAGTTTCTTGTATGAGAGGCTCAGGAGCCTTATTATTATCCCAGATTTAGCCATACGGCTATTATTATCATCCAGATTTAGCCATACACCTCACACTCCCTCTAAGGGGAAAATTCACTCATCACAGATACCTACGGTATCAAAAGGATTAAGCTCTGGTGGGACTCTTTCCGCGTTATCGAGCCCTAGGTGACTTGGTATGGTGGAATATCTCCCAAAAATTTTCGTACACATCTGGACGTCGCGAGGAGTACAGCTTTCTGCATGGCCTTATAAGGATGTTCATTTAGACCCAGCTTTTTTATGTTCGCTAGGAGATTTTTGGGAATAACACCAGTAGTAGATAGAATAATAGGTACTGTCTGGGTACTTTCCATTCTCCATTGTCTCCTGATTTGTGTTTCTAGATTTCTATACTTGGCGATCTATTCGTTGTATTTAACTCGTAAATTATTGGTGTTGGGAATCGCCACATCAATAAGTGTTGTTTGCCTAGCAATTTTATTAACTAGTATGAGATCCGGTCTATTATGCGCCACTGATTGGTCTGTAAGCACAGTGCGGTTCCAGTATAGCTTGTAGTTGTCATTTTCAAGCATTCTGTCAGGGACGTATTCATAATAAGGAAGATGGTTGGTTTGGAGAAGTCCCAGTTTGTCAGCTAGTTCTTGGTGGATAATCTTTCCTACTGACTCATGGCGTTCTTTATAATCAGTACTGACAAATGCCTTGCAGCCACCGGTAAGATATTGGATGGTTTCTTGGGCTTGGCATTCATATCGGCATTTGTCATTTTGGACTTGAGGATCTTTAACAATATATTTCGGGTAATTTTTAGTTGGAATAACCTGATCCTAAACGGCAAGTAGGAAACCCTCAGTCTCGGGAAACAACTTTCCTGATGTCAACCAATAGTTCGACGCTGTATTGTCGACGTATTCTTGGCTGATCTCATTGAGATGTCGCCCATGCAGAAGTTTACTCATCCAGGTGCGCATTTTTTCTTGCTGAGTCAAGTGGCGTTGTATCATCTACTGCGCAAATTGCTCGATGTAAAGTAGATGTCTCAGCCTGTACCTGAAAATAAGTTCTTAAACTAGTAACCCGTTTTAACCAGTTGCTCACCCATGTCCATAAGTCTTCTTCCCCCTTGATACCGCGGTAATGTAGTACTCTCTACTGCACTACGTGGATGATGTTTTTGCGACTTTGTGAGAAGTGTTCTTACTTTCCGCTTATTATTATTCTCCATATTTAGCCATACGGCTTACACTCCCTCTAAGGGGAAAACTCCCTCTAGGAGGTTCTTTGGAATGACTCCAGTATTAGAGAGAATAATAAGTATTGTCTGGGTACTTTCCATTCGCTACTGTCTTCATATTTGAATTTCCAGATCCCTGTATTTGGCGAGTTTTTCGTTCTTTTTAAGACTAAGATTATTGTTGTTGGATATCGCCACATCAATTAATGTGGTTTGTGTCTTTAGTTTATTAACTAGTATGAGATCTGGTCTATTATGTGCCACTGTTTGGTCTGTGAGCCCAGTGCGGTCCCAGTATAGCTTGTAGTTGTCATTCTCAAGTATACTCTCAGGAACGTATTGATAATATGGAAGATGGTTTGTTTGATGAAGTCCCAGTTTGATAGCTATCTCTTGATGAAGGATCTTTCCTACTGAGTCATGCCGTTCCTTATATTCAGTTACAGCAAATGCCTGATAGCCCCCGGTAAGATGTTGGATGGTTTCCTGAGCTTGACATCCATATCGGCATTTGTCATTTTGGACCTGAGAGTCTTTGACAATATATTTCAGGTAATTTTTGGTTGGTATAACCTGATCCTGAATGGCCAGTAGTGAACCTTCTGTTTCAGAGAACATCTTTCCTGATGTCAGCCAATAGTTCGACGCTATATTGTCGACATGGTCTTGACTGACCTCATTGGGATGTCGCTCGTGCAGAGGTTTACCCATCCAGCTGCGCATTTTTTCGTCCTTAGTAAGATGGTTTATGCGCATTTCTGGTTCCCTCAGTTTGATCGGTGTTGTATCATCTACTGCACAAATCGCGCGATGTAGAGTAGATGTCTCAGCCTGTTCTTAAATTAGTAATTTGTTTTTCTAGTTGCTCACTTATATCCGTAAGTCCTTGTCGTAAAGAGTTTCTATATCCGTTTTAGTCCACTTAATAATCCCAAATGAGTAGCTAAGCGCGGAAAATGCGTAGGTGTTTAATGCCTTAAACAAATTTTTACTATTAAGATGTGAACGGAGTAGCTGTTTTACTCTTCGTATGAACTCTGATGTTAATTCGATTTTCATTTGTTTATGGTCAATTTTCCGCGCTTGCGTTACTCCTAGATATTTATACATGTCATTTTCGCCCATAGCCTCGATGTTTTGGCTATTTTGCATATCGAATCCTCCGGGCTGAACCTTTCCCTTGATTATATTTAGTACACGACATTCGTCTAACCCAAAGTGCATACTGATATCATTTGAAAAAGTTTCTACAGTTTTTAGCATTTGATGTAAAACCTGAGTCAGTGGAGTTCAATAGCTGGGATACTGAGTTCATCCCTAGACAGAACCACAATGGACTCAGTGAGTCTCCTTGGAATAGGCCGCAGTTAATTGCTATATTTTCAGTTTCGATATTGCTTTCACCAGGTATTTGGAGGTGAATTTTAGTCTTCCAATCTGTCATTATATGTCTTAAAAAGGTTACTATATTATCATCGACTTTATATTATATATTCTTAATATATCTACCAGCCATCCTTGCGGCACTGAGGCTTTCTTATAGTCAATAAAGGCGGTGAAGAGGTTCCTTTTTTTGGTGTATGCCTGGTTAGAAATGACTGAGTCGATAATAAGTTGTTCTTTGCAACCTATGGAATCCTTAGCGCATCCTTTGGTAGTTGGCTGGATCTTGGGTATTATTTAGGTCCTTCGATATTACATAAGTTGTTCCCTGAGTTAGGAATGATAATATTTCCTGCAGATTAGAAATAACACGATTAATTAGTGTTGACAAGCACTCATGAGCACCCCAGAACTTCTTACGCAAGAAGTTTTGAACTCAGTCTGGTCCAGGAGATTTCCAGTTATGAAGCTTTTTGATGATATTAGAGACTTCTGCTATGGTGAAGGGTTCGTAGACAGTTGTACGGTAGTATTGACAGCTGTGCGTCGTATCTTCTATCCATCCAGCATTGGTGTTAAGAGCAGCTGATGTGGAAAGGTGATTTCCCCAAAACTCCTGAATTTCTTCTTGGCTTGGGTATAATTTATTGGCACTTTGGACAATGGAATTGAGTTTCCGATAGAACGCCTTCTGGGCATGCTCAAAAAGCGCATTGTCACATTTCCGGCTGTTATTAACTTTGTACCTCCTTAGTCGTCCTGAATAAACGGAGAGTTTTTGATTTCATTATATCCAGGCACTGTTGGGCTGTGTTGTTTTCTGGATCATATTGCGAGTGTCTTGCAGTGCTTAGCATTATTTGATCAGCTTTTTTAATGACTTTTCTACTTGTTGTTCCTCGTATATATTTTGTCATTTGACCAATGTCCCTACGCAATAATTCAATCTTGTTTAGAAGCCGTTTCTCCCAGGGTGCAACTCTGTTATCTGTCCTTCCAGGTTCTTCGGAATGACTCCAGTAGTAGAGATAATAATAGGTATTGTCTCGGTACTTTCCATTCTCCACTGTATTCGTATTTGAATTTCCAGATCCCTGTACTTGGCGATCTTTTCGTTTTGTTTAACACGAAGATTATTGTTGTTGGGTACCGCCACATCAATTAGTGTTGTTTGTCTCTTTAGTTTATTAACTAGTATGAGATCTGGTCTATTATGTGCCACTGTTTGGTCTGTGAGCACAGTGCGGTCCCAGTATAGCTTGTAGTTATCATTCTCAAGTATACTTTCAGGAACGTATTGATAATATGGGAGATGGTTTGATTGGAGAAGTCCCAGTTTGATGGCTAACTCTTGATGAAGGATCTTTCCTACTGAGTCGTGCCGCTTCGTATATTCAGTTGCATCAAATGCCTGGCAGCACCCGGTAAGATGTTGGATGGTTTCTTGAGCTTGATATCCATCTCGGCATTTGTCATTTTGGACTTGAGGGTCTTTGACGATATATTTCAGGTAACTTTTGGTTGGTATAACCTGATCCTGAATGGCGAGTAATGAAACTTCTGTTTCAGGGAACAACTTTCCTGATGTCAGCCAATAGTTCGACGCTATATTGTCGACATGGTCTTGACTGAGCTTATTAGGATGTCACCCGTGAAGAGGTTTACTCATCCAGGTGCGCATTTTTCGTCCTTAGTAAGATGGTTTATGCGCATTTCTGGTTCCCTCAGTTTGATCGGTGTTGTATCATCTACTGCACAAATCGCGCGATGTAGAGTAGATGTCTCAGTCTGCATCTGAGAATAAGTTCTTAAATTAATAATGTGTTTTTCTAGTTGCTCACTTATATCCATAAGTCCTCGACCTCCTAAATACCGCGGTAATGTCGTTCTTTCTACTGCACTTCGAGGATAGTGCTTTTGTGCTTTTGTGAGGTGTGTTCGTACTTTTCGCTGAAGATTTTCTATATTCGTTTTTGTCCACTTAATAATACCAAATGTGTAGCTAAGGGCGGAACATGCATAGGTGTTTAGTGCCTGTAACAAATTTTTACTATTAAGGTGTGAACGAAGCAGCTGTTTTACCCTTCGTATAAACTCAGTAGTTATCTCAGTTTTCATTTGCTTATGGTCAATCTTCCGCGCTTGCTTTATTCCGAGGTATTTATACATATCATTTTCACCCATGGGCTCGATGTTCTGGCCGTTTTGCATATCGAATCGACCGGGCTGAACCTTTCCTTTGATTATATTCAAGACACGGCACTTGTCAAGGCCAAAGTGCATACTAATGTCATTAGAGAAATTTTCCACTCTTTTCAGCATTTGATCCATGTCCATCCATCCTTCGAATGGAAGCCAATAGGTTTAAATCATCTATATACAATAGATGATTTAGCTTTGCCACAACGGTAGTGTTATTTTTTTATGCTAAAACCTGTATCAGTTGTGTTCAGTAGCTGGGATAGGGGGTTCCTTGCTAGACAACACCACAGTGGGCTAACGAGTCTCCTTGAAATAGGCCCCGGTTGATTGCAATATTTTCAGTTTCGATATTGTTTTCACCAGGTATTTGGAGGTGAATTTTTGTCTTCCAATCTGACATTATATGTTTTAAAAAGGTCACTATGTTATCATCAACTTTATATATTTTTAATATATCTATAAGCCATTCATGCGGCACTGAATCAAACGCTTTCTTGTAGTCGATGAAAGCAGTAAAGAGATTCCTTTTTTGCTATATGCTTGGTTAGAAATGACAGAGTCGATGATAAGTTGTTCTTTGCAACCCATGGAACCTTTAGCGCACCCTTTCTGTTGAGGTTCTATGATATTGTTTAGAGCAAAGTGTTTGGTAGATACGCCGAGCAACACAGGATGTGACCAATTTATACAGAGTTGGAATACAAGTAATTGGGCGATACTTGGTTGGATCATGGGTGTTATTTTGATCTTTTGGTATTAAATAAGTTGTTCCCTGGGTTAGGAAGGATGGTATTTCCTGCGGAATAGAAATACTGACATTAATTAATGCTGATAAGCACTCATGAATACTCCAGAACTTCTTAAGCCAGAAGTTCTGAATGCCGTCTGGTCCAGGAGATTTCCATTTATGAAGCTCTTTGATAATATTTGAAACTTCTTCAGTAGTAAAGGGTTCGTAGGGAGCAGTAACGTAGTGTTGGCAGTTGTGTTTCCAGCATTGGTGTTAAGAGTAGCTGGTGTGGAAAGTTGATTTCCCCAAAACTCATGGATTTCTTCTTGGCTTGGGTACGATTTATTGGCACTTTCTGCAGTAGAATTGAGTTTCCGATAGAACGCTTTTGTTTTAATGTATACAGGCACTGTTGTGTTGTGTTGTTTTCTGGATTATATTGTGAGTGTCTTGCGGTGGTTATCATTATTTCTTCAGCCCTTCTGATTACTTCTCTACTTGTTGTTCCTCGAACATATTCCTTGATTTGACCAATGCCCCTACGTAATGCTTCAATTTTAATTAGCAGCCGTTTTTCCCAAGGTGCAACTCTGTTATCTGTCCTTTCGATATTAGTAGTCCGTCGTGTTCTGATCTTAATGCCCATAACATTAGCAATTGCTGTTGCTGCACAGTAAATCAGCATATGCATAATATATTCCAATGAATGAGCTTCCACAATATAATTGGGTAGGACTTCAGTATTCTTAAATTGTAACACCGCACCTAGTTTCTTACAAGAGTTTGTTTTTGGTAGCGGTGGTCTGCTAAGTGGGTTTGTACCATTAAACTCTTGTACGGCACGTGCCATTTCTCTTACTATTCTATCGTGTAACTCTTTGTTGTCCTGCTGCGTATTAACAGGTTGAGTTTCTTGTATGAGGGGCTCAGGAATCTGCTCATTAGTGATTTTATTATGGACTTGATCCACAACTAGCTCTTGGTTATTAATCTCCCGTTCGACTTCGCTTCTGATGGTATCGCGTCTAGCCTCTGTAATAAGATTATTTCTTATAATTACCCGGTATTGATCTGCTATTCGCTGTTCAGAGACTTGAATCTCTGGGTATTCCCTGCAAAATTCGGCATACAGATGTTGTCGATAGCCGATCGTTTCTCGACCGAGGTTCGTCACCTTGTAATAGAAACGCAAAATGTTTTCATTTATAGACACAGTCCATTTCATGCGCTGCCTCGGTTGTCCCGCTTGAGTGAGCGCCGGATGATGTTCCAGCGCAGCACCTTCAGCGAGTGGAGCTCTTGTTGTTGTTTGGCTCCCTTATGGTTGTTGTTGTTTGGCTGTAGCTGATTGTATAACAGGGACCCGCCTCCTCAACACCCTGCCACCGACGTCCCGCATGCTGTTACGTCCAGCGCCGGCTGGCGCTAAACATAAATCATTAATCTCCATTTTCATGGGTGTGCATTTTATACCTACTGCCAGGTGTCAGTTTTTGTTCCACGGCTGGTAACCCTGCTACCCTCTGGGTATCAATGCTAAAAATACCCAAAAAGTATCCTCCATTCGCAGGGGGGGGGGCGCCTGATAGAAGAACTGATAAAAACTCCCACAGGTTATTATTATTATCCAGATTTAGCCATACGGGGAAGGGGCTAAGGGGAAAATTCATTCATACCAGATACCTACGGTATCAAAAGGATTGTGCTCTGGTGGGACTCTTTCCGTGTTATCGAGCCCTAGGTGACTTGGTTTGCTGGAGTATCTCCCAGAAATTTTCGTACATATCTGGACGTCGCGATGAGTACAGCTTTCTGCATGGCCTTATAAAGATGTTCATTTAGACCCAGCTGTTTTATGTTCGCTAGGAGGTTTTTGGGAATAACACCAGTAGTAGATAGAATAATAGGTACTGTCTGGGTACTTTCCATTCTCCATTGTCTCCTGATTTGTATTTCTAGATCTCTATACTTGGCGATCTTTTCGTTGTATTTAACACGTAAATTATTGGTGTTAGGTATCGCCACATCAATAAGTGTTGTTTGCCTTGTAAGTTTATTAACTAGTATGAGATCCGGTCTATTATGTGCCACGGGTTGGTCTGTGAGCACAGTGCGGTCCCAGTATAGCTTGTAGTTGTCATTTTCAAACATTCTTGGCTTTGGCATCCATATCGGCATTTGTCATTTTGGACTTGAGGATCTTTAACAATATACTTCAGGTAATTTTTAGTTGGAATAACCTGATCCTGATGTAACATAAATGTGTTAAGGAGTCTGGGTGACTCGATCCAGTGTAGCAAAAGGATGAACTCTAAAAGGTACCTTGATACACCAACGAACTAATATGTGGAATAACGGAAGATGGAAGGGATTAGATAGAAATAAATTATGTAAAAGAAATAAATAAAGGGTAAATATGAATTTTAAAATATAGCAGAATTAAGTGTTGGCTAGCGACTATGCAGGAGGATGACCACTTGACACTCAAAGAAGGATTCGGCCAATTTGCATGCCCTACAGAGACCGTAAGATATAAGAACTAATGACAAGAAAACCACCAAGAAATAAACAGATGAAAGATAAAAGTTGCTTTAATGAATGCTTGGGCGCCAGGAAGTTAAATGTTTTCTTCCGAGATATCTTGTATTGCTGAAATATGAAAGATAGGTACTAATTGAAATATTAAATTTTAACCACAACTTTAATAATTACCAAACTTAGGTACAGACTATTTTAAATGCTTATATACTAAACCACCACCTCTTATGTACAATTAACTTAGCTATATTTACAGTAAAATCCCTAAATATAATTATAAAACAATTTGCCCCTGATATACCCCTTAATTTCAAATCGTGACAAAAGTCATACCCAATAATAATGTACCAATAATAAATATAATTATATACTACTCACTAATAGTTTAGTTTTCGTTCAAGAATTGTTTAGGTTTTTAAGTGAAAATTCTCCGGATATGTGTGCACACAATAACCTAACAAAGAGAAATTCAAGGGAGAGTTATAACCTCATCCCTCGGTAGACAATAAATAATTAAATTAAGTTACAATAATTAATGTTTTAAGAAAATTGAAGGTATTTATTATTAAGAATATATATTTAAATTAAAAGTAGAACCAAAAGTTAAAACCTTGAAGAGGATGTAGCAAAAGTTATTTAAAATAATTGAGTGAGAACCAAAAAAATAAAAGTAAGTTCTTCCTGCCGGTTTCCGTAGGTTTCCCTGGAAGATGATCCGGTGGAGAACTAGACTCAGGTGGTAAAAGGTACACCAAACCTGGATTCCCTGTATCAGGTACTCTTAGACAAATAAGTCAACTTAAAATTCTTCTTAATTTTCCCATAACTGAACTTGGAACTTCTTCCCCTTATCCTTATTAAGTACAACCCAAAAACTAAAAAAGATTTCTTCCCCTGACTTGCAACTGGATTCTGGGAGTAGGCTAAAAGGAACAATTGTGTTACTTCATGTTCTTTGTACATACAAAAGGTAAGGAAAAACACAAGGGTTATCAACCTTGAAAGGCGATACAAGAAATGTCAACGAGTGACCTTAAATTGAAATAAAAACCTTAATGGTTTTCGGTAAATAGTGACCTTCGAATGGTGTGACAATGTTTTTATAATGTATGGATATATTAAATAGATAATTTTAACGGAAAGCATGATCTTTATATATTATAGAATAGGAAAACAAAGAAATATTAGCCGGTTTAAACGGTATGAAATTGAAATAAATAATTGTGTGCTTTCACTCTTGAAAGGAAATAAAAATTTGAGATAGAAATAGAATCTAATATTTATAATTTATTTAGGTATAAAACATTTTCCTTAATGAAATAAGGTGAAATATGACATGTATAAAATATATGAAATACCTATCAAAGAAGAAATTAAAAATAGATCTGAATTTTACTAAAAATGGCGGACGATATGAAGGATTTTTCCTTATAATTTATTTGTAATTTTCATCTTACCGGCTAGGGTGATCCAACTGAAAGTATCCTCGTACAAACAACAAAATAACTCAAATGATTTCTTCTAAAACAAACAGCTCTTGACAATAAAATAAACTTAAACTCAATTCGGGAAAAAAATGGCACTCCCAGCCGCAACTACTCTGATCGAAACGATCCTTCTTCGATCACATCCAGTTGACAAGTGCCCCGTTAAGGTTCTACACGTCGTCGAGTGGATGTACTTTCAGAATCTTACCACTGGTGGCGCGGTTTAATGCCAACCTTAGAAAATAAGATTTACTGGGAGTTATTTAAATATTTAGTTTAAGAATATTTCAATATGAATTTAATTTAGAATTAAATTAAAAGATTCCAGTCACAAAAAAAGGTAAACGATTATTTAAGTAACGGACTCGTTACATTCCCCTCTTACTTGGAGAAAAAAAAATTTTTAGTGAAAAAATTTTTTTTTTCTTTTACTTAACTGATTGTTTAGCTGTAGGTTAACCAATACTTCAACGATTTGTGGTGCAATCAAGAATCGAGAAAAAAAAATAAACATATATAAAAATTATAGCCATGGCACCAGTTTGCCAAATACAGCCATAAACTATATTAACTCACTAAAATACTTCCAAAACAATCTACATCGATCCACACGATTATCATTAACCACAGATTATGAGTGATGTAGAAATAAAGATATGGTTTCATCTAAAGATACCCACATGTAACTAAGTACAAAGTCACATACTATCTAGAGTAAAATTAAAGTAGAGTAAAGCTTTAACATAGCATAGTATAGACTAGTACTACAAATACCCAATGCAAATAATCCAAAATAATGTGAAATCGGACCCTGGTTCCAAAATTGACTCATCAATGGACAACAGATTTATAGAAGAGCATATCCAAGGAATAATCAATCATGCAAATGGGTGGACCGATACACAATAATAAGTAACAATAAAAATACCAAACGTATATAAAACAATATAAGTGTCGAATTGGATGGTAAATCCAAAATTGACCATACAGTGGACAACAGATTTATAAAGTAGCACATCCAAAGATAATCAATCAGGCAAATAATGACCCAATTCACACTATAACCAACTAAACCAAATATGGTAGGTCCACATATACCCACATCCGGTAATATGTGCCTAACCTTAAAATTCATCAAATAAATTATTGGATCAAAATGTGGGACTAACGGCTTAAACAAAAGGACAGCCATAAAATCGATTTCATCCTGATGATCTGTCATCAGTACATTTGGGATCCAAAATAAAGACTAAAAATAAAAACTAGGAGGTGTTATAAACTTAATCATCCTAGCAAATGCAAAGCTGAACAACTTGAACTCAAAAGGTAGAGTACCAAAGCATGTGAACTGCTGTGGTAACTTCTTACAACAAAATTAACTTATGCTGATACTCGATAACTATAGCAGGTAGCTACAACAAATTTATAAGAATATCTAACATAAGAGCACTAAAAGGAGTTTAATGTGCCAGTAACTCTAACAACCATAGCAAAATAGTAAGAGTTAAGGTAGAGGTAATAACAAAACAGAACATCAAGAACGAGTAGACCAATTTCTGAAGAAACTGCAGATTTATAATTCGTTCTGATATTAATAAAAGAGAACAGGATAATTCCTAGTTCAATATACCAAAATATAGATAAGTGCCTAAGGAAAGAAGTGAAAATAACTATAAATGGTCATTTGTTGCCAAAATATGAAATACTATCCATAACTGTAATCTAAACATGCTAGCTGTAAAGGGAGCAATCCATGACTTGAATAAACTATATAAGTAAGAATAATAAATCAGCTAAGGAACAATTCTGTTATTAGACCAAAGTCTGAAAATATTAAGGATTAAAGCTAAATGTTCAAATCCTAATTAACAATAACGATAATTTATTATCTATGGAAGACGTTCTACTGCCTAGATAACTGTACAACTTGTCATGAAAATGGTGAATTTCGAAATTCATTGAACAACTGAGGCCTCTAATTGAACTAAAACTTCGAACCCACATATTCAGTCACATATACACAGGCAGAATAGACTATATAATATAGGAGTGTACTAAAATTATGCATACTGATTATCTATATAAATTCCTAATGACTGATAAAAAAAACCATCCCACATAGCAAATCCAGATACATGTTCCTATATAACTTGATCATGACCAATAAACGGAATCAAATCCATAAAAAAAAATTACAACATTCTTTCCAACCTGGCAAAACAAGTAAGCAAAATGAGAACATAGGTTATACAACACATAAACATATAGCACAGTATAGTAGCATTACAATATTTAGTTCCATACCAGTGCAACATCTAATATAAGTAAACACTCTAATGGCCTTAATAATTTTAACTTATTATAAACATCTAATCAAAGTATAAGCTAAGATACTAATCAAAGTATAAGCTGTAGGTATACCAAATCTGGTGATTAACAACAAAAATCTAAGAAAATACCAAATCGTAACCAAACCGAGCCAAAACAATAACAATCAAAGGAATAGGTTAGCTTAATAGACATTAAGTTAATCTTCCTCTGAAGATGAAGATGTTGCCTCATCTGTTGTATTATCAGGGAGTAAATCCTTTATATGAAATTGACCAATTCGTCTATTTGTCGAATTGTCTTTTAATTCATATATTAAAGGAGATATGACCCTAACGACAGTACAGGGAACATATTTCTGACAAAACTTAGCAGAAATGGCATCACCTTTATTTGATTTTACAAAATTCCGTTTCAAAACTCGATCGCCCACAAAAAATCGCAAATCTCGTTTCCTCAAATTATACTGATGCTGATTTCTACGGTAAGAAGCTTTCAACTTCTTCCTAATGTCAGCGAATATTGGAGGTAAGTTTTGGAGATCTTTTATACGGTGAAGTTTCTCAGAAATTTGAGGAAGAGTTGTTGAATTTTCAGAAATTAAACCGAAATAATCACCTGACAATGGAACATGCCTACCAAAATTAACATAAGCTGGAGAGCACTGAGTGATTTCATGAACAGTAGTTCGAATGGCTTGAGCAACTGAATGAATGTACTGATCCCAAGCTCTATGATCAGTGTAAGTGTAAGATCAAAGAGCAGTAACAATGCTACGATTTACACGTTCAGTGTGGTTAGCTTGCGGATGATAAGCTGCATTGTAGAATATCTTTTGGACCTTATATTTACTTAAAAGATCTTTAAAGGCTTTAGAAATAAATTGTGGACCATTATCACATGATACTATTTGGGGAATACCAAATAGTAAGAACACTTGCTCCTCTAAGAACTTCAAAATAGCTGGAGTTGTAGCCTTACGAAGAGGACAAACTAAAGGAAATTTGGTGAAGTAATCTACAACTACCAAGCAATATGTATTACCTAAATAACTACGTGGATACGGTCCAATAAGGTCTAAAGAGATCATTTGCCAAGGAAAATTAATGTTCCTAAACGAACCCATTAATCCAGTTTGAGGTAGGTTACTCGGCTTGCATGTTGCACAAACTCTACATCTAGAGATGTATTTCTTAACTGAGTTGCGCAGACCAGGCCAGTAATATAACTCAGCTATTTTACTAAATGTTTTATAAAATCCAAAGTGACCTGATGTCACATCATCATGAAAAGTTCTCAAGACTTCATCCCTATTTGCTGTTGGGACTACTATTTTCCAATCAGACATATTCGATAAAGATTCAACTGGACTGATTACATGTTTATAAAGGATATTATTCTCCACCTTGAAATCAGGATATCTGGTAGGTTCTTGGGTGACATTATGAATCATCTTTCGATACCAATTATCTGGAGATAAAGTGGACAGATCTAAAAGATTGATATCGAATGTACGTGATAACGCATCTGCAACCACAACACCATTGCCTTTGCGATGGACAATATTATAATCAAAGAAGAAAGCCTACAAATCCAACCGGACAAACGTTGTGACGGATTTTTCATGGAATGTAACCATAATAAAGAAATATGATCTATGATGATAGTAAACTTACGACCCTCAAGATAGTACCGAAAGGCATCAAGACCATAGATAATTGCAAGAAGTTCTCTCTCTGTGGTGGAATAATTTTTCTGTGCTTTATTGAGCTTTTTGCTGGTATAAGCTATTGGATGTTCCGAACCATCCTTCATTTGAAATAGTACACCACCTGAAGCAGTGTTGGAACAATCTGTCATGAGATAGAAATGCTCTTTAAAATTCGGAGATGTCATGACAGGTGCACTAGTAAGAGCTTCTTTTATACGCCGGAAAGCATCATCGGCTTCTAAAGTCCATGTAATAGTTTGGCCTTTTTTTCTATTTTTAAGGAGATCTGTAAGTGGGGACAACAAAGTAGAATAAGACGGCACAAACCGACGATAATATCCACACATGCCTAATATCCTACGGACTTGGGTAGTAGTCTTAGGTATAGGAAAATCCTTGATAGCAGTAACTTTATCAGGATCAGTCCTTAAACCTTTACTATCGACTACATATCCTAAAAATTTAAGACTAGGACGACAAAACTGACATTTATCTAAATTAATAATTAAATTAGCCTCTTTGAGACGTAAAACAACTTATCCAAAATTTCCATATGAAGAGAAAAATCAGGAGTGACAACCAAAATGTCATCCAAATAATAAAAAACATAGGGCTAACTGAGAACCAATGACTAAGTCCATCAGACGACACATTGTCTGAGGAGCTGAAACAAGACCAAAAGGCATAGTGACAATTGAAATAATCCTTTCCCACTAACTGCAAAAGCTGTATACTTTTTACTTTCCTCACTTAAAGGAATTTGTAAAAAAGCTTTAGATAGGTCGATAGAAGAAATATACCTAGCATTCTGGAGTTTACTTAGAATGACGTCTATTCGGGGAATAGGATAAGCATCCCGATTTTTAGTAATATTATTCAACTTTCGACCATCGAAGCAAACCCTAAAAGATCCATCCTTTTTCTTGGTTAACCACAAAGGACTACAGTAAGAAGACGTGGAAGGTTCAATGATCTTCAACTCTAACATGGAATCAATTTCCTTTTCCAAGTCAACTTGCCAAGCCTGAGGAATAGGATACTGGTATTGTCGAAAAGGTGTGGTATCTCCCACCTCGATAGTGTGAGATATTAAGGATGTACGACCTAACTTGTCTTTCGACGAAAGAGTTATAAATTTAGAGATCATATTCTCTAATTGCCTTTGTTCGGAACTAGATAAACTAGAAAAATCTTGAATAGCACTAAGTAAGGACAGATTAAATTGAGAAATAGAAAAGGAAAAATTGGAGCAATTCAGTGTGCTATTAAAAACATTTAAGAAATCCATACCTAAAATTATGGAATTCTGAACTGAAGGAATGATATAGAATGTAATTTGCTTACATAAATCTGCTACTGTGATTTCGGTTTCAAATTTGCCTGTAATAGACTGAACTGTACCATCTGCAGTAGACACTTGCAGAGAAGAAATGGGCATAATGGAAACCTCAGCATTTTTCAGTAAAGCTAATGAATGTGAACCTATCACAGAAATGTTCGAGCCACTATCTAAAAGAGCTAAGCAAGATTGTCCTAAAATCTTAATAGGAAGATAAGGTCTATTATCATTATGTTTTCTCACTAATAACGAATTCAAATCAAAACAATCATTATCTGATTGGTCAAAAATTTTAAATGGTACTAAACTAAACTTATTATCTCTACTAACACAATCAGAGGATACGATAGGCAAACAAGAATAATCAGAAATAAAAGAATCCTCCTGAATTGTGGTAGACTCTGGTATAGATACTGGAACTACTACACTGCTACTATTATGTTTATTACTAAAATTTGGGGAGATATTTGGGAAAGATAATCTATGCAAATCAAATGTATTATATTGAGAAGTTCCTTCTTGGAATGACTTGGTGTGGTGTGTGTTGGTTTTTTGGGGAAAACCCCTTTCCCTTTCCGACTGGAAGACGGGTTTGGGTGGCTTGACGTGGTTGGACCAGTGACTTCGCTTGATGTAACGGTTTGATTCCCTGATGGGGGTGTGGACGGAGAAACGCTCAGGGGACGGACCTCCGATCGTTCGTTTCCCGAACACTTAAAACAATTTCGTTTGAGGGTATTTTCCCTACCACAACCGTGGCAGAAAATACGGGTACGAGGGATGCCGCAATCATAAAAAGTATGACCAGACTCACGACAATTCCAGCACACTAAAGAAGTTACAACTGAAATATTACGCTCAGGGCCCTTAGGTTGCCAAGAACGGTGTCTAAAAGAATTTTGGTGACCGAAAGAGTCAGAAGAGTGTTTGGAAGTGGTTGGAGGTTGAGAAGACCAAGATAAAGTTTCCTCCAAACGTTTACACTTCTCGGTTATGTCTGCTATACTGTTGATGTCTACTAAAGCTAATTATTGATGATAAAATGGCAATAGACATTTCAGAATAATCCTAATTTTTGCAGAATCTGTTAAAGGAGTCTCAAGGCGACTACACATACCCACAATGTTATTGATAAACATCGTAACAGACTCATTTGGCTTCTGTTTACGATTTTTGATTTGGTCTAGAAGGTCATCTTGAAAAGAATATGGTAGAAAATCAGACTTAAGTTTCTGAGCCAAATCAGACCAATTAGAAAAATTATTGCGATTGTTTCTAAACCACGTAAAAGCTGCGCCTGTAAACAATTCAGCAGAAGCTGCAAAAAGATCATGTTCACTCATTCCTCTCGATACACGAAGACATTCCACCCTATCCAAAAAAGAAATTACTTGGTCATAATGACCTTCACCAGAAAACGAAATGCCCCATTTATATACCTGAATAGGTTTGGGGTGTAGAAATGAGTTAGCTGCTTGGACAGAAGAAATAGGAGTTGAAGTAGCAATTGGATTTACTCGTGAATCAAGTTCACCCTCTAGGCTAAGAATTCGGACTGAAATTGAGCGTTTATAAGATTGCTGCTCCTCATTCGAACACGACAATAAATGAATACGGCCTGAGACATGAGCTAGACGTGATATCAGCCTGGAGTATAGGCTATCTTGGACAGTCCCTCTAAAATCGGATATCCTTTTAGCCAAATCATCCACAGTCTCATCAATCTCTTCTTGCTGCTCTAGAAAAGGAATACTTGTGCAGAAATTTGTCGAAAGGTTCTGTTTCCTTCTTCTTGCCTTAAAGCTCCACGCAATAGTTTGCGTTTTAAATCCACATTGGAAGATTCGTCAATGGTGATCTCCCTAATTCTCAACTCATAATCCAATTCCTTTACTAACAAATGTTCTACCTTGAATGCAGACATTAGGAAAACCAATAGCAATAGATGTACCAACACACCACAAACTCAATCCAAGAATAATCTAAAGTTATTCACAAAAAATTTCAAAATGGTTAAGTAAAGTTAAGTAAATATAAATTTGAATCCTTGAAGCAACACACAATGGTTTCAACAAGTATATGGTTAACAAATAATTGAATATAAAAAACCCTCCAATATTGGCTAATATATATATATATATATATATATATATATATATATATATATATATATATATATATATATATATAAAAATAGTAATATCTAAATTATTAAATTTTATAGTTCAATAATAGTAAAATAAGTTGTTAACTGTACACAATGAGATTAAAAGGTGAGGGTTTAAATATGAATGTCAGTCAACTACAGCAATACAAGTATATCTATAAATGTAAATCTAATAAGGAAAAATAAATAAATAAAGAAGTTAAAAAAATATGAACAAAGAGCAACAGGAACAAATTAGAAATAATAAAGAATATTTTGCAAAGAGAAATATACTACAGAATGTACGGTCTGAACTGAAAATAGGCCCCACGTTGGACGACAATGTAACATAAATGTGTTAAGGAGTCTGGGTGACTCGATCCAGTGTAGCAAAAGGATGAACTCTAAAAGGTACCTTGATACACCAACGAACTAATATGTGGAATAACGGAAGATGGAAGGGATTAGATAGAAATAAATTATGTAAAAGAAATAAATAAAGGGTAAATATGAATTTTAAAATATAGCAGAATTAAGTGTTGGCTAGCGACTATGCAGGAGGATGACCACTTGACACTCAAAGAAGGATTCGGCCAATTTGCATGCCCTACAGAGACCATAAGATATAAGAACTAATGACAAGAAAACCACCAAGAAATAAACAGATGAAAGATAAAAGTTGCTTTAATGAATGCTTGGGCGCCAGGAAGTTAAATGTTTTCTTCCGAGATATCTGGTATTGCTGAAATATGAAAGATAGGTACTAATTGAAATATTAAATTTTAACCACAACTTTAATAATTACCAAACTTAGGTACAGACTATTTTAAATGCTTATATACTAAACCACCACCACTTATGTACAATTAACTTAGCTATATTTACAGTAAAATCCCTGAATATAGTTATAAAACAATTTGCCCCTGATATACCCCTTAATTTCAAATCGTGACAAAAGTCATACCCAATAATAATGTATCAATAATAAATATAATTATATACTACTCACTAATAGTTTAGTTTTCGTTCAAGAATTGTTTAGGTTTTTAAGTGAAAATTCTCCGGATATGTGTGCACACGATAACCTAACAAAGAGAAATTCAAGGGAGAGTTATAACCTCATCCCTTGGTAGACAATAAATAATTAAATTAAGTTACAATAATTAATGTTTTAAGAAAATTGAAGGTATTTATTATTAAGAATATATATTTAAATTAAAAGTAGAACCAAAAGTTAAAACCTTGAAGAGGATGTAGCAAAAGTTATTTAAAATAATTGAGTGAGAACCAAAAAAATAAAAGTAAGTTCTTCCTGCCGGTTTCCGTAGGTTTCCCTTGAAGATGATCCGGTGGAGAACTAGACTCAGGTGGTAAAAGGTACACCAAACCTGGATTCCCTGTATCAGGTACTCTTAGACAAATAAGTCAACTTAAAATTCTTCTTAAATTTCCCATAAATTAACTTGGAACTTCTTCCCCTTATCCGTATTAAGTACAACCCAAAAACTAAAAAAGATTTCTTCCCCTGACTTGCAACTGGATTCTGGGAGTAGGCTAAAAGGAACAATTGTGTTACTTCATGTTCTTTGTACATACAAAAGGTAAGGAAAAACACAAGGGTTATCAACCTTGAAAGGCGATACAAGAAATGTCAACGAGTGACCTTAAATTGAAATAAAAACCTTAATGGTTTTCGGTAAATAGTGACCTTCGAATGGTGTGACAATGTTTTTATAATGTATGGATATATTAAATAGATAATTTTAACGGAAAGCATGATCTTTATATATTATAGAATAGGAAAAAAAAAAGAAATATTAGCCGGTTTAAACGGTATGAAATTGAAATAAATAATTGTGTGCTTTCACTCTTGAAAGGAAATAAAAATTTGAGATAGAAATAGAATCTAATATTTATAATTTATTTAGGTATAAAACATTTTCCTTAATGAAATAAGGTGAAATATGACATGTATAAAATATATGAAATACCTATCAAAGAAGAAATTAAAAATAGATCTGAATTTTACTAAAAATGGCGGACGATATGAAGGATTTTTCCTTATAATTTATTTGTAATTTTCATCTTACCGGCTAGGGTGATCCAACTGAAAGTATCCTCGTACAAACAACAAAATAACTCAAATGATTTCTTCTAAAACAAACAGCTCTTGACAATAAAATAAACTTAAACTCAATTCGGGAAAAAAATGGCACTCCCAGCCGCAACTACTCTGATCGAAACGATCCTTCTTCGATCACATCCAGTTGACAAGTGCCCCGTTAAGGTTCTACACGTCGTCGAGTGGATGTACTTTCAGAATCTTACCACTGGTGGCGCGGTTTAATGCCAACCTTAGAAAATAAGATTTACTGGGAGTTATTTAAATATTTAGTTTAAGAATATTTCAATATGAATTTAATTTAGAATTAAATTAAAAGATTCCAGTCACAAAAAAAAGGTAAACGATTATTTAAGTAACGGACTCGTTACACTGAATGGCAAGTAAAAAGCCCTCAGTCTCTTGAAACATCTTTCCTGATGTCAACCAATAGTTCGACGCTGTATTGTCGACATATTCTTGGCTGATCTCATTGAGATTTCGCCCATGCAGACGTTTACTCGTCCAGGTGCGCATTTTTTCTTGCTTAGTCAGATGGTTTATGCTATGTGCATTTCTTGTTCCCTGAGTTTTAGCGGCGTTGTATCATTTACTGCGCAAATTGCTCGATGTAAGGTAGATGTCTCAGCCTGCACCTGAAAATAAGTTCTCAAATTAGCAACCTGTTTATCCAATTGCTCACCTATGTCCATAAGTCCTCTTCCCCCTTGATATCGCGGTAATGTTGTTCTTTCTACTGCACTGCGTGGATGGTGTTTTTGTTCTTACTTTCCGCTGAAGACTCTCTATATCCGTTTTTGACCACTTTATAATACCAAATGAGTAGCTCAGAGCGGAACAGGCGTATGTATTTAGTGCCTTAAACAAATTTTTACTATTAAGATATGACCGATTTAGTTGTCTTACTCTTCGTACGAACTCTGAAGTTAGTTCGGTTTTCATTAGTTTATGGTCAATTTTTCGCGCCTACTGTACTCCGAGATATTTTTACATATCATTTTCACCCATTGCCTCGATGTTTTGGCCATCTTGCATATCGAAACCTCCAGGCTGAACCTTTCCTCTGACTATATTTAGTATACGGCACTTGTCTAGTCCAAAATGCATACTAATATCATTTGAGAAAGTTTCTACAGTTTTTAGCATCTGATCTAAGTGGTTTCGAGTGGAAGCCATTAATTTTAAATCATCCATGTACAACAGATGATTAAGCTTCGCCACAACAGTATTGTTATTTTTGATGCTAAATCCTGAGTCAGTGGAGTTCAGTAGCTGAGATAGTGGGTTCATCGCTAAACAGAACCAAAGTGGACCCAACGAGTCCCCCTGGAAAAGGCCTCGGTTAATTGGAATATCTTCAGTTTCGATATTGGTTTCACCAGGTAGTTGAAGGTGAATTTTAGTCTTCTACTCTGCCATTATATGTTTTAAAAAGGTCACTAGATTATCATCGACTTTATATATTTTCAATATATCTACAAGCCATTCATGCGGCACTGAATCAAAGGCCTTCTGGTAGTCAATGAAGGCAGTAAAAAGGTTCCTTTTTTTGGTGTATGCCTAGTTAGAAATTATTATTATTATTATATTAGTTATTATTATTATTATTAATATAAGGACTGCAAGGTAATAGTGAGACAGTAAGCCCACAACATCAGTTGCTTGTGGTCGATATCGAAGTAAAAAAAACGAAATTAAAAAAAAATAGGACCACAAAAAATCAAGTGGTGGACGTTAAAAGATAAGAAAGGAGGTCTATTCACTGCAAAAATAGTAGAATAAATGTGTTACATGAAAGAAAGTCCTAATACAATTTAGAGGAATATGGCCAGAATTATTATAGATACTACTATTGAAATACTTCCAACTGATTATGCAGGGAAAGATCCAAGGAAAGAGAAGCATAGGGAGGCGTAGAATGCCATGGCTGCGCAACCTAACAGAGTGGTATGGATGTACATCAAATGAACTTTTCAGAGCGGCCGTCTAAAAGTCGGAATAGCTATGATGATTGCCGACCTCCGCCGCGGAGATGGCACTTGAAGAAGAAGAATTGAAATACTTGGATAAGTCTAGGGGTGGCATCAATTAATCCTAAAATGAGAGAGCATATGTTAATATGATTCGGGCATGTCAACGTCTGGACGTTAATCATCCAATACGAAGGATTGCTGATTTGTGGGTTCTTGTGCGGAGTAGGAGAGGAAGACTTGAAGGTAGACGCTTAGGCAGGACATGTCGGTTAAGGGGATTAATATTGGTACGAACCAAGATAGAAACTTGTGGTAATGTGTAATTAGGTAGGCTGGCCCCGCGTAGAGATAAAGGCAAAGAGAATGATGAAATGTGTGTACATGTATGTATTAGTAGATTAAACCAATTTATTGTCATATTTTTAAAAAATCACCCAAAAAATAGAATTGGGAAACCAATGCATTACTTCAATCAATATAATAATCAAATATATTAATTTATTTTTTTTTTATTTAGGAAAGGATTGCCACTTAATTATTTGAAACATACAGGTTATGTAAATAGAAATATAATATCAGAGGAAAGAGTAAATATAATGGCAGAAATTCAAAAATTATTTGACTCTCTGAGGGATTATATTGACATTGATAAAGCAGCTGATCAATTAGGTAGAAGGTTTATGTATGATTCAATGCCCCCGGTATTGTCAAAACAAGAAATATTTCACACATCCAAATATGATGGTGATATTATGAAGGAGGGTAAAATTCTTAACAGGTAAATATTATTTATTTCTTTTATAACAAAAGGTTAAAAATATGTTTTCCATTAAATCTACTTGCATACATTTTTTTTTCTCTAAAAAATGGCTTTGGCAGAGCCAATTAGCCAGACTTGTTTGTGTTTATTGATTGTTAAAATCGACTGAATTTTAATTATTATTGATTGCAGATTCATAGTCAAAATTTTCTTGTTATCAGTTATCAATGTTAGTACTACATATACCTAATATTTTTATGGATACATAAATTTTGTTTTGATATATTTTTATTTTGTTTTTTTATTCTTTTAATATCTTCTTTTTTTTTGTTTTTATTCTTTTTTTTTGTTTTGCTGCTTTTTTTTGTTTTTTGTTCTATTTCTATTTTCTTAATTCTTTTATGTTGACGTGACAACGTCTTAAATTAGGTTGTGGCTCGGAGTCATTTAAGAAAAAGTGTAACGCCCGCTCACGTCTGTTACAGTGAGTCGCCGAACGAGAGAGAGGCCCGCCGGACCGGCGAATGCCTTGCGTCTCTCTCCCACTCAAACATGATCGGTCCGCTGCGCGCGGCACTAGAGAATTAGGCGCGTTGAATCGCTAAAGTTGAAAATCGTTGAAAGTATCGTCAGCTGTGTCTGTAGTGAAAATGTGGAGTGCTTAGATTCGTCATTTACAACAACTACAGCAATAAAGGTAAATAATTGTACACTAATATTTCATTATCGTAAACTATGATTGATTTATTAATTGTTAGATTGACACAAAAGTTGAGAAACTGAGTTTATAGGTTATGTCATACTATTGACAAATGTTGAAGTTGTTAAGTAAATTATTAGTTTAAATCACTCTGTAATCAATCGTAATTCAGTCGATTGAGAAGAAACAGCGCGTATTGCTAGTCAAACATTTAAAATAACAAATTATAACTTCTAACCTGTCAAAACAGGGCGACCAAACAAACGAACTAAACCGACCAATCACCACGCGCGGAGTTAGAATTTAACTGTGTTTAGCAAGAATTTCAAATTCCAATTTTAGTAAATGTTTTAATTTTCAACTTTACCATTTACATTTACAAATTTTAATTAATTTCAAATTTATTTAGCAAAAATTTGAACCTTCGATCTGAATAAGTGTTTTGATTTTCAAATTGATTCTTTACAATTAAAAATATTAAAATATATATAATCAGAAGTGAACGTCACATAACATTATCTGTACTTATTATTATTTAATATGTAGGCAAATACATGTGACCATACTTGGTAGACACAATTGGAAATAGTAATTTTTTATAACTGAAAAAAATAAATATATAAAATACTGGTAGCAAACAATAACTTCAATGATCGATATTTCCGCAACTAATTGATATATCGAAAAAATTTTCAAATAAATTTTGTAGAAAATAATAAGATCAATAATATAATATAAAATAAATAATATAAAATAATAATATAATAATATATAATATATAAAATAATATATAAAAAATATAAAATAATATATAAAATAAATATTAAATAAAATAAAAAATATTAAATTAATATTAATGATATTATTATCATTTTTAATTTAAAATGAATTATTTTAATTTACAAGTTTTAGAAATTAATATATTTTCAAATGTTCAACTGATTAATTGTTAGATTGACACAAAAGTTGAGAAACTGAGTTTATAAAGTCAGACAACTCGTTTCTAAATTTCATGAAATGTACGTATAATCTTGATTGCGTATCAAACGTTTCTAAGTCAACTACGTTAAAAGGAACAACCATCGACTTGACTTTCGCAAGACACATTACAGCAGAAACACTTCCTTTCATTTCATATTTCTCCTATCATCGTCCTATCCTCAACAAAATCACTCAAATAGAAATTAGTTAAGTTTAAGTTTACATGTACAATGTTTTAGTAAACAAAATATATTTCTATAGTTAAAATTTGTGCAATTCTTATTTTCATTCAATTCCTTGTTCCTATTGTGCAATTTAATAATATTCATATCAATAAATATTCTACCGAGAAAAAGACGTTGTCACGTAAAATCTTCGCCCGTAAAACCGACTTTACAGGCAACCGATTTTTTTTTTTATTAATTTGTAGTATAGGTACTTTTTTTGTTTTTTAATTTTTTTTTCAAACCATATTAACAGATTATGCCTATATAATATTTACAACTTGTATTTACATATTTTAACATGTTTGTAAATGCAATGAAGAATTTCCATATTATTTGAAAATATTAAAAGATTAAGATTAATTTGTAAATCACATTCTAATATAATATGTGTTAGATCGCCTATTTTGCCACAAGTACAATTGGGAGTATTTGATAAGCCGATTCCATGCATGTAAGATGGCGTAAGAGCATGATTTGCTCTCAGCCGATTAATGGTCTTTATAAAGTGTTGATTGGATTCTGTGTAGAACCATCTTTTTGAGAATATCCTAGTGTTACAATGATAAAAGTTTAAGCCAGTCTTACATTCTCTGTAATGTAAATGTCAATCATTTTTAAGTTTTTGTCTACTAACGGTGTCAAAATCTGTCGCTGGAATTAAATTTTTGTTTACTTTTTCTCCAAGCATATATGCTGATTTAGCCAAATTGTCAACGATCTCATTGCCTTTTATTCCCGAATGGCCCTTGATCCATATAATTATTACATTTAATCCGAATTGTATAGTTTCATAAAGAATTGTAAGAATTTTCAGTTCAATGTGGTTTATGTGTTTGACTATTTTATGTTGTTAAATCTGTCGACCACGGTTTTACTGTCAGTAAATATAACGTAGTTGCTAGTCGGATTCAGTACTACATACTGAAGAGCAAACATTATTGCCATCATTTCTGCTGTGTATA
Source organism: Diabrotica undecimpunctata (assembly GCF_040954645.1). Classification (NCBI taxonomy): domain Eukaryota; kingdom Metazoa; phylum Arthropoda; class Insecta; order Coleoptera; family Chrysomelidae; genus Diabrotica; species Diabrotica undecimpunctata. Next base: position 67,297,485 of record NC_092805.1, read on the forward strand.
TTGAGCATTCACTGGGTAAGCTATACTGGTGATGGAAATTTTTATTTTCATGTAACATTGCACAGCCCGTTCCATTTGCATCTTTTGACCCATCAGTAAAAATGTACTGATAATTTGTCCATTTTTATTTAATAATTATATCAAATATATTTTAACCTTTCTAGAAAATAGTGTTTTTGCCATTTCACTGTAGTAGGGCGGAATTTGGCTTTTATAGAGAATATCGTTATATTTTACCGTACTTAGATAGCTTTCTACCAAAGGTAGTAGTTATTTTTTAGTTTTCCAGCACCTATGGGTGAGGTCTAAACCTGATAGCTCATTAAGATCTTGAAGGTATTTACAATTTTTGGACATAATTCGGACTGTAAATTTGTTGCTAAGGAATTGGCGGCGTAAATGCAATGGAGGTTCCACCGCTTCATTTTCCATTATTTGGATTGGAGTGGATTTTAAATAACCTAGACATAATCTCAGGCATTTATTTTTTTGAACTTTAAGTTTGTTTAGATGTGTATTGGCCGCTGATCCAAATAAATGACAGTTATAGTCGAAAATCGGCCTGATCATGTTTATGTAAAACATCAAAGCAATATTTGGGTCTGCTCCCCAATTTGTTTTACAGAAAGCTCTTAAAATGTTTGTTGAGTTTTCTGATTTTTTAACAATTTGATGAATGTGATCTTTCCATAACAATTTCCTGTCTAGATAGGTACCAAGATACTTAATACAGTTTTTTATAGAGAAATTAAATTTTCCCACATTAAGATTGCCTTGTGGAACTCTATGTTTTTGTGAAAAGTAACACACCTCAGTTTTTGTGTCAGAAATCGATAATCCTATTTCTTCATAGTACCGATTTACGATTTCTAATGTTCTAATTCGCAAAAATTAATCCAATTCTTCTTTTTCTTCTGTTTGAAGATTTTCTTTGCAATAGCGTCTAGTCGTTTATACTCCATTAGGTTTTGGAGCGTTGGATTCTGCTTATAATTTATAAACGCATGTTTTTTATTTTCAGCTGCTAACTGACAATGATTGTTCCACCACGGTTTCGGAATATGACCTTTGTTTTTTTCTTTAATGGAAGAATGTTTTGGGATAGCGACGTTGGCTGCCTGGTTTATATTGTCAACAAATCTTCGTAGGTTAATGGTATTTTCATTATTTCCAAAGTACTGGTATACATCATCAATTGGCTCTGCTAAGGTTCCATATTCTATGTTTTCTACTGGATGTGGCTTCTGCTGCGGAGAAACTTTGTGATGAAAAAATAATTGGCACATGATTAGATCCATAAGGTTCTTGTAGAGTATTCCAACGAAAATGAGAGGCAATATCTCGGGAACAAATGGTTAAGTCTACAGCAGAAGGTTTATTGGAAATATCAAGAGTGGGGGACCCGTCGTTTAAATATTCTAAATTACAGTATTCTATAGCATCTAGAAGATCTTTACCTAATCTATCAGAAATTCCGCAGCCCCGTGCCAAATTGTGTGCGTTAAAATCGCCTCCAATATAAATAGTTTTGGTATATTTTCTAAAAAATTGATCCAATGTTGAAATAAAACTTTGTTCCTGGGTTCATTATATAGAGAAATTATATGTAAAGGTTTCTTCAGCTGTGAAATTTTTATTGAAATATATTTATATGTAAACGAATATGTATTTTGAAAATTTATTTCTTCATATATTATGCTGGTTTTCAAAAGGATGGCACAACCGCCATATCCATCAGGGCGGTCAGCTCGAACACAATTAAATTCTTTAAAATTATAATATTTTTCCGGTTTGAGTACGGTTTCAGATAATAGAGCTATTTTATATAGTGATGTCGTTCTGATAAAGTAAATATTCTAAATTCTCTTTATTAACAACTGCTGAACAACAGTTCCACTGTAATATGTTTAATTTATTTAAGTCTGCAAATTTGATGCTAGATTTTGGTTAAAATGGTTACTAATTATCTGAATTACATCAGCTTTTGAAATATTAAAATTATTATTTTGTTTAATTGAATTAACAATTGTAAGAACCGAATCTAGAATGACATTTATTACAGAAGAATTTAACTCTTCTGACCGTGAATCTGCAATGTTTAAGTTTTTTTGGTAGAATTGACTTTTAACTATTCACTCAGGATGTTTTGGAGGGGAAACTGTAGATATTATTTCTTTTCTAGCTATATGAGTTGGGTCTGAATTATTTGGTTTTTGCCTTTTATTTGGCTTCTGGTGTTTGTGGTTTAAATATAAATTTAGCAAAATTATTTCCCTGGGAGGAAGTAGAAGATTGTGAATTTTGTGGAAAATGTATATCATTGTTGGATGTATTGGTCCTAAGAATACTAGCATATGATTTCTTAGGCACTTGTTTATTTGCATCGTAAAAATTAATGTTTGTTAAACCCATCGTCTCTTTTATTAACTTTTGTCGTGTAAATTCTGGGCATGCACTTAAATTTGTGGTCAAATGATTCCCCTTACAACTGAAACATACTTGTTTGAACTCAAATTTTGTACAATTCTTTGAATTATGAGTTTCTTGGCATCGGTTACATCTTGGCTGACTCCTACATTGATTTCCTAAGTGGCCGTATCTAAGGCAGTTAAAGCATAACAAAACTTTCTGTTTATGTATTTCAACTTCTTTAGTAACCTTATTGATGACTATATATTTAGGTAAAGTTTGCGATTTAAAGGTCACAATACAAGACTTAGTAGGGACATATTCGACAATTTTTTCCTCATTAACAATTTTTTCTACATTACGCGTAATTCTTTTAACGTTTGCAATTTCAAATATGCAATTACTATCATACTGTTTAATTCTATTTTTAATATATTCTTCTGATAAATCTGTGTCTATATCCCTAATAACTCCTTGTCTGTGTAAAATAAATTTTGGAATATATACAGATCTAAATTATTTAAACGAAATATTTCTAGAGTTTTGTTTTTAATGAGGTTATTCTCAGTTTTATAATCTTTGCATTTGACTCTAATTCTATTTCGGCCATTGGCGTCTATACTTGAAATCATATTGTCTGCTTCAGGAAAGTTAGACAAAATAATTTCACCAATCTTTAAAGGATTTAGTTTACCTTTAAACTCAGTAGAGATATTCTCGATATATACATGATATGGACCTAGATCATTAATATTAAATAAAAATGTTTGCCTTACCTGTTTTGTTACATTTTGTTGTGTTTCATTCAGATTTGTTGTATTTGGATTATTCATCAAATTGATTGGAATTCTAGTACTTACAGAAAGATCCATTTCGGCATCACTTTGATTATCGAATATATTTCCAGACATGGCTGGTTTTGTGGGTTTTTTGGGGTCAGGGGGTCTCCCCCCGCTATTAACACTCATATGGTATGTGGTTCAATAAACGATATTGCTGTTAGAACGCCACAAATTTCACAATTTAAAGAACAATATTAATTGTATTAAATTCAAACAATTAATGCGACTACGGAATTGTATTTAATACTGTTGAAATCTCTAAAAATTTGTAAGGAACTTCAAAAAGCGTGTTTCAACTTTGACAGTTTTTTAACGTTTTTTTTTGCATACATTTTGCTTTTCGTAATCTTAATATTAGTTTAATATCGTATTACACTATTATCAAATTAGTTTTTTTTATCACAAACATGCGTGTGTCCACACGCACCCACATACTCCTCATGCACTTACATGTAATGATATATATGTACGGCAGTATAAGTTTGCATGCGGATGTATCTGTATGGGTGCATGAGTGTGCATGCGGATGCCTGTGTACGGGTGCATTAGTGTACACTAGCGGACCAACTCGACATCGAGTTTTTTAAATGAAATTTTTATTTTGCGAGAAAAATTAAGAGATCAATACAAACAATATAAGCAAGAATATACATAACATTCATCAATAATAATGCAAGTAAAAAGTGTATTAAATATCACGAAATATTTCGTCGAAAACAATGTTTTTTGTTAGAATGTTAATTTATTAACTTTGTTAGATTTATTAACAATGTTAATTAATAACAGCAGTTAATTTTGCATGCTGATCACGAATCCGGTGTCAGATTTGCTATATCTTGACGTTTTATGCGCGTTTCGGGTCACTTTCGGTGTCGGATCGCAACTGGAAGTACATATTTAGATTCGTCTCGACGAGACGAAGGGCTTAGCGTTTTAGTATATAAGATGCAAATGTGTGTGTACAGGTGCACAAACCTTATCATGCATTGGTACAGATACATCCGCATGCAGTTTGCATCCGTACACAAACAGTGTACAGGCGACAGTGTATAACATTTTACAATCTTTTTGATTATTTGACTACGTACTGGGACCTTTAAAATAGACCGATTTAATTTAGAGTATGCTATTTGCAAAAAAAAATATTTCTATATAAACAAACTGCTATATAGTGGCAGAGTACTTACGTATTTACATTCCAAAAATTTACAAATCTATTTTCCTTTAGTGTCTATCACTAACGTTAGTCGTTACATAACTCATTTATTCATTTAAAATCATAAAATACTTAAAATGTAGTTTTCTTCTTTTTCAATTTTTTCTTTAGTTTTTATTATCTTTCAATTATCTATTATCAACAATTAATATTTGAAGGGCCAGGTCGTAAAACTTATTAAGTGACAAAATAAAAAAATTGATAATATCACATTTTGAATCTAAAGACTAACAGAATAATTTTTTTTAATCTTCCGTCGAAAATTAATTATCGATTCATACTTCGAATTTTCAATCACATTCATATACTTCACCGCGTGGGATCCTAGTTAAAGTTCAGTGTGTCTTCAATCCAAAAATACGACTTTGGAGGAACTCCAAAAATACGATTGCCGATGTACATAGACTTGTATGACAATGTTGAAAAATTGAAAATTACAGCCAGACAGAAAAAGAAGAAGAAGAACCCTGAAGCAAGAAAACACTAATTACCATACGTGTCTAAAATAATTATTTGGAAATAAATATATTGATTTTAACACTTTGTTTATCTGCCTTTTGGCGATAATGGAGCAATACAAAAAAATACTTGCCTTTGAAACTTGAATGTATGACAACTTATGAAAATATGAATAGCTTTTTAGAGATGGGATAAAAAAAATAACTACAGCTTTTTAATTAATTAAAAACGAAATGTTCTAATACTCACCTTTCTTAGTGTGCGTTCATAACGAGGCGCCGACCCTCGGTCGGACCATAGGATGGATCGCCACGTAAAATAAATGCATTACTTTAAAAATTCCAGCGTTCACCATCAACGCGCAGCGCCCAGCCTAGAGCCAGGTATCGGAACATAGAGTTGGACCATAGTATTCCAGCTTAGTATTTTTCGATTCTCGTCCGTAGTACTCTACGATCGTCACTACGAGATGCCGAGCACCGAGCCTCGCTGCGACCAAATAAATGCATTTTATTTTAAATTCGAGCGTTCACTTCACTGTCATAGGCCAGGGAAATAAGCAAAACAAAGTACCCTGTTTTTGACACTCGTCCGGCAGGCAAACGATAATTGTTTTGAGTAGTATGGTCCTCTGTAACAAAAACCTATATGTTTCCTGCAGTCGATTTTTTGGACTTAATTAGTTATTAACAAATTAAGGTCAAAGAACGAAACATTTTTGCTTTTTTCGTCTATCTAGGAAGTTGCAAAATAAGTAAATTTTGGTTTTTTATAAATGTTAATAACTTTTTTGAAAATAAACTTATAACGTTTATATTTTATGGAATGCTGTGTCTTGTAGTGCTTAAAATATAAAAGCAAAAATTTTCCGTTTTTTGACCTTAATTTGTTAATAACTAATTAAGTCTAAAAAATCGACTATAGGAAACATATAGCTTTTTGTTACAGAGGTCCACACTACTCAAAATAATTGTCGTTTGCCTGGCCGGACGAGTGTAATGAAAAAATGCTTATTTTCCTGGGCTATCAGTGCTATGTTCTAGGCGAGGATACCACGCGATTGTTTCCATAATGAGCGCACCGTTAGTCATATTGGAAAGTTCGCCGGGACTCCTACTTGTGCTGAGTTCTTGAGATTGCGGACACAGATTAACCATGTCTTGGGAAGGATCAATCTTATGGTATTGCCAACAGGTGATGATGCAGACGCAGCCCAGGTTGTTAAGTCAGACTTTCTTGCTGAGATTTTGAAGTTGTCACAGGATTTACATGATAAGCAGCATCCAATCGGATCTGGTTCAGTACCAGCAGCGCTCGATGTGATTTCGGTTTTAAATCAGTCTTTTCAGGCAGACGTAGGACAAGCTCATGTTTCTTCTCCTGGAGCGATTTCACAAGCTGGTAATAATATTCTTTCAGAGTCTGTCACTAGTTCTCCTTCTGGGATGATACTTCCTCATAAATGGGGAATAGAAAAGTTTTCAGGTTCTGCTAGGGGTATGTCTATTTCTGAATTTTTTGAGATGGTGAATGAATTGAGTCTCGCTCGTCATGTACCAGATAGTATACTTTTGGAGTCAGGTATTAGGTATAGATTTATTTTCGGATATAGCCTATCAGTTATATAAAGATGTTCGTCTACGTGTAAGGAGTTGGGCTTAATTAGTTGAAGAATTCCGTAGGGAGTACCTGTCAGCTCACCATAGGGAAGCGTTTTTTGAAGAGCTTCGGAGGAGAACTCAGCATTCATCTGAGACTATTGGAGTTTACTTCTCAATCATGAATAGTTATATAATGAATATGGTAGGGTGTCTAATGAACAAGGAGGCTGTTCACTGTTTTAAGTGTAAGAAAGAAGGGTTTACAGTCAGAACTTGTTCTTCATGTAACTCGGGAAACGGAATGAAACGCACCTAACTGGTCGAAACGGTGTTGCCGACGTTGACTCGACCAACCTACATCCTATTTTAGACTTTATTTTACATCATTCCGAAGGAGATGAACGTCCATATTTGAGAGTTAGAGTCTTAGGAAAGGAAATTTTGGGATTATTGGATTCTGGTGATTTAAAGACTATTGTATGAAGAACTGGTTGGAAATTTTTACAGAATTTGTAGAGTGGCGAATGGTCAGATGTGTGAATCGTTGGGAGAATGTTTAGTACCTTTCGTGGTTAGGGATCGCTTGCTGTCTTGCCAGTATTAGTTATTGTGGACGTACCGCACATTCTGATTTTAGGATCTGATTTTTGGCGAGTTATGGGTATCGTTCCAGATTTGAGGCACAACGAATGGTATTTTTCGGACGCTCCAGCAATGATAGGTTCAGTGGATCATCTCCGAGGTCAAACTATTTTGACCGATGCAGAGAAGTCGCAATTGGATGAAGTTATTAATAGAAGTCGTGAACTAATGGGTACTCCTCTTGGTTGTACTGATTTCACTGAGCATGTGATTGTTTGTAAATCTGCACCCATAAAACAACATTACTATCCTGTATCCCCAGTAATCCAAAGCCATATTGATAAAGAGCTAGAAGATATGTTGGCGAAAGGAGTAGTGGAACGATCGAATAGTGCTTGGTCGTGCACGATTCTCTTGGTGAAGAAAGAGGTTCCAGAAGGTGAAGAACCAAAATGGAGGTTCTGCGTAGACTATCGAAAGCTTAATGTCGTAACAGAAAGGGATGGCTATCAATTACCGTACCTCTCTAATATTTTGAATAAATTGAAGAACGCGCATTATCTTTCCACCATAGATATTAAGTCGGCGTATTGACAGGTACCTGTTGCTAAGGTTCCTGGTCGAGGTCTTTTTCAGTTTTACAGAATGCCTTTTGGATTCAATTAGACCCCGGATTGTGAAGAATCTTTTCAGAAAATAAAAGAATGTCTAGTTTCTGCTCCGATAATTAATTGTCCTGACTACAATTTGCCTTTTGTTGTCCAATGTGATGCCTCAGGATATGGAGTGGACGCCGTGTTATTGCAGCCAGGCCCGGATGGTGACAAAGTCATTAGTTTCCTGAGCAGATCACTAACGCGTCAAGAAAGGAATTTTTCCGCGACGGAACGGGAATGTTTAGCTGTGTTATGGGCAGTCGAAAAACTGCGTCCTTATCTGGAGGGTGTTCTGTTTACGGTCGTGACTGATCACGCGTCCCTCGTATGGCTTCAAAATTTGAAGGATCCTACTGGAAGATTAGCTCGAGGGGCGGTAATATTGCAACAATATGACTTGTGCATTGGAAAGGAAAAGAACATGTTGTCCCCGATTTGTTATCTCGGTCAGTTCCCGTGCTTGATATGGTTGAAGAGGTTGTACCGCCTCCTAGTGGTGATAGTTGGTATGATAAACTTTGTAGAAAAATCGAGTCTAATCCCTTGAAGTATCCTCAGTGCAGAATGTCTGGTGGCAAACTGTATAAATACGTCCGTCCCAGTCATGGATTTTTGGTCGAGGAAGTGGACAATTGAAAGGAGGTCATTCCTAAGGGTCAGCGATTGGAAGTGCTGAAGTTGTGTCATGATAGCCCTTTAGCAGGTCATATGGGGATCCTAAAAACTTTAAGCATATTAACGAGAAGTATTTTTGGCCGAAATTGCGGAGTGATGTGTCTCGTTACGTTGGACGTTGCTCACTGTGTGCCATGCATAAGGTGGAACAAGGTAAGCCCAAAGGCTTTATGACCCCTCAATCTAAAGCTGCTCAACCATGGGAGATAGTAGCAACCGATCTTATGGGACCTTTTCCAAGATCAACTCAAGGCTATAAGTTTATCTTAGTGGTAATGGATGTGTTTAGTAAATTTTCTTTGGTATTTCCGTTGCGACCCTCAAAAGCTGTGCATGTCGTTAAGAAAATAGAAGTAGAAGTTTTCCTTGTATTTTGAGTTCCACGTCTGTTACTATGTGATAATGGATGTCCAGTATATTTCGGGTATTTTCAAGAAAATGATGGAAACCTATGGTGTCTCAGTTCGTTATAATGCGTTGTATCATTCACAGTGCAATCCACCTGAACGCTATAACCGAACCCTTAAAACAATGATGGCAACTTATATAGCTGACAACCATAGGAAGTGGGATGAAAATTTGGCCAAACTAGCATGTGTTACGCGCACTGCATACCACGAGTCGACTAGTCAAGATCCCTACTTCATAAATTTCGGTCAGAAGATGGTAGTGAATGGAAGAGATTTTTCCCGAAAGCACAAACTCGGAGACCTAGAGGACGAAGTAGCTAAAATGGGATATAACCGTTCGCGTGGACTCCAGGAATTATTTGCTGATGTTAGGAAACGTTTAAATAAAGCTTCGGCTAAGTGTGAGAAGACTTATAATCTACGAAGACGTCCAGAGGAATTTCAGCCCCACCGGTAAGTATGGCGGAGAAATTTTGTGTTGTCAGATGCCGCTAAATATTTCACGAAAAAGTTACCTCCTAGATGGGTAGGACCCTACTTCGCGAAGAAGAAAGTTTCATGGACATATAGTTTAGAGGATGAAAACGGCAAGGATCAAGGTATTTGGAATGTTAGGATTTAAGGGTTAGTAACCCCACTGTGATCCCAGGTAGGGGATCACCAGTGGGGTTACTGGTATAGATAGGATTTAGATCGGAGTAGAACGGACTAGCAAAAGTTTTGTCTGGTCTAAGTAAACTTATAAAGTTAGTGTTCTGAAGTAGTTGTATTTATTTTTTGTTGTGTCCGTGAAGGATGACTGAGTGTTGGCTGTGATCGATTGTTAGGATGTATTTGGATGGTCAACCGATTCGTTTTTTTTTTGGTGTTAGGTAGCCAATACGAAGTTGTAGGGTTGTCGTAGCCGTAATTTCTTTTGATTTATGGGTTTGAATGTCACTTAGGTTTGGTCAGAAATATGTTGTCTTCGATGATATGGCGTTGGGATTTGTTCTGATGTTAGCAAGCCATTCTATTTAATTGGGATTTTCTCGAAGCCACATAATTATGTTTTGGTGAATCTTGTTTGATAATAGCTTAACTTTTGGATGATTAACTAAATTTCGTTGTATACGGATTTAAATTCTGGAAGAACTATTTCATTTTTATCTTAATGAACAATTGGGATTAGACTACCGTTTCGGTAGATGTTTCTCGCAGTATCAGTGAGAGTGAAATGGTGGAGAGTTTCTTATGGACTCATGTTATGCGAGGTATAGTGAAGTACTAGCGATGCCCAGAGCATAAGTGCAACATCCAGTAACCTAGCTAAGCAGTGTTGTCAGATTGACGTTGGAATTTAAAACTATTCTACTTGATCTCATACGCTGAGAGATGACTGTTGTGTGGAAGTGGAGTAAGTGTTGTAAGTAAGTTGTTGCGTTGTGCGTGTAGTTTGAAATTGGTATGTCTTTCGTTGTCCAAGTACTTGCGCGTGGTGAGGACGATGTAGATGATGATTGTGTTGTGGACTTCGCTCGGAGGTTAGGTAGTGTGTTGCTAGCGCGAGGGAAAATTTTCTTCGTCTAGTTTTTTCCTCGTAAATTTTCCTCTGGGAAAGGGGGTTTTGTTACGTTCCAAATTTTAAGTAGAAAGTTCCACCTCTATTTTCAACAATTTTAGACGTGTAAGATCGGTTGCCTATAATATATTATAAGCAAGGTGGCGAAAATAAAATTAGTAGTTTTCAAATAGGGGTAATGTCTGGCAAATTGTACTGAAGTTGAAGGGGAAAATGCCATCTTTTTGTGAAGAAACTAATTTAGATCGTTCTTTCTAGAGTTATCTTGGGAGAATTGGGATCACAAAATTTAAATGTTTGAATCTGCCTTTTGGCGATAATGGAGCAATACAAAAAAAACTTATCTTTGAAACTTGAATGTATGACAACTTATGAAAATATGAATAGCTTTTTAGAGATAGGATAAAAAAAAATAACTACAGCTTTTTAATTAATTAAAAACGAAATGTTCTAACACTCACCCTTCTTAGCCAGATTAGGGGTTTGAAATATCCCAAATTGGACCGAAACGTAGTCGGCTATTTGGACTCGTGATTAAGGCTGATTTCTTGATCTAAATGTGACTCCGGTAGATACGTGCACTGTAGATCAGCTTTTTTTTGCGAAATTGTGGATATTCCCAAAAAAAAACCTTCCACGAAGGCACAAATCCCCTTGAATATCGATACGGTTCGTACTAGTCCAGATCCCACATGGAACACAGCAAAAAAAAACAAAATGCCGTTTTTAAACTAGCCCGAACTTTCGGTACCACGGTCAAACCTAGAATCACTTCCTTTCCGTCGTCTTCCCGAACACTTGACAACTTGACACACGGAGGTCATCGAATAATACCGAGATTCAAACATTTAAATTTTGTGATCCCAATTCTCCCAAGATAACTCTAGAAAGAACGATCTAAATTAGTTTCTTCACAAAAAGAGGACATTTTCTCTTAACTTCAGCACAATTTGCCAGACATTACCCCTATTTGAAAACTACTAATTTTATTTTCGCCACCTTGCTTATAATATATTATAGGCAACCGATCTTACACGTCTAGAATTGTTTAAATTTTTGAAAATAGAGGTGGGATTTTTTACTTTAAATTTGGAACGTAATAGCACCCCCCTTTCCCAGAGGAAAATTTACGAGGAAAAACTAGACGAAGAAAATTTTCCCTCGCGCTAGTGGCACACTACCTAACCTCCGAACGAAATCCACAACACAATCATCATCCACACGGTCCTCACCACGGCTAAGTACTTGGACAACGAAAGACATACCAATCTAACAACACGCACAAAGCAACAACTTACTTCCACACAACAGTCATCTCTCATCGTATGAGATGAAGTAGAATAGTTTTAAATTCCAACGTCAATCCGACAACACTGATTAGGTCGGTTACTGGATGTTGCCCTTACTCGCGAGCTCCTAGCTCTGGGGCATCGCTAGTACTTCACTGATATTGGCTTACTAACATCAAAACAAATCCCAACGCCATATCATCGAAGACAACATATTTCTGATCAAACCTAAGTGACATTCAAACCCATACATCAAAAGAAATTACGGCTACCACAACCATACAACTTCGTATTGGCTACCTAACATAAAAAAAACGAATCGGTTGACCATCCAAATACATCCTAAGAACCGATCACAGCCAACACTCAGGCATCCTACACAGACACAACAAAAAAAATAAATATAACCTACTTCAGATCACTAACTTTATAAGTCTACTTAGACCAGAAAAAACTTTTGCTAGTCTGTTCTACCCCGATCTAAATCCTATCGGGATCACCAGTCGGGTTACTAACCCTTAAATCCTAACATTCCAAATATCTTGATCCTTGCCATTTTTATCCTGTAAACTATATGTCCAGGGGGAAACTTTCTTCTTCACGAAGGAGGGTCCTACCCATCTAGGAGCTAACTTTTTTGTGAAATGTTTAGCGGCATCTGACAACACAAAATTCCTCTGCCATACTGACCGGTGGGGCTGAAATTCCCCTCGACGTCTTCGTAGATTATAAGTCTTCTCACACGCATCGCCCAACTCCACTGTTTACAAGCAACACTAGGTTTGTTCAAGGCCTCGTGAAGATGTTAATCGCGTCGTGGTTAACTCAAACAAAACTCACACCATGCCCAAATTGTGACCTCTGAGCAGCCCTCTTTTTACTAAGCTAGATACTTGCAAGTTCAAACATACCAGATTGGATGAAAATGTAATAATATTGAATTTATGTACACAGTTCTGAAGATGTAGATCGATTTCCGAGATGGAAATCGAAACGTCAAATATAATTTTTCAGTTAAAATTATGTATTCCAGAAAATAATCTTTTTTTTAACCTTTTTCTGACGTATTTTTGTCTAAAACATTGACAGCTTGTCATTAATTCCGATAAGTTACCGTTAAGTTTGTTATGTTTAATAAAATATGTCTAATTTTAGGGCCGAATTTGATATGGATACGGAAGTACGACTACTTCGATATTTTTGTGTACGCCTTGTTATAGATGAAGAATGTTCAAAATTGTACTATAATACAGAAAACGCAAAAATGTACCATGGAGAAGAAGAACAGGTTTTAGTAATAGATTTCAATTTAATCCCAACAATAGAAATGTTGCAAAGTACATATCCTAAATTTACAAACATTAAAAGTTTAGTTGTCAATAATAATTCCAATATTGCAACAATTCAATTGGTGTCTGATTTATGGGAACGTGGATTACTAATAACTAATAATTCACTTACTACTGTAATTGGAGACTAATTATTATAGGTAGAAATAAAAAAAAATGCCGAATTCGAACGCAAAATATTACAATATATGAGAATCGGATTTTTTATTTAAATCTAATACCTAGAGTAATATTTTTAAATAAAAACTTAAAAACTTTTGATGTTTTTTTTCAAATATATATATATATATATATATATATATATATATATATATATATATATATATATATATATATATATGCTCGCAACAAAGAAGAAAAAAATATAATAAAATATGTGTATAAGATAGAAGGCAACCGTATATACGTATTTCTGACTATTGGTCGTCTTCAGTACGGTGCAGCCAAGTTAGAAAAGGAGCATATTAACTTGGAAAAGAATCACTACAGGAGCAATGCAACCAATTTGTGGCAATAATGTTAGAAGACTCTTAGGTTTCCAGAGCAACAACCAACACATCCACGGAGGAAGCTAACAACTGTTACAGCATATCTGTCTTAATGACAATCCTGCCACAGTTACCTTCAAAACTCCTTATTTTAAGAATATTGCTCTTAAAGCGTTTTGTACCGGCATAAATGACCCCTATTGTGAATATTTGTCTCATTTTCAAATTAACTCTCTCAAAGAAGCCCTCCAAAAATGCATTTCGTATGACAACCATAAAAGCCAACAACAGTACATGAATTTCTTAAAAGGCCAGCAAAATAAGCGACCTAATACATTCAGACAAATAACATTTAAGAATATCTAATCTAGTCTTCAAGCAAATTTGGAATATTCATGATTACCTTACAAGACAAAATAATTTATTAATTGCTAGTAGTTCCAAATCAACTGTAGAAAAAAACTCAATTTTTTACAATGGAATCTTGATCTAAAATACAATTCCAAACAGTATTAAACAGAAAAGAAACATTTACATTAACAATACTCTTAAATTTTTTCACCTGAAGAGATTTCTAATTGGTAAACAATAATAAAACCACATTCATTATGTATTATTTTGTTACCCCTTTCTTTTTATTAATGGCTTTGGCTTAGCCAATAAGCAGGACTATTTGTAGTATTTTGCATTATGTATATGGTGTGTATGTGTTAAGTTGTTATCCCTTGTATAAATGTAAATTTCTTGGGATGCTACAAATAAATTAAATTAAATCTCAACTATAGGTACATACTTATGTAGATTTAAGATAATTTCTAAAGCTATAAGACAAATTTTATCAATTGATTGTAGAAGTCAATAAAGTTTATTATTAATCTTAAGCGGTTTTTCATTATTTATTTATTTATACGGGAAAATGCCATTACAGTATATACTGTATAAATTTTAAGAACTCAAACAAGTGGATAAAAACTTAAATAATAATAACTAAATCTATAATTAACAAAATAAATAAAAGAATGACATTAATAGGTTTACTTGCTGATATTACATACTGTTTCTTTCAGTTTTCTATAAGATAATATATTGAAAATATCATTGCATGGATTGGCATTAAGGTAATGCAATATTCTGAACATTGGCAAATTTTTACCATAATTTGTATTGTGAAAACCAGTGTAGAATGTTGCTTTCTAAGCTTAAATAAAAAAAACTTGATATGTTGTATATATTATTGTTCTGAAGCTATTTTCTTGTGGCATGTTAGAGTAATTAGTAGTTAAAGTACGTTTATTGCCGTTTCAATTTCCACTTCGGAAATCGTTCTCAAAATACAAACATTAGTAAATCAAACAAATTTTGTTTGTTTGTTACTTGGTGAAAAATTCTTCTAATAATTTAATTTTATCTGACTCATTTATATTGACAATTCAGACATACATTATACATTTTAAAGTTGTAGCGTTTGAAATTTATGTTTGAAATGTTAAAAATTTCTAAAGACGCCCCTGTTTGTTTGTTTGCAACGAAGTTAAAATTCCCCATTTCGTACATGTTATTTCTAACTATAATATTTCAAGATTTTTTTGTCGCTGAACAACGATTTGTTTACATTCAAATCCCCCAAAGAAAAAATCGTGTTACGAAGTTAAAATAATCAATATAATACGTGTTATGTGTTATTTCGACGAATTTATTTCCAGTTAACCAATTTAAAAGTAAATAATCAAGATTTTTTTGTCGGTTCGTTGCTAAGAACGAGGTCAAGGAGGGTAGATTGTTTGTTTAGGTTCATAGACCAAAACTAGCTGTGAGACGCAAGGGAAATTTATTTTGGTCGAATTTGTAAAATGTAAGGCATGGAGGAGTCAAGCAAGAGATGTCAGAGTAGAAAGAGGTTTGAGTAATTAGGAATCGCGAGTCGATTCAATTTTTTTTGTTATGTCTTAAGACCTGTTAAGGTGATAATACTTGTTGCATAATGGCAGTTTAGAACAGAGTAATCATCATAAGATTTGTGCAGTACACCGGAACTGAAGAAATTTTGTAAAATGATTATATAGGATATCCCCGTCGTCAGCTTGCTTCCTCCACCGAATCTAATTCTACATCTCTTGATTGTTCGTCCCTGAGTATGGAAATGGTTGCTTTGTCCCTGTCGGAGAATATGTCCAGATAGATGTTCCATAGATGTTTAACAAGTTTTTTTTGAAAGTTAAGTGCGAAACAGTGAAATCAAGGTAACATTTAACATATTAATTTTAAAGTAAAGACAGACATTTTTTTGCTAAAACAATAATTGCTTTCATTAAAATTTAAAAGGATTTGTAATAATTAATAAATTGTAAATTTTATGGTTTAACTTAGCTGTCATTTTAATTGTTTTTTTTTTTTAATTTAATGTTAACATATGACAGCTAGCTTTATTTTTTTTCGATATTTATTTGTTTAAAAAAAAGGTTAATCTCTGAGCGGTAACATTTGTAAGTTTTTGTATTTTCTCCAACCCCTGGAGTTTGTAAACGGACACATGTAAGTTTTTTTATTCTGTATTTGGCAACTATTTATATAGTATATTTTTTTTGTGCAATTTATATGTTTGATAACTGTTTGTATGAGACAAAAATAAACGTTTGATTTGTTTCTCTGATCCATTGTTTGTATTTATTTTAGAAAATCTCCTAACCCTTTTATATATTTTTTATTTTAGGATATTTTTCCTAAATCCAGCAAGTCTATTGGCGGCGTCAATTCTTCGAAGCGGCGTCCTTTCCTTTAAAATAGCTAGAAGCTTTTTCTTGTTGTCTTAATCCAGTTGTATAGGAGATTTACGTAAGTAACCCCTTTGTTTCATATTTTGGTAGCTACCCCAATCTCAACCCCCTTGTCTTTCGAAATATTTTGCTTGCCCTATCTTCGCTCCCATAGTTTCTGTCACCTATTTCTACCCTTATGTTCGTACCCTGAGGTAGGCAAAATATTTCGTTACAAAATGGCGCCCAACGTGGGGCATGTTTTAGATTTGCGGTATTTGTACTTCGTTACAAATTAGCGCCCAACATGGCTGGCATTTTTTAGATTTTTGTCCTTTTTCGTGAAGCCACATATCTTTTTCAATTTTCCCTAGTTTCTACCATGTATATGAAACCCTTTTTTTTTCTGAATAGTGTCGCAGTGTCTCACAAACAGTAATTGTTTATTGTTTTGTATATCAACATATGTATTTGTTGTATAACATATGTATTATCGTTTTTTATGTAATGTACTGTATATCTATATATGTATTTTGTGTATTTGGCAATGAAAGCAAATATTTGAGTTGAATATTTAAATATGAATTTAAAATAATGTTTTAATATTGAAAAGAATTTTAAAAAGATATTGACAGTAACAAATATTAGTTATTGGTTTGCATTTATTCTTAATTGATTTGACAGATTTTACAGAAAAATCGGTTTTTGTAATTTTGTTTGTTCGGTCATTTTGAGTAAATGTCTGTATTGTTGTGAGTGACCTTTTTTTGTTTGAGCTGTGTAGTTGTGAAGTAGTGTTATGCATTTTGTCTTCTAATTAACCATCTTTGACGGTGTATTAAATGCCACAGGTTAGTTGAAGTTTGTGTACGAGGAGTAGTCATTGTGAGTCGTAGAGAAGATTCGACCAAGTTTAGTCTCAGTAGTAGACTGTTTTTTTGTTGTGTATCCTTTCTTGTATCTGAATGACCACAGGTATAATATTTGTGATCAAGAGATGCTGTTTTAATTTTGACTAGGAGCAGTCTCATTTAGTTTTCGGAACAAGAGTTGGTTTATTTTGGTGTTTATTTAGTGTAGCTCACTCAAAGGTCAAGTTTTCAATATTATTAGTGTTTTGTCTTCCCTTGTATGTAAAGTTTATATTGCTTGTTAGTGTCCATGTTGTCCCATGTTGTTTAAAACCATTTTTTTAGTCCTTGTTAGTGGAAGTGTGAATTTTTAAGAGACAGGTTAGATACCTCATTTTTGTTTACCGACTGATTACTAAGTCAAGAGCAGAAGTTACAGCGAATTGGATGAGTTTTGGATTCCAGTAAGCGGGTGTGCAAGTGAGACTTACTATCAGGTGATAAATAGAAACGGTTGTTTCTTAAAATTGTCATATTTTCTACTAGTTGTTTAGTTTGATTTTAGTTATTTTGTGTGTTTGCTTTCATTTAATTTTTGAAAAATGAAGTCTACTCAGGTTAATCATTTGAAATCAGGAGAGTTATCTTATGAGCTTTTCATAAGAGGTAAAAATGTCCCAAATAAGACAGTTGATGATAAGAGAAAGATGTTAAAGGCTTTGTTGGCCAAGGAGGCCAAGTTATCTTCAAGTTTAGTCGATTTGGTTAATAATGTAGTAGATCCTAAGAAGGAGTTGGATGAGATCATGTTAATTATAGAAGATTTATATAGTAGTGCTCAATCAATAAATGTAGAATCAACAAAAGCTGATTTTGCTAGATTTGAGACAAGGTCTTCTTATGGTGCCGTGCACCTATAGTGCGTTGGCGAATTATCTTAAGGTCAGACGTCTGTCTTTTGCGGCATGCAAAAGTTCGCCAGTGTTAGTTACGCCTGTCCAGTTCTTTATATTTCGCAGCCACGACATTTGTTTGCGACCTACTCCTCTCTTGCCCTCAATCTTTCCTTGGATAGTTAGTTGAGGGATTGCGTATTTTCCCCTCTCAGGATGTGGCCCAGGTATCCAATCTTTCGTGCCTTGATCAAGCTGAGCAATTCTCTCTCAGTATTTGCTCTTCTTAGGACTTCCTCGTTTCTCACCCTATCTGTCCATGGTATGCGGAACATTCTTCGCAAGGTCCACATTTCGAAGGCTTCCAACTTGTTAATGGAAGATATTTTCAACGTCCATGTCTCCATGCCGTATAACAATATGGACCATACATAGCACTTAACCATTCTGTAACGGAGATTGAAGGAAAGATTGCGGTTACAAAGTAGCGGTTTAAATTTAAGAAAAGCTTGTCTTGCTTGTTCGGTACGGCATTTTATTTCTTGTTGAGGATCCCATTGGTCATTCACCATCATTCCCAAGTATTTGAATGTTTTCACTTGCTCGATTGGAGCATTATCTACGTGCAGTTGTACTCTGAAAAATGCGCCCTTTCTTATTGTCATGCATTTTGTTTTTCCAGCATTTATCTTCAGGCCATATGTTTTTCCTGTGGTGTTTATTTTATTTAGTATCAACTGCATATCATGTACGTTATCTGTGATAATTGCGGTGTCGTCAGCGTAACGAATGTTATTTATCGGGTACCCGTTGACCTTTATACCACAATCAGTGCCTTCAAGTGCCTCTGCAAAAACATTCTCCACATAGAGGTTGAACAGCATAGGAGACAAAATACACCCCTGTCGCACCCCTCGTAAAATTTCGAATTCCTCTGTGTTTGTTGATTTGTTCAGCCTCACACGTGCCTTTTGATTCCAATAGAGATTCTGGATAACTCTTATATCTTTCTCATCAATATCAGCATTGTGTAGCATTTTTATTATTTCATCGTGTTTTACGGTGTCAAAAGCTTTTTCGTTGTCGAGGACTATATCTTTTCGTTGGTCCATACAGTTTTGTACCAGGGTATTCAAGCAGAATGATTCTTCGCGCGTCCCGAGTCCCTTCTTGAAACCAAATTGTGTCTCGCTGCTCAGCTCTTCTAGTTTTCTGAACATTCTTGTGTGGAGTATGCGAAGAAATATTTTAAGTAAATGAATCATCATGCTAATCAGTCTGTGGTCCTTGCACCTTGTCGCTCTTTGTGATTTAGGAATCATTATGAAGGTTGAACAAAGCCAATCCGTTGGAATGTGGCCGGTGTCATATATGGCATTGAAGATTGTTACCAGAGTGTCGATGTTGTCATCATCCAACAGTTTTAGGGCTTCCGTAGTAATGTCATCCGGTCTAGGGGCCTTGCCCAGTTTTGCTATTTTTATAGCGTACTCCACCTCGGCGCGAATAATCGGAGGACCGGACAAAGTTTCTGTAGATAGGTTAGTAGTTGGCAGATTCGGTCTGTTGTCTGCAAAGAGGGACGAAGCATAATCTGTCCAGATTTTGGCTAGTTCTTCCTGGGTATGTACGTAGTCGCCTTGATCATTTTTCAGGTTTGTCTCGTGGTGTTTCTTGTATATATTCGAAATTTCTTTAACCTTTTTGTGTAGTCCAAAGCTGTCCCCCTTTTCTTGTAGTGATTCTAATTCTTCACAACGCTCTTTCATCCAGATTTCCTTTGCGGTTTTAATTTTTGCTCTTATCGTACGTTGAGTTTCATTGTATTTACGTTGGTTCTGATGTATTTTGTACTGTCGGCGCTGCTCCATTAGCTCAAGTATCTCTTCCGTCATCCACTCGTTTTTGTGATTTCTTTTTATTTTACTTGCGATTGATTCATCCGCATTGGCTACAGCCATTTTTATTTTCTCGCAGGTTTCCTCTATGCAATTTACTTGTATATTTCTTGAGACAAGGTATACACATTTAGATACCAGATTAGAGTATTTCCCTATGAATGATGTTGAGGAATATGTAAAAAGTTTGTCAATGAGTGTAAAGATGATTTGTTGATATTGAAAGGTGATGTGTTGGAAAAAGACGAAATATCTGCTGAATTAGTAAAACCATCCACTAGTAGCCCAGTTTCAGTCCCTGTAGTTCCCAGTTGTACAGTCCCAGCCCCAATAATACAGGTTTCAACTCCTGTCATTATTTCTGATTTACATATTAAGTTTAATGGTGAAAGTAAAGCTCTCCCCACATTTTTAGAGAAAGTTAGAGATTCTGTTAGGTCTAGGAATATTTCCGAAGACATCCTGTTTCGTTCAGCCATTGAACTATTTGAAGGTAATGCTGCTATTTAGTATAGGAGTGTTAGAGATAAAATTAGTAGTTGGGATGAGTTGGTAGCCCTACTCAAATCTGCTTTTTTGTACCCAGATTATAATGATAATCTCTTAGATGAAATTAAAAGTAGAAAGCAAAAAAGGAATGAATCCATAACCATTTATTCAGCAGTGATGGAAAACCCTTTTAAACGTTTGGAAACATACCCTACTGAAGCCCAAAAAGTGAAAATAATGAAAAATATTTTAGTGGACTACATTCCACTGATAGCCCTACAAGATTTTGCTACAGTAGAAATATTAGTAGCTACTATAAAACGTTTAGAGCAGAATGTCTTGCCCTTGTTGCAGACTACTAAAGGTCTTGCTGGTATTTCAATTGATGATTCAGAAAAGCCCAAAGAACAAGTTCATGTGGTGAATAATCAAAACAAGCAAGATAAAAGTAGAGTAGTTAAGGGACAGAGAAAATAATTCTACAAGAAGACCCAGTACCAAATATATGTATGAAAATGATAGACCCAGTCCACCAGAGAATACTGAAGTAAGAAATCAGTCCTTTTCATCCCCACCCCCAATGATGCAATCTTTTTCATCCCCACCTCCATTAATGCAGTCTCCCCCTTATCAAGCTCCCAGAAATCCGAAAAAGATTGTTTGTTTTAATTGTAGTAGGCCAGGTCATATTTCCCGTGACTGTAGAAGCAAGCCAGTATCTTGTTATCTTTGTGGTTATAAAGGTGTGACCATATCTTCTTGTCCTAAGTGTTGTATTTCAAATAGATCTAAGACCAATAGACCTTACAGGCCACCATTGAACCCAATTTTTGAAAAGAAAGATTTTGATAGTCGTATCTTTTGAAAGATTTTGTAGTTCTTTTAGACAGTGGTTGCTCTACATCCGTTGTAGGTGCCGCCGGAGTTGAATTTCTAAATTCCCAAAAAATTAAATATAATCCCACATCTACTAAGCTTGTCCGCTTAGCAGATGGTTCCAATAAATCAGTTGTTGGTACCATTAATCTTCCAGTAGAGGCTGATGGTGTGTGTCATATGGTAAAATTTTTTGTTGTACCTTCTGTCCCTTAAAGTTTAATTTTGGGAAATGATTTTATGCGTCAATTCTCACTGTTATTAAACTTTGAGGATAGGACATGGCATTCTTCCCGAAGGAAAAATAAAATAGAAACTACCCAAGAGATTAATTATTTAGAGGTTGATGTAGATAGAATAGACCCTTGGTTTGATAATTTGAGATCAAAGATTCTCCGATCCCCCCCCTGATTTTCCACAGTGGAAGGTGGAGAGTGATTTTGTTTATAAGTTTGCCCCTACTAAAAATTCTTTTAAGACTAATGATGTAGAGTGGAAAATTCTTGTTCCCAAACCACAAAGGTTTGAAGTTATGCAGTCTTGTCATGAGCCACCTACGTGTGCTCACTTTGGATTTTCCAAAACTTTGTCCCGTATTCAAGAAAGAAAGATATTATTGGCCCCAGATGCGTTTCCCTGGCAAATAGTTGCTATATATCTGATAGGTCCCCTTGTTCGTTCAAATTAATAAAAAGCTGTCATTTTAATTGTTTTTTTTTTAATTTAATGTTAACATATGCCAGCTAGCTTTATTTTTTTCGATATTTATTTGTTTTGTTTGTTTTAAAAAAAGGTTAATCTCTGTGCGGTAACATTTGTAAGTTTTTGTAGTATCTCCAATCCCTGGAGTTTGTAAACGGACACATGTAAGTTTTTTTATTCTGTATTTAGCAACTATTTATATAGTATATTTTTGGTTCCATGTGTATTTTTGATAACTGTTTGTGGTAAGACACAATAAATGTTAAATTTTGTTTCTTAACATTTGATTCTTTTTTTAACTAGCCTTTTTGAGTTTCCGTTTGAAAAAGATATGTTTCTTTATGTTTGATAATTATTTCCCTAGTTACAACTAACTGTTGTAATGGTTATAATTAGGCACCTCGAAGTGGCGCTATGGTAAATAACGTTGTACGTAGTAAATAACGTGTTGTTGACTTATGTAACCATTTATTTAAACACTACTGTACACTCTTACAATGTTAAGTATCTTAAATATAATAGTACTTAGTTGACGTTGACAATGCGTGATGCATTAACATGCCATCTTGACGTTAAATTAGTTCTGATCTCTAGATAATGATTGTTGTAGCTTTTAATAGCCCTGGCCTTGCCTGTGTCAGCACTTTACTTATTCGTGTCAAGTTTGTTCCCTTATGAATGCCCTCGATTCGAATTACTAAACATATTTATAAAAACAAATGAATTCTAATATTTTAGGAATAATATTACAGCGCTCTTTATAAATTACTAGAGGTGTTTCCTGTTTCCTTTTGTTTTGTTTGTCCCAAGTGATTCATGGCCCTTTATTGTGTAGATACCCCAATCCGACCCATTTATTTCAACTTATCCACGACCCCAGCTCTCCAGCTAACCCCTGAGTGGCGTTCGCATAAGTAGCTTTTATTTTGCTTGCCCTATCTTCGCCACCATAGTTTCTGTTCCCAATTTTCTACCCCCCATAATCTTACCCTATGGTAGGCAAAAAATAATATCGTTACACTACCTGTAGCTACTTTATAAAGAAGACTAATTATTTGGTTGCCATAATGTATTGTGCAGTGGTGGGTTGTTTAAACAATTATAATAAAAAAAGTAATTCTTTTTCGAAGTGTCGTTTTTTTGTGTTTCCTAGAAACAAACAAATGCGTAAAGTATGGGTCTTCAAGTGTTTTTAGCAAGACAAATTTATTGTAGAAACAGCGATAATATGATCAAAACATTTACAGAAGCTACTATTCGTTAAAAGAAAAACTATAGTGGAATATTACTACTAATAGTATAATTAATTATGAAATTGTCACTGAAAGGATCTTTTCCTCGCTAAACCTTCCTAGTAGTGATACAGAAATTAACCCTGAAGATTTAATTGACAGTCATCAAGATTTTATTAATTCGAATATAAAAGACCTGGAATGGGATGGATTAGAAAATTTAACCGGTTTCATTGCATTTAAGTTACAAAAAAAAGAAATACTTGGATATATTCCGGACGCTAACGATAAATCGTTTACTCAAAGGGTGAGGGTGGTTTACTCAAACCAACACTGGAATTTGTAACTAAATGTAGTGAACTGGAACATATTTTTCGTATTTATAGTGGCAACAAATTAAAAATAACTAAAAATTATTTAAAAAACCTAATAGAAGCTGCAAAATATGTAAATGTTAGCGAAGATGTAAAATTACTTTTTTTTTATATGTAAAATGTATTTTAAAATACGAATTCTAAATAAAAATAATAAAGATAATTACAATATCCGCAAGAGAAAAATCACGAAGATTGTAAAATAAATGTCTAAATGATATTCATAAAGTCTGAATATGACCTGCTTTTCCTTGTTTCAAATTCTTTACATTTTACCGGCTTTTTATATTTAATTTATGTTTTGTAGCAATATCTATTTTGTTTGTAATACACACAATCAAATCGAAGATTCATATATTTCTTTAATTAATTTTACAAATTACTTATTAATTTTCAAACCACGTTTTAACAGAAAGTAACTAGTTATGACTTCTTAGTGCAAAATATGGCATCGAGGTATACTTACCGTTAACAATTTAAGTTTCGAAGTTGTTCATTACAGTAATGGAACAACGTTGCCATATGATGCATCGTTAAAATAAGATCCACACAATTCATCTGGCTTTGCCTCGCTATGACGTCATGCGCAAAGTCGATTAAAATTAGAACGGCAAGTGAGCATACCTTGTTTGTTATAGCAGAGAACTTACGAACACAGACCATACATACTACAGAGTATGTATGGGTTGTGCTTACGAACACAGAGAAGCGACACAACGGTCCAAAAGCGTGTACCATTTTTGTATACGCATGCCGGATTCTGGTTGTTTAACTGACAAAAACAAGTGCTTATTCTTTAATTCTGGTTGTTTTCGATAGTCCGTAGGCGTCTATGGTAAATACTCGACACAACAAGTGCATTTGACCATTTATATAATTTATTTATAGTTTATAGTTATAGTTAAAATATATAAGTTAAATATATAAGTTTATAGTTATAGTTAAAAGTTTAATTTATATTTAAAATCTTTCATTCTGCGTTTAAATTTTTCAAAAATATTTGTTAGTTTTCTCAGGATTCGAAAAAAATGATTGCATTTAAAAAGCATTGGCCCGAAATTTTGCGCCTACGCTATTAAATAAAATTGAGCATTTATGTTGACTTTCAATAAATATGAAATATTGCAAATATTCAAAATGCAGTTCACAAATCCTATAATTATTATAAAGTGAATCCATTTTGAATAACAAATCTTCTCGTCTGCAAGCTTCTATCCACACTTTGGCACTACAAATTTTTAACAGAACAAATTTTAAACAAAGAACTTTTCTGTATTTATAAATAATACTTTATTACTTACAACTATAAGAGTATTAGTATATTCTAAGTATATTGTAAGTAATGAAATATTTAACTTTTGTCAATATCCAATCTTAATAAATTTACAGTTTTCTCCTGACTAAGTCACAAAAATGTCACTAAATATTGAGATATACAACAAATAAAGTTTTAATATTTTTTATTTGTAATTCCCATTTAAAACTCCTAAATATTTTATGTACTCCGATCCATATATTTGATCTTTGTTATTTATATTTAACGAATTAAAAATTGTCAGACATCTTTTGTATATAGCAAAAAGTAGATGAGTATTTAGTTTTTTCATAATTTAATGTAAGTTTGTTTATTTGCAACCATGTTTTTACAATTTTAAAGTCTTGTTCTGTTTTAATTTTAAGATTTTTCCAATTATCGGTCTAATTATGTTTCCAACAATTTTTAGTTTGAGAAGACTAGAATAAACAAAAAGTTTTTTTGAATGAGATATTTGAAATTAAAAATCACACTAAATTTTCTCTTTTTTTTTTCACCCCTGTAACTTATTAAAATAAACATTATAGAAGTTTTCAGGGACTTTCGGCCCTCAGTAATAATGTAGTCTTTCATTCTGCGTTTAAATTTTTCAAAAATACTTATTAGTTTTTTCAGGATTCGAAAAAAAATGAATGCATTTAAAAAGCATTGGCCCGAAATTTTGCGCCTACTCTCTTAAATCAAATATTCTCGTGTATAAAACCCTCTATATATTTTTATTTTCTAAAAATACTATATTCGTATTGTTGTCTTCGAGCGCGCTGACACCCGGCCACCATCTGCTGATTTTTTGACCTGAGCCTTCGGAGACTTGCGTCTTTCAATAAAAGAAATAGCACTGACACCGAATTTAATGTTTTCATTTTGAACTATCCCTTGGCAGACCAAAGTTTATTTTTTATAGCTCGGACAGACACGTCGACGTCGGCTTACTGTTCGAAAGTCAAACCAATACTATTATGTAATAACTAATAATAATTACAAAGCAATAGTAATTACCTGCTATTATTCTTAGGAAATCGCACAAATATATCCAGACATTTTAAATATAAATTAAACTTTTAACTATAACTATAAACTTATATATTTAACTTATATATTTTAACTATAAAATATAACTATAAACTTTTAACTATAAATAAATTATGTAAATGGTCAAATGCACTTTTAGTGTTGAAGTATTTACCATACTTCAGGAACGACGATCTAAGACATAAATGGGGTTGGATCAAGCAGGCAAACGACAACAAAGCTGGTGGAACATCCTATAGTCATTTTCAAAATTTTATAAGTTCCGGTGTACTGCACAAATCTTATGATGATTACTCTGTTCTAAACTGCCATTATGCAAAGAGTATTATCACCTTAACCGGTCTTAAGACATTACACACAAAGACGTGGCTCTGGATTCAAAATCCGCCAAACGTCCTTCTCGTTTGAAATCTCTTGCTTGACTCCTCTGCGTTACCTTTTACAAAATTCAACGCCAAATAATTTTCCTTCACGTCTCCAGCCAGTTTGTGGCCTACGAACCTAAACGAACAAAATAACCTCGACAATCGTTCGTAACAACCTTGAAATATTCTCAGCTTTATTACGTTTTAAAAAAATTGAATACCTGACTTGCAATATTTTTTCTAAGAACCTCTTTTCAACCTGGCTATTAGGGGACTCGAATGTAAACAAATCGTTTTCAACGATTTTCAACGACAAAAACAACTCAAATTCGCAGAAATAGCACGTATTATATTCATTATTTTAAACATCCTCGATTCCTAGTTTTAACCGGAATAATTTTTTACCTGAAAATGTAACAGAGACAAAACATCTATATTTTAAAACAACTGAATACAAAACTTAAAACAGAATTTATACTATTATATAGATTTTAAATATAAAACGCTACAATGCTCCTTCTTAAAAGAAAAAACTCTGATAATCTTATCCAGTTTTTGATAAAGGCAAAACAACAAAAACAAAATCAGAAGATGACCTCTTAAGTGAGTCGAGACTTCTTAATAATATCGTTTAGATGATGGCTAGCATGGGATTAAACAACAAAAACAAAGTTAGTTATAAAGAATGGGCTAGCGTGCCATCGATCGCCAGACTCTTTAAAGTCGAGTATACTGAAATTTTTGACTCTAAAATGAACTGTAGGTGACATGAGTTTCTATGCCTTAGGGGAAGCATAGCTATGTCACCTCGTTGCCAGTAACATTCACAGACATTCACAGCAGTAACACAAGTGATTGGTCGGGCAGGCATAGCCATGTCACCTCGTTGCCTAAACCAAATGTGATACACAAATCAAAAAAATTGCTCTACACTTAGTAGGTAGGCGTCTACTATCTCCACTATACGCCTAGCGAGACAAGGAATTCGGCAACGGTTCCACAAAAAAATTAGGATATAGACCCTAAATCTATATACCTACATTATGACAAAATGTGATTCTCACATGTGTCTCCAATCAAAATAGGTTACCTGTACTAAAATTATCAAAAGTGAAACAATATTCCAAAGGGATGAAATCAAATCAACATACAAACTCGAAAACAAAGACATGGGAAGGATGAACTAAAATTACTTAAGGATGACATATTGTCCTCATCTGACACAAAAGGCTTTAAATCTTTAACATGCCACTTACCAAGATCAGAACCATTTAAATCTGACAAACGATAAACCACTGGTGACAATTTTTCCTTGATGGTTGCTTCAATATACTTCGGCGCTAGTTTGGACATAAACTTGTTGACAGCACAAGACAAAACCTTATTTCTTTTCCAAACTCTATCACCCACTTGAAATTGGACTTCTCTTCTACGTAAGTTGTAACTTCTAGCGTTACGTTCATATCCTTGGTTCTATTGTTCCTCTCCACAAAATTACACAGCGGTGCGTATACTGGGCTAAACCATACTTTCTGAACGTTATACCTATTACAGAGCTCAATTAAGAGAGGATTGTTCAGGTTTGAGGCATTATCACAAATCACATATTGAGGAACACCAAACATTAGGAAAACATCATTTTCCAAAAACTCACAATATTCTTAGCCGTGGCCTTTCTTAAAGGTTGGACTAACGTATATTTACTAAACCAATCAGCAACTACTAATAACCACATATAACCTTTCTTTGAACGAACAAGGGGACCTATCAGATCTATAGCAACTATTTGCCAGAGAAACGGCCTCTCTCTGCTTACCCATTTTACCTAAGGGAGCATAATTTGGTGTCTTCTGAGCACCACAAACTTTACATGACCTGACAAACTTAAGCACATCAACACGCATCTGGGGCCAATAATATCTTTCTTGAATACGGGACAAAGTTTTGGAAAATCCAAAGTGAGCAGACGTAGGTGGCTCATGACAAGACTGCATAACTTCAAACCTTTGTAGTTTGGGCACAAGAATTTTCCACTCTACATCATTAGTCTTAAAAGAATTGGTGGTCGGGACAAACTTATAAACAAAATTATTCTCCACCTTCCACTGTGGAAAATCAAGGACCGGAGTATCTTTGATCTCAAATTATCAAACCAAGGGTCTTTACCAAGGGTCACATTACTATAACCTACCGATTATTATATGCAAAATTTACTTATCAAACAATATAATAATATGAAAATAAGACACAAATTAGTTCAAACGCAAAATATAATATCGACTTCAGACGACTTTACACCGGCAAGACAGAAAGCTTGTATAAAAACAAAAGTTCAACAATAATATCGGTTATCAATGGTGACTATTGCAAATTGCAAGTTATGAACTCAATACTGACTGAGTCACCTATTTTATAATAGAAAAATAATTTAGATATATGCCTACATACGTGTCTTTATACAAATGGTGTTTAGTTACTGTTTATTTATACTGTATAGTATTTTTTTGCAAAACTGAAAGTTTTTATTTGCCATTGTATATCTAATTTTGTACCTTTTTCAAAGTACGCTGTGCTTTTGTGTTTGCGGTATTGCCATGTCCTTATTATGTACAAGTTTTATGCCTCAAATATGCTTTGAAACAGTACATTTTTATTATATTATTTTATGAAATCGGGTATTTTTTTTAAATTTTTTAAATGTGTGTATTCGTTGTACCATGGGCCGATATAAATGGTATAAACAACTAATGTTTACCATTGCTTTTGCATGTTTAGTTTGGTTTAAGACGAGTTATTTTTATCATTTTAAAATGGAAATTAGCCTAATGATATCTTTGAGTATTGTGGTGAAGCAAAGAGACCATTGGTTGAAGGGGAAGCAGTTTTCAAGTGATGAATTCTTAAATTTTAACTTAAATGTTTGGAACTGGCTTGTGTATTGATGAATCCAGAATCCTATTTTGTGTATACCTGGGAACCCAGGGTATAATGTTTTGTGTAATGTTTGTCTTACTACCTAATATATACATTATTTTATATTATGCCTTATGTTTTTAATGTTCATTTTTATTTTATACTACACTGGGGTGCAAAATTAACCGGACACTCAGATGTTTCCCAAAAACTGGCGTTTAAAAAATTTTAAGATGTTCCCAATTGAGTATTTAATAAAAAACCGAATTTAAAAGTCAAAGTATTACAACTCAAGAATGTTACACAGAAAAAACAATAAACAATTCAAAAAATTTGAAAATCTAAAAAAAAAAGAACAAAAAGTATTTTTTTTTAAATATAAACATTTTTTGGAAAACGATATTTAGTAGAGTGTATTACCTCCACGATCCACGAGCTCTAATTACAGATCTCATTCAATCATGCATACTTAGGATTAAGGCGGCCAAGTCTGAGTCTTGAGGGATTTGCTCCCTTTCATCACGAACTGCTTGCTCCAAATCATTCATGGTTTCAAACTCACCATGGTTACGTCGAATACGTCATTCCAGAATATCCCATACATGCTCTATTATATTTAAGTCTGCACTCCTTGGGGGCCATGGTAATAAACGAATCCCAACTTCATCAAAATTCTCCGTGTTATTCTTACGATGTATGGACGAGAATTATCTTGCATCAGATGAAAGTTTTCTCCAACAAATGGGGCAAATGGCACTACATGATCTTTCAAACATTGCTGAATATATCGTTGGACGTTCAAATTGCCCCCTTGAATTGTAACAAGTTCTGTATGAGCCTCTAGGGAAATGTCTGCCCACACCATTATATCACCTCCGCCGAACTGAACTTTAGGAGTAAAACAACATTGCTGATAACGTTCACCAGCTCTTCTCGATATTCTAGACCGCCCATCTGATGAGTTTGTGTTAAATCTTTACTCATCCATGAAAGCACAGTACTCCAATCGTCATGACGCAAATTAAGATGTTCGCGAGCGAAGTGTAAACGTTGCCTCCAATGATCCGCTGTTAATAGAGGTCCTGTGACAGGTATTCTGGACTTTAATCCATATTCATTTAAGCGTCTTTGACTGGTATAAACGGAAACTGTGTTTCTTTGGGCATGATTTAATCGTTGAACAAGCACTGGTGTTGATAATGTACGCAACGTAATAATGTGCGTAACGCTTGTAATCTAAGAAAGCAATCTTCAACTTGACTTGTGGTTCATCGTTTACCTTGACCTGAACTCCTGGTGTATTGTCCTATTTCCTAAAATCTTTGTATTGCATCAAACAGTGTACTTCGAGATATTCTTAAGGCATTTGCGACGTAACGAATGCTCCGACCATCATCCTGTAAAGCAACAGCTGGTATCATAATTTTTTTAGTGCAAGTTTTAAACAGCAGACAATGCAAAAACCTACTGCCGAACTTATAATTAGGTACAGTATTACAATAAACTTAAATTAATACTAAGCCACTATTTAACATTAATAACAAAATGTAAAAGTGTTGGTGTTCGCACAAAACATTTAAACAGGTTCAAAAAAGAAAAAAATGTTATCGCTTATAAGGCATAAAATACAATTCAAGCGAATTTGAACAAGTTTTGATTTAAACACCAACAAAAAACAAAAAAATCTGAGTGTCCGGTTAATTTTGCACCTCAGTGTATTTTTTGACATGTAAGTACTTTATTGTATATTAACATAAATAAATAACTTGTTGAGTTTATTGTAAGATAGTTCATTTGATTACATAAAATCAACCTTAACTTGGAGAGTCACCTGTCAAAAAAGATCGTAGCACATGATTTGTCTTTAAAAGATTCCATAATAAATCATGAGGAAAAAACCTCATGATACTACAGCAAACGCCAGTTAACTTGGCGACGGAATACGCACGACGTCACTGAGAAATAGATTATGTTTACGCCCCATGATTCTCCTATTGGTTTACAAGTAGTTTCAGTGGCGTAATGGTACAGTTCAAATAATTATTACACAATTAAAAAAGTAGTAATATTTTTCCGCAAGCTTTAATATATCATTAGAATGATGAAATTGTTATTATTTTTTTAGTCAATTTAAATAGAAAGCCACTGGTTTATAATAGCTCTTTAATTTAACATATAAACATAATAATAATTATGATCGAATTTAATTAACAAATAAAACCACGTTGATATTGTCTTTCATATTAAATGGAGGGTATTCTATAAATAAATGTAACACAGTTATTATTTAATTTTGATATTTTGGTTTTATTATAACACTAAAAGGAGTATCAAGTGTAGAAAAACAGTAACTGAAAATAATTCTCTAATGATTAATTTTCTTCATCTTCATCATCAGAAGAAAACTCTGTACTGGAAGATTCGCTGTTAATATTTATAATAACAGGAGCTAATTACATGGCGTTATCAACTACTATCTTGCCATACTATTTACTGCCATACCGAAAGACAGTACACAATATTATCACGTGCTAATAGGTGTAATAATTTAAGTATGTTAAAAAATGTGTTTCAATTATCGAGAGTAAGACCGATTTACATACATACAATAATTATAATTTCACAAATTTTTGCAAATATGTTTATTTAAAAAGCTATGCCGTTGCAAACTTGAATCTTTTGGCCATGTTATTCAACACCCAGAGAGATATAATATACTCCACTTAATAATACAAGGCAAGATAGACGGAAGAAGAGTGGACAGATCAAAGAAGAACGTCATGGCTTAGAAACCTGAGAGAATGGTTTAACAGATCCTCTGCATCCCTTTTCCGAGCTGCTGCCAACAAAATTACTATAGCCAATTTGATAGCCAACGCTCGATAATCGAGCACGGCACATAGAAAAGAAGAATGCCATATGATACAACCACGAAAGTACGTTATACAACTAAAAGACAACGAATTAAGCAGATATGAATAATAAAATATAAAGGCAAAGATAAAAACTCTCGATTATTTTCAGTTTATTTGATAGCGAATTAAAATTAATTTATTGTACAAACTTACCTGTTGCTTTAGCTGTTGTTTTTTTCACAGTTTTCAAGGTATCTGCTCCGAGCTTAAAATTTTTGAAATAATTAAACACATTATATATGATCTCACAAGATTGCCCATTAATAACAGAATTAGTCTTTCTATTACTTTCTAAAGCAATCATTTAAAGAAACTGCCACAAACACACTTAAATATCCAAAATAATTAAGAAGTTTGAAAAATAACATCCGTACTTCACTTTTGTGTTACGCACCTGACTACTGGGAGGAGACTGATGACATTCACCTAATCCACCCTAAGCGGACTTCAATTTTGGGTTTGTGCGCCTCGCCAACTTAAGTGGCGTTGACAGTATCCCAACATGGTAAGTATTTGTATTTCTGTTATTCAAGAAAATAAATTATGTATTCTCAGTATGTTATTGACTTAATGATAGTGGTATTTTCTTTTTATTGATTTCCTCTTTTTCCTCAAGTTTTCCAGTTTAGGAAAGAGAAATAGAGAAATATCTTTTGTCGATCTTGAATTGCATTGAGGAACAGAACAATATCGATTTGATTTAAAATACTATAACGTAGTCACAGTATATTGCTTTTTAAAGAATATTCTTTGGCAATATACTGTGACATAGTCATAATGCTGAAATTTACTGAAAAAATGTAATAATTCTATTCAAATCAACAACTGTCTGGTTTGTTTATACCACTTTTAGTAGTTTAAATTTATTCAGAGGTCAGTTTTACTAAATTTCATTATAACTCATCTAAAATACCATATTGAATTGTAAAACAGATTTTTTTTATCATTGAAGAACAAAAAAGCCAAAGGACCCGGAGGAATACCAAACGAACTAATTAAAAACGGAACGGAAAAGTTATTCCGCATGCTACATAGAATGTTCGAAAGAGGACTAAATGGAGAAGAAATACCTGCGGAATGGACACAAGCATACATCACATCCATACATAAGAAAGGAAACAGGAAAAAATGTGAAAACTATAGAGGAATTAGTATAATATCGTCGGTAGGTAGACTTTACGGGAAAATTATTAAGGAAAAACTAGAAACTGAAATAATAGGAAAAATTGGAGAAGACCAAGCAGGGTTCACAGTAGGAAAATCATGCCTAGATCATACGTACACATTAGAACAACTGATAGAGAAGAAAATGGCAAAAGGTAGACCGGTCCATCTGGCCTTTGTTGATCTAAAGAAAGCATATGACTCAATACCTAGAGTCAAATTATGGGAAGCAATGAATGATCTCGGAATCCGACAAACACTAATAAAAGCAGTTAAAGCACTATACAAAGAAAACAAAGTAGCTATTAAATGTGGAAATAAAGCCTACAATCCATTTAAGACGACAAAAGGACTTCTACAAGGCTGTGCTACGTCCCCTACTCTGTTTAAAATATTCTTGGAAAAGACACTCAAACCATGGAGGAGAAAGTGCGAAGGAATGGGCATACCAGTAAGAGAGAAATACCTATACACCTTAAGTTTTGCCGACGATCAAGTAGTCATCGCACAAGATGAAGAAGATCTCAGCTTTATGCTCAGAAAACTAGAAGAAGAATATAAAAACAACGGAATGGAAATAAACTTAGAGAAAACCGAATACCTAACAACAGAAATCAAGGATATAAGAAACCTAGAGATAGACGAGGGAAGACAAATAAATGGAACAGATAAATTCAAGTATTTAGGAACCATAATATCGAACCAAGGAACAACAGAAGAAGATATAAACAACAGACTGAGACAAACAAGAAACTGTATAAGACAACTAAACTCAGTGTTGTGGGATAAGAACATTACGATAAAGACAAAAAAGAGAATATATAATACCCTGACAAGAAGTATCCTGACATATGGGTCCGAAAACTGGACAATAAACAAGAGAAATAGAGGTAGAATAAGAGCAGTAGAAATGGAGTTCCTGAGGAGAAGCTGTAGACTTACAAAAAGAGACAGAATTGAAAACGCAGAGATTAAGCGGAGAATGGGAGTGCAATCAGACATAATCGACTATATAGAGGAGTGGAGACTATCCGGGTACGGCCACGTCAGAAGAGCGGACAGAGGACGCTGGATAAACAAAATCACAGAATGGAGCCCGATTGGAAGAAGAAAGAGAGGAAGACCCCGAAGGTCATTCAGAGATAAAATCGACGAGGCTATGGAGAAAACAACACTGCGAGATGGAGACTGGAATGACAGGGAAAATTGGAGAAAACGGTTGAGTGAAAGAAGACAGTGAAAACTGTGGAAATCCTTAGTAGTAGTAGTAGTATTTTTTTTATTATAATCTATTTTGTTTTTATTTCAGTAAAACTGCCTATTTTTGAGTGACAGTGGATCAGAATAAGCAAATACACTACTATTTACCTATTCACAGTATTTCCTCTGCAGATTTTTAAATGTCAACGGATATTATTAGTATATGTATGAAAACAAAAATAAATATTTCGCCTGAATCCCTAGAAGTAAAGGTTTTACGCTACTGAAAATATATTTTTTATTCAATTATAACCAAAACAAAACATTTAAAAAAAATTAGATCATTTTTTGACCATAATTTCAAAATTAATGTGTACGTTAAGCCACAGACCATACATACTTTGTGAGTATGTATGATTTGTGCGTTAAGCCATGATACTATGACTAACAAGATAGGATCTTCCCGTAGCACAAAATCGGTCGTGTTCGCGCATGCCGTCATTGGAGAGTAGAATTTGAATTCTTGTTAAAGTTAAATGGGATTTGTATGCATTCTGTGATGAAATTATTCAATTAGCAAAATAATAATATTAAATAAAGGTTTAATAATTACAATAATCGTACACAAAAGGATATCTCCAAACTATTTATTAAAGATTATTTATTGACACATACAAAAAACTGACATTACGAACGTGCAACTCTCCAATTACGTCTCGACTTATGCGCGATATCTTATCTTCTTAATCATAGTATCATGCGTTAAGCTGTATATTTAATAATGGGTTCGAGGTGGTTCGGGCGGTCTTGACTACGTCACACTCCTGGCCCAGCTGTCAAATGTCATGCACAATATCCTTGTGTATTCATTGTACCATGATGTACCATTGTATCCTTGTGTATTCATTGTACCATGATATCGGCCATTACACTGCAATCGACCTGCCCTCTACATTCAGTTTCAATCGCGAATTGCAAACATCTGTTGTAATCTGGCAACTGCTGATTTGACGATTGCCAAATCTATCGTCTAATCTATCAAAGGATAATTTGTAAAAAAATGTCTAATAATTAACTGTAATTAATCTCCAAAGAAACAAATAGTTACTCATTGTTGTTTTATATAAATCAAAAATTGCAGTATTCATAACACAATATAAACAAAATGTACTTTTCTTCTATAAAGCTTTATCTGTTTATATTTGAATCATACTGCATCTACAATTACAATATAAAAACATGCCAACACTGTTGTACCCAAATTTTTTGTTCCATGTTTGACATTGGCATTGGCGGCTACAATCAGCTTGTCTTGTACTTGTACCTATATTCTTTGCTTGTACTTTCGGTAAACTCAACATAAATAGATTGCCTATATGAAAAATACTAACTAAAGGGTAAAATGGTTTTGTTAAGTACTGTTCTCCATTTTAAATTAATATGTAGAAGTATCAGTTCACGAGCTTTCAATTGGTATGAAGAAGGATTACATTATCATGGTTTTAAATATTATCCAAAGTAAGTCGAATCTTATTTTTTATTTAGCGACAAAGTTTAATAAATAAAATTAGGTCAGAACTTGAATCAACTGAAAACAATTTTTTTCACTAGTTTACATGTTCATATTGACAAAATGAAACTGCAGAAAGTGTTAAAAAATAAGTGACATGTCACTGGAAAAATCTCATTGTGATTGTGATAGTTGCTGAGTACATTAATTTATAAAAATGTTCTGTGCTTTGTTTAAGTAGGCAGTGGACTCTTGTATAAAGACAATATTCGAATATTTTTCTGAGGAATGCATAGTACCTTTTAAATATGCCTGGAGTAAAATAGCTAATGTAATTAAACTAATTGAAAAAATAAATTAGGCCTTTAAAGGAGG
This sequence comes from Diabrotica undecimpunctata, assembly GCF_040954645.1. Lineage (NCBI taxonomy): Eukaryota > Metazoa > Arthropoda > Insecta > Coleoptera > Chrysomelidae > Diabrotica > Diabrotica undecimpunctata. The sequence goes on from NC_092805.1 coordinate 67,333,879, forward strand.
TAAATTTCTTATAGGAAAATTAAGTTTCTTGAAAACTACAGACATCATAATTCTTGCAGACTAGTATTTCATGCATTTGAGGAGCACCTGAAAAATCCAATAATTTATGGTTTTCAAGAATCTTCTCAGTCTACAGCAGAAGGTATTAGATGATTAATCCCTTATCATACTCATCTGTACCAGTATTGGTCTTAGTGAAAGTGATATTATAAAAGTATTATAAGATGGCAAAAGTTCTGAAGATATGGTAAGACATAAGAGGCTACATCAGCGCGTCATCACTATTAATTCGAGAAATAGCAGCCGCACCGTCTTTCGAAAGTTCTGCGAACCTTTGGCAACATTGCGTCGGCAGTACGTGAGACTATCAAAAAGTAAGGCACAATATTGTGATAATTATAATTAGAGTTCGGATCGGATTTAAAAGCATAAAGAAACGCAAAAAAGCATTAAGATTTTATGAAAATATTTTATTATTTATTTATTATACAAAAAAGAATAAACATAAGCATATAAATTTTAACAAACCTTTTTTTTACAAAACTTAGTATAAAACATCTTAGCTTAAGAATTAGTAAGTACCTATCATAAATTTAATAATAATATGCAGTGTGTTCCAACGAAAATTTGACCCCTCCATAAACTCAGAAACCAAGAGTTTTTTCAAAAGAAAAAAAACTTGTCAATTTGTATTGGGCGCGGGACGAATTTTCATGCAAAATTCATGCCCTCAAATGTAACCCCCTACTGCCACGCATCAACCCCCAGTTTTTTTTTAAATAGCAAGTGTGGTCGAGTGGCATACCATCTGAAAGGTATTTTTTCCTCTACACGATACTTTTTTTAATTTACGAAATAACTTTGAAGATAATTTTGGCTAATTTATTGGTTGAACATCAGTAATAACAAAATAAAATTTCATTAAATTAACTAATTTAATGTTCGAAATGACCTCCTGTGACGTCCATACAATAATACAGTATATTTTCAAATCTTCGTACATTTGCAAATACCTTCGGTGTGAATAATGGGCATTCTGTCAAAATTATTTGTCGCAACTCTGAAATATCTACAGGCGGAGTGGCGTATATTTTTGATATTAGGTGTCCCCACAAAAAAAATATAAAGGCGAAAGATCCGGTGTCTGATCCACTCTATTGGATCCCTTCTGACAATCCAGCACCCTGGAAAACGTTGATTCAAAAATTGTCTTACGCATATATGATAATGTGGGGATGCCTTGTCCTGTTAGAAAGTCATTTTATTGTTTAAAAGATTATCATCAGATTCCAATGTGTCAGTGATCTGCTGATAAATACTATGTATATTATCCTTCAGACACTTAAAGGTTCAGGCAGAATACTAAAAAAAAATTTAAAATAATATAAGACAAAATTGTTTCATTACACTTTGTTTTAATATAAATAATAGTAAAAGTAACAATAATAACTTTGAATTTTTTTTTAAAACAAGCTTTACTATTATCAATACTGTCGACAATGCTCACTATGGGGTCAACCTAGTTGCTAGTTGTACTGTCAGGTTGCGTGTCAGTTTGAATGTTGTTAGTTCCACTAAAAATATAACTGGTAAATTCCACAAAATTAATGTAGATATTTGTATCATGGTATTTTCAATATTTTGAAAAATTGTACCATTACTATTCCTGTAAGAACATGTTTATTTTACTATGGTAAACAGGGTGCTCCAAATATCTGATTTCCTTTTGTTACGGCTAAACATTGACATACAAATACATGTTTAATGGCGAGAATACTTTGGTTTTTGCTTAGTGAATGCACAAGCAGTCGCAATATATCACCTAAATTAATAATGTATACATCTAAACAAATGAAATATAAAGGAAATACTACCCTGAAAATTGCTTGCTCGATCTGAGCTCTACTAATTATAACGTTTATTATAAACGTATATATCAAATAGTTTAGCCGTAAGAAATGAACTACAGATTGATGCATAGTGCTGTATAGCAAATAAAAAATATAAGTTCGAAAATATTGCCGCCAATAAATATCTACCTACCGGAAAAAATTTGCGCTTGTACTTTTCTATTTTCTATTTCTGTACATAAATACAGATTTATTACCAATTTCATTTTCATGGGAAACCACTTTTCACACTTTTTATTTACGACAACAGTAGATTGCTTATAATTACATTCTTAAAATTTGTGGTGGCTCTAATTTCTATTTTCGAATCATTTTAGCACGGTTTTTACTGGACTTTTTCTTGGAAGGCGTGACTTTATCTTTCGCTTGAGAAATTTTTCTGTTTTAAAAATATTTATATTCCTAGAATAAAACATCCTCCTAAAACTATACAGGGTGTTTCAAAAAGGTATGTCATAAATTAAATCACGCATTTCGGAGACAAAAATAAATTGATTGAATCCAACTTACCTTAGTACAAAAGTGTACACAAAAAAAGTTACAGCCCTTTGAAGATACAAAATAAAAATTGTTTTTTTACATTTTCTCCTAAACTACTTGACATTTTGTAATAAAAATGGACACGTTACTTTCTTCTTCTGAATGCATTTTTCATACAAAAGAAACAACAAAATTTAAGCGCACAGAAAAATTTTAAGGGGGATGTGCAGCCATAAATCTCCCCAAACTTTTGAGTACGTTCAAATCATATGAATTTTGTGGCATCATGTGTTCAAATAAACACATTATTTTTAAAACTTATTTGCCTCTTATCATTTTTTCGAAAAACTAGTTTTTTCCTAGTTGGCCATAAAATTACAATTAGTTTCTACGGATACAATAATTACAAACAGTTCTATCAATAATAGTCAATAATTTGAAGCTATCATTTATTGTGTGAATAGGATTAATATTAAAAATTTTTATATTACGATGGCCTACACATTTCAGGAAATGGCAGATATGTATTTAACTTTGGGTAAGTTGGATCAGATTAAATTATGATTTCAATAAACTATCGGGAATATCGTAAGTGAATGTCATGGAAATAGTGCAGCCGCAAGGCGTTATGCAGTAAAATATCTAAAATCGAAATGCACCCGATAAACGAATATTTCTGACCATTGATCGTCGTTTATGGAAAACGTGTACATTCAAACCGCAAGTTGCTGGCAATAGTGGTCGTCCAATAATGGATGCAACTGATAAAGAAATTTTAGAAGTCATTGAAGAAGTCCCTGGAACAAGTACAAGGGTAATAGCTGCTCAACTAAATGTTCCTTACATAAGGGTTTGGAGACGTTTGAAGGATCAACTGCTTAAACCCTATCACTTAACAACGGTTCAAGAGTTATTGGTTGAAGATTATCCTAAAAGGATTGGATTTTGCGATTAGTTGTTAATGGAAAACACTCGAAATGTTAATTTTATTAGAAATATTTTGTTTACCGACGAGGCTACCTTCAGTAGAAATGGAACAGCAAACCATCATAACGAGCACAATGTCTTCAAGCAAATACGTTATAGGATTTGTTATCTTAACTTGTGCAATTTTAAATAATTCAGTAGTCTAATTGGGTGTGTAGGCCTTTTCGAAGAAATGTTTTGCCTTTGATACACGTACAATGTCGCCAACTTTAAGCTTTCATGGACCGACAATCTTTAAATGAGTATAACTTTTGTTTAAAATGGTTTTTTTCGTTGGATTTGTTAACCTGAGACGGTTTGTATCCTGTTTTACTATGTTTTGTGTTGTATTCCTCGGTAATTATGGGTAGAGCATCTAACCATTTGTACGATCCATGTAAACTGAAATATGTACTTGTACAACTTTGCTTTCAACGTTCTAATAACTCTTTCGCAAATAGCAGCTTTTTTGATCGTGTAGGTGCTGTAATGATTAATTTCATGTTTTTTCATTAAATTTTGAAATTTTCTGTTGTAAAATTCGGTTCCCTGATCAGATTGTAAGTTTTTTGGGGCTCGTCGAGTATGAGCGAGAATATCCGAAAATGCCCGAGTAATTTCCTCGCCAGTCTTCGTTTTTAGAGGACGTGTCCACACAAATTTTGAAAAACCATCAATTACAACTAGTATTAGTTTGTAATTTTTATTTTGTTGTGCATAAGGACGCATTTCAGCCAAATCCATTTGCCACAAGTCATCGATTCCTTTGATTATTGTTCGACGACGAGGATAGTTTTTTCGTGCTGGTTTATGCAACTCATACACCACCTCTTTCTTTTCTTTAGACATTATTTTAACTCACCTTCCACTACCTTAAGACGTTTGTCTATATCCCATGAATGAACGTTATCTACTATGCTTTTTAATGATTGTTCCACTTGTTTTATCCTCTGTTCCATCTTTATATCGTACGTCGTATGCTTTGCAACTGTTTCTGCAGCAGATTTTAGATTGTTCTCCGTATCCTTTTTCCGTGTATTCAAATCATCTTGGATTATTTTTTTCAACATATTTATACTGTTCTCCGTATCATTTTTTAGTGTATTCTGACCATCTTTGATTATTTTTTGTAACTTTTGCTCGAGAGCATCCTCCATATCCTTTTTCAGTATTTTCAAATCATCTTGGATTATTTTTAATAACATATTGTATTGTTTTCCGCATCATTTTTTAGTGTATTCTCTCCATCTTTGATTGTTTTTTGTAATTTTTGCTCGAGAAATGGAACTATTTGTTTACTAAGTTCATCTCTTAATGTAGCTTTAATGTGATAAAGCTATTTATGTGCAAGCTTTAGTCCTGTATATATTTGCAATTTTAGTGTTTCCAGACCATCTTTGATTATTTTTTGTAACTTTCGCTCGAGAAGTGGAACCGTAGTTCCATGAAGCTCCTTTCTTGCATCGTTTAGACCGATGGTTAAATTTTGTATGTCATTAGTTTTTTGCTGCAACAGCACACCATGTGTTTGGTACAGATTACGTAACTCATTGATTTGTCCATCAACGTATTTTTTCGTTGCAGCATCGTCATTGTCTGATGGATCCTTGGCATTACAAATTTTCACATTTTCGGCATTAATATTTCCGTCAGACGTATGTGGAAATGTAACTCGTGCCACCTTTTGAGCATTACTACTACTGGTACGAGAGTGATGACCGAATTTGTCGACACTCATAATGGAAATGATGTCGTCATTCCCCAGTACTCTATTATATTAGCTTCTTTTAGTTCATTGAGGATGGCTACGATTTCGTTGTCTAGAGATGTGTTGCCTGCGTCTTTCGAAGCCACCAATAGTTTAAGACGTTCAACTAACTCATTTGGATCATCCCAATAAATATACTCCATGGATGCAGTGTTGTATGTTAAACGAGAGTCATCCAATCCCGTTCCTTTGGCTAGATGACGATGATGTGTTGTTGTTTTCGTTCTGTGTTCGAGTTCTTTTTTTGATCGAGTTGCAGGTGGTGCATGTTTTTTCATTGCTTTATCAGATGGTTTGAATAGAGGTTTAATGATAGAATGGTATTTTTCTCCGCTGGAACCTTTAAGACGCCCTAAGGTATCCTGATGAATCTCTGTGTTTTTCAACAGTGTTTTATACTTTTGTAAATCCTCATTATTATACTGTTCGGGGTTGGCATAAAATAAAAGTTGATATAGACTTGGCGTACCACCTAACCTACGTTCTTCTAAATCACGTTCTCGAATTATTATTATGTCTCCATTGCGTTTGTCAAAGTCTATTCGACGTTTTCCCATTATCCAACCACTAATAGAATCGTAAAATGGACCATAGTTTTTATCAATTTTATCGTCTTTTATTAAATATTCTTTTATGTATTTGTGACTTATTGAAGGATATTGATCGATATATTCGTCTGTGGCATCCATCGGAATCTCGTTAGACATTGGTTCTTGAATAATGTTTTCATCAGGTATCGCTAGATCAGGTGCATCAATAAATACATCATCACCATCACCATTCTCCTCCTCCTCCTTTTTCACTTCTTCTTTTTTAGCTTGCTCAAACTTATTAGTGATAGTTGATGTAACGTCCAAATTTTTCATGAAAAATTTGGACAGTGATGATACACTTTCAGAAGGAGGGGCAAAAAGGAAGGACAGATATAAAGACAGCGAGGAAGAAGATAACATTTTCAGAAAGAGCAAGAAGTTCTCGAGAACACCAACAAAAACTCCAGAGAAAAAAAATGAGGCAACAAAAATTGATCAATTACTAATAATGGTGAGCCACCTCACCGATATTAAGGAAATAAAAAGAAATCAAAAATAATGCAAGGAAACGATAGAAAAGCTCGTAATGGAAAACAGAGAGCTGAGAAAAGAAAATTCAGAACTAAAACAAGAAAATATAGAGATCAAGGAGGAACTTAGAGAAATAACAAAAAACATGGAAGTTATGGAAAAACACCGACGAATAAATAACATAGTTATGTACGGCCTAAAGATAGACACATATGAGCAAGCAGGGTTAAAAGGAACAATCAATAATTTCATCAAACAACATATAGGGGTAGAGGTTAAAATAAGGAATGCTCACAAGTTAGGCGAAAAAACATGCCTAATTGAATTGGAAAACCAAGAAGAAAAAAGAAAAATAATGGAAAAAAAGCACAACTTAAAAGAAATTAAAGAGTACAAAATATATATCAACGAAGATGCAACCATAAAAGAACGAGAAATACAGAAAACAATTAGAAACATTGCTCAAGAAGAAAGAAATAAAGGAAATGAAGTCAAGATTGGAGTAAAAAAAATATGGGTAAATAACAGCGAATGGAAGTGGAATGACAAAGAAGGCGCAATATGTAAAAAAACATCAAAAAACTAGCAACTAAATGTACTACTGGAATAAAGTTGACGAAACAAGCACAGAACAAGGTTAGCGATAATACAAAAAAAGTAAGAAAGAGGAAAAAAATGAAAACCGGACCAAAACACAAGAAAACATTACGAAAAGAACACTTACTTTTAGGAACATGGAATGTAAGAGGCACATATGGAGAAGGCAAACTTAAACACTTAGCGAGAGAAATTGAAAAGTTCCATTTTGACATAGTAGCTTTACAGGAGACGAAACAGCTGGGAAATGATATATTAGAAATAGAAGATATGTTTTTTAACAGCGGCGGAAAGAATCGAACGTTAGGCACAGGTTTTATGATAAGAAAAGAGCTAAAAGAAGCAATAGTAGAGTTTAAACCACTATCAGACCGCATATGTAGTATCAGGTTCAAGGGAAAATACCAAAAAATCACCCTCATAAATATTCACGCGCCTTCGGAAGAAAAAGATAATGATGTCAAAGAATGTTTCTACAATGAATTAAACAGAACAATCGAAAATATACCCAGATATGATATGAAAATTATTCTAGGCGACGCAAATGCCAAAATAGGGAAGGAAGAAGTATTTAGACCGACAATAGGAAAATATAGTAAACACAATGAAACTAATGAGAACGGACAATTCCTGATAGATTTCGCAAGATAAAAAAATATGATCATAATGAGCACATACTTCGAAAGAAAAGAAATACACAAGGAAACATGGATATCGCCAGATAGAAAGACTAAAAACCAAATAGACCACGTGCTCATCGAAAAAGAAGAACAGCAATGTATAAAGAAGATAAGAACATACAGAGGACCAAACGCCGACTCAGATCATTATATGGTGGGCATCAAAATTAAGCAACTGATACCAAAAAACAAAAACAAAATAAAAAAAAAGAAATGTATACATAACCCAATTCGATTAGCAACAAAGAAAGAGCAAGAAATATACGAGGAAACAATGGAAAGAGAACTAAAAAATATAACAATAGAAGAGCAAACTGAGAACAAATGGGAAAACATAAAGCAAATAATGAACAAAGCAGCAAAAGAATGTAATAAACAAGAGAATAAAAAGAGGAAAGACTGGTTCGACATAGAGTGCCAAAAAGAAATAGAACTAAGAAAATCATTAAGGATGAAAATGATCACGAAAGAAACAACAGAGACAAAGAATAGATATAGGGAACAAAGACAAAAAGTAAAGAGGGTGCTGAGAGAAAAGAAGAGAAAACACATAGAAAATAAGCTAAAAGAAATAGAAGAGAATTACAGAAATAAAAGAATAAAAAACCTATATCAAGGTGCTAGAAATGAAAAAAAAGGTTTCCAACAAAAACCCATATTCGTTAAAAACAAAGCAGGAAATAATATAAGCGGGGAAGCAGAAATAGCCGAAAGATGGAAAGAGTATTTTGATGAATTACTAAATGGCAATAATAAGTCAAACCAAAGAGAATGTATGGAAGCAGAAGCAAGAATCGAACACTTAGAAGACATAGAAGATAATTCACCCAGCAAAGAACAAATCGAGGAAATCATAAAAAATCTGAAAAACAACAAATCCCCTGGAAGCGATAACATAACAACAGAGATGATGAAATATGGTGGAAAACTGCTAAATAATTGGATATACAAGATCATAAAGGAGATATGGATAAAAGAACGAATACCAGAAGATTGGAAGGAAGCCATTATTTGCCCATTACACAAAAAGGAGACAAAACAGAATGCAGTAATTGCAGAGGAGTAGCGTTACTAAATACCGTATATAAAATCCTATCAAAATCCATAAAAGATAAGCTAGAAAAAGAAGTTGAAAATATAATAGGCGAATATCAGTGCGGATTTAGACGAGGGAGAAGCACAACGGACCAAGTATTCATAATCAGAGAATTACAAGCAGAAAGCTATGAACACAACTTACCAACGATAGCGCTATTCATCGACTTCCAGCAAGCATACGATAGAATAAAAAGGAAGGAATTAAAAGAGACCCTTGAGGAACTGGGAGTAAGCAGAAAGTTGCGTAACATGATACATCTTACTTTAGAGAATACAGAAAACAGAGTCAAAGTAAACAATCATGTATCGGACAAATTTATAGTAAACGAAGGATTAAGGCAGGGCGATCCTTTGTCATCATTACTCTTCAATTTATGCCTAGAAAAAATAATGCGAGAAGCGAAAATCAATAGAGAAGGACTCCTATATCATAAAAGACACCAAGTTTTGGCATTTGCGGATGATATAGTGTTGCTGGCAAGAGGAAAAAAAGAGCTACAGGAGATAGTACAGAGAATAGTAAAAGCAGCAAAGAAAATAGGACTTTACATAAATGAAACTAAAACAAAATGTATGCAGTGGACAGATGATCAATTCAGAGATGGACAAAAGTTTAAAGTAGAAGTAGAAGAAAGATTATCATACGAATTCGAAATGGTAGAAAGATTTACATACCTAGGTACAATAATATCACGCAAACCTAACATTAAAGAAGAAATACAAGCTAGAATAATGGCAGGCAATAGAAGTGTACATGCTTTTAGTGGAATGTTGAAAAGCAAGTCTTTATCAAGAAAGGCAAAAATACAGTTATACAAAACAACTATACAACCAATAGTAACGTACTGCAGTGAGACATGGACAATGACAAAAAATGAACAAAATTTACTGGAGATATGGGAAAGGAAAATCCCGAGGAAGATATATGGAGGAATAATAAGGGACGGTTTATGGATAAGAAGATCAAATGATGAGTTAAAGAAATTATATAATCAACCTAACATAATAGGAGTCCTAAAGGCACAGAGACTAAGATGGCGAGGTCACCTAGAAAGGATGCCGAACACGAGGACTCCAAAAAGGGTACTGAACTACACTATAACTTTAAAAAAGAGAAAAGGAAGGCCATAAAATAGATGGAATCAGGAGGTAGAAAAAGATATGGAAGAAATTGGACTAGAAGGCCAGAAAAGAAAAATGAATAACAAGAAGGAATGGAGAAAAATCACATATCGAGCCAGAGAAGATCTCAGTACATAAAGGAAAGCGAAAATGAAGAAAGAACAAACTTTTTAAGCCATGGGCCTCGAAGGCCTTTAGTGCTATTGTATTATATAATATATGATGTAACGTTTTTAATGATTGTGCAATATCTTTGAGAGGTTTCGAGAGTGGTTTAAACAGTTTATTTAGGGACTCATCTTGTTCTGTTCGACCTAATTTTAATGCCAAATATTTTTTGCGAATTGATCTAGCCAATTCGGCGACTTTCTTCTTGCGAAATGCAATGGCAACCGTATCATCTGACATTGTGTCAACGACTAAACAATTATCTTACAATTTTATATATTTATCAAATCCTTTATATCGGTCATTATTGAGAGCAAAATCTTTTATAATTACCAGAGTACCATACCTATCACACCAACATTCAGAACAAATTTTTTTAAATTCATCAAATGTCATGTCTGGTGATACGTGCTCATAAAATACATGCTTTAAATTTATCTCGTCTTGCTTGAATAGTACAATCATGTTACAGTTGTCTCTAATTAACTGCTCCGGTATTTTTGAATATGTTTGGCATAAATAAGCGGCATCGATATCTTTATGCCTACCCATGGAATAATACTCGCGAATCTTTTGCTAACCATCACATGCAACATCATCAAATAAAAACAGAGTGGGGTTTTGCTTCGCTGGGACTAATAATTTCTTCGTTGTCTTTAAACGGGTAATATCCTACACCTTTAACTTGCGCTATTACATCTTGCAGTAGTTGGTATTTCGACTGAAAGAGGGATTTCGAATAAATATAGACATTTTTAAACTTGGCGTCATTCGGATTGAATAGAAGAGATAGCATTACATTCGTTTTGCCGCACCTACTTGGACCGCAAATAATTGCTCTGAATGAATTCGGTAGCAATTTACCATGTTTACTGTTGGTTGTTTTCTGGACAATGTCCAAATTATCAATTGATAGCGTCTGCTCTTGCTGAACGACCTTCATCATGTGGCAAGTGTAGTATATAAGTACGGTAATATATATTATAGATGTCACCACTTGCATGACATCAGTCCAATGTTGGTCGTTGAAGGAGGAGGTCTCGTGAACTCTCTAATTGATAAACTTTCAGTTGAACTACATATTCCTGGTTATCAGTATTGTGGACCTGGAACAAAACTAAAAAAACGTCTTGCACGTGGAGATCCAGGAATTAATCCATTAGACGCAGCTTGCAAACGACACAATATCGCTTATTCGCAGCATTTATCTCTCGAAGAACGCCACAAGGCCAATAAAGAATTGGAAGATAGAGCTTGGGAGCGCTTCAAGTCGAAAGACGCTAGCATTGGTGAAAGAAGTGCTGCTTTAATTGTAACTGGCGGAATGAAAACGAAAAGAAAGTTGGGGATTGGATGCTCTCGTCGTGGAAGACGGGGACGTTACTCTTTCAATCGAGATGTCTCAAAAATTGCAAAGTCCATGAAAAGAGGAGCATCGTTAACAGATACTGCTTTGACGGCCGTACGAATAGCAAAATCCATAATCAAAAGAACTGGTGGTCGTAAAGAAGTTGATGTTCCTCGAATACTACCACTAAAATCTGGAGGTTTCCTACCTCTCATACCTCTACAGGCTTTTCCGCTTTGGGGGCTTTAGCGGGGGGTGCAGCTGGAGTGGCGAAGACAGTAGTCGACGCTAAGAATGCTCAAAAGAAATTGGAGGAGGATATTCGCCATAACAGGGCAATGGAACACATCGGTTCAGGTCTGTACCTACGTAAGAAACCGAGAGGTGGATTCGGCTTGTATTTGAAAAAAAACTTCCAATAAAGCTACCCAATCGTCCGCTATATGATGTGGAGATTGCACATTATGCGAAGATCGTTAAAATACCACATTTTCGAGGTGTTTTCATGAATGACGCTCTGCCTAGAGACGGTCCTCGACAACGAGAATGTGCAATGGTAAACTTGGATGTGTCCACACATAACGGAACACATTGGGTAGCATACAGAAAGATAAACAACAACGTAGAGTATTTCGATTCATTTGGTAATTTGAAGCCGACCAAAGAACTTGTTAAGTATCTGGGTGGTGCACGTGCCAACATTTTCTATAATAACCATCAGTATCAAACCTATAATCAAATTATATGTGGACATTTATGCTTAAAGTTTTTATATAATGGAGCCTACTAAAAGTACGGAACTGCTTATGGACCATATGTTTCGCAAAATATGTTTTACAGAATTCAGTGAAGAACTAAAATACATACCGCTAGATTATATTATACGAACTGTACGACCTACAGAATTGTTAAAAATATGGCATAAATTGCCTGAAGAATATCGAGGAGAATTTAACCTAAAGATACTACTTCCCTGCTTCGTACATTATAACAGACCGGATTGGAGGACTCACTGGGATGGCCCACCTGATTCTCAAGCTTCATGTCATTTATGTAAACTTGCTTTGGAACAAATAAAACTATTAAAGTAAATATTGTTGTTTTTCTAATATAATAACCTATTAATAGATTGACGTGAGTCAGTCATCATGTCGCAGTTGTTGAGAGTAGACAGCACCAATTACATATTCTCATTTCAACCTCCCACACCGATCGTGTTGGATCCGAATAAAGATTATGAGATAGCTCTTCGATTTTTCCATTCCTACAACAGTATGCCAAACATTGAAAATACCAAGTTTTATTACTACAATGACAAAAACAAATTGCAACAATTTTATTTCCCCGATGGATGTTATGAAATTGCCGATATTGAAGAATACATACAACAGAAATTGGGTACTGATAATGTGCTTAAACCGGAAACGATATTTAGTCTAAAACCTAACCATAACACGTTGCAGTGTCAAATTTTCAGCAAATATAAGATTTCGTTTAAGCAACCTGACAGTCTTGGTACAGTATTGGGATTTTCTCCTGCAATTCTAAATCCAGGACAGACACATTCTTCAGATCGACCTGTTAGGATTATTAAAGTAGCATACGCTTTTAATGCAACATTAGTACCGGAGCCTTCGTTGGTAACATCCTGCTCACACGATCTACGAATTTGTCATACAATCAAATCCTGGGTACGCAATTGACGAAACTCCACACAATTTGTTGTATTTACCTGTTGTACCGCAACGAGAACTTACCAATATCACAGTGTTGGCTGTCGATCAAGACCAAGACCAACGATCAAGTTTACCAAGTAAACTTTAGAGGAGAAGAGAGCACATTGGTGTTGGAACTTAGATCAAGAGGAAAATGGGATTAGTAATAAGGCAATCTATTTCCCATAGTACACCATTAGTTGTGCAGCCGTCTAAGCGGCAACATCTTACGTCCTCGTCTAAGCGGCAACATCTTACATTTGCAAACAAATTGTTTTTGCAATCACTTGGTTTTAAACTGAAAACATGACAACTATGTATGGAAAACGATCACGTTCAAACAGCATAATGCCTCCAATATTTGATATTTATCGTAAGCCAATGTTTGACGAGTCGATTCGAAAGGCCGAATACCGAACATATGCACCATTCATCAAATCATTCAACTGCAATAACATTGTAGAATTTAGCATCAATCAAGTCGACTCGTTCTTTGCAATGAGCGAAACCTTGTTATGCATTAAAGGATCGCTCGCAATAAACGGAACTGGCGACGTCAAACTAGCAAATAATGTGTGTGCTTTTCTTTTCGATTCGTGTACGTACAGCGAAAGCGCAAGGGAGATGGAAACAGTGCGGGATCCTGGTATCATAAATGCTGTACGTGCCATGACATGTTACACTCAAGAAGATTCTAATTATATGGTTATGGCAGGCTGGAATTACCCTAAGGATCCCATTCTACACGCTGCAGGTCATTCATTCAACATACAGATACCTCTTTAGCATATATTCAACATTTTCAATGATTATCCAATGATTACGTGTGGCCATCAAACAATAAGACTAGTTCGAGCTCGAAACGACAGCGATTGCATAATTGTCAAAGAAAAAACTCAAGGCCAAGTTACAACTGTTAAGATTAACATCACTAACATTGAGCTTAGAGTCAAGCACATATTTCCCAATGATGATATTAAATTGGAACTTATGAAATCCATTCAACAAGATCAACCTATAGTTATTCCATATAGAAAGTGGGAATTACATGAATTACCTGCCATTACCAAAGGCGCTAGACGTGAAGTTTGGGCCGTTAAAACTAGCACATCAGTTGAAAGACCACGTTATGTCATTGTTTTCTTTCAAACCAACAAACGTGACAAGAATTCAGCCGATCCCACCTTATTTGACAATGTCGATATCCAAAGTATCAGATTATCTTTAAATGGAGAATATTATCCGAACGAGAGAATGCAGTTGGATTTTAGCAAAACTGACTACAATGAGGCCTATTTCAATTATACTGAATTCTATCCTAGCTACATATATTCTCAACAAAAGCGTCCTCTGCTCGATTTCTTAGCTTTCAAGTATGAAGGTTTTAAACGAAGTCATTACATCTTTTTGCCTCAGAAACCATTTAATGCGCTAAGTAATGGGGATAAGACTGTATCATACGTGGAGAAAAAACTGCTTGGAATTCGATACACTGATGGACAAGTCGAATTGTCCAAAATCAATGAAATACTAGAAACTAAGTTGTTGTATGCAGCAGATTACATCTACGTTCGAGGAGAACAAAAAGCAGAATATTTAGATAAGAAACGTCACGTTTTTGGAGTTTTCCCCATTATTATTGATGTTTGCAAGTTTGATGGTACGCCTCGTGCTACTGGAAACGTTGGCACTACTGCAAACCCATGTCATGCCGCTGGATTATTTTCATGCACCGAAAGAAATGTGGATCGTCTACGTCACTGGTTTACCAATAACATAATACCATTGTAATTTTTATGTATAAATAAATATATTAGAAATTAAACGCTTTTTTATTTAAAACATCTTTATTGATCGAGTCTTATATTACATGAAGATTCAAATTTTCTTCTTACAATTTCAAAAATAATTTTTAAAATTAAGATGAATACAGATGCTAATATTACACAGGACATTGCAAAGACATTGTCTATTTCACTTTTCATATACTCGCTGGTGTTGTTGCTGACAAACATGGTGTTGGTTGAATACGTCTTAATGGATATGTAGCTGGTGGCAGTTTTCTATAGGCGTAAATCCAGGTGTCTTGCTGCCGCTGTAGATTCAACTCTTCGGGTTTCCACGTTTTGTTGTCAAAATGGAGGCTATCTAATTATCTTGTAATTTGTTTAAAATCCTCATATGATTTAATGTCTTTCTTTAACTGATCAAGTTTTCTTTGAAATTCTGTTACTCTATGTATGTACTCGATGGGATTCATATTACTACTGAATATGTTCTATGTAGAATGTCACGTTTTATGTCAAGCGACGTCTTGACTGACAATGTCACGTCCTGCGTCGAATGTCACGTCATTTCACGTGACATTTTACGTTCTGTGTCGAATGTCACATAACTGTCACGTCCTGCGTCGAATGTCACGTTCCCTTAGGCACTGTACGGAAAAGAAGAAGAAGAATGTTCGAGCGTTGACATGGCTTCTGTGGCACCAACGCTTTCATTTGACACCCCATACGTCAAAATCAGGCCAATAGCAACGAAGATACGTTTTAGCGCCCCTTTGGCAATGCCGCCATCTTTGTTTTTTGTCTCAACATATTTCCCGCCTTCTTCCCGTTCCAACGAGCCCTCGTACGTCACGATCGGACGGGGGTTGCGATTTAGGGGATGTGTTCAGATCTGTATACTATATCTACTCATGGCATTACAAGAATGGAGTGGCCACCGTGTTCACCTGATATGAATTGATTTGAACATCCGTAGTACAACGCATCGTCATTTTCAGGTTACAAGCGAAGCAGTAACATCTCCAGAAGATGCCAACTCCTAGTGTTGGCGAAACGTCGAGAACTAATCTCAGAAGACAACGGCCTAACAGCCCGAACAAACAGTTTAACAAGTTAGACGATGGCCGTGAAAGCCTAACGCAGTTTATGCATTGAACATGTTAGGGCCGAAATGTCTAGAAAACAAAACAAGCTCCTTCAACCGCCCCAAACCTTAGATCAGTTAGCCAATACATTACGCGCGATTTGGGAACGTATACCGCAGCAGTTCATCAATAATTTAATAAGAGGTCTTCCAAATAGAGTTAGAGTACTAAGGCGACACAGAGGTGGACCCACACACTATTAATTTTTCTTTTCGGGATATTAGAAATTGAGCAGGAAGAGAAATTTTAGGTTGTTAATTTTACAATTTTTGTTTATTTTCTATTTTTTTTCTTAAAGAATTTCTTTCTTTCGGTTCCTCTGTATGAAAACAGGTACGAAGTAAAAATAAATCTTTATTTATAGCACTCCATTTTTTTATTTGACCTTATGAACAAAACATAAAATACACATTTTCATAATATCCACTTGAATTGTTGAGAAGTGTAGGTATATAATATCTAGTAATATATTACATAGTTTTGTATTGTTTTTGACAAACCCGTGAACACTTGGATCCATGATCCTGGATTTCCTAATCGCGTTTAACTGCAAAATTAAAAATTTCTTTAAAATTACCCATATTTGAATAATTATGGCTCTCATCCCGACCGCGAAATGCAAGTTCCTGTTTTGCTAAAATAATCGTAACATTAATTAAATATGATAATGAAATTCTATTTTTTCTTCTTCATTACATAAATTATTTGATAAAGTAATATGTTCAGCTAAAACACTGTTAATAGTTTGCATATTTTTTTCTGACCTTTTTATATCTAAGCAATTGTTTAAATGTGCTTTCGAAGATTCATGTTTTCTGGTACTAGCTGATAAATTTTTCAAATCTGAAAATCCCTGACTCACCCATGAATTTCGAAAAAAACTATCGCATAACCATTTATGATTTTCATACCATATTGTTTTAAACGATCTCGAAAATGGTGGGTTATCCTTCTTATCTGTGGATAAAATTTGTAAATTTGGCAAAGACCGACCCATTACAATAATTTCTGATCTTTCTTGATTTTGGCCCCTTAAAAAAGGAGTTTCAATCAAACTGCAGATTATATAGTTTAAAATATTCATTTTCTTTTAGTTACCTACTTTAATTTGCCTGTTTATTCACTTCACTTTTCAATTATCCTATCTATTTATTAAATAGTTACCTCCTAGTGAAAAACAAAAAACAATTATAATTTCACTGGCACCTGATATAACTAGAGACTGGATTATATGTTCTAAAAAATGGTTAAAATATGCATGCAACATGCACTTAAAAAGTAACCAAATATGCCTTTATTATGTGCAATATGCACTTTAAAAAAAATATTTTTAAATTTTTAGTGCTTGAGATTTGGTGAGAAATAAAATTATAGTATAACTTAGAGAGTGTTTATTTATTATTACATTTAATAAAAAATATAAATGAAATTTCACAAGAAAATGTCCTCGTTCTTGCTGTTACAGTATATAATCATAAAATGTTCAATATTTTCAAGATTAATGTTATGCCTTCTATCAGTTAATATGTGTTTATATGAGGAAAACGATCTTTCAACATCACAAGATGTAATTGGTGCAAATCTAAAATTTGACACTAACGAGGGATTTACATTGATAACTTCGTTAAAGCTTCCATTGATTATGTTATTTATTGATCGCAATAAAGAAAAGCCTTCATCACAATCAACAATGCAAATACTATCATTTAAAGATCATTTTTTACTCTCTAGTTTTGTAATAGAGTTTACAATTATGTCAAAATTTGCTTTTATATAGGACAGTTCATTCTGAACAGAATTCTCACTAAAAATATTTTGACATTTCTGAACAGCAATACAACAAGAAGGATCAAAATTTGATATAACATTTTTGATATCAATATAATTATGTGCAAGAAATATGGCACTATTCAACCACGTCCCCCATCTAGTCAGTACTGGTTCCGGTGGCAAAGGGATATCGGGAAGCATCTCCCTATATACTTCTACTCGCAATGGTGCTTTTAAAAATACTTTCTTTACATTGTTGATTAAAGTGTTTACATTTGGAAACTCGAGTCTAACTTTCTCTACCAACCTGTTTAAACCATGTGCTAAGTATGTACATTATGTACAATGAATCAAATTCGGAAAAAAATCTTAAGACTAGTAACAGCTTTAACCATGTAGGAAATTGCATCGCTGACTAGTAGCAAAATTTTTTCAGAAGGTACTTGATTCGGTAAAAAGAAATTTGTCAAAGATTCATTAACAAATCGAGCAATTGTTGCATAGTTGGTTTTTTCTAAACATTTTACGCTGATTAAATACGACTTGTTGGAGTCATCAGCTAAACTGTTTAAAACTCCAATAATTAAATTCGCGATTTGCCGACCCTTGGCGTCAGTAGTCTCGTCGACAGATATCCACAGTTATTCATCTCTTACTCTGCTTTTAATACCTTCAATAACGTCTTTGTAAGATGCCCTCACATATTTCTTGCGAAGAGTTGAAGAACTTGGTACCTGTACTGACTTATTTTCAACTTTACAATATGTTTTCAAAAAATTTTGACACACCTATCGAATTTATACAGTGGGATATTGCAACTTACAAAAAAATTGCATACATCTTTTGCAAACATTTCTTGCCCCGTCGATGTGTGACGATTTTGAATAATGTTGTTCTGCAGAAGCTGCTGGCGTGGTTTCTTGAAGTCCTTAGATAGTTTATATTGGTGGAGAGCCGTTTTCAGGTGTTGGGAAATTTGGAATTTCTTTCCACATGGAATCTGTAATAAAACGGTTTAGTAAATAGGAGTCTAATGCAATAATATGGACTTCAAATTTTTAAGATAACTTATATTTTTTTTCTCGAAACTAAAACTACCGCCTAAAAAGCCGTACTAAAAAAAAATAAATATAAAAAAGAAATAAATAAAATTCTACAACAATGTGACCAAAATTTACAGACAGATCAAGCCTGGGAACAAATTAAATCTGCCGTAGGAGAAGCCAGCGAGAAAATAGTTACGTGCGACTCCAAGAGAAATACAAACAAAGATTGGTTTGACGAAGAGTGTCAGGCGATAGCAAAGGAAAAGAAGAAGATCAGACAACAAATATTAACAGATAATAGAGAGTGTAAAAAACAAGAATATAGAAAAATTCGAGGAAGATTGAAAGCTTTGTGTAGAAGGAAAAAGAGATACCACAATGAGTTGAAATTAAACGAGATAGAAGAGAAGTTTAAAAACAAAGAGGTGAGGTTGTTCTATCAAGAAGTTACAAAGATGGGAAAACGTTACCAAAGCCACTATAGTTATATGAAAGGTAATGACGGGAATTTAATTAGCGATCCGGCAGAAATAATGACGGAATGGAAAAAACATTTTGAAGAATTATTAAATGGTGAGGTGGAGCACGAAGCAGTAGACAACCAGTTGGAGAAGATGCGATAGTTGAAAGGCAGCCTACAGAGGAGGAGGTGGTGACAGCAATACAAGAAATGAAAAATAACAGAAGTCCTGGTAAAAATGACATATGCATAGAAATGATCAAGTTTGGTGGAGAACAACTACAAAGAAAAATATATCAGCTACTAGTACTAAGTATGGGAAAAGGAAATAATCCCATCGGAGTGGTATGAGGCCCGCATATGCCCTCTGCATAAAAAAGGAGACAAACAGAAGTGTGACAACTATAGAGGTATAGCCTTACTAGACACGGTATACAAAATCTTGGCAAGAATATTGAGAACTAAATTGCTATACGGAAAGAATCCTACATGAGTATTAGGACGGCTTTAGAAACGACAGATCTACTGTAGACCAAATCTTCTCATTAAAGGAGATACAAACGACTTGTTATGAAGGTAAAGTTCCCCTGCATGTTTTGTTTGTTGATTTTAGACAAGCATATGATAGAGTCGATAGAGTCAAAATGTGTCGACCAATGGAACATTTGGGTATACCAAAGAAACTGATCCCGCTAGTTAAAATGACACTAAATAACCACGTGTGAAATTGCTTGGCAGGGTCACATATCAGATCAATTTACGGTTGCAAAAGGCTTGGGACAGGGAGATCCTTTATCCACTACATTATTCAACTTAGTGTTAGAAACTGTAATCAGAAAATGCAGCATGAAGGTGGAAGAAACGATCATGAAAAATGAGCACCAGTGCTTGGCATTTGCTGACGATCTAACGATCCTAGCAAAAACCGAGAAAGAATTAAGGAGAGTTGTGAAGAAAATCATTGAAGAAGCACAGACATTCGGATTGGAACTAAATGAAGACAAAACCAAATATATGATCATGGGAGGGACAGAAGGAAAAAAAGACTTTAGTGCGAGGTCTGTAAGTGGTAAAAGCTATAGTTTTAAAAGGGTGGACAAATTTGAATACCTGGGTGTAGTTGTCGATGAAAATGGAAAAGAGAAATGGGAGCTCGAAGCCAGAATAGCAAAAGGGAATAAAAAATTAGATAGTTTAAGAGCCCTACTAAACTCAAAATACGTTTCTAGGCAAGGTAAACTCAGAATATATAAAACAGTAATTCGACCCACAGTAACATATGCCGGTGAGACATGGACATTAAACCAGAAGGAAGAGGATACTCTGGAAAGATAAGAAAAGAAAATATTGAGACGCATATTCGGAGGACGAAAGACAGAAGATGGTTGGGAGAGAAGAACCAACAATGAATTAATGGCTTTATATAAAGAACCTACCATTACCAAGTTCGTCAAGTCAAAAAGAATCAGATTGTTGGGACATGTGGAAAGAATGGCAGCAAACAGAATGCCTAAACTAGTAATAACCAGAAATAATCGGCCCCAAAAGAAGAGGTAGACCCAGAACGAGGTGGATTAGTAAAGTGGAGGAAGACCTTAAACACGTGAAGGTGAGGGACTGAAAAAGACAAGCACAAAATAGAAGCCAAATGAGAAATATTGTCCACCAGGTCCTTCAGAGTAGTTAAGAATGTTGTATATACATATTTAAATTAAAGTTTTGTTTAAAATAATTGTAATTAGTTAATATTAGGATTATGTTTTAAAAAAAATGCCCTAGGCCTTAACGACCTGTTGTGCGTAAAAATAAATAAAACTACCGCCAATAGTCAAACTGTTACATGTTTAGTATATGTATACCGATTTTCTTGCAAAAATGAGATTTTAAATTATATTTTTGAATCGTTAAAATATAAGTGGACTCACCTTTTTATCAATAGACTTGATTTTTGTTTCGCTACTTTCGGCATATTTTCAAAAAAGAAATTATTTTTATTTTATAAGCACAATATTCACAATCACAAGTTACCTACCTGCATGTTGGCCCTATTCTTTTGATAAATAATTCCCAGATGGGTTTTCTCAAACAATAAAACTTGTAGATTTAGTAGATATTTGTAATAAAATTATTTCGTAGTTACCTTACCTAGTACCTGCTATGAATAATTCCAAGAAACTATTATCTAAATATGTATAGAAAACCATTTTATTTATGTGATTTTTTCAAATATGTGGCAATATGCTCTTAATCAAGTAAATATGAATAGCATATGCATTTATTAAAAAACCCAGAAATATTCTGCATATATATATATATATATATATATATATATATATATATATATATATATATATATATAGAAATGTAGCCATAAGCTCCCTTACTATTAAGAATCAGCAGATTCCGATATCCGACGTTATAAATAGGAAGACATCAATATTTTAATTATTATTGTAATTATAATGTTTCAATAGTCAAGTTTAAATCATTAAATGTAGTAGTTTGTAGAATTTCTCAAAAATTGTAACTTTTTATTTCGAAATAAAGATTTTTTTTTGGGAATATCGACGTCGAAGAAACATTTCTGGCGCTGCGAACCACAGGATATTTCATACAGAAACATAGTCGTTTTTAGTTTTATTTTAATTGAATTCTTAAACATTCACATTGAATTTATTATTTATTGTTTATTAAATTTATATTATTTATAACATTTTACTTCAACGAATTTTTTATATATACTTGCATTTATATTTTTCATGTTTGCATATATTTTATGAGTACATTGAATGATATTTCCCAAAATAGTATCGAAAATTTAAGTTTACTATTCGACAATTTAAATCTAAAAATAAAAAGAAATCTACAAACCTCTAAATCTAAGCCTGCATCTAAATTACGTTCCAAAATGCCGATGACCAATAGCGATATTGCTAGCCTTTGCTCAACTCTGCCCGAATTCTCTTCTGGAGACAACCTCTCCACCTTTATCAAAGCAGTAGATAATTTAATAGTTTTCTTAGGCACCCAAGATTTAAATCCGTCCCAAGAATTTATCTTAAATTCCCATATCGTATCTCGAATTAAAGGAGAACCTAGAAATTTCTTAAACTAGTCTAATAAAACCAATTGGACAGAAATTCGTCCAGCATTATTAACTAAATACGGAGACAGACGTTCCGAAGACATATTAGTAACACAACTATCCACCACCGTCCAAAAACATAGTGAATCCTACGACAATTATCATCAGAGAATAACTACAAATCTGAATGATTTACTCCAACACATCACCCTAAACGATAATCCCGCGACAGTAACTTTTAAAACTCCATACTTCAAAAACATTGCCCTCAAAACTTTCTGTACCGGAATCAACGAGCCTTATTGCGAATACTTATCGCATTTTGAATTAAATTCCCTAGAAGAAGCCCTTCAAAAGTGTATTGCCTACGATAACCACAAAAATCAACAACAATACATGAACTTCCTTAAGAGCCAACAAAACAAAAAGGCCCCACTCAAAAATAAACCCTATCAATCTTCGAATAATCAAAGATCCACAAACTTCCAACCCACATACTCAAACTTCCAACCCACGCATCCAAATTATGTGAGACCTTCAACTCACAACACAGAGCCCAATTTTAACTTCACTCCACAACAGAACTATAATTTTCCTCAGAGACAAAATTTCAGTTCTCACGAACAAACTCAATCCTTCCAACGAAACAATGTTCCGAAAAACAACCAACAAAGATTAAATAAATATAAAGCTCCTCGACCCCAACCAAATTTTGCTACTCCAATGAGCGGTGTTCAAACTACCACAACCAGAAACCATCAGCCCATGACAATTACAACTAATAGAAGCCACAATTTTCACATAGACTCAAATGATACCCAATATTTCGAAAATGATTTCGAAAATTACGAATCCGAACAAGAGCCCGATTTGCATGATGAAAATCATCAGGATTTTCAAGCCATCCCGTTAGACGATCATCCACCCCCTGTATAAACCTACATAATATTGAAAGTTCCCCTGGGTTACCCTGCTTCGTTACACCCAAAACACATCTACGCGTTTTAATCGATACCGTCGGTTCCCATTCAATTTGAAATCCGCGAGCTCTCAAACTATTTGATAAAAATCATATTTATCGAAAACCTTTTTCGCTAACGTCAATGAAAATTACTTCCAAGCACGACTTAAATATTAAGACGCCACTATTCCTAGAATATGGAATTCCACAAACATTCGACGTAAAAGTCGCCGACTTTAGTCAGCACTTTGATATCCTCCTTGGAACTTACGAGCTGAAAAGATTCCACGCCACAATTAGCTACGCAACTCATACTTTAATCTTTGAGAATCCTCATGTTAGCATTCCATTTGAAACTTTATACCAAAAAATTCCAGTAAGCGTTCATAATGGTGAAGTTTTATTGCACGAAAGACACTTTCAAGGTATCAAAATTCCCCATTCTATTCACGTTGCAAAAACGGTTTTATACACACTATCGACTTACCTATGCCTATGAAATTTAATAAGAGAATCGAAGTTGAGAACTTTTGTAATTATAATATAGTAAAAATTCCGACGACGCATTTTAATGAAAATAAAATCCGTACTTCGCACTTAAATAACGAAGAAAAGTATAAAATTATAAATCTTTGCAAAAAATATAAAGATGTATTTTACGATGAAAACAAAAATTTAACTTTCACGTCAGCTGTTAGACACGAAATTAAAACGAAGGATGAAAATCCGATTTATGTAAAGGGATTTCGGCATCCCAAAGCAATGCAGGAAGAAATAAAAAAACAAATAAATAATTTATTAGATAATAAGATAATTCGACCGTCAATTTCACCGTACTCAGCTCCAGTTTGGATAGTACCAAAAAAAGCTGATGCCTCAGGTCAGAAAAAATTTAGATTAGTAATTGATTACAGGAAGCTCAATGATCATACTGAAAGTGATCGCTACCCACTTCCTCAGATAGATGAGATACTGGATAACTTAGGAAAAGCCAGTTATTTCACAACATTAGATTTAGCTCAAGGTTACCATCAGATTGAAGTTCATGATTCTATTCGGAAAACAGCCTTTTCAGTTCCGCATGGTCACTTTGAATTTTTACGTATGCCCTTTGGTTTAAAGAATAGCCCAGCAACATTCGAAAGGTTAATGGACAATATTCTTAGGCCCTTTATTCATAAGTTTTGCTTCGTCTACATGGACGATGTCATTATTTTTTCCAAGTCACTGCAAGAACACTTAGTTCATATTGCGACTATTTTTGACACTTTCAGAAAAAATAATTTAAAACTTCAGTTAGACAAATCTGAGTTTCTCACGAAAGAAGTTTCTTTCTTAGGTCACGTAGTGACAACCGAAGGAATCAAACCTAACCCAGCAAAAATCGAAGCTATACAAAAATATCCTCTACCAAAAACAGTAAAAGAAATTAAATCATTTCTTGGTTTAATCGGTTACTACCGAAGATTCATACCCAACTTTGCAAAAATAACGTCCCCATTTTCGAGATGTACTCGAAAAGGAGCAACTATCGACCCCACAAATCCAAATTATTTAGAATGTTTTGCAAAATGCAAACAATTGTTAACTAATTCTCCAGTCTTACAATATCCAGACTTCGAAAAGCCTTTTGTACTGACTACAGACGCCTCTAATATAGCTATAGGATCAGTATTATCTCAAAATAATCACCCTATAAATTCCGCAGAACAAAACTACTCCACTATTGAAAAAGAACTTTTAGCCATACTAGATTCTTGTAAACACTTCCGTATGTATTTATACAACCAAAAATTCACTGTAGAAACAGATCACAATCCTCTCGTATGGATCTACAAAATTAAAGACCCCACTTCTAGATTAGCCCGATGGAGACTTAAACTAGAAGAATATGATTTTGAAGTTAAATATAAAAAAGGCAAAGAGAATCAAGTTGCTGATGCTCTTAGCCGAGTCCAAATAAATGCCCTAAGCTCGAGTTCAGAATGTGCTGAACCCCCGAATTCAGAATGTGCTGAACCACCCGACAATTTCGACATAGACGATTTCCTTGCCGATTTTGACAACTTACAAAACAGTACTAACACACAACCATCGAGCAAAAAGACAAAAGAGGGAATCTAATCGTTATGAAAAGGCGACCAAAAAAGTGGCCTCTGATGGCGGACATATCCGGAAATGCGAATGCGCCAAATTTAAATTTTCCGACACTTATTAACAGTAGCTATAAAATAGTTTTCAGAATGTGTCTTAGACGAGAAATTTTAATTAAATATTAACGATAACAGTCTAAAATGTGAAACAATTGTTAAAAAACTTCAATATAAATAAGATTTCATGTGACAGTTGGGACAAATAATAACATAACCCAACTAAATTTGATTTCTTAAACAAGGAAAGACTCTCTTTCCTTGTTTAATTTGGCCTCTCAAGGTGGCACTTCCTGTCTAACAATATTTTTGCCCCCACTACCTTTACATTCCCTCTTTTGTCTTTTTGCTCGATGCACACAACATACATCAGTTGAGAACCCTATCACTGGAATAGAGATTTCACCTGAACCAATTAATTTATCCTCAAACCAAATTATTTTTAAACCAGAGTCAAATAATTTTGAAATTAAATACAAAAGAATTTTTAACAAACACCGTTACACTGTCACTTTGACAAATAATTGGAAAACAGAAATAGCAAATACCTTCCAAAATATCCTTAGACCAAATCAAAAATTTGCAATAACAATCCCTCACGAATTTAGACCTTTTATCTGTAACTATTTTAAAGAAAAAATAAATTCCACAGTCAAAGCAATATTTTGCAATATACTACTTCAGGACATAGAAGAAGAAAACCAACAAATAGAATGCATAAAGAAATATCACGTAGAAAATCACAACGGAATAATTGAAACCTACAAACATTTAAAACAAAAATTTTATTGGCCCTCAATGCAGACAACTATTTCTAATTTTATCAATAAATGCGAAATTTGCCTAAAAAATAAATACGAACGACGCCCTTGTAAACTTCCCCAATTAGGACCGTTGTTAGGTCAAAAACCTTTTGATATATTACATATCGATCTATTCCACTGCAATAAAAACCTGTATCTCACAATAATAGATTCTTTTTCCAAATACGGTCAATGCTATAAGCTCACCGACAAAACTTCCATTTCGATACTAAATAAATTAAGACACTACTTTTCGCACCACAATTATCCAAAAAAGATTGTATGCGACAGCGGCACCGAATTTAATTCCGCAGTCATTAAAGAATTCCTAAATATCCACAAAATCGAAATACATTTTACAACAGTAAACAATTCTTCCTCAAACTCTCCAGTAGAGCGCTTTCATTCAACTCTTATTGAAAAACTTAGGACCTTACAAGCCCAAAATCCAAATGATTCGTTAGACGACATTCTAACACACGCCATCCTTATTTACAACCAATCAATCCACAGTTCCACAGATTATTCCCCGTTCTCAATTCTGTACGGACCCTATGCAGAAAAAATACATTTCGACTTTGACCTTCCGATATACGAAACATATAATCAAAGACATAAAGAAGAACTCCAACCCTTTATTGCAGAACTATATAATAAACAAAAACAAAAAAGACAACAACTTTTAGATAGACAAAACGAAAATGCCGAAGATATTCCGGAAATAGACCTTACAAAATCCCTATATGTTTCTAAGAAAAAACATAAGTCCAAATTACAAGCCCCTTTCTCCACTATTCATCCAGAAACACAAGACAAAACAAAAATAATCGGTAAAACAGATAAACAAAATTTAACAAGCACTCACCTTAAATATGTAAAACGAATACGAAAACATGTAGGCAAACCTACTCAAGACCCAAATTTTTCACAGGACAATACTCGCCCTGGTCCATCCACTGAGTATTCAGAAGATTCTGAATAACGATTTAAATCCAGACGACTCTGAGTTAGACTTGTTAAAATCACACATAATCTCTTTAGAAAATAAACAAAACGAAATCATAAAAAAATTTAATAACCAAATATCTTATGGAAACTCTTTTAACACGAGATTCGATAAACTTTTAGAAAAACTAAATTCTGATAATTCAATTCTCATATCTGCACTCAACAAATTATCAGCTGATTTTGACAGCTATATCATTCTACACAATGAGATAATAAATCTCCAAAATATAAACGAATTTCTAATGAAACTTATAAGAACCATTACTTTATCTGAACTTAATATCTCCAATATAGAATTATTCACTTTAAAGGAAATAATATACCTTAAAGAGAACCTTCTCAAAATTTATCCCAGAAATTCAATTCCCAATAGTAATGAACACCCTTATGAACTTATAGAGTCAACAAAAACTTTAGTTTGTGTAACTTCAAATACAATGCTCATAATAATTAAAATCCCTATACTCCATGAAATTCCTTATACTACCTATAAAATCTATCCCATTCCAAACAAAGATCATGTTATGATTCTGCCACCTGCAAGCTACTATACAAATAATAAATGGTTCAACACTTGTATAGGACAAGGCGATAACATAGTTTGTTCCAACTATGTACAATCCAAATGTAACATACCCAATGTAGATAATTGCACAAAAACATTAATCACAGAGAACTTTTTCCAAGAAACCAGCAAAGTCATATTGCTAGGAATAGTTCACCCAATGAGAATCCAGCAGATAGAAATTAATTCAACCAGCCTCTTGACGACAGATGTACCAATAATGATTGAAGGTATCCAATTTAATAAAAAGACGTCTCAAGACATTTCCATTCCAAAAATTGTTCTGATAAAATTAATACCAAACCATGAGATGAAAATTGAAAAATTAACAATCCCAGAGACACATGGCCAAATTCAACCAATAGATACCATAGAAGTACTACCCCGATTATCAATAGGACTGAGCACCACTTCTGTTGTAATACAGTAGACTCCCTCTATAACGAGAACTGAAATGGCAGACTAATTACCTCGTTATAAGCCGATCTCGTTATATCAGACAACAGTAATACTGTGCATACATATAAATATGTAGTTTTCTAAAACATTAACTTCCTATAGTGAAGCCATTCGGAGCAATATAAGATGCTAATAAATATTGTTTGAATGGCGTATTTGAAAAAAAGTTGTTACTTTTATTGTCAATGAAATGCATTAAACCAAAAAAGAGTTGTTTACTTTTATTGTCAATGATATACGTTAAAACAAAAAATCTGTAATTACATTTTTTTCCAACTACATAATGTATAAAGCGTAATTTCAAGGATAACATTTCATTGCATTTGCAATTGGAATAAGTCTGTCATTTTTAACTGCTTTAAATTGTCCAGTACCATTCTATCGATCATATTTTCTAAAGATGTGAAACAGTTATATTTATTGCGCAAAGAAGTTTATTGCGGGCGGCAGTTAAGTTTATTGCGGGCGGCAGTTAAGTTTATTGCGGGGCAGTTAAAACGGTATTTATTTATAACCACGGCCGGGCCAAAAACGTAAAAAAACACGTTTTTCGATCTTATTTTCTCTCGTTATAACCAAATTGTCCTCGTTATAGAGGGTTATAGTGCAATAGAAATTTCACGGGACATCTAATGTACCTCGGTATAAGCGAAACCTCGTAATAACCGTGTTCGTTGTAGAGGGAGTATACTGTATTTTTAACTATTTTAGCTTTCCTAATAATCTTCCTAATTAGGAAAAGAAAACGAATTTCCAAAATCCTATTTGGAGAAAAATTGCATCCTGCCCAGATCCAGATATTAGACGAGCTGATAGCCGAAGTAACCAAAACTTCGAGGACGAAGTCCCAACCAATGGAGGGAGGAGAAATGTAGCCATAAGCTCCCTTACTATTAAGAATCAGCAGATTCCGATATCCGACGTTATAAATAGGAAGACATCAATATTTTAATTATTATTGTAATTATTATGTTTCAATAGTCAAGTTTAAATCATTAAATGTAGTAGTTTGTAGAATTTCTCAAAAATTGTAACTTTTTATTTCGAAATAAAGATTTTTTTGACGTGACAACGTCTTAAATTAGGTTGTGGCTCGGAGTCATTCATGAAAAAGTGTAACGCCCGCTCACGTCTGTTACAGTGAGTCACCGAACGAGAGGGAGGCCCGCCGGACCGGCGAATGCCTTGCGTCTCTCTCCCACTCAAACATGATCGGTCCGCTGCGCGCGCAGCACTAGAGAATTAGGCGCGTTGAATCGGTGCGTGCTTCCGTGCTTGTGTCTCTGTCTTTCTCGAGCGTTCTTGGCGTTCAAGACACATTACAGCAGAAACACTTCCTTTCATTTCATATTTCTCCTATCATCGTCCTATCCTCAACAAAATCACTCAAATAGAAATTAGTTAAGTTTAAGTTTACATGTACAATGTTTTAGTAAACAAAATATATTTCTATAGTTAAAATTTGTGCAATTCTTATTTTCATTCAATTCCTTGTTCCTATTGTGCAATTTAATAATATTCATATCAATAAATATTCTACCGAGAAAAAGACGTTGTCACGTAAAATTTTCGCCCGTAAAACCGACTTTACAGGCAACCGATTTTTTGGGAATATCGACGTTGAAGAAACATTTCTATATATATATATATATATATATATATATATATATATATATATATATATATATATATGCATTTTGCATATAATCCAGTCTCTAGATATAACACAACAGCAACACACAACTCAGGTGGATTGACAATTACAACGAAAATTTCCGAAGGCTGAAGGCGGGCAAATGCATTGTTTTCGGAGAGAATATAAGAAATAGCGGTTGAGTTTACCGAAAGTACAAGCTGATCATATCCGCAAATGTCAAACATGGAACAAAAAATTTCGGTATAGCAGTGTTGGCATGTTTTTATAATGTAGATGCTGTATGCTTCAAATATAAAAAGATAAAGCTTTAGAAAAGTACATTTTATTTATATTATGTTATGAATTCTGCAATTTTTGATTTATATAAAACAACAATAAGTAAATATTTGTTTCTTTGGTAATTAATTGCAGTTAATTATTAGAAATTTTTTTAGCAATTACCTTTTGATAGATTAGGGGATAGATTTGGCAATCGTCAAATCAGCAGTTGCCAGATTACAACAGCTGTTTGCAATTAATCTCGAAAGAGACAAATATTTACTCGTCATTTCTTCATATAGATTAAAAATTGCAGAATTCATAAAATACTATAACCAAAATGTACTTTTTAAAAGCTTTATCTCTTTATATTTGAAGCATACAACATATGCATTATAAAAACATGCCAACACTGCCAAACCGAAATATTTTTGACATTTGCGGCTATATTCAGCTTGTACTTTCGGTAAACTCAACCGAAATAGCTTCTTTTATTTTAAATAGGTATTATGGCAAAATTTATAAATCACAATTTTGAAATAAGTAATTTATATTAATAAATAAATTATTATTGTACATTTGAAGAGGTTAGGCAGCTCCTACCTTGCTTACCCTGACGGGCCGCCCCTGAAATCGACGTTTATGGTATGTAAATAGATATTTAAAGTTATATTAGATTAAACGACTTTAACATATCGTTCACTATCAAACACATAGTGTTACATATTATGTAATGAGTCTTTGATGTAATGGAATGCGTAGTATTATCATCATGCATTTCGCCATATCCATCACGGCAGCCAAACTCTTGTTTATAACTATAATTAAAATAATTATATTCTAAAATATACCAATTTTTATTTGACTGTCGTTTTATTGATAAACACGTTAAAAGTACTATCTTCAAACTTATTAACTTTTAGAAAAGCTGTGCGCACTGACTTTACCACAAATCCTCCAAAGTTATTTAGAGTGGAATTAAAAAAACCATTTAGAGGAGCACCTTATTGGGAAAAGCACATCGTGAAAGAATTTCAACTTGATAAAAAAGTAAGTATAACCTGAACTGTATTGAATATTTTATACTAAATTTTGGATTGTTTAATCATATAAACACAACCATTTAAAATGTAATTAAAATTCACGATTCGCGATAAAGACAAATCTAGATCCCAGAGGAAAATACAAACACAAAACAAAAAGCTTATCTTATCTTATTTGACGATGAAACGTAAAATACATTTTAAAAATTTGCTTCCAGTAACAGAAAAGGATAGACAATTTATCCGAAATTTGACGAAAATACGCACAACACTAATAAAATAATAACACTATAAAAATAATATATAAGAAGCACAATAAGTTTAATTAAAGAGATTTTGTAAAAGAGAACTTTTACAAATGTACTTAGACTTAGAAAAATAAAACTACAAATTTATATAAAAATGAATATCACTAAATTGTAGATCTTTTTACCTCACTAATTATCTCATTCATTATGCAATTTTTTTAAATATTTTAGATTACACATACGAAGACGGTTGCGTTTCGATTTAATTTGAGTCTCTCTAAATCAAAACGCACCGACTACTCTGGCAATTATAGGAAAAATAATTACCAGAGTATTCCACCAGAGCATACAACCGTCTTCGTATATTTATCGTCCTTACTCGACGCAAAGAGTACAAGAATGATGGTAATTTACATGGGTAAATTGTTGATGCATAATTCCGAGCATCGCTCTGAATGTCTTGATTAAGCTTGGGTATACAGTTTACTTTAATTGCTATCGACACATTTAACTTTAGATTACCTCTAACTTTCTTTGATTATGGCTAAACTATGAAGTATACAGTGTGTAAAAGCCAAATGGAATAAATTCATTATTTAGGTTACTGTACATATTTATAAAAAATCCCGAAACACGTCAAATTTAAACTATAACTTGACATTCTTTAACGTGAAAATGCAACCCCTACCTTCAACCCCCTTAGAATGACAGGTACAACCCCCAATTTTTAAAATAGGAAGTATATGCTTGTGATATATCGTTTGAAAGGTCTTTTCATTCTCCATTTAAAAATGTTGTCGCTTTCAAGTTTATTAAGATTAATTAAGATAAAATAAATTAAAATCATGTGGTTACCGAAATTCGCTAAAATATACTCAAAACTTATTTCCTGTTTAGGTCTTGATAATGAGAAAGTGAACAAAAACCATAGCAATGTGGTTTTTAGATGGTAACCATTAAAGAACTTTAAAAAGAATTTCCGTGGCAACGTTATTTTAACACGCATTAGTAAATTGTTTTATTTAAGTTGTCAGTATTTTAATTTAAGTAAAAAGTTCGTTCAATTCAATTCTGAAAAATGGTTAGATTAACAGAAATGCATAAAATAAGTTTTACAAATGATTGGTTACGGAGATAACACCCGAACACAACAGGAAGTAACTCGCCTATTTCATGAGAAATTTCCTAATTTACCGCCTATATCCCAAGGAACAATAAGTAAAATAGAGAAGCAGTTTCGCGAGTTTGGTCATGTAAGGCAGATAAAAAAAGCAGCTGCCAACGCACTGAGTGATGAACTCAAATTAGATATGTTGCTTGAGTTTCAGGAAAATCCACATACATCGAGTAGACAGGCATCCACTACATTCAATGCTAGCCATACATCGATAGTAAACATATTAAAAGAAAATAAATTGCAACCCTATAATATGATACCTACTCAGGAGCTCATGGAAGACGCTTTTGATAGAACTTTTTTTTGTGAGCAAATGATGGATATGTTGGATAACAATATTATCCGATTAGAAGACGTTATGTTTTCTGATGAGTGTACTTTCTCACTTAACGGTCATGCTAATCGGCAAAATTGCCGCTACTGGGTCACGGAAAATCCTCACTGGATGAGAGAAGAACACACTCAATACCCTCAAAAGGTTAATGCTTGGGCAGGGATTGTAGGAAACAATATCATTGGTCCCTTTTTCATTGAGGGCAACTTGAATGGCAACAATTATTTGGCACTACTTCAAAATTATGTCATTCCAACGTTGGCAAATTTATATCCTGATCCAGGAAACCCTCAAGTTCCAGCGAATACGATATGGTTTCAGCAGGATGGAGCACCACCACATTACCAACTTAATGTCCGGCAGTACCTCGATACAATATTTCCCAATCGGTGGATAGAGAGGCGAGAATCGATTGAATGGCCAGCGCGATCACCTGATCTTACATTATTAGATTTCTTTTTATGGGGATATGTGAAGAGCCATGTGTACAAAACTAAACCTTCTGATTTAAATGACTTAAAAGAACGAATAACGCTTGCGATTAGGTCGATCACGCCTGTTATGTTAAATAATGTTAGAAGACAGTTTTATTTGAGATTAGGATGTTGCCAATACGTTCGCGGTGAACATTTTGAACATCTACTTCATTAACATTCATAGTTCTTTTTCGTGTTCTACATTTTATTACGTTTTGCATTACATTTTAGTTTTTGATTGTATTGTAGCGAATTTCGGTAACCACATGATTTTAATTTATTTTATCTTAATTAATCTTAATAAACTTGAAAGCGACAACATTTTTGAGTGGAGAATGAAAAGACCTTTCAAACGATATATCACAAGCCTATACTTATTATTTTTAAAATTGGGGGTTGTACCTGTCATTCTAAGGGGGTTGAAGGTAGGGGTTGCATTTTCACGTTAAAGAATGTCAAGTTATAATTTAAATTTGACGTGTTTCGGGATTTTTTATAAATATGTACAGTAACCTAAATAATGAATTTATTCCATTTGTCTTTTACACACTGTATAAAAAATATTTCAAACAAAACTGATGTATAACAAAGACGTCTATAATTTAAAATTGTTTTCGATTATACAGTGACAGAACAACGGAATGAACCAAAGTTGTTTTTTTTTTAAATGGAACACTCTGCATATTAAATCATGTTTAAATATATTTTTGTTTATTTATTTTTGAAATATTGACTATTTTATTGAGTAAAACGGTATTATTTAAAGGGCTGTGGGTTATTTTTAAATAATTTAATATCCTTGACATCGAGCCGTACAATATATAGTGTGATCACTATTTTCAGATAAAAAATCTTCTCATTTATTTTAATGGGCACAGTATTACATTTTGTAGAAAATTTCTTTTGGTATCAGGTTTTATATACCTAGCATGTTTCGTTTTGTAGATATTTAGAGAACTATAGAATTTGTGTCTTTGCAGATTTTTTAATAATAAGGTTTGTGTTGCTACTGAAATATCGCAAACATAAATTATAATTTAATTCTTTAAACATAAATCAAAATATCAAAAATTAAAAAAAGTATGCTATTAAAAATTATTTGAATTTAATAACGATAAGCTATATTTATAAATGGATTATTATGTTAATAATAAATGTTGAAAAAGTTACCCAATATGCTTAACATATTTATTATCAACCGTATAACATTTATTATCAACCGTATACAGTCGTATACGGTTGATAATAAATGAGTACAGAACGTATTGTACCGAACATGCTTATTTCGACGTAGCCCATATAACGGTTGCATCTCGAGACGACGATCTGTGTTCGGGAATCTTCCGGACGTATCGACCGGGATGGAGATAGATTCGCCAATGCAAGTGAATAGAGATGGGCTATTCCAGAATATTCTCGTACATAATATAAGCAGCGCCTTTATTAAGTGGAGTTGATAAGATATTATCGTACTGTAAACTTATAAATAAATATATTTATATAAATTAGAACCGCTCGTTTTATTGAAACACGGTTGGTGTCTTATAAATAAATATATTTATATAAATTAGAACCGCTCTTTTTATTGAAACACGGTTGGTGTCACGGTGTAAGATTTAAAATTAAATTCAGCAGTGACTTTTGAACGTTTTAAAAGTATTGTTCGTCGGGAACATCCGCGTTGTTCGGTAGTGATCGTTGTAAAAAAAGAACATAAAAAAAGTACGTGTGTGCCTGACCAAAGATGCGGCTTGCAGAACTTTCAGTAAAACAGTTACGTGAACAACTAGAAGAAAGGGATGAAGACTGCAGCGGGTCCAAGAAGATCCTTCAAGAACGACTGAAGGATATTCTAAACAAGAATGGAGATATCCGAGATACATTTCATTTTCAATCAGCAGAAGAAACAGTTTTAACGAAGATCGAAGAAACTTATAGAAAAAATGACGAGAAATTTAAAAATGTTTCTCAAATGATCGAAGAAAATTCTAGAAAAAATGATGATATGTCTCAAATTATTAAAGAAGCAGCTAGACAAAATGACGAGAAATTCGAAAATATTTCTAGAAAATTCGACGAAGCATGTAGTCAGAACAATGAGAAATTTGAAGAAGTTTCTAGAACATTCGATAAGATACAGAAAAATGTAAACGACAAGTTAGAAGACGTAGAAGAGAAGATCAAACAATTAGAGACCATGATAACCAATACAAAAGTGCTACCACCAGTTAATGCAGTAGTTTTAGATCCTGTAGTGAAAGAAGATCAGCTAGAGACGAAGCGAAACATCATATGACATTCAAATTGCCACCATTTGATGGAAAGTCTTCTTGGTCCATATACCTTAGACAATTAGAAGCCATTGCGACAGCCAATCATTGGACAGAACAAGAAAAGGCTGTTTCCTTGACTGCTGCTTTACGAGGTGATGCTGCGGATAATCTAAGATCGATTCCTAAGAGTCAAGAAAAATGTTACCAGACCTTGTTCACTCGACTAGACAAACGTTACGGAGATGCCCATCTACAACAAGTCTACAAAGCACAACTAAGAAGTAGAATTCAACGAGCAAGTGAAAATTTGTAAGAATTTGAAGCAAATGTTGCTCGTATAGCGCGGTTGGCTTATCCGGAGGTACCAGACCACATGTTGGAAGAAATTGCTGTAGATATCTGTCAATGGGTTGAGAGACAGTGAACTACAGAAATCTTTACGACTAGCAAGACCGAAAGTTTTAGATGAAGCGCTCGCCATTGCCTTGGAACATGAAACAGCTAGTCAAACTTCACGAACCCATCGAGTAAGAACCATTGAAGAAGGCGACGAACCAAACGATGAACGTCTGGAAGAAATGGCACGAAAAGTAGTTCTTAACACGATGCCGAAGACACGCGAGCCCAGATGTTGGAATTGTGGTGACGTAGGTCACATTCGCCGTAATTGCAAGAAAATGATACAACAGTCGGAAAACTAGAACGGGTCGACACCAAGGGGCAACTGCCGACCTCGAGAAATATAGCCCCCATAGTAATTGTTAACATTACGTCCTCCGGTGGAATTCATAGCTTGTACATCGAGGGTCGTATCAATAATAAATATACATGGTTTTTGGTAGATACAGGTGCAACAAGAAATATTGCACGTCCACAAGTAGTACGAGGCCATCTTAAATTATCGCCTGCAACAGTAAAGCTTAGCAGCAACTGGTGAGATAATTAATACATATGGCGAGGCTATTATGTCAGTATCCATTGGCCAGACCACGTGAAATACAGAGTATTAATTGCAGAGATCTCCAACGAGTTCATATTGGGGATGGCTTTATTAAGAAAAGTTGGGGCATCAGTGGTGAAGAGTTGCCGTTTCATGAAGACAAAGAAGATGTTATCAGCTTACTAACTACTTGTGACGTAACAATACCTGGTAATAGTGAGAAAATTCTGATGACCAGACCTGATGGTTAGTGCCGAGAGGGAAGTTTAAGGATGGTCGAAGATGTGGACAATGCCGAGTTCCTAACGGCAAAAGCTTTGGTGAGAGTTCGAGATGTCGTTTCTGTAAGAGTTATGAATTTAAAGGGAACTGGTATTAAGTTAAGTAACAGAACTTTGATCGGACAGTGTGTTGCCGTGGCTTCGATTTGTTCTATGAATACTAATGAGAAATCATCGACATCTAAGTATCCAAAGGAGCTTGTTGAGATAATGATTAAAACGTGCCATGATCTTGATGATGAACGAACTAAAAATGTGAAGTCTATGCTGATAGCATTTCAAGATGTTTTTGCCATTGATAAGAAGGATAAGGGTAAAACAAGTATAGTAACGCATAAAATTAATACCGGAGATGCTCAGCCAATCAGACAAAAATCTAGACGACTTCCATTTGCGAAAAGAGAAGAAGCCGAAGATATTATCAAAGACATGAGAAACAAGGGCTAATTGAACCATCAAACAGTCCATGGATATCACCAGTAGTTCTATTAAAGAAGAAAGATGGTTTAACTCTTTTTTGTATTGACTACCGACAGCTCAATTGCGGTAACTAAGATATCCTTTGCCCAGAATAGACGATACATTGGATACTCTCTTTGGTTCTCGTTGGTTCTCCACACTCGATCTAAAAAGTGGATATTGACAAGTAGACATGGTTTGGTTTATATAATGGCCCTGCTACATTTGAAAAATTAATGGAGGCACTTTTAAGAGGTCTAACATGGAAAACTTGTCTGGTTTATTTGGATGATATAATTGTGGTTGGAAGATCCTTCGATGAACATGCCAATCATTTGACAGAATCCTTTCAACGATTGCGGGTAGCGAATTTGAAGTCCGAAGAAATGTCACATGTTTCGACGAGAAGTGAAGTACTTGGGACATATTCAAATTCTTGGGAATCCAAAAATTGAATATTATATAGGGTGTTGTATTTGAAATAAGAAAGTTGGACCACTGTTTCATGACACACTGTATAAAAAGTTTTTATGGCAAAATAATATTGTACAACGGAGTATATTTCCAATTGTAACTGAATGTATCCGAAAATAGAAAGCGCTATTGTGTTTTTACCTATTAAGCGATGTTTTGAAGATGCATACAGATAATAAAAGTTAAATTTAGTTAATGCCTAGAAATTACAAAGAGAAATTTGTTTGGAATATAGATTAGAAATTTGATTTTTATAGAAGGGTTAATGAGTAAAATAAAATGGGAATTTTGGGAGGTATACATAAACCCATTACCAATTAGCATAAATGCCCTCGTATATACTACAAACTCATCACCGCAATAAAAGCAGGGATTTTAAAATAGACCCGGAGAAAATGCAAACTGATTACTGGCCTACCTGCACTCCTTGGCAGGCAGATAGTTGCAAATCGCTAAGGTTTGATAATTTGAAAGAATAATCCAAGTCCGAATGCAAATAAAATACCGAAGTTGGAGACTATTTCAGATATAACCGGAAATAGCACATGCTCACAAATATTTTTATTAAAAAGTTCACTATTAAAAACGTATGCAGCTGAATTTTCAGATTTCAATTTGCTTCAAATAATTTCTGAATTTAATAGATTACCAAGTAATAAATAAAACGGGAGACTATTATACCAAGTAAACAACAAATGTAACAGGTAACAGGCAATCTTCCGCATTAGAAACATGAGAAAAGAAGGGCACTTGATCCTGAGTTTTTGAAGAGAGAGGTTGTCTACGGTTAGTAAATAAAAGTTTTACAAGTAAAAGTTAACATGTATAAAATAACAAAATTTAAAAGTGATGATAGTGATTGGTCAGCAGATATTTTTCCAGTTAAGCAGAAGTTTGTAACATCTGCAAGTATAAAGAAATTGGTTTTTTGATAATACATATATTATCGACACAGGATAAAATATTGGTCCGAATACTTGAGGTTTAAAAGCAAATAAGATTAGAACTGATAGTTAGTGAATTGGATCCAAATTACAAGATAGCAGGACAGGGAAGGTGAAAAGTTAATTAAATTGTTAAAGAACATTTCTATAACTTAATTTCTTTTTGAGGATCAGGGATAGTCATTTATAGTTCATACTTTTAAAATTCATACATGGGAAACAATATAAGAACATATTATAATTGTAGAAGTTGAAACGAATCATAAAAAGTATTTGTTTTTTATGTTATTTAAATTTGTTTTACCATTTATTTTGTATTAAAGCTATTTCATTAAAAGTGCGCCGACATATGTCATAATTAGAGCAATAGTTCGTATATGTAAACTATATTGATTTGGTATAATAGTATTTCCCATATTTCAATTTTATCCATTTAATATTACTCTATATTGGAAATAATTAATGTTAAAGGAGTTAAGTATAAAAATCGAAATTTTCACTCATAAAAATATTTATTATTTTGTGGAAATAACTAAAATCACAACTCATGATTGTCTATTCTAATTACGATCTTTTTCGATTCGCTGTGAGTAGTAGAGCAAGCGGGGTTCAAACTCACTTTGGTAACCTGTCCATCAGGGTCTCCGATGGAACGTATCGATGGCCTAGTTTGACCTTGGGGATGTACAAGAAGTACAAGAAGTGATCGACAATGACCAGAGGGTTGTAAGAACTGGTCGCTTATCGCTTGATCTCTTCTTCTTCTCTCCCGAAGAAGTTATCGACAATGACCAGAGGGTCGTAAGAACTAGTCGCTTATCTCTAGATCTCTTCTTCTCAGCCGAAGAATTGTCACCTACGTTACCTGTATGTTTTTACACCTGTCTCACTTGTCTCTTCTTTGTCTTACCTGTCCTGAAGAAGTAAAAGAATCGGTCGACAATGACCAGAGGGGGGTGTCTTTGAGTGGACCACCTTGTATGTCGAGTGCAAAACTCATCGCTTATCGCTTCATCTCCTCTTCTTTTCGTTAAATTTGTACAGGGTGATCGAAAAAATAAATTTGTATTGAGACTTGGAAATATTTTAGGTGTTGTTGCGTTAAAAATTTTTTTTGTGTACGATGCTTGCTTAGATATATCTGTCTAGCCTAGCCTAGCCTAGCCGATCTTATCTTTACTTTTGAAACTTGTAGGAAAAGGAAAAATAACTATGTATCACATAAATGCTTTATTGTGTATATATATTTTAATGATATATGTGGGTAGATGTAAATAAAACAATATTGGATTGATACTATAAATTTTATTTGTTTTGAAACAAGTTATTTATTTTAAATAAATGTATCCAGCAAAATTTTGTCAGTAATCAAGATGTGTCTTGAGGTGTACATGCTAGACGAGTTTTATTCAAGGCTCTCAACTTTTAACAATTGGAAGGGGAATAAATCTGAAATAGAGTTAGCTGCTTGTGGATTTTACTTTCTCCAAGTGGAAGATATAGTAAAGTGTTTCAAGTGTGGCGTAGAGATTTACAAATGGGAATCAAATGACAATATAATTGAAGATCACAAAAAATTTAGTCCTAATTGTACTTTTTTGGAAAGAGTGTATCCTATTTTTCTTAAAATCAACAACAACAACAACAACAACGATAACAAAGAAAATTTGAGTGAGAAGAATATCTGTACATCTGTGAAACATAACATTTTATCCTTTGAATATGCCTGTACCTGTGCAAAATAAATGTCCAAAGTGTGGGGGTGACACTGAAGAACGAAATGACCTGTGTATAAATTGTGAATTGGAAGAGAGTGGTGCTAAAAATATACCTAGTAGAATGTATGTAAAGAGACAGAGACCGCAAAAATAATGTAATCGCATGATAAAAAATTAGAATAATAAAATAGCTGTAAATATAACATAAAGCTCATTTTTAATTTGCCCTTTGAATATGCCTGTACCTGTGACATATAAATGTACAAAGTGTGGTGGTGAAACTGAGATTCCAAATACACTTTGTGTAAATTGTTACTTAAAAAGTATATTTAGACAATTTGGTGGTGACAAAAATAACCCAAGTCATCTATTTATCCAAAAATAAGTATGCCTGTATCAGTAAAGTATAAATGTCCAAAGTGTGGTGGGGAGACTGAAATATCTAATAGGAATTGTATAAACTGTGACTACATAGAATATTTGAGATCCAGATCTGGTGCTAAAAATATACCAAGTAGTATGTTTGGTGAAATGTGAGGTCAGTTGTCTGAAGAAGAGGAAAAATATATAAAGACATATTTAGAATAACTATGTATTAATTTGTAAATCGTCTACGAGTACGCTACCAATATGTTAAACGCTGTCATTAATAAATTACCTTTTGAAATGCACATCCCTGGAGGTTATAGGTTTTGTGGACCCGGCACCAAATTACAGAAACGACTAGCACGAGGAGATAGGGGAATAAATGGATTAGACGAGGCGTGTCGTGAACATGATATTGCATATTCTCAAAATAAAGATCTATCCGAACGACATAAGGCTGATAAGATTCTAGGTGAAAAAGCTCTTGAACAGTTTCGATCGAAAAATACAGCATTTTCAGAAAAGTTGGCAGCACTGGGTGTAGCTGGTGCAATGAAAGCAAAAGTGAAATTAGGTATGGGTCTAGGTTCTACTAAATATAAAGCTGTAACAAAAAGTTGTAGTAAAGAATTGAACAAAGCTAAAAATAATTTAGAAAAACTAACTGAAAATATAGACCATTGTACTTTATTACTCCAAGGATTAACTATTTCCAAATCAAGTAAACGCAAACAAAATGTAAAAAAAAATAAACAAAAAATACAACAAAAGCTTTTAAATCATAAAAGAGCAAAACAATTAGAAAATAATATGGATGTGGACATTACAGATGATTTTGTTGATGATGATGATGACCTTCTTTCCAAAAGAAGAGAAAAACGAAAAATAATTGATGACAATGTAGTTGGTGTCAAAAAAGCAAAAATCAACTTAAATTACTTATTAAACAATACCCAAAAAAGAAAACGAGACATAAACAATGAAGATGAGGATGATGATCCAGTTAAGAAAAAAGTTAAGATATAATAAGTAAATTGTATTAAATTAAAAAATATAATAAAAAAATATGTAGATACTATATATATACGCACATATACCAATAACTAATTCAGTCTGATCTGTATCGTTGTTAATAGGCTGTGTGTTAACAGTTCAACAGCGAAAAAAAGTAAAGATAACAGTGAAATGGGAGTTAAGAGTTGTGTTGTTGAATTCCATAGTAAGCAAAGAGACAATGCCAGGACAAGACTCTTCACGAGAGAATTTAGTAGGTATCGGCAAAGAGATGAGGGTGTTCAAGCACAACAACTAGGGAGGCTTAACCATTTAGAACCCCATAGAGATGCCGATTACCCATTGGGAAGGAGACCGCTACCATTTCCAATCGAAGGAATCAACAACATTAGAAGACAGTAATTTTAAAATTTTTTTATGTAATTAATAATAATTAATATATGCTACATTTTCTATTGTCGTTTTTTTAATGAGATAAAAGACTTGTTGTTGTGTGTATTATGGGTAGTTGGTTGGAAACAGTCAAGATGGTTGGTAATAAGAAAAAGACAAGAAACACCACTAAAAGAAGGGTCACATCCTCCTCCTCATCTTCTAAAAGAAAAATTTCAAAGCAAAAGTCATTTAGTTTATTGAGAGTAATTCGAGACATTAGAAAGAAACTATTGGAAAGCAAACCAAGAACGTTAAGGGAAGCTATTCAACAAGCATTACGAATTGTGAAATCTTACAAGAACATTAAAAAACCACGTGGTCGAGTAATCCAAGTTCCAAAAACTGGGGGTATATTACCTCTAATACCGATATTTGCTGGGTTGAGCGCATTGGGCACTATTGCTGGGGGTACATCAGCTATCGTGAAGACTATTAACGACGCAAAAGCAGCTAAAGAAGATTTACTCGAAAAACAACGTCATAATCGTAAAATGGAAGCACTGGCAATTGGAAAAGGTTTATACTTGAAACCATATAAAAGTGGAATGGGTATTTTTTTATGAATGAGAAAATGGATCAAATAAAAATTCCAAAACATGCTTTGACAAATGTAGATTTACAAAAATATGCAAAATTATTGAAAATCCCCCACTTCAGAGCTGTATTTATGAGAAATGGGTTTCCGAAAAAAATTTGG
This sequence comes from Diabrotica undecimpunctata, assembly GCF_040954645.1. Taxonomy (NCBI): domain Eukaryota; kingdom Metazoa; phylum Arthropoda; class Insecta; order Coleoptera; family Chrysomelidae; genus Diabrotica; species Diabrotica undecimpunctata. The sequence continues at coordinate 67,376,828 of NC_092805.1, forward strand.
CAATATGAGAGTGGAATTATTAATTTAGACAATAAAGACGGACCTGGAACTCATTGGACAGCTTACAAGAAGAATAAATCCAAAGTCGTATATTTTGATAGTTTTGGTAATCTGAGACCACCGTTGGAAGCTATATCATACTTTAATTCAAATGGTTATTGTCAAATTGTTTATAATCATAAAATTTATCAAACTTATAACACTGTAAATTGTGGACAATTGTGTTTAGATTGTTTAAATAAATACCCTTTTTAAAAGAATATTCTTTTATTTACTCTATGATTATCGTTTGAACATGTCGTACACTTTTGTGTTATCTGGAAGAGAATCGGTGTTATCAACAAAAATTTACCCACCAATTATTTTAAACGAAAATGAACAGTATGTACTAGGTTTAATAGATTTCATGTCATACAATACAATTCCAAATGTAGACCAAACAAACAACAAGTTTTATATAGATGGTTACGATATAACGATTCCACATGGTTCTTATGAAGTCGAAGATCTTTCAAATTATTTAACTGAAAAAATAACTGAATTAGAATTAAAAGTAGATCAAACACCAGATAAAGATGATACAGAAATTAATAAAGGAAAGAGTCAAGAAAAAAATAATACAATTGGTAAAGGTGTGCCTAGAAAAAATCATAATATAGATCAACCTACAAGTTTGATATTGAGAATTAATAACAATACACTCAAATGTGAAATAAAAAGCAACAAAGTAATCCATTTTGAAAAACCAAATACCATTGCTCCCTTATTGGGATTTACACCAAAACGGCTCTCACCTTTAAAGACTCACGTAGCTGAGAATCCTGTGCATATCACAAAGGTTAATTCCATTTGTGTGGAATGTAATCTAATCACTAATTCATACGTCAATGAAAACCAAGGTCATATCATCCACATGTTTTATCCAAATGTCTTACCGGGTTACAAAATTGTGGAAATTCCAAAAAAGGTAATTTATTTACCTGTCACAAATAGATATATTGATGAAATTTTCATTAAAATAGTTGACCAGGACGGTAATCTTGTTAATTTCACACGAGAAGTTATTACGTTAAGACTACATTTAAAAAAAGTATAAATAATGGTTTTAATTTACAACTGTAGCAAATTTAATCCAGGTGTGGACAGTGTATATAATATTAAGAGTGTTGATAAAAACATTAGTGACAAGCAGACTCTTAAACCGTTGACAACTGAAAACAAAGTCTTTTTAACCTCACTAGGATTTAAAATAAAACACAACAACGACGACAGTGACAGGGAAAAAGAAAAGAAATACTTGGTGTAGACTAAAGTTTTTTATTAATACTAGAATACTTGGGATTTTCTTGAGGTGTACTTGTAAGAAGAGGGAATATGAGTTTTAACATTTTAAATATTGGAGATCGTGTATTGGTTGACAATTCAGTTGTGAGTCGAGAAATGCACAGTCATTTACCCTATGCCAATGCAACTTTTAATCATTGTGATGAAATAAGAATACCAATTCAGACTCAAGATATATACACCCTACCTTCTGAGAGTTATCTGTATATTGAAGGACGTTTAACGAATGATGGGAAAGAAAGCAATACTTTGCGCTTTATTAATAATGGTTTGATGCATTTATTTGATGAAATACGATATGAAATTGGAGGCTGTGTAATAGATAGAGTGAGAAATTTAGGTATAACAACGACAATGAAAAACTATGCTTCGTTCACACAAACTGAATCTAATCGATACAACTGTATAGGTTGGAGTATTAGTGACACACCAACAGTTGCTGATAAAGCAGGAAATTTTAATGTTTGTATTCCACTCAAACTTGTACTTGGATTTTTTGAAGATTTTACAAAAATTCTTATTAACATACGCCAAGAACTCGTATTGATAAGAAGTTCAACTGATTTAAATGCAGTAATGTCTACAGTAGAAACTGAACTGAAACCAAAAGTGGAAATATTTAAATTAATATGGAAAATGCCTCATATTCAAGTGTCCGATTCAGAAAAGTTACGTTTATATAAATTTATTGAAAATGGGTCCAGTTTGGAGCTTGCATATAGAAGCTGGGAATATCATGAAATTCCTCTACTGCCTCAGACAATGAAATTTAACTGGAATGTAAAAACTACCAGTCTATTGGAGAGACCACGATTTGTTTTGTTTGCATTACAAACTGCCAAAAAGAATGCAATAAAAGAAGAGAACAGCTATTTTGATCACTGTAATCTTACAAACTTAAAGCTATTTCTAAATTCTGAAATGTACCCGTATGACAATTTGAACTTGAACTTTAGTAAAAGACATTATGCCCTTGCATATGAAATGTATGCACAATTTCAACCGTCGTACTATTACAAATCCATAGGAGATCCATGCCTTACTATGTTACAATTCTGTGCTGTTGCTCCGATATTTGTTATTGATTGCAGCAGACAAAATGAATCAATTAAATCAGGAAGTGTCGATATGAGAATAGAAATAGAAACTAATAAGAATATACCAGCTAACACAACTGCTTATTGTATAATTATACATGACCGTATTGTTAATTATAATCCTCTAACCAATGTAGTTCAAATGTTTTAACTGTAGTTCATCTAATGAAGCAAATCTGTACTTTGGGTTTTTTTAAGTATAAATAAAAAGTTAAAAAAAAAGTTTACTCTTATTTAACACCCTGTACACAATAAATATTTTCATAACCTTGTTGATGTTAAACATAAGTGTCTAATTGGGGGCTAGACTAGTACCAAATCTGAAAGCTGTTCAAGACCTGTTCAAAGCTGATCAGGACCTGTTCGAGACCTGTTCAAAGCTGTTCGAGACCTGTTCAAGACCTGTTCGAGACCTGTTCAAAGCTGTTCGAGACCTGTTCAAGACCTGTTCGAGACCTGTTCAAAGCTGTTCGAGACCTGTTCAAAGCTGATCAGGACCTGTTCAAAGCTGTTCAAGACCTGTTCGAGACCTGTTCAAAGCTGTTCGAGACCTGTTCAAGACCTGTTCAAAGCTGTTCGAGACCTGTTCAAAGCTGTTCGAGACCTGTTCAAGACCTGTTCGAGACCTGATCCAGAGCTGTTCAGAAGTTAAGCGAATACCTACATTTTACGATGAATAAAGATTTGAAAAGACAACTTATAACTAAACGGAGAAACATCCAAAGTAAATTAAGACAATTAAAACAAGGACAAATAATCCAAGAAGATTTATTTAATCCAATTACAAAACACTTGAAAAATATCGAGAACAAGTTAAATAGTTCACAAAATTCCAGTCCAGAAAATGAAACAAAAAACGATGAACCTTTAAGGTACATTAAAAACGATGATGACGATAATGAAACTACTGACTTTGAAACAAGTGAAATCAAACAATCGATATTGGACAACATTGAAGTGGATGATATAAAAGAACAGATTAAAAATGATAAACACTCTGAAAATCGATTTGAAGATATTGCTAACCAGGCGCGTGTAGACTACTGGGATCAATATGATCCATTGCCTAGGAAATATATTACAAATATGCACGCTGATGTTCTAAACAAAGAATTTGATCATAAATATGGAATTCGATTTGATGAAACATCTGAAAAGCTACTGATTGGGAATTCTGAAATAGATTTAGATGGTGCTGATATTCTTTTAAAAAAGAAAAGGTACAGAGGAACACCAGGTTTATATGAGCTTTTGTTTAAGAAATATCCAGCTAGTTTTACAGATGAAGATGAGAATAACTATAAAAAGATAGTTGTAGCGACGAATGCTCACAGAAGGCATTACAGATCAAGTAAACAGATAGATGGTAGTAGATTAGAAAAATATAAAAAAATAATTGCACCAATAACAGAAGGTAAAGGATTGGTTATGGAAGTAAACAACAATAAAATCGATTACGTCCACTGGGATGATCCAAATGAACTTGTAGAGCGATTACGTTTATTACTATCTTCACAGCTAGCTGGCCATACAGGACATACAAATGAAATAAATTCAATTATTGAAGAACTAAAAGAGGCAAACATTATAGAATAAATATCATGTCTGTTAAAAGAGATATCGTTAATGAGTTACACAAACCTGCAAGAATTAACTTTAAAAGACGAAGAATTATTATAAAATCTCTTAATGATTTGTTCCAAGCCGACTTGATTGATATGCAAAAATATTCAAATACAAACAGAAATTTCAAATATATTTTGGTTGTAATAAATTGTTTTTCAAAATTTTTATGGGCTTTACCACTAAAAAATAAATCAGGTGTTGAAGTAGCCAAATGTATGGAGTATGTGTTTAAACAGCAAAAACCAAATAATCTTCAAACAGATATGGGAACTGAATTTTTTAATCCACATATGAAAAAATTGATGAAAAAATATAATATTAATCATTACAATGTATACAGTGAGAAAAAGGCTGCGATTGCTGAGCGAGTTATTCGCACGATTAAATCAATGATTTGGAAACAGTTTAGTTTCAACGGTACCTACAAATGGATTAATATTTTACAACAAGTTGTTAATGAATACAACAATAAAGTTCACAGAACAATAGGAATGAAACCAGTGAATGTTAAGAAGAAGCATGAAAAACTATTGTTAAACACTGTATACAATCACATTAAAATGGTTGATTTGGAAAGTCAAAAATTTCATATTGGTGATCATGTACGCATTTCAAAACATCGAGGAGTTTTTGACAAAAAATACAATCCAAATTGGTCTAATGAAATTTTCACTGTTTATAAAATAAAACTGGGAAACCCTATTACATATTATTTAAAAGACTATAAAGGTGAAGAAATTCTTGGGGTATTTTATAAAGAACAGTTACAAAAAGTTAAACACAAAGACAGTTATTTAGTTGAAAAGGTATTAAAGAGAAAAGGGAATAAAATTTTTGTTAAGTGGTTAGGTTTTGATAGTTCTTACAACTCATGGATAGATAAAAGTGACGCAATATAATAAAGAGGGGATAGAAAAATATGTAAAAGACGTTCCACTTGCAAGATTTTGTTTGTTGTTAGAGAATATCGAGAGAGTGAAGACATGTTCATTGTGGATATCCAAGGTTTCTCTTTTCCTGGGGAAGATGTATTTCTTTGTAGGGAAATTGCTATTTTAGATCCTACTACAGAAAACATTATACACAGAATTGTTGTTTTACCAGTAACAGAAGCTATGGTAAATAAATCATATATAAAATGTATCGAACAACAATGTGTTCAAAATCATGGTTTAAATTGGCAATCTTGGCATTTTTGTGATACTCATCTAAAATATGAAGAAATTTCAAAATTTTTACACGACAACGTAATAGACGAAACAATATTGGTAAGAAATCATGAAACAAAAAAATATTTGGAAAAATTCATGGAAAATCGCATTGATTGTGTACAAGATGAACCTAATATACTTTCCGATGAGACTATGAATCATATTTTTAAATCACATCCATGTTTTCAACATAACAATGAAAATTTACAATGTGCTCTAAACAATGTATTTAATATTCATTATTGGTATAAATATTGTGTTGACAATAAAAAAAAAATTAAAAATAGTCTTTTATTAATAGATACACACAAGACATTTATTTTCAAATTGATACCAGACATGAAGCTTGTAAAACAAAAGACTACGCTTGATGTGGAGAATAATTTATTGGAACCAATTGAGAATAAGTTTAAAAAGCATGGGGTTTTGTTCCCTTCAACTATTCGATGTATTATAGTTGGCCCTTCAAATTGTGGTAAGACCAATGTGATGATAAGTCTATTGGAACATGCTAATGGATTAAAATTTGAAAATGTGTATATTTACTCAAAATCATTAATGCAACCAAAGTACAAATATTTAGAAACTTTGCTAGAACCAATTAAAGGAATAGGATATTATACTTACAGTGGAAGTACGGATATAATGCACCCATCTGAAGCGAAGCCCAATTCAATTTTTATCTTTGATGATGTTGCTTGTGACAACCAAGATGTTATTCGAGAATACTTTAGCATGTCTCGACATTCTCAGGTGGATCCATTTTATTTGAGTCAGAGTTATGCAAAAATACCTAAACACCTTATAAGAGACAATGCAAATATTTTAATTGTATTTAAACAAGACGATTTAAACCTAAAACACATTTACAATGACCACGTCGGAACAGATATGACTTTTGAAGATTTAAAAAAAATATGTTCAATATGCTGGAAAGAGAATTATGGATTCTTATCCATTTTCAAAGATAGCGACATAAATAATGGTCGATATCGCAAAAAGATTGATCAATATTTTTTAATCAAGTAAAAGGTGTAAATGAAATAAAATACAGAGATAATAATTAGAAAATTAGTTTATTTAATAAAATAATAAGATATAATTATGTACATACTTTTATTTCCCTAAAGCATCTGAAACAAAAATAGTAAAATTTAGAATTATACCGAAACACAAAAATAAATCACTTACTTTTCTATTTCTGACTAAGAAAATCTTCCATGTTCAGCTCTTCCAGATCCACTATGTCTTGGTTTTGCGTCGTTGTCGTCTTCGTCGTCACCTTTCTTTTTTTTTGTTGGGGATGGCTGAGGATCGTCGTCGTCGTCGTCATTTGATGTGGCAGGTGGAGAAGTTGAATTTGTTGGATTTGAATACTTAGACGAGTGGCCAAAATGAGGGGGAGGGGGAGGAAGATATGGCCTTTTTGTCCCCACCAACTGTCTTTGTTGTTGGTACTTTTCAAACTCCTCCACCTCATCATCTAGGAGGTTAAAACGGTATTTCTTACATATATTTTCCAGCACCTGGAACTCTTTATCATTTTCCACTTTAACTCTCATCTTATCTTAATGGAAGGTATCCAAATTTTTTTTTAATGTTTTGTTATTCGGCGAGTATGTAAGATGGACAAATATTCTGTCTCCCTTAAGGGAAACGTCCTTTACGCCATACCTTTAATAGAAAAAATATAATGAACCAACAGCAGCATGAATCAAACAAAGAAAACAAAATAAAAAAAGACCGATTCGAAAAACTTATAATAATCCCATGAAATATTTATAATAAAAAAAATAAACCAGTAAGAGCGAAATAAAATCATGTAGAACAAATCAAAAAAGGAAAATGGAAAAACAACCAAAAATAAGTAAAATACTTACATAAATAACTGCTTCACAATTACAAAGGCGTCCGTTATTGGTAGGTTAATTGGATCCTCAGATACAATAACCAACTGGCATGGTACATTGGCCATTTCGATAGTTCACTGACTGTTCACTGACTAACTGATAGATCAATTTAAAATTAACCGAATTTAAATAGTAAGAATAAAAAAATATATATTAACGTAATTGACTGACCTATTTGATCTTTATTGCAATGCAGAAAATAGTACAAAACATGTTTATCATTAAAACGTTTATTATTCCAAAATTAATTTATCATTATCTAAATAAAATGTGCTTATCTGCATATAATGTATTTTGGTGACCTATTTGACCTAAAAATGCATTGACGTCAGCGTTATCGTTAAATATGTTTATTGCATGTATAATGTGTTTTCGATGAAGAAATAAAAATATAATCACGTTGCATAGCGTGTTGTAGATTTGCGTCAATGTATTTTTTTTTAATGTAGTAAAAATACTTCGTGACCAATTTGACCTAAAAATGCATTGACGTCAGCGTTATCGTTAAATATGTTTATTGCATGTATAATGTGTTTTCGATGAAGAAATAAAAATATAATCACGTTGCATAGCGTGTTGTAGATTTGAGTCAATGCATTTTTTAAAATATAGTATAAATACAGGATTGATTTTGCTAGCTGGTATTTGTGTCGTTCTGAAGTTTACGAGTTGGTCTTTAAACATGAGTAGTAGTAAAGTGATCGATCAAATTTCCACTGAAATGGTGCAGAAGATGGAAACAGTAAGTAGATTAATTAAAACTAAAACTGATTTACAAAACTATATAAAATATTTGAAAAAACAGATTTTATTGTTAAAAAAATGTATAAAAAAGAGGGCTACTTGTGTTAGAAATTTTCATTGTGTAGAGGCGAATCTATCCATCCTTAAAACATATCTAGAAAATTTTAAAAACAGATTAAATGTTAGAAAAAATATTAACAGAGGGTTATTGTGGCAGGATTTGGAATCTTGTTTTAATAGCAGAGTTAAGACAGGCGTTATCATAAATTTAAAATATAAAGACCCTAAACTGTTTATGGAAAAGGCTTTTAAAAGTTTTTCAATTCAAATTAAAAAAAATTTAGTTTCATGTATGTTAAAAGTTAATGTAATTTTTTATGGACTTTTCATCAAACCTCAAGATGGTGAAACGTCTGTTAAACATTTTTCCATGAAAAATGCAATAATTGATCAATTATCACTAATTTTATCACCTAGTTTTTTGTATGTATACTCATCATACCTAGTTATCTCTTTTGTTATTGTAGATAATGGCTTTGTGGTCCACAGCTGTTGTGGATGAGTGCTGGGACGATGAATGGCACGAATCTCCACTGCCGCACATCAGACGTAGATACTTGTCTACATTTATTAGGTGATGACCCCCAACAGACGGGCGGTAGTGGAGATTCGTACTACCCCGAACCGTCTGTGGATGAGTGCTGGGACGATGAATGGCATGAATCTCCACTGCCGCACATCAGACGTAGATACTTGTCTCTACATTTAATAGGTGATGACCCCCAACAGACGGGTGGTAGTGGAGATTCGTACCATCCCGAACCGTCTGTGGATGAAAGCTGGGACGATGAATGGTACGGGTCACCTTTGCCCTACATTAAAGTCGGGGTATTATTTAAGAACATTATTCGGGAGCAACCCCCGAAAATGTCGAAGGCGCAGAAGAAGCGCTTTCGCATGGCGGAACGTGAACGTCACAAAATAATGTTCAATGCCACTGCGTAAGAAGATTTATTTTTTGTGTAGATTAGTAGTTTGTAGTTTTAGGTTTTAAAGTTAATTGTAGTTGTATTTTTTGGTTTTTAATATAGTTATTTGATACCTGAAGTAGTCTTTCATTCATAGGTAAGGCCTTTTTGTTTGTAGCGTGGCTTCCACCGATGCGCTATTAAGACGTTTTGACATGTCAACCCATCTCGATACACACGACATTCTTATTTTTACATTATAACCTTAACTCCTATTCTTGTTTGTACTTAGCACTCTCATACATATTTTAGAACACAGAGCTATGTCTGATGATTATTGTATTGACGACTACGATTTATTGGTGGATGATTTAGAGATATTAAAATTGACTCAAGAACTAGAAAATAGCATATTACGGAAGTTGCTAATATGTACTGAAACATGTAATATTGTATTTACTTTGTTGTTATTTAAAAAACATAATGTATCCTCTATATGTTACTGACTTCAGATCCTACTACATTATGCCGAGGAATTTGCGGCACAATTGGTCTCATTTAGCATAATTAAAACCACTTCTTTGATTTTTCTTTTTACCATCCGTTTCTTTTAAGACCACATTTGAGATCTATCAAATTCAGATCTACCAAATTCTCTTTAATATAAGATATCTGAAACAGATTGTTAATTTAGGTTTGAAAATAATAAAAATTCATCGATGTTTAAAATTTAAACAATCCCCTTGGTTAAAAAAATATATTGATCTAAACATTGGCTTGCGAAAGGAAAGCAAAAATGAATTTGAAAAAAATTTATTTAAACTTTTTATAAATGCCCCTTACGGAAAAAGTATTGAAAATGTCAGAAAACATAGAGAAATAAAAATTGTAAACAGATATAATGGAAGATATGGAGCAAATTTCTATATCTCACAACCTAATTTTCATAGTTGTACTATTTTCGATGAAAGTACTGTAATAATTGAAATGACAAAACAAAAAGTCAATTTTAATAAACCGATATATATATAGGGATGTGTATTTTAGATATTTCCAAAACCATTTTATATGATTTTCATTATAATTATGTGATAAAAAAATTTAAAGATCAAGCAAAATTTTTTATTATATTTTTTAATTTAATACAATTTACTTATTATATCTTAACTTTTTTCTTAACTGGATCATCATCCTCATCTTCATTGTTTATGTCTCGTTTTCTTTTTTGGGTATTGTTTAATAAGTAATTTAAGTTGATTTTTGCTTTTTTGACACCAACTACATTGTCATCAATTATTTTTCGTTTTTCTCTTCTTTTGGAAAGAAGGTCATCATCATCATCAACAAAATCATCTGTAATGTCCACATCCATATTATTTTCTAATTGTTTTGCTCTTTTATGATTTAAAAGCTTTTGTTGTATTTTTTGTTTATTTTTTTTTACATTTTGTTTGCGTTTACTTGATTTGGAAATAGTTAATCCTTGGAGTAATAAAGTACAATGGTCTATATTTTCAGTTAGTTTTTCTAAATTATTTTTAGCTTTGTTCAATTCTTTACTACAACTTTTTGTTACAGCTTTATATTTAGTAGAACCTAGACCCATACCTAATTTCACTTTTGCTTTCATTGCACCAGCTACACCCAGTGCTGCCAACTTTTCTGAAAATGCTGTATTTTTCGATCGAAACTGTTCAAGAGCTTTTTCACCTAGAATCTTATCAGCCTTATGTCGTTCGGATAGATCTTTATTTTGAGAATATGCAATATCATGTTCACGACACGCCTCGTCTAATCCATTTATTCCCCTATCTCCTCGTGCTAGTCGTTTCTGTAATTTGGTGCCGGGTCCACAAAACCTATAACCTCCAGGGATGTGCATTTCAAAAGGTAATTTATTAATGACAGCGTTTAACATATTGGTAGCGTACTCGTAGACGATTTACAAATTAATACATAGTTATTCTAAATATAAGTCTTTATATATTTTTCCTCTTCTTCAGACAACTGACCTCACATTTCACCAAACATACTACTTGGTATATTTTTAGCACCAGATCTGGATCTCAAATATTCTATGTAGTCACAGTTTATACAATTCCTATTAGATATTTCAGTCTCCCCACCACACTTTGGACATTTATACTTTACTGGTACAGGCATACTTATTTTTGGATAAATAGATGACTTGGGTTATTTTTGTCACCACCAAATTGTCTAAATATACTATTTAAGTAACAATTTACACAAAGTGTATTTGGAATCTCAGTTTCACCACCACACTTTGTACATTTATATGTCACAGGTACAGGCATATTCAAAGGGCAAATTAAAAATGAGCTTTATGTTATATTTACAGCTATTTTATTATTCTAATTTTTTATCATGCGATTACATTATTTTTGCGGTCTCTGTCTCTTTACATACATTCTACTAGGTATATTTTTAGCACCACTCTCTTCCAATTCACAATTTATACACAGGTCATTTCGTTCTTCAGTGTCACCCCCACACTTTGGACATTTATTTTGCACAGGTACAGGCATATTCAAAGGATAAAATGTTATGTTTCACAGATGTACAGATATTCTTCTCACTCAAATTTTCTTTGTTATCGTTGTTGTTGTTGTTGTTGTTGATTTTAAGAAAAATAGGATACACTCTTTCCAAAAAAGTACAATTAGGACTAAATTTTTTGTGATCTTCAATTATATTGTCATTTGATTCCCATTTGTAAATCTCTACGCCACACTTGAAACACTTTACTATATCTTCCACTTGGAGAAAGTAAAATCCACAAGCAGCTAACTCTATTTCAGATTTATTCCCCTTCCAATTGTTAAAAGTTGAGAGCCTTGAATAAAACTCGTCTAGCATGTACACCTCAAGACACATCTTGATTACTGACAAAATTTTGCTGGATACATTTATTTAAAATAAATAACTTGTTTCAAAACAAATAAAATTTATAGTATCAATCCAATATTGTTTTATTTACATCTACCCACATATATCATTAAAATATATATACACAATAAAGCATTTATGTGATACATAGTTATTTTTCCTTTTCCTACAAGTTTCAAAAGTAAAGATAAGATCGGCTATAGTTGAGCCGCTGAAAAGATGGAATGATCATGTGAATGGCACGCACTCTTAAATATTCCTCTTCATATGTTACCACTTTTCCCACGTTTACACCGCTCAACAAAAACGAACTAAGAATGTTGCTATAATATATTTATACCGTTTTTTAGAGGTTATTGATTTACATTCATTTTAAACATTTTCACAAAATTCACCAGCCAGCGAAAGTGAAACACAAATCATGATACATAAAACATTTAAGTTATAGTATCATGACACAAATAGTGACGGTGTAAACAGTTTCCCATAAGGTCCAGTTTCGAGCGCCTGTCGATGCTTGCATTGAGTGATCATGCGACCTTGGATTCCATGTTTTAAGCGGCCAGGGTATAGGCTAGGCTAGGCTAGACAGATATATCTAAGCAAGCATCGTACACAAAAAAAATTTTTAACGCAACAACACCTAAAATATTTCCAAGTCTCAATACAAATTTATTTTTTCGATCACCCTGTACAAATTTAACGAAAAGAAGAGGAGATGAAGCGATAAGCGATGAGTTTTGCACTCGACATACAAGGTGGTCCACTCAAAGACACCCCCCTCTGGTCATTGTCGACCGATTCTTTTACTTCTTCAGGACAGGTAAGACAAAGAAGAGACAAGTGAGACAGGTGTAAAAACATACAGGTAACGTAGGTGACAATTCTTCGGCTGAGAAGAAGAGATCTAGAGATAAGCGAGTAGTTCTTACGACCCTCTGGTCATTGTCGATAACTTCTTCGGGAGAGAAGAAGAAGAGATCAAGCGATAAGCGACCAGTTCTTACAACCCTCTGGTCATTGTCGATCACTTCTTGTACTTCTTGTACATCCCCAAGGTCAAACTAGGCCATCGATACGTTCCATCGGAGACCCTGATGGACAGGTTACCAAAGTGAGTTTGAACCCCGCTTGCTCTACTACTGCTGTGTATAAGTATATGCATGAATATCCACACGTATAAACTAGTTTCACTATACAGCCAGTAAAGGGCAAATATAATCTTTTCCACTTTTCGCATTTAGATTCAAAAACAATCGGTAGTAATGATAACTCTCAGTGTACTTATTGTCTCATAATATATCTTTGCATTTCCTGTGACATTTTAACCATATGATGTTTTATCTTAAAATTTTCAAACGGACCGGTTCAATAATGGATGTTCGCAGGTACCTTCATTGACCATTTATCCTTCATTTTCAGGTAGACGAAAACTTCTTGTAAATATTCTAAGCGTTTTTCACTCAAAGTTTTTGGCATGTACTGTTAATACAATTTTTTATACAATATTAAATCGTATTTTTATATATTATTATTTTCAGGTAAATTCATATACTATAGTAAAAAACATCCCAGAAAATAACCAGAGGCTATGGAAAATAAAATACATGATTAATATAACCCCTATTACATTTCCTAATGGATTTCCAAATATTACTGATGTAACTTATCTTCAAGAAAATGGCGAATTAAACATTATTAAAAATAATGCAGTTCATAAAGACCAACTAGGTGCATCCGAAAATTTCAGGAATAATCGGTATCGCTTAGATGGCGATACTCTAAGAAGACATTCAAGACGAAAATGGTTAAGTGGTTGGGATTCGCCATAAGTTTCAATGATTTTAAAAATAAATAATAATATTTTTCTTAATAAATGTTATGTTATGATCTGATTTGATTGTATTTAGTTTTGCATGTCAATATTCCTCGTTTTAAAGAGTTTAGTTTGACAACTCCCTCTGACCGTATATATATATATATATATATATATATATATATATATATATAAGGTGGCCCTTAAGTAATTGTACAAACGAAAACCGTAAATTGTGCACTTTAAAATATTACGATTTAAGTCAAATTGCTTTAATAAAATATTGATATTAAGAAAGATACAGGGTGTTAAAGTGCAAATTTAAAATTATATTTTTCGCTATAACTTTCATGTTTGTAAAGATTTATGCATAAAAATTAACAACTGGGTACTTTGAAATATGAGAAATTATAATTTGATGCACACTTTGATGTATCTGATAGAGGGCGCCACATATGCTACATATGTGGCATAAATTTGCACTTAACTTTTTTGCTCTTTGAGTTACCTGTATTTGTAACGAAAAATATTAAAGATACATTATTTTAACAAAAAAAAAGGTATACTTTTTAATAGCTTCAAAACTTAACAGTTTTCATGATAATCACATTTTACAAATCAGCTGCATAATTCTGATTGAAGGCAATTACTTCAGGCAACGAAGAAAAAATAGACAAAAACATTAATAAATCTAAATTTTGGTATAAAATACCTTTAACTAAAGTTAATAGTTAACGAAACATTAAATAAAATAAATATATCAGCAGGATAATTATTAATAGGATTTGACAAAAACAGAATAATAGGATTTTGCATCAAACATTTTACGTTTTATGTTAAATTAAAGTCATAATTAAAACATTTTGTTTACAAACCAAATTAAGAAATAGTTAAACTAAATAACATAACTTTTTGTCAAAGTAAGTGTTCGATATGTCCACCATTTTCTTTAATTCTTTTGTCAATATATTACATAAAAGATCGTCTCATATTAAATAGCATCATTGGTTCTAAAGAAACTGCTGCAGTATTTATTTCTTCCCATAGTTGGTTGCGATTCTTTATGGGATTCTTATAGACACGTTGTTTTAATACGCCCCATACACCAAAATCAAGCGGATTAAATTCTGGGCTACGTGGTGGCTATAATGTATAATGGATGAATATATTCTTTTGGATACATATCCAAACCTTATGGTATATTATGGAACTACATCTTATTTGTCGCAGAGGTTAAATAATGTATTAAACTGTGATGTATCTGATTCATTGGTTACTTATATAAACACGGAATAACCTATCGATGACATTACTTATTCATATATTTACGTTACAGCTTACGAGTAACTATAATTCAGTGGCGGCGCCTGGTGTAAAGTATTGGGGGTGCACACATATTATATATACCATATAAAAATAGATAACACCATAGGCCTCCGCTTCAGCCCTATTTCCGTAAGCAAAAGTTTTTTGAGTGTCGTCAAATTGTAAAAATCAAAGGATCTTATTAAGAAACTACAATAAATAATGTATTTTATTAAACTTAAAATTATAATTTAGTTTTTAAATGTTACAAGCAAGTTTTGTATTGAAAATCAAGTCGCCTGTCTTTTTTTGAGATAAATTCTTCAATAACCAATTCATTAAAATTTGGAATTTCTTGAATCATTTTTTTTTTCAATTGATAACATGGCGAGTGCAGTTAGTCGATCCTGGCCCATAGTACTTCTAAGGAAAGTTTTGATACGTTTCAATGTAGAGAAACATCGTTCTGCTTCTGCTGTTGTCATTGGCATCGTAACAAGTACTTGAAGAATTAAATTAATTTCAGAAAAATCTTACAAATTGTTTTCAATCAAAAATTTAAGTAAGTGAACTGCTCCGGAAAGTTCTTTAAAATCGGATCTTCTATAAACAATTTCCAATTCAGTCCTTAATTTGTTTTTATTTAAAAAGGGAAAATTGTTAATTGCTGATTCCAATGTCAATGTAGGAAAATTTGAGCTGTATATTTCAAAATTGTCCACTGAAAATAATTTTGCTATTTCCAAATGTCCTGTAAACAAAAACCTTTTAATTTCAGATAGTATAGTATCGCAAACTTCCTTAGCTTGAATAATTGTGGAGACATAAGAATTTCTGTCATCTTTCTTCCGTCTCTTCCTGGATTGACTATCGTCAATGTCTGTTAACTCGGTTTCTCTTATAGTGTGAATATTGTCTCTTTCTTTTTGTATATTTTCTTCAAATGTAGTCAGGCATCGTTTTACGATTACGGAATCAGTAGCAGTTTTTTGTATTTGTGAATATAGTATGTCAACGTGGGGCAACGTGGAGCAACACGATGAAAAACTTTTAACCAAAATACAAATTTATTATCATTCAATAACCTTAAAAGTGCACCTGCTTTTGTTATGGTACCAGATTGCCTGGATGTGGATTGTATTCATTCCATGCACTCTATTAGGGCTTCTCTATTTTCATACACCATGTTCACCGTTCTAATTTTGAAATTCCATCTTGTAGCAGATGCTGATGGAACCCTATTTCCCACAACTTCATCTAATATGGCAACTCTCTGAGGTGAATTCGAAAAAAAAATTAGTAATGTCGGTCAAATCAGCAAAAAATATGCGTACATTAGTATTTATGCTTGTTGCCTGAGACATTAACAAATTTAACTCATGCGCATAACAATGTATATAATTGGCATATCTAAATTTATCCTGAATGAGTTTTTGCACACCCCCATGAACGCCACTCATAACACTTGCTCTGTCATAGCTTTGAGAAATTAACTTATCGGAACTTGATACAACACAACTTAAACATTCTTCTATGCAGCCAGCTAAGGAAACAGCATCGTGGTTATTTGGTTTTAAAAAAGTCCAAAATCTTTCAACAGGGGTCCCGTTTTGTAAAGTGTAACGATAAACTATAACCATTTGAAAAATATTTGAAATGTCACTCGTTTCATCACTCACAATGGAAACAAATCTTGAAGCAGCAATTTCTTTTTTGATATGTGCCTGACACACTGAAAGCATACAATCGAGTAAATCATTTTGAATGTCTTTTGACGTTCCTTTAAACACAGTAGCTTGCTGCAAATGGTCTTTGAGAGCTAAATCCAATTCGGCGGAAAAATTTATGAGACCTCTAAATATACCAGGGTTTATTGAATCCTTTCTTTCATCATGGCCGCGGAGAGCAAGTTCAAAAGCACCACAAAATTTGACACAGTTTATAATTTTTGATAAGACGTACCTATTATTTTTTATTTGTTCATTATGTTTTGCAATATTTAATCGGTATGCACTATTTAGTTGTTGCCGAATATCTTGTTTACCTAATAAATTGAAACCTAATTTAGCAGATATGTGTGACTTTGAATGTTGATGCTTTTTAATTTTTTCGGATAAATGAACTAAGTCTTTAATGCCATATTTTGTCCATTCTGATTCCTCATCTCCAAATAGTAAACACGGAAAACAGTAGAGTATTGGTAGTAGCACACCCACACAACCAGTCAGTTTTTTCATAAATCTCAATTTTAAATGATCGTTTATAATCCCGACTTTTGCATTTTGTTACCTTCGAAATTAACAAATTTGGTTTAGGACGACCGGCACTTTTAATTTTTAATTTTTCTTCTAAAGATAGTGAAGAAAATTTAATTGATTTTAAATAATCCACGCTAACATTCACGCTCTCCATTCTTAAATTGTTTGAAACTTGATAAGCAACACTAACACCGCAAAATTTAAATGTGTATTTGCCGTCCGTACAAGTTACAATGACAATAGGATTTAGGATCACCGATCACAATCGATTTGTGCACACCAGGCCAGCTACAACGCTTGGCTATTGCGGGGAAGTGAGAAGTGCGGTCGGTGGTATTGGACCAATGAAAATTAATTTTTAGCTGAGCAGTGCTCTGGAGATTGTGTCTTATGTCTCGAACCCGTGAAGTTTCCGCATGTCTAAATAGAATAAAAATAACTAAATGTTACCTATTTCATAAGCTGCTCGGATCTGTAATTTCTGATTTCATTACGGTTAATTAGTTGATTAAAAATATTATTTATAGAATAATAAATTTTAAATATTTATATAAATGTTTGTATGAAAATAATTATTGTGGGAGTGCACGTGCACATGTGCACTTATGAAGGAACCGCCACTGCTATAATTACATCTCTAACAAATTGTCTATTATGATTAACTAACGAACTAATATTATGCTGAACTAAATTACCTGTGTGTTTACTATATTTATAACAATATCGGTTATTAGGCCAACGATGATGTTTTTGTAAAAATGCTGAGTCTTTAAGTTTAGATTGGTAGCAAAAGTATTATGAAACAAGACACATCTGTGTTATTCAATACCTGGGCTTTAGTTTCTAATTGTCCTAATAAAAATGGGTAAACAATTTACGTAATGAATAATTAGTATTCTTTTGAGATTTTTTATAAATTAAATAATTATATCAATATCTCACCACATTGCCAAGGAATATGACTTCCACGATCAATCCAACGTTCAGAACAGTTATATTTAAGTATGTTCTCACTGCCTTCTCTCTAGAATGTGGTGGTGTACCATCTTACATAAACCACATACTTTGGGTTTTCAGCATTTTACAATAGGGAAAAAGTAATACAACGCCAGTAGGTATAGAAACTTAAGAAGCGATAGAAAAGGGAAATTGTAAACATGATGACGGCCAACGTCTGAATACAGACACGGCACCTAAAGAAGAAGATGAAGAATATTTTCTTCAATAATACATTTTGCAGCCATAACAAAAATTCTCCATAGCAAAAAAGTTAAGCGCAAATCTATGCCACACATGTGACATATGTGGCGCCCTCTATCAGTTACATTAAAGTTTGTATAATATTATAATTTATCCTGCTTTAAAGCATCCAAATATAAATTTTTATCCAAAAATATTTACAAACGTAAATGTTATAGCGAAAAATAGAATTTTAAATTTCCACTTTAACACCCTGTATCTGTCTTAATATCAACATTTTATTAAATCAAGTTGGCTTAAATCGTAATATTCTAAAGTGCAGAGATTACGGTTTTGGTTTGTACAATTACTTAAGGACCACCCCATATATATATATATATATATATATATATATATATATATATATATATATATATATATATATATATATATATATATATATATATATATACCTATATATATATATATATATATATGTATATATATATATATATATATATATATATGTATATATATATATATATATATATATATATATATATATATATATATATATATATATATATATATATATCATCATCATCATCATCATCAGGTGCAGCTTTATCAACCGTTTCCAATTACGGTTCAGCCTCCCTTATTTCAATTTCAATATATATATATATATATATATATATATATATATATATATATATATATATATATATATATATATATATATATATTGTGATAATGTGTTATTTGAGAACGATGTTTTAATGAGCAATGAGTGTTTTTTAATAATATATATATATATATATATATATATATATATATATATATATATATATATATATATATATATATATATATATATATCGAATAAAGATGATCAACCGATGATAACCATCCAAGGAACAAAAGTGGAACATGTAGAAGAATACATATATCTGGGTCAGAATATCAAGGTAAACAAAGAAAACCAAACTACCGAAATAAGCAGACGAGTAAGAATGGGATGGGCCGCATTTGGAAAGCTCTCATACATACTGAAAGACAAAAAGATACCCCAAAACCTTCGAACCAAAGTGTTCGATTCTTGTATCCTTCCCGTTCTCACTTACGGAGCTCAAACCTGGACATTCACAAAAAAGAACATGGACAAGATTCGAAAAACTCAGCGAGCCATGGAACGACAGATGCTTGGTATCTCACTAATAGATCGGCAAACGAACGAAGCAATCCGGAACAAAACAAAAATAAAGGACGCCGCGAAACAAGCAGCTAAATTAAAATGGAAATGGGCTGGACACAACGAACGTCTCGAAGATGGTAGATGGAACAAAGAAGTCGGAAACTGGCGACCGTACGATGCGAAGAGACCAAGAGGAAGACCTCAAATGCGCTGGAGCGACGATATCAAAAGAGTCGCAGGACCAATGTGGAAACGCCTAGCACACAACAGGGATGAATGGCGAGAAATGGGAGAGGCCTTTATTCGACAATTCGGATAGAAAAAGGGCTAAAAAAAAAAAAAAAAAAAAAAAAAAAAAAAAAAAAAAAATATATATATATATATATATATATATATATATATATATATATATATATATATATAGTGTTATATGTTTTGTTTGTGAATGATTAGCAATGAGTGTTTTTTTTTAATATAATATATAGGGTTTTTATCGCGGTTCTCAAAGAATTAGTTTGTAAGCACTTTTTTAAATTATCTTTATTATATCTATTATGAAACACACATATATATTTAACATAGCCACACTTCAATGTAAATTTAAAATAAACTATCTTTAAATTGAAATTCTTATGAAACTAATTAAATTATATAGACAATATAAATTTTAAACAAACTATCTTTAAAATTGAAATTGTTATGACACTAAGTTATATTAACAAAATTTTGTACCTTTCTGTCACTGAATGCCTAAATGAACTGTTCTCCACTATATAGATTTTAATCACCACTCAATGTCTTCGTTCTCAGCCTCGGTTATCCTTGTTTTTGTGAAATTACTTTTTCCAATTATCAGCTTCCACCAATTTAAGATATTTTTCTTCTTAATAGCATTTATATTTATTCTTATTTTTAATACACCAATATCCAATCACCATATAATTATTATAAGTTGATTTATACTAATCTCCAATCATAATATAATTTTTAATTTCTACCAATATCCAACCAATATTCTTCTAATATACTTTCCAATACTATCAAATTTTAATACTAAATCACTGATTATTGCATACTTTATACTTTCTTCCTAATCACTAACTGTAACTAACTGTGTCTGTCTTCTTAATAACTAATTGTCTGACTGGTTACTGACTGACTGACGTGCTGACTCCGTTTGAATCCAAATCACCGAGTATTTATACCTTTTCAATGTTCCAGAACCATCTGGCAAGAAATCCTATTCGAATTGTTCTATTTCTTCTATATGAATGTTTTTGAAAAAGTATATCTTCGATCCACAGACATAACCATATTCGAGAAGGTTCTACCGTAAACAAAGGTTAAATTCTGTATTCTAGAGAATTCTTTACTTTTCTATCGAGAATTTTATTGACATTTAGGCTTTTCAGATCAGAATATAAACTTATGTGTAAATTTAAACAACCTAAATTAATAAACTACACTATTTCAAATCCGTAACTATATGTAAACTAAACATTTCAAATTAACAAATAACCCCACTTTATATTCGTAATTATTATTTAAATGTCTGTCACTTTCAGAGTATGTATATTTGGTTGCCTATACACATGGCTCACTTAAATATATTTACAATATTATAATTATTAAAAAAAAACTTTTTACACTTATTATATGCTAATTTCTTAAAAATGCCCTCACATAAATAATTTTTATAATATTCCCTAGTATATAACTTATTAAAATAACCAAATACTTTTTATATCTAATATTATCTAGTGTGTAACTTATAAATTATTTTTAATCACTATTTTTCTTTCTCCTATATCTATATCATTTCAATATATATATATATATATATATATATATATATATATATATATATATATATATATATATATATATATATATATATATACGGTTTAATAATACAATTCGTACCCAAAACACCTAGTCCCCAAGATATTATTCAGTTTAACACCTGACATAGTACGCCAAAATGATGAGTTGCAAATTACTGTTACAAGCGAAGAACCGAACACCAATTGCTTATATACTTCTTTAAAATATATTAAAGACATAACACCCAGACTGGCAAGATTGTTCAAAGATTTTACCAACTCAAAAATAGCCTTTAAAACCTCATTAACTTCAAGATCTATATTTTCTAAAGTTAAAGATAAGAATGACATTAAGAAATGTTTCAACTTTGTCCACCAAATTCCTTGTAACAACTGTAATTTAGTATATGTAGGACAAACCTCACGCAGTTTAAATAATTGCTTAATTAGTCACCGGAGTGATAGCAGATTATATCCTGAAAGATCTGATTTAGCAGAACATGTTAACAAAGAACATCATAAAATGAATTATGAATCTGTCAAAGTTTTAGCTATAGAGTCTAACTACACTAAAAGACTTTTCTTAGAAATGGCATTCATTTCTCAGAATTCCAATGTAATGAACAAAAGGAGTGATATAAATCAAGTAAGCACTATCTATTCCTACCTATTATATTTGGACAACTATTATCTATTCCAATGATGTCTCGACAATTGATTTATTGTAATTTTTCAAATTTCATTCTTCTATCTTAAAAAAAAATTTTAATTTACAATTTTGTTTTCAAATAACTTTCTGGTAAATTTTAATTTATATTCTATTAATAGTAATACTTCATAAGAATAAGATAAAATAATAAAAGAAGAAGTTGCGTCATTTCAATGTCCAAAATGACATTTTTTTTTAATCACAATTCACAGTTGGCTGGCACACCTCGCCTTTAAACAAATTTTTTTGATTTTGCCTTTTTCTTATGTGTCAGTTTATATAATTTGTCAATTTAAAAATTTTTTACACCATGTATTTTTTAATTTTTAACTCATTTTATGAGTGGTGCGTAAAATTGTCACATTTTAGTGTAATATCCAAGAAATACTAACCTCAATAACGTAAGTAAAAAAAACAACTTTTACATCTTTTAATAAAAAATTTTTTTCGAGGTTGTTTTACTAACATTAGCACTTTATTTCAGTTTTTTCCTGAAAATTAAAATAAACATTTTCAAAAGCTTGAAACTCGGTTAAAAGAGTACACTTATTTCACCGCTGCGTATCCCAATAATCCTCAAAGCTCGGTTTTATATATATATATATATATATATATATATATATATATATATATATATATATATATACATCCCGCTATCATTTTGAACTCTTTCCACGTTGCAATAATTTAGCATCACCAAGAAATGCTATCATTTTATATTTATAAGTCGTGTATGTTTGTTTAGTGTACCTTTGTAGGTTTGGCACCGTTGTCAATTGTTCAATAATCCGATTTTTTTATATATTAAATTTTTTACATCAAACATGCATTTTAACCTCGGGAGGTAAAATGACTATATTATACCTGCCGGCCGGTTACTTTTAGGCAGGATTTAGATATTTTTTCCCAGGGAGTTGTGTAGGGGAATATTTTACATATTTCAATTTACAGGCTGTTTAAGAGCGTAGGCGCAAAATTTCGGGCCAATGCTTTTTAAATGCGTTCATTTTTTTCGAATCCTGAGAAAACTAATAAATATTTTTGAAAAATTTAAACGCAAAATGAAAGCTTACATTATTACCGAGGGCCGAAAGTCTCTCAGAATAAACAAAAAGTTTTTTTGAATGAGATATTTGAAAATAAAAATCACACTAAATTTTCTCTTCTTTCTCACTCCTGTAAATTAAAATAAACATTAAAGACGTTTTCAGGGACTTTCGGTCGTCAATAATAATGTATTATTTCATTATGCGTTTAAATTTTTTAAAAATACTTATTAGTTTTCTCAGGATTAAAAAAAAAATGATTGCATTTAAAGAGCATTGGCCCGAAATTTTGCGCCTACGCTCTTAATCGAAGCTATCAAATAGTGAGATAAATATTATGTTTTTATGAGATTAAGTCACAATAATTGGTTGTGATTGTGATGAGAATCACATTTTTAATCAATTAATGTTTGACGTTTTTATTTCCATTCCGGAAATCGTTCTCAAAAACGTTTTTTGTAGAAAATGTGTATACACATTTTTACATACTTTGTACAATAAACAAGATTAAATAGTGGAAATCGAATCGTTAAATAGTACTTAATTAAAAATGTAATTGTTATCTCAATGACGACCAATAAATGTGGCTTAATCACATAAAAAAAATCTTATACAGATATTTAAATTCTAAATAGTATAAGGGGTAGCCGACGAAAAATTCGTAAAGACGTACAGTTGATTTTGCTTTGTTTTTTTAAACAGTCTTAAAAAGTTAAAAAAAATATTTTTTTGCTTATAAAACGTTTTGTATACATTTTAAAGAAAAATGATTCAAATAAACGATGTATACCATAAAAAGTTTTTGATGTAGAGAGATATCAAATTAAAATACATAAATAATTGACCGAGATAATTGCAAAAAACCGTAAAATCTAAGATATTATGTTTGTAGTAATTTATAAATGTTAATAACTTTGTTTTTTGCCTAATGACAGGTAATATAGCTACTTGAAATTATGGTAATGGATGAGTTATTAAAGTGTGCTAAATATCAAGCAGATCAAAAAAATATTTTACAAATTATTCAATTTGTTTATCCCAGAAAGCGATTATTTAAACAACTGTACTTGTCCAAACAGTGACTCTACAAGTCTTTTGTAACTTGCAATCGATTCTTTGCGCCTTCAATTTTAGGGTATATTAAAAAAACTTCAACATATTATTAAATTGTTTATTAAAAACCAGTTTGAATAGGGGACTTTTTAGCTTCTAAACATTTATATTAACTTTGATATTTTTTATGTCACACGCTTATAAGTAGAAATAAAAATAAGACTTTAAATATTGCGTGTACTCAGTGCTTATGTACGGAGTATAAAGGTGGACATTGAAAAAGGAAACTCTTTCAAAACTTCAAGCTTTTGAGCTATGGTTATACAGAAGGATCCTAAAGATACCATGGACAGACAAAGTCACCAATGAAGAAGTACTGCGGAGGATGAACACAACCGCGGATTTGGTCAGCATCGTGAAGGACCGTAAGCTGCAGTACTTGGGACATATATTAAGAAATCAAGGCAGATACGAGCTACTCCAATGCATTTTGCACGTAAAATTGAAGGAAAAATGGCCCCAGGACGAAGAAGTTATCAACCAGAACAACAAAGTTATCATAGAAGCGCGCTTGCAAAATATTTAATATATCGGCTTCTGTGGCACGTAGAATCTTCATTTTTTACTAGAGTAGCTCAACCAAATTAACAAGAATTGTGCTATCTTGACCTATCTTACTAAATTTTTTCGTAAAAAATGTTATTGAATTTTACTATTATATCGTAAGAAAAAGATTTTATTGATAAGTGTCCCAGTAAGCTAAAGACTGGTAACTTCATTTTATCTTATTACTATTATTCTTAATAACTTATAATGTTACCTAAAGTTAAAATTAAAAGCTAATTTATTAAATAAAATTGTTGGAAGTGCATTCGTATGATCTTTTTGGTTCTTTACACTTTAAAATTAACCTTAATGTTTTTTACTTAAGTTTTTATTATAACTTTTTAATACATGTATTTTTATCACATGTTCTTTTGCTGCGCTAATTTTGTTAAATTGCAAACTATACCTAGTTTCAATTAATTATTTTATACAACGTTAACTCTGAATGTCCAGTTTCGTAAGTTTTTTCATATTTTTAACATCATTGACTGCTACATGTCTTTGTAAGGTAACACACTTTTGTTGTAATTTCTCCTTGGATGTTTTTTTTTTTGGTTTCATATTGTTCTTTTTAGATGAACTGATGATGCTTTCTGAGCAGAAAGCGAAACGTCTTCAATAAATAGATGAAGTAGCCACCTTCTTTGTCTTTTATTTCTCCACTTTGACCGAAAAACCCACCACTCTTCGAGTGTACCTTAGTTTATTTTGGATTGACGGTCGTACTCCTTTTCTCGATATATATATATATATATATATATATATATATATATATATATATATATATATATATATATATATATATATATGAAATATAAGCCATATGTTATGGCATTGATGCACAAATTAGTTAAACGTTTCACGTCTGAATCGGAACGAATTTTCACGGAATCCATAGAACGATATAAGAGTTATTTCAGTATCTCTACTTCGTCAGCCGTTCGAGCTGATTCCAATTCAAACCGAGAAGTCCAACTAATATCTCCAAAATCTTCACACTTTCAGTGGTTTGAGCACAGAGGTACCACCTGCTTTCTAGAACCAGAGAGAGTATCCAATGTATCGTCTATTTCGGGCAAGGGATAACTATCTTTCTTAGTTATCGCATTGAGCTGGCGGTAGTCAATACAAAAACGCGTTGAACTATCTTTCTTCTTGACTAGAACTACTGGTAATGTCCATGGACCGTTTGATGGTTCAATTACCCCTTGTTTGTTCATATCTTTGATGATATCTTCGGCTTCCTCTCTTTTCGCAAATGGAAGTCGTCTAGGTTGTTGTCTGATTGGCTGAGCGTCTCCGGTAATAATTTTATGCGTTACTATGCGTGTTTTGCCCTTATCCTTATCAATTGCAAAAACACCTTAAATTTTATCAGTATAGACTTCACTTTTTTAGTTCGTTCATCATCAAGATCTTTGTACGTTTTAATCACCATCTTAACAAGCTCCTTTGAATACTTAGATTTCGATGATTTCTCATTAGTTTCATAGAACAAATCGTTCTATGAAAGTTCTTTAACTTAATAGCAGTTCCCTTTAAATTCATAACTCTTACAGGAACGACATCTCGAATTCTCACCAAAGCTTTAGCCGTTAGGAACTCGGCATTGTCCACATCTTCGATCATCCTTAAACATTACCCTCGGCAGTAACCATCAGGTCTGGTCATCAGAATTTTCTCACTATTACCGGGTATTACGTTACAAGTATGTAGTTGGTAAGCTGATAACATCTTCTTTGTCTTCATGAAATGGCAACTCTTCACCACTGATATCGGAACTCCACTTTTGACATTCAATACAAACCCAATTTTTCTTAGTAAATCCGTATCCAATATGAACTCGTCGGAGATCACTGCAATTAATACTCTGTTTCACTGTGGTCTGGTCAATGGATACTGACATATTAGCCTCGCCGTATGTATTAATCTAACCAGTTGCTGTTCTAAGCTTTACTGTTGCAGGCGATAATTTAAGATGGCCTCGTACTACTTCTAGACATACAATAGTTCTTGTTGCACCTATCTACCAAAAACTATCTATATTTATTATTGATATGACTCTCGATGTACAAGCTGTGAATTCCACCGGAGGACGTAATGTTAACAGTTACTATGAGGGCTGTGTTTCTCGAGGTCGGCAGTTCTCGAGGTGTCGACCCGTTCTAGTTTTCCGACTGTTCATTATCATTTTCTTGCAATTACGGCGAATGTGACCTAAGTCACCACAATTCCAACATCTGGGCTCGCGTCTCTTCGGCATCGTGTTGCGAACTACTTTTCGTACCATTTCTTCCAGACATTGTTACATCTTGTTTGTTACATCTCCGTAACGTTTGTCTAGTCGAGTGAACAAGGTCTGGTAACATTTTTCTTGACCCTTAAAGATCGATCTTAGGATATCCGCAGCATCACTTCGTAAAGCAGCAGTCAAGGAATCAGCCTTCTCTTGTTCTGTCCAATGATTTTCTTTGCTTTCCTTTCGTCTCTAGGTGATTCTTCTTTCACTACCGAATCTAAAACTACTGCATTAACTGATGGTAGAACTTTCGTATTAGTTATCATGGTCTCTAATTGTTTGATCTCCTCTTTTACGTCTTCTATCTTGTCGTTTACATTTTTCTTTATCTTATCGAATGTTCTAGAAACTTCTTCAAATTTTTCATTGTTCTGACTACATACTTCGTCGAATCTTCTATAAACAATTTTGAATTGCTCGTCGATTTGTATAGCTGCTTCTTTAATAATTTGAGACGTTTCATCATTCTTTCTAGAAGTTTCTTCGATCATTTGAGAAACATTTTTAAATTTCTCGTCATTTTTTCTAGAAGTTTCTTCGATCTTCGTTAAAACTGCTTCTTCTACTGATTGAAAATGGAATGTAGCCGCATCTTTGGTCAGGCACACATGCACTTTTTTATGTTCTTTTTTTACAAAGATCACTACCGAACTACGCGGATGTTCCCGACGAACAATACTTTTCAATAGTCACTGCTGAATTTATTTTTAAACCTCACACCGTGACACCACTGTGCCCTTTTTAAATAAAACAAGCGGTTCTAATTTATGTAGATATATTTATTTATAAGTTTACAGCACGATAATATCTTATTAACTAACTTATATATGGACGGCAATCTGCAATAATCAATCAACTAACAAAATACCAAAATTTGAGATTTTTATGTCAATAGTTTTTAAGTCTCATTCTATATTTTTCAACAACAGTACAAGTGTATTTGACATATTTTATTTAGAAAAAAAAAACAGTTTGAAAGTATAGTGTAAGTCATTTCTGGTATACAGTATTTTGCTGTAACAGTTCAAAGCACTTGAATCGAAAATGAATTATAGTACGCCAGTAACGTTTGAGCCATAAATGTGTCAAGTCACTTGAACTGTTACTGCAAAATGAAACAAGCCTCTTTCATTTTGCTTTAAAAGATCACAAGTTTGTTTGTGTGATGTGATTTTATTGTATTTTAAGCATTGAGGAATAGAAACACAACTGTATAATAATATTGGTATACCTGGATTATTTAGACATCGTTTTTTTCAGTTGAATTGTAAGGTAAGCATTGATTTTTATAATAATTCCATGTAACATTTTTTGTGGTTAGGATTTGCGACAAAATTTTCGAGAAAATTAAAAATATTTCAGTTGTCTGAAGGTATTACTAATGTGCAAGTTAATTCGGTGGTTAAAATATATTTAATCAACAAATATACGTTCAATTGTGTCGCCAATTCCATAATTTTGTGAGTTTTATGCTTGAAACTTTATTGCAAAATGAAAAATCATTAATCGTATTTAATTTGGTCTAATATTAAGTAGCTTAATATAATATTGCAAAATAAATAACCTCAAGAAGTCTGAACAAACAAAAGATCCTTATTAGTGTCAAGTTACTTAAATCATTACTGCAAAATAGCAGGATGACTTATTATTTTCATCTAGGTATCTTCTTAACTGTTATATTTGTAAACTATATGTTACCGTATAAATTGTGTAAACAAATAGCTAAAATAAAATTCAGATTACACATGATTATTTTTTAACTTTCATAGTACAATTTATTAATCTAGACTACTACCAAAATCTGTGGGTTTAGTAGTCGACTAAATCTGCTAATCCGGATTAAGCGTCCAATAAGACATCCTTTCCAGAAGTAGGAGTAAGAAACGGGTCGTAACGTAATATTATTACAAAAAAACTTAAATTAAAATATAACATTAAACTTCAGTAAATAAAAAAATATAAAAAGAAAAGAATTGTGATTTACCTTTACATAATGTTAAAGTGCTCATAACATTGGCTGCTTTGTATATTTATTTATAAAAATGTTTTTTTTTCAGAATGAATAAGACAAGAACCCAGAAAATTTTAGAAAACTGTTTTGATGACGATGAAGGTACAGATAAAGAGTTACAGTTAGAAAATCTACAAAATCAAGATATTAACAAACAATTACTAGAATGTTTTCCTTATGAACCAATTACTGTCAATTTAAATGATATTCAAAATGTTGAAGAAATTGATATTTCAGATTGTTCCATACAATTTAATGAATCACGATGCAGTCATATATTTTCAAACATATCTCTGGGGGAAACAGAAGAAATAATTGTTGTTGAAACAACTGAACATTTTCCAACAGATACAGTAGAATCGATGGAAGTTACCATGCCAACTAGTTTTTTGGAAGAAAAAATACAAACTAATGTTGTGATTGGTACGAGAGAATCTGTGGACGATCATATGCCATCTACTATTTCGGAAGCCAATGAAACACTGGCACAATCCACCATTGCAGACCCAGATTGTATAGCGGTAGATGTAGAAAATGACATGAATACCATTAAAAGACCAAAACGCGGAAGAAAGAGAAAATTTATAGATCAAAGCAGAGAAATAAAAAAGAAAAGAGTAAATACTAATAAAAACTATGTGAATGAAAGCGGAAAAAATGTAGCAGCCAGAATATTTTCTGGTTCCTTATTTAACTGTGTCTGTCCCAGAAAATGCACTGAAAAGTTATCAGTAGAAAACAGACGTGCTGAATTTGTTAAGTTTTGGTCTTCTGGGTATTACGAAGCAAGATGTGCTTTATTGCAAGGCTGTGTAAAGGAGATTTCCAAGAAACGAAGCACTTCTGTTACTTCAAAGCCAACATCAACCAGGATATATAATTTATGCGATGTCAGTATATGCAAGAAAACATTTTTGAATACATTTCAAATAAGCCAAGGTAGAGTTGATTCAGCACTAAAGAAAAAAAAGGAACAATTGTCCTTAAAAGATAAAAGAGGGCAAAAAGCGACAGGCAAAAATAAACTATCTCATGAGAAAAAAAGAGAAATAAAAGAATTTATAGATAAATTCTCGAGGTATAGATCTCACTACTGCCGAAATGATACCACCCCAAATTTTTTAGCATCACACTTAAATCTACAAACTGTTTACAACTTATATAAAGCAAAACACCCAGATGGCGTAAGTATATCCCGTTTTAGGAAATGTTTTATGGAAGATTTTAATTTAAAATTCAAAAGACCGCACAAAGACACATGTGTTCTCTGTGATTCCTATAAGGCAAAGGTTGAAAGTTCAAGTGGAAACGTACTTACGGAAATTGAAAATGACCACAAAAATCACTTGCAACATGCTTACAGACTACGCGACCAAATGAAAATGGATTTGCAGTTGTCTAAAGATGATGCTATACTAGAAACGCTTACTTTTGATTTAGAAAAGACTCATAATCTTCCAGAACTGCCCACAAACATAATTTATTACAAGCGTCAGTTAAATTTGTACAATCTTGGCATACACTCAGGAAGCACGGGAAAAGGATATTTTTTATATGGCTGGAACATGAAGGAGGACGCGGTACTCAAGAAGTGGACTCATGTCTTAAAAAATTCATTGCAGATCATTTAAAACCAACAGCTACTCACTTGATTCTTTGGTCGGACTCGTGTGGTGGTCAAAATAGGAGCATAAGATGACACTTATGTTACAGCATATTCTTCAAACGCATCCTCGTCTTGTCAAAATAACACTTAAGTTTCTTCAGCCTGGGCATATTTATCTCCCGAACGATTCTGAATTTGGTGACGTAGAATGTGCGTTAAAGACACATAACAGACTTTATACAGACCTTGATTATATAAATGTAATGAAAAATTGCCGACGCAAAAATAAATTTATTGTTACCAGACTTGATACAAAAGACTTTTTATCGATAGAAAATATTATAAATCAAATAACAAACCGCAAATCTGACATCAACAAATTAAAAGTATCTTGGCTAATCACATTCGCAATAACACTCTAAAAAGAAAAACCTACAGAGCTAACTATGAAAACTACATTTTATGAAGAACCACAAATCGTTGATATTACAAAAAGTGTGAAGGGTAGAAAAGTAAAACCGGATTTTGATATCGAGTTGCCCCTTCTTTGGCCTAATGGAAAAGAATTATCTCTAGCGAAGGGCAAAGACTTAAAGGAAATGATGAAGCTGATTCCATCCGACTCAAAGCCGTTTTATAATTTTTTGAAGAATACCGAATCAAGAGATTTTATTGACGATGCAGAAGGATTCGGTGAAAATATTGATTTTGAACTGGAAGAACAGTGAATACTTATTATACCTACAGATTTAAAAATGCAGACTTTAACTTAGTATTATAAGAAAACTAAACTTCTTAAACTTTCTAAAACATTCCTAAAGTTCCTAAAATGCCTTCGAGATTTCAGTAACATAAACTGTTCTTTTTTCGGTAAAACTATATTGTGACTATTTGCAATAATATATTAAGTTCCATAACACATGCCCAACGTGCAAAGTTCCTAACATGTAGTTTTGTTAATAAGCAAGAATGTGTTAAGTGCCTTGATCTGTTGTTGCAAATTTTAATGTGCCATATATTTTGTGATTTCTAATTTTTTATATTTTGTGTAATAAACGGCAAATTTACATAGTTCTTTTTATTTAGGACCATAGGGAAACATATTTTACATCAATACTATCAAAGACTTACAGGATATATTGTTTTAAAAAAGTGTAATCGATTGTAATGTAACCAAAACTTTCATTTGCAATTTTCTCAAAACTGTAATTTTATTGGTTGACTGGTTATTGCAAAATATCGTCCATATACAAGTTATTATGTACTAGAATATTCTAGAGAAGTCCACCTGTATTCTTCCCGTCGAAAGCGCATCGAGAATGCCAACGATTGAATATTCTAGATCCATCCTTCTAAGAATTGTGATACGTACCACGCATTGGAGATGGGATATTTCGTTACATTATTTGTTTGGCTTGAATAAATTTTTCTTGTTCCCCTTGTTGGGTGGAACTTTATAAAAACCTCGTGGTGCACCTTGCAGAGGGAATGACAACTGCAGCAGCATAGCAGATATGCAGAACTTAATAGCTACTTAAGACTACAACGGGATCGATCCCGGCATCACCACCAACCTTAATGCTACTCATCAGCAAGTTATTATGTGAAGCCAACATTAGAAGCTATCAGCAAGGCAACCACATGAAGCCATAACTATCATTTAAAAATCTTTTTTTTAAGTTTTAGGCAAGATTTCGTTTGATTTTAATTTAATATTAAAATTTCAATTTTAGTGACAAGCGAAGATTTAATGATGATATATCCAATAAGTACGTCTTCCTGAGATCTTTTTGTTTTTGTTAGAGATCTTCCTATTTTTTGCTTTTTCTGAAAATTAAATCTTCTTTTCATTTTCGCTCCCTCATCTGTACTATAACCGTCGTTATCCATTTTCTTATCTGTATTTTTCTGAGCAGTTATTTTGAAACGTAATGACGTTAAGAGTAAAGCACACCTCGACAGTTAAGAAGCTTGAAACTCTTATCTATCCGATAATAACCAGCGTTTTAGATTGAGAACAGTTTATTACTTGTATGGAATAATTTAAAAAGTATTTCGTATTTACAATTAAGTTGGTTTGTAAGTTTATATTCTTCTTTAGTTACTTTGTATCCCACTGATCGCTCTTTTGACCTGGAAAAGTAAAACACTCAATATTGGAAAATTCCACGGAGCGATTTTTAAACATCTTGTACTCATTATGAATAAGAAACAACAATACAGAAAGTTTATTCTGCATGTAAAGTATCTGAAAATACATAAGTCAAAGGTTAGTTTAAATGATTATTATAATACATACAAAGTACTTTTATATACTGTTATAATTATACCAATGTAACACATATATAATTATAAGTATTTTATTAGAATACTTTTTTCATTCAAACCAAGAGGGCCTGCTATACCACCTTCTGGAAATTTGTATTTTATGTCCTGCTTTATTCTATTTGGACAAGCTTCTAATAATTGTCTGTTACTATCGGCTAAAACTTTTAGTTTCCAGATTGCAATGTTTCTAACTTTACCGTGGCGTGCAATTACATAAAAATCATTTTCAGTTAAAATACATCCAGAAATTGCAGCCCAATGAGCTTTATGACCTTTATGGAAACCAGGTGAATTATCTTTTGCTGTGTCATATCTGACTTTCAGTTAAGGTTTTTATTGTATTTGATTATCTATTACTATTAGGGAACAATAAAACTTTCTAAACTAGAATATTAGGACAACAGTAACTCATTTTTCCTTAGATACATTTGAGTATATACTGTTGCTTACTATTCGGGAAAAGATTTTAGAAAGAAATAAATGTTTTAAACAACACTCTTTAACAAAAGGATGAATCCCTATATCCAGCAGTTTTAATATATTCATTGATAGATTTCATACAAAGAGATGACTTTGACAAATTAGAAAAAGAAGCAGAACAGATTAAAGTGTTTGCATATACTAATGATAAAAACGGCAGAAATTATGAATACTATTTCATAATAAAATTTTAGAACATGAAATAATATTCATTTAAAAATCCTTTATAAAAGGTGTTTAATTAAAACACCCAATCGGGCTACATTACAAAACGTTTTGTGGTATTGTGGTTATTACTTATTAAGTGTACCTACATGTTTTGAGCCACTAAACATTTCGGTAAAAACCCGTTAAATGTTTTTAATTGGAATGTAAGTTACATTATTTGTAGCCCAGTCTGGTTATACAAAAATCATCGATTTCACGGCAAAATGTTTCGCAGATATCTGAAGCTTTTAAGACATAGTGGGGGTTACTAGATGACGAATAGATAAAAAGATACTCCTATTTTTACCTTGCGTTTTTTTTAAACAATAATTTATGGTCAGAATTTGATTTTTTATCTATAAGTTTTTTCCCTTATAATTTAAATAAACAATATTTATACCATTTTTTTATATCAAGAATATCTTTATTTTCCCGTTTTTTGAATTAAAATTGATAAATAATTTACGGAGATAATTGCAAAAAAGCAGTTTTTTTGCATTAATTTATAAATTTAATTAATTTTTTTATTAACAAAATAAAATGCTATTAATACATTTCAACATTGAGGAATTACCGTCCTTTAAATTTGTGCGAAACTTCCCCCTGATCGGTCAAATAGTTTAAAAGTTATTCAATTTGTTTATCCCTGGGACTAATTATTTAAACCATTGAACTTGCCCTATGAATGATGCTAGACACATTTAACAAATTTCATAGGATTCTTTAAGACTTATACTATCTCAGAAGTTAAATGAATATTGAGTTTTCATCGAAATTATTTACAAAATAAACGTTTGAAAAAGGGGTATGTTTTTTACTTATAAACAATTGTAATAACTTCTATATTTTTCAAGCTAAAGACTTGTACGTACAACCATTAGATAGCTGATAAAAAAACTCATATTTAACAAAAAAAATTAACCTTCTATGAACAATAGGAACGAAGTTAGCGACAATTTTTTTGTTAATTATCCATTGTTTATAAACATTAAGAAGTAAAATTTGCACAAATTTTGAATGAAAATCTAAACTTTCTATTGAATTTTATAGCTATAAAATTCATTCAATTTTTCGAAACTTAAAACCTTTCGAAACGAAGTTACTTTCGAAAGATCGACATAGGAAAGTGGAGGGGAAACTGTTTTAGCTCCTAGCTGCAAAATTTAATATTATGGTTACGGATTTATCATTCAAAAGCTTCAACAGTTCTGTAGGAATTTCATCAGGTCCATTTGCTTTTCCATTTTTAGCGTTTCTTATTGCGTATTCTACATCTTCTTTCAATATGTCTGGCCCAGTTGCATTGATTATCTGAGTTAAGTTGTTTCTATCATCTTCAAATAATTCATTCAGGTATTCTGTCCATCTTTTTATTTTATTCTCTAGATCTACAATAAGATTTCCATCTTTGTCTTTAAGTTTACGTATTTGGCATTTCTATATGCTTCCTGTTATCTCTTTTACTTTTTTGTGCATATTGAACGCATCGTACTTTTTCTCATAGGTTTCCATTTCTTCACATTGTTCTTTAATCCACTCCTCTTTGGCTTCTTTTATTCTCTTTTTTATGTGTTTATTTATTTCTTTGTATTTGTCTGGGTAATTCTTCATCTTTCTTCTTTGTTTCATCAAGTGTAGTATATCTTGTGTCATCCACCCCTTATTCTTTGTTGTTGTTTTTGTAAGATGTTTCTTTTCTGCTGTTTGTATAGCTATTTATGTACTTTAATTTTGGTTAACGTTGTTTGTATCATTAATTTGTTGCTGCAGTGAACGGAGGTTTTCATTTATTTCTTCTCCTGTTTCTTGTCGTATATTTTTGTTTCTAAGTTTATTTAAATCTAATGCCTTTGTGTGTGGTCTTCTAATCTTTTTTGGTCTCGCCTCTATCACAGTAACTACCGGGTTATGATCTGAGCCTATATCAGCTCCTGGGTACGTCTTAGTACATTTAACAGCATTATGATACCTCCTTGCTATCATAATGTAGTCTATTTGATTTCTTACTATTTTTTCTTTGGTATGTTGTGGATATGTCCATGTATATAACCGTCGAGGAGGTAATTTGAAAAAGGTATTTGTTATTACGAAGTCACTTTGGCAAAATTGAATCAATCGATCTCCTCTGTCATTTCTGTTTCCAAGCCCATATTTTCCTACTTGTTCTCCTACCTTACCTTGACATACCTTGGCATTAAGATCGCCCATTAATATGTTAATGTATGGCTGACTTAATAAGTGAAGACAAACAACCTGCAACAAATAGGTTCAGACCTGACAGTGAAGTCGAATAAATGATCCAAATTTTAACTTTTAAACCAATGTATGTAAAGAAAATAAAAAAAGTAAAGTTCACTAAACATTGTAAAATTTAATAAGGCAAGTGATGAAAAAATCGACTTATTTTATCAAAGCAGTAAGGCAGATTAGATTAATATTGTATATCATATTTGTAAGAAATATAGAATAAAAATCAATATTGGTAATTATAAAAATACAAACAATTATAATTAATATAAGGAATATAATAATATAATGTGTAAAAAATTACCTGAAATTTAATTTATAAAATATATAATTATTATTACATCATTGATATAAAATGAAAAAACGTATGTTGATTTTCCGGGATTTTCCGAGATTTATGGGGGGTGAAAATTATGTCATCATTATTAATACTGCGACAGACTATTCGAGCAAATTAAAAAAAAGTAAGTGAGAAGTAAGTAAGAAAACTATGTAGTTATTCATATTTCGACGAGCTACCCCAGAATAAAAAAAAAAGCTTGCAGCTGCAAAGGAAGCCGAGATAATGTAAATTTTTCCTACGTGTTGCAATTTGAAGTTCCGATGCCGAAACAAAAAACGGAGCTGAAACAGATATCGTCTCCACTTTCCTCTGTCGATCTTTTGAAAGTACCGTCGTTTCAAAACATTAGATAAATTTTATAGCTATAAGTTTCAATATAAAGTTTAGAATTTCATTCAAAATTTGTGCAAATTTTACTTCTTAATGTTTATAAACAAGTACCGTCGTTTCGAAAAATTAGATAAATTTTATAGCTATAAGTTTCAATATAAAGTTTAGATTTTCATTCAAAATTTGTGCAAATTGTACTTCTTAATGTTTATAAACAATGGAGATATGATTTTTTTAAAAATAGTCACTAACTTCGTTCCTATTGGTCCTAGAAGGTTTTTTATTTTTTAATGTGAGCTTTTTTACCAGCTATCCAATGGTTGTACGTACAAATCTGTAGCTTGAAAAATATAGAAGTTATTACAATTGTTTATAAGTAAAAAACATACCCCTTTTTCAAACGTTTATTTTGTAAATAATTTCGATGAAAACTCAATATGCATTTAACTTTTGAGATAGTCTAAGTCTTAAAGAATCCTATGAAATTTGCTGAATGTGTCTAGCATCATGCATAGGGCAAGCTCAATAGTTTAAATAATTAGCCTCAGGGATAAACAAATTAAATAACTTATAAAATATTTGACTGATCGGGGGGAAATTTTGCACAAATCTAAAAGATGGTAATTCCTTGATGTTTAAATGTATTAATACCATTTTATTTTGTTAATAAAAAAATTAATTAAATTTATAAATTAATGCAAAAAAACTGCTTTTTTGCAATTATCTCCGTAAATTATTTATCAATTTTAATTAAAAAAACGGGAAAATAAAGATATTCTTGACATAAAAAAATGACATAAATATTGTTTATTTAAAATATAAGGGAAAAAATTTATAGACAAAAAATCAAATTGTGACCATAAATTATTGCTTAAAAAAACACAAGGTAAAACTAGGAGTATCTTTTCATCTATTCATCATCTAGTATCCCCCACCTATGTCTTAAAAGCTTCAGATATCTGCGAAACATTTTTCCACCTTTTTTTTAACCAGACTGGGCTATTGGTCTTATATGCTATGATGTTTAAGATACAATTGGAATTGATAACATGTACAAGGCAATATTCTTATGCTGTGAGCTTATGCTGCTCTGCTTTTTTATAGATGTCTTCTATATTTCTATTCACAATGCGTTTAATTTTTTTAACGCTTAAGCCATTTTTAATTTATTTTCAATATTTTTGAGGTTTGTTTTCTTGAATGACTATGTTTACGGTTAAGGAGCGTTTTCACGGGTCGATCTAGGTTGAACGATTTGGATCGTTCGACCATAATTCGATCTGTGTGGAAAGCAAAAAGGTTTACACGATAGGCGATAAATGTTGAATTAATTGTGGTACAAAATGGCATTACTTGAAATGATTAATGTAGGTATACAATTAATTTGTTGTGCAATTTGTATGTTGTGGTAATGTTTTTTATTTTATTTTTCAAGTCATTTTCAGACATATTCGGTTTATTCATATGTTGTAGAATTGCTTGCAATACTGCTCGCCTCGTTTGCAGATTGCGATAAAGCTCAATTTGTGGATTCCATAATACATCATAGTTTTGATAAGCATTCAAAAATCTTGCCATGTCTGCATCTGACCATTTTTTAGTAATTTTTCCCCAAAATTACAGCTTGTCGTACTAAAAACAACAACTTTATACACGCTAGAAGTACTCTACTCGGCTGCCGGTACGTTGTGTTTCCGTTCGACCAGGTGTTTACACATTCGATTCCAGTCGTTCGACATCGATTCGGCGACAATCGCCCGTCAAAAGTAGACAGCCTTTCTACTTCCGTCGAATCGAGTCACTACGCCGAACGGCCAAGTCGATTTATGGTTTACATATTCAATTTGCTTTCGATTTCATAATCGACCTAAATCGTTCAATCCAGATCGACCCGTGAAAACGCGCCTTTAGTGCATTTGATTACATGGAATTGACTTTAAATTAAGTTATTCTTTACTATTGTAAACTCTGTAGGTACTATTGTAAACCTTTGCTCGCGTGTCAATGACCAAAGATGTCATGACACGTTAATTCTAAATAAAAAAATTCAAGATCCTTACATTATACGTATTTTCACACGATGATTTTAATATAGAAGCGAATATAATTATTAGTTACAACAAAACCTTTAATATATTCAATAGGACAAAGCGCAAAAAAATAATGACAAACATATTTTCACAATGTAAGATTATACTGCCATTTCTGCTTTTTGTTTCCTGGATTCGTTTACTGGGATGATTTTTTTAACCGTTTTAAGCATTTTAAACGTTAGATTACATGTAATTGATACGAAAAACGTCATCAGATAAGTATTGATGGTAGGTTAGATAGTAGGTAGTTGAACAGGCATATGTTGATAAATATGATAGATAGAATATGTATTACTTATGCAGCAAATTAAGGGATTGCTTAATTTGCTTAAAAAAATTAATTGTTCTCTACTACTTCTTCTCGTAGCCTATAACTCGGGGTGGGTCTTGGTTGTGGACACAACTTGCTTTTATCTCATAGGGTCGTTCATGATAGTTGGGTCGATAGGAGAACAATATTGTCCAGGAGAATAAATCACAATGACTAAGATAAATCGATCTCATGCACTATAGGTCATTTCCAGAGCCAATGTGCCAATTGTACGTATAATAAAATTTTTTACGGTAGATCTTTTACAGTAGGTGTGATTCAAATATACCCAAAGCTAAAAACTATCGACATTTGTATAAAAGATGAAAATTTCATTTTTAAATGCAAATTTTAATTTAATTCACAAGTAAAATAAAATTTAATGTAGTTGGCTGTATACCATGAATCACAAAAGTTTAATTTAAAAATCCTTTATACAAGGTATATAAATAACTTTTCCCTTTCGATCTACATCACAAAGAAGAAAGAAGGAATGACTACTATGTTAGAAAATCATCTTGAAGTCAAAACTAATATTAAAAGAGCACAAAAACATGCTTAATTGAACTAGAAAGCGAAGAAGAAAAAACAACAATCTTAAGAAACAAATACAAACTTAAGAATGTGAAGACCAAAAAAATATGGATTACAGAGGATCTCACAAAAGGAAAGAGAGAGAGAGAGAAACTGAAAGCTTTAAGAGATAAAGCAAGAGAAATGAGGGAAAATGGTTAAAATAGTAATAGTAATGGATACAATAAAATCACAGTAGACGGCAAGGAATGGAGATGGTGCTATAAAGAAGAAAAGTAGTGGAAATAGAGAGTTCAACAAAACTACCGGAGCAACATAAAAAGAACCAAGGAGAGGTCAAGCAACGAATAGAGAAAGAAGAATTACAAAATAAA
Source organism: Diabrotica undecimpunctata (assembly GCF_040954645.1). Classification (NCBI taxonomy): domain Eukaryota; kingdom Metazoa; phylum Arthropoda; class Insecta; order Coleoptera; family Chrysomelidae; genus Diabrotica; species Diabrotica undecimpunctata. The sequence goes on from NC_092805.1 coordinate 67,416,787, forward strand.
CCGGACAATGATGATAAATGTTTAGTTTTAAGTAGTAATAGGAATAGGTTTAGAAATGTAAATGATAAGTATGCCATTAGAAATATGACTTGTGATAGGAATATGGGTATTAGGCCAGTAGTCATTAACAGTAGTGATAATATTATCGTTAGGGGGAATATCAAAAATGGGCATAGCATTAGTAATGAAGGTAGGGAAAAATTAAATATTAGCATTAAAAATAAAAACGGTAATAAAATAAATTACGGATATAATGTTAATACAAAAACCAGGGAGCATGAAATCAACGTTAACACCAATAATGGAGAAGAAAAATACAGTAATAAGGAAATACATCTTAACAAGACATATCATATAGGAATAGCGAAATGGAATGTGACATCTCTGACCGGCAAGGAAATAGAAGCTACGGAAGAAATGGAAAAAATGAACGTACAAATAATGGGAATAAGCGAGACAAAAAAGTTAGGGAAAGGACACATCAATATCAATGAGAAATATAGTCTATATTATTCCGGAGTACCACAGGGTCACAGAGCAAAAGAAGGAGTCGGTATAATAGTGAATAAAAGAATAGAATCAAGAATAACAAACTACGAAGCAGTATCGTCTAGAATAATCACAGCCTAAATAGTACTAAAAGACAAGATAGGAATAATACAAATATACGGACCAACAGAAGGTAATGAAGAAGAGATAATGATAGAATTCTACAACGAACTCCAAAACGCATTAGACAAATTAAGAGAGACAAGAGAAAAAATAATAATCTTAGGCGATTGGAATTCAAGAGTAGGTAATGATATTAACAGGGGATTTGGATGCATTGGACAATATGGAGAAGAAACATTAAATAGAAATGGAATTAAAATGCTGGAATTCTGCCAAATCAATGACCTGATAATAGGAACCACATTCAGTGAACAAACCATTAACGACAAATATACATTTCTGGCTGAAGAGAGAAATGCGAAAAGCTTAATCGACTATATAGTCTATACGAGAAACCTAGAACAAAATACAAAAAAAAATCTTAACGGAAAAGGAACCCGAACTGTCTACACAACACAGGATGGTCACTGCAGAAATGGAGGAAGTGGAAAGAAAAGAGTACAAGAAACTAAATGTAAACAAATTAAAGATAAAAAGTGTGCGAGAATTTTACACGGAGGAAACTAACAAAAGACTGAGACAAATAGAGTGCCAAAAAGAAACATGGACAATGGAAGAAAGATGGAATACATACAGTGAAGTATTAAAGACAACAGCAACTGAAGTGTGTGGAATCAAAAAATATAAACAGTTGAAAACGACAAGATGGTGGAATAAAGAAGTGAAGACAAAAATAAAAAAGAAGAAAATAGCATGGAAAAAATACATCGAAACGGGATTAGAACAAGATAAAGAAAAATACTATAGGCAGAGACGATTGGCAAAAAAGACAGTCACACAAGCAAAAGCAAAAACATGGAAAGAATTTGGAGAAGAACTTCAGGAAAAATATATAACAAATAATAGAAATTTTTGGAGGACAATACGACACATAAGGCAGTAAGAGATACCTCAGGAAAAGAAATAAACGCAGTAAGAGATACCTCAAACCAAATACAAATAAGCCCAGAACAAATAGCTAGGGTATGGAAAGAATATTATGAGAAAAAATTTGATATCGAAGTAATAAAAGAAGACAATATAATCAATGAAGGCGAAGAAAACACAGAGCTAGAGCAAATAAGTAGAGAAGAAGTAATAGAAGGATTATCAAATATAAAAATAGACAAGGCAGGTGGAGATGACGAAATTGAACCGGAAATGGTAAAATACATGGGAGAAGAAGGAATAAACTGGCTATGGAAAATATATAAAGAGGCGTGGGAAAAACAAACAATCCCTAAAGACTGGCAGAACAATATCATCGTGCCAACATACAAAAAAGGAGAACATGTGAACTGCGACAACTATAGAGCAATATGTCTGTCATCGGTATGCTTTAAAATATATACGAAAATAATAGAGAAGAGACTGAGACAAGAAGTAGAAATGGTATTGGGAGAAGAACAAACAGCATTTAGACCGGGAAGACAGACAAATGACAACATATATATCATTAGAAACCCAATAGAAAGAAGCATAGATACGGGGAAAAACTAGTATTAGCATTCATAGACCTAAGAGCAGCATTTGACACGATAGAAAGACATATTATAGGGAAATGCTTGAGGAAAATAAACGTACCTAATGCATTGATAAAAATTATAGAAAGTTTAGATAAACTATAGTTTATATCGTTATAACTAAGTCCAGAGTTGAAAGATTTTATTACACTATTGGATGTTCAGTTTTGTGTTGGGAAAATTGAAGGAGCGCACCTAAGATTTTTCGGAGTCTGGCTTAAAATTGATTCGTAGTGTATTTTTTTTTATTGAAAAAGTTTACCGCATCCACCATAAGATGATTAGCGGGAATACAGTGTAGGTGTACAATTCTAATACAGTATACTCCCTCTATAACGAACAGGGTTATTACGACTTTTCGCTTATAACGAGTTACATTAGATATAACGTGAAATTTCTATTGAACTATAATCCTCTATATAACCCTCTATAGCGAGGTAAATTTGCTTATAACGAGAGAAAATAAGATTGAAAAACGTGTTTTTTTACGTTTTAGCCCGACCGTAGCTATAAATAAATACCCTTTTTAACTGACCTCCGCAATAAACTTCTTACAATTTATGATTCTTAGTCGGAAATTTACAATTTATGATTCACAAGTGTCATTGTAGGGGGTTGACCATTCACACCTAATAATATAGGTCCTAATAGACAAGATGTGGAGAGTGTTTTAAAGGTTGTCAGAAACTTTATCCAAAGAAAAAACGCAAATGAAGAAGCATAAAACTGTTTCATATCTTTAAGAAAATATGACAGATAGAATACTGGACAATTTAAAGCAGTCAAAAATGACAGAATTCTTCCAATTGCAGACGCAGTAGTTTATGTTATTCGTGAAAATACGCTTTATACAGATTTACAGAATACAGTTTTTTGTTTTGACGTATATCATTGACAATAAAAGTAAACAACTCTTTTTTGTTTTAATGTATTTCATTGACAATAAAAGTAAACAACTTTTTTTCAAAAAGGCCATTCAAACAATATTTATTAGCATCTTATATTGCTCCGAATGGCTTCACTATAGAAAGTTAATGTTTTAAAAAACTACATATTCATATATATGCACAGTATTATTGTTGTTGGATATAACGAGATCCGCTTATAACGAGGTAATTAGTCTGCCATTTCACTTCTCGTTATAGAGGGAGTCTACTGTAGTTTAAATTTTATAATATAATCCTATACATTTTAAATATTTTCCCAAATCAGCATAATTTAAGTCTGTACCTAAGAGTTTATTGATATTGTTTGGAATATTGAACCTGTTGCGTTCATTTGCAAAAAGTGGACAGTCAATTAAAAAATGTTTAACACTGTTTGTTTCGTCACAAATGCCACATTTAGGGGGATTATCTCTGGTAAAAAGGTACGAATGCGTATATCTTGTATGGCCTAAACGTAGACGAGTAATGATGGTTTGCAGTTTTCGGTTTCGAGTTTTAGGTAGCCGTGGATAAACATTGCCTTTATTTTCCGTAGACGTAATTACATTTTTTATAGACGTTTTTATACCACCCGCGGGATTTCGACACTCCGTTACATCTGTTTTGACACTTTCCGACACTTTACTCGCGCACTGGTCTGCAGCTTCGTTTCCATCAATACCAATATGAGATGGGATCCATATGAAGGTAATGCGTCTGGAATTTTCTTCAGCTTACTTTAGTTCAGATTTTACCATTTTTTCTAGGGGGCTTTTAGGATACATACGATTTAAGGTTTGTAAAACACCAAGGGAATCACTTAGAATCAAGCATTTTGGTATTTTATTATTGTTGATTTGTTCAAGAGCTTTGAGTATTGCATAAATTTCAGCAGAGAAGATGCTGAAATATTTGGGCAGTCTGAATTGAAATTGATTGTTAGACGTTACATATGCAGCACCAACTCCTGTGTTGCATTTGGATGCATCTGTAAATATCCTGCAGCAATTTTCTCCATGTTTGTTTATGATTGAATTGAGGTTATTTTTAATAACAGCCGGATTTGTAGAATGAATGTAGATAGAATCGAATTCTCTCATAGAAAGGTTTGTGTGAATTAGATCTATTTTGAAGTGTATGTTTGTTATTGAATGTATTATCAAAAATAGGTTTATTTCGATTGGATGCTATAGAAGTTGCATGTGTTAATGTTAAATAAATGCGACGGTGTAGTAAAGATGGTTCTCCAGTTTCACTATATAAACTTTCTACCGGTGTTGTTCTAAATGCTCCCAGAGCAATTCTTAATGCGGTATTGTGTATACTATCTAATGGTTTTAGTTTACAGTTAGTTAGTTTTAGTGTCGGATGCAGAAATATACGCAATGGAGCCAAAATCTATTTTAGATCTAATTAATGCTTTATATAGACTAATTAGTGTATCGTAATCAGAGCCCCAATCCCTGTTAGATAAAGTTCTTAATATATTTAATCTTTTATTGCACGATGCGACAAGTTGATCTATGTGTTTTTTCCAGGATAGTTTTTTGTCCAACCACATTCCCATGAATTTTATGTCTGTTTTAAACATGAGCTCTGAATTAAAAAACTTTATTGGTTTACTGAAAGCGTGTTTATTAGTGAATACCATTCCCACTGTTTTAGATATGGAAAATTTAAATCCTGTGTCGCAGGACCATTCCTCCAGTTGTTTTAGAAAATTTTGTAAGTATTTCGACATAAGTGAAGAATCTTTACCTTTGATATAGACCACCAAATCGTCTGCATAAAGACGAGCTTTCAAAGGTTTTTGTAAATTTTTAATTATATCATTTATGGCGATTAGGAATAATGTCGGGCTAATTATAGAACCTTGAGGGGTTCCGTTTTCTTCAATATGTTCTTTGGAATATGAACTTTAAACTCTGACTTGAAATGCTCTTTGTCATAAAAAGTTTTTAATAAATTCTAGAGAGTTTCCAGATACTCCATGAGTGCAGCTTTTTTAAAATATTATATCTCCAGCACGTGTTGAATGCTTTCTTTATATCGAAAAATATTGCTATACAGTGTTGTTTCATCGCTAGTGCTTCCTGGATATCGCTTTCTAAATCTAGTATATTATCTATGCCTGATCGATTTTGTCTAAAACCATTATGCTCATTCGTTAGTAGATTTGAACTTTCAAGTGTCCAGGTGAGCCTTGTATTGATAATTTTTTCTAGTAATTTTCCCATGGAGCACGTCAAACTTATGGGTCTGTAAGATTCAAGGTCTAGACGGGGACATTGAGGTTTAAGAAATGGAAGAACAATAGCCTTAGTCCAAATTGTGGGGTGCTGGTGTTGCTGCCATATGAAATTAAATATCTGTAGCATAACTTTTATGGCTGAATTAGGAAGTTATTTTAAAAAAATAGATGGTATATCATCTGGTCCAGGACTAGAGGAAGATTTAGAGGATTATTGTTAATTTCATATGAAAGTGTACTATAATTTTCCAATTGTATTTTGTTTTCAAGAAAAACAGTGTCATAGTTTTCACTGGAAGATGTTTTTGTATTGAAATTTTGTGCCAATATGTAATTTCTTTTGGTGATGTAATTATTTGGTTATTTACTTTTAGGCTCGATACTGTGGGTGGCTGTTGAAAACCGGAAATTTTGCGAATTTTTTTCCAAACTTCACTTATTGACGTGGAGCTGTTTATATTAGAAACATTTTTCATCCAACTGGATTTTTTTGCTTGTTTAATTAATAGTTGAGTTTTAGACTTAAGTCTTTTATATGCAATCTTATTTTCTAGATTTTTATGTTTTTTATACATATTAAAAGCTTTTTTACTTGCCCTAATCGCTTCACTACAGTCAGGATTCCACCATGGTACGGGTGTATGATTTTTTGGCGGTTTTATTTTACCTATAAACTGTTTTGCACTCTATATAATGATATTATTGAAGTCTTCTAGAGTATCATTGATGTTATTTTTTGCAATAAAGTTTTCCATAGATTTATCGATGAAGTCTTTAAATTCTGTCCAGTTTGCTGATTCAGTTTTCCATTTGGGTAAAAACTCGTGAGTAGATTGTTATCTAGTCAAATTTCGGATAATAATGTGATGATGGTCGCTACTATATGTATATGGTAGGACTTTCCACGAGAGCTGAGGAGACAAAACTGGATCGCAAAAACTTAAGTCAATTGCAGATGAATCTCCCGTCTGAATGTTAAAACGTGTAGGAGTTCCATCATTAAGTAAGTAGAGCTGTAACTCAGAGATTAATTTTTCCAGTAATATACCTCTACTATCTGTACGTACTGACCCCCATATGTTATTGTGACCATTAAAATCACCGACTATAATACGAGGAGATGGTATTTGTTCGATAAAACTATTTATGTCATCAAAAGTAAATACTGTAAAAAAGGTAAATTCTTTAATTACAGTTTAATTAATGCACATGCACCGACCGACGACAAACTAGAAGACATTAAATAACAGTTTTTCGAAGACCTGGAACAAGCCTACAGAAGATGCCCCAGAAATGACATCAAGATAGTGCTAGGTGATATGAATGCAAGAATAGGACGAGAGCGAGTTTTTATGCCGACTATAGGAAGACATAGCCTGCACAACATCAGTAGCGATAATGGATTACGACTGATAAACTTAGCAGCAGCACTGAACATGACCGTCGCTAGCAACTATTTTGAACACAAGAATATACACAAGGTAACCTGGACCTCCCCTGGTGGAAGAACAACTAGTCAGATTGATCACATCTTAATAGATTCAAGACACGGAACGGACATAACAAACTGCAGAAGTTATAGAGGCGCAAACATAGACTCAGACCATTGTTTACTGATCTCACCACTAAAGGCTAGAATTTCAAACTCCAACAAAGAAAAAGAAATAGATAGAAAGAAATGGAATGTAAAGAAGCTGAGAGATGCAACTGTTGCAAAACTACTGTGAAAATATTACCAATAGGTTAAGGAATCAAAGTCTAGGCGAAGAAGACCAGAGAGATATAGACTCCTACTGGAACAGGATAAAGGAAGATATTGAGTCAGCAGCACCAGATGAAATAGGAACAGAAACTTGTACCTGAAAAAATCACTGGTTTGACGATGAATGCAAAGACGCAACACAGAAAAAAATGAAGCCTATGCAAAAATGCTTACCCGCCGAACTAGAACAAGTATAGAGAATTACCAGACAAAGAGAAGAGAAGAAAATACACAGAATGAAGAAACGAAACCACTTAAAAAAGGAACTTCAATATATAGAAAACCTCAACAGAGAGAAAGAATTCAGAACATTCTATAAGACAGTTAACCAGATAAAGTTAAAGAATATTTTAACCAGATACTTAATATAGAGGAAGAAAAAGAAAACCCGGAAGACGAAAGCTGTGAGGTAAGCGGAGCAGACGAGAGGGAGGAGGATCCATCAACGATCCTGTAAGTCAAAGACGCTGTAAACAAACTAGCCAGAAACAAATCACCCGGAATAGATAATCTCCCAGCGGAATTATATAAAAAAGGTGGCCACGATATCATAATAGCGCTACAGCAGCTTATAAAAGAAATATGGATACAGTCCCTTCCCAATAATTGGAATATTGGAATACTTTGCACCATACACAAAAAGGGAGATATCTTTGAATGCTCTAACCATCGAGGAATTACGCTCCTAAATGCAGCGTATAAAGTATTCTCCAATATACTATGCCATCGTATGGCACCATATGCAGAGCGAATAATAGGACAATACCAGGCTGGTTTCAGAGGTGGTAAATCAACAATTCATCAGATTTCAACCCTGAGACAAATTCTAGAGAAAACACTGGAATACGGTGTAGACACGCACCACATATTTATAGACTACAAGGCAGCCTACGACTCTGTAAATAGAAGAGAATTGCTTAGAGCAATGATAGACCTAGGAGTACCAAATCAGTTGGTAAGTCTAACCAAACTAACCCTTAAAAAAGTTGAATGCAAAGTACGAATCCAGGGGGGACTCTCTAAACCTTTTAAAACAAATAACGGGCTACGTCAGGGAGACCCACTCTCCTGTATACTATTCAATCTAGCTCTGGAAAAAGTAATACGTACGTCACAAATCACAACTACCGGTTCAATATATAACAAATCTGTGCAAATCCTAGCATATGCTGATGATATCAATATTGTTGGGAGAACGGAAAACGCAGCACGAGAGGCGCACGTAACACTAAAGGAAGCGGCTACAAAAATGGGTTTAATAATAATCACCAATAAAACAAAATACATGAAAATAGGTACGCAACCACAAAGACTACGGCCACTTGTTATAGAAAACGACGTCATCGAAGCAGTTAACGAATTTGTATACCTGGGAACGCTCGTCAATACTGAAAATGACACTACCGCAGAGATAAACCGCAGAATTTGCACGGCTAATAGATGCTATTTTAAGAAGAAGCTTAAGAAATACAAAAGTAAAACTCTACAAAACAATAATACGCCCAGTCCTAACATATGGTTCAGAAACCTGGACTTTAACAAAAAGCAATGAAAACATGTTAGGATGTTTCGAAAGAATATACTAAGCCGAATCTATGAAGCGGTAAATGAAATAGGTGTCTGGAGAAGACGATACAACTTCGAACTCTATAGAATATACCAGGAACCAGATATCGTAAAACACATTAAGATAGGACGTCTGAGGTGGGTAGGCCATGTAATGCGGATGGAGCAAACCGACCCAGTTAGAAAAACGCTCCTTGATAGACCTATTGGCCAAAGAAGAAGAGGAAGACCCAGAACAAGATTCCTAGATAACATAGATCAAGATATGAGAAATATGGAAATACGTGCTTGGCGGAGGAAGGCGATGGATAGGGACGACTGGAAAAAAATTCTTTGGGAGGCTAGGACCCACACAGAGTTATAAAGCCAAAATGATGATGAAAGTAAGTACTGCACTCGATGGTAAATAAATATTACAGATGTAGAGAGTTGAAGGTACTACAAGTTTTATTACTACTGTTTTAAGTGTGGTATTTACAGGAAATAGGCTTGCTACAGAAGATTTTTTGACCAAAGTGGCAACCCCACCAAAAGAATAATTACAATTGCTTATTCTGTCATTTCTAAAACAATTGAACTGCTTAGGAATGTAATTGTATTTTGTTTGGACTAAGGTTAGTTTCTTGAATACATATTATATCTGGGCAATGGTCAGAGATGAGTTTCTGTAAAAAGGCAAGTCGATGGAAGAGTCCATCGATATTCCATTGGAGTAGTGTTGTGAATTTAATTATTTAGAAAAGAAAAAAAAAAAGAAAAGAAATGAATTGTTTAGGCACTGAATTGAGACGTATCACTATCGGACTCTAAATTGCTGTTATTACTAATTTTTCTTTTTATTGTGGTAATGCTTCGTTTAGCAGATCTTCCTTTTAAATGGGGGTAAATTATGTTTAGCATATGAATAAGTGCTGGGATATCTGTAGTAAAGTCCTGAATTATATTAATGGGATTTTGTACACCACTAACATTACTTAAGACTAAACAAAATTGATCGAAATTGAGGATAAATGGTTGTGATTGATTTTCAATAAAGTGTTTTACTGGTTCGAAAAGAGTTTGACTGGATGGTATAGTTTCTGTGCAATCTTCACTGGTCTTCGTTTTCTTCATTTTAGGTGCTGGTGTCGAAAAATGGTTTTCTTTTAGATCCGTGTCTGGCGGTGTAAGAATATCATGAATATTCCGTTTTGGCTGACTATTTATACCTATTGTGTCTATTGCGATATCAATTATGTTGGTGATAGTTTTTTGGTTAGATGTTTTATCGGATTTTTGTTTGATTGATTCTGTTTTATCTGTAGAAGATGAAGTTGGAGTTGGCATAATGACATTGCTAAGTTCAGTTTGGGATAAATTATCATTATTGGTTTCCATAGAACATTCTTCAACATGAACTTGTGAGTTTTCATTGCAGCGATGCAGTTGTAACATACCATACTATCTTGAGACAGAAAGATTCGATATGTTGTTTCGTCATGATTTATAGTAAACGAATCAGGTAGTTCTAAACTATGAGGACTTACATATACCTGTCTTCTGAAACTGAGAATATGACTATACTCAGGTGATGTAGAGCTGATTTTTAAAAATGTAATTGGAGATATAGACAAAAAATTGTTGAGAACGATAAAAGTACGCAAGACTGCATACCTTGGACACATACTAAGAAATAATAAATATAGTGTTCTGCAGGTCATCATGCAGGGTAGAGTCGATGGCAAAAAGGGAATAGGTAGAAAGAGAAAGTCATGGCTGAGAAATATTCAAGACTGGACAAACATGACTGTAGACGAATTATTCCACGTTGCAAAAGACAGAGAAGCTTTTAAAAATGTGGTCGCCAACCTCCGTTAATGGGGACGGCATAGGAAGAAGAAGAATTGGAGATATCATGTTAAGTCCGATATTTTGTAGGTAGTTGATTAAGAAACTATGCGGGATAGTGGGACACACATTTGAAAGAACAATCCGTTCCGCAGGGGTAATTAATCTTCTAGCCTGTACAGTTACATTTTGAATTTTTATATGACCGTGGTTTGTCATGAAGTCATCTCAACAACTTTTTTATTTGCTAGATACATACAAATACGGTTATTTGATAATCTGGATGAAAATATTATATTCTTAGGTTAAATTATCTTGCCCAATGGAATTAAATAGTCCTGCAATTTAGTATTATCCAAGGCACTGAAGACAATCGCTTGTTCTTTCGATGGAAACTGCATATTTGCTACTGCTGATGAGTACGTTGAGCTATTTAATTTTCCTCCAACGTATTAAAATTATTGAAGGATTTAATACGTCCACGGTCAGCTTTACAGCTGGCTGGTGAAACTGGATTTAAAACGAAAAACTAATAAACTATTTTGTAGTTGGTGATAGTTTTTTTAAAACACTACTAGTTGAAATTTGATATAGACGATAGATAGTCCAAAATTAATAATTAATTTTCCAATATGTAGAATAAAAAACTTACTAACTTTTAATCACTTCATATGCAAATATAACAAATATTATTTCACATTTTATTAATTGAATTAAACACTGATATTAAATATCAATTGCCAATATAATTGATTCAAAGCGATAACGTGTTCACTGTTCGAAGGTTCGAAATTAACTGCTCGTAGTGTAATTTTATTATATTTAAGGCATCATTTATATGTATCGTCTACATATACAAAAGTTCTAGTATCTACTGGTATGGATTGATCGTTTGTGTAAATGTAATAGAGTGTAGATGTCATTACGCATTACGCTATCCCAAGCGTTCTTCTGCGTTCTACATCTGCTATTCTTACCATTGAATGGTAATAATCTCCATCTTACCAATAATAACAGTTTTCTGTTCTGTAGGTATACGCGGATAATACAAGTGAGTTTATTATCTAAGTGGATGTCATAGAGAAATGCCCTCTAAATTAAGGTGTCGTAAGCGGCATTTAGATTACAAATACAACTCCTGATTCCTGAAATCTTTGGTACTCGTTGTTGGTTTCTGCACACACGATGACCTCTACATGTGACTATCTGAAAGGACAATATAATATGTTCAATCTAGAACTCACCTCACTGGTTTATCCCTTTCGACTTGAGTATTACGACTAAAAGTAAATAACCAATAAAAATATAAGTGACCTATATTTAAACCAAGTGATAGAAAAAAGAATATTATATATACATTTACTTGTAAATTATTGACCTATAAAATTAAAAAGATACAAAAAGACAATTATTTAAACTGAAAATAATGATAGCTTATACAAGCGACAAAGTATTTAAAACAATAACACCGAACCTAAAACTGTAAAACTGGTTTATACGAAAATAATACAATAAACAATATATGTTGGAAAGAATCAAGTTACCATAAGGCACCAAAATATTTTATCTGAGTAATGACTCACTAATGTTACGCTACACGATACGTTATGGGCCGTTAATGGATTACATCTTATGTAGGCGTTATTTTCATGTGTTTGTCGTCAATTTTAATATAAAAATTTGTTGTCATAATATTATACATGTTTAAAAAAGAACTCCGATTCGGAGATAGAAACGTCAAATAAAATATGTATGTAAAAGTAACTATGAATACTTCTTTTGGGTTCTACCCCAAAAATATTTAATTAGGTAAAATTAAAATTATTTAAGTATTTATTTTTACTGCAACACTTATCTATATCGGCAGCTCTTATCTATACGGCAGCTCTATGACATGTTATAATGACTTACAATTATTTCTGGAACGAGCTTTTCTTAAATAACCATATTGTGTAGTTGAGGCGCATTGTCGGTTCGGCATAATTTGACACATGCTGTTTAACGTATTCTTCAATACTAATATCGTTTGAAAAATTTGTTCCAGATACTTCCGTTTTGTGACTTAATCTCTCATTTGACTTTCAATCTACGTTATCTAATCTAATCAATCTAATACTACGTTAAATGGTCTACACTACAGTTACACTACTTGTATTTTTACAGTGCATTTATAAACTAAATTAGGTGTTGTGGTATTGAATTATATGCACTGCTGGAAGCACAAACTTTTCCTGAGCCTTGGAGGACATCGAGGTTAATACTGCTTCCCAAAGCTAGGGAAAAGTATCGCCACATCTGTCTGCTTCCATGCATCAGTAAGCTGTATGAAAGGATGCAGGTAGGCGTTCGGCGTAGACTCGGCGACGAGAGGGCATTTTAAAGTACCTCGGGAACTATCGCCGGGAGTACGAAGAACGAATCCTGCACTAAAGTTAGTCAGGCGGCGCCCTGGACTGAGATGTCTTTTGAAGATTCCAGACCAATGTATAGTGGGATAATGGATTCACTAGACTTAAAAATCGACATATTGAAATTAGACAGTAAAAATTATAATTTTAAGATTGATTTATAAATTCTTGTGATTTAAATTTGATTAATTTATGAAACAAATATTGCATGTCATAAACTGTAGCAATCGGAAAGTTACTAAGATCTCCCTGGTGTACAGAGTTTTCTATAATTTTATGTGGTAACAAAATATTAGAGTACTACAACTTTCTTAAACTGTTACACAAAAACTCCACTCGATATCCGTACATTTATATAATAAATGTTTGAGTGCGATGCATTAAAAAAAAATACTAATGCATAAAAATGGAAAGTTTACAATAGGCGCTTACTAAGTTATTAATGCAAGTAATATAAATTACCACCTTACTTATTAAACATAAAAGTAAAATAAAGTTATATGTCGGTTAACAATATATATTATAAAATTTTAAACTACATTAGCCACGTATCTATGAAATTCCTCGATGACTAAATTGATGAATCACTATCATCATCATCAGTGGCATTACAGCTCGTTATGAGCCAAAGCCTTCTTCAGAACAATCTTCCATTCGCCCCTGTCTCTGGCAACTCTTCTCCATGCTTTTACTCCGATGGATTTTAGTTCATCCTCTATGTTATCTTGATACCTAAGTTTTGGTCTTCCTCTGGCTCGTCTTCCCACTGGTCCTCTTCGGTCGAAAATTTTTCTGATCGTTGCATCTTCATCTCGCCTAAAATTACATGTCCTACCCATCGAAGGCGTGCTAATTTAATATATTTTACAACGTCAGGTTCCCCAAAACTTCTATATAACTCAAAGTTGTAGCGCCTACGCCACAAACCCTGTTCTAGGATTCCTTCATATATATTTTTCTTAGAATTTTTCTCTCGAAACGTTTAAACAATTCTTGGTCGTTCTGTGTAAGTGACCAAGTTTCAGACCCGTATGTTAACACTGGCCTTATTAGTGTTTTATATATGGTAACTTTAATTTTTCTGGGTAGTTTTGGGGCCATATGTTTCCTCAAGCCATAATAGCACTTATTGGCAAGCACTATTCTTCTTTTAATTTCTTCGCTGATATTGTTGTCTTTGGTCAGCAGCGAGCCCAGGTAGACGAAGGAGTCGACACCTTCCAGTTCCAGATCATCAATTAATAGTCTAGGTATCTGGTTGCCTGATCTAGTACAATACATATACTTGGTTTTCTGTGCGTTTATTTTTAATCCCATTCTAAGTGCAGACGCTCTTAGTGATCGAAAAGTACTAACCAATACCGAAAAGAACTAATGCCAAGGTCAAACAAATAGATACGTACTATACACCAAAGATAGCAACGTCGTACAAGAAACTAAATCTCAACGCCAAAGTTGCGCTGGCTTTATCCAAATGCTCTCTAATAACTGCATTGTCAAGTTAGATTGGGAGGATGCCCAGAGAGGAAAAATGCCCTTAGGACGTCCACGAATGAAGGGGGGAAGTAACATACGGTCAGATTTAGGAATAATGAGACTACCTAACGACCCATCATATTTATCAACACATGCCTGTTCAACCACCTGCTATCCTACCTACAATCAACAACTTATCTATTGGGGATTATCAAATCAATTAAATGTAATCAAACGAACTAGGCTTAAAAAAAGTTATCCCAGAAAAGGCACTTCAGAAATATTGACATACATTTTTAAACGTCATTTACGTGGCTGAGTTTTCACTAGGAACGAGGAGACAAAAAGAAGAAAAGGCAATAGAACCTTGTTTTCTGACTATACGATGACCTTTATATAACACATAGGGAGAAAGAGAGAAGAATGTCTATGTTCAATCTAGTACTCGCTGATTTTCTCCCTTTCGAATTTTAATTTCATAGGAAATTGGGCGACATGGTAGGATTTGCACGTGCTAATAATGTCGAGTATTTCCAATAAACATGACATATTATGTTTCTCTAATCTTAAACATTCCAGTTAGTCATCGCATTTTTATTTTATCTAACATTGAAAGATGTAATAAAAATTTACGACTTCCCGTCTTCAGAATTGCTGTGTAAAAATGTAAAATATTTACGTTGCACTAATTTGGCTTGTAAATAAACCTTTTAATAACTAAAAAAATCTAGAGAACAAATAGATAAATAACAAATTAATGTATGATAGAAAAATAATAGGATTTTGGTTTTAAATTCAGCAAAATATGTTTATACGAGACGAAAACCTCGAATTCATTGGGAAAAATATTCGAATGAGATTTTTTACATAATCACTTTCATAAAAGACCGCAGAATAATGTTCAAGAGGTCGCCCATACAAAAAGAGGTCCTAATTTATTAAACAGTTTTGTATAAATCCATTTTTAGGTTGGGATAAGGGCCTTAGACAACTAAAAACAAAGTTTTAAAATCAAATAGGCTAAACTAAAGTATCAGAAACTGATAGAACAAGGTTTGGTGAATTCAAAAATAAGTGTGTTTTGAGCCTTAAAAATCATCATTTTCGTTTTTTTTTTCAGTTTTAAATTGTATAAGTTGAAAACGATCAACTTTAGAGAAAAATTACAATAAAACTGTTTTATTCAGAATGATCTGAAAATAAATTTGTGCGGCAGATGAAATTGATTTATAGAATTTGTTTAAAAACAATTATTGTTTAAATAAATTAGAACCACTTCTGCTGGTATTATGCTTTAAGACGAAATAAGTTAAATACAAAGTTATCAATTAATTAAATTGTCTGTGTATTTAAATTAAATGTACACTACCTTTAATAATGTATGTTCTATCTCTCTTCTTCTTTCTCCAGCGCGCTGGACTGAACTGTGGAATTTCGTTCTTGCACTTGGATAGGCGGTGATAAACTATTTACTTTTATGGGGTTATATAACACTCTCTAGAGAGTACTGATATTACAGTATACTCCCTTTATAACGAACACGGTTATTACGAGGTTTCGCTTATAACGAGGCACATTAGATGTCCCGTGAAATTTCTATTGAACTATAACCTTTTATAGCGAGGTAAATTTGCATATAACGAGAGAAAATAAGATTGAAAAACGTGTTTTTTACGTTTTGGCCCGGCCGTAGCTATAAATAAATACCCTTTTTAACTGCGGGACGCCCGCAATAAACTTCTTACAATTTATGATTCTTAGTCGGAAATGTAAAATTTATGATTCACAAGTGTCATTGTATTGGGTTGACCATTCACACCTAATAATATGGGTCCTAATAGATAAGATGTGGAAAGTGTTGTGAAAGAAACTATCCAAGGACAAAACGCAAATGAAGAAGCATAAAACTGTTTCACATCTTTAGAAAATATGATAGATAGAATACTGGACAATTTAAAGCAGTCAAAAATGACAAAATAACTTTATACGCTTTATACATATTTACAGAATACAGATTTTTTGTTTTAATGTATATCATTGACAGTAAAAGTAAACAACTCTTTTTTGTTTTAATGCATTTCATTGACAATAAAAGTAAACAACTTTGTTTTAAAAACGCCATTCAAACAATATTTATTAGCATCTTATATTGCTCCGAATGGCTTTACTATAGAAAGTTAATGTTTTAGAAAACTACATATTCATATGTATGCACAATATTATAAGCGTCTATATTCTTTGATATTATTGTTGTTGGATATAACGAGATCCGCTTATAACGAGGTAATTAGTCTGCCATTTCAGTTCTCGTTATAGAGGGAGTCTACTGTATAATGTAGTATATTATACTCAATGTGACTGTGCAACCGGAATATTAGGTTACGCACGATAAGACACACACATACACGTTAATTAAAACTAGATAAGAAATGAAATAATTAATAAAATGTTAAAAGAACTAAAAAATATACATGGAGGGACGGAATACCTATAAATAGTTGTTGGTATTTATAGGTCATTGTTGTAGCCGTCGTCGTCGTCGGTATTGACAGTTCTGTTTCAGATGATTCGCTATCGTCATCTAAATTTATAATGATTTCATGCGCTTCATCCAGGACGTATTCTCGGCTGAAGTACTCTTCTTCTACTTTATCAGCATGCCTGCAAGTATTTGCCCATATTTCTGGCGTGATTTCATTTAGCCTGATTTTTGCTAGTTCTAAAACATCTGCTAATTTAAAAGTCGTGTTTCTTGCTACAACTTCATTTTTTTAAAATGGTCCATATCTTTTCAATTGGGTTAAGTTCCGGATGATATGGTGGTAAACGTAAAACCGAGTGGCCGAGCTGTGCTAATAATTGGTCTACAGCATATACTGGATTTTTAGGTTTAGCAATGAGTACCTTACTGTAGAGCTCCGGTTTTGTTTCGCTTCAATATGTTTCTTTCTGTCAACCATTTTTTCATGATGTCTTTTTTCGAAGCCTATGTAGGACATTTTTCAAGTCACATTATGATATGAGGCGTTGTCTATTACTAAAACTGAATTGGAAGGTAAATTGGGAAGAAGTTTGTCTTTCAACCACTTCATATAATTCTGGTGATTCATGTCATCGTGATAATCACCAGTTTTTTGTCCGGAATTAAAAATGAGAGCAGCATTTTCGACAAATCCATTTTTACCACCACAATGTAAGATGATCAGTCGTTGCCCTTTAGATACCGGAGATTTTATGCACTTGTTTCGTCCATCATACCAACCTTTTGGAACTGTGTGGGAACTATGTATATAAGTTTCATCACTATATACAACATTTCTATCTACAAAAATATTGTGAATTACTTTAAAATTAGTTATAATGTAAATAAATAAATATCTTACTTTGAGATTTGTACTTTTTCGAGTTTTCTTAGAAATTCTGTTCGTTTGCTCTTATGTCAGTTTTTTCGATTAAAATTTTCCTATTGTCTTCCACTTTTTTCCACCTAAATCCTAATTTCTTCACAATTTTTCTGAAAGAAGATAGTTTGCCAGTTACAATTCCTTCGTTTCTAACAGATTCGTAAACAGCTTTCATGGTAGGTCTTCTTTTGTGGATAGTAGCGAACGTGTAAATGGTATTTCTTATGACGTGTTCCTCAAATGGATTGGCTGATGACTTGGGGCTGGGCTTGCAAATACTTGTTCTGGGTGATACAAATTGTGAAGTTGCTGGTTTGTTTTTACCTTCCTTAATTATCCTCTTCACTGTACTTTCTGAGATACCAGTTGCTTGAGCCACTCGCTCTATTAGGGGTAAAGGAGTTGTGCAATATCCCAAATCTTTTTCACGTTTCATAAATAAATAAACAAAAAAATTTAAGTAAAAATCCTTTATAAAAGGTATATAAATTAAAAAAACCCCAAACGGGCTATGTCATGAAGACAAAAGTTTTCGGAAACCATGTTCCATCATCAATGACCTAAAAAATATATAACCACTTTAATTAAAAAGAACATGAAGTTAAAATTTTGACCAAGGTTAATATAAAATGTGGTTAATACTTACTAGGTGTACATGTTTTGAGCCACTAAATATCAGGGCAAAAACCCGTTAAAATTTATCTGTTACAATTTGTAATGGGATGGGATGTAATGTAAGGACCAGCAACTTGATGTGGTCATACGTCGCCATGTTATCATATCCACTGGTAACTCTAACATCTTAAAATATAATACCAAATAATGTAAACAAATTGTAACAGATAAATTTTAACGGGTTTTTACCCTGATATTTAGTGGCTCAAAACATTGTACACCTAGTAAGTATTAACCACATTTTATATTAACCTTGGTCAAAATTTTAACTTCATGTTCTTTTTAATTAAAGTGGTTCTATACTTTTTAGGACACTGATGATCGAACATGGTTTCCGAAAACGTTTTGTCTTCATGACATAGCCCGTTTGGGGTTTTTTAATTTATATACCTTTTATAAAGGATTTTTACTTAAATTTTTTGTGATACATGGTATACAGCCAGCTACAGGAACTTAGTTTCCTTGTGGAAATAAATAAACGTTAAAAATAATTTGCCCCCTTGTCCATGGACCACTTTTCCATTGTTACTTCCCTGTAAAACTTCTAGGTTTTAGATAATAGATAAAATGTTAAATATTATTTATGTTTAAGCAAAACATTTACAAAAAAATGAATTGAAAAAAAAATACTTTAAAGGTGTGTGAAGCATTTAATTTCTAGCTGAGCCCCTTTGGCTTTATACACTCTAGGAACTAAATGCTGTACACACTTTTAAAGAACTTTTCAGTTTAATTCATTAATTTATCATAAGCGTTTACAAAACATATTAATTTTTTGCAACAAATATTAAAATAAACATAATTTAACATATATTTTTAGGATCTCACTGTAAAATGTTAAAAACGACTTGAAACGCACTGAATATAAATAGTACCTCACTATAAAATATTAAAAACGATTCTTCACAAAAAAAAAATAAATATATTAAAGCTATTTTACTAACGCAAAAAACTAGTTCGTCTCTGTCTCGCTACGATAACGCACTGAAGAGAACTGCATGTTTTTAGCAATGCCTGATATTATTGTTTCGTCCGTAGATCGACGTCACTAAATGATGACGTCAGGTCGTCCACGACAATATGAATTATCTCTACCATAAAAAATAAAAGCAAGAGAACTATAATTATGAAATTTTATCTAAAAAGTAAAATCAATAAACAAATTATATACACAAAAAGATTATATAAATCCCTAATATTCACACATTAATATATGCCCGGTAGAAGTATGCCGAAAGTATGCTTTCTAAAAATACAAAAAAGTAATTATTCATAACTCAGGTTGCTTTACAAATGGTGAACGAATAAGCATAAAAGCACAGCTGTTTTTATTAGACGAATTGTGGATATCCATTTTACACAAACTAAACCGCTCGTGTATAAAATAAATCAGAAAACTATGCTAAAATATGGTACGGCAGGAAAAACGGCAATTACTTTACAGCTGATTGCCACATAAATATCAACGTAACGCAAATATCATGATTTTGCCACAGCGTAAGAATATTGCCTCGTACTGTTATATAGCAATTTGTTGTTACAAGTTTATAGTTTTTCGAAAAATAAACTCCGATTTAAAGATTAAAACGTCAAATAAAATATAAAAACCTATGGATCCTTATTCCGAGCATTATTCTCCAACAGTGACAACGCCACAAGAAAATAATTTAAAAAATCATAAAAAAATCATTGCGAAATTCAAAATTCATATTTATACCGGTATCTCAGAAAAGAATAATATTTGTATAAAGCATAGTTATATTTTGGGATAAAATCTTCAATTCAGAGATTGGACATTCTTAATAAATGTATAATCTAATGTGGAAGCCTGTTTATGCTTGACAGACTTAGAAAACACAGAGCACACAAATATTTATTCTTTTATGTACTATGTTGTAAAATAAGTATACTCAAAACAAATAAATATTATCTACAAAGTACTCTACTCCAGTTTAATATCAATGCATAAGAAAAATTTCGTCATAGTTTTAAATTAATAGGAGATAAAACCAAATGTAGAGCATATAGTGAAATCTGAATATCTTAGAATAACTATAACAAGCGAGAACATTATTGATAAGGAAAAGGCAGACCCATCGCTGAGAAAGTGAGACAGTAATTGGCAAAAGCAAAGGGTACTTTGTACTAAAGTAGCCTAAAGTACTCTAAAGCATAAGCATGTCTTTTTATACTCTTTTAGTAAGTGATGGAATTCATTTTATCTAACAATAAAACAGGTATGCGTTTACACGTTATAGTTTGTAACTGAATAAGTTGAGGAGGGGATAACTGTTTGTCTCAAGTTGGTCATTTAGAATTATGTCTGTATTTTTTAATTTGCTAATTTGCATAGATTCTAATTTTTATAGAATCTAAAGATAACTTAAGGCCTTTATTATAAATATACTGTTTTAGTAATGAAAATACGTAAATAGAACCTGGAATATGCATGTAACGTAACCTTTGATCTCTGGGATAAACCCATCTCCTGAACAATGGCGCCAATATATGTAGTTAAAATTTTGTACACTTATTTTAACCGTTTATTTCCTTATTATCCATATATGTTGTGACCAATATTACAAACTTATTTACTTTTACAAGGAGACTCCTTATTAACTACAGTTATTACTATACAAATCTGATCAAAATATCGTCTAAAAGTAACAGTATGTACAATTTAAATTTTTAATGAAAAGTAAAAGATTTGCCATTTTTTATGGGGTTTAAAGAAGAAGCCTTCACGAAAACTGAAGTACTAATAAGGCCACCGCAATCGGGCGTATCCAGGGTAATTAATAATTAATTAATCGGCTAATTCTTCAATCATCCGTTCAATACGGTTTTTGTCAAATCGGCCCTTTTTAGGCCAACTAAGTATTCTAATTATGTCTATAAATATTAAGGACATATCTAGAGATAAAGACACTTTACTTTACTTAACCTTATCAGACATATGCGCTTAACACAAATGTAACATATTTCTAGTGCAGGAAACATAGAGGGCCTAACATAGGGTATTTGTTATTAAGCTGATCGCTGAAAACCACATAATAAATGCCGGCAAAGAAGTAAAGAAAAACTTAAAATGAGATAGGACAAAACCAGTCAGATGAGGAAACCTTTCAACGGTGTTGAGCTTGGATCCACTATCTACATATATAATGAACAATATTACGGCTCGTGACTAAGGATCTGAGCACAAAACTAATTATAAAATTTGGATCAAAAACATAACAATGGATGATATCCAAAGTCTTTAGACAATAAAAGCAAAGACAAAGTTGTTGCCTTACTTAAATCTGGCAAAAACTGCAACAACCACAAAAGCTATCGGCCAATATATCTATTTATTTTGTCAGCTATAAAAAATACTTCTGTATGTGAACCTTAATATATCTTTACTGACAATAGAACAAAAACTCAAATTAAAAGACATGGGAAAAAGTGGCTATAGACAGGGAAGATCATGTATGTCACAAATACTAAATATTGCGAGATCAGGTATCACGAGTGGTATTTGTCAATCTAAATGCCGCTTACGACACCTTAAAATAGAGGGCATTTCCAAAATCTATGTGACATCTCCTTAGGTAGTAAACTCACTTGTATTATCCGCTTATGCCTACACAACAGAAGATTTTTCATATCACTCAATGGTAAGAATAGCAGATTGAGAATGCAGAAGAACAGTCTCCTTTGGGGTAGCGTAATGCACCTATACTGTATAACATTTACACAACCCATACCAGTAAATACTAGGACTTTTATTATGTACATGATACATCTATTGTTGCACAACCAAAAACTTTTGTTGTTGAAGTAGAGAAAAATCTAAATTATACCTTAAACACAATAAAAATAGACTATGAATTAATTTTAAGCCAAACCCCGGAAAAAGTTAGTTAGGTGTGCTCCTTTAATGTCCCTAACAAGGACGCTTTCACAAATCTGAACATCCAATAGTGTCATGCAATTCTTAAACGCTGGACTTGCTATAAATACCTTGAAGATAGTTTGTATCACACTTTGTCATTCACAGAACTTTGTTTAAAACTAAAAGGCAAACTGAGGACCAGAAAAATAATCTCCGCAAACTTGTCAGCTAAAAATGGGAAGCACATCCTTCCACCCTTAAAACGTAGACGCTTGCACTCTATGCTTCTGCTGCCGAATATACCTTGCCAGTATGGATGACACCAACACATACTTAACACATAGATTTAGCTATAAATTAGTCAGCCAAATTTAGCGGATATTAAAACTCACATCCATACATAAGCTCTAGAATATCGTAGCTATCAATCCACCTAATATCCAAAGATAAGTAGCTAGAGAACGAAAGAAACAAAGTCTAGATTCGCAACATCCACTACACGAATACCAGCCCATTTTATGACTAAAATTGAAAAAAAACTGGCCAAATCAACACATATATACACTGCAAGATATACCAAAAAAATAAGCTGCTCCTCGTCATCTGAACCCTCGAGAGGAATTTCCTTATGGTAGTTATCTTCCTAAAATCTTCTAGGAGGACTAGTGCCTGCAAACACCAGTTAATCTGTCCGAATGTGGGGTGGTACAAGATTCATCACACCTTCTTAGTTGACTTTGCCATTCAAATCGCTCTTTTCTGAATTGACAAGATTTAATTATTTGAACAACATATAAAGTACAGTCAGTAAGCTATTGTTTATAAAGATCATTGAAAATTGGATACTAACTCCACTTATATTGATTACATATCACCCCTAAAAAGAAGATAAAATATTCAGAAGTATGTAATATTGGTGAAGTGGTATATTCTTGTTAGTTAAATTAAGTATTCTTTCCTTTTTTGTGCACTACTACCCATTTTTACACAAAAATATCTATTTTAGCAATTAAATATTTATTTTAGGATAACCTATCCACCTAACTTAAAAATATTTTTTAGTAAGATTTTAAAATACAATAAATATATATATTTGAAATGCTAATTAAATTAATAACAAAGGATACGGTACAAGCATAACACCACCCTCCAGTAAGAAATTCCTTATAACATCGCAGTCCAAAAATCCATTGAAAATCTTGATCTCCCCATGCAAATATTCACTTGCCAAAGCAGTCATATCATTAATGCTAAACATTTCACCATTATGAGTATAATTTTTCAATTTTGCTGTATTATATAAATTTTCGATGATATCTCTGGTCGGATTTCCAATACACATAGCAAGGGCTACTAGACCACACTCAGGTCCACTTTGTAAAAATACTTTCAACTGCTTATATTTAACTTTAATGGGATTTAATAAGTCAAACATTTGAAAAGTTTTGCACATTTTATATAGTTCAGGGTACGGTTTGGCCCAATCAAAATCCATACTATAAACGTAATTTCAACAATTTACTTATTTGGTCGGAATGTATAATAATATATTCCTTGTTCATTATCTATGGGGCAGTCTAGTTCAGTAATATATATTCTTTATCTATGGTCTAGTCTAACACATAACCAAAGAATAAAAATAAATATAAATAGGGATGATCCATGATAAACCTAATATATGTTGACGTTGACACGTTGACAGCAGTCATTCTAGTCATTCATCAGGACTTCCGTCAACCTACATGAATACACATGTGTATTCATTGTACCATGACTATGTACCAACTATACTTAAACTCCATTCGCTTAGCTCGGACAAATTTTGACAGATTCATTGTCGGAAACCTACAACACAACAATTCCTACTTCTCAGTATTAATAGCTCAAGTATCCTGCTATTACAGACTTCTTTCTTTAAAAAAAGAAGAATTATTCTAAATAGTCGAAGTGTATACTAAACCCATCAAATTTTGGGTAGTATATATTTAAAAAATATATATTTAGTTGTTATAATTTAACATAACTATTTATTATATGGTGCAGATAAATAATATTGATTGTCGGTAATTCGCAAAGTTCTATTTTTTTTTACTATTTAGTTTGTTTACTATTAATATTGGCTATGAGAACGGGTGCTTGGTTGTATAGTAATTTCCAGCCACTTTTAGTCTGTCAAAAAGTAACTAACTTCGCAAAAAAATAATTACTAAATTCACTAGACAGTTCGGACTGGGATTAGCGAACCGAGTTTAACAACAAATTCACGAACAACAAATAAAACGAATCGCACAGAATGGATATTCGGAAGCGAAAGTCCTTATTTATTCTCTAAAATATTTAAAAAATCAACATTTCCAACTTCTTATGGGAGAAATACATGTAAAGCAGATTCGTTTGGACGCCAGTCGCCAGAATAATTTTTATTTATTTACTGAACAGCATTCGTTCCGTGGTTCTGACTAAAACATGGCGGAACGTCTGCGCGTACTTAATTTTCTATGGAGAGTGGGCATTCTGATTGTTTCTTATTCTGTGCTTGTCTAAAATCTCACAGCTGATGAAAAGTTCTATTTGACATTTGCGGCTATATTCTGGTTGCCTTCTTATTAATTATGTCCGGATCATAGTACATGTCCAGGTCCAGATTGTCTCTTGGTATAAACGTGAAAGTTTATTTAATTTTTATATTTGATTTGTTGGCATCTATTTCTGGCAAATTTTGACAAGATCAAAAAATTAAAGCATAATACCAAAATAATACATTAATACAAAATTTAATTCTTACATGATTTGTGTGCAAGTGCAGTATGATTTTGAAGGTATGTACAATTTTTGTTCCAAAATTAGGACTCTTTATTTCTTTTTGTTTTTTTTTTTGTTAAAAGCTTTTGATTTGGAAGCAAAACAATAAAGTTTTGATGTTTTCCTAATTATTTAATGCATAGGTAACTGATGTAATTTAGATGAATATATTTCTCGTTTTTTTTATCTATTAAGGTACCTGTCTTTTATGGAACTACTCTCGAGAGTAACATCACAGTCGAATAACTGTTTGAGAGCAGTACAATCAAGTAGATCATTTTCAATTGACAGAGTTCAAATTTAACATACCAAATATTGTTTGGTAAAGTGATAATGAATTTTGTCAAAAAAGTGTAGGATAAACATATTTTCTCCTTGCAGTCAGAGGTAACGATGAACCAATATATTGCCATATATTCTTTTCTAAATTAGGCACTTACTGTAAGGAATAAATTTGCAGGCTTTCTCATTACTGTTTTTGCCAAGATTTTCTTTAATGATCTGTGGTATATTTCTCAATATATATGTATATATATATATATATATATATATATATATATATATATATATATATATATACATATATATATATATATATATATATATATATATATATATATATATATATATATATATATATATATATATATATATATATATTTTCTCCCAGCATATGAAGTGAGCCACATATCAAAAGAAACTGCAGTTGAAGTGAGGTCCAGTATATGGACCTCACTTAGTCAATCAATGTAAGACTTTTTCGTAGACATGTAGGGATAGCAAAAACTGTTTTTTTACAAAAAAAGTGGGACCTCATTTTGTATGGTCCACATCAATTTTTAGTTCAAAGATTTTCCGCATAGAGGCGCTGACTTTGGCATATATTTTCTAACCATGTATATTCTATGCCCTGTTGAATAACTTACGATACACATTCATAGTGAGGATCATACAACTGGTAACATCTGTTCAACCCATCTTTAAAACAGTGGATCGTCGCATAAATTCAAATAGTACAAAAATGTATAATGCTTAATCCTTTTTGAGAGCATAGGCACAAAATTTCGGTCGAATTCTTTTCGAATTGTGAGAAAACTAATAGATATTTTTAAAAAATTTAAACGCAGAATAAAAGACTAAATTATTGCCGAGGGCAGAAAGTCCCTTATAATTAACAAAAAGTTTCTTTTGAATGATATATTTAAAATAAAAAATCAGACTACAATTTTTTTCACCTCTGTGATTTATTAAAATAAATATTATAGAAGTTCTCAGAGACTTTCGATTATAGATAATACAGTAATATTTCATTCTGCGTGTCTGTAAGTCTGCAAATAATTCGAGCGAAATTTTGCATCTATTTAAAATAATATACATTTTTGTAATCAGTATTTCAAAAGCTTTTAAATAAGGTGTCACATGATGTACTTTCCTATTTAAAAAAATCAAAGTTATGCCTGTCGCCTGAAAAGATATCGCATAAAGTTCGAAATATTGACGCTATAATATACTATGATTATTTTAAAAATCGACCTTTCCGAGCGTTTTTCTTATGTTCTAAAAATAAATAAGTTATATACAGCATAGTGTTAGCAAATAAATACACGTTTTTTTGTTTGATAATTTTGTCATTGAGGGCCAAAAGTAATTCTATATTTTTAGACATTTCTTCTGTAAATAATACAGGAACTCCCCCTCCTCGTTTTCCCTTTATCACTATTCTCTTGAAAGCTTTCATGAGAAAGCTTTCACTCTCACTGATACAACTATCAAATTATGTAGAGGTTTGATTGTTGATATTAGTTGTGTAGCAATTTACTGTCATTCTTTGTAGTTCACCTACTCTTCGTTTGTTGTACATAACAAATTTCCTGAAGTATTCTAAATGGTTTTTCGTTACTTTGATCCTGTTGTAATATGTTTCGGAATTTTTTTCCTTCAATATTCAGATATGATTTTAGTAATGTGAGATCTTCAGCTAGAGGGATAAGTGATTGATTGTTCCATTTTTTTGCTGTAGATCTTTATTCGCAAGACTAGTGATCTCATACTGCCATTCACTTGAAATTAGTTCTTTCAAAACTTTTAATTTTTTTATTATTTCACTTTCTGTGCTATAACTTTTAAGTTGTATACTATAAGATACATCAACGCATTCTTTTAATTGTGTGCCCATGTTAGCAGCTAGTGATGGCGCTCCATAACTTTCAGTATCAGTATCATATTTAGTTATTATTTTGGTACATTTTATTATAGTATCAAAATTAATCGGATCTAGTGCACCAAGCAAATTTTTTACATTTATTTTCTTCTTTATTTCGATTAGAAGAGATGCCAGTTGCCTCATTTTTCTCGATGCATAGGAACTGTTTATCTCGGTGACTTTTTAAATAACGTTCTGTAACAGCACAAATTAAATTATCGGTTTTATCTGTGAAAGATATCATATCTGATCTCATTTTTGGAAATACTTCTTTCCTCAAAATATCACTTTTGGAATACAGTGTAGTCCGTTTAGTACGACTTAGCATATAACAACTAACCGCTTTTAGCAACGTAAATAAGGCATAATGTTTGGTTTTAATCTAAGCCAACATGAAAAGACATGCGTTTATTACGACTCCGCTTATAACGACCGACCGCTTTTAACGACGGAATTTTAAACAATATTGTCCGGTTACGACAACCCATTAAAAAAATCGTAGATAAGAAGCTGTCTCCGCCCCGCGCACCTTCTTTACCACAACGTCGCTGACTGGAATGCGACTGTTTATTATTCGACAGTAATTCGCAGACGATTATTAGTGATTACGCATACAAAAATGGCTTCTAGAAAACGAAAATGTTTCTCCATTGAAGAAAAAAGTATAATAATACAACGTTTAGAAGCTGGCGAGTCAAATATAACGATTGCAAAGAAATTCGGTGTAAATCATTCCACAATATCGACAATTAAGAAAAATAAACACAAGATAGAATCTTTATTCAATGCGAATGTTTTAAAACCGAAACGTGTGAGGGTGTCGTCTCAAAAACAAGTTGACTGTGCACTTTTAGAATGGTTTAAACTGCAACGTAATCGAGGAATACCTGTAAATGGGCCTATGCTTCAACAAAAGGCAAATTTTTTTGCTAAAGAGCTAAACATTTTTAATTTTGATTGTTCGGCAAGTTGGATTAACCGTTTCAAGAATAGACACAATATTGTCGGCGGAAAAATTACTGGAGAGTCTTTGTCAGTTGAGCAGAACGATGTGAACGAATGGCTAACCAAAGTTTGGCCTAAGTTGCGCGAAAAATTTAGTGACGACGAAATATTTAATGCAGATGAAACTGGATTATTCTATAAACTAACGCCAGATAAAACATTAAAATTTAGAGGGGAAAAATGCTCGGGAGGAAAACTTTCGAAAGACAGAATAACTGTGATGGTTGCAGCTAACATGAGTGGTACGATAAAAAAGAAGTTGTTAATTATCGGCAAATCAAAGAACCCAAGATGTTTTAAAAATGTACAATCTCTGCCGGTATATTATGAGAGCAATCGCAAGGCCTGGATGACATCTGATATCTTTATCAAATGGGTACGCGATTGGGACCGTGAACTGACTAAAAATAAGAAAAAAATCCTGCTTCTGGTTGACAATTGTCCAGCTCATCCCTCAGTCAGTGACTTGAAAAGCATAACTCTTACTTTCCTGCCTCCTAACACAACATCTGTGTTGCAACCTATGGACCAAGGAATAATTCGAGCATTAAAATCAAACTTTCGTAAAAATCTGGTTCTAAAAATTGTCGTCAGTCTTGATGCAAATGAAGACACGAGTGCCAAGTTTCCGAAGATCACAATACTGGATGCCATTCTAATGATTTATGATGCCTGGAACAAGCTTACGACAGCGACGATTTCCAACTGTTATAAACATGCTGGATTTGTTCGAGATAGTCCCAGTGTCCCAGTGGCTGCCGACAACGACGATGATGATCAGGTTCCGCTGTCTCTCTGGGCGAGAGCTCTGAATAAAAGACTACCTATAGCAAATGAAGAACTTGAACAATATTCTGCTGTTGATGATGATCTCGCAACGTGTGAGGAGCCTACTGACGAAAATATTCTACAAAATATTATCGTCAACAGCCAAGATAGCGACGATAATACAGATGACTGCCTGGAAGAAAATTGTACGTTTCCGAGTGTAAATGAAGCTCTCAAAGCTGCAGAAGTGTTGAATGTGTTTGTGCATTCTAATTTTAATGACGACAATATGAAAAGTCTTATGTCTCGTTTGCATAATGCAGTTCGTACTTGTTTTTATAAAAATCAAAAACAGTCAAAGATTACAGACTTTTTCTACTAGGTATTTCACTTTTAGTTATACATATTTATATATGTACGTATTATATGTGTATAGATATGTAGGTACATACATATGTATTTTGCAAAGTTTATGTGAAACTATTTTTTCATTTCTTTTTATTCCTATTAGAAATAAATATTTTGATTTGAATGTCTTTTTTTCTGTAATGTATCATGTAAACATTAATATGTAAATATTATGTCGTAAAAAACAAAAATCAAAATTGCCATCTCTTTAGAACGACTTCCGGTTAGTACGACGCAATGACACAGGTCCCTTGGACGTCGTTATAACCGGATTCTACTGTATGTCGAAAATAAAAATTGTCCTTCTGTTTGAGCATTAATTCTTTCTGTGGTGTCTGTTATATTATGAGGGCATTTCTTAACACGTTTATAACGAAATTTTCTTGTATAAAAACCTTTACAAAATTTGCAAAGTAAATAGGATGATATTGTTGCTGGTTCTAGTTCTCCCAATAAAGGTTTTCGCACAGGGACAACACGATCATTGGTACAACTTTTTAGAAATTTTCTCTTGCTTCTGAGTTTATTAAAAAGTATTTTTCTTTTTTTACTACCAACTGAACATGACAAAATTTCTTGAACTTCAATCTGGACTGCTGTATCGCAAAAATATCAATAGTCTTTTTATTCCATAACCTTTTCTTTTTTGATCTCATTACCTAAAAAAATGGTAAACAGAAAATGTTTTTGATGAATCATAAACATTAAGCATTTTAGAAACTTTTAAAATATTTATGCAAAAAGTTAATTATATTGTACAGGGTGAGTCAAATTAGATGCAACATATGGGGATTTCGTAAACGGTAGGAGATAGGGCGAAGGTTAAACTGGGGCAAAGTTGCGTAATCAAAAGCGCAATAATTTGACACTAAAAAATCAAGGATATCTTAAGCCGTTTTGCAAAAATTCACAAAAAACCAAAATTATGCGATTTGGTTTTTATTTATTTTTGGAGTTATTAACAGACTAAGAATAAAATTAATAACACTTTTTCATTGTCGCTTTTAATGCTCTATTAAACCGTTATAAAAAATTTTATATCCGACGTTTCGTCTTTTTGGAACCATCATCAACTTCATTTTTTCTAATAGTACTAAATTCAGTTTTCTGCAGATTTGATATTATCTTTTTATTAGAAATTCAACGATATATAAAACTTTATTGGTAGACAACGTTTCGACGCCATTACACTTTATGGCTATAAGGACTTTCTTTATAGTAGACCTTATTTAGTGAAAAAAAGTTTATATAAAAATAGGTTGTATAATGCCTTTTTTCTGAGATACAGGACTATACAGAACTAATTTTTTAGTTTATATATATATATATATATATATATATATATATATATATATATATATATATAATATATTAATGTGATATTAAAAGTCAGAGATGCGCCAAGCAATTAATTAGCTAATTAATTAATTAATTAAACTTATTTAAATGATGCAATTAAGATTTTATCACACTATTTAATTCTCTTATCTTAGGGTTATATTCGTGCTTTAATATCTATGCTTTACATATGATAGGTAAGGTCTGAGGAATACCAGAATAATAAACGTATATGATACAAAATTATATATTGAAATAAAATTTACATTCAAATATCTTAAACAAAAAATATCTCATACAATGATTATCAAAATTTTGTTCTACGTACGTGAACCTTCAAAAATTAATGTTATATACTATATAAATTAAAATTTCAAATCAAAATTGTTGTTCTATATCTCCTGATAAATATTTCTATCTTTTCTGAAGCAATTAAAAAAAAAACTTTGTTGATAACGAAAAAACTGACGAATGGTAAAAAAAAATATCTCTCTGAAGATGAGTTGTCCAGATCCTTCTTCCTGGTAGCCTACACTATCTATTCTTCGCAGTTTCCTAGGTAATCCGCAATCTTACAACAAATTATTGCGAGCCTCTCGTCTTCAATGATCTCCTTCAGATGCATGTATCGTTCAAAAGACGCTAGCCTCTTCTCCTCTCGATAAACTGAATCTCTCGTTCCGGCCTGAACAGTGACTCTTGGAATATATAAGTAGAAAAGTATGACTTACAATATTTTACTGGATCAGCTTCCGTCAGGATACACTTAGTCCACGAAAACTCACAAACATTCACTTCTAATGCTTACTATCACTTGGGAACCGCCAAAGAAACACGACTGTTTCCTTGCACCCTTGGAAAACAACTGATTATCTTTTTCCCTCTAAAATCTAGCTAAACTCTCTTTCCTACATAAATCTCCCACTTTTTCCACTCTTTGCCAATCAAAGTTCGTCATACGTATTCCCATCTACAATTTAGATAACAAACAAACAATTTTACCTACAATTATAAATTTCCTAAAAACTATTAACATGCTAATCGGTTCGACAAATTCTTAAAAACTAACGGAGAATTATACATTTTAAATATTTAGATTCTATTGTCTTATTCACCGTATCGGCGTACAAGTCTATTTGGAAAATCCACTTTCATTGTTCCATTATTTCACTTAAGCTACCTCACGTCACTCGAATATATATTTTACAAAGAAAATAATTTATGCATATCTTAAAATTTGTTTACTACAGGTAATCCAAAGATAATGGACTTTCATTTCTTCGGAATATCTTTTATAGTTTATCAGTTGAAATATATTAAGAGCAAACCAATATTATTTTCAATTTTACATAGCATAACAATATAATTTTCAATTTTACATAGCATAACAATATATATATATATATATATATATATATATATATATATATATATATATATATATATATATATATATATATCTACGGCATAAAGTGGACTCCGTCCATGTTAAAATTCAGGTTCAAGTGAGCTCCGTGGTCAACTAGACACCGATATACGGAACTCACTTGACCATTCCATAATATTGGCTCTGTCGATTCGTCAACATGTATAGTTTCATAATTTTTAAAAATTTTGTGGAGCTCTTAAGTACCCCTGTATCATGAATGTATATTGCTTAGTTCACGTGTATATCTTATAGGGGTCGTTCAGATCTTTTTCACTGTATATTGGAACCATAGGTATATCGGTTTAAGTAAGCTCTGATAGTTTGGCAACTCTGCCATTAAGCTGTATCATTGTTTAAATAGGACTAGTTAGCCAACGCAATGTATAAATTTGTTTGATTCTAATTGAGACAGTCACTAGATGTCACCACTCTTTCTGTCTCAATAGATTTTAATATACCATTGTTTGTTTGATATACATTATACTAGATGGTGCTATGTGAAAAAGTTAAGGACTAAACTAAACGTCCATTTTTGATCCACTGAATTAAATTCACCAGCGTTGCAATATTTCACTGACCTAGTAGCAACAGGTTTACTTACAAAAAACAGACCATGAATCACAACGTGTTCATTTAAAATAGAGTTATTACTATCAACTAGTAAATATCGTGTCAACTAAAATTGTACATAAACGTACTGTGGCTTCTAAATCTTCCTATATCTAAATAAGTTTAAAGAATTTAAATATTTTATTTTATTTGGAAGTGTATTACAAAAATTTGGTCCGAGGTAAGTAAAACATTTTAATTATATGTGTTTAAAACATAAAAAAACATTGTATGAGAAATGAACAAATTAGTTATTCAGAAATAAATTTAACCGGATAATACATACATTCGATAATATTTGAAAAAACTGATTTTAAATTAAAATAATGTTACTTCCATAATAAATAAATGGTTTTTTACAGATGGCCGGAAATATTTGTTGTTATTACAAATGTGGTTTATCACCATACAAAATTCATTGATTAAGAATGTTCAGATTTCCGACAAAAATCCTTCGGCTTGCCTAAGATGGATATTACACTCTGGTAAGTAAATAGAAACTTTTTTTATATTCTTTTATTTTACACCGTTTCCGTTACGCAATTAAATTGAAAAAATGTTTATTTTTTTTTCATTCATCATTTTTTATTATCGCCA
Source organism: Diabrotica undecimpunctata (assembly GCF_040954645.1). Taxonomy (NCBI): domain Eukaryota; kingdom Metazoa; phylum Arthropoda; class Insecta; order Coleoptera; family Chrysomelidae; genus Diabrotica; species Diabrotica undecimpunctata. The sequence goes on from NC_092805.1 coordinate 67,450,292, forward strand.
GGGTGCACGCGTCATATTCGAGATGCATTAATTTGAATTTTACGTTTTCGTTGGTATTATAATTATGATATAATAAACTTCGGAAAAACAAATTAGTGAGTAAATATCAAGTTGATAAACAAAAACAAAGTATTAGATATTTAAATATGTATTTATTTAGCTATCTTTAGTTATTGTATTGAAAAGTAGAAATAAGTTCATCTTTATCGGAGAACTAATTTATACAAAGGTCCATCTGGGAAAAAATTATTGGTTTCACGTAAAAATTTTATACAGATGTTTAAAGGTTCTAAAAGGTATATGAGTGTTAGTTAATAATAAATCTGTGAAGATATACAGGTAATTTTGGCTATAAACGTTTTTTATCCAGTTTAGAGAAAAATAGTTAAAATAAAAATTGTAGATTCAAAAAGTTCTTCCATTTGTGAGTTTCTCAATTAAAATATATAAAGAATTCACCAAAATAGTTGCAAAAAACCCTTGATTTTGCAGAAATTTATAAATTTTAATAACTTTGTTTTTGCATAATGGTATGTAATGTAACTAATAAAAATAGTGACTATACGTTTATCGTAGAAAGCGATTATGTAAACAACTTTTTGTTGAGCTATCCCAGTTTAAAAAAAATTTATGTTTTACGTGCCACAAAAGCCAAGATATTGCAAATTTTGCAATCGCGCTTCATTTTGAAAAAGTTCAAATCTAAAAAAAAAACCGAGCTCAAATGGTTCTCCATTCTACTTTTTCGAAGCGGTATTTACGATACGAATACCATCATTTTAACGGGTTATAAATTTTTACTTATTTACCGCATATGCCATATGTAAGTTGGAACGCACAATTCAGATCTTCATTTAGTGTCCCTTCAATTTTCAGCTCTTACTGTTGATAGACAATGGAAGTATGATTTTAATAATAAAATGCTTTGGTTTTAAATATAAAATGCTCTCTTGCCTAGTAATGGTCATAGAAGATTCTGTTTTGTTTTTAGAAAGTGTGTTTTTCACCAGTTTTTCATAAGCCTCTAAATAAGTTTGTGGCGTAAACGATATCAACGTTATTATAAATGTTTATAAACAGATTAAATAACCTATAAACTATTTGCTCTGATTGATATTTAGCGCACTTTAATAACTTATTCATTTCCATAATTTCAAGGAGCTATGTTACATGTCTTTGCGCAAAAAAGAGTTATTATAATTTATAAATAACTGCAAAAATAAGGTTTTCTTTTGCAACTATTTCGGTTAATAGTTTTATGTATTTTAATTTGGATACTCTCAAAAATTACGTAACTTTTTATGATCTACAACTCTAAAAAAGCTGAAAAAATCTTAAACAGATATTTAAAGTCTCTAAAAGGTATATGAGGGGTAGCTGATGACAATTATGTGAAGACTACAGCCAATTTTGCTTTGCTTTTTTATTAAACAATCGTAAAAAGTGAAAAAAGTTTATGCGCATAAAACGTTACTTATTCATGTTAGAGATATATGATTAAAATAAAAGTTATAGATCATAAAATGTTCTCTAATATTGAGATTTTTATAATTAAAATACATAAAGAATTGACCGAGATAATTTAAAAACCCTTATTTTTAAAGTAAAATTTATAAATGTTAATATAAATATAAATAAAATAAATATAAATAACTTTCTTTTTTGTATAACGATATGTAATACAACTATTTAAAATTATGGCAGTTAATGAGTTTTTAAAGTGTGCTAAATATCATACAGAACGACCATACAGTTTAAGAGTTATTCAATTTGTTTATCCAGGAGATCGATTATTTAAACAACTGTACTTGTCCAAACAGTCACTCTAGGGTTATTTTGTAAATAGAAATCGATTTTTATGGCTTTGTTTTAAATTATTAAAAACAAACATCAAGATTATATTAAATTTGTTTTTAAAAATCAGTTTGAAGAATAACAAATTTTGAGCATATAAAAATTTCTAATAACTTTGACTTTTTTATGTGATACACTTGTATCTAGGCTCAATATAAAGCTAATAAAAAAAACATTTAAAAAAAAACCAAAACCTTCTATTGCCCAGAGGAAATCAAATAGCATTTTTTTTTCTTGTTTAAGAAATTGCAAATATTTTCATTGTTTATTAACATTAAGAGCTGAAAATTAAACACATTGTAAAAGAATATCTAAATTTTATAATTCGATTTATAAATGGCATACACAGTGAAGAAGTAAATTAGTTTTGAAACATTAAAATAATGGTACTCGTAAAATATCGCCACAGAAAAATGCAAGGGAGATCTGTCCGCTGCAATATCTCAGCTTGTTTCTTGTTATTGGTTATGTAAATTTCTGTTTTTTTTTAATTGTGCTTTTACACCAGCTTTTCATTGAGCCTACGTACAGCCGTATGACATGAAAAATATCAGAAGTAGTATAAATGTTTAGAAGCTAAAAAGCACTTTTTCAAACTGTTTTTTTAATAAAATGTTGAAGTTTACAAATAAAGCTTCAAATAATCGAATCAAAAAACGTCAAATAACTGTCAAAGCTTAAACACCCTTTTTAAAGTTCCTCACGGATTTTAAAGATTTAAACAGTGTTAAACAGATAAAGTAATTCATCGACGAGTTAACAATACGAAGCGAAGTTCTTTAATCACAATGTGATAAGAAAACGAGTATCAAATTTGGTTTTATATTTCAATAGTCGAATTTAATTGCGGCTATATTGGTGTAATTAAAGAAAACCAGTGAAAATCCCAAGAAATAGGTGAGATCCTTTTTTCTTTCTTTCCAGTTTTGGAGAGGGTCTATTAGGTACTCACATTTAGGTATTGTGTTACGGTCTGGGTAACCAGGACTACACATCTGAACATTTGTAATCCCTGACAAGGGAACTTCGAAGTGTAATCTTCTCTGTTAATTAACCATGAAAATACATCCTTTAAAATATTTTTATTCTCTGACAGACTATAGTGTTTTCTTTGTAAGCTTACGGGTCGTTCCGTGGGGTCCGATTGCAAAGTCTCCAGTTGACCAGATCATACACTTATTGCAGCTAATGCTCCTCCCTCTTCTTCATTTTCAGCTAACTCTAAGGAGTCCTTAATCCTAAATCCTTAACTTCATCAAAAGAATTTCTATCTTCGGAAATTGAGTCCATCTCCGTTAACTACATACCCATCCTGGCTGCCATTATGGATTTATCCATCCCTCGTCGTACTAATTCAAAGCCCATGTTGGCGGTAGGACAAAAAAGGGGACACTTCAATGACAGTCCTCCTGATACTCCTACCATTCTATCTTCATCCGTTATTCTTGCTCTATTAAGCTTTTTTCCTCCTTCGGCATTTTAGATGCCACCCAAACCAGCCAAAAAATGTCCAAATCTAATCTTTGATTGGATTACTCGATGAAACCTTATTATATTTCCGCTATAGAAATGATTTACAAAGATAATCCGTAATACATACAAAAGAACTCTTTTGTATGTATCACCCCACTACAAGAAGCTTAAAAATCCTCCAACATAGATGGTATTCAAAAGGACTCATTGCAGCTCTACATAGGTACAAGGAAAAGATCACTAAAAAACCGTATCACTAGAATCTTAAAAAAGTTAAAAGAACAGCCTACCTCCGACTTACAAAAGTATATATAAGTGCATCCTCTGATAAATCTTCTGATGTCAAATCTAATTACAGCATACATGATGAATATAATTTCTCTCTTTCTCTCGTATTTATTCATTTTTTCTGCTCTCTGTATATTTTTACTTTATCTTTTGCCAAATTTAGACACGATATTTAATTAAGTAAGAAAACTTTATGTACTTCAAATACTAGCCCAAGTCCAGTGTGGAAAAAAAATGTTAATAAAAAATAACCTTAAAATATCCAATCTCTTTTTTAATCGAAAGGTTATCCTTGACAATTAAGAGACAGTCAAGATTCTGGCAGAAAATTTAAAATAAAAGTTTTGCAACAAATCTGGACCTAACCATATATACTCTTTTCTTCCTTCGCCCTTTCATTATTCATCCTCAGTTTCACAAGATACCAATTATCCGAACTCTCGTATAAACTATTTCGAACTAAAAGCTGCACTCAAATCCTATAAAAACACAAAAATTAGGGTTTTCTAGAATGATCTTGAAAAATTTACATTAGGGCACCAACGACCCTCTAAATGAAGCCAGTAAATTTACCACTGACATACCGCTGACAATCGTTAATGAAAGATCTTGCCCTAATCTATACTAAGATAAAAGAAAGATCATTACAAAAAACAAACGAACACAAACGAGTTATGTCATGAAGACAAATCGTTTTCGGAATCCATATTCCACCATCAGTGTCTAGGTGTACATTATTTGAGCCACTAAATATCTGGGTAAAAACCCGTTAAAAGTTATAGGTTACAATTTAGTTTACATTATTTAGTCTTATATATTAGGATGTTAAAGTTACCAGTGGATATGATAATTCCACTCTCATTTATAAAAAAAACTGTTTCACAAATCCAAGGCAATAAAACTAACCTTCATCCTATGAATTTAGTCATCCTTTATTCTTCTATCCTAACTATTTCTCCTATCATCTTCAACAACACAGTTATCTCTGACAGTCAATTCATTTCCGACACACTCGCTAATGGGGTTGAAGACAGATTCAATAAAAGTAATATGGCTTTTACTCCCAGTTTTTTAACGCGCTCAATCTTTCTCCACCATCTCGTCAACTCCACACGATGTCACGTTTATAAACGCCTTGTTTACCCTAAATAAACTAATATTTACCTTGTTTTCATGTACAAAATCTGCTGATGATCCCGATGATATCCCTTATATAGTTTTAAAAAATCTCTCTAATACATCTCTCTCCAAACTTCTCGAAATTTTTATAACCTTATTTAGAACACACAAAAATTCCCAGATGTTTGGCGCAATTCTATAATCATTCCAATTAAAAAATTTGACCAAACATCTATAACTCCAATATCTTTCTTCTGATTTCTCTTACTTGTATTACCTGCAAACTTCTTGAAACAATGATCAATGAAATACTCACTTGGTTCGTTAAACAGTATAATATTATTCCCGACGCTCAATCCGGCTTCCGACGTAATCGGTCTACTATTGATAACTTTTTTATTTTTCAAACACACATTTCTTAAGCAATCTATAATTAACAAGATGCCGTAGCAACTGTACTTAACGTTGAAGGGGCATTTTATTCAATCTCCAGAAAAGCAATCATTGACAAAATCTCCCACTATAATTTAAATGGTAATATTTTCTCATTTGTAAAAAAATATCTAATTGAAAGAATCTTTAAAGTCCTTGCCAAGGGTAAACTTTTTAATCTCTTCCTCAAAATTAGGGTGTCCCTTTAGAATCTGCATTAAGTTTAACTGTATTCATTCTGCCATCAACGAAATCTGCCTCTTATCAAATATGTTCAATACGCTGATGACCTAATCATTTACTGCCATGTTAAATCTGTCCCAACCTCATATAAACTTATACAAAGCCAAATTAATAAAATTTTCCATAGGGATTTCCACTCCCTTCCACTTCCCTTCAAAAAATCAAATCTCTGAACTTAAAATCAATTGTTTTAAAAGGTTGAACATTTTTAAAACCCTCAGTCATCTTCAATGGGGTGCCAATAAAACTACTTCTAGGTCTGAGCGCTTTTCGCTTTAGTCCTATTGAGAGTGTATACCGTAAATCTAATGAACTTTCTCCTACCGAAGACGATAATCACTTCTACTTTCGTATGCTGCATCTACATTCGCAAATCCATTTAATCCCGTTCATTCCCTAATTGCCACAATGCCGTCTTCTTCCACTAACAATAACCAACACCTTATCATAAAACCTATACCTCAATTAATTTGTCCACTACTTAAAAATATTGACCTTTTTCTGACTAGTTTATTTCCTCTACCTTTACTTCCCCTCTGGGCTAAAGATATCTCTTCAATATATACCTCACTCACTATTTTTAACAAACTTGAATCTTCTAACCTTCTTATAAAGAAAGCATTTTTAGAATTTAATTCTCTATACAGATGCTTCTAAAACTACCACTGGTATTGGTTGTGCAGTAACCACTAAACATGAACTTGTAAGATCATCTCGGTTACCCTTAATATGCAACGTTTGCACAGGTGAACTATATAGTATTGTGTTGGCTTTTAAATGCATCTCACATCAAAACAGACATATTGCCATTTGTTCAGATTATCTTTCATATATCCATTTAGTCAATACAATTTTCACTGAGCACCTATTAGTTCAAAACATTCATGACATATACCAAAATCTCTCTGCTTACGATGTAACAGTCTCTCTCATATGGCTGCCTTCTCACACCGGAATTACTGGTAATAAAACAGCAGATCATTTTGCCAAAGAAGCTACCAACCATGGGGTGACTGAAGTCACTCCAATTCAACTAGCTAACGAATCTCGAAATTCGTTTTTAAAAAGTCGGTAGAGGATACTTGACAAAACTTAGAGCAAAAGAGCAAAACAACTTTTCATAAACTTCAATCTTTTATTGGTCATCTCTCCCTAGACTTCATAACTAGAAGAGAAGCATCGACTATTACAACTACGAATCAACCATACCAAACTTACCAACTGCAAACAATTCACCAACCTGTATAAAGCACTGGATTTGAAACCTACTCTAAGAAACTAGAGAATTGTCTACCTCTTCCTCAACTGTAAATTGTATATGTTGATTATGATACTTGAAAATGTTGACTATTTCAATAATTTTGTGTTTAGGAAGTGCCAAAACTAAATCATCTACATATCTTTAAAAAAAGGAATGAACAAAGTGCAATTGTTGATACAATCACTGATAACATCATCCTTGATATAGCTACTTAGAATGGGTGAAAGACTAGATCCCATACCCATACCCATACTACCAAAAAAATTACAAATATGTTGGCATAACTGCCAAGTTATTTATATTTTGAATACAGAACTTAAATTGTTTTTTTACTTTATTGTGCAGAAAATTGCCTTTTTTTTTCAGTTGTGTTAATAATAATATTGTTGTAGGTAATGCTGCATTGGAAAGTCTGGAGCTACCCGATTTAAAAAAAAATTTCTATGCAGTAAGCATTTTGACCAAAACTATCTAAATGCAAACCAAAAAAATATAGTGAGGTAGAAGAGGAAGGTTTGTTAATGCACCACGCGTTTTTCATACGTTTTCGATAGCAAAACAACCATCCACGGTGCCAATAGTGTTTCGCACTACAAACATTGCTTATTTTAGTTCATGAAAACAATGTTACAATCAATTTTTATCACTTATTGTATCTCTATCACTTTGTAATTTAAAATTATTTCATTAATAAACAGCTCATTCATTTAAACTTCTCATTCATGTAAACAGAAATACAAAACTGGTGTTTATATTATAAAATACATAAATAAATAAAATAAAGGATACTATTTATTAAAGTGTTGTTAATTATTATTCCTTTTATCCCAACACATAGATTAATTTGTCCCTAAATATGTGTTGCCTCTTGTTGTGGCATATCGATGTGTTTATTTGTTTCAAAACCATTATCAAAAAACCATACCCATAAATTTACTATATTTTCAAACGTCATTTTAAAGGTTAAAAGATTGAAAATTTAATTTTCTTAAAACATACATAAAACCATTGTTTAAAAAGATTTTCTTTTTTAAACAATGATAAAACTTAAATCTTGACTAAAAAATAAACCTCCACATGAGTGTTCTAAGACGATAGCAATCGAGTGTATTTCAATTAAATATTTAATCCTTTTCTAGCAAATCATATAACCAAAATAAATATCTGATAAACTAATAAAAATTAAAAAAAAGTCAGCATTTACCTACTTTATTTAAATAGATTACTAACCGATTTAGATTTAGCAAGTCTCAAAGTATAAAAACAATTTGAAATATTCTCTCGAAATAGTCAAGTTATCTTTCACTAGACGCATACAACGATAATAACAATAAGCATTTTATTAAAGTCTTATATTTTCTTCACAATCTGGCATCCGTGTACAGGTTTGCCTTAGTCATGAGACAGGTAAAAATATACTCGAATAGAATCCTGCCGAGAATTAAGTTTCTGTTAATAGTTTTTTAAATTTATGACTAGAGGCCGCCATATGACGGCAGAGTAAAAGTCAAACGTTTGTTCCATAAGGATTGTCTAACTAGTCCTATTTAAACAATGGCTGTATACTTCTTATTTTTGTTATCGTTCATACGCATTACAGTGTGTAACAGATATGTATACTATTAACTACCTGTTTTTGGTAGGTATGTGCTTTGCTAAAAATAGCTTTATAGATACAAAAGGATTTCGTTACCAAATTGGATTTTTTTCATATGCGGAAATTTCCTAATGTATTTTGTTAACGTGAGTATGTCTTCATACGTTTTATTTAAGAATTCGATAAATAAGAACTTTTTTTATTTCATCCAATGTTTTATGATATCTTGTATACAGATTTTTATTATTTTATTTCTGGTTTTATCTGTGTACTACATATAATTCTGGATAGAAGTTTATCTCAAAACAAATATTTAAGTGCTTAAATAGATATTTTTGTGTAAAAATGGATAGTAGTGCACAAAAAAGGGAAGAATGCTTAATTTATCTAACAAGAATTATACCACTTCGCCCATATTACATATTTCTGAATGTTTTATCTTCTATTTAGGGGTAATATGTAGTCAATAATAAGTGTAGCTAGTGTCAAATTTGCAATGATCTTTATAAGTAATAGCTTACTGACTGTACTTTACATGTTGAGTTCAAATAAATAAACCTTGTCCCTTCAGAAAAGAGCGATTTGAATGGAAAAGTCAACTAAGAAAGTGTAATGAATCTTTTATCACCCCAGATTCACACAGGTTAACCGGTGTTTGCAGGCAAGAGTCCTCCTGGCAGATTTAAGGAAGATAACTACCATAAGGAAGTTCCTTTTGAGGGTTCAGATGGCGAGAAGCAGCTTATTTTTTTTGTATATTTTGCAGATGTGTTGATCTAGCCAGTTTTTCCTCGATTCTAGTCATAAAATGGGTTGTTATTCGTGGAGTGGATGTTACGAATCTAGACTTTGTTACTTTTGTTCTCTAGCTACTTATCTTCGGATATTAGGTGGATTGATAACTACGATTTTGTAGAGCTTATGTATGGATAAGAGTCTTAATATCCGCTGAATTTGGCTGACTAATTTATAGCTAAATCTACGTGTCAAGTATGTATTGATGTCACCCATACAAGCAAGGTATATTCGGCAGCAGAAGCATAGGGTTCAAGCGTCTACGTTTTAAGAGTGGAATGATGTGCTTTCCATTTTTAGCTGACAAGTTCGCGAAGAATACTATTTTTCTGGTTCTAGTTTGCCATTTAGTTTTAAACAAAGTTCTGTAAATTACAAAGTGTGTTTAATGACTTCATGACACTATTGGTTCAGGTATATGTTTAAATTTGTGAAAGTGTCTCTGTTAGGGACATTGAAGGAGCACACCTGACTTTTTCCAGGGTTTGGCTTAAAATTGATTTATAATCTATTTTTATTGTGTTTAAGGTATGATTTAGATTTTTCTCCACTTCAGCAACAAAAGTTTTTGGTTGTGCAACAATAGATGTATCGTCTACATAATAAAAGTCCTAGTATTTACTGGTATGGGTTGTGTAAATGTTATACAGTGTAGGTGCCATTACGGTACCCCAAAGGAGACCGTTCTTCTACGTTCTCCATCTTCATCTTTTCTTACCATTGAGTGATACGGAAAATCTTCTAATGTTCTATTACCTAAGGGGATATCACATAGATTTTGGAGAAATGTCCTTTAATTTAAGGTGTCGTAAGCAGAATTTAGATTGACAAATACCACTCCTCATGTCTGATATTTTTTATATCCGTCTTCGCTGTGTTGGGCAACATTTAGTATGTGACGAACATGATCTACCCTGTCATATATAGCCACTTTTATCTTTAAATTTAAGTTTTTCTTCTATTATCGGTTTATATTAAGGATCATATGCAGAAGTATTGTGTATAGCTGAAAAAATAGATAGATATATTGGCCGATAGCTTTTGTGGTCGTTGGGGTTTTTGTCAGGTTTAAGCAAGGCAACAACTTTGTCTTTGCTTTGCTTGTCTACAGACTTTGGATATTAGCCATTGTTATATTTTTTTGTCCAAATTTTATAATTAGTTTTGTGTTTAGATCCTCAGTCAGGAGCCGTAATATTGTTCATAATATACGTGGATAGTGGATCCAAACTCAACATCGTTGAAAGGTTTCCTCAGCTGACTGGTTTTGTCCTCTCTCATTTTAAGTTTTTCTTTGCTTCTTTGCCGGCATTTATTATGTTTATTTCGTTATTTTCAGCGATCAGCTTAATACCAAATACCCTAGGTTTGGCCCTCTATTTGCCCTCCTGCAGTAGAAATACGTCACATTTGTGTTAAGCGTATATGTCTGATAAGCTTAAGTAAAGTAGAGTGTGTTTATCTGTAGATATGTCCTTAATATTTATAGACATAAGTAGAATAGTTGGTCCTAAAAAGGACCGATTTGACAAAAATCATATTGAACGGGTGATTGAAGAATTAACCGATTAAATAATTATTCATTATCCAGAGTAATAGTATGCTCGATTGCGGTGGTCTTATTGTAACTTTAAATTTCGTAAAGGCTTCTACTTTGAACTCCATAAAAATTTAAATTTTACATACTGTTACTTTTAGACGATATTTCGAGTCAGATTTGTTTAGTAATAACTGTACTTAATATAGTCTCTTTGTGAAAAGTAAATGAGCTTGTAATATCGGTTTAGAACTCATATATGGATAATAAGGAAATAAACAGGTTAAAATGTGACAACAAATTGCTATATAACAGTACGAGACAATATTCATATGCTGTGGCAAAATCATCATATTTGGGTTTCATATTTCAATCATCATATTTACATTGATATTTATGTGGCAATCAGCTGTAAAAGTCATTGCCTTTTTCCTGTCGTATCATATTTTAGCATATCATATTTTGAGTGAAATTGATCCTAAATTCGTCTAATAATATTAAGTTTTTAAAACAGCTGTGTTTTTATGCTCATTCGTTCACCTTTTGTAAACCAGTCTGTGTAAATATAAGGGATTTATATAATCTTTTCATTTCGTAATCTTTTCGTTTCATAATTATAGTTCTCTTGCTTTTATTTTCTATGGTAATACATATACATACCCAATTTAAAAGGGAGAAAACCAGCGAGTTCTAAATTGAACATAAACATTATTCTCTCTTTCCCCCTATATGTTATATAAAGATCATCGTCATCGTATAGTCAGAACGCAACAAGATTCTATTGCCTTTTTGAAAATACAGCCACGTAAATGACGTTTTAAAATTCATGTCAATATTTCTGAATGGCCTTTTCTAGGATAATTTTTTTCAAGCCTAGTTCGTTTGATTATATGTAATTGATTTGATAGTCCACAACAGATAAGTATTGATTGTAGGTAGGATAGCAGGTGTTGATAAATATGATGGGTCGGTAGATAGTCTCATTATTCCTAAATCTGACCAGATGTTACCTCCCTCTTCATTTGTGGAAGTCTTAAGGGCATTTTTTCTCTTGGGGCATCCTCCCAATTTAACTTGGCAATGCAGTTATTATAGAGTCTTTGGATAAAGCCAGCGCAACTTTAGCATTGAGATTTAGTTTCTTGTACGACGTTGCTATCTTTATATATGTGTTTGATATTGGGATTAGTTCTGTTCGGTATTGGTTAGTACTCAGACCTCTGTAAGTCGGAAAATACCTCTGATGGCTTTTCTAGCAATCCTGGTCTAATTAATACGTTCTCGTCACGTCTCCACACATTAGCACTGGTTTGATCACTATTTAATATATCCCGATTTTAGGGATTCGAATTAGACTTCTGGATTTAAAAGAGGGTTATATATACATATACATCAGTTAGCTACCAGAATATTTCCTTTTATTTCATATGTAACAACGTTACCTACGATATCTAAGACGCTGCAATCTTTCAAAATTATATGGCTTTATTGTTCCGTTATGCCCTACTCTAGATCCTCTCTTTTGTATGTTAAAGAACATTTATTTAATTTTCTCATTAGTGACTATTAGACCGCTTTTTTTGCTGCTACTAGCATTATTTTATAGCATTCTATTATTTAATTTATGGATTAAATCCGGATAGCAAATAGATATTCTTCACTTTCTCAGAGAAATACAAAATCCTATTAAATTGTCAAAACCTTCCTTGCATATTCTACTCACTTATGAAGAGCAGCAGCAATATCAGTACCATAATAATGCGTATAGTTCTGGACTGGCTAATTGTTGGATAATGAGAAGCATGGGTGTAGCAGTTTTAATGTTTTCGGGACTGCTACCTGGTATCGGGGAGCAGAATTATCATTACCGAGTTAATGCATATAGGAACTATTGCCTGAACTTTATTTTTATTAAACAACACTATATTCCCTAGTAAAATAATCATGAATTTACAGTAAGAAAAATTTTTGAACGTTGGTTATGAAAACATCATGTACATACCACCGGGTTCACTATGTCGATATCCAGCAAAATCCTTGTAATAATGATACGGGAAACCAAAGATGAAAATATGCTCCAAGAAACTCTGTGTTATAAAACAGTCGAATAAAATACAGATTCTCGATTCTAATAGTCAAAAAATTAATGAACAGCTTACTAAAATAGAAATAACGCCTATTTAAGATATACCCCATTAACGGCCCAAGGGACAAAGCACTCCTAGCATATGCTAATGATATAGATCTCATAACTCTAATAAAAAACTCTCCCGTCCACAAACTTCAATAAAGTGAAGAGAGCACGAAAAATGTTTCACATAAAATCAACGAAATGAAAACCAAATACAAGCGAATCAACAAAAGAGACCAATTCAATAAATCTAGATAAAATATTAAAGTTAACAAATACAATTTTGAAAATATGGAACACTTTAAATATCTTAGATAAATAATCGTGGTTAATAATAATGCCACTAAAGAATCACAGAGCACAATTCAAACTTTAGACCTATTTTAATACATAGATGCGAATCATGGACAAAATAGGAAAGAACTACGAATATATGAAAGAAAAATAATAAAAAAAATGTTTTAACCTCATTATCATATCGCTTACCAATCCGTATAGAATAAGAACATATACTGAATAAAGAAAGCTCTTATACCGATATTGTTCAGGAAAATAAATCGCTTAAGGTAGATCGGACACACGCATAGACGTCAAGATGTCAAACTTGTAAAACTGGTATGGAAGGAAGTTAGCACAGAAGAATGCCACTTGGGCGTCTCAGTACGCAATGGAGAGAAAACTTCCAATCATATCTCAAAAAATTAACATTTCGTTTGATTACAGATTCGTGGAAAATCGATCAACTTGGAGAAAAGTTAGCGAAGATTCACCCAATGTTGTAGCGCTACGTAACGATGATGATAAAGAGAAAGGAGAAAAGTGACAAAAAGCAACAAAAATGGACTAATGGAGCAAAGCTGCTTCAAAATCTTGACTGGATGGGATTGAAATGAAAGTATAAGAAATACAATGGATGATTGATGGATTCGAGAAACTTGAGACTTATGAAAGGCACTCTGCCGAAACATCTGTAGTGATAAGATATAATTAATTTTGAGGAAATTTTGAAAACAAAGTTTTCAGTGTTTTATTGTTAAATAAAAATTGTCCAAATATTTGGACCAACCCAATGCAGCGATAGTTCGTGGAGAATTAAAATGAACCACGAGCTGGATGAACTAATCCAGAGCGCAGATATTGTCAGATTTGTAAAGTCACAAAGACTAAACTGGCTTGGTCACCTAGAAAGAATGCCAGATAATCGAGCTGTAAAAGTAGTCCAGAGATGGAAGCCCCAAGGAATCAGATCAAGAGGAAGGCCCCGTAAAAGATGGATAGACGACGTAGAGAGGGATCTTAAAACCATGAACATCAGTCAGTGGCGAAGGAAAGTATCCGACAGGGCAGAATGGAAGAACATTGTTAAGCAGGCCAAGACTCACAAAGGATTGTAGCGCCATCAGAAGAAGAAGAAGATTGTTAAATAAAATGGAATTACCATACGGCATTATATACACTATAATAACTAGACAACTTATATGATACGGACATACAAATCCCAAACTAAGTAAATCCCAAACTGATACACCCAAAGCTACAAACTATCGATGTTTATATGAAAGATGAAACCGTATGACACATGATCGTGCAATGTCGCGGTGTCTTCACAACTTTATAAATCTCGTTTAAAAGAATATTGACACCTACACATTATCACATAATTGTGAACGGTATATTACCTAAATATTAAGGCTGTTTTAGCAGTTCAAGCCAACTGCGATTTGAAATGGGCGTATCACTTACTTTTCTACACTGCTTACGCGAGACCATCTTTACTCAGTGCCGCCGGCCGACGGGTACTTTAATGACAACAAATACATTATTCTCCATTCAAATTAGTTTTAACACGAACTAACTGACCGTACGTTCATGAGATTTGACGTCACGAAGGCGATAACGATGAAACTAAGCCCAATGATGAGTAACACGTTTCACTATTAGATTTCAGTATTTTTTAGCAATTTTCTTTAAAGTTGGAACACGCTTTTCTCGATTATTACTGGACACAGAAAGGTGAAACAAAAATCAACGATTACAGAAAAAAAAACTCTTTCGAGTGATGGGCGTAAAAAGTTTGGTTATAATAGAACGTTAAACAGTATATTCCAATTTTTCAACAGAAGTTTCAAAAAAATAAAAAAAGTAAAACCATCAGTTTAAAGGCAACATAATTTCGAATAACATGTCAAAATTTCGAGACATTTTGTCAGTAAATAACAGAGAAAATACTGTCCCTAGGTTTTGATGCACCGATAAAACAGCCTTAAGAAGTTTTCATTTTAATCTAAGAATATGTTTTATAATTTACGGTAGATTTAATGTATTTAAAATTTTACAGGATCCGGTATCGTAATACGAAGTAAAATTTCACTACAAGGCCATGAAAACGTGTTAAATTTTATTTTCGATATTTTTTTATGAATATAATAAATAAAAATATAGTAAGCTTTATTTTCTTATTGAGCCGTATTTTATAAATACGGCACAATATAATGAAGACAATATTGAAGGTTGGCGAATGGCGATTACTTTTTTAAACTCTTATCTAACTTTTGCAACGTGAAATATTTGTTCAACACTGAGGTTGGTCCAATCTCTAATATTTCTCAGCTAGATTTTTTCTTTCTTTCCAAGACTTTTCTTCTTTCTATTATTCCTTGCATGATGACTCGTAGAAGTGACCATTATTTCCTCTTTTATGTCGACCTTCTCTAACGGCTTACCCTCTAATGTCAGATGTATGTTGTCAACAGACAACATACATTGATTTAATGTTGTTAATAATCAAATGACATTTATAACTTTTATTAAATTTTGATAATCGTTACGAATCAAATCTTCTAGTGACATTTACTCTTTTAAATTTTACTTCTCGTTTAATGTCTATATTTTGTTAGTTATTTTTAGAGTAAATATATGATGACTAATAACGAATTGATCAAGAGTAGTGAATCGATGTCAAGAGCCGCTATTCTATGAAGCTACCATTCACGACGTCATCTTGTGGTGCTAGTTCCGTGACGCTTACCTCAGCATTTTACTGTAGAGGGAAAAATATTAGATTTTTAACTGCTTCTTACCATAGTGTTAGAATACAAAAATAGTCATACTCTACTGTATTTTTCCATGGAGGATCTATTTATTAACTATGTGATTATACACTCGCGATCATAAAATCCGGGTCACCTTGAAAATTTCAAGTTTCTTGAATATTTTTTCATCTTGCAGTAATAACCTTTTTTTAGGCTAATGTATTTTTTATTTGTCATCAATGTTTGTCTGAAAGAAAGAAAACACGGGTTTTTTATTGTTTTTATTGAAAAAGCAGAAAACAAACCAAATTGACGAAACAGACATACGAAAGAAAAAATGAAAAATACAGAACGTGGTAAAATATCGGTGGAATTTCAATGACTAATATCGTGTATTGCCTCCCCTTGCTCTAATAACCTCTTGCAGACGACGGGCCATATTCTCAATTTTTCTCCGGATTACATGATGTGGTATGTTATTCCACTCTCTCACTAACAGATCCTTAGGCTCCTGTGCGTTGTTAGGAGGAGGTGTATGGGTTTGAATACGTATTTTCAAATCGTCCCAGAGATGTTTGATGTAATTCAGATCTGGAGATGTAGCTAGCCAGGGTAACCTCGTAATTCCAACCTTGTCCAAGTATTGCATACTGATCCTGGCAACCTGCGGTCGAACGTTGTCCTGCGTAAAAACTGCGTCTTCTCCAAGCCCTGTCATGGTAAGCATAACATGTTCTTCCGGAATCTCCGTAATGTACCTTCGTCCAGTTAGGGACCCATTTTCGATGAAGGGTAATTCTGTGTGGAAGTCGGAAGATATACCTCCCCAAGCCATGACCGAGCCTCCACCAAATGACATTCTTGGAGCAATGCAAGCTTGTGAAAATCGTTCACCGGTTCTCCTCCAAACTCTTACACGTCCATCGGATCCAGTTAGGCAGAAACGGGATTCATCTGAGAATAACACTTTGCTACAATCGTTAATTCCCCAATGCGCGTATTGTCGAGCAAAAGCTAGTCGTGCAACTCGAGGCACCCGGCGAAGTGGCGGTCCTCTAGTCATTACCTGAGAAGATAGTCAAGAAGAACGAAGTCTTCTTCTGACTGTTGCAACACTAAAATTGCAATTTCGTACTTCCTCTAGACGATTTTGATGCATAACCGCAGTTAAGGTCCGGTTTCGTAAAGCCTGAAACACAAGGAAACGGTCATCTAGTGCCTTGGTCGTTCTTCTTCGTCCAGAGCCAGGTCGCCTGGTTAGCAAACTTGCCTCCTGAAAGCGTTGAAGCACTCGTTGAACCGTAGAAAGGCTTACGCCAACAGTTCTTGCGACTTGCCATTGAGTGTATCCGTCTTCCACAAGTGCAACAATTTGTGCCGTTTCAACAACAGTCAAAGACATTTTTGTCAAAAAATAAACAATAATAATGGCACTAATAAACACTAATGGTGGCAATAATAAACTTTTGTCCGTTGCATTTGAACAGAAAGTAGAAGTACACACGAGACATTTAAAACAAGCGGAGTTACAGGTAGCGTTCATTTTGGGAAGTGTGCACTTTACCGCGAAATCGGCACTATTGGAATTCTTTGTTACAAAGGAAACCGCAACAATTCTCAGAAACATGCATTAGTATGTATTTGTGTTATTATTATTTACGATAAAGCTCGTTAAAAATGAAATATCGGTGATTTTCAAGGTGACCCGGATTTTATGATCGCGAGTGTATCTCGTATTTCAGTTCGTACGATTTGTGTTGATTAATTTAATGATATTTCTGGAGTTAGAAGTTTATTCTCAGTTTCTGTTGTTCCGTTTATTTATCTGTGATATATTATTCAATCTTCTCTAGGGATGTATTACTTAATCTCTATCAATTCTTTGATTTGGTTTTTGCTCTCTTTCACATCTATTTCAAACCCTACGGCGGTCTACATTCTATATAAGCATTTTGTTTTTCTTATCATTTTACTTTTACGTCTTTCAATAAAGTATCTTTATTTTTCTTTCTCATAGAGCCTCTTTTATTTCTGGTATTATAATTTTTTATGTTGTTATTATAATTTTTCAAATTAATATGACATTGTTTCCACTTGATTCTTTTATTTTAGTTATTGCTCTAACCTAATTTGATATATTTTTTCCTTCCAATCATCAAATTTTCATGGTTTGTTTATATTTCTTTATAATTGAATTAATTTTTGTCCACAGTTAATTTTTCCTGTTTAATACTTGTTTGTAATGAAAATTTTTGTTTGACAAAATGTAGTATATCATTGATTTGTGTCCGCTTGATAATAGTATACTTTCATTGATCTTAATTACTAAAATATGTTATTAATTGTGTATTCATTTTATGCGCACACATTTCTAAGGGTTCTCCATTTTTATTTTTATTTTTAGTACTTTCACAGATTTACTTCCTGCCTATGCCGTTGACAAATCTTTTATTTATATCTTTCATAATGATTAATGCACATGTTGTATTTATTGCCACTATCTTTTCAAGGTCTTCATAATACTAAACTCTGAGTTCTACTGGTTTACTTGGATTTTCGATAGGGGCCAGATTTAAAAAAGTAAATGGTTTGTGGTTAATTTTACAAATTCAAGGAAAATTAAACTGTTTTAAATAGTTCCATTCTGTGAAACAGCAGTTTCATATAACTAATATTAATATTTGTTTTTAAATACTTAAATTCATACTTACGTATATTTCAACCATGGTATATAATTACTATTACATGGAAAATATTAAAATTTGATACCCTGTCCTGTGCTTTATTTTTATCATCCTTTGTTGTATTGGCGCATATAGACATACAGCAACGCATTTTTATTGTTGAACAAATTAGAAAATAAAAATACTTTTCGTGGTATGATACTTGTCACCTAACCTTGCACAAAATCTTATACAAATAGTAGTAAAAGTTTCCGATAAAGACCAGCAGACGGTACAAGCATCGCCGCGCTCAATATCTATATACATACTATGAAATTTATAGGGTTTTCAGTGTCAGATATTTTTAAAACATCAAATTACATCTTCTGTTTGACTTTCTGTATTTAGGTTTACCACTATTTTTTTCTTCCACGTTCCTTCTTATTTTAGATTGAGGTTATATTTACAATTCTTTCTGGAACGAGCTGTATTTTTTTTTTAAATATCCATATTTTATATATTTAACAGTAGGCACCCTATGGTTCGGCATGCTTTGTCAGATGCTGTTTAACATCTACTTGAATATTAATATCGTTTGAGAAATTTTTTCTCAGATACTTACATACATTTGATTTTCAATCTACTTTTAATGTTACTTTAATTGGTCAACTAGTGTGTTCGTACAGTTCAGTTATAAGCGAAAATAGGTGTTGTACGCATATTTCTTTTGGCATCAGCCATAAGTATATCCATTTGACTCTGTCGAACGCTTTACGATAATCTATAAAATAAACCTACAGTAAGATATTATGTTCCCTAGACTTTTATAGTTTTTTAGACTTTTATACTAATAGCTTTAAAATTAAATCTCTACGCGTTTGATGAAAATCTCTACGCGACTTTAATGCATCAAATAGTTTGTTAATTAAAAATCGACATATTTAATTTAGACAGCAAAAATTTATATTAAAGATTTATTTATAAATTATTATAGTCTAATTTTAACTACTTTGTGAAACAAATATTGCACGTCATAAACTGCAGTAATTGAAAAATTACAAATATCTCCTGTTTACAGAGTTTTCTTTAAGTTAATGTAGTTTATTATAATCCTACCGAAGGGCTTCTACTTTCTTAAACTGTTAGGCGATTACTCTACTCGATGTTCATACATTTAGAGACTGAATGTTTAAGTGCCAATGCATTTTAACAAAAAATAATAATATAAAATGGAAACTAGCCTTTTCAAAGTTTATAATAGATAGTTTTTTAAGTTTGAAAATAATTAAAGCAAATAATAAGTTCCAAAATGTACCAGCTAAAAATCTACTACTAATACAATTATTGGCAACATCGCAGGAGTGTAAAAGTGTACGCGAAAAGTTATATACGGATCCCAAAAATGTTTTATCCTATTGCGGAGTCCACTTGATCCGACGTGTTGATCGGAGTCTACATAAAGCGCTACTCAGATAATAATATACACGGCGTATATTCTCCTGGAGTTAGTATAATACCATTTTAGTACGGAGCTCACATTATCCACTGTATGTATATATATAGGGTTTTTATCGCGGTTCTCAAAGAATTAGTTTGTAAGCACTTTTTGAAATTATCTTTATTATATCTATTTTGAAACACACATATATATCTAACATAACCAATGTAAAATTTAAAATAAACTATCTTTAAATTAAAATTCTTATGAAACTAATTAAATTATATAGATAATGTAAATTTTAAACAAACTATCTTTAAAATTGAAATTCTTATGACACTAACTAAATTATATTAACAAAATTTTGTACCTTTTTTGTAACCAAATGAAAATGTTCTCCAAAATAAAGATTTTAATCACCACTCAATGTCTTCGTACTCAGCCTCGGTTATCCTTGTTTTTGTGAAATTACTTTTTCCAATTATCAGCTTCCACCAATTTAAAAGATTTTTCTTCTTAACAGCATTTATATTTATTCTTCTTTTCAATATACCAATATCCAATCACCAAATATATTATATAATTTTAATTTTCAATTAATACTTCCTTCCATTATCCATTCACCCTTTATACATAACATAATTTTTAATCTTCAATAATATTTTCTTTATTCTGTTTCTTAATCTTCATTGAACTTACTGAACAATTGACTGTAACTAAATGTGTCTGTCTTCTAACTAACTTTCTTACTAACTGACTGGCCATCTTGAATCCAAATCACCGAGTATATATACCTTTTCAATCTTCCAGAACCATCTGGCAAGAAATCCTATTAGAATTGTTCCATTTCCTCCATATGAATGTTCTCGAAACAGTATATGTTCGATTATGTCCATAGACATAACCATATTCGAGAAAGTTCTACCGTAAACAAAGGTTAAATTCTGTATTCTAGAGAATTCCTTTCTTTTCTATCGAGAATTTTGTTGACATTTAGGCTTTTCAGATCAGAATATAAACTTAAATCAGTGACTATATGTAAACTAAACATTTTAAACTAACATTTAACCCTATTTCACATTCGCAATTATTAATTTCTCTAACTGTCATTTATTCCGAGTAGGTATATTTGGTTGCCTAATCACATGGCCCACTTAAATATATTTACAATATTATAATTATTAAAATAAAACTTTTTACACTTATTATATGCTAATTTCTTAAGAATACCCTCATATAAATAATTTTTATAAAATTCTCTAGTATATAACTTATTAAAATAACCAAATACTTTTTATATCTAATATTATCTAGTATATAACTTATAAATTATTTTTAATCACTATTTTTTCTCCTATATTCTATATCATTTCAATACCCCAAAAAATTAATTTTAAAATAAATAATTTACTACTTTAATTATTTTTTTAAATATTAATTTTCTTATCCACATACCTTAGTAAATATAATAAATTAACTAATTTAATTTTTTTTTTATTTTTAAAATTGTTCTATTAAATACAACCCTGTTAGTTGTCTGTCTATGTCAAACCAGAGAACAACCGAACACAGTTCGGCCATTCTATGGTCAAACTGTCATGTCAAATGGAAATTTATGTATTTACATTTTACAATGAATAAAGATCATCTAAGCGTCTATATTGTGTTATGGACAAAATCTAGGAATTCCTTCAATTTATTTTCCATCTTTCCGTTCAAAATAACTTTCATCAATATAAATTGGTAAGTTTTACACTTTTCATAAAGACATTTACACAATCAATTCTGTATCTAACCCCAAATTATGATTTTTAGGCCACAAACAATTTCCATATGTACAAAATCATCAAGTATGATGTGAAATTGATTCACAACAAAAAAATCTACCATCTATCTATGAAATGGATCTATCAGTAAGCTGTTAGTGTTGTTATTATTAGTGTTAAAAGTATAGAAAACATTATTCATTTTCTTCATAATATTTAAAAATGTCATTGATATGATACATGCCTCTTAGTCTATTCTCTGCATCTATCAACACATAACTATTTAGTCCATTCTGATTTTCAATTCTGTATGGACCTTCAAACATTGGTTGTAATTTCTTACAACGGTTTTCTCCAGCATTACTCTTTCTAAGTGAACGAGTTAACACTTGGTCTCCTTTTTGAAATGTGATTGGTTTTTTTATTTTTTGATTTTGTCTTCTGATATATTTGTCAGCTTTCCTCCTAATTCGGTTATTCACTTTCTGCATTACTTGTTCTAACATATCCTGATTATATTCACTAATCCATTTTCTGTTTCCTATATGGCCAAACATTAAATATTCTGGTACTTCCTCTGTATTTAAATTATGTGTATTATTTAAAAAATATTCTACTTGTGGTATATGTTGCTGCCACGTTTCATGTTGATTGTGGCATACTATCCTTAAATATTTTATAACTTCTTTAATATATCTTTCTGCAGGATTTGCATGAGGATGTCTGATACTTATAAAATGAATATTGATTCCCTTTTTCTCACAAAATGCCCGAAATTTTTGGTTGTTAAAATATGTAGCATTATTATTATGCAATTTCTAAATGGTCCTATTTCTTCGAAAAATTGATTAATATATAATTTCAATGTTTTAACATTTGTTCTGGAGCAGGGATATAGTTTAATAAATTTTGTATATAAATCAACTATCACTAGTATATGCTTTTTTCCTGTTGGACTTGGAACTAAATTTGAGATGAAATCCATGGAAACTGTATTTAGTTTTTCATATACAACATTAGATCTATATGTGTTCTGGTTTTTGAAATTCTTTTCTAGTTTATTTGACATATTTGGCATTGGGTAGTAATTTCTTTTGCTATACTTATGTCATTCTTTGCAAAATAATTGTCCCTAAATAGCATCCATAGTTTTCTTGAACCAATATGCATGTAATTGTTATGTAAATTTTTCAATATTTTCCTTTCCAGAGTTCTAGTTATTACATATACTTCTATGCCATTTATTATTGTATAATAAACTCCATCTTTCTTAAGGACTTTTTGTTTTTCACTCAAATTGATCTGATCTGTTATAATTTCTTTTTTAGAATATAATCCAGTGCTTTCTACTGATTTAATCCAATTTTTATTGTTCGCTGCCCTTTTTGTGATGTATTTTCTAACCTTGATAAAGCATCTGCCACTATGTTGGATTTTCCAGAAATGTATTTGATTTCAAAGCAGTATTCACTAAGTATTAGACTCCACCGATGTATTCTACTGTTTCCATATTTGTTATTTAATATAGATGTTAAAGCTTGGTGATCTGTTTCTATAGTAAATTCATTACCCAACAAATAAAATCTTAATTTTGTGACACAGTGTATGATACTTGCTAGTTCTAATTCTGAAACTGAGTAACCCTTTTCATGTGGCTTTGTAATTCTTGAAATGAATTGTATTGGGTATTCGACCCCATCATATATTTGTAATAATACCCCTGACAATCTCTCTATGGATGCATCTGTTCTTAAAATGAATGGTTTTGTGTAGTCAGGATGATATATTTTTAAATAGAAAAATGTTTTTGATTTCTTGGAATGCTAGTTCTCTTCTGTGATCCCATCTCCATCTTACACCTTTCCTCAGCAGTTCAAGTAATGGAATTTCTTTTATAAAGTTCTTAAATTGTGTGGTGTTTTATATTCCTGAATGACTTGTGTCCGTTCTGGATCCATTTCAATTCCCTTAGTGTTAAGTTTATAACCTAGATATATTACTTCTTTTTGAAAAAATGTACATTTTTCTTGATTTATTTTTAGTCCAACTTTGTCTAATCCGTTGATTGTAATTTTTAGGTGTTTCTCATGATCTTCAGCCGTTTTAGAAAAAATTAATATATCATCTATGTAGTGAATCACAAAATGTTCATATTGATCCAAAATATCATGAAGACATCTACATAGAGCACTGCAAGATGATTGAAGTCCAAATGGTACTACTTTGAATTGATATACTACTCCATCTATCTGAAATCCTGTATACTGTCTACTTTTTCTTTCTAGGGGTATTAACCAAAAGCTATGCTGTAAATCGATTTTAGTGAAAAATGACATTCCTGTAATTCTTCCTAGTATTCCATCTATACTCATTGGTGCTTCAAATTGCTTTTCAGTGATCTTGTTAATATTCCTTGCATCCAAACATAACCTGATTTCACCTGATCTTTTACGTACTACTACTATAGGGTTTATGAAACGTGTATCTGCCTTCTCAATGATTCCATCTTCTAACATATTAATCGTTCTGTTTACTTCTTCTCTGTATTTATATGGTATTGAGTATGATTTTGTTTTAAAATCTTTTTCTTCTTTAACTTTTATACTATGGATATAATTTTGTGCAATTCTATTTTCTTCATTGACAAGTCCCTTGTGTTGCTGCAATATGGAAACGACTATTGATTTATATTCTTCAGGGCAATTTAAAACTTTTATCATATCTTCCACTTTACAAATAAAATTATTCTTCATTATGTACTCATTATTCCTTGCTTCCAATTTTACGCACTCCACCTCGTAGGCATCCATCTGCTTAAAATTTCCATTCCTTAAATATTCACTACAATAATTATTCTTTACATTCTTTTGGGACATTTCCCTATCATCAAAATACATTTCTTCTTCATAAACATCATTATTTTCTTCCTATCAACTCTTATTCCTTCTTCCACCTCATCTTTCTGCATAAATTTAATTATTTGCCCTTCCAAAGTTACCATTTTTTTCTTCAAAATCTATCTTTACTTTCTTCTTTTCCAATTCATCATTTCCCATTAATATATCAACACATAAATCCTTGACAATAAATCCTTGCATATTAATTTCTTTATTAAGAATATTAATTTTAAAATTGGCTAGTTTATTAATTTCACCCAACTTCTTATTATTTGCACCAACAATTTTAATTTTTGGAATCTTTATTATATTTGATAGTTTTAGTGCATTAAAAATAAAATTCTCCGAGACTAAAGTACTTTCTGAACCAGTATCTATCATAATTTTAATCATTTTATTTTTGGCCAAAGCATTTATATAAATTAAATTAATAGATTCAATAATTTTATCTTCATCTAAAGAAATAAATTCAGAAGGTTTTTCATAATAGCAATGGCCCAACTTGTAATTCAGAAAGTTTACTGAACAAAATTTTGATTATTAGAATTGTCAGATTGTATCTGACCACTTGGATCTGATGTCCTATGTCTTTCCCTACTATGACTTCTACTCACATTTTCTTGCCTTGTACTATTTCGTTCCATGTCTTCGCAGCTTCTATTCCTTCGTACACAATTTACCTGTCTGTTGTAATTAGGTCGTTCTGTATTTCTTCTATTGTTAAAATCTTGTCTATTATTATTAGTATTATTATTAAAATTTTGTCTATTATAACTAGTATTGTTATTAGGATTCTGTCTATTTTGATTATTGTTATTATTGTTAAAAGTTTGTAAATTATCACCATATCTAGTATTATTGTATGATTGTCTATATTGTTGATAATTATTCTTATTATATTGAAAGTTATAATTGTTTTTTCTGTTATTATTATTCATCCTAATATCATTGTTATCATTATTACTTGCCATATTACCTCTTTGTATTCTTTGAATAAAATTCATAAAGCTCTCTATTGTTTGAATATTTTGTACAGTTACTGTTTGCACAACATCAGCATCAAAATGTCTAGATACATTTAAGACTGTTTCATCCTCTCTAAGTGGTGGTTCTAAATATTTTGCAACTGTTATCAGTTTTAATGCATAATCTACCATATTTGATCTTAAATTGTGATTATACTTTCCAAAATATAGAATTTCTCTAAATTTGGCTTACTCTAGTTCACCCCAATAATAATTTAAAAATTTATTTTCAAATGTTTGAAGATTATCTAAATCATTTTCAATACTGGCAAACCAAATTGCAGCATTATCACTTAGTGTCATTCTAATATAATCTTTAATATCATTAATATTATTCACTAATCTTAATTTATGTTTTAAACTATTTATGTATACTCTAGGATGCAGATTTTTTATATTACCAGAGAATTTAATCCCAGTCTCATTTGTTAAATTTAAATAAGGTCTCCCTATGTCTCTCAGTTGAGAAATATCATCTATTCTCCGGTGCACATTTCTTATTTGATTACTATTTATTTGGATATTTTGTTGTATATCGTCTAATTTTTCTTCTGTGTTTCTCCTGTCTTCGTTATTTTTTACTTCTAAGTTACATTTCTGTAACTCTATTTTCTGTTCTATATCTATCTTATTATCTTGAATAATCCTCTTTACTTCTGTCCTCTCATTTTCTATCCTTTTCTTGTAATCATTCCGTATATTTTTTATTTCATTTGCTACTTTTTTCTCTGCAGCTTCAAGTTTTTTATCCATTTGTTTTTCTATTTGTTTTACAATTTTATTATTATTATCTTCTATTTTCTTTTCTAATTTTCTATAATTCTCTTCCAATTTCTGTTCCATTTTTTCCATGTCTTCTTTGACTTCTTTTGAATTCTCTTCCAATTTTTTCATGTCTTCTTTGATTTCTTTTGAATTCTCTTCCATTTTTTTTCATGTCTTCTTTGATTTGTTTTGAATTATCTTCCATTGTCTTGTTCATCTGCATCATTAATGACATCAAGGTTGCCATATTGACATTTTCCTCTCTTTCTGTATTGATTTCTGCACTATCTTGTGGAACTTGAACTAAACTCTCCTCTTGTATAGGTTGTGTTTCTACTTCCACATCTTCTTCATTCTTTTTGCTTCTGGTACCTTTTTTTTCTTGAGACATTTTGAGACTTTACTTGTTCAAATATAATTAAAGAAAAATCTATAATTTTTTCTTTCTAATGAAAATTAATTTAATTATATGAGAGCACTTATCTTCCCAAACTAATTCTTTTAAATAGAGAGCCACCGCGGTGGTCGCCAAATTGTTATGATGTATTATTTGTGAATGATGAGCAATGAGTGTTTTAATAATATATATATATATATATATATATATATATATATATATATATATATATATATATATATATATAGGGTTTTTATCGCGGTTCTCAAAGAATTAGTTTGTAAGCACTTTTTGAAATTATCTTTATTATATCTATTTTGAAACACACATATATATCTAACATAATCAATGTAAAATTTAAAATAAACTATCTTTAAAATAAAATTCTTATGAAACTAATTAAATTATATAGATAATGTAAATTTGAAAAAAACTATCTTTAAAATTGAAATTCTTATGACAATAACTAAATTATATTAACAAAATTTTGTACCTTTCTTTCACTGAATGCCTAAATGAAAATGTTCTCCAAAATAAAGATTTTAATCACCACTCAATGTCTTCGTTCTCAGCCTCGGTTATCCTTGTTTTTGTGAAATTACTTTTTCCAATTATCAGCTTCCACCAATTTAAAAAATTTTTCTTCTTAACAGCATTTATATTTATTCTTCTTTTCAATATACCAATATCCAATCACCAAATATATTATATAATTTTAATTTTCAATTAATACTTCCTTCCATTATCCATTCACCATTTATACATAACATAATTTTTAATCTTCAATAATATTTTCTTTATTCTGTTTCTTAATCTTCATTGAACTCACTATATTGAACATTTGGACCTTCTGACTGACTATCTTGAACTTACTGAACAATTGACTGTAACTAAATGTGTCTGTCTTCTAACTAACTTTCTTACTAACTGACTGGCCATCTTGAATCCAAATCACCGAGTATATATACCTTTTCAATCTTCCAGAACCATCTGGCAAGAAATCCTATTAGAATTGTTCCATTTCCTCCATATGAATGTCCTCGAAACAGTATATGTTCGATTATGTCCATAGACATAACCATATTCGAGAAAGTTCTACCGTAAACAAAGGTTAAATTCTGTATTCTAGAGAATTCCTTTCTTTTCTATCGAGAATTTTGTTGACATTTAGGCTTTTCAGATCAGAATATAAACTTAAATCAGTGACTATATGTAAACTAAACATTTTAAACTAACATTTAACCCTATTTCACATTCGCAATTATTAATTTCTCTAACTGTCATTTATTCCGAGTAGGTATATTTGGTTGCCTAATCACATGGCTCACTTAAATATATTTACAATATTATAATTATTAAAATAAAACTTTTTACACTTATTATATGCTAATTTCTTAAGAATACCCTCATATAAATAATTTTTATAAAATTCTCTAGTATATAACTTATTAAAATAACCAAATACTTGTGTAAATCTAAATAAAATTGTGTAAATCTAAGTGTACGTCAGTGTTTTGAAATGTTTGTTTTTTACAGTTACTCCCGATGAAGCTATTAAATAAATGGCGAAATATTGAGCTTTAGAAAAAACAAAGATTTTTATTTAATATAGACCACATACCCGATATTTCCAACATATTTATAAATTGTTTTTTGATCGAAATAATCACGTTAAATATATATATATATATATATATATATATATATATATATATATATATATATATATATATATATATATATATATATATCTACGGCATAAAGTGGACTCCGCCCATGTTAAAATTCAGGTTTAAGTGAGCCCCGTGGTCAAGTGGACACCAATATACGGAGCTCACTTGACCATTCCCTAATATTGGTTCTGTCGATTCGTTAACATACAAAGCTTCATAATTTTTAAAAATTTTGTGCTCATAAGTACCCCTGTATCATAAATGTATATCGTGTAGTTCACGTGTATATATTATAGGGGTCGTTCAGATCTTTTTCAATATATATTCAAACCATACGTTTATGGGTTTAAGTAGGCTCTGATAGTTTGGCAACTCTGCGACGGTTTATATCAGCGTATATATATATATATATATATATATATATATATATATATATATATATTCGTATAATATACGCTGAACGGTTCATCTGAGCCCCTTATTGTTGTTAGGCATTACGGTGTGTAACTGATATGCATAGTTCTAACTCCTGCTCTCATGTTTTTTTAGTAGCTACGTGCTTCTTTAAAAAAAAGGTGTATAGATACAAAAGACCTTGGGTTTATTATTTAATGGAATGTTCACTTGCTTAGAAAATTTTATTGTCTCTGTATTTTTAAAAGTGTTATTTTTTTTTGTTTAACATAATTTTATTATTTCATTGCCGAATTAGTTAATTTTTTTTTTTTTCATATGCGAGTATTTCGTAATATATTTTGTTAACGTGAGTATGTCTTTATACGTTTTATGTAAGGATCCGATTAATAAGAATTGCATTTATTTCATCCATTGTTCTACGATATCTTGTATATAGCTTTTTTATTATTTTACTTTTGGTCTTATTTGTGTACTCCATATGATATCTGGATGGAAGGTACTCTCAAAATAAATATGGTTAAGTGCTAAAATAAATATTTTTATGTTAAATCGGTAACAGCGCTCAAAAAAGAAAGAATGCTTAATTGATCTAAAAAGGATAGGTATTATTAACCAATACTACATACTTCTGAATGATTTATCTCCTATTTAGGGGTAATAAGTAATCAGTATAAGTTAAGTTTGTATCAAATTTGCAATGATCTTTATAAGCAATAGCTTCTGACTGTACTTTATATGTTCAGTTCAAATAATTAAACATTGTTCCTTCAGAAAAGAGCGGTTTGAATGAGAAAGTCAATTGCGTGCAGTAGATCGCGTTCTGTGCAAGCCTTCTCTAGTATAAGACAACTAAGGAGGTGTGATGAATCTTGTACCTTTGGCATGAGTTTTTCATCGATTTTAGTCGTCGTAAAATAGTCTGGTATTCGTGGAGTGGACCTTGCGAATCTAGACTTTGTTTCTTTCGTTCTCTAGCTAGTTTTCTTCGGATATTGGGTGGATTGAAAGCTCGATAGGGTAGAGCTTATGCATTGATGTGGAGTCTTAATATCCGCTGAATTTGGCTGACTAATTTATAGTTTAATCTACGTGTCAAGGATGTGTCGGTGTCACCCAGACTGGCGAGGTATATTCGGCAGCAGAGGCATAGAGTGCAAGCGTGTACATTTTAAGGGTAAAGGGATATGCTCCCCATTTTCAACTGACAAGCATGTGGAAAATATTATTTCTGGTACTCAGTTTGCCTTTTAGTTTTAAACAATGTTTTATGAATGACAATATGTCATGCTGGGTAGCGTAATGAGGTACCATTACGCTACCCCAATGTCGTCAATAGATGTATCGTCTACATAATAAAAGTCCTAGTATCTATTGGTATGAATTTTTGTAAATGCTGTTACGCTACCCCAAGCGAGACCGTTCTTCTGCGTTCTCCATCTGCTATTCTTACCATTGAATTATATAAAAAATCTTCTGTTGTGTAGGTAGACGCGGATAATACAAGTAAGTTTATTATTTATCTATGGAGATATAGTTTTTGAAGAAATATCCTTTAATTTAAGGTGTCGTAAGTGGCATTTAGATTGATACCTGATATCTTTCGCACCTGTCTTCGCTGTATTGGGTAAGATTTAGTATTTGTGACGTACATGATATTAGCATCTCTACATTTTAATTTGAGTTTTTTTTATTATCGGTGAAATCATATCAAGGAACATTTGCAGAAGGATTTTGAGAAGCTGACAAAATATACTGGAAGATAGCTTTTGTGGTCGTTGGAGTTTTTGCCAGGTTTAAGCAAGACAACAACTATAGATTGTGTCGCATTATTTTTCGTTATATATGTAGATGGTGGATCCAAGCTCAACATCGTTGAAAAGTTCCCTCAGCTGACTGGTTTTTCCTCTCTCACTTTGAGTTTTTCTTTGCTTCTTTGCCGGCAAAGATAGCACTTTCCTATTTATCACATGGTTTTATCTGCACTAGAAATACGTCACATTTGTGATAGACGCATGTCTTACCTATAAGTTTTCTAGATATGCGCTCAATTTTTATAAACATAATTAGAATAGGTTGTCCTAAAAGGTTCGATTTGACAAAATCATATTGAACGGGTGATTGAATAATTAGCTGATTAATTAGTTAATCATTACCCAGGGTACGTCCGATTGCAATGGTCTTATTAGTACTTTAATCTTCGTGAAGCCTTCTTCTTTTGACCCCTTAAGTAATGGCTTATCATTTACTTTTCATTAAAAATTTAATTTTTATATACAGACTATTACTATTCGACGATATTTTGAATCAGATTTGTGTACTAATAACTGTAGGTATTAAAGAGTATCTTTATGCAGAGTAAATAAGTTTGTAATATCAGTCACAACTCGTTTATATGGATAATAAACAGTTAAAATAAGTGTTCAAAATTTTAACTACCTATATCGGCGCTATTGATCTTGACAAGGGCTACGTAGACATAGTATTTTTTAGTATGTAATATATTCTGGATTATATTACATACGTGCCAATATGCTGTATTAATACTGTGTAAGCGATATTGATATATTTAATGTATGAATATATTGTCCCCATTCCTATTTACTATGCACGTGTTTAAAAATAATATTTGAAAAAAAATATTGAAGGAAAGTACTTTAACGTATGGTAGCGACAATCAAATTTATTTCTTACACTTTAACGTTTCGTGGTAAAAATGATATTGTGTGAAAATAATGGTAATTATATACGTGCTTTGGAATATTTATCGAGTTCAATCTAACTGCAAGATTGGTATAATAAAATATTTATCCCTACAATATGTGATGAATTTATTTCTATTGTATTGAAAGATTTGCAACTCCTAAGAGTGAACAAATTAAAGAAAGCAAAATTTTACTCTCTAATTATTGATTCAACACCTGATATATCTCACATAGATCAGCGTACCGTCATTCTTTACTATGTTCTTTAAGTGGTATAAAAGAGGGATTTTTGAGATTTGTATCCATATTTTTTAATACTAGTGAAAACTTAGAAAAGAAAATTATTTTAGAATTTTAAAATAATTTAGGCTTAGATATCACTAACTGTCGGAGACAGAGTTATGCGTTTAGTAATGCGTGTAATAACTATACCAGGTAAATATAATGCACTACAATCTCGAATAAAACAACATATTTTTTTCCGTCCACTTTATACCATGCGCAAATCATTCATTAAATTTAATCGAAAGCGCTACTGCCGAAATTTGCATGGATATGACCACTTTTTTCAATATCGTTCAGGAATTGTACATATTTTTTCAAGTTCTACAAATAGGTAGAATGCATTTCAAAATTTTTGTATTTTGTATTAATCCCATTTGTGACACCAGTTGGTCTGCTCGTTCTGATGATCTGAAAGGAAAATTATGATGAAATTAAAGATTGTTTACATCATTTTTCCTTAAAATCAAGATGAAGAACCATTAACAAGGTCCGAAGCTACCGGTTTACATAAAAAACATGATACGTTGAGTATATACTGTTGATTACTATTCGGGAAAAGATTTTAGAAAGAAATAAATTTTTTAAACAATACTCTTCAACAAAAGGATGAATATCTATATCTTCTTCTTCATGTACCGAGCTCGATTATCGAGCGTTGGCTATCAAATTGGCTATTGTAATTTTGTTGACGGCAGCTCGAAAAAGAGATGCAGAGGTCTTTATCATCAATACCTACCTGCTGAAGAAT
Source organism: Diabrotica undecimpunctata (assembly GCF_040954645.1). Taxonomy (NCBI): domain Eukaryota; kingdom Metazoa; phylum Arthropoda; class Insecta; order Coleoptera; family Chrysomelidae; genus Diabrotica; species Diabrotica undecimpunctata. Next base: position 67,482,830 of record NC_092805.1, read on the forward strand.
GGCAGATATCATTTCAGTATGTTTTACTCGATCAAAGGCCTTCTCAAAGTCAATAAAACACATATAAACTGGATGTCCGACATCTCTGAATCTCTGTACCATAACCTGAATACTAAATAGTGCTTCTCTTGTTCCAACGTTATTGCGGAATCCAAACTGTGTGTCACCAAGTTGTTCTATTTTTTGGTACATCCTAGAGTGCAAAATTCGTAGAAATATCTTTAAAACATGACTCATCAAGCTGATGGTTAGGTAGTCACTACATCTTTTTTCATTTGCTTTTTTAGGTATCGTCACAAAAGTCGACAGCCGCCAATCCGTTGATGTATAGTCAGTTTCATAAATTTTATTAAACAGGTGAAGGAGAGATATTTTACCTGAACTTTCGAAGAGCTTTATTATTTCACTCGGTATTTCATCTGGTCCCGTCGCTTTTCGGGTCTTTGCTAATCGTATTGCTTGTTCAATTTCGCCAATAGTTATGTCAGATCCTGTAACTACTTCGTTAATTTCAAGCTCGGGCCTTTAATCACTAAAGAGTTCCTCAATATACTCTTTCCATCTGTCTATTTGATGCGAATTAGTGATAATCAGTTTTCCGTCTCTATCAACGATGGTATTTGCCTGTTTTTTGTTCTGACCTGACAGTTCTTTTATTTTTTTGTACATATTAAATGAATCATGTTTTTCTGTAATTCTTAAATTCTAAACATTTGTTTTCGAAGTATGTTTGTTTTGCAGCTCTTATTTTAGTCCTTATCTGTTTATTAATTATTTTATACATTTCTACGTTTTGGTTCTTAAAATTGTCTTTTTTTCATCAAATTCAAAATCTCATCGTTCATCCACTGTTTCATTTTTTGACTGCTCTCTTTTAAGTTTGGAGTTGAGTTGCTTATAATCGTTTTACTTTGGTTCCAATGATCCTCGATGAATTCTTGTCGTTCATAATTCTCAAAATTGCTCTCTAAATTATCGTTTTTGCTTTATTCGTTTAAGTTTAAATTTTATTTCGGCTAACAACAGATTGTGATCAGATGGAACATCGGCACCAGGAAAAGTTTTTACAGACTTTACTACATTTCTGTAACGCTCACTGATAGTTATGTAGTCAATTTGGTTTCTGACGATATTACGGGGAGTATCTGCTGGAGATTTCCATGTATATAATCTCCGTTTAGGTAGTTTGAAAAAGATGTTCATTATACATGGATTATGTTCTTTGCAAAAATCTGCGAAATAATCTCCTCTTTCATTTCTATCGCCAAGTCCATAACATCCAATAATGTTACTATGTCTGCCTTTTCCTATCTTAGCATTAAGGTTACCCATCAGAATGGTAAGATCTCTAGTCTTGAGTTGGTCAGTAACAGTCTTTACATCGGCGTAGAACTTTTCAAGTTCTTCTAGTTCACTTTCCGCTGTCGGTGCATACACTTGTATTAAATTTATATTTCTGGGTTTCGCGTTCAACTGAATCATTATGACCCGTTCAGATACCTGGCATATCGCCCTGACACATTTGCTAACCTCCTTCGAGACTATGAATCCTACACCATTACGATGATAATTACTGTCTTCTGCATAATACACTTCATGATCATCCACATGGCATTGGCCACATCCGGGCCATCGCATTTCACTAATACGCAGAATTTATATTTGCAGTCTTCTCATCTCATTTATGGCATTGTGTGTTTTTCCGCGTTCATATAAACTCCGCACATTCCATGTGCCTATTCTACAGATTTTTTCGATATCAAATTTGGCCAAGCGGGAGGTTCTTAGCACCCTTGCCCCATTTAAGAGGCGCCCGTACTCGGGGCCATCGTTTAATTCCTCAGCCATATTGATAAACTTGGGAAAAATAGTGTAGTAGTTCTACACCGCTGTGTACACGCTGTTTAAGTGGTTACCACCGCACCGGATACTGTTATGTATTGACCGTTCTGGCCTACATGACTTCCGCTCAATACAAATACTGAAAGACCAGCTGCCGCTTTCCAGGTTCGATTTTATATAAACCCTAAAACCATGGGGCTGCCACCTCCGCCCTCCAGACCGTTGTAAAGACCTTCTTCTCCGCCCTGGACGCCGTTGTGTTCTTCATCCATGACCCTGGACAAGGGACCCTTAACAGGTACTATGATAGTTTCCCGGGCCAGGAAACACCTGGAATCTGCGGAACGCAGGGATTTCAACTTCCGCCTTCAAATTGTAATATAGGGAGATGGTTCCATCTAAAACAATGGTAGTATTTATCATCGATAGATAGCATTACGTTCGGCTTCGAAACGCTTCAAACGAAACGTCATACTAACAGGGTTGCCACATCAATTACTTTGTACAACACTTATAACAAAATTTAATCTGGCAGATTATAACACAATTTAATATAAATGTTATCGGTTTGAATTTTGAACCAGTCATGCTGAAACTTACAGAGTTACAGAATAGTAGATACTGCAACTTTTATTTTGAAAGTACGATATTATAAAATTTACACTCTATAAGTAATATATCTATAAAAAACCTATTTAGTTTTACAAAACTATTTAGACGTTTTTAGTTAATTATTTTAGTATTTATAAACAATAGTGCTCCTTGCATAACCATTGGCGTACTAACAATTTTTCTGAGGGTTGGGTTTTGAAATTTTTTTATGCTACCTCCATTGTGAGTCCCTAAAATTTAATTTAAAGTACTAAAGAGAGCAGTGAAAAATATTCAGGTGTTTATTATCCTGCCTACCAACTAAAACCACCCTCTCTTACATGTGTGCATTTGACTGTCGCACCTACCGTATCCCGAATGGGGTGTGGAGGCACGTACCGTACTCCGAAAGAGGTGGGGAGGTCACTGTAAGACTGACGACACTCACTTTTTGGAACACTCCCTTCTCTTATCTAAATCTTATCTATTCTTCTGAAGCTATTTTCTTGTGGCATTTTAAAGTAATTACTATTTTAATGGGAATAAGCCACAATTGAAGGTTAAAATAAGTTTATTACCTAACGTTTGACATTAATCCAACTTGTAAATACAATACATTTCGGAGACGGCTATCGCCGTATTCCCGTTCTTCTCCTCCAATCCTGCCGATTTAAGGCATCCTTCTCCTCCAAACCTTTTGATTCCATCGCTCTTCTAATTCCTTCATTCCATGAGCGTCAAGTTCTTCTCTCTTTTTCTTTTCCAGGGGACTTCAATTTGTGAAGTTTTTGGGTCCAACGTTCGTCAGGCATTCTCAATAGGTGTCCAAACCATTTTGAACTTCTTCTTTCTATTCTGTCAATGACCGTTTCTGTAGCATTCATCTTATTTCTTATATATTCGTTGGTCTTCCTTTCCTGCCTTGATGTTCTAGCACTTCTTCTTAAATAATCCATTTCAACTGATAACAATCTTCTCTTCAGGTCTGCATTAATTGTTCATACTTCAGAGCCATAACAAAGAACTGATTCAACCATGGTTTGCCCTATTCTTTTTTTTTTTTGGAAATGTTGCGATCCCACCATAAGGAGTTCAGACATCCTACAATTTTACGTCCCTGATAAATTCGGTGTTTAATTTCTTAGCCAAGGTGTTCCAAGCCGTTCTTAGCAATGAGTGCACTTAAATATTTAAATTTTTCCACTTGTTTGATTTCCACGTCCTCGTCGATCAACACTTCGAACCTTGCATCTGAATTAATAACTAAATATTCTGTTTTCTTCATGCTGACTTGTAACTCCCATTTTACATATTCTCTGTATAGACGCTTCATCATAAATTCTAGATCATAAGAATCTTGAGCTAGGACGACTTGGTCATCCGCAAAGTTCAGGGAGAATACTACGTCATTTCCTATGTGGATTCCCATTCCCTGGCAGTGGTTTTTCCAATTTTGGCGGCTTATTCCGATTAAAATAGTAATCAGATCTTATCTCTGTCGTTTGCCCGGTTGGTGTTTCCTTTCTTCTTCTTTCTTTTTAATGACTGCTCGGATGTAATTGTGAACACTATTCCATCCCTCCGTACTTCCCGCCATCTTCACGATTATCTCTCTTACAGTCACAGGGTTTATACCTATTTCTTTATACATTCTGTTTCTCTCCACTGTACATCTATTATACTCCAGCATTGTGTGAGTAACAATGTCGGAATATTCGCAGTATATTCATTTATCTGTATCTGTCTTTCTGAACCTGTGAAGATACGCCCTAAAACAGACAATCTAACCAGTCTCCTTAGGCTCGGGATCAGCATCTTCGTCCACTGGGCAACATCTGCCTTGTTGTTCTCCTGTTCTTGCCATCTTTCCATTGATCTTTCCCTTTCTTCTTTTTTTATAGCTGTTGTCAAATGCTCTCTTTTCTCATAGAGATGTGCTTTTCTACCGCTAGCACATGCAGATAGAACACAACCCGTGATAGTCCACAATGTCTATAACTAAATATAACGAAAAATATTATTAATTATTGTGTATTTATACAATAATTATTATGTTCTACATATTTAACGTGGTAAATTAATTATTCAATTAGCGTTTTGGATTTTTTGTATTGTGTGTGAAAGACAAGTTACATTTTCCTACTATTCTTTATATATTTTTTACTTTATATGCCCTGGGGAAGGGGGTGTAACCCTCAAAACCCCCCTGGGTACGCCACAGTGCATAACGTATTAGTGGTAATTTTTATATTAGTATTAGAATTAGTTTTAGTATTTGGACAATATGCCTTTTAAAAAGAATAGTAAGAGATGATTACATTTAGTTAAACGGTAAGTAAATATATTAATCTTTTGTTTATTCCTTACCGACCGTCTAATAGTTGATCTACCACGTAAAACCAAAATCTTGAAAATTTAAAACTTGATATTTTGTATATTTTGTATTGTGTTGTATGTATTGTATATTAAAATATACTCGCTATATATCACTACTTCAATACAAAAGACCCACAAACCGGTAATTGTAAAATTAAGTATAATTTCGAAATATAATAAACACTAGAGACCTCGCCCTGTGGACAAGGCATTACAGCCTGCAAGTCATATACTGCAACTATAAATATCTCAGTAACTTTTTGTTTGTCTTTTTCTTTTTCTGATCTTGAAAGGATATTCTCTTTCATCTGGTTTTTGTTTCGCTTGTAAACTTGGTTTATCTTATTAGATTAGATATCTTATTAGTATTATTAGAGAATGTACAGTCCTCACAAAGACCAGTTTCTTGGGCTGACAGGAGATATTAAAGTCTATCACAAAAATGTAATCATGCATTTGGTGTTGAATATATTGTTTATCCTCAGAAACACATTTATTAACATAATTTCGGTGTAAAGCAGCAATGGTAAGACCGCCTTCTATATTTTCGCGTTTAGAACGAGATCTACAATAATGGCTCTCGATTCTCGGAATGGAGTTAATATGATCCCTGACGTCGTCGTAGAGATGGATTAATCTGGTGATGATTATTGTGTCTTCCTCTAAGATCTTCATCCTGAATGCCTTTGACAGTACAGTTGTTGTTCTTTTTCACCACAGTTCTGATGGTTTTCTCGATCACAACTAGATATCAGAGCTGGGAACAAATTAATTACAGTTAAAAATTGAGTATGCACTTTACTTAAAAGTAAATGTAATTAATTTCCCTCTGTAGCTGTGATGTGATCGTTATATTTTCTTTTTCGAGATAAAAATGTGATTACTTTTCACTATGGTATTAAGAAGCATAAACAAAATTAAAATAAAAATACAATCAGTCCCATTAAAAATAACTGATACGGAAAGCGAATCAAAAAGGATTTTTTGTTTACGGACTGTAAATTCAAGTAAATGATTCATTGTAAAATTCAAGTAAAATTGCTTGCTATTTCTATTATGAACTAATTTGATGAAGAGGAAGACATAGTAAAATGTATTAATCCATAAAGACTGAGATAGTATAAATATTACATAATACCAGTTCATTTAATTTTTAACTATCAACAAAAATGTAATATATGATGTACAAATTTAATGGTAATATGATATTCCCAGATATAGCCGCAATAATTTCTTTGTCGATAAAATTGTTTAGATAATTATTATATTCTGACTGACACAGCAGAGCAGTAAAGTATTATACATAAAGATGGTGTTAAAGATAACTTTGCTTACTTGGTCTACTAGTATTATAAGTTATAGCGTAGGTATTTGATAAAATTACTGTTTACACAACTTGGCAACTCAGACAATTGATATAATGATAGAAAACTGCAATTTATGTTAGGGTTTGAAAATATTACAGAGTCATCATGTAGAAATCTACGATTAAGTTAAAAAAATTACCACAGTAGTATGCCCCAGTAGAGATCTCTAGGATCAGAAACAAATTAATCGAGGGTGAAGATCAACCTTAAAAGCGAAAATTCCATTAAACTATATCAAAATTATCCCAGAAATTAACCAATATTTAGCTGTCTTTTCTAAAAAAGAAAAAATACTCATTAAATGTGCAGAAGAGACGCAAATAAAAATCCTAAACGGAATTTATCTCATAGAGAACACACCATCTAAAATTATATTCCAGAATAAAGAGTTAACCTTTCAAGATGTCACATCAGGACAACCAATGATGATAAAGGCACCACAATTAAATTTCGACATTCTTAAAATAGCACCAATGGAAATAACGCTAAATTCATTAAAACTTAAGAGCGTAGGCGCAAAATTTCGGGCCAATGCTTTTTAAATGCATTCATTTTTTTCGAATCTTGAGAAAAGTAATCAGTATTTTTGAAAAATTTAAACGCAGAATAAAAGATTACATTATTACTGAGGGCCGAAAGTCCCTGAAAACTTCTATAACGTTTATTTTAATAAGTTACAGGTGTGAAAAAGAAAAGAAAATTTAGTGTGATTTTTAATTTTAAATATCTCATTCGAAAAAACTTCTTGTTTATTCTAAGGGACTTTCGGCCCTCGGTAATAATGCAATCTTTTATTCTGCGTTTAAAATTTTTAAAAATATTTATTAGTTTTCTCAGGATTCGAAAAAAATGGATGCATTTAAAAAGCATTGGCCCGAAATTTTGCGCCTACGCTCTTAAAGATATTCGAAATCATGAATTAAGACCCATATTACAAACTACGCCTGTGTATCACATTCCAAGTATTTGGACAACTCTATTGTATATTGGAATAATTATAACAATTATTGTTCTATTCAAAAAGAAAATAGCGAAAACGAAGAAAAACAATTCTACAAAGAAGGAAGAAGAAGGGCAAACAATCGAACTTCCACGACAGGCTTCGTTCTAGGAGAGGAGGAGTTATCGACCCATAAATTACGAAATAAACTTTAATGAGGTAATGACCCAAGTCCAGTGAACTGAAGAACGCTGATTAAGACTACATATGTTCCGAATGTTATTGCATTGTCATTGCACTTTTAATATTATATTTCATTCTGTATAAAAATCATATTTGTAAATTAGTCTAGATTCTGATTTTATCATAGTAAAACGTATTGTTACTATTTTTGTGTTTAAAAATATAGTTTTGGAAAACTCAAGTATATTATATATATATATATATATATATATATATATATATATATATATTGTTATGATTGTTTATTTTGACTTTAATCTTAGTTTATTGAGCCAATAAAAAATTATAACTTATTTGTTATCAAAAGTAAAATAAACTCCTTATATTACCTGTGTTCGATGGATTCAAAAGATTTTCTAGTTGTCTTTTATCGGGATAGAGAAGAAAGGATAAGAATACAAATATATTATATTACAAAGATTTACGTTTCTTTATTTTATATGAACGAATAAAACAATTATTAAATTCTGTCGTTATCTTATCAATCAGCATAAAAGAAAATGATTTTATGATAAAAAGATTATAAAGCTACATATATTTATATTACGTGAAAAAACCAATTTTACTTAAAATTTTCTTTACTTGAAACAAGAAACAACAAAACTTTAAAATTTTGATTAGCCTAACAAAAATTCAGTTCTTAAATTTTAATGCTAATGACCATGATGTCGAAACGATCCTTCACAGATATAAAATTCAATTGTACAAACACTTACAGCTTATTTTCTTCTTGAGTTGTATGTTGGAAAATACCCAGAAAAGTCCAGTCTCCTCAAACGATGTGATCTCTCCTCTTTGGCACCTCGGCTCTTTCTTAACGTCTCTGCAAACCTCCTGCAGACTACACAAAAAACACCTGATTCACTTCTCTAAACTCAGCTATTTATTTATGACACCAGGACCTCCTTTTGTCAACTTGATGCCGTAAGAATACTTTCACATATACTTTATAAAATGCCCACGGTAGATACAAGGACCTCTTTTAATCTACTTGTTATCTCCTTCTTCAAACTATTCACTTCTTTTCGTTACGCCGGTATCCAAACTCACGAACCACACCCTATCTTGAGACAAACGACTGTTTCCTTTCGATGACCAAAATATGACTAACTTCTCCCGTCTCATCATCGGCTCACAAAATTCCCATTTAAAAACGATCGTCCAATCAAAAGCTCAAATTGTGTTTACCATAATTTTGGAAAAGCCTAATTTCGGTTTCAGAGAAAAACTAAATAGCTTACTTTAAAATTGGTTTTGTCAATCTATCATTTACATATTTCAAAAGATTAGAATATGGTCATTTAATACTCGACTATACAAACAATGAAAAGATTAACTTCCAGGTAAAATGTCTTCTAATTCTAAACAAAGGTTTTTTGATAATTTTGTTTGAAACGGAAAAAGGTCGTTTAACAATAATTAAAATTAATTAATATTTTAAATTTTTAAATTTTTATATTTAATTAATAAAATTAATAGTTTAATTTAAACTGTACAAACATAACAACGTACCGGTTAAAATTGCTATTAAGAATGCTAAGACTGTCAGGAATTTGTTTTCTAAAACTAAAACACCTCTGTCCCTTCTGGAACAAGTTAATGTAATATATCATATACCTTGTGCTGAGTGTGACTCATGTTACATCGGTCAGACAGGGAGATCACTGAGAGGGCGTCTCACGACTCACCGCAGTGATATTAATTTGTCTAAGCATACTTGTGCTCTTGCCCAACATGCTATCAACACTAAGCACGAAGTAAACTTTAATGAAGTTAAAATTCTTGGCACTGAACGCAATCTCGTAAAAAGACAGTTTTTAGAAATGTGTTCAATATTAAAACATCCTAATACCCTTAATAAGAGAACCGACATTAGTAATTTGAGTCAAATTTATCATGCATTAATTTTACAGAATTAGGCTTGATATGTTGTTTACTTAAATTTTGTCCCACATTGGGGTTTTGTTATTACATTTTCATATAATAAATTTAAATAAAAATAAAATAAAATAAATTATTCCTTCCTTAACATAGTTTTATCAACTTATATTTTATTAATATTTGTCAATATCACTTTTACATAATTAAGTAATTGTTCTTTTTGATAAACTTGTTTGATAAAATTAAACTGAAATTGATTCATAGAATCTTTCTCATTACGGTCCTAAATGTTTGAACCTTTGGACTGTGGAAGTTGTATTAATCTTCACCTGTTAGCTGGCTAACTAGTGACGTCATAATATTATAATATATGATATTTTGGATTGACTTCGCATGCTTTGTTCTTTGTTGACAGATCAATCACTGTTGGGGTGAGTGGTGATTTTAACCACCTTTTCCTTTCATTGTTTGGTTTTTTAACGACAAGCTGTCCACCAAATTTATCACAAATTTTGAATATACCGCCTTATATATAGAAGTTGGTAGGTTGCCTTGCTGTTTATGTCACTCTGACCTCAAGGCCACCTATTTTTACGTGTTTTCGTGGGTGTTAAACTTGTAAATTCATTTATCGGCGAGTCTCAGTAAGCTAAAGACTGGTAACTTCATTTTATCTTATTACTATTATTCTAAATAACTTATAATGTTACCTAAAGTTAAAATTAAAATCTAATTTATTAAATAAATTTGTTGGAAGTGCATTCGTATGATCTTTTTAGTTCTTTACACTTTAAAATAAACCTTAATGTTTTTTACTTAAGTTTTTATAATAACTTTTTAATACATGTATTTTTATCACATGTTCTTTTGCTGTGCTAATTTTGTTAAATTGCAAACTATACCTAGTTTCAATTAATTATTTTATACAACGTTAACTCTGAATGTCCAGTTTCGTAAGTTTTTTCATATTTTTAACATCATTGACTGCTACATGTCTTTGTAAGGTAACACACTTTTGTTGTAACTTCTCTATGAATGTTTGGTTTCATATTGTTCTTTTTAGATGAACTGATGATGCTTTCTGAGCAGAAAGCGAAACGTCTTCAATAAATAGATGAAGTAGCCACCTTCTTTGTCTTTTATTTCTCCACTTTGACCGAAAAACCCACCACTCTTCGAGTGTACCTTAGTTTATTATATATATATATATTTATATATATATATATATATATATATATATATATATATATATATATATATATGAAAATTACTTAGTTCTCGGGAAGAACCGTGTTGAGAATTTATTACTCGACGTTTCGGCACCCATTTTGGAGCCATTATCAAGAGTGATACGGTTCCGTTCGAGTTCGGGGTCTCAATCTGCCTACTCCCCTCACTCTAGACGTACCAGTATCGTGTTCTGTATAAATACAAGAACTGTCTCTCGACACTGAGGTCTCAATCTGCCTACTCCTCAGTGTCGAGTGACAACCGGTCTTACCATGTGTGGCTGCTTTATACTCGCTGTATGTCCGGGAACGGTATGCGCTGACGTGGTCTATATATATATATATATATATATATATATATATATATATATATATATATATATATATATATATATATATATATAGGAGCCAGAGTTTTAACCTTGTTTAGGCTTAGCGCCTCTTCAAGGAAAGGGTACTCTTTTTTTTTCTCGGAGTAATGGAGGTGTAGCAAACCTGATGAATGATGTTTTGGTGGAGAAGTAGTGGACTACTACGGAGCTAGTAGATTCAGAAGATGGCGTGTTTGTGTGAACGGTGTGTAAGAAGCGCACAAGAGGAATTTGGGTGAACTTTGCCAAGCATGTCAGACGAGGTACTTCAGGGGTTACCAGCCATCCAGTAGGAACGGCGCTTTATCAGCGTTTTGGCATGCAGTAGTTAACTGCGATATTTAATAGGGAATGATTCTAAAATTTCAAAATACCCATCAGGGAGTTCATGTCCAGTGTTGTTAAGAAGTTTAGCTGGAGAAAAAGGAACTTTGCTTTTAGGAAGCCTGGTGAGTATTAGCCCTCGGTGATTGCAAGGAGTCTTTAGTATTCGTTTGGCTCTGTTCTTCGAGCCTGCAATGGCTCTTAGGACATATCTCCTGCTGAGGGATAGGATTCTGTCCTTAATTGGTGTGATATGCTGATGGATATAGCCTGCTCTGCCTCATGCAGTATCTAAGGATTGTTCTTTCGGTTGCCACGATGGCATTAATTTCGTAGGTCTTTAGAGAAGCATAGATGCATGCCTTGTATTCGATTATGGGTCTGATGAATGTTTTGTAGGTGTGCACTAAAGTTTTGGATGATGTCTTACCCAGTTTACCGGACAACACTGCCAGGAGTTTAAAACTTCTTCTCACCCTATCTAGGGTATCTTAATGTCGGTTTTCCAGTTGAGAGTCCTAGTAAAATGAACTCCCAAATAGGAAACCGAGTTTCTGAGAATAAGGTCTTCTCCTAACAGAGTTATTCGGTCCCGGACATCGCGACACTTAAAAGTTTTGAATAAAATTAGTTGTGTGTTGGAGGGATTTATGGTCACTCCATTTATTGCACCACCTAATGACTCTATCGAGGTAATTTTGTAATAATCGTCCATGCTCTCTGTGTGATGGTGTGGATAAGTGGTCAGCTGCTTTGATCCTGATCGTACGATTAGAGAGATAGGAATTGATTAGTTTAACGAAAGAAGTGGGCAATCCAGCAAGGTGGAGTTTTTCAATCACGCCTGTGTGCCAGACCTGATCGAATGCCTTCTTGACGTCTAGGAATATGCCTATGACGTGATTCCCTTCGTTAAGAGATTGTGAAATGAAAGTTGTTGCTTCAACCAATGCATTTTGCGTGGAATGTTTAGCCCTGAATCCGAATTGGTAGTCTGGAATGGCAAGGTGAGCGTCTAGGAATTCTACGAGTCTGTCCTTCAGAGGTTGATCTTCACCCACAATTAATTTGTTTCTGATACTAGAGATGGCTCTACTGCTGCATGAGCTTTGGTAAATTTTTTCTTAATTGTAGATTTCTACATGATGACTCTGTAATATTTTCAAACCCTAATATAAATTACAGTTTTCTATCATTATATCCATTGGCTGAGTTGCCAAGTTGTGTAAACAGTAATTTTATCAAATACCTAGTAGACCAAGTAAGCAAAGATATCTTTAACAACATCTTTATGTATAATATTTTACTGCTCCGCTGTGTCAATCGGAATATATTATACCAAATAAACAAAGTTACGCATTTGCAGGAACACAAAGTTTCATCCACACATATCATTGAAAAATGATACATAGTTATTATCTAAACATAAGAGGTACTTAGCGGCGCTATCTGTGAATGTCGTGTTACCATTAAATTTATAATGGTATTATTAAATATTTTATTGGAAATTATATGAAAAATGGCCAATCGTCAAAAATGTTATTTAAAACATGCGAACATGTCTTTCTTTTGGTCTGTTTATTACTGGTTTCAGGTTTGTTATCTTCCTAATTAGAATAGAAATATGCTTTATTGTCACTGAAAATTATTGAACAATTTTATGGACAAAGCTAAAAAAAAGTCAGTCAAAAAGTATAAAACAAAAACAAATATAATAAAAAAACAGAACAATACAATTTTAAATTAGTAAAATTATTGTATCACTTACATAATTTGTACAGACAACAACAAATGAGACAAATTGTAGCCACTGCTTGAGACACTCAAATGTAATTATAAACAAACAATACTAATTTTGTTTCTTTGTTATACATTAAGAAACTCGTCAACTGAATAATATGGTCTTTCAGAGAGATAGATTTTTGTCATCTTACGAAACTTAATGAAAGATGTCGCGGATTTAATTTCTCTTGGAAGGTGATTATAAAGTTTTTTTGCACTATATAGAATAGAATTCCTTACTAGCTGAGTGGACGGGATCGGTAAATAAACGTTACAATCCGAATTTCTAATGGAGTAGCCATGATCAGGTCTATCGGGAAAAATGTTTAGATGCTTGCGAATCAAACAAACCGTTTCCAAAATAAATAAAGAGGGAAGCGTCAAAATTCCGTGATTTTTGAAGTAGGTCTTGCAATGAGTTGTTTGTTTAAGACCAAATAGATAACGAATTGCTCTTTTAGTGCATCTTTTTCTCTTCTTTGTCCAAACCATCTCAGTCTTTGTGGATTAATAAATTTCACTACGTCTTCCCCTTCGGTTATATTTCTATTTCTTATTTTTTGTTTCATTAGTCTTCTATATTCTCTTTTTCGGGCTTTATTGGGCTGTTTATTCTTATCATTTTGTTTTTAATAATTCTTACTTTTTCTTTATATTTTACTTTTTATTTATATTTTTATTTTCTTTATATCTTTTTTCGTAAGACATATTACTTTCGCTGCATATGCTATCACCGGTCTAATTGCTGCTCTATATATTTTTGTGTTTGTTTTTTGCTGTTTTTTTATCTTTAAGTAGTGGGTGATATTTCGAAAACACAATGTTCTTCTTTCGCCTTGTGTGCGTGGTAGTGTCATGCGTTGGATGTATGATTTGGGGTGGTTGATGCGTATTTAGTTATCCCGGTTCTATTTGGTCAAATTAGTTCTTCAGTTTCCGTATTCGACCACTTTATAACGCCAAATGAGTATGTGAAAAGTGGTATTGCGTATGTGTTTATTGCCTTACTATGTGCTTGGAATGGAGAAGTTTACCATTTTTTTTTATGATTGCAAATAAAAATTAAAGCACACCTAAATTACACTATCAAAAAAAATTATGATATCTCTAAAAATAAAAAAGTTATAGGCATGTAAAGTTGCGCGTTGCATTCATCATTTTTATTTCAGCAGACGGGCTTTGTGACGTCACATCTCCGTAACGGTTTATAAACTGAACGGAGCGACCGGCGCCTCGCTTAGATTACTCATCGTTTGTTCGTTGTCGAATGTGTACCATTTTATTGTTGTTATAAAGTTTGAAAGTGGTGTATAAAGAGTGAAGAAACAGTGTTATTGATTTATATGATGAGTAATATTAAAAAAGGCTGCTATAAATACTGTATTGTGCCTAATTGCACGAGCACAACAATTAAAACACCAAACAAAATATTTTTCCATGTACCTTTGCAAACAGACAAGAGAAAGAAATGGTGCAAATTAATGAAGCGAGATTTAATTGGACCCAAAAGTATCAAATACGTATGTGAAGAACATTTTGATGTGAGTTAACACTTTCTTATTTACTATCAAGATATAATAATTAATAGATATTAACTAATGGTGTAATTGCAAACAATATAATATTATATATGTTACTTATGTAATATCAAATACACTAGTTTAATTTTTTTGTTTCTCTACAAAGTCCATAAATGCATGCAGTAATATGCCACCGTCATAAGTAGAAAATTTTACCTTGCAAAAACTCCAGAACGATCACAAAATTGACTTTAAAGTCTTAAGCTATGTTTATTGCAGAATGTTTAACAATTCGTTAAAGTGTATTTGCAATATGTAAAATTTATGTTTATACCTTTATAATGTAACAAGTAAACTAGTTAAATTTTGTTCTATATATCTATTCATTTTATTATTACAGATTGAAAATGATACAGAAAATTTAATAAAGTTTAAATTGGTCGGTGGAACATTAAAATTGAAATCAGAAATATACCCTCACAAGTTTGATTGCCAGAAAGTAGTAAAACCTTTAAGAAAAAGTGGAGCATATGAAAAAAGACGAAAAGCAGAATGTTTTAATGAGATTTTAAAAGATGATGTTCCATCGACCTCAGGTTGTCAACCTTTCGAAATCATTAATTGTGATCCAATATATGAAGAGAAAAGTGTACCAAAGGATCCTTTATCCGAGGATTGTATTTTGAAAAGTGTACTAGGTAGTCCAAAGAAAAAATATAAACATAAAAGAGTGCAAGTTAATATAAAAACTCCACAAAAAAACAAGGAGGTGCAAACAGTAAGGTTTAGAACGAAAAAAAGTGACATGGAAAATAAGCGAAAAAACATCTGTTCCTCACCTGAAAGTTCTCCTTCAAAAATGTCTGTGTCATCATGTAGTAGCACAAGTTCAGATAGCATGCCAAATACAATCAAACCTAACTTTTGTAAAGATACTATACTTAAAATAAATACCAACGTCGGTTTTTATTTGGGATTACCAGAAGAAGTATATTTTCTAACGAAACAATTATCTGAAAGCATTGCTTCGCCAGTAAGAGATATTTTAATTTCATTAAAAAAAAATCGTCTTAACGACCCATATATACGTCTGGCCATTGACTTCGATGTCAGCACAAGTTTAATAGGAAAAATATTTAACAGAACAGTTCCGTTAATAGCCAACCGCATGAAACAGTTTATTTTTTTTCCGCCGATGAAACAAATTTATGAGAAATTACCCATATCTTTTAGAAAGAGATATTTTAAAACTGTCAGTGTATTAGATTGCTTTGAAATACGAATAGAAAAACCTTCGAGTGCCAAGCAACAGTCTTTGACCTGGTCTGAATATAAACATTGCAATACAATTAAATATTTGATTTCCATTACACCTGATGGATTAATTAACTACATTTCGGATGGTTATGGTGGAAGGGCCAGTGACACACTAATATTTGAAGATTGTGACTTTTTGTTGAATTTGTCACCGGGATATTCTGTTATGGCTGACAGGGGTTTTAAAAACATATCTCATTTGCTAGAAACTAAAGGTTGCCATCTTATAAGACCTCCAAGCGTTTCTGCAAACACGGTTAGTTCAAAATTGGAAGTAATGGAAACGAAACGTATAGCAGCGCTACGTATAAATGTTGAGAGATCAATAGGTAGATTAAGAAATTTTTCCATGGTAGCCCCTCACGCTTGTATCGATACTAAAGTCATTTGTATGTTGGATTTCATTGTTGTGATTGCATGTGGTATGGTTAACGTTCAAAATAAATTAATAACATGTAATTAAAACGTATTGTGTTTTATTTTTAATCTACAATCAATAAATCAAAAACATACTTCCAAAACAATGTACACTGTTTAATTAAATTTTTGCAGTATTCTTCATTATAAAATACTTCAAAAACATCTACTTGTTTAGAAGTCTCAAAATCATCGTGAGCGATGCAAAAATAAGCTTTCCGTTTTTTTGCAAAGTGCATTTGTAATTGCACTTGGGCTTCGCATTTTGGTGTTAAGTTATTTGAATTAATATATTTGGTTAAATTTTTGTTCTTTATCGGACATTTAATTTCAATAATATGGTCTTCTGTAATACCATCTGGAGAGGCACCCAACAAAGGATATTCGCTTAAGAGAAAGAGTCCGCACTTCTTGATCTTAATATTTTTAATTTTTTCTACCTCTCTCCTTACATCGTTTTCTAGGCGTTTTCCTAAAACAAAAATTAAAAAGTATTATGTACACCAACATATTACATACAAATTTATTAAGTACCTCTTTGCATTGCTATCGGCTCTTTAAACTGATATGCTCCTAAATTTTTTTCTACGAGTACCCCATCCGAAGTTTTACATTTTGACGCTTCATGAGCAATAGAAGCCGTTATTCTGCCGTACCTCAGCTCGAACCATAGTGGAGAGTCAGATTGGTTGCTTGTTGCCTTTTCAATCAAGTTACATTGCTTTTCAGTAATATTCTGTTTGCAAAATGTTATAAAATCATTTAAACTAAACTGAACCTTACTACTCCTGTATTTACAAATCAGGTAGTGTAGTGAAGCTTTCATCTCCAAGTTTACATCCTTAAAATATGTCATTATTTGTATGTTGTTCGCATTTCGTTTCTTGCATTCGCTAATAAAAGTATTACAAAATTCATTATCTTCTGTTATTTCCGAAATTGTTGCGCAGTCTTTGTTAAAATCTTTGGCTTTAATAAATTTAACGTTACTTCCAACATTAGAAAGCGCTGGTTTAATCCAGTAGCACTTTACTGAAGTAGTTGCAGGTGCCTCACTAATTTTAAAAAGCCACATTAAAAAAGCTACTGTATGTTTACATCCACCTTGATTAGCAGCACAGTCATGACAAACAACACTTTCAACCCTTTCCTCACTTTCGTCACAAACCAATGTACAGTGATAAGGTTTACTTTTTACTTTGTGTTCAGGTGAAATTCTGCATTTTACAGTACATTTATTGCCTTCACGTTTCACCTGGACATATCCGACAGCCTCATCTCGATAGGATTCTCTGCAGGCTCTGAAAAATTACCAATACTTAGGTACTTACTTAATTAATATTGTTTTAATCAACCTTACTTATGGACGACCATTATAATGATATATTAATGATATTATAATAACTACAAGCCACTACTGATAACAACTGATATTAAATCTTTTCATGCAAAAATAGTAAGTGTTCTTATAAAATTAATATGCAAGTAAAGAATTATTGATTGGTCGGTAAAAACATTAAACAAATTGGTAAAAAAATAATGTTTGCATTATTATATCTTTGCTTTATCAGCCAAAGAATTTCTATATTAGTAGTTAAGTAGTATGTAGACGACTATAATATTAAGCGAAAGTAAATAGATACTTACTTAGAAAGTTTTACTCCTTTTATTTCAGCACTTATATAAGATGGATTGGAAGAAAAAAAGTCACTCACTGTATAAATATCAATTTTTGGCAAATTATCACTTTGACCTTTTACAAATCCTTTTTCCATTACGATAAAATAAAATTTGAACGCTACCTACTACACGTGTAACACTTCTTGCTGGTTCAATACAGAATAAATGGGCCGTTCGGCGTTCGGGACTCTGCACAGTCTGCACTCTGCCGCTCCAATACGGAGATGTGACGTCAGAAACAAAGTCGAAGCGATAATCATTTCGCGCGGAAATTCTCAACTTTAATATTCCATATCTCCGTCATTTATTAACGGATTTCATTCTTTCTTTTGCTGATTTACCAGTTTTATTCTATACTTTGACTCTATTTGACTGAAAAACATATTATCAACACTATGAAACTTCTCCATTAAGTTTGCTTTTGAGTATTATTATCCCAGATTTAGCCATACGGCTCACACTCCCTCTAAGGGGAAAATTCACTCATCCCAGATACCTACGGTATCAAGCGGATTGAGCTCTGGTGGGACTCTTTCCGTGTTATCGTGCCCTAGGTGACTTGGTATGTTGGAGTATCTCCAAAAAATTTTCGTACGCATCTGGACGTTGAGAGTAGTACAGCTTTTTGCATGGTTTTGTAGAGATGTTCATTCAGACCTAGCTTTTTTATGTTTTCTTGGAGGTTTTTTGGAATGCCTCCAGTAGTAGAGAGAATAATAGGTATTGTCTGGGTACTTTCTATTCTCCACTGTCTTCGTATTTGAATTTCCAGATCCCTGTACTTGGCGATTTTTTCGTTCTGTTTAACATGAAGATTATTGTTGTTGGGTATCGCCACATCAATTAATGTTGTTTGTCTCTTTAGTTTATTAACTAGTATGAGATCTGGTCTATTATGTGCCACTGTTTGGTCTGTGAGCACAGTGCGGTCCCAGTATAGGTTGTAGTTGTCATTGTCAAGTATACTTTCAGGAACGTATTGATAATATGGAAGATGGTTTGTTTGAAGAAGTCCCAGTTTGATAGCTATCTCTTGATGAATGATCTTTCCTACTGAGTCGTGCCGTTCCTTATATTCAGTTGCAGCAAATGCCTGACAGCCCCCGGTAAGATGTTGGATCGTTTCCTGAGGTTAAGCTAAGTCCCAGTTTGATAGCTATCTCTTGATGAATGATTTTTCCTACTGAGTCGTCTTGTTCATTATATTCAGTTGCAGCAAATGCCTGACAGCCCCCGGTAAGATGTTGGATGGTTTCCAGAGCTTAACATCCATATCGGCATTTGTCATTCTGGACCTGAGGGTCTTTGACGATATATTTCAGGTAATTTTTGGTTGGTATAACCTGATCCTGAATGGCCAGTAGTGAACCTTCTGTTTCAGGAAACATCTTTCCTGATGTCAGCCAATAGTTCGACGCTATATTGTCGACATGGTCTTGACTGACCTCATTGGGATGTCGTCCGTGCAGAGGTTTACCCATCCAGGTGCGCATTTTTTCGTCCTTAGTAAGATGGTTTGTGCGCATTGCGCTTCTACTATAAAAACAAGTCCGGAGACATTCTATGAAAAGCTTTTGATATAAAGTATAAAGCAGAGTTCGCTTTACTAACTACTTTTGCTGTTTGAGTAGACCAACTTAATGTTTGGTTGACCGTAACACCAAAATCATTAACTTCCCGTACCTACTTCAGAGGAACTCCATCCCAAACATATTATGATGTATATCGGAAATATGAATATCTGCATGAGAAGATTTAAATGACAAAAAGTCAGAAAACTTAGCATGTAAAGAAGCAATATTGGTCTAAAAAATATTTATTGTTGTCTTTATTCGTTTTTGCGGCATTTTGTTGGTTAGTACTAATAATAGTTGAAACTTTATTAATATACTTTATTGTTAGTTCTTTGTTAAGTACTTTATATTTTTCCAGTTCCTCTCGCAATTTATTCAAATAGTTTAATTGATATTTAGTTATGTCATCCTTCAAAATTGAACTCTAGAAAATTTGGTTCTTAACAACCTCATCTTATTGTGCAACATAAATAATGGACTATCATTATCTGCAAATTTAACCGTTAATGGTCTAGGCTTATTACTATTGTTAACCTGCCAATACGAAAAACGGAAAAACGTGGAAACTGATAACGAATATTTGCTTCTTGTTACAATCCTCGAGTTACTCAATTGAGTTAGTTTGAGAAGGTTGTTCCAAGGCTTCGAGACAATCCTTAATCGATGCGAATCTATCTGATAACTAGGAAATTAAATCAGCTAATTTATTGAACTGATCTTCGAATGTATATCAACTATTACAGACGATTCTTAGTGACTTCGGTTTTGTCCTAGTTATTCTTATAACTTCTTCTTGTGCAATATTTAGACATTGAATATGAATACGAATATGAACAAGTTCGTTTGAAATACCTTCTATAATTATTACACCAGCATTCAGTTCAAATAATTCTAATCTGGCACCCATTTTTGATGTTAATAAAGATTTTTCTATCTTACCAGAGTACGACGGGAATCCAAATGAATCACAATTTTATTGACGTTATTTCCATGCTTCTAAACCATTTTTGGGATCATACAAATCCCGAAAATTTTTAAAAATCATATGCTTACACGGGGAATTATGAACAAAATTACAGGAAGAGCCAGAAAAATTATTTTTGTATACGACTGTAAATACTGGCCGTCAACGAAATCAGTTTTTGTCTAAAATTTTGCAGACCAACGTAACGAAAACTCATTAACTAGAGATTTAGTCAATATTCGTCAAGCCCCAGACAAAAATCCTCAACAATTTCATGAAAAAGTCATGAATCTTTTAATATTATTTCAAATCACATTGAATTGCACACATGAGGAAGTTAAAAGAAGTAAAAAAGAATTTTTCCAACAAGCTCTAACCATATTTTTGGCAGATCTAAGAGAATCCTAGGGATCAACAATTCGATCCATGAGACCACCGAATCTCGCTCTTGCTATCCGATATATTAAAAAAATAATAATAATATTAGATATCTCCAAAAATCTCATAATTATTCCTTATCGTCTTCTAACAAACTATCTGCCACTTCACAAACTATACAATTTAACTCATACACCCGCTCCTACACGATGGCAGCCTGAGGTGCCCAAGCCCCAATGGCCACAGCCATTCTTTAGGCCAAATCAAATGCCTTTGCAATAACAGTCATTCAATAATAATCCAAGAGGGACATTTCAACCCCCTAGATTCCAACAAAATCAACAAATCACTCAATATGCAAAACATTCTACTACAACTAACCAACCCAATTTTCATAAACCAGATCCATATCAATCATATAAACCAACACCTATAAGCGTATTCACACGCCAAACCGGCAATAGAGCCCAATCTCAAAGAAACTTCCGCTTTCAACAAACAGCCAGCCACCGATTCACGGTAGAAGAGCTCTTTAATATCGAACAACAAGAGCAATTATGACGAAGGTATATAGACACATACCCAGATTACTCTTACTATGAACAAAAAAATCCAAGAACATGAGGACGAAGATGTAAATTTTCTATTTCAAAAAGAAACTTAGTAGAATTGCATTTCTTTGCTGACAAAAAAGAGCTTTCTTACATCAAAATTCAAAATCCCACTCTTAAACTTGATATCCCACTCTTGATACAAGAGCCACTAAATCTTTCCTTAATCCTGATATAGCCAATAAATTCTACAAAAATAATATTAAATATGAACCACTTGCAACATCAATTTTTCAGAATAATTCAGAAGATTATTGTGTAGAAATTCCAATTTTTCCCGAATTTAACTCGGATAGTAACTTAAAATTTTATCTTTTCAAAGTTCACAAGACATTTGATGGTCTTAATCTTAAGGCTTCTGAAAGCAAATCTCGATTTTACCCAAGCTACACTTACTATAGAGCATTCTATTCTTCCTATTAATTACTATGTCACAAATGAAACCCAATTCTATACAGTCCACCAGAGCCCTAAACAATTATAGAAGTCAAATTGCCAGTAAAAGAAACATCAGGTAAAATCGTCATCCCAAGACAAGAAGTCGAAGGTGCCATCCTAAGAGAAACTCTCTCCGTCGCATGTAATCAACTTGCCTGGACCGAGCTAGTTAATAACACCGATGAATATATTTAAGTAGCAATAATTGATCCCATCAAAAGTCAACCAATAAATCTAAGAGATGTCGATCCTTTCCTAAGAACCGATCATTTTAATACAAAAGGAGAATCTCACCGAAGACGACAGTGCAGGAAGTTTGCATCATGCATATTTCATCATTCAGACAGTCAGTTAACATTTACTAACCAAATAAAACACCATATACGAACAAGAGGTGAAGTTCCGGTTTACACCAAGTCAAATCGGTATCCACACATCCATAAGGATGATCGATCAAGAAATCATCAAACCTTCAATTGCCCTGGTCATCCCCAATGTGGATCATTCCAAAGAAACCAGATGACCCAAGAAAAATTAAATGGCGAATAGTTGTCGACTACAGGAAGGTGAACGAGGAAAACCATCGATGATCTATATCCAATGCCAAATATAACAGACATTCTGGACAAACTAGGACGCTGCCAATACTTTTCCACCCAGATGTAGCCAGCGGATTCCATCAAATTGAATTGAAGGAAGAAGATATTTAGAAGACTGCATTTAACGTTGAAAATGGCCACTATGAATACCTGAGAATGCCATTCGGACTCAAAAATGCACCCTCAACATTCCAGAGAGTAATGGAGAACGTACTAAAAATACTTACAGGCGAAATATATCTAGTCTACATGGACATTTTCAACCTCTCTTTAGGAACATATAGTAAATCTTAAGAAGATTTTTGAGAAATTAAGGGAAATAAGATTTAAAATACATACAAGTTGACAAATGTGAATTTCTTAAGAAAAACATGCTTATACTAATATAAAAATTACCACTAATACGTTATGCAAGCAACACTATTGTTTATAAATACTAAAATAATTAACTAAAAATGCCTAAATAGGTTTTTAAACACTAACTACGTTTTTTATAGATATATTACTTGTAGATGGAATAGTACAGTATCTATTATTCTGTAAGTTTCAGCATGCCAGATAAAATTCATTCAAACCGATAACATTCTTATTGTAATCTGCCAAAGTGTTGTACAAAATAATTGATATGGCAACCCTGTTAGTATGACGATTCGCTTGAAGCGTTTCGAGGCCGAAAGTAATGCAATCTATCGATGATAAATACTACCAACCTTTGAGATGGAGCCATCTCTCTAGTATAAGATTTGATGGCGGCAGTTCAAGGTATAATTCTTGTTTAACAAGATTTTTCATATGTTTAGGAAAAACTATTCAATGTTTTATTGCAAATATTTTCCACTTTTACAGTTTTATATATGTTGTTATTAAATTTTTTTCCAGTTTCTTACCGGTGGCTTTATTGTAAGCCGGAACATATTATTTTTTCCCATTGTGACAAAACTTCAAAATTCATAAAATAAATTCAAAAAGTTTCAAAAAATTCATAAGTATTTCTTAGGGTTATATCTTTATGTTGTAAGAAAATTAACAAAATTGTATGTCTGGTTTTCCCGCTTTATACTTGGAAAAAAGTAGTTTTTTAGAGTTTTTTCGAAAACGAAAACATGAAGTATGCTCAAAATTTGTCAAAACACTTCTAGTTGTCAGATATACCTTCTCAATTTTTTTTCAAATTTTTTGAATCTGTAGTTTGTCTTTTGGGGGTGCAAATCAACCTTAAGGATCCTCTCGTAGACTTTACCTAGGGTGCTCAGTAAAGAAATAGGTCTGTACGATTTAGGGTTGGTGAGGTTTTCCCTTGTTTGGGAATCGTGACTGTACTGGCCACTTTCCACGGAATTGTAAAATAGCTCAGCGTTAGAGATGCATTGATAATGTTGGTGAGTAACGGGATAATATTCTCTGGAAGATTTTTGAGGCATCTTCTGTGGATGCCATTAGGGCCAGATGTGTTTTTTCCATTGTTACACATCTTCTTGACGGTGTCCTCAGTCACAGGGGCCATCATCGGGTGAGGATGTGCTCCATCATGTGCCCGAGGGTAGTAGAATATATCTTCCACTCTCCGTTTGGTGTCTCTTTTGGATCTTTCGCTGAAGTTGGGGTTATTAGGGGAAACGAGGGCGGCCTATAATGTATTTTTGAAGGCTTCGGCCTTATCTTGTGGATTGTTGAGGATGATGTCGTTAACTATGAGGTGAGATCGTGGTTGACTTTTCTGTTTCGTTAGGACTTTAAATTTATTCCAGAATACAGCACCTCCTCGGTGGTCAAGATCGGCTGTGACACGCCTCCACTGTAATTGTTTCAGCTTGTTCACTTCCAACCTTATAACCGCCGAGAGCCTGTTGTACTCTGTCTTGATGAGGGGATCTCTGAATCTTTTATACTCTCTGATTATTTTACGTTTGGATTTGATTTGTGCGATGATTTTGGGTGGTAAAGTTGGAGTATATGGATTATATCTTGTTTTTAGGATTGCCAGGGCTGAGGCTTCTTGGAGAAGCTTCTCAATTTTGGAAATCGCTGTGTCAATTTGGTTGTGTCTTGACATATTGCCTAACTCTGGGAAGTTTAGATTGAGATGCTCTTGGAAGAGTTACCAATTTGTTTTAAGATAATTTATCCTGTATATAGCAGATCTTATTGGTGGAGGAGAGTTAAAGTCAGTTTTGACTAGAAGTGGGAGCAAGCTGTTCGTGAATAAGATATGGTCGACAATGGACATTCCATGGTAATTGAAAACGTGCGGTTTTGATTTGCGGACGGGCGGATAGTACTTGGGTTGTGAGGAGCGTCACAGATAATAAGATGATTAAATCGGTTATGATTTTGGTGAATGCATCAGGATACCTTACGAAGGCCTCCTGAAGAATGGCAGTTAGTCTAGGTAAGAAGTCGTTTGACTCGTCTGAGATGTCAGGCATGCTTGGCAGTGGAGGGAATGACATCACTGAGGTGATGGGCTCTCCACCTCAGGTGTCTAAGTTCTTAGTGGGCCAGGGCCCGTTTTTGGGAAAGAATTTGTAGATGAGCGGATTTTTTGTCTGTATATCCTGCTCGTCGAAGGCAGACTCACGGACGACAACGATAGAACCTCGCTAGAAAAAGAACTCTTGTTCTTCACAGGATAAACTTTAGTGCTCGCTAGGCACTCGTCGAACCTTTCGCGAGCTAGCTAGGAACGCCTCCAAGGGACGTCCAAATAAGCGGTTTAATACTGCTTTTAATAGGACCACTACCCAAGAAGACGCTCCGTGGACGTATACCCAAAAACGTACCTTTGCGTTACCACACCTCACTATTTGTAGTTGGATTTTCACTTTTTGTATATTGCTGTTATACGGTTCTGTATATATATTGAGATGATTGGTGTTTAAAGAAAATAATTTATAAGTTATATACTATATTAGATATAAAAAGTATTTGGTTATTTTAATAAGTTATATACTAGAGAATTTTATAAAAAATTATTTATGTGAAGGCATTTTTAAGAAATTAGCATATAATAATTGTAAAAAGTTGTATTTTAATAATTATAATATTGTAG
Source organism: Diabrotica undecimpunctata (assembly GCF_040954645.1). Taxonomy (NCBI): domain Eukaryota; kingdom Metazoa; phylum Arthropoda; class Insecta; order Coleoptera; family Chrysomelidae; genus Diabrotica; species Diabrotica undecimpunctata. Next base: position 67,508,323 of record NC_092805.1, read on the forward strand.
ATATATTTAAGTGAGCCATGTGACTAGGCAACCAAAAATACTCTTGAAAGTGACAGATAGAAATTCATAATTAGGAATATAAAGTGGTGATTATAATCTATACAGTGGAAAACAGTTCATTTAGGCATTCAGTGACAGAAAGGTACAAAAATTTGTTAATATAATTTAGTTAGTGTCATAACAATTTCAATTTTGAAGATAGTTTGTTTAAACTTTACATTGTCTATAGAATTTAATTAGTTTCATAAGAATTTCAATTTAAAGATAGTTTATTTTAAATTTACATTGGCTAGGTTAGATATATATGTGTGTTTCATAATAGATATAATAAAGATAATTTAAAAAAGTACTTACAAACTAATTCTTTGAGAACCGCGATAAAAACCCTATATTATTAAAAAATACTCATTGCTCATCATTCACAAACAATACATCATAACAATTTGGCGCCCACCGCGGGGCTCTCTCTATTTAAAAGAATTAGTTTGGGAAGATAAGTGCTCTCATATAAATAAATTAATTATCAGTAAAAAAAAATTATAGATTTTATTTTTAATTATATTTGAACAAGTAAAGTCTCAAAATGTCTCAAGGAAAGAAAGGTACAAGAAGCAAAAAGAATGAAGAAGATGTTGAAGTAGAAACACAACCTGTACAAGAGGAGATTTTAGTTCAAGTTCCACAAGATACTGCAGAAATGAATCCAGAAAGAGAGGAAAATGTCAATATGGCAGCTTTGATGTCATTAATGATGCAGATGAACAAGACAATAGAAGAGAATACGAAAAAAATGGAAGAGAATTCAAAAGAAGTCAAAGAAGACATGAAAAAAATAGAACAAAAATTGGAAGAGAATTATAGAAAATTAGAAAAGAAAATAGAAGATAATAATAATAAAATTGTAAAACAAATGGATAAAAAACTTGAAACTGCAGAGAAAAAAGTAGCAAATGAAATAAAAAGTATACGGAATGACTACAAGAAAAGTATAGACAATGAGAGGACAGAAGTAAAGAGGATTATTCAAGATAATAAGATAGATATAGAACAGAAAATAGAGTTGCAGAAATGTAACTTAGAAGTAAAAATTAACGAAGACAGGAGAAACACAGAAGAAAAATTAGACGATATACAACAAAATATTCAAATAAATAGTAATCAAATAAGAAATGTGGAACAGAGAATAGATGATATTTCACAAATGAGAGACATAGGGAGACCTTACTTAAATTTAACAAATGAGACTGGGATTAAATTCACTGGTAATATAAAAAATTTGCATCCTAGAGTATACATAAACAGTTTAAAACATAAATTAAGATTAGTGAATAATATTAATGATATTAAAGATTATATTAGAATGACATTAAATGACAATGCAGCAACTTGGTTTGCTAGTATTGAAAATGATTTAGATAATTTTCAAACATTTGAAAATAAATTTTTAAATTATTATTGGGGTGAATTAGAGCAAGCAAAGTTTAGAGAAATTCTATATTTTGGAAAGTATAATCACAATTTAAAATCAAATATGGTAGATTATGCATTAAAACTGATAACAGTTGCAAAATATTTAGAACCACCACTTAGAGAGGATGAAACAGTCTTAAATGTATCTAGACATTTTGATGCTGATGTTGTGCAAACAGTAACTGTACAAAATATTCAAACAGTAGATAGTTTTATTAATTTTATTCAAAGAATACAAAGAGGCAATATGACAAGTAATAATAACAACAGAAAAAACAATAATAACTTTCAATATAATAAAAATGATAATCAACAATATAGACAATCATATAATATTAATAGATATGGTGATAGTTTACAAAATTTTAATAATAATAACAGTAATCAAAATAGACAGAATTTTAATAACAATACTAGTTATAATAGACAAGATTTTAACAATAGAAGAAATACAGAGCGACCTAACTATAACAGACAGGTAAATTGTGTACGAAGGAATAGAAGCTGCGAAGACAGGGAACGAAATAGTACAAGGCAAGAAAATGTGAGTAGAAGTCATAGTAAGGAAAGACATAGGACATCAGATCCAAGTGGTCAGATACAATCTGACAATTCTAATAATCAAAATTTTGTTCAGTAAACTTTCTGAATTACAAGTTAGGCCATTGCTATTATGAAAAACCTTCAGAATTTATTTCTTTAGATGAAGATAAAATTATTGAATCTATTAATTTAATTTATAAAAATGCTTTGGCCAAAAATAAAATGATTAAAATTATGATAGATACTGGTTCAGAAAGTACTTTAGTCTCGGAGAATTTTATTTTTAATACATTAAAACTATCAGATATAATAAAGATTCCAAAAATTAAAATTATTGGTGCAAATAATAAGAAGTTGGGTGAAATTGATAAACTAGCCAATTTTAAAATTAATATTCTTAATAAAGAAATTAATATGCAAGGATTTATTGTCAAGGATTTATGTGTTGATATATTAATGGGAAATGATGAATTGGAAAAGAAGAAAGTAAAGATAGATTTTGAAGAAAAAATGGTAACTTTGGAAGGGCAAATAATTAAATTTATGCAGAAAGATGAGGTGGAAGAAGGAATAAGAGTTGATAGGATATTATTAAAAGAAAATAATGATGTTTATGAAGAAGAAATGTATTTTGATGATAGGGAAATGTCCCAAAAGAATGTAAAGAATAATTATTGTAGTGAATATTTAAGGAATGGAAATTTTAAGCAGATGGATGCCTACGAGGCGGAGTGCGTAAAATTGGAAGCAAGGAATAATGAGTACATAATGAAGAATAATTTTATTTGTAAAGAAGAAGATATGATAAAAGTTTTAAATTGCCCTGAAGAATATAAATCAATAGTCATTTCCATATTGCAGCAACACAAGGGACTTGTCAATAAAGAAAATAGAATTGCACAAAATTATATCCATAGTATAAAAGTTAAAGAAAAAAAAGATTTTAAAACAAAATCATACCCAATACCATATAAATACAGAGAAGAAGTAAACAGAACGATTAATAATATGTTAGAAGATGGAATCATTGAGAAGGCAGATACACGTTTCATAAACCCTATAGTAGTAGTACGTAAAAGATCAGGTGAAATCACGTTATGTTTGGATGCAAGGAATATTAACAAGATTACTGAAAAGCAATTTGAAGCACCAATGAGTATAGATGGAATACTAGGAAGAATTACAGGAATGTCATTTTTCACTAAAATCGATTTACAGCATAGTTTTTGGTTAATACCTCTAGAAAGAAAAAGTAGACAGTACACAGGATTTCAGATAGATGGAGTAGTATATCAATTCAAAGTAGTACCATTTGGACTTCAATCATCTTGCAGTGCTCTATGTAGATGTCTTCATGATATTTTGGATCAATATGAACATTTTGTAATTCACTACATAGATGATATATTAATTTTTTCTAAAACGGCTGAAGATCATGAGAAACACCTAAAAATTATAATCAAAGGATTAGATAAAGTTGGACTAAAAATAAATCAAGAAAAATGTACATTTTTTCAAAAAGAAGTAATATATCTAGGTTATAAACCTAACATTAAGGGAATCGAAATGGATCCAGAACGGACACAAGTCATTCAGGAATATAAAACACCACACAATTTAAGAACTTTAAGATGATTTATTGGAATAATTAATTATTATAAAAGGATGATATCAGATCTAAGTATAACACTAATAATAACAACACTAACAGTTCACTAATATATCCATTTTATTCAATAGACTTGATTTGTTAAATAGATGGTAGATTTCATTGTTGTGAATTAATTTGACATCATATTTATTGTCTTGTACATATGGAAATTATTTTGTACCCTAAAAATCATAATTTGGGGTTAGATACAAAATTGATTCTATAAATGTCTTTCTAATATAATAAAGTGTAAAACTTACCAATTCATATGGATGAAAGCCTGTTGAATGGAAATAATTCCTAGATTTTGTCTATAAATAAACATACAAACTTCCATTTGACATGACAGTTTGACGTAGACATGGAAACATAGGCGTACTTAATAGAACAATTTTTAAATAAGAAATTAAATTAGTTAATTTATTATATTTACTAAGGTATGTGGATAAGAAAATTAATATTTAAAAAAATAATAAGTAAATTATTTATTTTAAATTTAATTTTGGGGTATTGAGATGATTGGTGTTTAAAGAAAATAATTTATAAGTTATATACTAGATAATATTAGATATAAAAAGTATTTGGTTATTTTTAATAAGTTATATACTAGAGAATTTTATAAAAATTATTTATATGAGGGCATTTTTAAGAAATTAGCATATAATAATTGTAAAAAGTTGTATTTTAATAATTATAATATTGTAGATATATTTAAGTGAGCCATGTGACTAGGCAACCAAAAATACTCTTGAAAGTGACAGATAGAAATTCATAATTAGGAATATAAAGTGGTGATTATAATCTATACAGTGGAAAACAGTTCATTTAGGCATTCAGTGACAGAAAGGTACAAAAATTTGTTAATATAATTTAGTTAGTGTCATAACAATTTCAATTTTGAAGATAGTTTGTTTAAATTTTACATTGTCTATAGAATTTAATTAGTTTCATAAGAATTTCAATTTAAAGATAGTTTATTTTAAATTTACATTGGCTAGGTTAGATATATATATGTGTGTTTCATAATAGATATAATAAAGATAATTTAAAAAAGTACTTACCAACTAATTCTTTTAGAACCGCGATAAAAACCCTATATTATTAAAAAATACTCATTGCTCATCATTCACAAACAATACATCATAACAATATATATATATATATATATATATATATATACAAACAACATTTAAAATATATCACAAATTGTCAGTGCAACTTACTAGTCGTCGAGATTATTTATATAAAGCTATGACACTCAACATTTAATAACACACATATAAAATATAACATATAAAATAATGAACAAAATACATTTTAAAATTTAGTTATTGATAGTAAAACTTCGTTTGTGACATCTTTTATTGGTGTGTTTTAACTGATCCATAGATAACAGAAAGAAAAAACAAAAATAGTATGAAATCTTTGCAGATAAGTTAAATAGTAAACTCTTAAATATTGGGGAAATCTGCAAGAAAGACTCTAATGAGTATCAATTGTTTCGCCGAACGTTTTCGCCAAAGAGAATTAATTTGGCTTCTTCAGAAAGAGAATAAATTATAATTAGCTACCATATATTATCTATTAAAAACATTATTGATCTTACCGTAACTTAAAATTGTAGATTTAGAATATTAAAAAACTTTGCTAGTAACAACATAGTGGTGTTTTTGGTTACTATGTGAAAAAAAAAAATTTTTTAACGTTTGAAATGTTTGCTTTGAACTTAAAACGCAAAGGTTTAACCAAGGTTAATCGAAAAACCCAATGTAACTACATTTAAAAGGAGGTAATTCTTTGAATTGTCGGCAATAACTAAATTTTTGATTGTTAGAAAGTTTAAATGTGAGGTTCTGTTTTAGCCAGAACGCATGTGCTGACAATTCTTTTGAATCTTTATGTCGTTAAGGTTCATTGGTAAAACCGAATGAAATTAAATCCCAGTATAGGGAAATATTATTTTAGATTTTCTTTTTTAATTATATTATATTTGTTTAAATTCAAATATGGTTGTATAAATTAATCAATACATTTTTCCTCCCCTGTCTTCTTCCGATCCCTTAATAGTACCGCTGAGGCTCGGAAATGCATTTCGCTAAAGAGAAGAGCACCAGTCGTTGAAAAGAAAAGACGTAACCCGGCAGTGAACCCATGCACGCATACAAATCGGTAATTTCGGGTTTTATACCACATTTTTGTACATTTTCGTTTGTATAATATTATTGGAACTTTATTTAAAATTAGACTAGAAGATTTAGATTCGATTCGCGAAGAGTTCTTAAAACATCACACTAATATTATTAGTAACATTCTTTCTGTACCAGACGCGGATACGAGGGTTGAAGAAAATGTTCGGGAATTATTTTTGGAACAATTTTATAAAATAAAACTATTTAATGCGGAATTATTTGAGCCACAATTTGAAACTCCAGAACCGTTTAGATCGGTAGTAGTTCCACAATCTAATATTCGCTTGCCTAAAATAGAGCTGCCTAAATTTAAGGGTGATTTTAAGGAGTTTAGTTCGTTTTTAGATTTATATAATTCGGTTGTACATAATAACGCAGGCCTAGCAGACGTAGAAAAATTTAAGTATTTGAAAGGATGTTTAGAAGGGACTCCACTTAGTTTGATTCGTAATTTGTCAATAAATAGCGATAATTATCAAATTGCTTACGACCTAATTGTTAAACGCTACACAAATGTTGGTCGTTGTGCGACAGCGCATTGGGATGCGATCTTAGGCGTACAGAAAATATCGGTAGTTAATTCGAAAAATCTGGCTAAATTAGTAGACACGTTTTTAGAAAATTTAGCTGCATTGAAAACATTAGGTCTTCCGACAGAACATCACAAACGAAATCAAGCACAAAATCGAAACAAACAATGCTAAACCTATCTTCACTAAATCCTATAGATATCCTCAAATACATAAGAAAGAGGTAAATACGCAAATTCATAAAATGTTAGAAGAAGGAATAATCCAGAAAAGCGTCTCGCCCTGGTCGAGTCCAGTCTGGGTCGTACCGAAGAAATTAGATGCGTCATTAAAACAAAAATGTCGAGTTGTTATTGATTATCGAAAACTCAACGAACTCACAGTACAAGACCGTTATCCTCTACCACAAATATCAGAACTATTGGACCAACTAGGAAGATGCCAATACTTCACAACACTAGATTTAGCGTCTGGATTGCACCAGATTGAAATCGAGCCACAAGACATCCAGAAAACGGCCTTTTCCGTCAAAAATGGACATTACGAATTTGTCCGCATGCCATTCGGGCTAATGAATGCTTCATCTACTTTCCAAAGAGTAATGGACAACATCCTCTTAGGAATACAAAACGAAAGATGCTTAGTGTAGATGTTAATACAGCCAGATAAGTGCGAATTTTTAAGAAAAGAAGTAGCATATTTGGACCACCTTGTAACAGAAAATGGTGTAAAAACAATTCCAGCTAAAATATCTTGCATCAAAAACTTCCCGGAACCAAAGAACACCAAAGAAATAAAATCATTCTTAGGCTTAGCTGGTTACTACAGAAGATTTATTCCAAATTTTGCCAAAATTTCTAAACCACTTACGAAACTACTTCAGAAAGACGTTTCTTTTATTTTTAATTCCGAATGCAAAGAATCTTTTAACTAACTCAAAAATATTTTAACATCAGATCCAATACTTATATATCCAATTTTGAGGAACCATTTTTACTAACAACTGACGCTAGTGCTTTCGCGATTGGAGCCGTTCTATCGTAAGGCCCTATTGGAAAAGAATTACCCATAGCGTATGCCTCGGCCTCCAGAACATTATGCGGTGCCGAAACAAAATATTCGACTATAGGGAGAGAACTATTAGCTAGCGTATCAAACATTTTAGACCATATCTTTTTGGCCGAAAATTCACCCTTATTACCGATCATCGACCCCTTACATGGCTTTTCTCGATAAAAGATCCCGGAAGCCGATTAGCGCGTTGGCGCCTAAAACTCGAAGAATACAATTATAAAATAGAACATCGTGCAGGAAAAATAAACAGAAATGCAGATGCCCTCTCAAGGATAAAGATTAACCATTTCAAGGATTGTGCAAACTTTCAATAAAAAATCTCATTACATGCATCGAATGAAGATGACACGAAAACTCAAGAAAACGAAGACGACAATGAAGAAAATATAGAAAAAATGTCCGAAGAACTTGACAAGTTTATCGAACTGTATAGAACTAAGTCAATAATCGATTATTCTAAAATTGAAACATCGAATACGGACTTATTAGACAAATCCAACAAAAATATTGTTACATTTTTTTGGCAAAATAAACTTGAAGAACTCCACGAGAAAATAATGAATGACATATTCGAAGAAAACATGGAATATAGTAACCGAAGAATTAATATTGTACACAGCAAAACTGTAAAAGATCGAAAATATTTTATTATACCATTAATGTTTGATCCCGAACGAGTAATATCACACTTGTTTCTTGTACTTTTTGCAAATAAAGATCAATTCGATGAAACAAAAATATATTGTGTCGAAAATAATCTCGAACTACCTATCCTAGAGATATTTTCTTATATTTTTGCTGACAAAGAATTAAAATTAAGAATCTGTCAAAATATAATTAAAACAGCGAGCGAAGACGAAATCCCTCAAATTTTAGATCATTACCATTGTGGTAAAAACAATCTACATCGAGGAATAAACGAAACTGTCAGAAGAATAAAGCAGAAATACAATTGGAAGAATTTAACAAAAGATGTAGAGAAATTTGTTAAAGCATGTGAAATTTGCCAAAAACTTAAGATTTACAGGAAAAACTTAAGTGGACCACTAGTCATAACAGAAACTTCAAAAACACCATTAGAAAGAATAAATATGGATATATTCGAATACTCTACTAAGAACTATGCTTTAACTATTTGTGACGAATTGACAAAATTCACGCAAGCCTATCCTTTGGAAGACAAAAAGACAGTAACAGTAGCCAAGACACTCCTACTCTTCCTTCAACACTATGGAACACCACTAAGAATTCATTGTGACTGCGGTCGAGCATTCGAGAATGCTATAATCAAAGATCTATGCGAATTATACGACATCAAACTAATATTTTCTAGTGTTAACCATCCACAATCTAATGAGTCTGTAGAAAGATTTCATGCCACACTCTCAGAAATGATTAGAGCAAATCAAGCCAAGAACCCAAACGATCATTCCTTCACTATACTTCCTTATGCAATAATATGTTATAACAACACAAAAAATAAGACCCACGGTTTTACACCATATGAACTTATATTTGGGCACACTGCAGGCCGACCACCAGAAACTCTATACAATCAAAAAACACCAATGAGTAAATATATTCGAGACCTGAATAATCGCATGGAATATTTTTACAAAGTAGCCAGAGCAAAAACAGAAAGACAGAAAGAAAAGGCGAAAGTAAGATTTGACGAGAATATTTCAGAACAAAGACCTGATTTTAAAATTGGTGAGAAAGTTTACGTAAAAGAATCCCAAATTAAATCAAAATCGGATAATCTTTTTAATGGACCTTTCGAAATTCAAGAAGTTTTTACAAATTCCGCAATTATCCTTAACCAAAACTAACCAAACCTCTAAAGTAAATTTTGACAGATTGAAACCTTATTTTGAATAATTTTCCTTTACAGATTATATGGACTCCTTTCTATCGTCCAATCTCCCATTAATAACACAATTGGAATATTTTTTCATGAAAAAGGAATTATACGAATATTTAACGACAAATGGACTTTACTTGTTTACAAAGAATTATTCTCTATCAAAACTACAATATCCAACAATGACAGAATTTTGGAAAACATATTAGAAAAATTTATTAACGTGGATACACCGAGAAAACTTGCCTTTTAAGCCGAAGTACAGACACATGTTAGTCTGTAGCATTTGAGAATCTCCTCGTATATGTATTAAATTGAAATCCCCTTATATATGCATTATAATAACGAAGAATTTTTTCAATGTTTCTTAGTTCATATAATTATATTTTCTCGCTTAAAACACTTAAAAAAAACTTTATTTTTTAAAGTATACAATTTTACAAACCATGCTTAAATAAAAATGTTAACAATAATTACTGTTGAACTTTAAGCTGTTTAAGCTATGAAGTGACTCTAATGAATGAATGTGCTTTTTTATTTGTATCTCTATTTATAAGGTTTTAGGTAATAACTTATAATCTAAATGGTGTTGTTGGCTTCCGTCTGTGTGGTCTTGGCGGAGGTCTCGTGGCGTTGGGATTGCGTTGCGTTTGTCTAGGTGTTATGATTACATTTCTATATCTTTCAATTTAAAACCCAAATAATATTTCGTTCTTTTCACGTCGTCAAGTCGATAATAAATCATTTTATAGTTTGTTTATATTTTACAGATGTAACTTCCTCGGTATTTCTTTTAATGTTTTATTCGAACTGCCTGATATTGCGTTTTCTAATAAATGATTTGCGTTTCAACCGTCGTTTGTTTATTCCAACTTATGCGATCAATGTTTAAAGATAATTTCGTCACTTTCCTTGGAGCCGCGGTGAAGAGCGGTGGTTTTCAGCATTATGTCCAAATTCACGTCGAATTTGTAGTTTTCTGTTTTTTTTGCTTTTTCCCTTTTCAGGGAAATCTTCGTCTTACGTTATGGAAAACAATTTTAGTAGCAGTTAATGCAGTCTAATTCTACCTGTTCCTGTTATTTATGAGGCAGAGTCATAAGTTTTGTGTTCAGTGCCGGCTTTGGCCTCAAATGGTCGGTCTAATTCGCAGTGTGAGATGCAGTCCTTTTATTCGTGTGTTCATGTCCATAGAGTCCAACTCCAGTTTCTGGCCTCAAGAACTTAAAGTATTTTTGTGAAATCCAGGTAACTTTTGTTTAGATTTTAAAGTAAAGACCGGCATTAAAAAAAATAGTAATAATTGCTTTCGTTAAAATTTAAAAAATCGTAATATTTAAAATTGTAAAATTTTGGTTTTAACTTTAGCTGTCATTTTAATTGTTGTTTTAAATTTATTGTTAATTTATGACAGCTCGTTTTAGTATTTTTAATATTGATTTCTTTTGTTTAAAAAAAAAGGTTAACCTCCATGTAATAAAAATTTTGAAAGTTTTTGTACCAATTCCCCATTGTAAACAGATGACACATGTAAGTTTTATTTTGTATTTTTGTATTTTGCGGCTATTATTATTATTATATTTGCATTGTTTTGTTTTTATAACTGTGGTGACACAAAAATAAATGTTAAATTTTGTTTCTTAACATTTGTTTATTTTTTTTAACTAACCTTTTTTGTGTTTCATTTGAAAAAGATACGTTTTGCATTTCTAATAATTATTTCCCTAGTTACAACTAGCTGTTGCAATGGTTATAATTAGGCACCTCGAAGGGGCGCCCTTTTTAAAATTACTAGAGGTGTTTCCTGTTCCTTTTTGTTTTGTTTGTCCCAAAAGATTCATGCCCTTTTGTTTCATATTTTTGTAGTTGCCCCAATCCGACCTTTTGTCGTTTACTTATCCACGACCCCAGCTCTGCTAACAAACCCTGAGTGCCGTTTGCACAAGTAACGATTAATTTGCTTGCCCTATCTGCACCCCCAGTACTTTCTATACCCAATTTTCCACTCCTTATAATAATACCCCATGTGGTTGTGGTAGGCAAAAAATATATCGTTACAATTTTGGCGCCCTTGGCGTGGGACATTTGTAGGCTTTTGAATATTCCTGCATCTGTAGTGTCTTAACAAAGTAAGACAGATTCCTTTCCCCCAGCCATATATCTTTTTCAATTTTTCCTTGTTTTCTGCCACTTATATGAAACCTCCTCCTTCTGATAGTGCCCTAGTGTCTCACAAACAGTTTGTTTATGTATTTGTATTAGTATAAAAGTATTTTATATATTTGTATTTGTATTAGTATATATTAGTGTATAAAAGCAAATATTTTGAGATTGAATATTTAAATATGAATTTTAAATGAAGTATTGATATTGAATTGATTTTTAAAAGATATTAACAGTAACAAATAATACCGTTATTGTTGCATTTATTTTTAATTGATTTGACATACTTTACAGAATAATCGGTTTTTTGTAATTTCAGTTTGTTCGGTCATTTTGAGTAGATGTGTGTATTGTTAGAGTGACTTTTCTTTGAGCTGATGAGTATAGTTGAGTTTTGTCCTTTGTCCCAGCTGTGTAGATGTGTTTTGCCCATTACCCCTTGTCCTAAGCCATTTCACTGTTTCCTTCTCTGTCAGTGTTTTTGTAATGCCACGGGTTAGTAGGATATTGTGTTCCCCTGAGTCCCCTTTTGTGTTTCCTGTCTTGTATCTGAATGATTACAAGTGTAATACTCGTGATCGGAGGTGCTGTTTAGTTTCACCTAAGAGCAGTCTCATTTAGTTTTCAGAACAAGAGCAAGGTGTTTTATTTTGTGTTATTTTGTGTAGCTCACTCAAAAGTCAAGTTTTCATGATTATTAGTTGTTTTGTCCCCCCTGTATGTGTAGTTTATCGAGTCTGTTGTTTTGTACCCCCTGTATATGTAGTTAATTGAGTTTGTATGTTTTGAACCATTTTTTTCAGTTACATTGTGTATGTGCTTTCATCCAAACATTGTTTTAATATTTTTGTCCCACCCTGTATGTGTAGCTCATTGAGTTTGTTTTGTTTTGAACCATTTTTTTTTCAGTTATATTGTGTATCTGCTTTTATCCAATTTTTCGTTAAATCAAGTCCATTGCTACTATTTTAGAATTTTTTCCAGAGTTCTTATATTCGTTGTTTATGTTGTCTTTGAAAAATTACGTAGAAATATTTCCATCTATTTTCTGAGATCGAAATAATACGTATTTGGAATGTTTATTAAGTGCGCATTTTTATGGTAGTATTTTGAATGTTAAGATAATCGTCTGTTTATTTCCAGACTCGTCTAAAGTAAACCTTTTATAAGGAGAAATGAATTTTGTTTACGTTAATGAAATAATTTATTTCGTCTTTCTTTTAAGTGTGTGGATATTTTTTGCATTTTTAAATCTGCTGTAGTACAAAAATATAGATCATATATTTTTGTGAAAGATTTCATAGCACGGGTGCTGTGATGAAATTTTTTAATCTCCGAGACACCTGTTTACAGTCCATGTTAGTTCCGTGTGTCCCCGTGTTTTTCTCTGGTTCTTTTTTGTGTATAAGTAGGAGGAAATGATAATACGACTTCGTTTTGTCCATGGCTAAGGCCGATTTGTTAGTGACATAGAGCGGAAGTATTGTTATTTTTCTTCTGTCTGTTAGTCCCGTGTTTTTCCCGGTTCCTTTTCTGTGTTATAAGTAGGAGGAAATGATGATACGACTTCGTTTTGTCCATGGCTATGGCCGATTTGTTAGTGGCAGAGCGGAGTGTTATGTTTTCTTCTGTTTGTTTAGTCCAGTGTTTCCCCATGTTTTCCTTAGCTCTTTTTTGTGTTACAAGTATGAGGAAATAATGATACGACTTCGTGTATTCCTGGCTAATGCCGATTTGTTGAGAATATATAGCGAAAGTATTGTTATGTTTTCTTCTGTCAGTTAGATTTGTGTCTTTCCGTGTCTTTGTGTGGTCAGATGTTGTAGTGGAGGTATGTTAGTGGTCAGAAATGTATTAGTTTGTGGTTTGAGTATTGTGTTTTTGAAATATCACATAGGACGTACAGGCACGTGACCTGGATTTGTGTATCCTTGGATATTTCTGTTGTTGTGTAAGACTGCGTAGCAGCATCCACTTTCCACTAGGGCTAGGTGACCTGTTGAGCTTTTAAGGAAAATAAGCATTAGTTTTTGCCTTATGTATATATATTCTTCTTTTCTCTTCTTGCCATTGAGTTTGAGATTTGTGTACCCAGTTGGAAGTTTTATTGTTGATGACGGACTGTAATGATTTTTTTGTCCCTTTGGAAGTTTATAGTGATTCTTCTGTCCCTTTGGAGATCTGTAGTGATGATTCTGTTCTTTTGAAGTGTTGTCGTAACCTTTTTGTTTTCTTTGGAAGACTGTTACGACTTTTTTTATTCTTTTGGAAATATTAGTTTGAGACTGAACTATTTGAGTATCGATTATGGCTTGTATGCCATGTGCCCCTTTTTCTTCTTCTTTTCCAAGGTTGTGTATTAGCGTTTTGGATTTATTTTCTTCTTTTGTCCCTTTGGGAGTTTCCTGACTTGGAAATGTTTCGCTTTGATCGATCCCAGAGGATATTCCTATGGAACTATTGGCTATCCTGTCTTCTGTTTGTGTCAGTTTGATTTTCAACCAGTGGTTGGAAATTCATTCATTGGTTGACTGTCAGAGTCAACTTTATTATCGTATGCTATTTTGGTTATCTATATAGTGGATAACCATAGCGAAGCTTGCTAGAAGCTATGCTGTTGGCCACCCGCCTTTGTTGAGCTGGAAGCACCCCTCTTTTCGCTTCCAGAAACTTCAACACTGGTCTGTTCCACATTTCTGGTTAGGCTAGAGCCATGTTCATAGAAATCTGCCATTGTGTCGTTGTGCTTAAGAGCCAACAAACTGTACCTGGTGCCGATTCATCAAATCGAGCATCCAGTTTTATTTTGTATGTTATTGTGTTAGTGCCATAAACAGTGATGATGAATAGTTTTTGATTATGATTTTTGTATGTCCTTTTTTTGTTTTGTTTGTTTCCCTGAAGTCATGATGTATTGTTACAATAGTTAGAAAATGCTACTGTTGTTTCAACCTGAATGTTGTTTGCCTTAAACGAAAACTTTCCCTGTTTGTCCAGTTTTCGCTCTTACGTGGAGGTATTGTAGCATTTGAGAATATCCCCTCGTATATGTATTAAATTGAAATCCCCTTATATATGCATTAAAATAACGAAGAATTTTTTCAATGTTTCTTAGTTCATATCTTTCAATTTAAAACCCAAATGATATTTCCTTCTTTTCACGTCGCCAAGTCGATAACAAATCATTTTATACTTACTTACTTAGTCCTAAGCCTTTCTACCGTTACGTGTAATTGCGTTTTCTAATAAATGATTTGCGTTTCAACCATCGTTTGTTTATTCCAACTTATGCGATCAATTTTTAAAGATAATTTCGTCCCGTTCGTTGGAGCCGCAGTGAAGACCGATGGTTTTCAGCGTTATGTCCAAATTCACGTCGAATTTGTAGTGTTCTGTTTTTTGATTTTTCCCTTGTCAGGAAAATCTTCGTCTTACGTTATAGAAAACAATTTAAGTAGCAGTTAATTAGTTAATGCAGTCTAATTCTACCTGTTCCTGTTTTTTATGAGGCAGAGTCATAAGTTTTGTATTCAGTGCCGGCTTCGGCCTCAAATGGTCGGTGTAATTCGCAGTGTGAGATACAGTCCTTTTGTTCGTGTCCAGAGAGTCCAACTCCAGTTTCTGGCCTCAGGAACCTAAAGTGTTTTTGTGAAATCCAGGTAACTTTTGTTTAGATTTTAAAGTAAAGACAGACATTTAAAAAAAAATAGTAATAATTGCTAAAATCGTTAAAATTTAAAAACTTGTAATATTTAAAATTGTAAAATTCTAGGTTTTAACTTTAGCTGCTTTATTTTAATTGTCGTTTTAAATTTATTGTTAATTTATGACAGCTCGTTTTAGTATTTTTGATATTGATCTGCTTTGTTTAAAAAAAAAGGTTAACCTCCATGTAATAATAATTTTGAAAGTTTTTGTAGCAATTCCCCATTGTAAACAGATGACACATGTAAGTTTTTTTTTGTATTTTTGTATTTTGCGGCTATTGTTATTATATTTTTGTATTGTCTTGTTTTTATTACTGTTTGTGGTGACACAAAAATAAATGTTAAATTTTGTTTCTTAACATATATTTATTTTTTTAACTAACCTTTTTTGAGTTTCATTTGAAAAAGATATGTTTTGCATTTCTAATAATTATTTCCCTAGCTACAACTAGCTTTGTAATGGTTATAATTAGGTACCTCGAAGTGGCGCCCTTTTTAAAATTACTAGAGGTTTTTCCTGTTTCTTTTTTTTTTGTCCCAAGAGATTCATGACCTTTTGTTTCATATTTTTGTAGTTGCCCCAATCCGACCCCTTGTCGTTTACTTATCCACGACCCCAGCTCTGCTAACAAACCCTGAGTGCCGTTCGAACGAGTAACGATTATTTTGCTTGCCCTATCTCCACCCCTAGTAATTTCTATACCCAATTTTCCACCCCTTATAATAATACCCCATGTAATAAGCAAAAAATATATCGTTGCAAGTCTGCCAAAACAAATCTCCAACTCCGTTAACTTATAATATAAAGAAATAACCTCTGACACAGTACCTTATAATAAACGCCTAAAACGCGGTTTAGTAAATCGCGATTTTCATCATATACTTTCAACTGTTCATAAATACATAGCACGAGATGATGATTCAATTGCATATGTCTTACCCATGGACACCGAAAAATGCAAACAAATTAGTTAAAACCAAAGAATGTGTACAGACATTCTTCCGAGCTGCTATATGTGAAGCCCAGCTTTTGAAACCTCTCAGCAACTTGCCAGATGTCCATGCTCTTGGCAGAAGGTTACAATGTACAAGAAATTGATCGAAATTTATGGTTACTAACCATTTCCGTTGTTTGTTACATGCTCGCTCCATGATATTTTCAGGGTTCATGAGCATGTAACAAACAACGAAGTCATGAGAAGAATTAACAAAAGAATGGAAGTATTGGAAACCATCAAGACACGAAAGCTGCAATACCAGGGGCATGTTATGCGTAATGAATGATACAACCTACTTCAATTGATTATACAAGAGAAAATCCAGGGCAAGAGAAGTGTAGGAAGAAGAAGAATCTCGTGGTTGCGTAACTTGAGGGAATGGTACGAATACACATCAATAATTGAACTATTCAGAGCAGCAGCATCTAAGATCAGAATAGCCATGATGATTGCCAACCTCCGTCGCGGAGATGGCACGTGAAGAAGAAGAAGAACCATTTCCGATCCATTACCAGTAACAATCAAATGTGTAAGAAACGACGTCACTACACAAATAATCAAAACAAATTCAATCTTAGGATTAATTCCCGAATGTATTGCATTCATCGGCAGTACCAGAACTCATGCTAGAGACCAAATGGAGAAATATAGAAATATCACGTATAGAAGTCACCCAGATAACGTACCCCACAGATGCTGTGACCATTTTGAGACAAAGAGTCACCTATCAAAATTGAAACCACTAAAACTCAGTAAGATCAACGTAGATGACTTAAATATTGCACAACACAAATTGGACCAATATTCAGAAGAACTCGACCATATTATGAGCCAATCATTCATTGAGGAACATCTACCCTTATTCACTATATCAACCTTATCCCTGATTATTATCCTAGTTATCTTATACCTTTTCTACAAATACCGAACCAAAATAGTCCCAAAAATTGCAATCTCCTTGTCCCAGGATCAGCCTCCAACTTCATTACCACGCAGAAATTCCATTAGACAGAAACTTCAAAGCTTAACCTCCTTCAGAAGAAGACCCAATGTCCAACAAGAAAGTGAAGCTGAAACACTAATTACTCTGTAAAAGTCAAAGCAATGGCATTGACTTTTCACTAATAAGGGGAGCTGTTATATGAGAAAATATTAACCTTGAACTAGCTTGTTCGCCGACTTCAGATTTCATCATCCCATTCCCATATAAAACGCTGAGCACGCAGTAGAACTTTGTACGAACCGTTGGCCAATATTCATGGGAACAGCGATTCAGACTTCATATATATATATATATATATATATATATATATATATATATATATATATATATATATATATATATATATATATATATATATATAAATATATATATATAAATTAATCATATATATATAAATTACCATTTTCAGATGCCGGAACCACTCTTAGCTGCAACTTCAACCAGTCCAGTTATTGTAGTCATTTTGTCATTTTAAATTAATTTTGTACTATTTAATGTGTAACAAATAATTTAACCGAAACTCCATTTTGCAAATGTGGCGAAGAAGGCTCAATTGAGCATTTAGTTTTAAATTGCTCATTAAATATACGATGTATAAACCAATTTATAATAAAAATATACGAGTATATCAATAAGGAAAAAATTAGTATTAAAAGACCTTTTAATTTATCAGATTTAATAAAAACCAATAACTTGCATATATATGAAATAATTTTTCGCCACATACGTGAAATGAAATTGAATTTCTAAATGTATTATGGTAACAGTGTATATATTTCAAACATAAAAAGTTAGTTATATAAGTCCTTTGTTTTAACCCAGTTGTTAACCTTTCTATCCGTGGTCTAATTTTGTGTTGTGCAAATCGCCTTGATAGACCCCTAGGCGTATGTAATAAATCAGCAAAACCATATATTTTCCTTTTCCTTCCAGTAAAAAAAAATTAAGAAAAAAAAAATAATAATAAAAAAAAATATAATGATAATAAAAAAAAAATTTAACGTAGGTACGTACTTATATGTAAGTCAATAGAAGATAAGATTTTATTGTTGTTACGGGTTCTCTCTATGACAATTGTAAAAAAAAAATTAATTAATAACTCAAAACATAATAGGCTAATAGATTATGTCTCTAGTCATAAAATGAAACTACACACACACACATGTGTAACAAATAAAGTTCTTTTTTAAAAAGTTAAATACGTAATTAGTGATCTAACATATATATATATATATATATATATATATATATATATATATATATATATATATATATATATATATACCTCTAATTCGTCTCATCGCTTATCGGGTCGAACTCTCCAGCGGTCGACAGTTCCCCGGCCTGCAACCGTTATATGGGCTACATAGAATGCAGGTTCGTGACTATATAATATATATATATATATATATATATATATATATATATATATATATATATATATATATATATATATATATATATTATTGTGATATTTAGAGTCTTGGTGCGCCAAGCAATAATTAGCTAATTAATTTTTTTGATTAATTAAAATTATTTAAATGATATGATTATGACTCTATCACAATTTTTAATTCTTGTATCTCAGGGTTAAATTCGTGCTTCAATATCTATGCTATTACATGTGAAAGGTAAGGTCCAGAGAATACCGGAATAATAAAAAAACACATATGATCTAACACTATATATTGAAATAAAAATAATGAAATAATTCACACTCAAAAGTTTTCAATAAACAAATCTCATATAAGGATTCTCAAAATTTTGTTCTCCGTACGTGAACAATCAAAATTTATGGTACAAACAATATTATGATGTTTCTTGTTGATTTCTATCCATTGTTTGTTTTGTTTCTTGTTGATTTCTATCAATTTTCTTTGATGTTTCAATTTGGTTTTTCTCTATTGTTTGTGTCTGTATTTGCATCATTTCTAATAATTTTTCCAGCATCCCTGTTTCTTTTCTTTCCTCCATTATTGTAGCATTTCCTTCATTATCCGATCCTTCATCAATAATTGTTTCCTCTTCTCTGTTATCCTCCTTCCTTTCTTGCATTTTGCTTTGACTCCTTGTGGTCGACATGTTGTTTCTTTTCGTTACTGTTTTTGTCCCCGCCAAATGTGAAATTTTACAACACTCTATATGTTTCAGAACACGACAATATTTCTCCCCAAATGTATTAAATTTTCACGACAAATATCAAATATGCAATCAGTAAAATTCAAATAATTCAAAATAAATATCAAATGTACGATTGGTAAAGAAAATAAAATCAAATAATTCAATAGCAGTAAATATCCACTAACTACGATCAATCAATAAATCAAATTTATATTCCCTGGAAAAATTGTCAAAATACTTTCAAATTCAAATTCCCTCAATGTTATATGTTTTTATCTCTGGATCACCTGTACTTATTCCAGATCTCTTTCCCTTCCTTCAAATGTAAAGCTGCGATATTTTCAAGCCCCACGTTTTGGAAGCCAGTTATTGTGATATTTAGAGTCTTGGTGCGCCAAGCAATAATTAGCTAATTAATTTTTTTGATTAATTAAAATTATTTAAATGATATGATTATGACTCTATCACAATTTTTAATTCTTGTATCTCAGGGTTAAATTCGTGCTTCAATATCTATGCTATTACATGTGAAAGGTAAGGTCCAGAGAATACCGGAATAATAAAAAACACATATGATCTAACACTATATATTGAAATAAAAATAATGAAATAATTCACACTCAAAAGTTTTCAATAAACAAATCTCATATAAGGATTCTCAAAATTTTGTTCTCCGTACGTGAACAATCAAAATTTATGGTACAAACAATATTAATTGAAAACTCAAAATCCCAAACTATTCTAACTCTCCTAATAAAAATATTTATATCCTTTCTAAATTACGTATAAAAATTGTGTTATCAATAAAAGAAAAAAAAACTGCAGAAAACAAAAATATCTCTCTCTGATGATGAGTGGTCCAAATCCTTGTTCCTTGTAGACTGTATTATCTCCTCTCAACCGCTCCCTATATAATCAGCAATCTTACAACAGATTGTTGCAAGTATATCGTCCTTAATGATCTCCTTCAAAAGCAACAATCATTCAAATTATGATAGCCTTTCTCCTCTCGATAAACTGACGCTCTCGTTGGCCCGAGTGAAAAATGACTCTTGGAATATCTTCTCTTTACGATAAACTGAATCTCTCGTTGGCCTGAACAGTGACTCTTGGAATATAAGTAGGAAAATATGACTTACAATATTTTGCTGCTTCAGCTTCTGTCAGATACACTAACTCCACAAAAACTCACTAACATTCCACTACTGCTTGCTACATTTCAGGAACCGCCAGAGAACAATCACCGTTCCTCTCCCAGACTTGGAAACCAACTGACTATATCTTTTCTCTCTCCTCAATCTCGCTAAACTTTTTTCTACATACTTATCCCGCCTTTTTCAATCTCCGCCAATCACAACTCGTCACAATTCCCCCATTTTTTCATTTCGATAACAAACAAATTTTTACCTATACTTATAAATTTCCTAAAACTTATTTACAAATAATATTTTTCTATAATTCTTAAAAACTAACAAAAACCTCTTTCTATAATCCCTTCTATTGTCTTTAATCACTGCATTAATGTATTTTGGAAAACCCCGTTCAATTGTCTTTTTGTTTTCACTTAAAATTATGCGGGTCACTCAAGTATAACAAAGAAATAATTTATGCAAAGCTTAACATTTTGTTTAGTACAGGTAATTCAAGAAATTAATAACTCTCCTTCTTCGAAATGTTTGTTGGATATTATCCTACTTATCTGAATTATTTTAATGTTATTGAATTTTGAAATATTTTAAACAAACCAATATTTTTCTCGATTTTACCTGCCGAAAACTCTTTGTTAAATTTTAAACATGACAAAAGTTTTCTAGGATCAAATTATTTCACTATGTTATTAAAATCTACTTATGATACTGACAAATGTCGTGAATGTTAAAATACCCCGTATATTGCCTGTCTTTATACGGGATTGGATATATTTTCGTTTTAAATTTTTCCAAGTATTTTCCCTTAAAAGAAAGTTCATAATTTTTAACCACTTGATTTACTTTATTAACAAAATCTCCATGGTTTCCTAAAATCTTCTCTATTTCCTTCTCCATGTTTTTTCCACAATTTATTTTTCTTTCATCCACCTTTTGTTCACATGTGTTCACTGTCCATAATACTTCTTCACAAAATTCTGGATTCTCGTCCATCAATGCCATTTTTTCTTCTGTTTTCTTTTTATCCTCTAATTCCCTTTGGTATTCCGAGCACCATGTTTCTATTCCTTTCATTTCTCTGATGATACCTTCTTTTTCTTCCTGCTTCCATTCTGTTTTATCGTCGGTTGCCAACAATTCTTCTGTACCTTCTATTTCCTGTTTTTCTCTGGTCTCCATCTTATTTTCCTGCTTTCTTTTCGAACTCTTCTTCTTTTTCTTCCTTCTCTTTTTCTTTTCTGTTAGATCTTGTTCTTGTACTTTCGGTTTATCCTCTACAGTCATATCGATTTCTTTGCGTTTTTCCTGTGCATTGATCCTCCCAGAATTTGTTTTCCTATCTGTTTGCTTTTCTTCTCCTGTGTTGTCTGGTTCTGCTCTGATTTCCAGTTTATTTTCCGAAAAATTTATGGTGATATCTTTTTTCCTCAATTCATCAATTCCCGCTATCATATCATGATTTAAATCTTCAATCACCACACATTTCATAATATGGAATTTGTTTCCCACTCTTATCTGTACTCCCAAGCCTTCGTTTACTGTCGTCAAATTTTTATTGTTTGCACCCACTAAATCAACCCTAGGAATCTTATACACAAATCTGTCCAAATTTAATTCTTTTACTAGTTTTTTATTGATTAGCGATATCTCCGATCCAGAATCAATCACAATTTTAATCGCTTTATGATTTTACATATCATAACAATATATATATATTAATGTGATATCTAGAATTTTAATTTTAAAACTTTACAAAAAATATATATAAAACATTATTACAATTTTTGATTGATGATTTATATCACACCTTTCAATTTTGTTATCGCAGGTTTTACTCGTGCTTCAATATCTATACTTTACAGCTGATGGGTTAGGTCCAAAGAATAACATAATATGATATGAAAATAATGTAATAAAATAAACTGATTAAAATACCTCCAAAAATTATTAGTATACAATGTTTATCAAACAAAATTCGTTCTACGTACGTGAACCTTCAATAATGCATGGATAATATAATACAACTACAATCTAAGATACAGCTTATTATTCTACATAAACAAATCAAATAATATTCAGTGTCCTTCCTAATGCAATTTTGATATAACGATTGTACCAAGAAAAATTTGTATGAATTATCCAATTCTCTCCACAGCTCCGTGTCCCCTCTCAGAACAAATTTGATCTCCTTCGACTATCGACAACTTATTCACACGTTATTAATATGATATAATATTTTTTAACCCAAAGTTCTCAAATTTAATATATTATGAATGTTTCTCCCGTTGAAACGCTTCCTCTGCCTTGAGTTGTCCAATTCCTTGTTCTATGCAAAATGAACTATCAGTTCTCAGCAGCCTCCTATGTAATTGGCAATATTAAACAAGATATTGCAATTTAGTGTCTTCAATGCTCTCCTTCGAATGCTCGTACCTTTCCAATGATGTCAGCCTCTTTTCCTCTCGCCAAACTTAATCTCTCGTTCCGAAATAAACAGCGATACGTAGAATACAAGTAGGAAAAGTTTACTTACAAATTTGTACCAGATCAGCTACCGTCGGACACAATTACTTCACCAACTCACAACTTATTCTTTATCACTTACTACCCTTGAATACCACCTCGAAAACCAACCATTCACTTTAAGAAACTGGAACTAACTGACTCTCTCATCTCCTCTATCCATTAATCCAACCTCTCATTATACACACCCATCACCACTTTCCAAATTCTCGGCCAATCAGAAATTTGCATACCACTCCCACATAAAATCAGAAATACCTACAAACTTTCCTAATTCATATTATTTCTACAAGGACACTTAATTTCTATTGGGTATTTACATATTCCGAACAATCATTTATTTATTAACTATTTTTATTGTCCTTTTCATGGCGCACTTTATGGCTTATGGGGAAAAAGCATCGTTAACTTCTATTCATTGTTATATTTATACAAAAGATTATTTATGACTTATCTTTGGTTAATTTCAGGCAGCTCGGAGTAATTTTTTAATTTTCTATAATCTCTGAAATATTGATTTCATCGTACATTTAATATTCTTTTTCTCTTCAATTCTGAATACCACAACAATATATATATATATATATATATATATATATATATATATATATATATATATATATATATATATATATATATATATATATGTTCGGAAAGATTTCCGCGGTTAGTACAATTAAACTTAGAGCTAAGATTAATATTATTATAAAAATTAATATTAAACTCACCAGGCTTCCGGGTTGAACCGCGTCGATATCCATTTTGCCGAGCTTTCAACATTCTCTCTGATGTCTTCTTCAGGGCTTCCGAGGTCTCAGTCTCCCGAGCCCCCAGACACTACTACACTCACTAGTCACTTCTAGTTCACTACTAAGTGAGTGAACTAGAAGTGACTAGTGAGTGTAGTAGTGTCTGGGGGCTCGGGAGACTGAGACCTCGGAAGCCCTGAAGAAGACATCAGAGAGGATGTCGAAAGCTCGGCAAAATGGATATCGACGCGGTTCAACCCGGAAGCCTGGTGAGTTTATTATTAATTTTTATAATAATATTAATCTTAGCTCTAAGTTTAATATATATATATATATATATATATATATATATATATATACAGTATAGGTAAAAGTTTATGGTCGGTATGGTAGAATTTAACAGGATATCTAACACAGATATAAAATCATATTTTTAGCGAATAGACAAAGAAAACATATTTCCCCTTGGTCTCCCCTCCACATTCTTTATACACGCCCATTAGGGAACACCATACGATTATTTCCGATCCAGCTTATACGTAAGAAACGGCAGCAGGGTTGCCTTATTACATATTTGAATTAAAACATTGAATTGATTTAAATTGATTTAAAAAATTGGCGATCAGTGGTGCGGTTATATTGCCATTCAAAACTGGATGATGATATTAAAAATGAAACAATATTGACACAAATACTGGTACAAAATTTCTTAAATCCATGAAAAATTTACAGCTTCGCATTTTTATGTGACAAAATTGTAACCCAATTTTGAATAAAACTTCTCTTGAATGGTAAATTGCATACGAGACAGGTCGACAGCTATGATATGTATTTCTTTTTGGAGGTAACTTTGTAAGTGTGAACATAAGAATTAAATAAGCCGACTGTTAATACAAGAGAAGAACGGGTAAAAATAATAAAATGGTACTTTGGGGGCAATTCAGTACAAGAAACTATCAATTTATTTATTATGGCTTTTGAAAATAGGCCAATACCTATAGAAAAAACTGTATTAGCCATTATTCATTAATTTGAAAAGTTTGGCTGTACTAATGGCAGATGTAAAAATGCTGCCCATCAATTCAACCTCACGAAAAGATAATTTCTCAAAAACGAGAAATTAGAGAAATTCAAGTTTGTGCATTGGCTGAAGCGACGCCGTGATCAAGTAAACAAATTGCCGATGAAGTTTATTTGAATGCAAAAACAGTGAGGAATATTTTGAAAAGAAACAACTACCATTGTTATAAAGTGCAGAAAACTCAAGAAATATTTCCTGATGATAAATTTAAACGGATGCAATTTTGTGAAATTATGATTGAAAGATGCCATGCAAATAATAATTTTTTAAAAAATATTTTGTTTACAGATGAGTCCTCATTAACAAGAAACATAATCCATCCGTTTTGTACGTTATTGGTCTCACGAGAAGCATTTGAGTGTGTTTGTGCGTACGCAGTATCCACAAAAGTTGAATATTTGGACTGGAATTTTGGGAGACCATTATTATTGGTCCT
Organism: Diabrotica undecimpunctata; assembly: GCF_040954645.1. Taxonomy (NCBI): domain Eukaryota; kingdom Metazoa; phylum Arthropoda; class Insecta; order Coleoptera; family Chrysomelidae; genus Diabrotica; species Diabrotica undecimpunctata. The sequence goes on from NC_092805.1 coordinate 67,533,570, forward strand.
TTTTTCATTGAAGGCAATTTAAACGCAGTCAAATATCTCCGATTACTGCAAAATCAAATTATTCCTTCACTTCAACGTCTTCAAATTAACTTTAACTATTTAGTGTTAATTTTTGCTGAACATGTTATTAGTACAGACGGTACAATAAAATGGCCCCCTCGGTCACCCGACTTAGCTCCTCTAGATTTTTATTTTTGGGGGATGCTAAACACAAAATTGTACAGGCATGAGTTCGAGCGAGCCACCAACTTGGAGGAACTGAAGGAAAAGATAATCCAACTTAGCCAAAACATATCGGCAGATGAACTCAACACCATGAGAAATGCTTTGTATAATAGATTGGGTTACTGTTCGTTACAATTTGATGGTCTGTTTGAACATTTAATTACCTAAGAATTTGGTTTAGAATTTCTACTTGTTTGGAATTATTTTTAATTTAAACAGTAGTGTTGGAATTATTTTTTATTTGATTTCATTTTTTTAGAACAAATTTTATACTAATTTTATCTTTCTTTGTTTCATTTTTATAGAACTAATTTTTATTTTCACACCTACTACCTCCAAAAAATCTAAACGAAAATATGGTTTCAAAGATATTATTTGGAAAATACCAAATAATATCTTATTTTTAATTAACAGACGTAATTTTTCGTCCAGTTTAAATTTAATATAATACACCTGCTCCTTCTTAATGCTTTACTAGTACTGACTTTGTCTTTATTTATTATGCTTTATGAAAGAACAACCCACTATAAACCGTGATATACGCATGGCATATCACATAACTAGTTCTGTTCTGTAGAGATGAGCGTTGAATCACCGAACTGTTTTATTCAACCGTTTATGTGTCGTTAACGAATCTACGGTTTCTCACTGGAAAGCCAACTACTACTACTACTAAGGATTTCCACAGTTTTCACTGTCTTCCTTCACTCAACCGTTTTCTCCAATTTTCCCTGTCATTCCAGTCTCCATCTCGCAGGGTTCTTTTCTCCATAGCCTCGTCGATTTCATCTCTGAATGACCTTCGGGGTCTTCCTCTCTTTCTTCTTCCAATCGGGCTCCATTCTGTGATTTTGTTTATCCAGCGTCCTCTGTCCGCTCTTCTGACGTGGCCGTACCAAGATAGTCTCTTCTCCTCTATATAGTCGATTATGTCTGATTGCACTCCCATTCTCCGCTTAATCTCTGCGTTTTCAATTCTGTCTCTTTTTGTAAGTCTACAGCTTCTCCTCAGGAACTCCATTTCTACTGCTCTTATTCTACCTCTATTTCTCTTGTTTATTGTCCAGTTTTCGGACCCATATGTCAGGATACTTCTTGTCAGGGTATTATATATTCTCTTTTTTGTCTTTATCGTAATGTTCTTATCCCACAACACTGAGTTTAGTTGTCTTATACAGTTTCTTGTTTGTCTCAGTCTGTTGTTTATATCTTCTTCTGTTGTTCCCTGGTTCGATATTATGGTTCCCAAATACTTGAATTTATCTGTTCCATTTATTTGTCTTCCCTCGTCTATCTCTAGGTTTCTCATATCCTTGTTTTCTGTTGTTAGGTATTCGGTTTTCTCTAAGTTTATTTCCATTCCGTTGTTTTTATATTCTTCTTCTAGTTTTCTGAGCATAAAGCTGAGATCTTCTTCATCTTGTGCGATGACTACTTGATCGTCGGCAAAACTTAAGGTGTATAGGTATTCGTCTCTTACTGGTATGCCCATTCCTTCGCACTTTCTCCTCCATGGTTTGAGTGTCTTTTCTAAGAATATTTTAAACAGAGTAGGGGACGTAGCACAGCCTTGTAGAAGTCCTTTTGTCGTCTTAAATGGATTGTAGGCTTTATTTCCACATTTAATAGCTACTTTGTTTTCTTTGTATAGTGCTTTAACTGCTTTTATTAGTGTTTGTCGGATTCCGAGATCATTCATTGCTTCCCATAATTTGACTCTAGGTATTGAGTCATATGCTTTCTTTAGATCAACAAAGGCCAGATGGACCGGTCTACCTTTTGCCATTTTCTTCTCTATCAGTTGTTCTAATGTGTACGTATGGTCTAGGCATGATTTTCTTACTGTGAACCCTGCTTGGTCTTCTCCAATTTTTCCTATTATTTCAGTTTCTAGTTTTTCCTTAATAATTTTCCCGTAAAGTCTACCTACCGACGATATTATACTAATTCCTCTATAGTTTTCACATTTTTTCCTGTTTCCTTTCTTATGTATGGATGTGATGTATGCTTGTGTCCATTCCGCAGGTATTTCTTCTCCATTTAGTCCTCTTTCGAACATTCTATGTAGCATGCGGAATAACTTTTCCGTTCCGTTTTTAATTAGTTCGTTTGGTATTCCTCCGGGTCCTTTGGCTTTTTTGTTCTTCAATGTCTTGATTGCTCTCTTAACTTCTACCAGGCTTATTTCTATCTGGTCGTATGCCCCATTTCCTGCATGTTCTATATTCTCTTCCTGAAATTGGGGACGGTTTTCTGTAAGTAGTTCTACGTAGTATTCTTGCCACTCGTTTTCACTAATTTTGCCGATCTGGGTTTTCTCTGTCTTATTTCGTTGAAGTGCTTTTAATATTCGCCATGATTCTGAATTTCTCGTTCCTCCGATATGTCGTTCTATCTCTGTGCATGCTTGTTCTCATCGTTCGTTCTTTTCATTTGTTACTCTTTTCTTTACCTCTCTGTTTTTCGCTCTATATAGGTCTAAGTCTTCCTGTTTTTTGGTGTTTAGGTATTTTATGTGTAGTTTTTTCTTTTCTTTTATGCATTTCAATGTGTCTTCCCTTAAGCCAAACAAAAGAAAGCCAACTATACCGTATATACAGATTGAACGAATTTAAAACGGAACATACGAAATCAATGTATTTCGGCTCAACTCCGCTCTAGGTGGTTGGCCAACAAAAGGTTGTCAAATAATTATATTATAAAAATCCAATACTTCAGCGGGCTGCTGGATTCTGAATTCATTCAAGAACAAGTCAAAACTCCACCCAAATAGGTTGCCTCGAATCACTGTGAAAACTAGACTACACAAGCAGTTATTATGCTGTCAAACCACTTATCGCTTCCTTATAGTCCAAGAGATAGAGCCGAAATTTTGAACTGATCAGTAATATGACATTTCTCTATTGGAATATATTCATTGTAACTGGGTTAAGACTTTGCCTTACAGGCGGACGCCCCTCGTGGTACAGGGGGTGGCTATACAGGGATGAAGTTGTAATTTTTTTCAGAAAAATTAACGATCGATAATATGGCTGAAAATTTGCCCAGAGTAAGATCTTGATATAACCAGACGAAATCCCAAAGGGCGGACGCGAGAGTGGATACATAAGGGCTGGCGGACGGGGGTGAAATTGCAATTTTTTGGGGAAAAATTAACGATAAGTAATATGTCCGCCATTTTCATGGCTCATTTTTTAGCCCCTAAAAACTCCAAATCCAAAAGGGCGGACAGCTGGGTTGGTACAGGTACAGAGAGCTATAAAACGGGGTCAAATGTACCACTTGCCTGCGCATTTTAGGTCTCGGTAACAATTTTCAAACTGATTTTATTATGATATTTTTATACCGATTGATTTAAAAATTTGTATGCTCACTTCTGTTACTATTCTGAGAAGCGTCAAGTAGAGTTTTCCTCAAAATTTTCCAAAAAAATTTCCGTAAATGAAAATTTTCGTAATTTTTTGAGGTAAAATCTAATTTATAGAATCCTTTCGATTTTCTGTAAGTTATACCATGATTTTTTTCCAAAAATTTTCAAACGATTTTTCCGATAAGAAAAAAAAATTAGAAAAACTTTTCTAAAACATTTGATAAAACTCTACGTCATCGTCTGAATCTTTTATAGAATATTTTGTAGTTTTAAAATGATATTATGATAATGTTTTTTTTTCAAACTAAAGTCATATTTACTTTACAAATCACATTTTTTTCTTAAATATAAATATTTTACGAATTAATTTTTAATTTAATAAATGTTTGATATTTGATATTTTATTAAATTAAAGTAATTTTATAATGTTAACTATTAAATATTTTTGGTATAACAAATAGTAATTTTACTTATTTTTTATTACAATAAAAAGGTTTTTAAATTTATATTGAAGAACCAGACTCCTTTGGCAGCAGCATTGGAACTCTAACCGTTCGATCTTACACGAAATACAACCGTCAATAACCAGTCAGCCTACATTTGACTATTCAGCCCTCTCAAGACGAGATCTCATTGTGATAAGACGACTTCGGATAGGACATTCAAAACTCACACACAGCTACCTAATGTCCTCTAGCATCCGTCCCTCCTGTCAAATCTGCCAATCATATTTGACAATCAAACATATTCTCACTGAATGCCATCAACATTTGGCCAGAAGATTACAATACACACTCAAAAGTGAAGTACGAGATATCGTAAACAACCCTGACCAAATAAAAGCTGTGCTACAATTCCTTAGAGATGAACACTTATATCAAAAAATATAATTAGATTTTAATTTAGACATTGTGTAACATATTATCATTCCGTATTATTGTAACATATTCTTAATGTAACACTTAATGTTTGTGTAATGAAAATTCATGTTATAGTACCTGTGTAAGTGGCCATAGTAGCCGAGCACGTTAAAGTTGAAATAAAAAAAAAAAAAAAAATTATATTGCATAAATAATGGTTGTTCAGATATAAGAAAAATTTGATTTATTATTACATTAATAATCAAATACAAAATATATTATTTCTATTTATCAATAGGTAAAATTCAATTTGTAGAATTCCTTTAACATTTTACAAATAATTATTAATAAAAATCAATTTAATAGTGGAATTATCAATTTTTTAAGTTTTGAAATTTACTTTGTACTTAGATATTTTCAATATTTTTTTTAACTTTCAAATTGATTGATTTTTTTTTTCATTAGATAATTATAATTTTACAAATTCTGTTTGGACATTAATTTTGCATAATTATTATTTTAAAATATTAGAATAATAATGATGCGCGTTCCATTTAGATCAGTAATTCTGGACGCATGCGCTAAATGTAATAAGTATCAAGATGCTTTTATCCAACTTGGTGAAACTGACTTCGATTGTAATGAAGTTTTTGAAACCTTAGAAACTTTCATATGTCACTTATATGGAACAGGACTGATGAGAATTCCAAAAAGAAAAGTAAACGATGTCAGATTTTCACTATTTAACCGGCAGTATAAGTTGCATGATATGAACGAGCCTTTTAAAAAAAAAATAAAAAATTTCGATGCTTCAAGCTTACCACCATGTCAAGATGAATTACACCAACATCTACTGCGAGCCCGTTATATTTCAAATATTTGGACAAATGCTCATAAAAAAGTACCAACAGAATTGATTGTTGAAGAACATGGTTGGGACTTTGAAGATGAAACATATAAAGTCAAATGGTTTAGTGGACCTCAGATGCCAGAATCAATTCGAGAAGTAGTGATTGAAAATGAAGCAGATAATGAATGTGATATTATTGAAAGTGAAAGTAACGAAGATGATGAATGTGATGACATCAGTGAGAGTGAGAAAAATGACGAAATTTTTAAAGTTTTTCTAAATTTTTTTTTCTTATCGGAAAAATTGTTTGAAAATTTTTGGAAAAATTCATGGTATAACTGACAGAAAATTCTAAAAGGATTCTATAAATTAGATTTTACCTCAAAAAATTACGAAAATTTTCATTTACGGATTTTTTTTTGAAAAATTTTGAGGAAAACTCTACTTGACGCTTTTCAGAATAGTAACAGAAGTGAGCATACAAATTTTCAAATCAATCGATATAAAAATATAATAAAATCAGTTTGAAAATTGTTACCGAGACCTAAAATGCGCAGGCAAGTGGTACATTTGACCCCGTCTTATGGCTCTCTGTACCAACCCAGCTGTCCGCTCTTTAGGATTTACAGTTTTTAGGGGCTAAATAATGAGCCATGAAAATGGCGCACATATTACTTATCGTTAATTTTTCCCCAAAAAATTGCAATTTCATCCCTGTCCGCCACCCCTTATGTATCCACTCTCGCGTCCGCCCTTTGGGATTTCGTCTAGTTATACCAAGATCTTACTCTGGGCAAATTTTCAGCCATATTATCGATCGTTAATTTTTCCGAAAAAAATTACAACTTCATCCCTGTATAGTCACCCCCTGTACCACGAGGGGCATCCGCCTGTAAGGCAAAGTCTTAACTCAGTTACAATGAATAAATTCCAATAGAGAAATGTCATATTACTGATCAGTTCAAAATTTCGGCTCTATCTCTCCGACTATTAGGCAAGCTCCTCTTTCCTTTAAAGGAGACAGATAGTTGAACGATATTTTATACAATGTCTATCACCGGGTATGGATTTATTTTTGTCCAAGTTTTATATTGGTCCACTATTTCAAATGCAGTTCAAACAGACATATATTAAATTGTATGTTCCGTTTTAAATTCGTTCAATCTGTATATAGCAGCGCTACAGGCTTTATAGGCCCCTGGCTTCTAAAAACTTGGTTATTTCCCTCCATTTTTGTCGGTCTCTTGCTTTCTTCTCCAATTTGTCATGCCTATTTCTGACAAGTCTTGCTCTACTGCTTTGTTTTAACATTTCGATTCTCTGGCATTCGTATAATGTGACCAAGCCATCTAGCTCTTTGGGCTCGAATTTTTGCTGTAATTGCTGGTTTTCCATACATCCTCATTATTTCTTTATTCATTCGTCTTCTCAAAATATTCTCTGCCATCTTTATTCCTCCGAAGATTTTTCTAAGCACTTCTTTCTTTCTCAGATATCTACTTCCTTTTCTTCCTGCTGGTTCATAATCTACGTTTCACTGGCATACATCACCGTGGGTCTGATTACTGTCTCGTAGACTCGCAGTTTAGCTGTTCTTGACACATTTTTTGCTTTCAGTAATGAATTTAGTGACCCTATCGCTCTGCTTCCCTTCATTAATCTTTTGTCTATGTCTTTTTCTTCTTTTCCTGTGTTCGTTATGGTTACTCCTAAGTATTCAAATTCTGACACTTTTTCAAAACTATAGACAGTCTCTGTTTCTTTAATTTTGATATATTTGTTATTATTTGTTATGTCTCCTCTCATTTCCATATATTGCGGTTTTGATTGGTTTATTATAAATCCGTATCTTTTCGCTTCTTCTTCTTCAAATTTCTGGAAAACTTTTTCTAAATGTTTTTTTGTTCTCGTTAGTATCACCACATCATCCGCGTATACTATGCACTGTTCCCTGCTATTGAAAATAGTCCTGTTTGTGCTTATATTTGATCTTCTTACGATTTGTTCTAATAATAGGTTGAATAAATTCGTTGATAGCGGATCCCCTTGTTTTAAACCTCTATTCACTGTGAACTGTCTTGAAAAGCTTCCTTTCATTGTTACCCTATTCATTGTGTTCCTAAACGTCATTCTCACTAGCCTTATAAGCTTTTCTGGTATTTCTAATGTTCTCATCGCCTCATATAGCATCGTTCGATCTAGTGAGTTATATGCTTGTTTAAAATCGATAAATAGCATATGTAATACTAAGTTTTGTTCGTAGCTATTATTTTGTATCAATTTTAATATATTTATTTATCGACATAATTCTGAATGACCAACTTGAGACAAACAGTTCTTCCCTCCTCAACTTATTCAGTTAAAGACTATAAAGTGTAAACACATGTCAAAAATAGATTACTTGAGAAAGGCACCCTGCCGAAACAGATGTAGTGATAATAAATAAATTTTGTGAAAGTTTTGAAAACAAAAATTTTCAGTATTTTTTTTTGCTAAATGAGATACTAATAGCCTAAGATCCCAATGCAGGATCACTACATTTAATTTTGTAAATTATTTTATTATTTTATTTTTGTTGTATTTAATCAAACTCACATTTTTACATACATTTAAAATTAGGAGAATACATTGATATTAGGTTGTCAGTAAAAAAGTGGACGCAATTTTTTTAATTCAATTAATAGTAATTCATTTTTACAAAAAAATTATTTTGTTCATTTATTTTTTAAATAAAATACGCTGGTCATGACCATATATCAAATTAAAGTTTTAAAGTAATTTTTTTTCCTTAATATGATGATATAAGGTTTTCTGAGAAAAAATGGTCAAAAATTAGGGTTGCCAGCTGTTAAAAACGCGAGGTATCAAAGATAAAATAATCAGCTATTGCGCAACGCTACAGGTTTAGAAGTGTCAGGTGTGTGAGTTTTTACAGCAAGAGTCTATAGATATATAATATACTTATTATCATTTGTCAAATCCGGGGTCGCTGCGCCATAGGTCTAGTTTACTTTATCTTTGATACCTCGCGTTTTTAACAGGTGACAACCCTAATTTTCGACCATTTTTTCTCAGGCAACCTTATCTCATCATATTAAGAAAAAAATTAGCTTTAATTTTATATAAAAAACATGCATGTACGAAATGAGCAGCCTAATTTATTTAAAAAATAAATGAACAAAATAAAATATTTCTCAAAAACTAATTACTATTAATTTAATTAAAAATATTTGCGGCCACTTTTTGACTGGCAACCTATTATCAATGTATTCTCCTAATTTTAAATGTAAGTATGTAAAAATGTAAGTTTGATGAACTACGTTATGAAAGTAGTGGTCCTGCAGTGGGATATTTACTATAATATTTATTTATTTGTATAATACTTTGATACATTTTTTCACGTATGTTGCTAGTTCAGTTTCATTATTTTTTCTTAGATTATACAACTAAAACTCATATGTTGGGATTATATCTCTTCTAAAGGCGTTAATTTTAATTTTATTCCATGTCAATAAATTTAACTGTCAAAAATATAGTAATTACATAACAGTGAAATTTCACTCTTATTTTGTTCTAGGATACATTGTATCATTCTTAAATGATGCGAATTAAACGCACTACACTAATATTAGGATTGCTGATAATAATATGGTCATCAATATTTTATTTAACGTACTATTACCATCCTGTTCACATGTATAGTGAAATACCTAGTAAATTGAGCCAGCAGATTGTGATCTTAGAACAAGACATATCAAGAGAATTTTTAAAAAATAATGTCATGATAAAAGATGCTCAAAAAATATTAGAAATCAAGAAAGAAAATGAAAATTATCAACATAGTATGGATTTATATGAATTCCGTGATGTTAAGATTCCAGTGTTGGTCTTTGCCTGCAATAGAATAACTGTTACTAAATGTTTAGATAGTCTAATTCAGTATAGAACTAGGATGGATCAATTTCCAATAATTGTTAGTCAGGTAAGTGTTTTATATATTTTAAATGTTTTATTTGAAATATTTTATGTATATTATATATATATATATATATATATATATATATATATATATATATATATATATATATATATATATATATATATATAAGAAAAAAGAAGTACTTGTGACTCGTTTGGAAAAAATATATAAATGTTTAATGTTTTGGATGGGTTTTATATATTTATAAAAAACATCCAAAACATTTTATATATATATATATATATTTATATATATATATATATATATATAATATATATATATATATATATATATATATATTTATATATATATAATATATATATATATATATATATATATATATATATATATATATATATATATATATATATATATATATATATTTAACGTGATTATTTCGACCAAAAAACAATTTATAAATATGTTGGAAATATCGGGTATGTGGTCTATATTAAATAAAAAATGTTTGTTTTTTCTAAAGCTCAATATTTCGCCATTTATTTGATGGCTTCATCGGGAGTACTATACAGTGATACAGAAAAAATATAATGACTTAATAAAAACATTAAAAAACCAACATCAACTTACTGAACAAGTTGAAAAAAAGTTAACAATCTATGACTCATGTTTTCCTAAACTTTATTGTTTGCCTAAAATCCATAAATTGGACGTTCCTCTCAGGCCTATTGTAAGTTCTTTAAAGTCCACTACGTACAACATTTCTAAATTTCTTGCTGATATATTAAATGATGCCTTTGAATATCGCAATAATTATAATTCTACGGACACATTTACCTTTGTCGATGCTGTTAGGGGAATGCGGTTACCAAAAGATTATGTTTTATTTCTTTGGATGTAGTTTCTTTATTTACAAACATTCCATTAAATATGGTCACGGACATTATAGAAACAAATTGGAACCTTATAAAAAGACTACACGACATTATCTAAAGGTAATTTTTTACTAATTCTCAGGTTCATTTTTAATAACACTTTCAGTTTCAATGAAAAATTTTACTCCCAAATTTTTGGAACACCTATGGGTTCCCCGATTAGTCCCATCCTTGCTACTATTGTAACTGATCATCTCTTAGATAATGTGATCACACAATTACCTTTCGAATTACCATTTATATATAAATATGTCGATGATATCATATGTGCAGTTCCATCTTATCACATCAATACCACATTAAACATTTTTAATTCATTTAATGAACATCTTCAGTTCACAATTGAAACCGAGACAGATCTTAGTATACCATTTTTAGACACAAAGGTAATAAGAACAAATGACAATATTCTGACATTGGATTGGTACCAAAAGCCAACAGCATCGGGAAGGTATATGAATTACTTTTCAAACCACACCACTCGTCAAAAATATAATACAGTATTGGGTATAAAAAACAGGGTAATGTCCATTGTTGATGATAATTTGTTACAAAAAAATCTGGACATATTATACAAAATTTTTCGAAATAACGGCTATCCTAAACATATTTTAAAAAAACTCATTTACAGCAGTAATTTTTATGATGGTCCTGTCCTTGATTCTAACAATGAGTCAATCAAATACAAAAAACTCCCCTTTATTAACGGTCTAACCCAGTCTGTCGTATCCATATTTAAAGATGTTTCCAATATTAATATAGCTAAATACAATACCATAAATAGCAAACAACTTTTTTCTAAAATTAAAGACCCAGTACCAACCTTATATAGGAGTAATGTGGTATATGAAATACCGTGCCTAGTATGTGAAAAAAGCTACATTGGCCATACATCGCAGTGGCTAAAACAACGTATCACACAGCATAAAAGTGATTGCCGCTTAGGAAAAAATTCTTGCGCAGTTGTCGAGCACTACAGAAACACCGGTCATCTGTTAGACTACAACAATACTCGTATTTTGGCACAGACTGAAAATTACAAAAGTAGGTTATTTTTGGAGATGTACCACATTAACAAAAATAAACAAACTTTAAATTATAAAACAGACACGGGACAATTAAGCAACATATATTGCAATATATTAAACAAAATTTAAAACTACACTCACCTTAATGATTAATCATACTAACTAACCTTAATGAATAATTAAAGAAATACTATTCCTCTAATGTTTTCTTACATTGTTATTTTTTGCATTTTGAAATAATTTTTACTTGTTCCATCTTATTGATTGTTAACGAACGTGCTCAAAGATATTTTAAATTTTAACATGCTTTTATTAAATGTACAGTGTCATCAACAATAATGTTATTTTAGTATTAATTTTATTTATGTGTATAATCTTTTAATTTCTGTAAGTATTGTAAATCTAAGTGTACGTCAGTGTTTTGAAATGTTTGTTTTTTACAGTTACTCCCGATGAAGCCATCAAATAAATGGCGAAATATTGAGCTTTAGAAAAAACAAAGATTTTTTATTTAATATAGACCACATACCCGATATTTCCAACATATATATATATATATATATATATATATATATATATATATATATATATATATATATATATATATATATATTATATATTGTTATGTTTCTTCTTTCCCAACCAAAGAAAAATAAATAAAAAAATCCATCGAAATAAAATTTTAAGATATCAATATAAACAAATTGTATATAGTAATTTAAGATAAGATTTAGTGTAGATAAGAATAGAAATTTGTTTGGAAAACGACCTTTTTCCGTTTCAAACAAAATTATCAAAAAACCTTTGTTTAGAATTAGAAGACATTTTACCTGTAAGTTAATCTTTTCATTGCTTGTATAATCGAGTATTAAATGACCATATTCTAATCTTTTGAAATATGTATAAATTGTGTATTGACAAAACCAATTTTAAAGTAAGCTATTTAGTTTTTCTCTGAAACCGAAATTAGGCTTTTCCAAAATCATGGTAAACACAATTTGAGCTTTTGATTGGACGGTCGTTTTTAAATGGGAATTTGTGAGCCGATCATGAGAACCGGAGAAGTCAGTTATAATTTGGTCATCGAAGGAAACAGTCGTTTGTCTCAAGATAGGGTGTGGTTCGTGAGTTGGATACCGGCATTCAAATTTAAGAACTGAGGTTTTGTTAGGCTAATCAAAAGTTTAAAGTTTTGTTGTTTTCTTGTTTCAAGTAAAGAAAAATTTAAGTAAAATTGGTTTTCACTTAATATAAATGTATGTAGATTTAAAATCTTATTGTTATAAAATTTGATTTATTTTCTTGTATGCTGATTGACAAGATAACTACAGAATTTGATCATTGTTTTATTCGTTCATATAAAATAAAGAAACGTAAATTTTTGTAATATAATATTTTTTTTTATTCTTATCCTTCTTCTCTGTCCCGATAAAGGACAACTAGAAAATCTTTGAATCCATCGAACACAGGTAATATAAGGAGTTTATTTTACTTTTGATAACAAATAAGTTATATTTTTTTATTGGCTCAATAAACTAAGATTAAAGTCAAAATAAACAATCATAACAATATATATATATATATATATATATATATATCCTTAGATAGCTTAAGTTTTTTACATATTTTTTATATACATGTACAATTACCACATGGTCTTTTGCTATGCTAAGTTTGAGTTAATTTGTAAACTGTATTTAGTTTCAATTAATTATTTATACAATATAATTTTATAATGTCCATTGTCGTAAGCTTCTTTACATATTTAATATCATTGACTGCTACATATCTTTTTGAGGTAACACACGTGTAATAAATTTTCTATGGATGTTTGGTTTTGCATATTGTTCTTTTTAGATGAACTGATAATGCTTTCTGATTAGAAAGCGAAACGTCTTCAATACATAAATGAAGTAGCCACCTTCTTTGTCTTTTTCTCTACCTTTTGACCGAAAAACCCACCACTCTTCGAGTGATCCTTAATATATATGTATATATATATATATATATATATATATATATATATATATATATATATATATATACATATATATATATACAGGGTGGTCCTTAAGTAATTTTACAAATAGAAACCGTAGATTCTGCACTTTAAAATATTACCATTTAAGCCAACTTGCTTTAATAAAATATTGATATTAAGAAAGATACAGGGTGTTAAAGAGGGAATTTAAAATTTTATTTTTTGCTATAACTTTTACGTTTGTAAATATTTTTGGACAAAAATTTACAGTTGGATGCTTCTCAGTAGGATAAATTATAATTTTATACTTACTTTAATGTAACTAATAGAGGGCGCTACATATGCCACATGTGTGGCATAAATTTGTGCTTAACTTTTTTGCTCTTTAAGTTAGCTCTATTTGTGTTAAAAAATATTAAAGATACATTATTTTCACAAATAAAAGGTATACTTGTTAGTAACCTAAAAATTCAACCGTTTTTGGGATAAATGCATTTTATAAGGCAGCTGCACAATAATTCTTAGTTTGATATTTGTGCGGTAAAGCACTGAATACCTGTAGATAAGCATAATTCATAGTTTATTCTTATTAAAACAACTCAAATATGATAATGTAACATCACAAAATGTTTTGTTACGGGTGCTAAATGTCTTATTGGAGAAAAGATATTTCATCTTCTTCTTTAGGTGCCGTGTCCGTATTCAGACGTTGGCCGTGATCATGTTTACATTCCCTTTGCTATCGCTTCTTAAGTTTCTATAATGGCGTTGTATTACTTTTTCTCTATTGTAAAATGCTAAAAACCCAAAATATGTGGTTTATGCAAGATGGTACACCACCACATTCTAGAGAGAAGGCATTAGAACATACTTAAATTCAACTTTTCTGAACGTTGGATTGGTCGTGGTAGTCCTTGGCAATGTGATGAAATATTGATATAATTATTTAATTCATAAAAAATCCGAAAATAATACTTATTGTTCATTACGTAAATTGTTTACCCATTTTTATTAGGACAAATAGAAACTAGAGCACAGGTATTGAATAACATATATGTGTCCTGTTTCATAATATTTTTGCTACAAATCTAACCTGAAAGACTCAGCATTTTTACAAAAACATCATCGTTGTCCTAATAACCAATATTGTTATAAATATAGTAAACACACAGGCACTTTAGTTCAACATAATATTAGTTCGTTAGTAAGAACACTTACTTTGACAAAAAGTTATGTTATTTAGTTTAACTATTTCTTAATTTGGTTTGTAAACAAAATGTTTTGATTATGACTTTAATTGAACATGTAACGTAAAATGTTTGATGTAAAATCCTATTATTCTGTTATTTTGTCAAATCCTATTATTAATTATCCTGTTGATATATTTATTTTATTTAATATTTCGTTAACTATTAACTTTAGTTAAAGGTATTTTATACCAAAATTCAGAAGTATTAATGTTTTTGTCTATTTTTTCTTCGTTGCCTGGAGTAATTGCCTTAGATCAGAATTATGCAGCTTATTTTTAAAATGCGATTATCTCGAAAACTGTTGAGTTTTCAAGTTATTAACAAGTATACCTTTTTTTCGTTAAAATAATGTATCTTTAAAATTTTTTTCCCCAAATACAGGTAGCTTAAAGAGCAAAAAAGTTAAGTGCAAATTTATACAACATATGTGGCATAAGTGGCGCCCTCTACCAGTTACAACAAAGTTTGCATCAAATTATAATAAATATAGTGCATACCGCTCCCGCGCATACAGCGAGTATAATATAATAATATAAGTATATATATAATCGACACTCGACACTGAGTGTCACTCGACACTGAGGAGTAGGCAGATTGAGACCTCAGTGCTGAGAGACAGTTCTTGTAATACAGAACACGATACTGGTACGTCTCGAGTGAGGGGAGTAGGCAGATTGAGACCCCGAACTCGAACCGAACTGTATCACTCTTGATAATGGCTCCAAAATGGGTGCCGAAACGTCGAGTAATAAATTCTCAACGTGGTTCTTCCCGAGAACTAAGTAATTTTCATATATATACATATATATATATATATATATATATATATATATATATATATATATATATATATATATATATATTGTGACAATTGGGGTTTATAGAAAATAATTTATAAGTTATATACTACATAATATTAGATATAAAAAAGTATTTGATTATTTTAAATAAGTTATATACTAGAGAATTTTATAAAAATATATTTATGTGAGGGCATTTTTAATAAATTAGCATATAATAATTGTAAAAAGTTGTATTTTAATGTTGTAAATATATTTAAGTAAGCCATGTGCATAGGCAACCAACTATACAGTGAGTGATAGACAGATATACATACTCTGAAGTGACGTTTAAGAATATTTACGAATATAAAGTGGGGTTATAATAATAATGTTAGTTTAAAATGTTTAATTTATATATATTTAATGATTTAAATGTTTATTCTGATCTGAAAAGCCTAAATGTCAACAAAATTATTAATAGAAAAGAATGGAATTCTCTGGATCACCGGAGATGGCCATGTTTGCAAAATGGTTTGTTCCAGAAAATTCAGACATGTATTAAATAGAACGAATTGGAACATGATCTCTTACCAGATGATTCTAGATTATCCAAAAAGATATAAATACCCGTGATTTGGATTCAAGATGGCAGTTTTTAGTCAGAAGTCAGGCCAGTTTATTATGAAAGTTAGTAGAAGATAGACACAATTAGTTAGTGAAGTCAATTGTTCACAGTTTTAGTAAGTCAGTCAAGCAGTTTAATAAGAAATATGAAAGTTAGTTGGAGATAGTCCAATTGTTTAATATAGTGAGTTAAATGCAGATTAAAAATTATGCATATATTTAATGCACATTTATAATTATACACAAATAATTATTGAAGATTATAAAAGTATATTAGAAGAATATTGGATGGACATTGGAAGGAATTAAAATTATATTATGATTGGAGATTAGTATAAATCAACTTATAATAATTGGATATTGGTATATTGAAAAGAAGAATAAATATAAATGGTGTTTGCTGGTTTGCTTGGTGGTGTATAAATGCTGGTGAAGAAAAATATATCTTAAATTGGTAGAAGCTGATAATTGGAAAAAGTAATTTCACCAAAAACAAGGATAACCGAAGTACGAAGACATTCAGTGGTGATTAGAATCTATATAGTGGAAAACAGTTCATTTAGGCATTCAGTGAAAGAAAGGTACAAAATTTTGTTAATATAATTTAGTTAATGTCATAACAATTTCAATTTTGAAGATAGTTTGTTTAAATTTTACATTGTCTATAGAATTTAATTAGTTTTATAAGAGTATCAATTTAAAGATAGTTTATTTTAAATTTACATTGGCTAGGTTAGATATATATGTGTGTTTCATAATAGTT
This sequence comes from Diabrotica undecimpunctata, assembly GCF_040954645.1. Lineage (NCBI taxonomy): Eukaryota > Metazoa > Arthropoda > Insecta > Coleoptera > Chrysomelidae > Diabrotica > Diabrotica undecimpunctata. The sequence continues at coordinate 67,550,175 of NC_092805.1, forward strand.
ATAATAAAGATAATTTAAAAAAGTACTTACAAACTAATTCTTTGAGAACCGCGATAAAAACCCTATATTATTAAAATACTCATTGCTCATCATTCAAACAAAAAACACATCATAACAATTTGGTACCCAACGCGGTGGCTCTCTATTTAAAAGAATTAGTTTGGGAAGATAAGTGCTCTCATATAATTAAATTAATTATCAGTAGAAAGGAAAAATTATAGATTTTATTTTTAATTATATTTGAACAAGTAAAGTCTCAAAATGTCTCAAGGAAAGAAAGGTACAAGAAGCAAAAAGAATGAAGAAGATGTGGAAGTAGAAACACAACCTATACAAGAGGAGAGTTTAGTTCAAGTTCCACAAGATACTGCAGAAATGAATCCAGAAAGAGAGGAAAATGTCAATATGGCAGCTTTGATGTCATTAATGATGCAGATGAACAAGACAATGGAAGAGAATACAAAAAAAATGGAAGAGAATTCAAAAGAAATCAAAGAAGACATAAAAAATTGGAAGAGAATTCAAAAGAAGTCAAAGAAGACATGAAAAAAATGGAACAGAAATTAGAAGAGAATTATAGAAAATTAGAAAAGAAAATAGAAGATAATAATAATAAAATTGTAAAACAAATAGAAAAACAAATGGATAAAAAACTTGAAGCTGCAGAGAAAAAAGTAGCAAATGAAATAAAAATTATACGGAATGACTACAAGAAAAGGATAGAAAATGAGAGGACAGAAGTAAAGAGGATTATTCAAGATAATAAGATAGATATAGAACAGAAAATAGAGTTACAGAAATGTAACTTAGAAGTAAAAATTAACGAAGACAGGAGAAACACAGAAGAAAAATTAGATGATATACAACAAAATATCCAAATAAATAATAATCAAATAAGAAATGTGGAACAGAGAATAGATGATATTTCACAAATGAGAGACATAGGGAGACCTTACTTAAATTTAACAAATGAGACTGGGATTAAATTCTCTGGTAATATAAAAAATTTACATCCTAGAGTATACATAAATAGTTTAAAACATAAATTAAGATTTGTGAATAATATTAATGATATTAAAGATTATATTAGAATGACATTAAATGACAATGCAGCAACTTGGTTTGCTAGTATTGAGAATGATTTAGATAATTTTCAAACATTTGAATATAAATTTTTAAATTATTATTGGGGTGAATTAGAGCAAGCCAAGTTTAGAGAAATTCTATATTTTGGAAAGTATAATCAAAATTTAAAATCAAATATGGTAGATTATGCATTGAAATTGATAACAGTTGCAAAATATTTAGAACCACCACTTAGAGAGGATGAAACAGTCTTAAATGTATCTAGACATTTTGATGCTGATGTTGTGCAAACCGTAACTGTACGAAATATTCAAACAATAGATAGTTTTATTAATTTTATTCAAAGAATACAAAGAGGCAATATGACAAGTAATAATAACAACAGAAAAAACAACAATAACTTTCAATATAATAAAAATGATAATCAACAATATAGACAATCATATAACAATAATACTAGGTATGGTGATAGTTTACAAAATTTTAATAATAATAACAGTAATCCAAATAGACAGAACTTTAATAATAATACTAGTTATAATAGACAAAATTTTAATAATAATACTAATTATAATAGACAACATTTTAATAACAGTACTAATAATAATAGACAAGATTTTAATAATAGAAGAAATACAGAGCGACCTAACTATAACAGACAGGTAAATTGTGTTCGAAGGAATAGAAGCTGCGAAGACAGGGAACGAAGTAGTACAAGGCAGGAAAATGTGAGTAGAAGTCATAGTAGGGAAAGACATAGGACATCAGATCCAAGTGGTCAGATACAATCTGACAATTCTAATAATCAAAATTTTGTGCAGTAAACTTTCTGAATTACAAGTTAGGCCATTGCTATTATGAAAAACCTTCTGAATTTATTTCTTTAGATGAAGAGAAAATTATTGAATCTATTAATTTAATTTATATAAATGCTTTGGCCAAAAATAAAATGATTAAGATTATGATAGATACTGGTTCAGAAAGTACTTTAGTCTCGGAGAATTTTATTTTTAATACATTAAAATTATCAGATATAATAAAGATTCCAAAAATTAAAATTGTTGGTGCAAATAATAAGAAGTTGGGTGAAATTGATAAACTAGCCAATTTTAAAATTAATATTCTTAATAAAGAAATTAATATGCAAGGATTTATTGTCAAGGATTTATGTGTTGATATATTAATGGGAAATGATGAATTGGAAAAGAAGATAGTAAAGATAGATTTTGAAGAAAGAATGGTAACTTTGGAAGGGCAAATAATTAAATTTATGCAGAAAGATGAGGTAGAAGAAGGAATAAGAGTTGATAGGATATTATTAAAAGAAAATAATGATGTTTATGAAGAAGAAATGTATTTTGATGATAGGGAAATGTCCCAAAAGAATGTAAAGAATAATTATTGTAGTGAATATTTAAGGAATGGAAAATTTAAGCAGATGGATGCCTACGAGGCGGAGTGCGTAAAATTGGAAGCAAGGAATAATGAGTACATAATGAAGAATAATTTTATTTGTAAAGAAGAAGATATGATAAAAGTTTTAAATTGCCCTGAAGAATATAAATCAATAGTCATTTCCATATTGCAGCAACACAAGGGACTTGTCAATAAAGAAAATAGAATTGCACAAAATTATATCCATAGTATAAAAGTTAAAGAAGAAAAAGATTTTAAAACAAAATCATACCCAATACCATATAAATACAGAGAAGAAATAAACAAAACAATTAATAATATGTTAGAAGATGGGATCATTGAGAAGGCAGACACACGTTTTATTAACCCATAGTAGTAGTACGAAAAAGATCAGGTGAAATCAGGTTATGTTTGGATGCAAGGAATATTAACAAGATTACTGAAAAGCAATTTGAAGCACCAATGGGTATAGATGGAATATTAGGAAGAATTACAGGAATGTCATTTTTCACTAAAATCGATTTACAGCATAGTTTCTGGTTAATACCTCTAGAAAGAAAAAGTAGACAGTATACAGGATTTCAGATAGATGGAGTAGTATATCAATTCAAAGTAGTACCATTTGGACTTCAATCATCTTGCAGTGCTCTATGTGGATGTCTTCATGATATTTTGGATCAATATGAACATTTTGTAATTCACTACATTGATGATATATTAATTTTTTCTAAAACGGCTGAAGATCATGAGAAACACCTAAAAATTATAATAAATAGATTAGACAAAGTTGGACTAAAAATAAATCAAGAAAAATGTACAATTTTTCAAAAAGTAATGATATATCTAGGTTATAAACTTAACACTAACAGCTTACTGATATATCCATTTTATTCAATAGACTTGATTTGTTAAATAGATGGTAGATTTCATTATTTTGAATCAATTTGACATCATATTTATTGTCTGATACATATGGAAATTATTTTGTACCCTAAAAATCATAATTTGGGGTTAGATACAAAATTGATTCTATAAATAAATGTCTTTCTAATATAATAAAGTGGAAAAACTTACCAATTTATATTGATGAAAGTTATTTTGAATGGAAATACTTCCTAGATTTTGTCTATAAATAAACAGAACACAATATAGATTATATTTTTAATTAAGGTTATATTTTATTCTCTGATAAAATCCATTCTCCATTTGACATGACAGTTTGACCATAGAATAGCCGAACTGTGCTACGTTGTTCTCTGCTTTGATATAGACAGCGAACAGGGATGTATTTAACACATTTTAAATAAAAAAAAATTGATTTATTAAATTTAATAAGGTATGAGAAAATTAATATTTAAAAAAATAATAAGTAAATTATTTATTTTAAATATTATTTTGGGGTATTGTGACAATTGGGGTTTATAGAAAATAATTTATAAGTTATATACTACATAATATTAGATATAAAAAAGTATTTGATTATTTTAAATAAGTTATATACTAGAGAATTTTATAAAAATATATTTATGTGAGGGCATTTTTAATAAATTAGCATATAATAATTGTAAAAAGTTGTATTTTAATGTTGTAAATATATTTAAGTAAGCCATGTGCATAGGCAACCAACTATACAGTGAGTGATAGACAGATATACATACTCTGAAGTGACGTTTAAGAATATTTACGAATATAAAGTGGGGTTATAATAATAATGTTAGTTTAAAATGTTTAATTTATATATATTTAATGATTTAAATGTTTATTCTGATCTGAAAAGCCTAAATGTCAACAAAATTATTAATAGAAAAGAATGGAATTCTCTGGATCACCGGAGATGGCCATGTTTGCAAAATGGTTTGTTCCAGAAAATTCAGACATGTATTAAATAGAACGAATTGGAACATGATCTCTTACCAGATGATTCTAGATTATCCAAAAAGATATAAATACCCGTGATTTGGATTCAAGATGGCAGTTTTTAGTCAGAAGTCAGGCCAGTTTATTATGAAAGTTAGTAGAAGATAGACACAATTAGTTAGTGAAGTCAATTGTTCACAGTTTTAGTAAGTCAGTCAAGCAGTTTAATAAGAAATATGAAAGTTAGTTGGAGATAGTCCAATTGTTTAATATAGTGAGTTAAATGAAGATTAAAAATTATGCATATATTTAATGCACATTTATAATTATACACAAATAATTATTGAAGATTATAAAAGTATATTAGAAGAATATTGGATGGACATTGGAAGGAATTAAAATTATATTATGATTGGAGATTAGTATAAATCAACTTATAATAATTGGATATTGGTATATTGAAAAGAAGAATAAATATAAATGGTGTTTGCTGGTTTGCTTGGTGGTGTATAAATGCTGGTGAAGAAAAATATATCTTAAATTGGTAGAAGCTGATAATTGGAAAAAGTAATTTCACCAAAAACAAGGATAACCGAAGTACGAAGACATTCAGTGGTGATTAGAATCTATATAGTGGAAAACAGTTCATTTAGGCATTCAGTGAAAGAAAGGTACAAAATTTTGTTAATATAATTTAGTTAATGTCATAACAATTTCAATTTTGAAGATAGTTTGTTTAAATTTTACATTGTCTATAGAATTTAATTAGTTTTATAAGAGTATCAATTTAAAGATAGTTCATTTTAAATTTACATTGGCTAGGTTAGATATATATGTGTGTTTCATAATAGTTATAATAAAGATAATTTAAAAAAGTACTTACAAACTAATTCTTTGAGAACCGCGATAAAAACCCTATATTATTAAAATACTCATTGCTCATCATTCAAACAAAAAACACATCATAACAATATATATATATATATATATATATATATATATATATATATATATATATATATATATATATATATATATATATAAACATGGTATAGTAAAAAAATCCATGATGTCAAGTCAGAAGTGCATCAGCTCATACTTTATATTTACTTGGATTATATGCAAAAAATTCCAAAACCGGCCATTTGTAAAAAGAGCAATTTTTACGAAATGAAGAAAACTAAATAATATTAAATATCAGAAAAAGGAAGGTAATCAAAATGTAAATCAAAACCTAAAATGAACTTAAATGGCGATTAAAGAAGTAATTTATGAGTTATATACTAGAGAATATTATAAAAAGTATTTATATGAGGGCATCCTTAAAAAAATTAATAATAATAGCATAATAGTTTGTTTAAAAGTTCTTATTTTGCAATGTATTTGGTTATTTTGATAGTTATGATGTTATAAATAGATTAAGATGACTAAATTTGTTATATTGGGACATTTTGTGAATGAAAGTGATATGTGACAGTGAATCCAGGTGAAGTTGAACAGAAAGTGGACATTTGAAATAATAATTATGGATTAAAATAATGTTATTTACTAATTTAAGATGTTTAATTTATATCTATGTTCTCATTCTGATCTGAAAAGCCTAAATTTCGATAGAAATTCGAAATAGAAAAAATCTAACTTCTTTTCGTTCGAGATTTTTCGCGAGCATTGAAATATCTATAAATACGCTGTCACTTTGAGCGTGGTGGGATTAATTTTTGAGAAAAGAGAACTCTCACAATTAATTTTTAAAAAGTCAAGTTTTTGTTAAATTTTCATAGAAAAGAAATCAAACAAACAATGATATATAAATTATTAATAGTAAAAGTCAATCACAATAAAGAAAAAATAATATTTTACAAAAACTCAAGTATAAATTTTAATAAGAAAAAAAATCATTTGAAATGGTGGAAGTTGATAATTGAAAGATTGTGGTCTATTTTGGAAAGCAATTTCATAAAAAGAAGGATAACCAACTCTATTAATGTTTATAGATGTAATCTACTTCAATTAATTAATCAATTAATTATTTCATTAATTAAACAAATCAAAACATAAATAAAATATAAATCTCAGGGCTGAATGATCCTATCAATACTTACTTTTGTGGCTTCAAATATTTCTCAGTGGTTTCCTTATAGGGATAGACAAAAGAGAATCAAAATAATACACACATGGATTTCGATTAGAAATTATAAAAATCGTTTATTTTATCAAAACGGAAATCGATATTCAATATTGCAAATTTTATTTATTCTCCTATCTTTATTTCATATAACAATTACAAAAAAAAAGAATCATTTCTTTTTCTCTCCAAATTTTTTTAAATCAATAATTGTGAATCTATCTACTTCTGCTTTACAGAATGTTCTCGATGTTCAATTTTCTTGATATAAAAACAATATTTATTTATTAATATTATTGTATCATAAAAAAAAGTCAACTACAATGATTTATTATTTTTTATTATTTAATTATTTTTTAGAGTAAACAAAACTGATTGAAATTTGATGATTTTATAATAGTGAAATATGTAGTTCCATATGCCCTGTGGTATTTAAAACGAAAAACAATACATTCATATCATAACAGAAAACGACTGACTTTTGCTGATGATTATACACTGTCTTCACCCATAACACATTTCCTTACTTGCTGGTGTTTCGATCAAAGGAAAACTCGTCCACGTCCCCCAAGAATGTCTCTGCACCTCTGCTAAATTTTGTTCTCCTTTCCTTTCACTGATTCGTGCCGTACTCGTTCCGGCTTTGTCCTGATGCAATCTTTCAAATTTTCGAATTACTTAACACAATACTGGATACTTTAGACTCAAGAATTTATATCATCTTTCGACTTGGCCTATTACTCGTTCCACGATTTTTTGATGATGCTTGTAACTTCTCAAACAGAAACCTGTCTTTTCCTTTTTTAGTACACTGCAATCAAAACTGGACTTATCCTTTCGATCGAACAAAACACACTGCCTCACTCTCCACATTCATTCTCCGACTTCTAAATCGTTCCCCCCATAATTAATTTTCCATCCAATCAAAACCAACTTTTAATCATGTCGCATTATTTACCCAAAACTACCTCTCTCCTTAATCTAAACAAATTTTCAAATTTACGTAAAGGTCTCGTCATTTCGGAAGGCATGTAATTTGCATATTATGAGGCATGTCGAAATTGTATAAGAACCGCCTTTGAAGTTGGTGATTGGATACTGAAATTTTAACTAAAAGACAGTGGTGCGCACTATTTAGTAGATACAGCTAAAACATATTATACCAAATAAAGGCGATTTTTTAGTTTTCAATAATTTTGAACATATAGCCAACATTTGAAAAAGGATCAGTAAGATATTTGATGGGACAAAAACAATAATACCTTCGTAATACGTTTTACCTGAACAATCAAACTATTTTTATTGTACAAAAGAATTATTAAGTTCTGAATATTGATAAGTTTAACAAAATGGATTTTTAAAATAGCAATTAATTGTCAAGCGTATTTTCCAAAATATCAAATACCAATAAAATACCAAAATATTAAAGAGTGACGATAATTATATGCTAATGAACGGTCCCAATTACATGTACCTAGAACTTCTACCTGATTTAATTCTTTTCTTGGAAGCCTTTTAGTGATATAATGAAGTCATGTACATGAACATGAACATAAATGTTCCTATCTTTGGGAAGGGCCTAATTTCATGAACCTATCCGATTTAAGACGTTTCTTGGAAATATATATTAGCGATATAATAAAGACTACCGTCAATATTGCTGTCCTTCTAAAATATATGCACATCTAAATTTGTAAATGAAAATTTTAAAGATATAAAATAATTCTATATACATACCCTTTAAAAATTTATATACCTAATGTGAAAGTTTCAAAGAAGAACAACAAAATCTTATTTAATTTTCTTCCGAAGAACACTCGCTGTCACTATCGTCACTTCCTAAGTTTATCATAATGGGATTAATATCTTCTTGACGGTCTATTTGGACTTCGGATGTTAAATAACTGTCTTCTATTTTAATTGTATGATGACATCGTTTTCTCCACTCATCTGGGATTGTTTCGGAAACTCGTTTTTCCAACAGGTGTCTCACATCTTCCAATTTAAAAGTTATCTTAGTTTGTGCGATATTATTTTTAATCGCAGCCCATATTTATTAGCTCTATCGGATTTAAATCCCGATGGTATGGAGGTGGCCGTAAAGGAGTGTGACCATATTCACGCAAAAGTTCATCGAGTTCATACCTTTTGAAACGATTTTTATGGTACTTAATCAACGCATACAATTTGGGTTTAAAACTTTGAGGATTAAATTTTATATTGTTTTTAATCAGCAATCAATCATATCTTTTTTTTTTGAATTACTATTAGGCGCAGGATTCACTTGCACCGAATGGTATGAGGCATTATCGCAAACAACTACTGAGTTAGGCGGTAAATTTGGAATTAGTTTTACCTTTAACCATTTGCGGTAATTCGTGGCATTCATTTCTAAGTGGTAGTTACCGGATTTACTACCAGACTTAAATATTAAAAGCGCGTTTGGAATAAATCCCATTTCACCACCAGCATGCACTATTATTAAACGTCGACCCTTCATCAGTAACCCTTTACTAGAATTATCATTCCAAGATTTCGACAAAGTATGTCCACTGTGTACATATTTCTCATCGAGGTAAACAATGGGTCTCTCTTCGTTTCTATAATGTTTGATAAGTCTTAAATATTTGATTCTCCAAGCCCTTATTTCCGTCTTTTCAACCAACAATTTTCTGTTGTCCTGTGCTCTTTTCCAACGGAAATTCATATTTCGAAGAATTCTTCGTAGCGAGGCTTCTGATACTTTAATGTCCAAATCTCTCCCAATTTTGTTCTTTAATTTATTAACAGTAACACGACAATTCTCTGTTCTATGAAAATCGTATATTATACGCCGAATATCTGTAATTTGATATTCTGGTAAATCTGTCACAGGTGACTTTCGTAAAGGTCTCTTAAAAGAAAATTCAACTTTGTTTTTATTATCTAGAGACCGTTTGTTCTCTTGTAGTATTCTGGATACGGTCCGTACAGAAATGCCTATAACGACGTAAATACGAGTATAATCAGCGTATAAGTAAAATGAAAGATGCAGTAAGAAAAGATCTGGAGAAAATGGGAGTGAGAAAATGGGAAATAGTGGCACAGGACCGACAAACTTGGAAGGCAATAGTAAATGCGGCAAATACTCACAAAGAGTTGTGACGCCATTAATAATGATGATGATGACGTAAATAATAATTCAAAATAATTGGTATGTTGCAGAAATAATTCTTCAAATTTTAAATAGACAACACAAAATTGTTCTGAAGCTATTTTCTTGTGGCATTTTAAAGTAATTACTATTTAAATGGGAATAAGCCACAGTTTCAATTTCCACTTCGAAAATCGTTCTCAAAATACAAACATTAGTAAATTACTAATTTTTACAATTTACTAATGTTTGTATTTTGAGAACGATTTCCGAAGTGGAAATTGAAACGTCAATAAACGTACTTTAACCTTTAATTGTGGCTTATTCCCATTTAAATAGTAATTACTTTAAGACAACATAAAGAAACAAAAAAGTACATTAAGAAGTTAAGCGATAGTAGAAAATTAAAAAATAAATAAATAAGAGCTTTCTACGAAAACAAGAGCCTATGAACTCTTTCTCCATATATGGAAAATGATGACGATCTATTACTAAATGAACTATCTAGGAGAATAATGACAATTTGGCAAAATTATTTTACAGTAAATGTGGTTATTATTTTACAAAAAGTTATGGTAAATAAAAATGAAGTAGTAATGGAAACAAATGGAATTGTAGATGACCACATAGTAATAGAACTACCTACAAGAAGTAGTAAACAAAATAACGAAGTAAACGTAATAATAGCTCAAAATAACGACTGTAACGAAAGTGCAAATAAAAAATAAAACAAATAATTCGAAAATGGTATTTTCGACACAACCAATACAAAAGAGAAGCGAAGGTAGGCAAAATGGGGTACAAAAGCAGAGTATAAAAGATTGACAAATAAGTGACATTGAGAAGTAAAAGTAAAAAGTGTTGGAACATTGAATTTGAATATCAAAAATTAATACTAAATGCCTTGTGAATGAAACTCCTTACCTGTTGCTTCAGCAGTCTTATTTTTTACCATTAGCAGAGTGTCCATTTCACTTTTTATATTTTTAAAATAATTATACACATTAAATATTATTTGACGACCATGCTCTTTAATAACGCTACGCTTTTTTCCGTCCATTTTCAGCAAGATTGTTTGAAAATAAAATTATCTAATATTTAACACACACAACTTGTTCTCAACTGCACTGCTGCGCTACTGAGTATTGAAATTATTTACTGCTAAGGCGTGGCTTAGGTAGAAATGTCAAATTTTGACCTCTGCCCAGTGCGATAATATGCAAATTAGATGCCTTCCGAAATGACGAGACCTTTATCTTTTTGTCTTTATGGAGTTCCAAGAAAGAAATAAAATTTCGTATCCTTATTCTAATTTCTACAACTAGTCACGTTCTTATCTATTTTTGAGAATCTTAATACAAAGGTAGATTTTATCTATCTTCTATGTACCGTACGGATTAATGAGTAACCTACCCTCATATCTCGAAATCTTAATGTTCTCTCCTTTGTTTAATGTTTAATTGTTTTAATAAACAGTTCGACGAACACTTTCAAACCATTAACCCTAATCGTCTCTAATTGTTTGCTTGAAATACATTGTTCATGGGGCTAGTAAACAATTCTGCGAAACACTCTCTTAAAACTAGCAATAATTATTTTTACAAAATTTGTCATATACAGGGCGTTAAAAATTTATATGCTCGTGGTTGAGAGACGTGAAATTTTTTATTTTAATTTAAATTTTAAATAGCAATATAGTTTTTTTTATTTTTCATGTCAAATAGGAATATAACAAATCCCCTCCTTTGTATTCGATATAAATTATCCGCATCTGCAACTCATTTTTCTCGAAGCAAACCAACCTCCCTGTATATTGCCTTCTCTTAATCTGTCTTATACCCTAGCTTACTATCTAATTTATGCAGTTCCGTCTTTTATTCGTGATATTTGTACAAATCGTGAATATTGTAAATTCCTCGGATCTTTTCCGAGTCCATATGCCTCAACGCTAACTGTTTATCCCATCTCATTTAACGAAAATACACCTTCTTCTTATGTTAATGTATATAGTACCACATGTGAAGTAATTGCTTCCTTTTTTCCGGTGTCTTCATCCCGTGTTAGAGCGTCAGCTATGATGTTGTCTTTTCCTTTGATATACCGGAATTCAAAATCATACTCATGTAATAATAGAATGCCTCTATATATTCGATTATTCACCAATCGATTTTTCATGATATGTGCCAAAGCTGCCAGATCCGTCTCGAGATCCGTCTCGATTGTGAATTTAGCTCCCAATAGGTAAAACCTCAATTTGTTTACGCAAAATAGTACACTGGTAAACTCCGATTCTGTTACACTATATTTTCTCTCATGTGTTTTAGTCACTCGAGATATAAAACATATCGGCACTTGGTCGTTTTGTATTTGTGACAAAACTCCTGCAAATTTTTGTATGGACGCATCAGTTCGAAGTATAAGCTAGATTATAAATGGGGTGATATATTTTCATTCCTTGTTTTAATATTTTGAAAGCTTCGTCCTGTTCTTCTTTCCAATTCCATTTTATCCCTTTCTTCAGCAATTTTATTAGAGGAATTTCCTTTTGGCTTAAATCGGGAATTAGCTTTTTAAAATAATTGATCGTGCCAAGAAAACCTCTCAATGTTTTCAAATTTGTTGGCCTTCGGCTAAGCTTACTGTTTTGGTGTCCAATTTAAAACCCAAATAAATTACTTCTTTTTGAAAAAATTGACATTTTTTAATTAATTTTAATCCCGCGGTGTCCAATTCTTCCAGAATTATTTTTATGTGTTCCAAATGACTTTGTATATCTTGTGAAAAAATTAATAAATCATTGATTTAATGAACTATGAAATCTTCATGGCGATTTAAAATGGTATGTAGAGCTCGTACGAGTGCTGCACAAGCGCTCTGAAATCCAAATGGCACTACCTTAAACCGGTAGACAATACCATCAATTGAGAAAGCGGTATAGTTTCTACACTTTTCAGCTAAAGGTATCAACTAAAAACTGTGCTTTAAATCAATTTTAGAAAATATGTGTGACCCCGTAATTCTTCCAAAAATGGCCTCGATGTTTAGAGGTGATTCATATTGTAATACAGTGTGCTGGTTAATATTCCTGGCATCTAAACATAATCCCAATTCACCATTGCTTTTCTTTACTATCACAATTGGGTTAACATACGGTGAGTCACACCTTTCGATGATTTGTTCTTCCAACATTTTATTAATTTCTTCTTTCACCTCTTGTAGATACTTATATAGAATCGGGTACGCCTTCGATCGAAAATTTCCAAAGTTTTTAACCTTAAATGATTGTTCGAACTTTTTAGCCACTCTGTTTTCCTCATTTATTAAAGTTTCATAGTCTCTTAACATCAAACGCAATTCATTTTCTTTTCCTTCTCCACATATCAATTTTCTGTCTTTTTCTTCAGATTCTTCACACATGTTTACCGTGCATTCTGCATCCTCGTTTTTATGTACCTCCTCTTCAAATACCACTGTTTCAATTATATCCTTTTCGTTTTCATTTGTTAACTTTATTTCTTCTTAATCTTTTGGGCTCATCTCTTCTGTTGAGGAATCTCAAATTTCATTTTCTTTTGTTGTTAATATTATTTCTTCTTCTTCCCCTGAGCTCATCTCTTCTTTTGAGGAATCCCAGGTTTTAACTTCTTTTATCTTTTTCTGACCTTTTCTCCTTTTTCTTCTTTGTCCTTGCTTCGTTGCCAAATTCATTTCCACTGTTTGTTCTCTATCTGATTCGTCCGTATTTTGTTTCTCATGTTCCTTGTCCTGTTCTTCTTTTTCTTCTGTTAGTTTCATCGTATTGTTTTTGAAATCTATCACATGTTTTTCTGCCAATTCGTCAACTCCTACAATCATGTCATGTAACATGTTAGGCATTATTACACATTGTAGTGCATATAAACTCTTACCCAATCGTACCATTACTCGTATGCCTTCGTTTATATTTGCCTATGTTCATTTATTTGCGCCCGCCCACTAAATTTACCCTAGGTATTTTGTAAATTAAATTTGTTAAATTAATTTCTTCTATTAATTTTCTGTTGACCAGTGTTATTTCCGAGCCAGTGTCTATCATAATTTTAATTGGATTCTCGTTGATAAAACCATCCACAAATTTTAAATTAACTACATTTCTCTTTTCATTGTTTCCTGCCAATTTAATAAACTCCTTGGGGTGACCGTATTTTCACCTCCTCTGTACTATGGATAATCGTGTCCCTTCTTTCCCCGGAATTTTGTTGATTCTTGATTTCCTCCATTTTTCTTTCTATTTCTCGCATGTCTTCTTATAACGCGTTTTCAAATTTGGTTTCTAAGTTCTCTAGTTCCTTTCTCTGGCAATTTTGTATATCCTTCATTTTATTTTGAATTTTCATTTCTTGTTCTTTCATTTCATTCTTTATCATTGTCAAACATCCTTTTATTTCCTTTTCATAGTTTTCTATACGTTCCTCCATTTTCTTGTTGTTCTCTTCTATGGCTTGTTTTGTTTCCTTCTGATTTTGTTGCATTGTTCTTTTTGTTTCATCTATTTTCTTTGATGTTTCATTCATTATTTGTTTTGTTTCCTGTTGATTTCTATCCATTTTCTTTGATGTTTCATTTATTGTTTGTGATTGTATTTGCAACAGTTGTAATAATTTCTCTATTCCTGATTCTTTCTGTTTTTCTGTTTCCGTGATTGTTGTTTCTAAAACGAGTTCTTGTTCTGAATGTTCTTCTTGTTCCAACTGTTCTTCCTGTTTTTTGTTTTCTTTGCTTCTGCTTCTTGTGATCGACATATTTTTAGACGTTTATCCCCGCCAAATATGAAATTCGACTAGTATGTTGCAAAGACGAAACTTTTCTCACTCAAATGTAATAAATTGTCAATAAAATATATCAAATGTAAATATCAATCAAATAAAACAATTATGGGAAATTTGTACCTAAAGAGATCTAAAATTTTATGTCATCAAATGCAAATATCTCACTTTTAACCACGGGCCGATAAATGTTCAATTACCGGTTTTTTCTTTTTCTATCCTTTCAAATTTGCCACTAGAAATACTTTTCAATGCCTCACATTGGGCGCCATGTTATTATGATCTACTTTGACTCTATTGATGTTTATAGATCTTCTTCAATTAATTAATCAATTAATTATTACATTAATTAAACAAATCAAAACATAAATAAAATATAAATCTCAGGGCTGAATGATCCTATCAATACTTACTTTTGTGGCTTCAAATATTTCTCAGTGGTTTCCTTATAGAGATAGACAAAAGAGAATCAAAATAATACACACGTGGATTTCGATTAGAAATTATAAAAATCGTTTATTTTATCAAAACGGAAATCGATATTCAATATTGCAAATTTTATTTATTCTCCTATCTTTATTTCATATAACAATTACAAAAAAAAAAGAATAATTTCTTTTTCTCTCCAAATTTTTTTAAATCAATAATTGTGAATCTCTCTACTTCTGCTTTACAGAATGTTCTCGATGTTCAATTTTCTTGATATAAAAACAATTTTTATTTATCAGTATTATTGTATCATAAAAAAAGTCAACTAGAATGATTTATAATAAGTCAACAAAACTGATTGAAATTTGATGATTTTATAATAGTGAAATATGTAGTTCCATATGCCCTGTCGTATTTAACACGAAAAACAATACATTCATATCATAACAGAAAATGACTGACCTTTGCTGATGATTATACACTGTCTTCACCCATAACACGTTTCCTTACTTGCTGGTGTTTCGATCAAAGGAAAACTCGTCCACGTCCCCCAAGAATGTTTCTGCTCCTCTGCTAAATTTTGTTCTCCTTTCCTTTCACTGCTTCGTACCGTACTCGTTCCGGCTTTCTCCTGATGCAATCTTTCAAATTTTTGAATTACTTAACACAATACTGGATATTTTAGATTCAAGAATTTATATCATCTCTCGATCTCGCGAGAGTGAATTTCCGGCGGACGTCTGTAAAAGAAAAATTATTATTACTAACAGAAAATGAAATACGCGAATTCGATCGCACGCAGACTTATACTCGCTTCCACCTCAGTCCAGCGGAAGCGCCAAACGCTCTCGCAATCAAAATATTCGATTGTGCAGATCCACGTTATACTCTGAGTCAGAGTTGACGGTAACGTTCAATCCACTATACCCACGAGTTCTGCTTGATTAAGGACAGTAAAAGGGCTATACGGGTTCTAGCACAAAACAGGTCATTTTCCCATGTAAATCTCCATAAGAAATTCTAAGGTCGATTCTGGTCATTTTTGACGCTTTTTGTGGTGGAGGCGCGACTGGTCGTCAGATCGCGACGTACGATGGCTCGTTGGAAAGGGGAAGGGGCGGGGAACACGTTGAGATAGAAAAAAACATGGTGGCGTATTGCCAAAAGGACACTAAGCTTGAAACGGCTCAACGTACAACAACGTGCATGTTAGCGTTGGAAAGGAGAGGTGATAACAAATACGTAGACACAGAAAAAAAACATGGCGGCCTATTGCCAAAAGGGCACAAACTTGTAACTTCTAAACGGCTCAACGTACAACAACGTGCAAGGAATCGATGAAAAGGGGAGGTGGTAGCGAATATGTTAAAAAAAATAAACGCAAAGACAATGCCAAAACGGCACCAGATCATATCTTCATTGTTAATGGTCCAATTGTAAAGTACGAGGCGTCAAACGAAAGGTCAGAGGATAATGAATATGTTAAAACGCAAAGACAATACCAAAACGGCATTACAGCATATCTCCGTTTCTATTGGCCAGATTGCTATATGTAACACTTTAAATGAAAGGGGAGGAGGTAAAAACAGACCTTATCGAAAAAAAGCCCCTCTCTCTTTATCTCCAAATAATTCATATGCCATTAAACTGGATATAACGTACAGTAGCTGCTATCGCCGGAAATAAAACGAATAGGAACGTATACCATTTTTACAGTATGACCAAACCACCAAACATTCACCATAATATATAAGTCTACAGTGGCCGATCAATACATGGATCCCACCTCAATCATACACCTGCTCTTTAAAAAGAGCATATACCATTCGTACAGTATGACCAAACCATAATAACAAAAAAAAATCTTATTCGATAGAGATATCAGCCTAACGATCACTGCTCAACATGAATCTTATCTGAACGATCACTGCTCGTTCTACATACAGAGGAGATATTTATTTATATTCTGAGCAGTGCAGTTATCACTCCAGAAAATGACGTCTTTTCCTACGCAATGATGTTTTAAATATTTATATAGACATGTAGAAATTTCTATTGCCCCTCTCTTGCCCACACCCTCGTTCCAAAAGAAGCAATGGGCCCCTGATGTGCTAAAAAAAGGCAGATGTATTTTCACAAGGAAGCTGGAACACCCCCTCTAAATCAAAAATAGCTATAATTTTATTGACTTCTATAGTTTTGTCTCGGTTTTTTTCCTGCCTAGCCAAAGCACTATCTGATTGATGACGTTCATATTCTTCTTTTTTTAATGAACGTTGCTGCTCATCAATATTTTCATACTGTGTACAAAAATTACATAAATCTTTTTTTTTGGCTTGAAGAAACTTAAATTAAACTTTGTATTAACCACTCTAGTATATATATCTTTCTTTACAGTCTGAATCTGTTCTGTACAACATTTTTCTGTGTACAATCTGTACATTATTGATAGATTCCTTTAAAGTTTTCCTTTCTCTTCGCATTGCTGGACCTTTTTCTCTTGGGCAAAACTTTCATGATGCAGCGAGCCAAGTAACCCCTTTGCTTTCCTTTGTCACTTAAACCATTAAAAGAATTTAGTAAACTTTGTCGCTTAACTTCTAAAATTTGTTCTGGACATTTTAAGCTACACCCAGGATAGGTAACACTTCATCACCACTTTCACAGTTTATTAACCTGCGAGTAGTTACAGGAACATCATTAGTGTCTGCTACATAATCTAAGTCTGAATCACCATTATTACAGTTTATTAATGTATGGGAAGTTGCACGAATACCTTCATCAGTGTCTGGTACATAGTCTAAGTCAAAGATAGGTAACACTTCATCACCATTTTCACAGTTTATTAACATGCGAGTAGTTACAGGAACATCTTCATTAGTGTCTGCTACATAATCTAAGTCTGAATTACCATTATTACAGTTTATTAATGTACGAGAAGTTGCAGGAATACCTTCATCAGCGTCTGGTACATAATCTGAGTCTAAATAAAAGGGCTCAAATTCTCCATCATGAGCTGGACTGTTAGCTGAAAGAAAATGACTACGCTTTACCAATTCAATATGTCATAACTACCAGCAATAAAGAACACAGAATGGAATTAATCTGAGTAAAAGTAATAATAAAAACCTCATTTGTACCTAAAATTCTGAAATTCAATATTTCTTCCACCTCATCAGCAAACCTGCATTGTTCCAAGTTCAGTGAAGCGTTTGTATACGCTTCACTACGTCATCATTTTTAATAGTGCTATTCGAATTTTTTGAAAAGAAAGAATCATTGTTACACGGAAACATTTTAATGAAAACAAAAACTTTATCTTAAAAAGGGAAATGCTTACCTGTTATAGTCTCAGTTTTGTCCACTTGTTTAGTTGCAAGAATACACATAAATTGACCAGCTGAAATCATTTTTATAGCACTTTCACTATATTTGATACTTTGATAAAGTTTTTGATTAAAACAGCAGGTGTGCAATAAATTTGTGTGTGATGAATAAATTATAATAGAGAGTTAAAGCAGGTAACACGTAAACGTTAACACTAACGTCAACGTAAAGAAATTACGTTTACGGCCACTATACGTTTTAACTGTGAAGTGTAAAACGGTAAAACGTTAACGTCTAACGTGTGTTT
This sequence comes from Diabrotica undecimpunctata, assembly GCF_040954645.1. Lineage (NCBI taxonomy): Eukaryota > Metazoa > Arthropoda > Insecta > Coleoptera > Chrysomelidae > Diabrotica > Diabrotica undecimpunctata. The sequence continues at coordinate 67,568,660 of NC_092805.1, forward strand.
CTAACCTTACTTTTACTCAGATTTGTTGGTTGTTTACAAATTTGAATGATTAGACAGTGTCCTTTTATATTTTTTGCCTGGTTTAGGTAGATTTTTTATGAACTATTTTGATTGCTTTTACAGCAGAATGGAAGATATCCTTAATATTGAAATGTTTGGGGAATCTGATTTCGATGATAATGACATGGACGATGCTGTACTTCTACATGTATTTGGTACAGTCAAAGCAACACTAAGACAGTTTGTCTTAGTGTTGCTTTGACTAAATTATTTAACTGCTTCTAGTATAACACTGGTTTATTCACCATAGCCGTTAAGTTGGGTTTTAATACATGTTATCTAAGTATTGTTATGATAAATTTAACTCTTTTGGTTGCTTTGCTGTAATATTGTTGAAAATTGAATTTTTTTTAAAAGATCCCACTGTTGCTTTCAGCCATTGATATGCTATGCTTAATTATTATATAAAAAACGATGAGTGATAAAAGGAAAAATAAAGTTTAAAAAAATGATAATATACAATTTGCATCCATCTTAAAGTTAATCAAATCATCAAGGATAAATGTTAAAATTGAGGACTTAGCGAAATCATGCTTTATGTTAACTCTAATCAACATCCATCGGATTATCAATCAAATAATGACCCCAAGGTAAAGTATCATAAGATTCCGGAATGTGATTTCTTTTATCGTCATTGGAGCTAAGCGCAACCTTTTCCTGGATAATTGTATATACATGATGTCTATCTGATCTTATAAGATTCTGCGTGGCGGTCTTATATGTAAGGTCATCCCAACACTCTATATAGTCTTCAAATGTAATTTTAGTGTTTACTACTGATTTTTTGACCCCCTTCGCCTTCTTAGTCACACCCTAATTTCGAATAATTGTATCAATTTCATCATCCTCATACTCTTCGTCTTCTTTAACACGTTCAAGTCCGACAACGCGACTGTCGCGTTCAGTGAATATAGCCTCAGAGGCCACCAACGCGAGTCGCGCGGTCTTTGACTATATGACAATGTATGAACGTTATCTCAACGGATTTTTCACGAATTACAACAAATATCTGCTGGCCGCTTCGAAACACTGGCATATACTGGAATTTGTGTTTGGTTTTCGAATTCTGATGTTAAACTTTATTCTGAGTATATGACAATGTATGAATGTTATCTAGGCGGATTTTTCAAAAATTATAACAAATATCTTCTGTCCCATTGATAAATTGGATGATAAAATATGAAACCCTCAATTGCATTGCATACTTTTTAAATATTCAAGCTAGACGTGCTCGAAAACGACAAAATTAGCTGTAATAAAAGGTTGTAAAGTAATAAAATTAAAAGCATCGGTAAGCTTTGAAAGAATCAGATGTATTTAGATTATATTGCATTTGCAATAATTTGTTGTATTATTATAATCTAATCCCGTCGGTTTATTTTGCTATGCATTCAGTAATATTTTCTACGCCTTCAGTGTTAGATGTTTTTTGGTTTTACTGTTAGTCATTGTGTAACAAAAATATGTTTATGTAGCAACAATTGTGCTAGAGGAAGTCTGGGTGACTCTATCCAGTGTAGCAAAAGGGTGAACTCTAAAATGCACCTTGATACACCAACGAACTAATATGGGGAATAACGGAAGATGGAAGGGATTAGATAGAAATAAATTATGTAAAAGAAATAAATATGAATTTTATGAAGTAAATATGAATTTTAAAATATAACAGAATTAAGTGTTGGCTAGCGACTATGCAGGAGAATGACCACTTGACACTCACAGAAGGCTTCGGCCAATTTGCATGCCCTACAGAGACCGTATGATATAAGAGTTAATGACAAGAAAACCACCAAGAAATAAACAGATGAAAAAATAAAAGCTGCTCTAGTGAATGGTTGGGCGCCAGGAAGTTAAATGTTTTCTTCCGAGATATCTTGTATTGCTGAAATATGAAAGATAGGTATTAATTGAAATATTGAATTGTTTTAACCCAACTTTAATAACTACCAATTTTATGTACAGACTATTTTAAATACTTATATATGACCCATCACCTCTTATATACAATTAACTTATCTATATTTACAGTAAAATCCCTGAATAATTATAAAACAATTTACCCCTGATATACCCCTTAAAAATTTCAAATTGTGACAAAAGTTAGATCCAATAATAATGTATAAATAATAAATATAATTATATACTACTCACTAATAGTTAGTTTTCGTTCAAAAATTGTTTAGGTTTTTAAGTAAAAATTCTCCGGGATATGTGTGCACACAATAACCTAACAAAGAGAAATTCAAGGGAGAGTTATAACCTCATCCCTTGGTAAACAATAAATAATTAAATTAAATTACAATGATAAAATGTTTTTTTTTTAGGAAAAATTGAAAATATTTATTATTAAGGATAGTTTTTGTTATTAAAAATTGAACCAAAAGTTAAACCTTGAAGAGGACATAAAAAAAATTATTTAAAGTAATTGAATGATAATAAAAAAAAATAAGTCAGTTCTTCCTGTCGGTTTCCCTCGAAGAGTGGAGAACTGGACTCAGGTGGTAACAAGATACCAAACCTGTATTCCCTGGATCAGGTACTATTGGACAAATACGTCCCTTTAAACTGCTTCTTAATTTCCCATAAAAAAACCAACTTGAAACTCCTTCCCCTTATCTTTATTAAGTATAACCCCAACTAAAAAATAATTCTTCCCCTGACTTGTAACTGGATTCTTGAGTAGGCTAAAAAAATAGTTGTGTTACTCCAAGTTTTTGTACATACAAAAGTTAAGGAAAAACACAAGGGTTATCAACCTTGGAAGGCGATACAAAAAATGTCAGCAAGTGACCTTAAATTGAAATAAAAACCTTAATGGTTTTCGGTAAATAGTGACCTTCGAATGGTGTGACAATGTTTTTATAATGTATGGATATATTAAATAGATAATTTTAACGGAAAACATGATCTTTATATTAAATAGAATAGAAAAAAAAAAGAAATATTAGCCGGTTTAAATGGTATGAAATTGAAATACATAATTGTTTACTTTAACTCTTGAAAGGAAATAAAAATTTGAGATAGATATAGAATCTAATACTTATAATTTATTTAGGTATAAAACTTTTCCTTAATGAAATAAGGTGAAATATAACATGTATCAAATATATGAGATACCTATCAAAGACGAAATTAAAATAAGTCTGAATTTTACTAACAATGGCGGATGGTATGAAGGATTTTTCCTTATAATTTATTTGTAATGTTATCTTACCGGCTAGGGTGATCCAACTGAAAATATCCTCGTACAACACAACAAAATAACTCAAATGGTTTCTTCTAAAATAACAGCTCTTCACATAAAAAATAAACTTAAACTAAATTCGGGAAAAAAAATGGACTCCCAGCCGCTCTACTCTGAGATGTTTATTCACTCACATCCAGTTAACAAGTGACAAGTTGAGATTTTACACGTCGCAGAATAAATGTACTTTCAGAATTTCACCGCTGAGGGCGCAGTTTAATGCCAATATCAGAAAATAAAATTTACTGGGAGTTTTAAATATTTGGTCTAAGAATATTTCAAAAATGAATTTAATTTATAATTAAATTAAAGGATTCCAGTGACAAAAAGGTAAATGGTTCTTTAAGTAACGGACTCGTTACATTCCCCTCTTACTTGGAGAAAAAAAATTTTTAAGTGAAAAAAAATTTTTTTTCCTTTTACTTGACTGATTGGTTAGATGTAGGTTAACCAATACTTCAACCATATGTGGAGCAATCAAGAATCGAGAAAAAAAAAATAAACTTATATATAAAAAATTATAGCCATGGCAACAATTTGCCAAGTACAGCTATAAACTATATTAACTCACTAAAATACTTCCAAAACAATCTACATCGATTCACATGATTATAATTAACCGCAGATTATGAGGGATGTAGGAATAAAGAAATGGTTTCATCTAAAGATACCCACATGTAACTAAGTAAAAAGTCACATACTATTTAGAGTAAAGTTAAAGTAAGGTAACTCCAACATAGCATAGTATAGACTAGTAATACAAATACTCAATAAAAATAATCCAAAATAATGTGAAATCGGACCCTGGTTCCAAAATTGACTCATCAATGGACAACAGATTTATAGAAGAGCATATCCAAGGAATAATCAATCAGGCAAATAGGTGGACCGATACACAATAATAAGTAATAATAAAAATACCAACGTACTTATATAAAACAATATAAGTAACAATAAAAATACCAAATGTATAGACAACAATATAAGTGTCGAATTGGATGGTAAATCCAAAATTGACCATACAGTGGACAACAGATTTATAAAGTAGCATATCCAAAGATAATCAATCAGGCAAATAATGACCCAATTCACACTATAACCAAATAAACCAAATAGGGTAGGTCCACATATACCCACATCCGGTAATATGTGCCTAACCTAAAAATTCATCAAATAAATTATTGGATCAAAATGTGGGACTAACGGCTTAAACAAAAGGACAGCCATAAAATCGATTCCATCCTGATGATCTGCCATCAGTACATTTGGGATCCAAAATAAAGACCAAAAATAAAAACTAGAAAAAACAACAAAATTAAGTTATGCTGATACTCGATAACTATAGCAGGTAGCTACAACAAATTTATAAGAATATCTAACATAAGAGCACTAAAAAAGAGTTTAATGTGCCAGTAACTCTAACAACCATAGCAAAACAGTAAGAGTTAAGGTAGGAGTAATAACAAAACAGAACATCAAGAACGAGTAGACCAATTTCTGAAGAAACTGCAGATTTATAATTCGTTCTGATATTAATAAAAGAGAACAAGATAATTCCTAATTCAATATACCAAAATATAGATAAGTGCCTGAGGAAAGAAGTGAAAATAACTATAAATGGTCATTTGTTGCCAAAATATGGAATCACTATCCATAACTGTAATCTAAACATGTTAGCTGTAAAGGGAGCAATCCATGACTTGAATAAACTATTTTATAAGTAAGAATAATAAATCAGCTAAGGAACAACAATTCTTATATTAGACCAAAGTCTGAAAATATTAAGGATTAAAGCTAAATGTTCAAATCCTAAGACGTTCTAATGCCTAGATAACTGTACAACTTGTCATGAAAATGGTGAATTCCGAAATTCATTGAACAACTGAGGCCAACAATTGAACTAAAACTTCGAACCCACGTATTCATTCACCTATACACAGGCAGAATAGTCTATATAATATAGGAGTGTTCTCAAATTATGCATAATGATTGTCTATATAAATTCCTAATGACATAAAAAAAACGTCCCACATAGCAAATCCAGATACATGTTCCTATATAACTTGATCATGACCAATAAACGGAATCAAATCCATAAAAAAAATTACAACATTCTTTCCAACCTGGCAAAACAAGTAAGCAAAATGGGAACATAGGTTATACAACACATAAACATATAGCACAGTATAGTAGCATTACAATATTTAGTTCCATACCAATGCAACATCTAATATAAGTAAACACTCTAATGGCCTTAATAATTTTAACTTATTATAACAGATACTAATCAAAATATAAGCTTGTAGATATATCAAATCTGGTGATTAATAACAAAAATCTAAGAAAATATCAAATCGTAACCAAACCGAGCCAAAACAATAACACTCATAGGAATAAGTTAACTTAATAGACATTAAGTTAATCTTCCTCTGAAGATGAAGATGTTGCCTCATCTGTTGTATTATCAGGGAGTAAATCCTTTATATGAAATTGACCAATTCGTCTATTTGTCGAATTGTCTTTTAATTCATATACTAAAGGAGATATTACCCTAACGACAGTACAGGGAACATATTTCTGACAAAACTTAGCAGAAATGGCATCACCTTTATTTGATTTTACAAAATTCCGTTTCAAAACTCGATCGCCCACAAAAAATCGCAAATCTCGTTTCCTCAAATTATACTGATGCTGATTTCTATGGTAAGAAGCTTTCAACTTCTTCCTAATGTCAGCGAATATTGGAGGTAAGTTTTGGAGATCTTCCATACGGTGAAGTTTCTCAGAAATTTGAGGAAGAGTTGTTGAATTTTCAGAAATTAAACCGAAATAATCACCTGACAATGGAACATGCCTACCAAAATTAACATAAGCTGGAGAGCACTGAGTGGTTTCATGAACAGAAGTTCGAATGGCTTGAGCAACTGAATGAATGTACTGATCCCAAGCTCTATGATCAGTGTAAGTGTAAGATCGAAGAGCAGTAACAATACTACGATTTACACGTTCAGTGTGGTTAGCTTGCGGATGATAAGCTGCATTGTAGAATATCTTTTGGACCTTATATTTACTTAAAAGATCTTTAAAGGCTTTAGAAATAAATTGTGGACCATTATCACATGATACTATTTGGGGAATACCAAATAGTAAGAACACTTGCTCCTCTAAGAACTTCAAAATAGCTGGAGTTGTAGCCTTACGAAGAGGGCAAACTAAAGGAAATTTGGTGAAGTAATCTACAACAACCAAACAATACGTATTACCTGCATAACTACGTGGATACGGTCCAATAAGGTCTAAAGAGATCATTTGCCAAGGAAAATTAATGTTCCTAAACGAACCCATTAATCCAGCTTGAGGTAGGTTACTCGGCTTGCATGTTGCACAAACTCCACATCTAGAGATGTATTTCTTAACTGAGTTGCGCAGACCAGGCCAGTAATATAACTCAGCTATTTTACTAAATGTTTTATAAAAACCAAAGTGACCTGATGTCACATCATCATGAAAAGTTCTCAAGACTTCATCCCTATTTGCTGTTGGGACTACTATTTTCCAATCAGACATATTCGATAAAGACTCAACTGGACTGATTACATGTTTATACAGGATATTATTCTCTACCTTGAAATCAGGATATCTAGTAGGTTCTTGGGTGACATTATGAATCATCTTTCGATACCAATTATCTGGAGATAAAGTGGACAGATCTAAAAGATTGATATCGAATGTACGTGACAACGCATCTGCAACCACAACACCATTGGCTTTGCGATGAACAATATTATAATCAAAGACAGAAAGCCTACAAATCCAACGGGATAAACGTTGTGACGGATTTTTCATGGAATGTAACCATAATAAAGAACTATGATCTGTGATGATAGTAAACTTACGACCCTCAAGATAGTACCGAAAGGCATCAAGACCATGGATAATTGCAAGAAGTTCTCTCTCTGTGGTGGAATAATTTTTCTGTGCTTTATTGAGCTTTTTGCTGGTATAAGCTATTGGATGTTCCGAACCATCCTTCATTTGAAACAGTACACCACCTGAAGCAGTGTTGGAACAATCTGTCATGAGATAGAAATGCTCTTTAAAATTCGGAGATGTCATGACAGGTGCACTAGTAAGAGCTTCTTTTATACGCCGGAAAGCATCATCGGCTTCTGAAGTCCATGTAATAGTTTGGCCTTTTTTCCTATTTTTAAGGAGATCTGTAAGTGGAGATAACAAAGTAGAATAAGACGGCACAAACCGACGATAATATCCACACATGCCTAATATCCTACGGACTTGAGTAGTAGTCTTAGGTATAGGAAAATCTTTGATAGCTGTAACTTTATCAGGATCAGTCCTTAAACCTTTACTGTCGACTACATATCCTAAAAATTTAAGACTAGGACGACAAAACTGACATTTATCTAAATTAATAGTTAAATTAGCCTCTTTGAGACGTAAAAACAACTTATCCAAAATTTCCATATGAAGAGAAAAATCAGGAGAGACAACCAAAATGTCATCCAAATAATAAAAAACATAGGGCTCTAACTGAGGACCAATGACTAAGTCCATCAGACGACACATTGTCTGAGGAGCTGAAACAAGACCAAAAGGCATAGTGACAAACTGAAATAATCCTTTCCCACTAACTGCAAAAGCTGTATACTTTTTACTTTCCTCACTCAAAGGAATCTGTAAAAAAGCTTTAGATAGATCGATAGAAGAAATATACCTAGCATTCTGGGAATAGGATAAGCATCCCGATTTGTAGTAATATTATTCAACTTTCGACCATCGAAGCAAACCCTAAAAGATCCATCTTTTTTCTTGGTTAACCACAAAGGACTACAGTAAGAAGACGTGGAAGGTTCAATGATATTCAACTCTAACATGGAATCAATTTCCTTTTCCAAGTCAACTTGCCAAGCCTGAGGAATAGGATACTGATATTGTCTAAAAGGTGTGGTATCTCCCACTTCGATAGTGTGAGATATTAAGGATGTACGACCTAATTTGTCTTTTGACGAAAGGGTTGTAAATTTAGAGATCATATTCTCTAATTGACTTTGTTCTGAACTAGATAAACTAGTAAAATCCTGAATAGCACTAAGTAAGGACAGATTAAATTGAGAAATAGAAAAGGAAAAATTAGAACAATTTAGTGTGCTATTAAAAGCATTTAAGAAGTCCATACCTAAAATTATAGAATTCTGAACTGAAGGAATAATATAGAATGTAATTTGTTTACATAAATCTGCTACTGTGATTTCAGTTTCAAATTTGCCTGTAATAGACTGAACTGTACCATCTGCAGTAGACACTTGCAGAGAAGAAATGGGCATAATAGAAATCTCAGCATTTTTCAGTAAAGCTAATGAATGTGAACCTATCACAGAAATGTTCGAGCCACTATCTAAAAGAGCTAAACAAGATTGTCCTAAAATCTTAATAGGAAGATAAGGTCTATTATCATTATGTTTTCTCACTAATAGCGAATTCAAATCAAAACAATTATTATCTGATTGATCAAAAATTTTAAGTGGTACTAAACTAAACTTATTATCTCTACCTACACAATCAGAGGATGCAATAGGCAAACAAGAAGAATCAGAAATAAAAGAATCCTCCTGAATTGTGGTAGACTCTGGTATAGATACTGGAACTACTACACTGCTACTATTATGTTTATTACTAAGATTTGGGAAGATATTTGGGGAAGATAATCTATGCGAATCAAATGTATTATATTGAGAAGTTACTTCTTGGAATGACTTGGTGTGGTGTGTGTTGGTTTTTTTTTGAACAACCCCTTTCCCTTTCCGACTGGAAGATGGGTTTGGGTGACTTGACGTGGTTGGACCAGTGATTTCGTTTGATGTAACGGTTTGATTCCCTGATGGGGGTGTGGACGGAGAAACGCTCAGGGGACGGACCTCCGATCGTTCGTTTCCCGAACACTTAAAGCAATTTCGTTTGAGGGTATTTTCCCTACCACAACCGTGGCAGAAAACACGGGTACGAGGGATGCCGCAATCATAAAAAGTGTGGCCAGACTCACGACAATTCCAGCACACTACAGAACTTACAACTGAGATATTACGCTCAGGGCCCTTAGATTGCCAAGAACGGTGCCTAAAAGGATTTTGGTGACCGAAAGAGTCAGAAGAGTGTTTGGAAGTGGTGGGAGGTTGAGAAGACCAAGATAAAGTTTCCTCCAAACGTTTACATTTCTCGGTGATGTCTGCTATACTGGTGATGTCTACTAAAGCTAATTGCTGGTGATAAAAAGGCAATAGACATTTTAGAATAATCTTAATTTTTGCAGAATCTGTTAGAGGAGTCTCAAGGCGACTACACATACCCACAATGTTATTGATAAACATCGTAACAGACTCATTTGGCTTCTGTTTACGATTTTTGATTTGGTCTAGAAGGTCATCTTGAAAAGAATATGGTAGAAAATCAGATTTAAGTTTCTGAGCCAAATCAGACCAATTAGAAAAATTATTGCGGTTGTTTCTAAACCACGTAAAAGCTGCGCCTGTAAACAATTCAGCAGAAGCTGCAAAAAGATCATCTTCACTTACTCCTCTCGATACTCGAAGACATTCCACCCTATCCAAAAAAGAAATTACTTGGTCATAATGACCTTCACCAGAAAATGTAATGCCCCATTTATGTACCTGAACAGGTTTGGGGTGTAGAAATGAGTTAGCTGCTTGGACAGAAGAAATAGGAGTTGAAGTAGCAATTGGATTTACTCGTGAATCAAGTTCACCCTCTAGGCTAAGAATTCGGATTGAAATTGAGCGTTTATAAGATTGCTGATCCTCATTCGAACACGACAATAAATGAACACGGCCTGAGACATGAGCTAGACGTGATATCAGCCTGGAGTATAGGCTATCTTGGACAGTCCCTCTAAAATCGGATATCCTTTTAGCCAAATCATCCACAGTCTCATCAATCTCTTCTTGCTGTTCTAGAAAAGGAATACTTGTGGCAGAAATTTGTCGAAAGCTTCTGTTTCCTTCTTCTTGCCTTAAAGCCCCACGCAATAGTTTGCGTTTTAAATCCACATTGGAAGACTCATCAATATTGATGTCCCTAATTCTCAACTCATAATCTAATTCCTTGACTAATAAATGTTCTACCTTGAATGCAGACATTGTGAAAAAAAATAGATGAATAAAGGAATAGACAAAGGAAATAATGTATTACCACTCCACAAAATCAATCGAAGAATAATCTAAAGTTTCCAAAAAAAATATGAATATATATATACCAACACACCACAAAATCAATCCAAGGAACTAAAGTTATCCAAAAAATATATATCTATATATAATTAAGCGTTTAAAAAATTAAGTAAAGTTAAGTTAAATATAACACAATCCTTGAAGCAACACACAATGGTTTCAACAAGTATATGATTAACAAATAATTGAATATAAAAACCCACCAATATTGGCTAATATATATATATATATAAAAATAGTAATATCTAAATTATTAAATTCTTATAGTTCAATAATAGTAAAATAGATTGTTAACTGTACACAATGATTAAGAAGGTGAGGGTTTAAATATGAATATAAGTAAACTGCAGCAATACAAGTATACCTATAAATGTAAATCTAATAAGAAAAGATAAATAAATAAGGAAGTTAAAAAAAAATAAACAAAGAGCAACAGGAACAAATTAGAAATAATAAAGAATATTTTGCAACGAGAAATATATTACAGAATGTACGGTCTGAACTGAGAATAGGCCCCACGTTGGGCGCCAATGTAACAAAAATATGTTTATGTAGCAACAATTGTGCTAGAGGAAGTCTGGGTGACTCTATCCAGTGTAGCAAAAGGGTGAACTCTAAAATGCACCTTGATACACCAACGAACTAATATGGGGAATAACGGAAGATGGAAGGGATTAGATAGAAATAAATTATGTAAAAGAAATAAATATGAATTTTATGAAGTAAATATGAATTTTAAAATATAACAGAATTAAGTGTTGGCTAGCGACTATGCAGGAGAATGACCACTTGACACTCACAGAAGGCTTCGGCCAATTTGCATGCCCTACAGAGACCGTATGATATAAGAGTTAATGACAAGAAAACCACCAAGAAATAAACAGATGAAAAAATAAAAGCTGCTCTAGTGAATGGTTGGGCGCCAGGAAGTTAAATGTTTTCTTCCGAGATATCTTGTATTGCTGAAATATGAAAGATAGGTATTAATTGAAATATTGAATTGTTTTAACCCAACTTTAATAACTACCAATTTTATGTACAGACTATTTTAAATACTTATATATGACCCATCACCTCTTATATACAATTAACTTATCTATATTTACAGTAAAATCCCTGAATAATTATAAAACAATTTACCCCTGATATACCCCTTAAAAATTTCAAATTGTGACAAAAGTTAGATCCAATAATAATGTATAAATAATAAATATAATTATATACTACTCACTAATAGTTAGTTTTCGTTCAAAAATTGTTTAGGTTTTTAAGTAAAAATTCTCCGGGATATGTGTGCACACAATAACCTAACAAAGAGAAATTCAAGGGAGAGTTATAACCTCATCCCTTGGTAAACAATAAATAATTAAATTAAATTACAATGATAAAATGTTTTTTTTTTAGGAAAAATTGAAAATATTTATTATTAAGGATAGTTTTTGTTATTAAAAATTGAACCAAAAGTTAAACCTTGAAGAGGACATAAAAAAAATTATTTAAAGTAATTGAATGATAATAAAAAAAAATAAGTCAGTTCTTCCTGTCGGTTTCCCTCGAAGAGTGGAGAACTGGACTCAGGTGGTAACAAGATACCAAACCTGTATTCCCTGGATCAGGTACTATTGGACAAATACGTCCCTTTAAACTGCTTCTTAATTTCCCATAAAAAAACCAACTTGAAACTCCTTCCCCTTATCTTTATTAAGTATAACCCCAACTAAAAAATAATTCTTCCCCTGACTTGTAACTGGATTCTTGAGTAGGCTAAAAAAATAGTTGTGTTACTCCAAGTTTTTGTACATACAAAAGTTAAGGAAAAACACAAGGGTTATCAACCTTGGAAGGCGATACAAAAAATGTCAGCAAGTGACCTTAAATTGAAATAAAAACCTTAATGGTTTTCGGTAAATAGTGACCTTCGAATGGTGTGACAATGTTTTTATAATGTATGGATATATTAAATAGATAATTTTAACGGAAAACATGATCTTTATATTAAATAGAATAGAAAAAAAAAAGAAATATTAGCCGGTTTAAATGGTATGAAATTGAAATACATAATTGTTTACTTTAACTCTTGAAAGGAAATAAAAATTTGAGATAGATATAGAATCTAATACTTATAATTTATTTAGGTATAAAACTTTTCCTTAATGAAATAAGGTGAAATATAACATGTATCAAATATATGAGATACCTATCAAAGACGAAATTAAAATAAGTCTGAATTTTACTAACAATGGCGGATGGTATGAAGGATTTTTCCTTATAATTTATTTGTAATGTTATCTTACCGGCTAGGGTGATCCAACTGAAAATATCCTCGTACAACACAACAAAATAACTCAAATGGTTTCTTCTAAAATAACAGCTCTTCACATAAAAAATAAACTTAAACTAAATTCGGGAAAAAAAATGGACTCCCAGCCGCTCTACTCTGAGATGTTTATTCACTCACATCCAGTTAACAAGTGACAAGTTGAGATTTTACACGTCGCAGAATAAATGTACTTTCAGAATTTCACCGCTGAGGGCGCAGTTTAATGCCAATATCAGAAAATAAAATTTACTGGGAGTTTTAAATATTTGGTCTAAGAATATTTCAAAAATGAATTTAATTTATAATTAAATTAAAGGATTCCAGTGACAAAAAGGTAAATGGTTCTTTAAGTAACGGACTCGTTACAATTGCACGTGTTTTGCTAAAGACTTCAATTTTAAATTATTTTTAAAATGAGTGATGAATATTGCCAACCTTCGACTTCTAAACGAGGTAGGTGGGAAACTTCTCAGCCAATCTCAGATGATGAATTATTACACATATTAGAAGATTCACATGACGCTAGTGATGAAGATTTATATTGTGATCAAGATGATCGGACAGACGATCCTAATTTACAAGAAGAATCTGAAGAAGATGATGGTGATAATGAGTCTCAAAATATTATTGAATGGTCTTCAGAGGTTCAACATCCTACAGTGCTACCATTTACAGCAATACCAGGATTAAAAATTAATGTGGGTGGCAGCAATCCTATTGATTACTTCAATTTATTGGCATGTGAATTATTCTATGACCTGATTATTCAAAATAGCAATTTATATGCCGTTGATATTCTTTCTCTAAGTAAATCTGAGAAAAGTAGAATTGCAGCTTGAAAGGATATAACTGCAGAGGAATTTAAAATTTTTCTTGGTTTGTTGTTTCACATGGGAACCATAAAAATTAATCGTATGAATGATTATTGGAAGAAAAATCATTTATTTAGTATTCCAGTGTTTGGACAATACATGCGCCGAAATCGTTTTTGTTAATTTTGCGTGCGTTACATTTTATCAATAATAGTGACAATAACCAGTCCAAACTTGCCAAGATATCTCCATTATTAGATTTTTTTAATAATAAAATGGAAAATCTTTATTATCCAGAAAGAAAATTAGCCCTGGATGAATCTATGATTTTATGGAGAGGAAGACTTAGTTTTCGTCAATTCCTCAAGGGCAAACGACACAAATATGGTATAATATCAAACTGTATACTGTGGCAGAATGTACCGGGATGATTCAACGCATATTAGTTTATAGTGGAGCTAGTGACCCTGTAGTTGGAGGACGTAATCATACGGAAAAAGTAGTGCTAAATTTTATGGATTATTTCTATTTAGTGCTAAATGTTGGTCACTCCTTATATATGGATAATTTTTATAATAGTGTTCCATTGTGTAAAAAACTACTTTCGGTTAAAACTTATCTTACAGGAACATTGAGAACAGGAAGAGCGGGAAATCCACACGAAGTTGTTCCTCAAAAATTAAAACAAAATGAACTGGTGAGTGCTTACAATAATAAAGGGATATGTGTGTGTAAATGGAAAGATCAGCGAGATATTTTAATGATCTCTTCCGAATTTGGTCATGAAATGGTTCCAACAATATCTAGAAAAGGAATTGATAAAGAAAAGCCCCGTTTAGTCGCTAAATATAACAAAAATAAAGGTGGTATTGACTTAGGCTACCAGATGTTAAATTATTAAAGTTGCGAACACAAAACTATGAGGTGGTACAAAAAAATAGGCATACATATTTTTCAAATTATGCTAATCAACGCATACTATTTCTATAATAATTCTAACAAAAAAATGTCATTGTATGACTTTCGATTGTCGGTGATTGATAGTCTTTTGGGACCAAACCGAAAAATCCCTCAAGTCAAGAAAAATTTGACGTTTCATTTGCCATCTCATTGCCCTAAATCAGCTAATGGTATTACAAAACGACGACGGTGTAAATATTGCTGGCAAACTAAAAAAGAAAGAAAGAAAACTCATTGTTTCATTGTGCGGAGTGCCCTGAACATCCGGGATTGTGCTTAGAAAATTGTTTTAGACATTTTCATGAAGAAAAGTTCAACCGACACATTTTCTGCCCTGTGGCCACCAACGCGACTCACGCGGTGAGTTTTTTTTTGTGACCAAATTAATTTTTTTTGTACCCATATTTATTATAAATGACTTTTTAAAGTGTACCTTAAAAATTAATTAGTTTACACAAATACATCTCAGTGGCCCACTGTTTTCCCCTTAAAAAAAGAGACGGAGCTGAACGTGTAAACTTCCCCCTCATTGTTCTAATTTCATCTTCTGTGGTAGCTAGTTTTGTCGTATACAATTTCGATCGGAGCCAAATATAATCGGTCATTATTCGGCCATTATTCTCATCTTTCATCATACCCAACACCTTCTTATTAACCTGGGGGATACCATAAATATTATCTTTGGTGTAGTCACTAGTGTCAAAATATTTATGACAATCTCTTGTTCACGTATTTCCACGATCACACTGTCGGTATCTGTATAACAAGTTGTGAACTGCTGCTGTAATATCATCTGAAAAACGAGTTCTCTTGTTCGATTTGCAGCAAGTGTTAACACTATCTTTGATAGCAAACGTTTCTTTCTATAAACGTTTATTGTCTACTTTTAACTTAACAGTTAGCCTATAGCCATAACCGATTGTTTTATGTAGCATGAAGGTATTGCAAAAAGAGGATCAGAAGATATTGCGTCCTGATTATTTAAGAAACTGTGCAGTTTACCGTCTAATGTGTCACAAGTAATAACCTATTCTAACATTTGCGGTGGACAAAACCGCAATATTAATATGAGCGTAATGATGAGTTACGTAGTAGCAACCTTACCGGATATTAAAGTGGTAGATCAAAAATTCCGACTGCCTGGTCACACTCATCTAGAGTATGACATCGAACACGCTAAAATAGAAAGATAAAAAAAAACCAACAGATATTCCCATGATTCCTCGTGACTGGCATCAATTTGTAAGAACAGTTCGTGATAGCAAGCCGTTTCGAGTTCACAAATTAACACACCGATTTTTTTCTCATTTTCCAATTTTTAAATGACATTTTAATTAAAAAAAAACTACAAGTAATGGAGGGAGTAAAATCAATTGGTTAAAAATAAGATGGATTAGACATGAAAAACTATTTGGAGTTCTTAAAATTAAATTTAGCCTAGATGAAAATGAAGAATTCAAGACCTTGGATTTTAGAAGAGGTAAAAGAGGAAGGCCAGAAAATATTAACAATTTAAATCTACTAAGATGCTATGACAATCCATTGACAATTAACCCTAAGAATAAAGCCGATTTGTTAAGTTTGTTACCGCTAATGCGTGAAAATTGCCACCAATTTTACCAAAGTCTTCGAACGTCTAATCAATCCGCCGAAATCGAGGATTGCTATTCTTCTGATGATAGTAATAATAAATAATTTGTAAATATTGATACTAATTATTAGTTTTATCTTTTATACTATTTACTTACTATGTACCAATGCAAATAATTTTGTAATTGTTACCTATCTCCTTATTTTGATAGTGTTAATATCAATGGAGCACAAAATATTAGATATCATCGTCATGAGTGATATAATTAATAAATTTGCCAGTATTAAAGCAAGAAAACTTACTATTATGTTATTTTATTAAGTACCTACTTTATAAAAATATTGATCTTTATGTATACTTTCTATTTTTTATAAATTATTGTATTGATATTTATTTACTATTATTTTTAATCTAATCTATGTGCAATCGCCAATAAATGTTCCCATTTTTTACTTTATATATTACTTTATATAAATATTGATTTTTGTGTATACTTTCTATTTGTATTTTCAATTTAAAATACCTTCAATATAAGATATATCTCATTCGTAGTAAAATTTTGTAACTGTAATAAAAACATTTTGTTTTAATTAATTTGGGTTGACGAGGTGCTTATTTTTTGCACAAAGGCATCATTGATGCTTGCGGCGACCCTGAGTGGAACAATTCGTGCAATATCATATCTTACTCTCCATAAATTTTTTGCTGGCTTGTTTTATAAATCACTATTGTAATTTCTTGTTGAAAAAAAACCGAGGGTCTAAAACCTGCCTTACGACATTTTGACAAATTATAAAATACAAATATTTTTGTAAGCCACAATTTTAAATATATAATTTTTTCAGGACTGTAATCATACAGAAACGAAAAAGGCGATTCTCAAATACAGAGGTCAAGTCTCTCTTATCGAACAGCCAGATCAATCTGAAATACAAGTTCCTCCAAAGGAAAAGAAATTAAAAGGTTACTTCAAAATTGCTAGACATTACGGTTGGGCTCTTAACCAAATTTTTTTTAAGTTTAACTTCAGTGCTGTAATTATCGTCGAAGGTAACTATTCACAGATACAAATTTATTTAGACACACACACACACACACACACACACACACACATATATATATATATATATATATATATATATATATATATATATATATATATATATATATATATATATATATATATATATATTAATTACTATTTAAATGGGAATAAGCCACAATTAAAGGTTAAAATACGTTTATTGACGTTTCAATTTCCACTTCGGAAATCGTTCTCAAAATACAAACATTAGTAAATTAAACAAATTTTGTTTTTTGTTACTTAGTGAAAAATTCTTCTAATAATTTAATTTTATCTGACTCATCTATATTGACAATTTAGACATACATTATACATTTTAAAGTAGACGACTTTAAAATGATATTGCCAATATTGTTGAGTTGCGTTCCTGGGACGACTTTACTTATAAGATAGTTCATTCGATTACATGAAATCAACGTTAACTTGAGAATATCCGCCAAAAAAGGTCATAACATGTAATTCGTCTTTAAAAAGACAAATACATGCCATGATGACAGTAAAATTCCCCTGTTAGTGATTCCATAGTAAATTATGAGGGAAAACCCAGGACTTAACTTCAAATTCGCTGCCCGCAATCGTCGAAAGACTTCTGACAGATTATTGGCATGTTTCCATGTTAGACCTCTTAAAACTGCCTCCATTAATCTTTCAAATGTGGCCGGGGCATTACATAAACCGAAGGGCATAACTGTGAACTGCCAAAGCCCTGATCCTATCGAGAATGCGGTTTTTTCACGATCAGCTGGCTCCATGTCTACTTGCCAGTATCCACTTTTCAGATCGAGTGTGGAGAACCAACGAGAACCAGAAAGTGTATCCAAAGTATCGTCTATTCTGGGAAAAAGATAACTATCTTTTTTAGTTACTGTATTGAGCTGTCGGTAGTCAATACAAAAACGTGTTGAACCATCTTTCTTCTTTACTAGCACTACTGGTGATGTCCATGGACTATTTGATGGTTCAATTACCCCTTGTTTGTTCATATCTTTGATGATGTCTTCGGCTTCATCTCTTTTCGCAAATGGAAGTCGTCTAGGTTGTTGTCTGATTGGCTGAGCGTCTCCGGTATTCATTTTATGCTTTACTATTCTTGTTTTGCCATTATCCTTCTTATCCAAGGCAAAAACATCTTGAAATTCTAACAGCATAGATTTCACTTTTTTAGTTCGTTCATCATCAAGATCTTGGCACGTTTTAATCATCGTCTCAACAAGCTCCTTTGGGTACTTAGATTTCGACGGTTTCTCATTAGTATTCATGGAACGAATCGAAGCCACGGGAACACACTGTCCGATCAAAGTTCTTTTACTTAACTTAATAGCAGTTCCCTTTAAATTCATAACTCTTACAGGAACGACATCTCGAATTCTCACCAAAGCTTTTGCCGTTAGGAACTCGGCATTATTCACATCTTCGACCATCCTTAAACTTCCCTCTCGGCAGTAACCATCAGGTCTGGTCATCAAAAGTTTCTCACTATTACCGGGTATCGTTACGTCACAAGTAGTTATTAAGCTGATAACATCTTCTTTGTCTTCATGAAACGACAACTCTTCACTACTGATCTCGAGAACTCCATCTTTGACATTCAATACAGCCCCGACTTTTCTTAGTAAATCCATCCCCAATATGAACTCGTCAGAGATATCTGCAATTAATACTCTATGTTTCACTGTGGTCTGGCCAATGGATACTGACATATTAGCCTCGCCATATGTATTAATTATCTCACCAGTTGGTGTTCTAAGCTTTACTGTTGCCGGCGATAATTTAAGATGGCCTCGTACTACTTCTGGCCGTGCAATAGTTCTCGTATCACCTGTATCTACCAAAAACGATCTACATTTATTATTGATACGACCCTCGATGTACAAACTATGTTTTCCACCTGAGGACGTAATGTTCACAGTTACTATGGGGGCTGTGTTTCTCGAGGTCGGCAGTTGCCCCTTGGTGTCGACCCGTTCTAGTTTTCCGACTGTTGTATAATTACGTGCAATTACGGCAAATGTGACCTACGTCACCACAATTCCAACATCTGGGCTCGCGTCTCTTTGGCATCGTGTTACGAACTTCTTTTCGTCCAGACGTTCATCGCTTGGTTCGTCTCCTTCTTCGATGGTTCTTACTCGATGGCTTCGTGAAGTTTGACTAGCTGTTTCATGTTCCAAGGCAATAGCGAGCGCTTCATCTTCGGTCTTGCTAGTCGTAAAGCTTTCTGTAATTCACTTTCTTTTAACCCATTGACGAAGGTATCTACAGCAATTTCTTCCAAAATGTTGTCTGGTACCTCCGGATAAGCCAACCGCACTATACGAGCAACATCAGTAACGTTTGTTTAGTCGAGTGAACAAGGTCTGGTAACATTTTTCTTGACCCTTAGGAATCGATCTTAGGATATCCGCAGCATCACCTCGTAAAGCAGCAGTTAAGAAAACAGCTTTTTCTTGTTCTGTCCAATGATTAGCTGTCGCAATAGCTTCAAATTGTCTAAGGTATATGGACCAAGAGGGCTTTCCATCAAATGGTGGCAATTTGAATCTCATATGATGTGTCATTTCGTCTCTAGGTGATTCTTCTTTCACTACTGGATCTAAAGCTACCGTATTAATTGGTGGTAGCACTTTCGTGTTAGTTATCATGGTCTCTAATTGTTTGATCTTCTCTTCTACGTTGTTTACATTTTTCTGTATCTGATCGAAGGTTTTAGAAACTTCTTCAAATTTTTCATTGTTCTTTTTAGAAGTTTCTTCCATCATTTGAGAAACATTTTCAAATTTCTCGTCGAATCTTCGAGAAACATTCTCAAGTTTCTCGTCGTTTTGTCTACCTACTTCTTTAATAATTTGAGACGTTTCATCCAATCTTTTGGAAACGTTCTCGAATTTATCATCATTTTTTTTAGAAGATTCTTCTATCATTTGAAAGACGTTTTCAAATTTCTTATCATTTTTTCTGGAACTCTCTTCGATCTTCATTAAAACTGCTTCTTCTGCTGACTGAAAATGGAATGTCTCTAGGTCATCTCCATTCTTGTTAAGAACATTCTTCAGTCGTTCTTGGAGGATCTTCTTGGACCCGCTGCAATCTTCATCGCGTTCTTCTAGCTGCTCACGCAACTGTTTTACTGAGAGTTGTACTAGCAGCATCTTTGTACAGGCACACACGTACTTTTTTAAATGTTCTTTCGTACAAAGGGCACTACCGAACTACGCGGATGTTCCCGACGAACAATACTTTTCAAAATTTCAAAAGTCTTTTTCAAAAGTCACTGCTGAATTTATTTCCAAATCTCACAACGGACACCAACTGTAGCGAGATTAAATAAAACGAGCGGTTCGAATTTATATAATTACATTTATTTATAACTTTACAGTTCGGTAGTATTTTAACAACTAAACTCACTCCTAAAAACGTTACATATTATATATATATATATATATATATATATATATATATATATATATATATATAACAAAGTTACTATGTTCTAGAATATTCTGGCGTTGTCCCACCTCTAATTCGTCTCATCGAAAGAACCATTCTAAGACGGGGGGGTATTGAAATGCCAATTTTTGTGTTCTCTAGATCTTTCCTTCTAAGAATTATGACGTATCGGAGATGGGCTATTTCGTTACAATATATATAGTAAACTCTTAAATATTGGGGAAATCTGCAAGAAAGACTCTAATGAGTATCAATTGTTTCGCCGAACGTTTTCGCCAAAGAGAATTAATTTGGCTTCTTCAGGGCTGAAAGAGAATAAATTATAAAAAGCTACCATATATTATCTATTAAAAACATTATTGATCTTACCGTAACTTAGAATTGTAGAGTTAGAATGTTAAAAAACTTAGCTAGTAACAACATAGTTGTGTATTTTGTTACTATGTGCAAAAAAAAAGTTTTTTTTTAACGTTGGAAATGTATGGTAGCTTTGAACTTAAAACGTAAAGGTTTACCCAAGGGTATTGTTCTTGGTATCTGATTTAAGTAAGAAGTGGTATATATCGCTTAGATTCTTAATGTCACTCTTAACATTGATGGAGAAATCGTCAAGGAAAATGTAAGACATTTCAATGAACTCTCTTTTAGATTTATTGTTCTCACGGTGGAGAATTGTAGTGTTAGTATAGTCTATGAGATGACCAGTGGAATGGACATGTTTGGCTAATGCACAGCGGTCAGGGTGAAGTCGAGAATCACTTTTGTGTAGTGTAATACGTGATTTCAATAATTGAGGATTGGCCGATGTAGGAATTGCTGCAAGAGAGGCATGGAATGTTGTAGACAATGTAGCCTATCTATGGGAGTCTTATCTTTTATCTTAGAATAAAGATTATTAATTGTTAGGGCTGATCTACAAGCCACATTAAGTGTAATGTTGTTATTATTATTATTACCAAAGGTATTTTCAACACTTTTCAGAATCCTTGTTAACCCCGGAGTGATATCTCTGAAATATGGTAATGAAAAATATTTGTTGATAGGAGTATCCGAGACTGGGTTCCCACTTAAGACATCAGGATCAGCATTGTTAGTCGCGAAGGAAGGTGAAGTATCATCGTTATGGATAGTATTAAACAAAATCTTATTCACTAATGGTGTTGGATAAGCCTTTGAAATAAAAAGTTTCTACCAGAATGGGTCGGTTTTTGATACCAATCTATTTTAATGTTGTTTTCCCTGATCATCCTTATGTCGAGAAAGGGGACGGACCAATTACCATCTTCCTTCTCTATAGTGAACTGAATGTAGGGGTCATAACTATTGAAAGTATCTATTATTTCATCTACCTTGTCATTGGGTATAGCCAAAATGATATCAACATATTTTTTAATAAATGGAATTTGAAAGGATAGTAAAGGAATGACTGAGTCTAATACATAATCCATAACGTAAGTTGCAATGATAGGAGAAATCTTTGCTCCCATAGGGGTACCTAAAGTTTGTTGATAGAATTTACCATTAAATGAGAAGTAAGTGTTGTTAAAGAGAAATTCGACGATGCTGATGAATCTGTCATAAGACATGGAACAACAACCTCTAATACGGTCCCAGTTGATCTCTATTGATGTCAAACGTATTCCTAGATGAACGTTGCTGAATAAGGATACAACGTCAAGGCTAACGAGAACATAATTTGATGGTAGTATGTAACCATTATATTTATTTACCATCTCAAAAGAATCTTTAATGTAATATTGAATTTCATAATTATATGCATTAGTAAGTATGTCTGTAACAAAAGCTGAGATATTTTCAGTGGGAGTTCCAATGGAAGCTACTATGGGACGAACCGATAGTGTTGGT
Organism: Diabrotica undecimpunctata; assembly: GCF_040954645.1. Classification (NCBI taxonomy): domain Eukaryota; kingdom Metazoa; phylum Arthropoda; class Insecta; order Coleoptera; family Chrysomelidae; genus Diabrotica; species Diabrotica undecimpunctata. Next base: position 67,591,306 of record NC_092805.1, read on the forward strand.
TTGTGGATTTTTGGCAAAGCATAAAACTTTGCAATGTTCCCATTATATGTTGTTAGTTTTTTCTTTGTGTTACGGTCAATCTCATTGGAAGAGGCTAAGGATGCGATTAATATATTGCATTTCCTTTGTAGAGAAGAGGTGGGATTGGATGTAAGTGAAATGTAAGATCTATCATTCTCAATGAGATGAAGATGGTAATTGGTCCGTCCCCTTTCTCGACATAAGGATGATCAGGGAAAACAACAACATTAAAATAGATTGGTATTAAAAACCAACCCATTCTGGTAGATACCTTAACTACCACTCTTACCATAATAATTCTACCAAAGTCAACTTAATTAAACAGATGAAAAATAGAGTAATAAAACTATCAGATCCTTCATTTAATACAAAAAACCTACAAATCCTACAGAAACTTTTTATTTCAAACGCTTATCCAACACCATTAGTGAATAAGATTTTGTTTAATACTATCCATAACGAAGATACTTCACCTTCCTTCGCGACTAACAATGCTGATCCTGATGTCTTAAGTGGGAACCCAGTCTCGGATACTCCTATCAACAAATATTTTTCATTACCATATTTCAGAGATATCACTCCGGGGTTAACAAGGATTCTGAAAAGTGTTGAAAATAGCTTTGGTAATAATAATAACGTTAAACTTAATGTGGCTTGTAGATCAGCTCTAACAATTAATAATCTTTATTCTAGATAATAGATAGGCTTAGTAACATTGTCTACAACATTCCATGCCTCTCTTGCAGCAATTCCTACATCGGCCAAACATCTCAATTATTGAAATCACGTATTACACTACACAAAAGTGATTCTCGACTTCACCCTGACCGCTGTGCATTAGCCAAACATGTCCATTCCACTGGTCATCTCATGGACTATACTAGCACTACAATTCTCCACCGTGAGAACAATAAATCTAAAAGAGAGTTCATCGAAATGTCTTATATTTTCCTTAACGATTTCTCCATCAATGTTAAGAGTGACATTAAGAATCTAAGCGATATATACCACTTCTTACTTTAATCAGATACCAAGAACAATACAACACCACAGATAACTAACTTGACTGATATATCCATTAACAACTAACCTACTTTAATAATAATTTTCATTAACTAAAAAAGATAACATTCCCTTGCTTTTCTTAGATACATCTCAATAAGATATTATAATAATACATGAACAATATAATATAATTATAAAAAAAAAATTTTAATTAAGAAAATCTAAAATAATATTTACCTATACTGGGATTTAACTTCATTCGGTTTTACCAATGAACCTTAACGACATAAAAATTCAAAAGAACTACTTGAATTGTCAGCACATGCGTTCTGGTAAAACAAAACCTCACATTTAAACTTTCTAACAATCAAAAATTTAGTTATTGCCGACAATTCAAAGAATTGCCTCCTTTTAAATGTAGTGTTGTGAATTAATTCTAATTTAATGTTCTTATTTTGATTTATTAAAAAGCACGATAATTTATAACAATTTATTTAACTAATAATACATAATTTATATAGACGAACGTAACATTTAAATCGCGGGCGCGAATCTTCTTCATTAACTGTCCCTCCATATAAAATGTTTCGTTTATATACAAAAACTGCCGTTATCTCGAAAAGTCGACAATCCTCTCGACTAGACTGGGCGGCGAAAACGGTAAGGGCAAACTGGATTTCCCATCGACTCGTCTCGAACTTTGTTTTTATAACATCGTGTGTCAGGTATTCATGACCTAGAAAATACTCGAATAAATAAGGATATTAGTAATAAACATGTTTACAGGTTTTTAATATGACTCATATTTTTACGTAACATTGCCCCCCACTCAAGAGATGGTTCCTCCTGAAACCTTGTCGGGACTAGAACTGGAACGGTATGCTGGTATTGGCAACTGGACCCTCTTTTACAACTTCCAGTTGTATAAAAATGACAAGGGACGGTTTTCTCTCCGTACCAGTAACTATGCGGATTGCAACAGACTAACACCTGGACTTCGGTGTCTTTAAAGATCTCCTCTAACATATTTCGGATAACCCTCCAATCTAATTGACGGCACACCAACTTTGGCATGGCTAACTTTTGCACGTCGGACTCTAGTACGTGCTCTCTCAATTGAAGTAAGGCTTCCCATACATCTCGGTAGGTAGGTTGGTCACGGGCAGTGTCTTTTGTTACCAAGTAGAAGAGGTAACGTGATGCATCTTGGAGTTTCAAGGTTTTAACGGGAGCTGTCACCTGGCATTGAAGTTCTGCAACTCGACCAAATTTCCTTCGAAAGACGGATGCCAACCCTGGTGCGTCTTTGATACTGGCCGGGATGGTAAGGGCCAGCGAGTATTCATCGGGGAGCGCGAGTAGATCTTGCTTTTCTTCAGTGATAACACCATGTCTTGCTTTACCGGTACCTCCATAGGCACACATGAATTCCTCAAACGTGAGGTCAGACACGTCTTGGACTTGGTTTACTTCCACTTCTTCATCTACGTCGTGGTCACCTTCGAAAGACACCAGCCGGTTATGGTGTACTATCATCGGCTTTCCCCTCGGAATCTTGCTTATTCGGTAGATAACATCGTTGATCTTCTCCATAATTAGGTATGGGCCTTCCCAAAACTGCTGCAATTTGGGAGAACAACCTTTTCGCTTGCTCTGCTACATCTTCTCCAGGTCGACACCCAAACTCTAGATCACAAGGTAGTCGCATTTCGCGTCCGAATAGGACTCTGGCTGGTGTCTGGCCTGTTGATTCGTTAACAGCAGATCTGTAGGCCATTGTGAAGAACGGAAGGTATTGGTCCCAGTCTCGCTGATGATCGGACACTATCTTTGTCAAATACTTGCCGACTGTCCTATTCATCCGTTCTACCATACCATCAGATTGCGGATGATATGCTGTAGTTCTTGTTTTCTTCATGCCTAGTCTATCACATATTCCTTGGAATAGATCGCTTTCGAAGTTCCTGCCTCGGTCACTATGTATCTCCAAAGGCACTCCAAATCGGCTGATATATTCTTGGATCAAGTTATCTGCAACGGTGGCGGCCTTCTGGTCTGGAAGTGCGTAAATCTCGACCCACTTAGTAAAGTAATCCATTACTACCAACATGTACTTGCCTCCATTTACACTTTCTGGAAATGGCCCAGCAATGTCCAAAGTTATTCTTTCAAACGGGCTTCCAACATTATATTGTCTCATAGGAGCTCTCCTTTTTCGGTAAGGCCCGTTACTCGTAGCACAAATAGTACATTTCTTACAGGGTTCCCGAATTCGCTGAAGGGTTTTCTTTACACCAAAATGCCCTCCTGATGGACTGTCGTGTAACTGACGAAGTACTTCGGCTATTCTGCTCTTTGGGATCACCAACTGTCTTCTCTTCTCTGAACCGTCATGATTTTCCAGGACTCGTTTGAGCAAGCCATCTTCCATGATAAATGAGTCCCACTGGGCCCAATACGTCTTAACTACTGAGCACAGGTTTGATATTTCTTGCCAAGGTGGTCGACGGTTTTCCTCTTTCCATTTTCGAATTTTCTGTATAACTGGATCTCTTTCTTGTTCTTCTCTGATCTTAGTAGGCGTCCAGTCGTCGTTGACCATCGTTGTTCTTAGCACTGCTGCTTCCTTGGATTCCGTTTTGTAGCAGTGGGAACACTCTGCTGGGGATGGCCTTCTGGAAAGAGAATCAGCGTTTCTGTGGCTAACTCCGGCCCGGTGCTCAATCTTAAAATCGTATTCTTGGAGTCGTTCGATCCACCTGGCTATCTGACCCTCTGGATTCTTAAACTGCATCAACCATTTAAGGGCGGCATGGTCGGTTCGGATTAGAAACTTCCTACCATGAAGGTATTGATAGAAGTGCTCTACTGATTTTACTACTGCTAGAAGTTCTCTTCTCGTGACACAATAATTCCGCTCAGGTTTTGAAAGAACTTTACTAAAATATCCGAGGACTCGTTCCTGTCCTCCTTGAATCTGAGACAGCACTCCTCCAATTCCCACATTACCTGCATCTGTATCTAAGATGAACTCTCCTTCTGGCAGTGGATACCCTAAAATTGGTGCTGTTATTAAATGCGTTTTTAAGGTCTCAAAGGCATTTTGGCAGTCTGTATACCAGCGGTAATCTCTTGCTTCCTCCGTAAGTCGCGTTAATGGCTTAGCGATATCTGCAAACTTCTTAATAAACCTTCGGTAGTAAGTACATAGTCCAAGAAAACTTCTCACTTGGTGTTTGTCAGTTGGTTTTGGCCATTCCTTAATGGAATCGATTTTTCCCTTATCCACGGCCACTCCTTCTTTACTGACTATATGACCCAGATAATTGACTTTACCTTGAAATAGCTGGCACTTCTTGGGGTTTAGCATCAATTGAGCAGCTTTAAGTCGATTAAAAACGTTTTCTAAATTCCTCAAATGATCTTAAAATGTCTCCCCCAAGACGATTATGTCATCTAAATAAACTAGGCATGTTTTCCAAAATAACCCTCTCAACACATTTTCCATAAGCCTCTCAAATGTCGCAGGAGCATTACAGAGTCCAAATGGCATAACGTTGAATTGCCACAATCCAGATCCTGTGGTGAAGGCTGTCTTTTCTTTATCTACTGGGTCCATTTCTACCTGCCAGTATCCAGACTTCAAATCCAAAGTAGAAAACAATTTACTTCCAGCCAATGTGTCCAATGTGTCATCGATCCGAGGCAGAGGATAACTATCTTTCTTGGTAACGTTGTTCAGCAAACGGTAATCCACACAGAACCTCGTCGTTCCGTCTTTCTTCTTAACCAGGACCACCGGAGAGACCCATGGGCACACCGTCTTTCTTCATTTCCTGAACAATCGTTTCAGCTTCCTCTCTTTTCGCCTGTGGTAATCGTCGAGCTGTTTGACGAATTGGCTTAGCATTGCCAGTATCAATTTTATGCTTAACAACGGTAGTTCTTCCCGTCTTTCCTCCTTTCGGTACGAAAATATCACAATACTGCCGAAGAAATTCCCTTAATTTCCTTTTCTCAATCTGATTCAGAGACTGTCCTGCAACTGCAACCATTTGGTCGAATTTGTCGTTGGAATTATCAGATGTTGTCGTCTGACGGATTATGGATGTCACAGGTACACAAGTTCCTACTTTTGTCTCTTTCTTGATGGTTACTGGGTAGTCATTGACATTGATAAGTCTCACAGGAATTTCTTTAGCCGCAGTCACCAATTCCTTTCCAATTATGATTCCTCGGCCAACCTCGTCGTCATGGTTCCAAGGCTTCATCATAACGGGTGTCCCTTCGTCCAAAATTCCCTGTAGCCGCGCTACTATGATTGTTTCACTTCTCGCAGGCACGACTGTATCTTCTTTAACGGCTGCTTGTGGGGAGGAGGAGAAATACCTCCTCATTGCCAACTTTGATTACCTTATTCTTAAAATCCAATTGGAATCCATGCATATTCACTACGTCCATTCCTAATATAACATCCTCTTCGATGTCAGCAACTATAACAGTATGGACGAACTTTTCTACTTCAATTCCCAATTGTACCTGGATTTCTCCATGAATGTTGGCATTTTCACCTGTAGCGGTCCGAAGTCGCAACCTCATTGGTAACAGTTTCTTTCGGCTGTTTATAACTGTCCCACCAACAACGTATGCTTTTTACCATTTATGTCTCCATCTACATATACACTATCTTCACGACATTTCAAAGAAGCTATTAGTATGAGAGGGTCTTTGGAAAAGTTCTGGGTGGAAGCTGCCCCCCTAAGGCTGACCCGTTCTAGTTTTCCTGATGGTGAGTTTCTTGATTTGCGTCGTACCTAGGGTGCTTACAGGAGCTTCGTACGTGTCCTATTTCGCCACAATTCCAGCATCTGATGGTCTTCGTTTTCTTGTATGTCATGCTTTTCATCATATTAACGAGCTGGTCAAGTTTATCTTCATCTCCTTCCTCTTTTACAGTCCTAACTTTACTGTATCCTTCAGAGGCCTGCGTAGCTGACTCGTATTCGAGGGCGGCGGATAAGACATCAACCAGCGTCTTGTGACGAGCTAATCGTAGTGTTCTCTGCATTTCATGATCACGAAGACCATCAATAAACGTTTGAACGGCCAATTTTTCCATCATGTATTCGGGAGCTGTTGGATAAGCATATCGTACTAATCTGGCAATATCTACCTCATATTCTTGAAGAGCCTCATCTTTCTTCTGTCTACGATTTTTAAGCTGCGACTGATATACATGCTCCAAATGTTCGTAGCCATATCGCATATTTAACCTCTTCTTGAGTTGTTCGAAATCATCGGTCTCCTCTACGGCTATGGTCTAAAGCACATCTAAGGCATCTCCTCGAAGAGCGATAGACAGGTTTACCGCCTTTTCTTTTTCAGACCATCCATTTGCTCTTGCGGCTGATTCGAACTGTTTCATGTAGTTGTTCCATGATGATTTTCCATCGAAAGTTGGGACTTTCACATGGACAGGACCTCCACTTCCTTCAAATTTCGGCCGTGTTTCCAACTTACATTTCGTCTCGTCTTCTTTTGTCTCTAATGTAATTGGATTGTTTCCTTTCTCTGCTGTCCCTGTTTCCTCCAGCTTCTTTTCCATCTCTTTCCATATCTTTTCTTCGAAGGCCAACATATCGGCAGCAACTTGGTTTTTTAACGAAGATATTCTATCGTCGAGGGCAGACATCTCAGAAGTTATTTTAGAGATTTCCGAAGAGATGTTAGCAGAAACTTTGTTTTCCAGGGACGAAATCTCGTTAGAAACTTTGTCTTCTAATGATGCGATGTCACCAGAAACTTTGGCTACATCAGAAGATACCTTCGAAATATCGTCAGAAACTTTGTTCTCTAATGATGCAATGTCACCAGAAACTTTCGAAATATCGCCAGAAACTTTGTTCTCTAATGATGCGATGTCACCAGAGACTTTGGCTACATCAGAAGAAACTTTCGAAATCGACGAGAGGCGAAATCGCATCTTCAAATATATAAGTCTCTGGATCTAGTCCTTCTTCTAGCAAAGCGTTCTTTAGTCGTTGGACTAACTCAGCTTTTTTTCCGGTAGAAGCTAATTCTCTGTCTTCGAGATGTCTTCTTAAATTAGTCACTCTCAGCTCATAAATCGTCGTCATTTTCACAATTTACAAATATTCACTTGTAATTTATTTTCGCAATTTATCTTATGTATTCCACTATTCTGACACCATTTGTTGTGAATTAATTCTAATTTAATGTTCTTATTTTAATTTATTAAAAAGCACGATAATTTATAACAATTTATTTAACTAATAATACATAATTTATATAGACGAACGTAACATTTAAATCGTGGGCGCGAATCTTCTTCATTAACTGTCCCTCCATATAAAATGTTTCGTTTATATACAAAAACTGCCGTTATCTCGAAAAGTCGACAATCCTCTCGACTAGACTGGGCGGCGAAAACGGTAAGGGCAAACTGGATTTCCCATCGACTCGCCTCGAACTTTGTTTTTATAACATCGTGTGTCAGGTATTCATGACCTAGAAAATACTCGAATAAATAAGGATATTAGTAATAAACATGTTTACAGGTTTTTAATATGACTCATATTTTTACGTAACAGTAGTTACATTGGGTTTTTCGATTAACCTTCGGTAAACCTTTGCGTTTTAAGTTCAAAGCTACCATACATTTCCAACGTTAAAAAAAACTTTTTTTTGCACATAGTAACAAAAAACACCACTATGTTGTTACTAAGTTTTTTAACATTCTAACTACAATTCTAAGTTACGGTAAGATCAATAATGTTTTTAATAAATAATATATGGTAGCTAATTATAATTTATTCTCTTTCAGCCCTGAAGAAGCCAAATTAATTCTCTTTGGCGAAAACGTTCGGCGAAACAATTGATACTCATTAGAGTCTTTCTTGCAGATTTCCCCAATATTTAAGAGTTTACTATTTAACTTATCTGCAAAGATTAAATCTCTTATATATATATATATATATATATATATATATATATATATATATATATATATATATATATTGTTTGTTATTTCCTGATCGTGAATTTTTAAATATAAACTTTTTTAAATCCTGGGTTTGTCGGTCTATTATAAATAAAACACTTAATTATTGCTTACATGTTTCGACTATTTGCCATTCTCAATAAACAATTTAATTACATAAACATTACATAATATACAATTATATTTTAGTTATGCACGTTTTGATAGTTTACCATGAATTCCATTGTCTAATGTTCTTCCAATTTCTCATTGTTCTCTCTACCTACTTCTTTAATTATTTGAGAAGTCTCGTCGAATTTTCTAGAAACATTTTCGAATATCTCGTGGTTTTGTCTAGCTGCTTCTAGAAGTTTCTTTAATCATTTGAGAAACATTTTCAAATTTATCGTTATTCTTTCTATAAGTTTCTTCAATTTTCATTAAAGCTGCTTTTTATGCTGACTGAAAAGTCTCTGAGTGATCCCCATTCTTGTTGAATTTTTGGTCAGGCACACACTTACTTTCCAAATGCTTTTCTTACAAAAATCACTACCGAACTACGTGGATGTTCCCAATGATCAATACTTTTAAAAAAAAATCAAAAGTCACTGTTTAATTTAATGTTTAAATAATAAATTATCCCACATACGTGACACCGATTTTAAATAAAACGATGGGTTCTAAGTTATATAAACTATTTATTTAGAACACGATATTATCGTGAAAGCTAATAATATATATTTTTTAGTGGATTTTCTTGGGCTTGTGTTCATAAAAAAATTGTTTTGATACTAAGACATTTTTATATTTTTTTTTCGACGTCTCGGCAGGAAATCCATGCCTTTTTGAAGAAGTAATATGGACTAAAAAACATTTTATCAAAGACATAATACGGTTATATCAAAGACATAATAACCGTATTATGTCTTTGATAAAATGTTTTAGTCCATATCCACTTCTTGAAAAAGGCATGGATTTCTTTGATGAAATATTAAGGTTAGTTGTTATTAAGGTGAATGTTAGCTATTTTGAATATTTATAAATTTTGTTCAATACATTACAATATATGTTACTTAACTGCCCACTGTCCGTTTTATAATTTAAAGTGTTTTTATTTTTGTTAATGTGATACATCTCAAGTAATAATCTACTTTTGTAGTTGTCAGTCTGTGCCAAAATGTGAGCTCTGTTATAGTCTAGCACAGTGTGGTCCAACCTTTTAGACGTTGCGGGCCGTACTAAATTTGAAATTATTATGAACGGCCAGAGGACTCGACTCGTTCAAAAAAAGTTTATTTTAAAAAATAATATACAAACGAAATATTATTTACAAGTATTTTGTTATGGTTTACAATTTACATGTTATGTTTAAAATTTAATATTAATAAATAATTTAATAAAATAAAAAATTAGTGGGATATTTGAGGCAAGGGCTTATCCTCTATTAACTTTTGCACATCTATATCTATGCTAGTCGTAGTAAATCTAATACACGCTTCCAGAGAATCGTTTTCCAAGCGATTACGTATTTTAGATTTTATATGCTTCAAAGCAGAAAATGTACTTTCACATACATACATACTACCAAACATTGAATAGAGTTTCAACGCAAAGTTACGAAGTTTAGGAAAACGATCCTTGGAGACTAACTTTCAAAAGGTACTAATGTCTTCATTTTTCTTTTCTTGAAAAAACGAATGGGGCTGTAGTTCGCACAGCTCTAATTGGTATTCTGCTGATTGGTTCTGGATGTTTACTCCCATTGGATTGTTAAAAAGCTCAAGATCGGGTTTTAGTGCATTAAATTCCGAAAACCTTTCATCGAATTCTCTTTTTATTTCTGTAAGAACTTTTCCAAACCTTGAGAAATCGACCATGGTTTCTTCTTGATTTATTTAGAAACACGCAGGAAAATGTGTGAGGTCGTTTATTTTCATGCTGTTCTCGAAAAGATCAAGTTTTTCGCGAAATGTCTCAATTTGACTAACCAACTGTGATACTGTTTTATTTTTCCCCTGGAGTTGTAGGTTTAATGTGTTCAAGTGAGAGGTAATGTCTGTTAGAAATGCCAGTTCATGAAGAAATGTTTTGTTCTTAAGCTTTGTTATAAATACGTCCGTGTTAATAACAATTTCTGTTTAAAAAAACAGTAAGATCTCTTTTCTTAAAGAAAAAAAATTTCTAAGGCATTTACCTGCACTCAACCAGCGTATCTCTGAATGTAGGGGACGTCCTTATATTCAGTATTTAATTTCTCCAAAAAAGAGATGAATTTTCGGTGGCGCTGAGCTCTGTTTCCTCCTCTTAAGCTGTTTACTATCTGCACTACAGTTTTCATAGTATCGTTGATTTTAATTATCTTTCCACAGAGAGCCTCTTGATGGATAATGCAATGAAACATAACACAGTTAACACAATTTTCCCGCAAATGAAACATAACACAGTTAACATCATTTTCCCGCAAAAGTCCAGCCAATCCCGTTATGCGTCCCGTTCCTCAGTTACACAAAAATCTTCACTGATGCATCTAACAAAAATTAATAGCTGATTTTTGTCAGTAATATCAACAGATTCGTCCAGGTCTAAGGAGTAGTACAAACAATCACGAACTGTGTCGACCATTTTTTTAAATACATGAGTATTCAGTTCATCAACTCTTCTAGATACAGTTTGATGGGAAACTGAAACACATTCAAAATTTTTGGCCATCTTTTCATCTCCAAAGGATCGCGCCATTTTAACGACTCACCGCTTGATCATTTCTCCATCTCTAAATGCTTTTTTACTTTTGACAAGCTCTAAACATACTTCAAATGATGCTGCTAAGGTTGATGATTGAACAGCTGTCTGTTTTGTAAATAGAGATTTTTGTTTATTCAATTTAGCTTTAAGTTCTTTTACAAGAGTATTGCGAGCTTCACCTTGATATTTGTCGTATTTTGTTTTGTGCTTTTGGCACTATTCATTCTGAATTTAACATTCAATTTATTCGCCACTGTTAATTCAACACGACACGTGCAGCTGACTGAAGCTAACTGCCCTATCATCGAGTGGGTGTTCAAGGTTAACTACTTTCTTAAGATTACAGAAAGTTGGACAGGGTTGGAACAGGTAAAAGTTATCAATGGCAATATTTTTAAAATGTGTTTGCAGGGGCCGCAGTTTAACGAGCCTCGGACCGCATGCGGCCCGCGTGCCTGAGGTTGGACCACACTGGTTTAGCATATGACGGGTGTTTTCATAGTGCTCAACTACTGCGCAAGTATTTTTCCCAAGAAGCAATCACTTTTATGCGTTATTTTAGCCTTTGTGATGTTTGGCCAATGTAGCTATTTTGACATCATAGACACGGTATTTCATAAACATTACTTTTGTATAAGGTTGTTACTGGGTCTTTGATTTTTGAAAATAGTTGTTTGCTGTTCATGGTAATATATTTAGCTATACTCATATTAGGAACATTTTTGAATATGTATATGGCAGAATGAGTTAGACCATTAATAAAGGTGAGTTTTTTATATTCAATTGATTTGTTGTTAGAATCATTGACCGGACCATCATAGAAATTACTGCTGTCAATCAGTTTTTTAAAGTTTGTTTAGGATAGCCGTTGTTACAAAAAATTTTGTATAACATGTCCAGATTTTTTTGTAAAAAGTTGTCATCAACAATGGACATTATCCTGTTTTTTATACCTAGTACGGTATTCTATTTTTGACGGGTGGTATGATTTGAATAGTAATTTATATACCTGCCTGATGCTGTCGGCTTTTGGTACCAATCCAATGTCAAAATATTGCCATTTGTTCTTATTACCATTGTGTCTAAAAATGATATACTAAAATCTGTCTCAGTTTAAATTGTAAACTGAAGATGTTTATTAAATGAATTAAATGAATTATAGTTTTTTTTGTATCACTGACGTAAGATCTTTATCCAAACTCTTATAGGTCGATTTGTCGTTTAACAAAGTTAAGGTTTTGTCGATATACTCCTCTTTGTTCATGCTACCGTACATCCACTTTTGTCAGATCGTAAAATGTATATGTCTGAATGTAACTTTAAATATTGTTTTACATATTTAAACATTTTGTTCATTGTCGTGGGGCGGACGTTTAGATTTTGAATTCTGTAAGTAATTAGTTACTACATTTGTTACTTGTGCCCTAAGAATATCCTTAGATTCAACTGTCACCTCATCGATGATATTTTCTACATCAGCTAAACAAATATCTAACTTATCACAATATCACAATAATTATAATTCTAAGGGCACATTTACTTTTGTCAATGCTGTTAAAATTTTTTTATGTTAGTAAGTTTCACCTTGTTAAGAACATTTGAAAAACTCTTTTTTAACCTTAATTCATATTCAGTTAATATGTTAGTAGGAACAAACTGCTGCAATTCACACTTAATCTTATTAATATCATTCTTCGCATTTAAAACATTATTGCAAGTTATCTTTATTTCTAAATTTAATGTTTTTTATGGATCTTATTAATGAATTTATCTACTTTAATATTCAAAACTTTGTCATTACCTCCGTATAATAAACGGAAGTACTTCGGGACAGTGTATGTAATCTACGCAGTGCGTATATGAGACGATAACATGCCAGAACCACTCTTAGCTGCAACTTCGACCAGTCCAGTTATTGTAGTCGTTTTAAATTAATTTAATTTTGTACTATCGTTTAATATTTAATGTCTAACAAATAAAGTTCTTTTTTAAAATGTCAAATACGTGATTAGTGATCTAACAATTGGCGCAGACAGTAGAATCCGGTTAACGTTGCTAGAACACGTGTATACTCATTGGCAGCGGCGGATTCTCATCCCTTAACGGAACAAAGAATCTACTCAAGTCCTCACTGCTGTGATCTACGGAAGAAACACCTAGTGAAACCCCTGGTAGCCGAGCAGAGAGAACAAGACGACCCTTAAAGAAGAAACATCTCCGAACAACCTCACTCCTGTAATCTACGAAAGGAACACATAGTGAAGCCCATGGTAGCCGAACAGAGAGAACAAGGCGTCCCGATGTTCTTCTTTATCTAAGTGGATTTTGAATCATCTCGTTAATAATTTTGTTATAATAATTTACGAAAAGTTGATTATCTAATATTTGAAATTATTGATATTAACATATTTCTTTCATACTATCTTATACTGATATTTTATTGACATATTTTTTTTATTTGCTATATTTTTGGTATATTTTCTCTTGATATATTTTTATCTGATATATTTGATACATTTTTATTGATATATTATTTGATATTTTTATATTGATACATTTTTGTCTCTATATAACATTTTTAATTTTTATTGATACATTTTATATTTCTTCATACTTCTATTTTTCATTTTCGTTTAAAAATATCTCGAAAAATGTCCAACACACGTTCCCAAACTCAACAATAAATTAAACCATATAAGCTTTCGGAAATACTTTCCCTTATCCAAGAATTTGAAGGCGATCCGATTTGTCTTTCTACATTTTTAGATGCGTGCGACTGTGCTTTTAAGATGGCTACAGGCGATCACCGCGTTCTATTAACGATTCACGGATAAAAATAAACTCAAAGGTAAAGCTGCACAGCTTATTAATTCTAGAAAACCACTTTCTCATACATAAATAAAACAATTACGAAATCTACATTTCGGAGACAGTAGAGACCTGACCTCCTAACTTTTACGAAACCAATAACACACTCGACACAGAAAATTATCAGGATTTTCTTTCACTTCAGAATCAAAATCATCCTCCCAATCATACGAACCACTCAACGGATATTACGAATATCCAAGAACAAATCCAAGCACTTAACTTGGACAACTTTCATCCGGATCTTAATTTTCCCGAACAGACATTCATGTAACCCCATTTTATACTTTAGTTCCAAAAATTTATATTACATTACCGATGCTACCAACACTTTTAAACTTTTAATTGACACAGGTGCTGGAATCACTGTTTTCAAAGAAAACACAGCACGCAATTATCATAATAGATTTCCTGAAACGTTACTATTCAAGGTATAACCGATCAAAAATTGTTAATAACATAATCTGTCCTGATTCCTTTCACTAACGATAATCGTCACAAAGTCTTTAAACTAGACTTTCTAGATCATTATGAATGTGTAATAGATCTCAAATCCCGACAGTTACATACAAATTTTAAAACTCTCACCCTTCACAAAGTAGGACACGAGACAAACACATCTATTAAAGACAAATCACCGACACACCCTACAAAAACAAGACAAAACGAACCTAAAATAAAAATTAAATCAGATTCTAAACAGGAATCAAATTTAAAATACCAAAACCCTATAAATGACAAATACACTATCGTAAAAAACCGAGATCAACACAAAAATCTTGAAAGACCGGATAGAAAACCAATAAAAGGTAAAAACAGAATTACCATTGATAGCCGGACCGAACAAATATGCAGACTAAAATGCAACTTATCAAATACGGATGCCATATTATCAGCTCAAGAAATAGAAAAAGTTTGATTACCTCATACATTAGTACATGTGGACGTAAATGAATAATTCTTAACTTCCGTCCTAAATGCTAATGCTATGCCGAAGACAATCGAATTTTCAGACATTTCAATCGCACCTTTCAAAAATTCGGAGACAATCCTATCCTACAACGGAAATTATGTTGAAGAACCCGTAGTAGATAGAACACGAATAATTAAAGAACAACTAAGAATTTATCATCTAAATTGCGAAGAACAAGAACTAATTCTAGATATATGTACTGAATATGCAGATATATTTTATGTCAAAGGCGACAAACTGACCTTCACAAACGAAATCAAGCACAAAATCGAAACAAACAACGCTAAACCTATCTTCACTAAATCCTATAGTAAATCCTATAGATATCCTCAAATACATAAGGAAGAAGTAAAGACGCAAATTAATAAAATGTTAGAAGAAGGAATAATCCAGAAACGCGTCTCACCCTGGTCGAGTACAGTCTGGGTCGTACCGAAGAAATTAGATGCGTCAGGAAAACAAAAATGGCGAGTTGTTATTGATTATCGAAAAAATAACGACCTCACAGTACAAGACCGTTATCCTCTACCACAAATATCAGAACTATTGGACCAACTAGGAAGATGCCAATACTTCACACCACTAGATTTAGCGTCTGGATTTCACCAGATTGAAATCGAGCCACAAGACCTCTAGAAAACGGCATTTTCCGTCGAAAATGGACATTACGAATTTGTCCGCATGCCATTCGGACTAATGAATGCTCCATCTACATTCCAAAGAGTAATGGACAACATCCTCTTAGGAATACAAAACGAAAGATGCTTAGTGTATATGGATGACATAATTATCTACTCACCCACTATTCATGATCACGTCACGACTAACAGAAGTTTTAAAAGGTTACGAAAAGAAAATTTAAAAATACAGCGAGACAAGTGCGAATTTGTAAGAAAAGAAGTAGCATATTTGGGCCACCTTGTAACAGAAAATGGTGTAAAAACAAATCCAGCTAAAATATCTTGCATCAAAAACTTCCCGGAACCAAAGAACACCAAAGAAATAAAATAATTCTTAGGCTTAGCCGGTTACTACAGAAGATTTATTTCAAATTTTGCCAAAATTTCTAAACCACTTACGAAACTACTTCAGAAAGACGTACCTTTTAATTTTAATTCTGAATGCAAAGAAGCCTTTAATGAACTCAAAAATATTTTAACATCAGATCCAATACTTATATATCCGAATTTTGAGGAACCATTTTTGCTAACAACTGACGCTATTGCATTCGCGATTGGAGCCATTCTATCGGAAGGCCCCATTGGAAAAGATTTATCCATAGCTTATGCCTCCATAACATTACGCGGTGCCGAAACAAAATATTCGACTATAGAGAGAGAACTATTAGCTATCGTATGGACAGTCAAACATTTTAGACCATATCTTTTTGGCCGAAAATTCACGCTTATTATCGATCATCGGCCCCTTACATGGCTTTTGTCGATAAAAGATCCCGGAAGCCGATTAGCGCGTTGGCGCCTAAAACTCGAAGAATACAATTATAAAATAGAACATCGTGCTGGAAAAATAAACAGAAATGCAGATGCCCCCTCAAGAATAAAGATTAGCCATTTCAAAGATTGTGCAAACTTTCAATCAAAAATCTCATTACATGCATCAAATGAAGATGACACGGAAACTCAAGAAAACGAAGACGACGATGAAGAAAATATAGAAAAAATGTCCGAAGAACTTGACAAGTTTATCGAACTGTATAGAACTAAGTAAATAATCGATTATTCTAAAATTGAAATATCGAATACGGACTTATTAGCCAAATCCAACAAAAATATTGTTACATTTTTTTGGCAAAATAAACTTGAAGAACTCCACGAGAAAATAATGAATGACATATTCGAAGAAAACATGGAATATAGTAACCGAAGAATTAATATTGTACACAGCAAAACTGTAAAAGATCGAAAATATTTTATTATACCATTACCGTTTGATCCCGAACGAGTAATATCATATCTGTTTCTTGTACTTTTTGCAAACAAAGATCAATTCGATGAATCACAAATATATTGTGTAGATAATAAGCTCGGACTACCTATCCTAGAGATATTTTCTTTTATTTTCCTTGACAAAGATTTAAATTTAAGAATCTGTCAAAATATAATTAAAACAGCCAGTGAAGACGAAATCCCTCAAATCTTAGATCATTACCATTGTGGTAAAAACAATTTACATCGAGGAATAAACGAAACTGTCAGAAGAATAAAGCAGAAATACAATTGGAAGAATTTAACAAAATATGTAGAGAAATTTGTAAAAGCATGTGAAACTTGCCAACAAGTTCAGATTTGCAGGAAAAACTTAAGTCGACCACTAGTCATGACAGAAACTCCCAAAACACCATTCGAAAGAATAAATATGGATATATTCGAATACTCTACTAAGAACTATGCTTTAACTATTTGTGACGAATTGACAAAATTCACGCAAGCCTATCCTTTGGAAGACAAAAAGACAGTAACAGTAGCCAAGACACTCCTACTCTTCTTTCAACACTATGGAACACCACTAAGAATTCATTGTGACTGCGGTCGAGAATTCGAGATTGCTATAATCAAAGATCTATGCGAATTATACGACATCAAACAAACATTTTCCAGTGTTAACCGTCCACAATCTAATGGATCTGTAGAAAGATTTCATGCCACACTCTCAGAAATGGGCAAATTAAGCCGAGAACACAACCGATCATCCCTTCGCTATACTTTCTTATGCAATATATGCTATTATAATACAAAAAATAAGACCCACGGTTTTACACCATATGAACTTATATTTGGGCACACTGTAGGCCGACCACCAGAAACTCTATACAATGAAAAAACACTAAAGAGTAAATATATTCGAAACCTGAATAATCGCATGGAATATTTTTACAAATTAGCCAGAGCAAAAACAGAAAGACAGAAAGAAAAGGCGAAAGTAAGATTTGACGAGAATATTTCAGAACAAAGACCGGATTTAAAAATTGGTGACAAAATTTACGTAAAAGAATCCCAAATTAAATCAAAATCGAAAAATCTTTTTAATGGACCTTTCGAAATTCAAGAAGTTTTTACAAATTCCACAATTATCCTTAACCCCAAAACTAACCAAACCTCTAAAGTAAATTTTGACAGACTAAAAACTTATTTTGAATAATTTTCCTTTACAGATTCTATGCTCTTTTTCTGTGGCAAAAAGATTTTTTGTCTAATGCCATCTCTCTCTCTCTCACACACACACACACACAGATTCTATGCTCCTTTTTATAGTCCAATTCCAAATTCTCCTCACACCCATTAATAACACAATTTGAATATTTTTTCATGAAAAAGGAACTATACGAATATCTAACGACAAATGGACTTTACATGTTTACAAACAATTAATTATTCCCTATCAAAACTAAAATATCCAACAATGACAGAATTTTGGAAAACCTATTAAAAAAATTTACTAACACGAATACACCGAGAAAACTTGCCTTTCAAGCCGAAGTACAGACACATCTTAGTCTGCTAAAACAAATCTTAAACTCCGTTAACTTATATAGAAATATCCTCTGACACAGTATCTTATAATAAACGCCTAAAACGCGGTTTAGTAAATGGTATTGGAACAATCTGGAAATCTATTACTGGAAACTTAGATGCCTCTGACGGCGAATACTTTAATAAATGTATAAATAGGATAAATTCCGATGAAACTCAAATTGAAAATCACTTAAAAAATCAAATATCTGTTACCACTTCAGTTATAAGAACTTTCAACACTACAATGCAAAAATTGCAAATAGAAGAAGAAACTTTTAACAAAGACTTAAAAACTATCGAGACTATACTTCTGGACATTAATAATGACATCTCCTTTTACCAAGCATAGTTACAAATACTAGATTTATGTGAGTCCTTAATGGAAACCTACGTATTTTTAGAAAATTATTTAAATGATATACTAAATTCTATCACATTCTGTCGCCTGCAAATTCTACATATGTAGTTCTATTATTTCACCGATAGACAAAATGAACGCAATAAAAGAAATCTCAGTCATTACAAAATAACGTATTGCCTCTACCCACTTATATGTCAAATATAGCTCAGTATATTGACATAATAAAACTACAAGCTTATCAGCTTGATTCAAAAATGGTTTTTGTTCTTGAAATTCCGTTAGTTGATCCCGAAATCTTCACCTTGATTCAATTATATTCAATACCAATATTAGATAATCAAACTGGTTTTCATCATATACTTTCAACTGTTCATAAATACATAGCGAGATATGATGATTCAATTTCATACGTCTTACCCATGGACACCGAAAAATGCAAACAAATCAGTCAAAACCAAAGAATGTGTACGGACATTCTTCCGTATCACATAGACACCGATGCTATATGTGAAGCCCAGCTTTTGAAACCTCTCAGCAAATTGCACCAATATTCAGAAGAACTGGACCATATTATAAGCCAATCATTCATTGAGGAACATCTACCCTTATTGACTGTATTAACCTTATCCCTGATTATTATCCTAGTTATCTTATACCTTTTCTGCAAATACCGAACCCAAATATTCCCAAAAATGGCAATCTCCTTGTCCCAGGATTAGCCTTCAATTTCACTACCACGCAGAAATTTCATTGGACAGAAACTTCAAAGCTTAACCTCCTTCAGAAGAAGATCCAATGCCCAACAAGAAAGCGAAGAAGAAGCAGAAACACCAATTACTCTGTAAAAGTCAAAGCAATCATTGACTTTTCACTAATAAGGGGAGCTGTTTTATGTGAAAATATTAACCTGAACTAGCTTAAGTTCGCCGACTTCAGATTCCATCATCTCATTCCCATAGAAACCGCTGAGCACGCAGTAGAAGAACTTTGTACGAACAGTTGGCCAATATTCATGGGAACATCGATTCAGCACTTTATACCAAACCTATAAATTACCATTTTCAGATGCCGGAACCACTCAGTAGTCAGTTCAGCGCCAGCAGCCGCTGAACAGTACATACGTGCGAGAGCCAAGCGAACACACCGCCGAGGAGCTGCAGCGACCGAGTCGAAGCCAGATTTTTCAGTCTAACCGTGATTGTAGGCACGGTTAAGCGGAGACACGGCGCCCACAACGGCCGAGGCCAGATAAAAGGCAAAAACCTACGCCGAAACCGAAACCTACTTGTTTTTTAATCAAGTTTTCATGGAGGCCAAAATTGAGGGGTAGGAAAGTGAAGAAGCATACGGGCTTTTAGCCCGTCGGGATACTCCCTGTGCCACCGTTTGGGATGACACTGTGAGATATAGTTTTTTAGAAACCTATATGTGGCAGACACGGCCCCAAGGTCAGGGAGGTGAGAAAAGCAAGTGGATACCGCTCTAGTTCTGCCTAGAGCGTGAACAACCGCGTGTGAGGTCACTGGGTGACACCCAGAAGCCGTGCTAGAGACGGGTCAGAAGGTCAACAAAAAAGCTTTCGTCCAAAAAGTAGGATATCCCCCCAAAATATGGATCGCTTTCGATCCCCGCCAAACCGAAAGGCGTCCCCCAGCCCCTATGGTTGCAGTGAGAGGAAACTCCAATGCAACATCTGTGACGAGCTGCCCCAAATAGACGAAGGTAACTGTAATTATGAAATTTTCAAGGAGCTGCTGATAGACGACGATAACATCAACGACGGGGACTTCAAACGTCCCAAAAAAAAAAAGAAGAGAAATAAGAAGACCGTGCGGAGGGAAACCGCGAAACAGAACCGAACACAACAGATGACGACACCTCAAAAAGGCAAACAAACAAAAGATCGAGACAAAGGAGTAGCGACGACGAAGTCTGAGTTACAGGCACTAAGGATACCTCTTAAGGAAAAGCACGCCGAAATAACGGCCCTACGTAAGAAGATAGAAGAACTTCAGGATACAATGGTTGCCTCACAGAGGTCAATCATTGAACATATGGACCAAAAGTTTAATCAATTAAACGAAGGGAAACCCAAGAAAATAGAAGATAACCTGGAAAACCATGCCTTCTTCTTCTTCTTCTTCAGCCTTCAGTAATCCAACTTTGGTCATAGGCCTCCCCCAAATCAATCCAGTGTCTTCTATTTTGCGCCACTTGCTTCCAGTTGTGTCCTCCGATCTTCTTAATATCATCAGCCCATCTCATTTGTGGTCTTCCTCTGCTTCTCTTTCCTAACCATGGCCTCCACTGTTGTATTTCGTGGTTCCATCTCTTATCCTTCAGTCGGGCATTGTGTCCTGCGAAGCTCCATTTTAATTTGGCAGCATGTTCTCCTGCGTCTTTTACTTTCGTTTTGCTTCTAATCCATAAATTAGAAGCAAACCAGGCCACAAAGAAGAAAACCTGAAAACTCAGGCCAACATTAAGAAGACAAAAGCCACAGGAGCAATCCCCAAAAAACCCCAAACGGAAGAAAAAACAAAAACCACGGGAACTGTCGCTAAAAAACCCCAACTAGAAGAACGGTAAGGCTCCAGCTTTCTACTCCATAGAGGAAGACACTAAAGACGTAACATCTAAGAATTCTTATGCGTGTATTGATACTTAAAGATAAATTGCAGAGAATCTTCCTAAGGCTGTTGAAAGAGCTTCTTCTGGCTTTTTGAATACAAGTTTTTATTTCGTAGCTGTGATCCCAATTATCCTTAATATTGCAGCCCAAAAAGCATATTTTTTCCACTCTTTCTAACGGTGTACCGCCTATTGTAATTTGGGCGTTTATGTTGGTGTTCTTACTAATAATCATTATTTGTGTCTTATTGAAATTTAGTTTTAGGCCGTATTTGTTACATGTTTCTGCAACGTTATCCATCATTCTTTGGAGCCCCTGCATACTATCTGCCAGCGACACTGTATCGTCTGCATATCTAATATTGTTTATAAGTTGGCCATTTACAGCAATCCCATCTTCTGTCTTCTGATTCGTCCAAGGCCTCCCTAAAGATGTTTTCAGAGTATATATGTTAAATAATGCCGGTGATAATATTATGAAAGCCTTTCTAACTTCTTTTTCGACTGTGAAGATCTCGAACAGTTCATTTTCTAATCGCACTGTTGCTTTTTGTTGGAGATATAAGTTTGAGATTAGTCTTATATCCTTACCATCGAGTCATGATGTTTTCAGGATATCGATTTGTTTTCCATGTGGGACTTTATCAAATTCCTTCTCGAAATCAATGAGACATGCATACACATCTCAGTTGACATCACTGGTACTCTGTATTAGAACTTGCAAACTACAAAGTGCTTCTCTCGTTCCGAGTCCTGCTCTGAATCCAAATTGAACTTTCCTCAGGTTTTCTTCTAATTTGGTGTATATGTTACGAGCAAAGCCCGATATTGGACAATCCTAACATTGTACATAAATTATTGTTCACTTCTAGCATTGTACCCCCAAACTGTACAATGTCCGAAATAATCAAAATAATTGTCGAAACGCTCATCGGTTCGAATCGATTATTATTGATAAGCGACACACCAAATCAAAAATTGAAAAGTCGAGTCAAAGAAGAAATTGTTCTACAATAGAGATATTGTTAGTGAAACATTTCAAAGCTTCAAGAAATAGATACATCACTATAATATAGGGAAGATGTTTGTAAAGCATCTTAGATTTTCAAGAGATATGTATGATAATTTAAAATAATTTAATTCTAACCTCAATTGATGTTTGTTTGTCGTTAATAACAAATGGGGAATAATCGTAAAAATCGATATGAATCGATATCTGATATATTATCTAAAATTTTGACGCATGGCTACTTATTGAAATTCGAACATTGTACAGCAATTCTTTTATACAAAGTCCGCCGATTATATATATTTCGGAGATTGTACAGTAAAGGGGTACAATGCTAGAAGTGGACAAGATTTTTTGTACAATGCTAGGATTGTCCAATTTCGGACATTGCTCGTAACATATATGCGCGAGTGAATGATTGTAAGGAGTACTTTAAGTACATGGCTCATCAAACTAATTAAGCTATATTGACATATACACATTTTCTAGCGTTGACTTTTTTAGGAAGTAGAATAAATAATTGATAGTAGCCAGTCTTTTGGTAAGTAACCAGTCTCATAGATGCTGTTGAATAGCTTCGTAAGAACTGTGATTTGGTGTGCCTCTAATAGCTTTAAGATTGCACCATGCACTTCATCAGGTCCTGGCGATTTCCCATCTTTAATCCGCTTAATGGCCATAGTTACTTCTTGGTTTGTTATTTCTGGGCCGTGGGGATTGTTTATTTCAGTCGGACTTCGTGCTGTATCTTCGAATAATTCTTACATATAATTCTTGAATATCCGTCAGAAAAAATCATATGTAATTTGTCTTTAAAAAGACAACCACATGCCATGATGACAGTAAAATTCTACTGTTAAAGTTGATTTCATGTAATCGAATAAACTATCTTACAATAAAGTCGTCACAGGAACGCAACTCAGCAATATTGGCAATATCATTCTAAAATCGTCTAATATAAAATGCATAATATATGTCTGAATTGTCAATATAAATCAGTCAGATACAATTCAATTATTAGAAGAATTTTTCACCAAGTATCAAAAAACTTTGTTTAATTTATTAATGTTTGTATTTTGAGAACGATTTCCGAACTTATAAAGTGAAACTTATAAACTCAATAAACTTATTTTAATCTTCAATTGTGGCTTATTCCCATTAAAATAGTAATTACTTTAAAATGCCACAAGAAAATTGCTTCAGAAAAATATTAAGAAGTAGTTATTTAATGTTAGTTAATATTTAATGTTAGTTATTTTTTATGCAGTTTTTAACTTAAGCCTGTTTAGAATAAATATATGATGACTAGAAACGAATTTATCGAGAAAAGTGAATCGATGTTAAGAACCGCAATTTTGTGAGGCTGCCTGTCACGTCTTCTCGTGACGCTAGTTCCGTGACGCTCGCCTCAACATTTTACCATAGACAAAAAGTAATATAACATAGACAAAAAACTTTAATTAGAACAATCACATTAGCAGGTGTACCTAATAGATTATATTATGATAAAATTATAATGAATCTATTTTGCGCATTTATTTCCTAATTAATAAAACGTTTGTTTTAGATGATCTTGAAGTTTCTCCAGATTTTTTTGAATATTTTTTGGGTTTGTATTCTTTATTATTAAAGGATTCGTCGCTTTGGTGTATTTCCGCCTGGAATGATAATGGAAAAGAAAGTCTCATAAATCTTAAGCGACCTGATTTACTATATCGGACAGATTTTTTTCCTGGATTAGGTTGGATGCTTACAAAAAATATTTGGCTGGAACTTTATCAGAAATGGCCACGGGCGTGAGTGTTTATTTATTTTAAGTACATTTGTGATTATGACGATTACCGTGTTATTTTTATCTGCAACTTTCTTTAATTCATTCAATATTCAATACTATTCAATACTAATTAATTACTTGGTCACGATAATAATGACTTGTTTTTTCTTTTTACTTAATATTTAGTTTTAGTTCAGGTCAATTCTATAATGTCATATGTTATCAAATTTTAATTAACTTAATTTTATGTAACAATAAAACACTGAAATTCAAAACTTCCACGAAATTGAGTGAGTGAGTGCCTTTCTCAACTATATATATATATATATATATATATATATATATATATATATATATATATATATATATATATATATATATATAAAATAAAGTTTTTTTTGAGGTTGCAGTCATTAATAGGGCAGGAAAGTGAAACTCTTTGTGCTTATATCAAGCTTTCGCAAAATTTATTTGCTTCTTCAGGATATGCTAAAATATGGTATCAGTAAATACAATAAAATTAGAATTAAATAACATTGTATAAAACTAGTATAAAAACTTACAACATGCGGTTAATCCATTAAATTTTTAAATTGACAAAACATTAAAACTTAACTTATTAAAATTATATATTTATGTAAGTACAATATTTTAATTTTATTTAATTTTGTATAAATTCATTATGACATTGATTATTATATTGATGTTTGATTTATGTCAGAAAGACACTCGTTTCTGTTTATTATATTTTTTGTTGTTGATAACTAGCTCTTAATTGTTATTATAGTTACATACAAAATGGCGTAAAAACGTATATTAAGACGTGAAAACCAATTAAATAAAAGAGAATTCTTAGAAATGGTATGCATAAATAAATATCAATGCGTTAATAAAAAAACTGATATTGATAAACTAAGCAATATCTATAATTACATTCTGTCTTACGAAAATGAATACTATAATTTTCTAATATTAGATTTTCTGAAGATAAATACTATGATTTCAAAAAATTTAAATATTCATATTTGGCGCCACTTTGTACGTAACCATAATAACAATCAAGAGCTAGTTATCAACAACAAAAAATATAATAAACAGAAACGAGTGTCTTTCTGACATAAATCAAACATCAATATAATAATCAATGTCATAATGAATTTAAACAAAATTAAATAAAATTAAAATATTGTACTTACATAAATATATAATTTTAATAAGTTAAGTTTTAATGTTTTGTCAATTTAAAAATTTAATGGATTAACCTCATGTTGTAAGTTTTTATACTAGTTTTATACAATGTTATTTAATTCTAATTTCATTGTATTTACTGATACCATATTTTAGCATATCCTGAAGAAGCAAATAAATTTTGCGAAAGCTTGATATAAGAACAAAGAGTTTCACTTTCCTGCCCTATTAATGACTGCAACCTCAAAATAAAACTTTATTTTACATAACGTGTCAGTCAATAATACCTAACTACTTTATATATATATATATATATATATATATATATATATATATATATATATATATATATATATATATATATAATGTTTTGGATGGGTTGGAGTCAATAAAAGGGGCTATTAGGTAACTATTTTTTATCCCGAACTTTCAATTGTGTTTACAATTATTTTCAAGAGCTGCTAAAAAATACAGAATATCTTACAAAGTGGAACTAGAAAAAAAAATTATAATAACTCACCAAATAAAATTAGTTTTGTTAATAAATTTACGGTGCTAAACATATTTATTCTAAAAACTATTCTAAAAATTTTCTTATCTAATAAATGTTTCTCTTAAATTTTGTAATATAATTTTGAAAAACTTTTTTAACACAAAAACAATTAAATTTATAAATAAGTTAGAATAGCGACAAATTACAAATAAGCCTCAATGTCATTAATGCCAACTTAAAATTTTCATTTTTGACAATTATATTGCCAAAAACTAAAATTTTGTTTAAAAATTCTTTTTTATTTAGTAATAAAAAAGAAGATTTATTCATCATTGATAGATGTCTGAAAAAATTTAACAAGTATATGTAAAATTAAATCAAAATGTGATATTTTACTGGCGTTATAAATAAACTTTAAAAGAAATAATATAATTATAAATTTTGTTTAGATTCTGAATTTCCGATCTTTTGTTTATATTATTATCACTTCTGCTAATACAAACCATTTCTAAAAAAGTCCTTTTGAATTTATTACTTTCACTAGGTACGCACAATTTTAATGTTATCAAAATCCATAATATGGTCTTACGCATAGCCTAGAGTACAGAAAACGATATTATTATATCGTTCTCGTTCATGGCGGCCAAAGCAGGTGGCGCCTTTGTACGCTAATCACTGCGGTGATGAAGCTTTAGGAGACATTCGTTGGACTTTCCGAGTTTGAATTTGTATCAGCCCAAGTGTCTGATGAGGCTGGGATAGGCCGAAATGAGTCATAACGAATTGGTCCTCCTAGGCCATATATTTGACCATTTAATAACAAAGAACAAAGCGATAGCAGCTTTTGCTAGAAGATTTAATCTTTTACATATTACACATAGCCCAGAGGATAGAAAACGATATTATTATATCGTTCTCGTTAATGGCCGCCACTATCTGTATCCAGATCAAATACTAATTGCAACAGTTCTGTAAATACATCGCAGGATACAGGACAGTTAGGTTGGATATAATTCCAATGATTTCTTAAGGAGGTAGTGAAACTAGTTTCTTCAAGTTACTGAAAAACTTATTAAACTGTACAAACAGAATAACGTACCTGTTAAAATTGCTGTTAAGGCAAATTAGTAACGATAATGGGCAAACATTGATTAACCTGACAAATATTAAAAGTCTATCAGCAGTAAGTAAAAAGTGCCAACATAGAACATCCATAAAGGTACCTGGTTAGCACCAAATAAAAATTACTCAAACCAATTAGTCTCAAGTATTCATACAAAAAGAGAATGAAAAAATGGTAACAGGTTGCCGAAATTCGAACGAGTTATAAATTACACTCATCTGAGAATACATGTAAACCAAAATGGAAAAGAAGAATGTGAACTAATAACAAGATTAAAAATACGATTTAAAAAATCTGTGGCGTTACATAAGGTCATCAAAAGATTTTTCAAGAAAAGCAAAATTACATAATTTAAGTGTTAATGATGGTATGTAAAGCAGTGAATGATAACAGATGTTCTGATTCTTAGAAACAATGTTCTGAGATTTCGTATAAAAATTGTGTTATATTGTTCATATTAACAGTAATGCAAAATAGGAACCGGTGAAAGACTGGAGCCCATAGGACTACCAAAAATTTGTTTTAAAATAGAAGATAGAATTAACCATGCACGTGGCACGTAACCAAAGCAGGTGGCGCCTCTGTACGCTAACCACTGCGGTGGTGAAGCTTTAGGAGTTTAGGAGACATCGTTGTACTTTCCGAGTTTGAATTTGTATCAGCCCAAGTGTCTGATGAGGCTGGGATAGGCCGAAATGAGTCATAATACTTTATTGATACCGATTCGAACACGGAAAGTTTAACGAATTTGTCCTCCTAGGCCATATATAAGACCATTTAATAACAAAGCGATAGCAGCTTTTGCTAGAAGATTTAATCTTTTACATATTAAGCATAGCCCAGAGGACAGAAAACGATATTATTATATCGTTCTCGTTCATGGCCGCCAAAGCAGGTGGCGCCTATGTACTGTAATCACTACCGTGGTGAAGCTTTAGGAGACATTAGTAGATGTATAACGTTCCTTCTGGAGCGGAAGTGACGTCACACGTCGATCGTCAAGCGTACGTATCCTCATGTATCAAAGCCACGCCCCCCTCGTGACGTAGGAACGTGCCTCGTGTCTCGAGGCCACGCCCCTCGACCAATGGTGACGTCGGAACGTAACTCGTGTCTCTAGGCCACGCCCCTCAGAAAATGATGGCATAGGAACGTCCCTCCCATGTCTTGCTGACCAATGGTGGACGTCCTCGTGACGTCGGAACGTGTCGTCGACCAATGGCAGCATAGCAGCGTCAGTGGTGGGAATAGCAACACCCCCAGCGACCAATGACAGCTTAGAATTTGAATAAACATCAGAGAAATGGCGGTATAGCGACGAGGGACCAATGGCAGCATAGCAGCGTCAGTGGAGGGAATAGCAACACCCCCAGTGACCAATGGTGACATAGTAACGCCCTCCTCGTGACGTTAGAACGTTTTCCTCGACCAATGATGCCACAGAAACGTGTCCTCGACCAATGGTGGACATCCTCGTGACGTTGGAGGCCAATGGTGGAGTCGTACCACAATATTAACGAAAAGACGCCCCCATTCCCCCAATATTAACTAAAGACGCTCAAACGCCCCCCATTCCCCCAATAATAACGAAACTAGGTCTCAACGTAACCAATGAGAACGATGTTCAATCGCTGGTCGGTGACTATGTTCTATGAATTGGCAAAGAGAAGAAGAAGAATGACAGACAAAGAGAGCAATTGTTCCTCGTATTTTTTTTAATTAAAACCTACGACCACTAGCGTAAAACTTCTAAATTTTTTCAATTTATATTTTACGAGTTACCTCGTATATATTTTATCGATTAGCATAATAACAAAAATTCGTTTATTTTTCAATTTATACTTTACATGATCATTTGAAATCTTTATAAAATATATTCTGCTATCATAAAATGAAAATAGATCTTGCTACTGAGAATAATGACATCATCGGATACGCCGGCTATTAAAAATTTCTCACGTGATCACGATATAGCCGAAAGCACGTGCACATTCTATTTGATGTGAGATAAAATATATTCGCACGGGCGCCGGATACATGTGCACATTCCTTTCTATTTTATAATTAAGCCAGGCATATGATGCATAAATGAATAGTCTTACGAAATATTGCGCAACATAGTTTTAGCGTGGGAGAGGCAGTTAGATAAATAGCATACGCTCTGCATATATCGTTAGTTCAATTCTGATCATCCTTCAGACAAGTTGTGTGTTTTGTGCAGCGTCACCAATTATACAAAGTACCGTTCGGAGAAGTTCTGTGTTTGTGTAGTGCCGGCAAATATACAAAGTAAGTTTTATATGTTAAATTAAAAATATACATATTGTACTAGATAGAATTTTTGTAAAATAATATTGCTAATCAAAGAAAAACTCAGGAAACCGGAGAAAAAAGTTAAAACCACCAAAATTAACATCAAAAACCTAAAAGACGACAACTGCCAACAGCAACTAAACGCAGAGATAAATAAATTAACTGAAGGAAGCGTTGAATGGGCAGATATGAAAAAAGCCATACTAAAAGCGGGAAAGGAGGTCCTAGGCGAAGAAGAGAAAATAACTAAAAAAGACTGGATGACACCGGAAATAGTTGAGCTAATAACTGAAAAAAGAAAATACAAAAATAAAGATGAAAATAAATATAAAACCATCAAGAATAAAATCAAATATGAAATCAGAAAGGCTAAGGAGGAATGGATGAACAAAGAATGCCAGGAATTGGAAGAACTCAGCAACAAACATGACACCTCAAACTTACATAAAAAAATGAAAGAACTTACAGGCAACACCAGACAAAGAAGAACACTCATAACAAGAGATAATAATGGAGAAATACTTACTGAAGAGAGCAAAATAAAGGAAGTATGGGAACAATATATAATCCATCTTTTCCATGACGAGAGAGAAAATGAACAAGATATAGGTGAAGAAAAACAATACCTACAAATTTTACCCTCAGAAGTAAAGAATGCCCTACAGAATGCAAAACAAGGAAAAGCACCGGGTCCTGATCAAATTCCAGTTGAACTGTTAAAAGCCTTAGATGACGGTAATATAAAGAGACTCACCCGAATTCTCAACCACATATATGTAGAGGGCAACATCCCGGAAGAATGGCTTAAATCGATATTTTTACCACTACCAAAAAACAACAATCCCAAATCATGTAATGACTATAGATTGATAAGCCTAATGTGCCACCCTTTAAAGATTCTCTTGAAAATTGTTCAAAACCGAATTTATAAGAAATGTGAGGAGCAGATAGATGAAACTCAGTTTGGCTTCAGAGGAGGCATGGGTACAAGAGAGGCATTATTTGCGTTGACGGTACTCTTGCAGAAATGTCGGGAATGTAACAAGAGTGCATATGTATGCTTCATAGACTTTAGGAAGGCCTTTGACCGAGTGCAGCATATGAAGTTAATAAATGAATTAAAAAACATCAATTTAGACAAAAAAGACATTGAGTTTATTAAGGCTATATACTGGAACCAGAAAGCAGTAGTAAAGGTGAACGATATAGAAACAAATAATATACCGATTGCGAGAGGGGTTAGGCAAGGATGCGTCTTGTCTCCGACGCTTTTCAACGTGTACTCACAGGTCATATTCAGAAAAGCCTTATGGGAAAGAAAAGAGGGAATAAGAATTGGTGGAGAAATCATAAACACCATGAGATTTGCAGATGACACGGTAATTATGGCTGAGAGTATAGAAGATCTACAAACTTTACTAGATGCAATAAATAGTGAATGCATTCAAATGGGACTTGACATCAACACAGATAAGACCAAATTTATGATAGTATCAAGGAGTCCAATAAATAATGAACAACTAACTCTTGGTGGACAGCAAATAAAGAGAGTGACAAAATATAAATATCTGGGAGCTTACATCAACACAGAATTAGATCCAGACCAAGAGATCCGGGTACGAATAGAAATGGCAAGGGCAGCGTTCTTAAAATTCAAACAATTGTTCTGTGACAAAAATCTGAATATTGCGCTGAGACTGAGGTTTGTTGAATGTTACGTCTGGTCGCAACTATTGTACGGGGTAGAAACATGTACACTAAAAGCGCAAATAGTTAAAAAGATTGAAGCCTTTGAACTTTGGATATACCGGAGAATGTTGAGAATCCCATGGACTGCCAGGGTCACCAATGAGGAAGTGCTGAGAAGAATGGGTCGAGACAAAAAATTGTTGAGAACGATAAAAGTACGCAAGACTGCATACCTTGGACACATACTAAGAAATATTAAATATAGTCTTCTGCAGGTCATCATGCAGGGTAGAGTCGATGGCAAAAAGGGAATAGGTAGAAAGAGGGAGTCATGGCTGCGAAATATTCGAGACTGGACAAACATGACTGTAGACGAATTATTCCACGTTGCAAAAGATAGAGAAGCCTTTAAAAATGTGGTCGCCAACCTCCGTTAATGGGGACGGCATAGGAAGAAGAAGAAGTCAAAGATATTTCATTGTTAAATTAAGAAAATACATATTGTTGCAGATGGATCTAAAAAAGATTAATGCATCCTCTCCGCTTACAGAGAAGAAAATCAAGACAATTTGTAAACTGAAGGAGCTGACACTAGTGCGCCTTTCAAAATTGTAGCTGCTAAGTTGGTGAAGGCGAAATACGGGGAAGCAGTTTTACTGGAATTGGAGGAGAACGTGGTTTTCCTACCAAACCGCGTAACAAAGGACTACGTTCCATTCATACCGGAATTTTCCAGTAACAAGTATTCTCTGGTATTTCGAGGAGTGGTGGACATCTGAACAACGCAGCCAGCAGCGAACTTCGAGATTATTGAGCATTAAAAAATATTGGTGAGTTTTTCATTTATTGATTTATTGCTTTTTACTTAAACATTGGTGATCTTAGTAGTGACATTGTACAACATTTAATTAAAGCGCGTGATGTTTTGTTTCGAAATTATACACCGCGAGAAGCGAATATTTGGTTAAATCACATTAAAAGGCATTTGGCTTTGTTTACTAAAGCAATTCGGTGTGGGGACTTGAAATTAACTAAATTACCGAAGAAGATGTAAATTCCGCATTCAAGAGTAGAATCAGCACAGGAATAATTATTAATCTAGGACACAAAGATTTAATGCAATTTTTCGGGGATTGTTTTAAGATATTTAGAATTCGAATTAAAAACATTTTAAAAAAATTAAATATGATAAAATGTAATATGACATTATGTGGAGAATTTATTAGAAAATCAAATCAAGGTGATATTAACCAATTTAAATATTTTAATACCAAGAATGAAGCCATAGACGCAGGAACGGACTTGGTTTTATGGTTTCACACAAACATAGTCGATAAATTAATGTCTAAGCTATCGGAATTTGAAGAAACGGGATTAGGGTGGGCTTTGAAAAAAATAGTTTCTTTGGAAGTCAATATAAATAAATATGAAGTGGGAAATGGAGCTTCGTCGTTCATTAGACTACCAGAACCAATCCAAAAGAAGCATGCATGTATTAATATCATAAACGATGAAGAAGAATGCGTTTTTTGGAGCACAGTTTCAGCGATTTATCCAGCTAAATGCAGTTCAGATCGTACATCTTCATATCCACATTATGCGACTGTCTTAAATATCGATGGGCTAGAGACACCTATGACTATAAAGGGTATTTCAAAATTTGAAAAGTTAAATAACATTTCTGTAAACGTTTACGGGTTAGAAATGAATGTTGCTAAAGAGAGAACATTTTACGTAACAACACCGGTAAGGCTATGCAAAACCAAATTAACTAAACATGTAAATTTATTGATTGTGCAGGATAAATATTTTCCAAAATTGAATGACTACGAAGCACCTATGGCTCACGATGAATCTGTAGAAATTAAGTATCATTATTGCATGATTAAAGATATGTCTCGACTTATGTCCAGGCAGTTAAGTAAGAACCGTAATAAAAAAATTTTATGTGATAGGTGTTTGAATTATTTTAGTAATTTTGACAGATTAAATGATCATGCAAAATACTGTGAGAAAATTAATGAATGTAAAGTTTCTCTTCCATCATATCAGAATGTTGAATTTAAAAATCATATTTATAAACAAACAACTCCTTTTGTCGTCTATGCCGATTTTGAGTCAATGTTGCAAAAAGTTAAAAACAGCCCATTAAAATGCAAAACAATATTTGCTATAATTAGATGTCAACAATTTGTATGGTTGGGCAATGTCTCAATTCTTACCATATGGGGGTTTCGAGTGGGTCGATACCAATATTGATGTCTTGTCTATTCCTGATGATGGAGATACCGGATACATACTACAAGTGGATTTGGAATACCCAGAACACTTGCATGACTTACATCGAGATTTACAGTTTTGATGCGAACATCGTGTTCCACCAAGAAGTAAGCTTCCAAAACTTATGACCACCTTGTACCATAAAAAAGAGTACACTTTGCACTATCGCAATCTAAAACAAGCTCTGAATGCAGGACTCAAACTAACAAAAATCCATAAAGTGTTGAAATTCAAACAGAGCGCTTTGCTTAAGCCATGAGTTGAAAATTGTAAGCTAATGTATGGGGACACTGACAGTTTTATCTATGAATTAAAATGTGATGACGTTTACAGAGATGTTATTAAAGCAAATTTATCTAAATTCGATACATCAGACTATTCTGAGAATAATATTTATGGAATACCTCAAGTCAACAAAAAAGTTCTCGGAATGATGAAACATGAGGCAAACGGTCGCATTATGACTCATTTTGTCGGACTTAGATCTAAAATGTATTCGTTTAAGATTAGTACGACGGATGAGGATCGAAATGCATTGTGGGATAAATACAAGAATAATATGGATGATGCAAATATTGAAAGACTTGCAAATAATTTAGGTGTCACAAAAAAATCTAAGGGTGTAAAATATTCAACGGTAAAAAATGACATTACTTTCGATGATTATGTTAAGTGTTTAAACGAATTTACAACTAAAAGTGTTTCCCAATCAACGTTTCGTTCCTACGCCCATGATCTTTTTACAATAACACAAGAAAAAATTGCATTAAGTCCGTATGATGATAAACGTTACTTGCAACAAAATTCTCATGACACTTTACCTTGGGGTCATTACGAAACCACAATGATTGAGTAAAAACAAAAATTAATAAATGAAAACATAACCAATTTTTTTTATAGCTTTATTATTCTCCACAGGAAAATGGACCGGCTATTTTTAAATGAATATGTAGATCGATAATTGTAATTTTGTTAAAAATCAATTTGTAATCATAAGTAGAAAATAAAAAACTTTAAAAAATATATATTCTTTTCCTGTAATTTTAAGTCTCAGTTTATCTTTTATACTTTTTCCAATGTCAGTTTGCCAAGCGTCGGCTTTTGAGATTCTTTGATGCCAGTGCCGACCATTGGCGTGGAAATTAAGAAAAGGGATCAGTTCATCAAACGCATATTTCAAGAAAAATCATATAATTTATATTAATTTTTACATAATTATATTCAGGAAAATTTCTCAATTTTTGGGCAGAAATTGTTTAAACAATTTTTAAACAAATTCAAAATATCACCTTTTGTGCTCCAAAAAATATTTTTTAGGTTTTTGGGTGACTCTAAATAAGATCTATGTCATTTTTCTCAAAAGTTAATCGATTTGGAGATATAGGCGATTTAAAATCCGAAAAATGCGATACCTAATATGCATTTTCGAGGCTTGAAAAATATGTAAATGAGTATTTTTGAGATTCAAGAGTATCTAAACTAAAGTCTCAGCATTGATTTTGGTGAGAAATCGGGGCAATATTTTCCGTAGCAGAAAAAGGTGATCTTTTGAATTTGAATTGTTTCCGGCAAAAATGTCCGGCACCCTTCAACCTTCGATTTGTTTAAACGGGGCATTTTTGAATAGGACTCTTCAAAGGACAGAATCAGTTTTTTTTCAAATGGGAGCGGGCTCACAACATCGAATAAATAACAAATTAATTCTTTCAAATTAAAGCTTGTTAATTTTAGTGATTTATGAGAATATTGGTTTTTACATAAACCATAATATTTTTTTACAATTATCTGTAAATAATGGCTCATTCTGTCAGAAAATTTTAAAAGATTGTCTATCCAGCAATTAAGATAGTCAACTGAAATTTAATTTTTAAACACGGCCTACTGTTAATGCACAAACAGGGTGAATCTTCAATATTTTGCTTCGAGTTAGAGATATCGGAAGAAGTTATTTAGAAAAGATGTTCCAAATATTATTATAACCCCACATAACAAAGTTTTATGTCAAAATTCGCACTTTTACTTTTTTCATTAATGGAAGAGCTTATTTACAAAGTGTCTTAAATCCAAAATTTCGATTTTTTTAATTTTCTTTTTTTAAACTTTATAGATTTCTTCAAGTCTAGAATAAAGTTATATTTACCAAAACAACTTCTTATTTACCATTTAAAAGTGCATATGAAAATTGTAAAATTGTATAATTTGTATGTAAAATTTATATGAAAATCTGTAATTTCATGGATTTCATTGTATGGATTTAAGACACTTTGGAAATAAGCTCTTCAATTGTAGTCAGGATTCTAAAACGGACAGTTGGCTGTCCCGAGATGCATCTTTAGACAGCCAATTGTAGATTTAGGATCGAGGTTACAAATAATACTGAAAAGCTAAAATTGCGAATTTTGTCATGAAATTTGGTATGTGCGGTTACAATAAGTGGAACAACTTTTCCAAATAAGTTTTTCCGATTTCTCTAACGCGAAGCAAAATATCGAAAATTTACCCTGTTTGTGGATTCGCAGTAAGCCGCGTTTAAAATTTAAATTTCAGATGACTATCTTAAAAAAATGTGCACTATCAACATGTATGACTGTGCAAAATTTCAAATCTGTATGTATTTTGATAGCCGATATATAGAGGTGTCTTCATCTTAAATGCGACACACTGTATAATAATGAATACTAGTGTTCAAGATGCATCGCGATAGCTGTAAAGAAATTAATTAGAAGGACTAAAAAGAATCGTCAGAGTCTTCTGAAGTCGAATCGTATCCAGGTTGGATAACCTTTGGTGCTATTGCCGGTAAAACAGGATATTCGTTTTCTATTTTTACAACATGAGCTTCGCAATTTTTCCACATATCGCTATTAATGCCACTAATTATTTCTCGAATATTCTCAATGGCCACTGCGCTTAATGTTGGTGACTGATTATATTTTCGCAATCGTTTTTTTACGGTACCCCAAACCATTTCAATTGGATTAAAAATGCAATAGTATGGGGGTAATCGCAAAAGAGTATGGCCGTGCCTGCTGCAAATGGTGTCAATAACGTATTCGTTTTTAAAATTCTGACTTTTGATCATTCTAATTAATTCTTTCTTTACTGGAATCTTTTTAGGAACAGTGATGTTTTTGAGTTGCATAAATTTTAAAATTTCGTCCTTTTTCGTGTTATTATTTTAGGTATTTTATTTAATATGCGAGAATGATACGACGCATTATCCATAACAATCACTGAATTCGGCGGAATATTGGGCAAGAGTTGTTCAACAAACCACTTTTCAAATAAATCGGCTGTCATATCTTCGTGATAATAGGCAGAAGACTTTGTTATATTTTTGGCCGACAATAGCAATGCATTAGATACAAAACCATCTTTGCTTCCGGCATGAAGAATAATAACACGTTTTCCTAGTGAACACGGTGTATTTAACGCACACTTGTTTGTGTTGTCAACCCAGCTGTACTTGATAACATCATGCGTATCGAACCAGGTTTCGTCTAAATAGATTATGTTTCTGTTTGAATTACGATACTGTTTTATTTTACTCAAATACTCTCGTCGAAGTTCAACAATACGCCGAGATTCCATTATTACCATTCGATTATCTAATTTCTTATATTTAAATCCACAACTTATCAAAATCTCGCGCAGTGTTTCCAAAGATGTAGTATAATTATATTCAGGGAAATTTTTCAATTTTTCACGAATCAGTTCTAAAGTAGGCACTCTATTTTCTTTGTAAAAATTGTAAACTGTTCGCTGAATAACGTCTTTTGCAGCAGTGTCAATCCTACCCAATTTTTTATTTGGTCGCTTTCGTTTTAAGGAATGATCTGTAACAGTGTCTAATTTAATAATTGTATATATATGATTTTTGTTAATACATGAATTCTCGAAACAATTGCATTATCAGCCATCCCAATATTTTCTTTTTTCAAACACTCATACATATTTAAAACTATTCTTTGGGGTTGTACGTGCAAATCTTTATTTTTTAATTCGGGGCTGTCATTAACATAATTGTCATTATTTATTGATATCACAGAAGTTGATGCATCTTGATCATTCGTATCAAATAAATGGTCTCCAAAATGCCATCCTAGAAAAATATAATATTACTTACCTTATAATAAGCCTCCGCCTCTGATAGCTGGTTGCAAAATGTAATATTTTAGGGTATCACATAGCGAGACAAACAGGTGTTCATTACGATTTATGGCTTTGCGCTTCGCTGTTGCCATAATGCATGAGTTTAAAATTAGTGAATATAACTTTAATACCATATTAATATATCTGCAATTTTTCATGTTTCCAGGTAAGGTATAAAATCAATGAAATTTGAAAAAAAATAATACAATTCTTGAAACCGTTTTTGAGAACTTGGATTCTTAAAAGTTGTCTGATTTCGTAAAAGTCGATCATTATATCTATAAAAGTATTGCCTCTAAATTCACCAACATGGCAACGTCGATATAGACGGAACGTTCAAATTCTCTCCAGACTACAATGTTGCCGATATTCGAAAATTACTTAGAGTATAAGTAATATATACAAAGTTCACGGTTGCTTTAATTCATTAGTAAAGAGTCCATGGAAATATTAGTACCTAGTTAATTAATTTATAGATATATGTTTTGAGAATATGTTCATATTATTTTTTAAGAGTGTCGTTCGTCGACTAGCAATTGAATAATAACGAATAGAGAATATTTTTTAAATATAACCTTAGGAATTTTAGGAAATATGTCTGACAGCCTTGATTTGAAAGGCGGTCTCTTTGATACCAGAATGAGGCATGTTTATGTTGGAAAATTATTAGTGGATGTACTATACAGCGTTGTGAGACATTCGACGTGAAAATAAAAAAGACATGTTTGCATAAAGAGCATTTATTTTGATTATTACATAAAATCATTTACAACTTTAATTTTATAATAATATAAATATTCTCTTAAAGCATGACTTAACAAAGTGTCTGTGGAAATTTCGCAAAACGCAGTTAAAGCTTCAAGTGGTCCATATAAACTGCTTCTGCTGCAAAAGTTTGATTTTATTAAGTTGATAACATTTCTATAATAAGCATGAAAGTTTAAATTGTCCAATAACGATACACGATGACACACCAGACTGCTGTTTACTTCTAGGATTTGGTTGACATCACTTTCATCTAGATAGTATTCCAGACCATGCTTTTCAATAACGAGGAACTTGGTTGAATCATACACTATTTGTTTAATTTTACAATAGTCTCCACACTGAAACTCGATAGGATTGTAATCATCTTGAGAGGTGCTGTTAAAGAAATCGCTAATCTTCTGCTTAAAAACTCCGATTATATCATCCCACTCGAACGTGCTTAAACTAATTCTTGCATTCTTGTTGTGCTGACACAAAATAATGGCTGGTGAGAAATGACGAGCTGGAGAAAGGCCAACTTTGGTTATACAGTTGTCAAGCGGAAAGGATGCTTCTAGTAAATAATATGGTTCATTTTTTGCTGCTTCTTCGAATCTCGCCAAAACTCTATCTAATTCAGCATCATAATCGATATCATCTGATGATGAATCAGCAGCTACAACCATATCGTCTGATGAACTATAACCACTATCTTGAGAACTCATATTGATGAACTGGCAGGAACAACTGAGAGTGAGCTTGCAGCATTTATGAAATTTATACTTTTTGTCATCCCGCACTCATTTAGTGTATATCTACGCGATGTATGTAAAAGTAGATCCTAAATGATATCTTTAACGTTAATCCAACTATTATGGCTACCATCGAGTCCCAACCATTGAACATACATCTTATTTCCACGTCTGCGCAGTACTTTCTCTACTAAATATGTCTTTATTTTTTGTTTTCTGTAATTCTTCTTCGTAGAATGATCCTTTGATAGGCGCTCCAGTCATATCTTCAATCAAGTATGTTGTGGGATTCGTTATTTTAATTTCAGTAATTTTAAACAGTTCTGTTGTCCAATTCGGTTTATATCCCTTATCGAAAATGTGTTTATTTTTACTAATACGAACCACATCACCAACTTTCAATTTTCTTGGGCCAGCAATTTTCAAGTGAGTATAATATTTTCGTAAAATTTCCTTTTCGTTAGATTTATTAACATCAATAGGTCTAAGTCGAATTTTGCTGTGTTTCGTGTTATTGTACTCTTTTGTAATTTGAGGCAAGGTATCAATCCATTTGTAAGTTCCATTAAGACTGAAATACTTGTAAAGTTTTTCCTTCAATGTTCGAATAACTCGTTCACATATGGCTGCTTTTTTAACACTAAAGGTATTATAGTGATTAATACTATGCTTTTTCATGAGATTTTGAAACTTGGAATTGAAAAATTCTGTGCCTTGGTCTGTTTGTAAATTTTTCGGACATCGTCGAGTATGAGCGAGAATATCCGAAAATGTTCGAGTAATTTTCTCACCTGTTTTCGTCTTTAATGGTCGAGTCCACACAAACTTTGAAAAACAATCAATTACAACAAGAATGAGCTTGTAAGATTTATTTTGACTGGCATAAGGTCTCATTTGCCACAAATCATCTAATCCTTTAATGATTGTTCGTCGACGAGGATAATTTTTTCGTTCAGGCTTGTGCAGCTCGTTAACTAGTTGTATCTTCTCCTTGGTAAATGCCATGTCTAGCTTCCAACGATTCGATTCTTTGAACTAACGCTAATTCGTTGTCCCGTTAGCTTTATAGTGTAAGAGGTAATCTTCCATTACATTAAGACGCTCATCTAAATCATGTGAATTAAGATCCGCTGTTTTAATCTTTTTTTCTATTTCCAACGTTTTCATCATAATTTGTGCATTTTGGTTGGCAGCATCTGTAATATTCTTCGTCATTTCTTGTTTAAATATATCAAGATCATTTTTAAATTCATGCATTTGTTTTGATAAATCAAATATTTTCGAAGCAGTCATTTTATTCTCATCAGACAACTCGTTAACTTTTTTACTTAAATTATCTTCTATTTTACTGATGGAGTTTGAGGTTTTTTGTTCGAGTTGAGTATCTTTTTGAATTCTATTTTTTTGTATCAAATTTTCTTAGAAAGTTTTCGCACGAACAATGCTGTCATCTACATATTTCTTATTGGAAAGATGAATACCTGCTACAGGAGGATCTCGTTTAATGTCTTTATGTACTTCATGTATCTGGTTTTGTAAATCCAAAATGGATTGCTTTAAGCCTTCACGTAGTTTTTTAACAACTTCGTTCATTAGAACGATAATGATGACGACCAAACTTGTCAACATTCATGTTGGAAATGATGTTCCAATAATCCAAACATTAATATATAATATCTGCTTCACGTAATTCGTTGATAATGGCAACAATTTCGTTATTGTGGGATGTGTTTCCTGCTTCTTGGGAAGCAATCAGCAATTTGAGTCTGTCGCATAGTTCGTTTGGATCATCCCAATATACATATTCAATAGGATTATCGTTGTAGATCAAATGAGAATTATCGACGAGCCCTGACCCTTTGGCGCTAGATGGTGAAGATAACGATGTTCGAGGAGACGTTGTTATCGATGATGAACGAGTCGTTTTTGCTAAACGAACAAGACCTTCGAAAGGTTG
Source organism: Diabrotica undecimpunctata (assembly GCF_040954645.1). Classification (NCBI taxonomy): domain Eukaryota; kingdom Metazoa; phylum Arthropoda; class Insecta; order Coleoptera; family Chrysomelidae; genus Diabrotica; species Diabrotica undecimpunctata. The sequence continues at coordinate 67,631,917 of NC_092805.1, forward strand.
TCTCTTTAATGCAGTAGATCGAGTTTTCGGTGGCGATTTCTTTGTTGTTTCATCGGTAGGTTTAAATAGCGGTTTGATAATATGATGATATTTTTTCCCAGTTGCACCTTTAAGACGACTTTTGGAATCCAGATGAACTTCTGTACTATTTAATAAACTTTTATAGTGCTTTAAATCTTTATCATTATAATCTTCAGGGTTATCATAGAAAATTAGTTGGTATAGACCTGGCGTTCCCGGCACCCATCCTCCTTCCCCACTACCATCACTGATGACTTGTATACTACCTTTGTTTTTGTTAAAGTTTATTCGTCGTTTACCCTACATCCAGCCAATTTCATCATTGTAAATAGGTCCGTAGTTTTTATCAATTTTATTATCTTTCATCTAAAATTCTTTTATATACTTATGGCTCATTGGAGGATATTGCTTGATATATTCATCAATAGCCTCTTTCGAAACATTATTAGGATCAAACATTTCATGTTCGTTAACTTGATCTATTGATACTGCATCGGAAAATACATCGTCATCGCCGGCTTCTTTTTTTATCTCTTCCTCCGTTTTCACCTCTTCCTTTTTAACGTGTCTAAGCTTGTTATTAATAGCATGATGCAACGTTTTTGACGATTGCGCAATATATTTTAGAGGTTTAGCTATGGGCTTAAAGAGTTTATTTAGCGACTCATCTTGTTCTGTTTTACCTAACTTTAATGCCAAATACTTTTTGCGAATGACACGAGCTAGTTCGGCAACTTTACGCTTGCGCGCAGCTACCTCTTTGTCTGACATATTGTTATACAATGCGTGTTTTTCGATCATACCTACAATTTTATAAATTTATCGAAGCCTTTACGATATCGTCCGTTAGAAGTATCGAAATCCTTAACAATGACGAATGTACCGTATTTTTCCTTCCAACATTCGGAACAAAATTGTTTAAATTGGTCAAATGTCATGTCAGGTGATACGTGGTCATCAAAGACGTGTTTCAAATTGAGCTCATCCTGTTTAAACAATACAATAAGGTTGGCATTATCACGCAAAAGTTCTTTATCTGCTCGACTGTATGATTGACATAGGTATGCACAATCGATATCCTTATGTCTACCCATACAATAATATTCACGTATTGTTTGTTGTGGATCCGTTGATACGTCATCAAATATGAATACTGAGTTTGGTTTAGCTTTACTTGGGCTTATAACATCATCATTATCTTTAAATGGAAAATAACCTACTTCTTTCACAGACTCCAACACTTCCTTCAAAAATTTATACTTGGGTTGAAACAACGACTTTGAATAAACGTAAACATTTTTGAATTTAGCGCCATTCAGGTCAAAAAGTAATGCCAACATAACATTAGTTTTTCCACATCCGCTTGGACCACATATGATTTTACGAAAAGAATGTGGTAGCAATGCACCATGTTTTGTACATTGTACCATGTTTTGTACATTGAGATGTATTTTGTACACATGGTTATATAAAGACATTTTGCAAAAAAGCGATTCATTTCAATGTTGGTCGTTCAAGGCGAAGGAGTGTTGAATTCTTTGATCAACAGTCTACCGTTTGAATTGCATGCTCCTGGTTACCAATATCTAGGACCTAGAACAAAATTACAGAAACGTCTAGCTCGTGGAGATCCAGGGGTAAATCCGTTAGATCGAGCTGCGAGAGATCACGATATCGCATATTCCCAAAGTAATTCATTGAAAGATCGACATAAAGCAGATTGGGTGTTGGAAAACAAAGCGTGGGAACGAGTTAAAGCAAAAGACGCATCTTTGCATCATGCACATCATTAAAACGTTGAAACGTGCTCCTCTGTCACCAAATCTACGTAAATCCGCTCTACTTGCACTTGCAGCAGCTAGAACAGCCGTTAAGAATGTAGGTGGAAAGAAAAATGTACGTGTTCCAAGAATCATTCCATTCGAACCAAAATCTGGTGGTATTTTGCCGTTGATCCTAATCTTTGCAGGCCTATCCGCTCTCGGTAGTTTGGCTGGAGGAGCGAGCGCTATTGCCAAGACTGTAATAGATTCTAAGAATGCTCAAATGAAACTAGAAGAGGATAAACGCCACAATAAAGCTATGGAACATCTAGGCAAAGGATTATACCTACGAAAAAACGCTAAAGGTGGCTTTGGATTATATTTAAAAAAGGCAAAAAACTTCCGCTGAAGCTACCTAATAGACCTTTAACCAATGTGGACTTGAAAAAATTTGTTAAACTGCTTAAAATTTCAAATTTCCGCGGCGTGTTCATGCGAGATAATTTACCACGTAGCCCTCGTAAACATGAATGTGCTATTATTAATCTCGACATTTCCACAAACCCCGGTACACATTGGGTAGCTTACAGAAAGATAAACAACGATATAGAGTACTTTGATTCATATGTTTGCTTGAAGCCACCGCGAGAACTAGTATCCTACTTGAACGGTGGAAGAATTTTCTACAATAACGATCAATATCAAAGTTATAACCAAATTAACTGTGGACATCTTTGTTTAAAGTTTCTCTACAATGGAACCATCTAACGATATATTGAGAAGTGCCATTTGCATTTTTATGGAAAATATAACAAGCGTTGTTTGGTATGAACTACCTCAAGATATTCGTCGCGCACTAGAAGATTATTTACCCTGCAAGAAAGACTATGATAAACATGAATGGAGTGATGTTTGCGGCATGTATATGGAAAGTAAATGTGTATTTTGTGAAGTGCCATATTATGAGAAAAACAAAAAACATGTAACAGTATAAGAAAAAATAAAGAAATTTTTAACATATTTTGGTATTTAACTTACTACACCTTTTACCATATATCAGTCATGTCTCGATTGTTGACCTTGACAAGTACTTCAAACGAGTTTTCGTTTACTCCTCAAGTACCTCTTGTGCTTGATCCGTTTCGACAGTATTATGTAGCAGTGTTGGGATTTCATACATTTAATTCAATTCCAAACATCGATGGTGAAAAGTTTTATTTCTATGAGCAAAATGATCGTACAAAGTTGCGCCATATCGAAATTCCATCAGGATATTATAAAATTACAGATATAGAAGCGTACATTCAAAATGAATTGATACGTAAATACAACTCGGTTCGGGAATTTACTTTAAGACCGAACAACAATACGCTTAAATGTGAAATTTTCTGTCTGGATCACACCATTACTTTCGATAAAGACGATAGTCTTGGAAAATTATTGGGCTTCTCGTCAAATAGAGTGTTGGAACCAGGAAAAATGCATTCTTCAGATCAACCTGTAAACATTATAAAAGTATCGAGTCTACTGTTTGAATGCAACATTACCGAAGGAGCCTTCTACGAGGATAGACCTGCGCACACCATTCTACATTTTCCGATAAGTGTTGATCCAGGTTTTTCTATTGACGAACGTTCTCATAATCCTATATACATACCAGTAAGCAACAGCATACGTGAAATTACCAAAATTGCCGTTAGTGTAGTTGATCAAGAATTAAGACCCGTCAACTTTACAGGAGAGAAAAGTACACTTCATTTGGATTTTAAGGAAACGATATAGATGGGTTTAATTATAAAACAAAGCTCTACACATCAATATCCATTAGTCTCACGCAAATCTTACAAGCGACGTGACGTGTCTGCTGTCAATAAAGCCTTTCTTGTTTCCATTGGATTACAGCTAAAAGATGTCAAAACGTCAATACATTCGACGACAGGTTCAGGAACCTCAACCACCTATTTTAGATCTTTACCAGAAACCTCAGTTCGACGATACTATTAGAAAAGAAGAATTTGGTACATATACACCTTACATCAAGTCATTTAATAATAGCGACGTTGTCGAGTTTATCATAAATCTTTCAGATGCATTTTTTGCCATACACGAAACACTTTTGGAAATTAAAGGAAGTATAAAGAAAGTGGGTAATGGAACTGTTTCTCTTGCACCGAATGCTGGAGCCTTCTTGTTTGATACATGTACATACATCCAAAGTTCACACGACATGGAAATAGTTCGAGATCCTGGTGTAGTTAGCACTATTCGCACTCCTGAAGATTCCAAGTTTCTCAGTACTGCAGGATGGAACTATCCCAATAATCCACATTTATCGGGAGACAGCTTTAGTTTACTGATTCCGATAAAACATATTTTCAACATTTTTAACGATTACAATAAATTAACCTATGGTCGTCAAGTGTTTCGATTTGTTCGAGCACGTAATGATAGAGACTGTATTTTAGTGGAAGAACCTAATGCCACAACAACAACAGTGTCTAACTGTTACCAGCATGGAACTGAAGGTCAAACATGTCTTTCCGAATGATGATGTGAAAATTGACCTAATGACTCCGATTAAGAATAATACGCCGATAACTATACCTTTCCGTAAATGGGAACTTAATGAACTACCTTCACTTACTGCTGGATCCCGACGTGAGATATGGAGTGTAAAGACAACTTCAGCTGTTGAACGTCCACGCTATGTCATTGTAGCTTTTCAAACTTCTAAACGAGATGACATTCACGTCGATCCAACGTTATTCGATAACATTAAGGTGTCCAGCGTACGAGTGGTTATTAATGGTGAATATTGGCCTAACGAGAGAATGCAATTGGATTTTGCGAAAAATGATTATGCTATAGCTCACTACAACTATACCGAATTCTTTCCCAGTTATACTCATTCGTCAACAAAACATCCAATCTTGGATTATAATGCATTTAAAAAATATGCTTTGTTTACTTTCGACTGCTCCAAACAGGATGATACGTCATTTAGATCGGGAATCGTTGATATTAAGTTGGAAATCGAAGCAGATGAAGGTTTTCCTGCAGGCACTCGAGCGTACTGATTAATTGTTCACGACAGTCTACTCGAATACTTTCCTCTAACTGAAGTTATCAAAAATATCATTTAAATTGACTTTCAATCATACCCAATTCAGTATACTATCAGCCATCATGAGGATCGCATTAGTTGACATTCAAGGATTCGCCGTAGATGGGTGGTTTGTTCCCAAAGAACTCAGCATTGAAATTGGCTTTAAACATTGTCATTATATATTTAAACCTCCACAACCGTTTGCTACATTAAGTAATCAAGATAAGAAGACTGCTGTGTACTTGGAGAAAAACGTGCATGGTCTTCGGTATTCTAATGGGGATGTTAAATATTCAAAAATAAATAAAATACTGGAATCTAAGTTGTTGTATGCAGCTGACTACATCTACGTTCGCGGAGAACAACAAGCAGAATTTTTAAGATACAAATGTTATATGCTTGACGTCTTTCCCATAATTATCGATGTTTGCAAGTTTGATGATTCTCCATACTCCACTGGAGGCTTTGCTCCACATGAATACCCCTGCCACGCTACTAGACTATTTTCCTGCTCCTCGATAAATGTGGATCACAACCCAATGGTTGTGTAACAAAATATTACCTATATAAATTGGATTTTTTTTAAATAAAAGATTAAAAGTTTTATTTTAGTTTTATTAAAAAACACTATTTTCCTTTTTTACATATTTATTTTAATGCAAGATGATTCACATTTGCGATTTACAAGAAATTTTATAATGATATTAATAGTTAGAAATACAGTTATTACTAATATGATAGTTAACAGTATAATCGATAAACCATATTGACCGATGTCATCATTATTAGTTTTGTACCATTTTGAATCACTTTCGGTGTTATTTGGGGATATTAGCTTGATCTTGTAGAATGCTCCTCCTGATTTTGGTATCGCTTTGAAAAATACTGAAAGCTGTCCATAATTCGCCACTTCATGATCCATTGGAGTCCATTTAGTTCGATTACAATCAGTTTTTACATCATTAAAACATATCGCCTAGTTCTTAACGTTGTTTGGAACGTTTGTATAAAGGACATTGTTAACAATAGCTGTGAGGATGATGAATGAGGTTGTTAGTGGAGGCATCTTGTCGGTTGAATTCTTTTTAACGGGTATTGTGTTGTTTTTGGTAACTTTCTTTCTGACAAATTAAACTCGTTAAAATCGTTTTTCAATTGCAGTTCTATCTTCGTACCACTGTATATCGGCTTTTAACTTTTGTATTTTTTCGTAAAACTCTTCTAATCTACACCGTATGGAAGACATTGATGAAATAAATGTCTTTCACTCCAAAAGCCAATATAAATAATATTCTTAATCACCCCCACTACCATGGTATAATAAATAGAAATAAATGTTTTAATCCTTTATTCAAAAATACTGTTATTTAATTCACTAATTGTATCTTCATTATAATAATACAAATATTCCCTTAATGCTAAACTTAAAATACTAGTATCACAAGAAGCCTCACAAAATGAATATAAAATGTCTATTGGTTGTAAATCGTTTTTGAATGAAGTAGCAATTTTCAACGCATTACAATAGTAATCTAAAAATCTCAGTCCTTCGAGAAAACGAATGCGTGGTAAAATTAACTTTTCGTTTCCTTCAATAAGATTTTTAACATCTTTTTCAAATATCTGCAAAGTAACACCAAGTTTCTTAACATTGAGCCATTTAAGTTGATCTGTAGCTTAAATTCACAATATTCTCGAGGTTCATCTTCACAATAGCATTGTAGAGGCATCAGGAAAAACTGATTATATTTACGATTAAGTTCATCGATGAATTGGATCCAATCACATATACCGAACGATATCTCATTATTCTCGCTGCTTAATTTAACTTTGAGCACGGCTCAAATGATCGAGCTGAACTTAATCCAACTAATACTTTTAAATTCTCAAAATTATATAAAGTATTAAGCAGCATCATTTCACTTTTGGCTTTTACTTCCACACTGTTCATGTTGTAATGACTACGTTTCACGAAATAAAGCTGTGAACATGAAAACTTTTAATTATATCTTCTTACCTCTCCACAACTGCTTCTCCCACGCTAAAACTATGTTGCGCAATATTTCGTAAGACTATTCATTTATGCATCACATGCCTGGCTTAATTATAAAATAGAAAGGAATGTGCACGTGTTTCTGGCGTCCGTGCGAATATATTTTATCTCACATCAAATAGAATGTGCACGCGCTTCCGACTATATCGTGATCGCGTGAGAAATTTTTAATAGCCGGCGTATACGATGATGTCATTATTCTCAGTAGCAAGATCTATTTTCATTTTATGATAGCAGAATATATTTTATAAAGATTTCAAATGATCATGTAAAGTATAAATTGAAAAATAAACGAATTTTTGTTATTATGCTAATCGATAAAATATATACGAGGTAACTCGTAAAATATAAATTGAAAAAATTTAGAACACAGTCACCCACCAGCTATTGAACATCGTTCTCATTGGTTACGTTGAGACGTAGCTTCGTTATTATTGGGGGAATGGGGGGCGTTTGGGCGTCTTTTCGTTAATATTGTGGTACCACTGAATTAAATCAAATACAAAATGTACCTTTTTACGACCATAAGATTAAAATGGGTAATAGGAAATTAATTATGCACTAACCTTGACTTTGACGAAAGATTATACCTGCCTTCTTCCGATGCTGTGTGAATGGGACGATGCAAATTCGTCGAAAAAAATACAGCTTCCAATGGAATGTACAGCAAAATATATTTTGATAACTGGTTAATTTGGCTAGACCATTTGTGTAGGAGATGTAAGTTAAATCTTATTAGAATTTCACGTAGAGTAATACAAAAACAAATCACTAAAACTAAACTATATTGAAGAAATAAAAAAGGCACATGTAAAATATTTCGTAAGTATAAATTTAAAACTAGCGTCCTTATTGTAACGATGTTGTGATGAGACAGTCTTCTGTCCGCAACTACCTGTAGCCCCTCTCTCGGGGTGTAAGATATAGGTCGGTTAAAATTTAACTAAAAGTATATTATACCGGGTTGCTCGAAAGTTTTAACACTTTCCTTGACTAAGTACGACTCCTAGCGCAAAATTACTAGCATCTGTAGTGAGATTGAAAGGACGGGAGAAGTCAGGATACTGTAATATGTGTTAATTTAAAAGAAGTTGTTTACAAGTTTCAAAACATTGGATTTAATCTGAATTGCTTACATTGATTTCAGCATTTTTCTTTAGGCGAGTAGTTAGTGGTTTAGTAAGTTTAGAAAAATCTTTGATAAATTTTCTATAAAAACCTAAAAGTCCTAAAAATCCTTTTAATTGTTTAGTATTTTTGGGTATTGGAAAATTTTTTATCGCTTTTATTTTGTCTGGGTTCGACTTAACACCTTCTGGCGTTACGATATGACCTGAATATGCTACTTCTTTCTTTAAAAACTCAGATTTATCTATTTGAATTTTGAAATTTTATTCTCTTGATCTTTGAAACACTTCTTTTAAATTAACTAGATGCTCCTGAAGACTTGTACTAAATATAATTATATCGTCAAGATAAACCAAACATTTTTCATTTTGTATACCTCTGAGGATATTATCCATAACCCGTTGGAATGTTGCTGGGGCGTTACGTAGTCCGAAAGGCATTCGCAAAAATTCGTAGTGACCATTTTCTGTATTGAATGCAGTTTTTTGAATGTCGCTTTCATCCATCTCGATTTGATGAAACCCTGAAGCGAGGTCGAGTGTCGTAAAGTATTGACCACCCATATAGGAGAGGACCAAGGGGAATCCGAAGGTTCTGGATTTGATTTTCAACTTCCTTCCTATAAATTTCTGGGTATCTATAGGATTTTGAATATACTGGTATATCGTTTGTTGTTTTTATTGTATGTTTAATTTTATTAGTAAAAGTTAATTGGTTACCTTCGACATGGAAGATATCGGAATATTCTTTTCTTCTTCTTATGGTGCCGTGCACCTATAGTGCGTTGGCGAATTATCTTAAGGTCAGACGTCTGTCTTTTGCGGCATGCAAAAGTTCGCCAGTGTTAGTTACGCCTGTCCAGTTCTTTATATTTCGCAGCCACGACATTTGTTTGCGACCTACTCCTCTCTTGCCCTCAATCTTTCCTTGGATAATTAGTTTAGGTATTGCGTATTTTTCCCCTCTCAGGATGTGGCCCAGGTATCCAATCTTTCGTGCCTTGATCAAGCTGAGCAATTCTCTCTCAGTATTTCCTCGTTTCTCACCCTATCTGTCCATGGTATGCGGAATATTCTTCGCAAGGTCCACATTTCGAAGGCTTCCAACTTGTTAATGGAAGATATTTTCAACGTCCATGTCTCCATGCCGTATAACAATATGGACCATACATAGCACATAACCATTCTGTAACGGAGATTGAAGGAAAGATTGCGGTTACAAAGTAGCGGTTTAAATTTAAAAAAAGCTTGTCTTGCTTGTTCGGTACGGCATTTTATTTCTTGTTGAGGATCCCATTGGTCATTCACCATCATTCCCAAGTATTTGAATGTTTTCACTTGCTCGATTGGAGCATTATCTACGTGCAGTTGTACTCTGAAAAATGCGCCCTTTCTTATTGTCATGCACTTTGTTTTTCCAGCATTTATCTTCAGGCCATATGTTTTTCCTGTGGTGTTTATTTTATTTAGTATCAACTGCATATCATGTTCGTTATCTGTGATTATTGCGGTGTCGTCAGCGTAACGAATGTTATTTATCGGGTACCCGTTGACCTTTATACCACAATCAGTGCCTTCAAGTGCCTCTGCAAAAACATTCTCCACATAGAGGTTGAACAGCATAGGAGACAAAATACACCCCTGTCGCACCCCTCGTAAAATTTCGAATTCCTCTGTGTTTGTTGATTTGTTCAGCCTCACACGTGCCTTTTGATTCCAATAGAGATTCTGGATAACTCTTATATCTTATTATAAATTATTAAATATTCTTTTATTAACTTTAATATTGAATTTCTTTCCTCAAAATTCATATGATCTGTTCGAACTTTAGAAATATCGAATTTGAATTCTTCAGCATTTATGGAATTAAAATTTGGATTTAAAAGTTGTTCGTATTCAGCGAACTTTTCCACCATGATTAGACAAGTTACATCCAATTTAAAATAAGATTCAGAAGAATTCAAAATCGTGCAAATAGCCTTATTGTTTTCTACCGTCGTGAGGCATTCCGGAATTTCTAATTTACCGACTTGCGTATATGGTATAATTACATCGCCATTTTTTATATTTCCAACATTTAAACTGATCAGTAGCGCACCTAGAATTTACCTCTGGGGGGTTTTGGTTGGACACCAAAATTTTTTTTATGAGGTTACCTCCATTTTGAGTCCTTAAAATGTGTAAGTAACAGTGTCGGAATAGGGTCCTGGGGTGGAGGTTTAACCCCCAAACCCCCCCCTTCCCTCGGTGCGCCACTGAAACTGATAACTTGCTGGGTTCGTGGCGCCACTACTATACAATTCGTGTTGCTACTATTTCCGGCTGTATAATAATTTAATTTTATCTTACTCTGCGAAGTAATTAAAACGTTATTGGCCAAATCAATTTTTGCATTTAATTTTTTTTTAAATTATCGAGACCTAATAAGCATTGAAAATAGTCATGGAATTTAAAAACGCAATAACTTAAATTTAATTTATTTTTAGTATTAAAAATTTTTGATAAGGGAATTTTAGTACAGTAATTTTCCTGTTTTGCTTTAAGTGCTGTTGAAATTTGAAAGGGTTTACGAAAGATTGAATTTTTAAAATATTTTTCAGCGACTTCTGGGGTTACAAACGATTTTTTGCTCCCAGTGTTTATTAGTACTTTAAAATTATGCTCAGGAAATACAATGTACGGCAATTCACTTTCGTTATTTATCAGATTTAAAAGTTCAACTTGAGTAATTATAGATTTTCCGAGGCTTTGTTCTCTAAAAAATTATTCTCATTAGTTAATTCAACTTCCTCGGTATCGCCAATATTATGATATTATGTAGCTCTTCAGCTATGATATTTTGTGGTTGACTTGAAAATGTATTATTGAAGCCTCTTTGATTTCCAAAATTTGTTGGTCTAAAAGTATTTTGACTAGTGGTACTCATTGGAGTTGGGGCTTGAAATCTTTGATTTGGATTTGATTTAAAGACATTACTACTTCTGTTATTTGTAAAAATTTTAGTTCCTCTGTTATTATTTGAAAAAGAGGTTGATGCTGATGATTGTCTTGTTGCTTGTTGAAATTGTGTGGAGTTTGTTATAGGTGGGGCTAGAATTCTTTGTCGAGGTTCATTGAATGTAAAGGATCTGTTCGTTTGAGGAAATTTTTGTTGAAAGTTAAGATTTGGTCTTGGATTACGATTATTTTGAAAATTTGGCTTTGTTTGCCTAGATTGTGAAGAATTATTTTCATTTAAATAAATTTGAAAATCGTTAGTTAAAATACTTAGTGCAGAATTCAAATCCTTAGGGTTTTTAGTTCGCATGAAGGTGCCAAGTGGTTCTTTTAGACCACGTAATAATACTCGTAGGGCTAAATTTCTAAAATAGTTTGATAAAATTAATAATTCTTGGTCATTAGAATGTGTAGTAATTAAAGATATTTGTAAATTCAGAAGATGTTGGACTTTATTGAAGAATTCAAAGGGAGTTTCATTATTTTGCTTTAATTCTGACATTTCTATACTAAGAGTATAAATATCTCTTTTATCAGCGTATGTATTTAGCAAGGCATCTTTAAGATCTTGCCAGGTCCTAACTACACATGCATGTTAATAGCAGCTTCACCTTTTACTTTTGCTAATATGCTAGACATTAGGTATTCATTCTGAAAATCATCTGAATCAACTGTATTTTAAAATTTATTAATCAATTTTTTACAGATTTCCACGAATCTAGGAAGTAATGTATTTTCTCTGTGGAAATCTGGAATCATGTCAAGATATTCCTTTTTTAATTGTGGGATTGTCATTTTTCTTTTATTTTTTACGTAAAAATTTAAATTAAAAGTACGATTATTTATTAAGGAGGAATTAGAACAAAAATTATCTTTAATAGGGAGTTTTGAGTCAGAATATGAGTCTGATGAATCAGAATTTATTAGAATTTTAGGCTCTCTATACGACATAAGCACTTACCAGAGAAGAATTGTCCACTCCATGTAAGCTGGTTCTCTCAGAAGGTTTGACTAGGCAGGTATCTTCGATATTCACTCGAAAAGTCCACTTAACACAATTCCTGTTATAAAGGGCTATTCAATCCACCCACAGGAATATAACACTTCCGAATTAAGGTCAATAAATCGTTGAAACGAACCGAATTTATATTCGTTAAACCCGTTTGACCTAGCTACTGACTGCGCCACTCAAATTTGGGAATGCCAAAAGTCCTTTTTTAAAAAAGAAATTATTAGAGCTAAAACGACTAATTACAATAAAATCAGATTCTAAACTGAATAAAATATTAGCTAAATAAAACATATACAGTTGCAATTATACAATTCACAATATTACGAAACATAGCGTCAGCACTCTTAAGTTCAATGTCTTTGACCATGTCAGCTCTTCTAAGTCCAAGGCCTGAATAAACCCATAGGCGTCGCTCTATAATATATATATATATATATATATATATATATATATATATATATATATATATATATATATATATATATATATATATACAGGGTGTCCCATAATTAATTGGACATTAGCTAATGGGTGATAGCTGACATCAAAATAAAGCGTTTGAGCTCAAATTGCTTAGGCAAAATGTTGCTAGTTTTCGTTCTACAGGGTGATTCATTAATATTTTTTTATATTATTTTTAGGGATATTATTATATTGAAAACTATTCAACCGATTTAAGTAAAATTTGGTATCTTGCTATTATTTAGTATGCTTAATATGAAAATGATATTAGTTTTACCGATGACACTAGGTGGCGCCACCTACTATAACATTGGTTCATTAATGGAGCCATAATTTTTTTTCCCGCCCTGTATAAACATTCTAGGAAAAAATCATGAAATAACATTCAATTCTACACAAAAAAGGTATTCTTGTTTCAAATCAAAAAAGTACACCGTTTTCGAAATAAACGTATTTTTAGAGACGTGCATAAAATAAAAAGATTTTACAAAAACTTATGTAAATTCAAACATTATTCAAAAGGTCTTAAATAAAAGTGAATATTAAATGTATTAGTAGTAGATAATTTTTGCAAACAAAATGCATATGATTGAAACAATTATTTTTATTAAACCTTTGACTCAGTAACAAATTTTTAAAAAATCAGAAATTAAATTAAACAATGAAGTGAATATAAAACAATTAACAAAGTGAATAATTCAAAACGAAACGAAAAAAAATTACATTAAGTGTTCAAAATGTGCACCATTAGATAAACTACATAATCTAAATCTTTTGTGTAAGTTTTGTCTTATTTTAAATAATGAGTTTCTTTGGGCCCTAATTACGTTAACTCCCTCTACAATATTTTGCCATAACTCTTTACGGTTATTTATTTTTTTTATAAACAAGTGACTTTAGGTAGCCCCACAAGTGAAAGTCTAGGGGATTTAGTTCGGGACTGCGTGCTGGCCATGGGTATACACTACCTCTACCAATCCACCTTTGAGGACAAATTTCATCTAGATAATTTGTAACTTCTAGGCTATAATGTGGTGGTGCACCATCATGCATGTACCAAGAGTTCCGTCTCAAATTTAGAGGTATGTCTTCTAAAAGAGTTGGTAAATCTTTTCTCAAAAAATTTAGATACGTTACTCCGTCAAGCGTAGTTGGTAATTCGAATGGTCCTACAATACAATCCCCAAATATGCCACACCAGATATTTATGGAAAACTCGTGTTGAAAATGATGTTCTTAAAATGCATGAGGATTTTCTGTCGCGTAGGTATGGCTATTGCGCCAGTTAAATACACCCCTTCTAGTAAATGTGGCTTCATCGGTAAATAAAATTGTATTATAAAACATTGGATCGTCTAAATGCCGCCCCATCATAAACTGACTAAATCGGAGCCTTGCTGGAAAATCCTGTGGTAAAAGATTCTGTATGGAGTAAAACGATACGGATACAGATTTTCTGTCCGTATTATTCTTGACATCGTAGATTTGCTTATGCCAGTGGCCGCAGAAACAAGCCTTGTACTGGTTTCTGGATCTTCTGCAACACGCACAACAATTTCATCCTCCATATCCGCATCAATTACTCTCGGTCTTCCAGCATTCCTGTTTTTGGGATGAAATGACCCTGTTTCGCCTAATCTGTCGAACAATGATCTAATAGTTTTATGGTTTGGTTGCCTTCTATTGGGATAAAGTTCGAAATAGAGTTCAGCTGCTTTACGAGAACAAAAATTTTCCTGGGCATACAAACAGATCATATCGCGCATTTCTACATTAGAAATGAGAAAATTAGAATTAGAATTAGAAAATTCACTATGACGTGGCATTTTTTCTTTATCTTAAGTGGTTTATAAAAAAACTTAATAGCACTTTGACAAATAATGACTCGCACTGCACTTTGACAACCAATAATAAATAAATTCGTAGTTACCTTTGACAACTAATAATAAATAAATTCGTAGTTACGTCTTGACGTTGTCATTAAGTTCAAAGCATACTTGTTTTGCAAAAAATTAAATAGAGACATGCATCATTAACAAAATACGTTTATTTCGAAAACGCTGTACTTTTTTTATGTGAAAGAAGACTAGGTACCTTTTTTGTGTAGAATTGAATGTTAGTTCATGTTTTTGAAGTTATACTTCTTTAGGTGCAATTGGGAAAAATGTTGAGAGTGAATTTTTATTTTCACTTAAATCGGTTGAATAGTTTTCAATACATCCATAAAAATAATATAAAAAAATATTAATGAATCTCCCTGTAGAACGAAAACTAGCAACATTTTTCCTAAGCAATTTGAGCTCAAACGCTTTATTTTGATGTCAGCTATCACCCATTAGCTAATGTCCAATTAATTATGGGACACCCTGTATATACATATATATATTATATATATATATATATATATATATATATATATATATATATATATATATATATATATGTATATATATATATATATATATATATTATGTATATATATATATATATATATATATATATATATATATATATATATATATATATATATATATTGTTATGATGTGTTTTTTGTTTGAATGATGAGCAATGAGTATTTTTAATAATATAATATATAGGGTTTTTATCGCGGTTCTCAAAGAATTAGCTTGTAAGTACTTTTTTAAATTATCTTTATTATAACTATTATGAAACACACATATATATCTAACTTAGCCAATGTAAATTTAAAATAAACTATCTTTAAATTGATACTCTTATAAAACTAATTAAATTCTATAGACAATGTAAAATTTAAACAAACTATCTTCAAATTTGAAATTGTTATGACATTAACTAAATTATATTAACAAAATTTTGTACCTTTCTTTCACTGAATGCCTAAATGAAACTGTTTTCCACTATATATATTCTAATCACCACTGAATGTCTTCGTACTTGGGTTATCCTTGTTTTTGTGAAATTTCTTTTTCCAATTATCAGCTTTTACCAATTTAAGATATATTTTTCTTTACCAGCATTTCTACACCACCAACCAAACCAGCAAACAGCATTTATATTTATTCTTCTTTTCAATATACCAATATCCAATTATTATAAGTTGATTTATACTAATCTCCAACCATAATATAATTTAATTTCTTCCAATATACTTTTTTTAATCTTCAATAATTATTTGTGTATAATTATAAATGTGCATTAAATATATGCATAATTTTTAATCTTCTTTTAACTCACTATATTAAACAATTGGACTATCTCCAACTAACTTTCATATTTCTTATTAAACTGCTTGACTGACTTACTAAAACTGTGAACAATTGACTTCACTAATTAATTGTGTCTATCTTCTACTAACTTTTATAATAAACTGCTTGACTTCTGACTAAAAACTCCTAAAAACTTCTTAAAACTCTTCTGACTGCACTATCTAAAACTTTTCTGACTAAAAACTTTCAAAAAACTGCCATCTTGAATCCAAATCACGGGTATTTATATGTTTTTGGATTTCTAGAACCATCTCGTAAGATATCATGTTCCATTCGTTCTATTAACTTCTATATAGATGTTCTCGAAAAAAATATCTGTTCGATCCACCGCCATAATCATTATTTCGAGAATGTTCGACTGTAAACAATGGTCATCTCTGGAGATCCAGAGAATTCCATTCTTTTCTATTAATAATTTTGTTTACATTTAGGCTTTTCAGATCAGAATATATAATTAAATTAGTAACTTACACTCTAATTTAATAAAATACATATTTCAAATAATATAACCCCACTTATATTCGTAATTCTGATTCTTAATTTGACACTTGGAGTATGTATAGTTGGTTGCCTAGGCACATGGCTCAATTACTAAATACAACTTTTTACAATTATTATATGCTAATTTATGAAAAATGCCCTCACATAAATATATTTTTATTAAATTCTCTAGTATATAACTTATTTAAAACAACCAAATATCTAATATTATGTAGTATATAACTTATAAATTATTTTCTATAAACCCTAATTGTCACAATACCCCAAAAATAATATTTAAAATAAATAATTTACTTATTATTCTTTTAAATATTAATTTTCTCATACCTTATTAAATTTATTAAATCAAAATTTTTTTTTTATTTAAAATGTGTTAAATACATCCCTGTTCGCTGTCTATGTCAAAACAGAGAACAACGGATCACAGTTCGGCTATTCTATGGTCAAACTGTCATGTCAAATGGAAAGAATAAAATATAACCTTAATTAAAAATATAATGGATATTGTGTTCTGTTTATTTATAGACAAAATCTAGGAATTATTTCCATTCAACAGGCTTTTATCCATATGAATTGGTAAGTTTTACACTTTTTATAAAGACATTTACACAATCAATTCTGTATCTAACCCCAAATTATGATTTTTAGGGTACCAAACAATTTCCATATGTACAAAATTCAACAAGTATGATGTCAAATTGATTCAAAATAATGAAATCTACCATCTATTTAACAAATCAAGTCTATTGAATAAAATGGATATATCAGTAAGTTATTAGTGTTATTATATTTGTGTTAAAGGTATAGAAATCATTATTCAATCTCTTCATGATATTTATACTTAGATCTGGTATCATCCTTTTATAATAATTAATTATTCCAATAAATCCTGTTAAAGTTCTTAAATTGTGTGGTGTTTTATATTCCTGAATGACTTGTGTCCGTTCTGGATCCATTTCGATTTCCTTGGTGTTAAGTTTATAACCTAGATATATGACTTCTTTTTGAAAAAATGTACATTTTTCTTGATTTATTTTTAGTCCAACTTTGTCTAATCTATTTATTATAATTTTTAGGTGTTTCTCGTGATCTTCAGCCGTTTTAGAAAAAATTAATATATCATCAATGTAGTGAATTACAAAATGTTCATATTGATCCAAAATATCATGAAGACATCTACATAGAGCACTGCAAGATGATTGAAGTCCAAATGGTACTACTTTGAATTGATATACTACTCCATCTATCTGAAATCCTGTATACTGTCTACTTTTTCTTTCTAGAGGTATTAACCAGAAACTATGCTGTAAATCGATTTTAGTGAAAAATGACATTCCTGTAATTCTTCCTAATATTCCATCTATACTCATTGGTGCTTCAAATTGCTTTTCAGTAATCTTGTTAATATTCCTTGCATCCAAACATAACCTGATTTCACCTGATCTTTTTCGTACTACTACTATGGGGTTAATAAAACGTGTGTCTGCCTTCTCAATGATCCCATCTTCTAACATATTATTAATTGTTTTGTTTACTTCTTCTCTGTATTTATATGGTATTGGGTATGATTTTGTTTTAAAATCTTTTTCTTCTTTAACTTTTATACTATGGATATAATTTTGTGCAATTCTATTTTCTTTATTGACAAGTCCCTTGTGTTGCTGCAATATGGAAATGACTATCGATTTATATTCTTCAGGGCAATTTAAAACTTTCATTATATCTTCTTCTTTACCAATAAAATTATTCTTCATTATGTACTCATTATTCCTTGCTTCCAATTTTACGCACTCCGCCTCGTAGGCATCCATCTGCTTAAAACTTCCATTCCTTAAATATTCACTACAATAATTATTCTTTACATTCTTTTGGGACATTTCCCTATCATCAAAATACATTTCTTCTTCATAAACATCATTATTTTCTTTTAATAATATCCTATCAACTCTTATTCCTTCTTCTACCTCATCTTTCTGCATAAATTTAATTATTTGCCCTTCCAAAGTTACCATTTTTTTTTCAATATCTATCTTTACTTTCTTCTTTTCCAATTCATCATTTCCCATTAATATATCAACACATAAATCCTTGACAATAAATCCTTGCATATTAATTTCTTTATTAAGAATATTAATTTTAAAATTGGCTAGTTTATCAATTTCACCCAACTTCTTATTATTTGCACCAATAATTTTAATTTTTGGAATCTTTATTATATCTGATAGTTTTAATGTATTAAAAATAAAATTCTCCGAGACTAAAGTACTTTCTGAACCAGTATCTATCATAATCTTAATCATTTTATTTTTGGCCAAAGCATTTATATAAATTAAATTAATAGATTCAATAATTTTCTCTTCATCTAAAGAAATAAATTCAGAAGGTTTTTCATAATAGCAATGGCCTAACTTGTAATTCAGAAAGTTTACTGCACAAAATTTTGATTATTAGAATTGTCAGATTGTATCTGACCACTTGAATCTGATGTCCTATGTCCTTCCCTACTATGACTTCTACTCACATTTTCCTGCCTTGTAGTACTTCGTTCCCTGTCTTCGCAGCTTCTATTCCTTCGAACACAATTTACCTGTCTGTTATAGTTAGGTCGCTCTGTATTTCTTCTATTGTTAAAATCTTGTCTATTATTATTAGTACTTTTATTAAAATGTTGTCTATTATAATTAGTATTATTATTAAAATTTTGTCTATTATTATTAGTACTGTTATTAAAATGTTGTCTATTATAATTACTGTTATTATTATTAAAATTTTGTAAATTATTACCATATCTATAATTATTATATGATTGTCTATATTGTTGATTATCATTTTTATTATATTGAAAGTCATTATTGTTTTTTCTGTTGTTATTATTACTTGTCATATTGCCTCTTTGTATTCTTTGAATAAAATTAATAAAACTATCTATTGTTTGAATATTTTGTACAGTTACGGTTTGCACAACATCAGCATCAAAATGTCTAGATACATTTAAGACTGTTTCATCCTCTCTAAGTGGTGGTTCTAAATATTTTGCAACTGTTATCAATTTCAATGCATAATCTACCATATTTGATTTTAAATTTTGATTATACTTTCCAAAATATAGAATTTCTCTAAACTTTGCTTGCTCTAATTCACCCCAATAATAATTTAAAAATTTATTTTCAAATGTTTGAAAGTTATCTAAATCATTTTCAATACTAGCAAACCAAGTTGCTGCATTGTCATTTAATGTCATTCTAATATAATCTTTAATATCATTAATATTATTCACAAATCTTAATTTATGTTTTAAACTATTTATGTATACTCTAGGATGCAAATTTTTTATATTACCAGAGAATTTAATCCCAGTCTCATTTGTTAAATTTAAATAAGGTCTCCCTATGTCTCTCATTTGTGAAATATCATCTATTCTCTGTTCCACATTTCTTATTTGATTACTATTTATTTGGATATTTTGTTGTATATCGTCTAATTTTTCTTCTGTGTTTCTCCTGTCTTCGTTAATTTTTACTTCTAAGTTACATTTCTGTAACTCTATTTTCTGTTCTATATCTATCTTATTATCTTGAATAATCCTCTTTACTTCTGTCCTCTCATTGTCTATCCTTTTCTTGTAGTCATTCCGTATACTTTTTATTTCATTTGTAACTTTTTTCTCTGCAGCTTCAAGTTTTTTATCCATTTGTTTTTCCATTTGTTTTACAATTTTATTATTATTATCTTCTATTTTCTTTTCTAATTTTCTATAATTCTCTTCCAATTTCTGTTCCATTTTTTTCATGTCTTCTTTGACTTCTTTTGAATTCTTTTCCAATTTTTTTATGTCTTCTTTGATTTCTTTTGAATTCTCTTCTATTGTCTTGTTCATCTGCATCATTAATGACATCAACTAAACTCTCCTCTTGTATAGGTTGTGTTTCTACTTCCACATCTTCTTCATTCTTTTTGCTTCTTGTACCTTTCTTTCCTTGAGACATTTTGAGACTTTACTTGTTCAAATATAATTAAAAATAAAATCTATAATTTTTCCTTTCTACTGATAATTAATTTAATTATATGAGAGCACTTATCTTCCCAAACTAATTCTTTTAAATAGAGAGCCCCACGTTGGGCGCCAAATTGTTATGATGTGTTTTTTGTTTGAATGATGAGCAATGAGTATTTTTAATAATATAATATATAGGGTTTTTATCGCGGTTCTCAAAGAATTAGCTTGTAAGTACTTTTTTAAATTATCTTTATTATAACTATTATGAAACACACATATATATCTAACTTAGCCAATGTAAATTTAAAATAAACTATCTTTAAATTGATACTCTTATAAAACTAATTAAATTCTATAGACAATGTAAAATTTAAACAAACTATCTTCAAATTTGAAATTGTTATGACATTAACTAAATTATATTAACAAAATTTTGTACCTTTCTTTCACTGAATGCCTAAATGAAACTGTTTTCCACTATATATATTCTAATCACCACTGAATGTCTTCGTACTTGGGTTATCCTTGTTTTTGTGAAATTTCTTTTTCCAATTATCAGCTTTTACCAATTTAAGATATATTTTTCTTTACCAGCATTTCTACACCACCAACCAAACCAGCAAACAGCATTTATATTTATTCTTCTTTTCAATATACCAATATCCAATTATTATAAGTTGATTTATACTAATCTCCAACCATAATATAATTTAATTTCTTCCAATATACTTTTTTTAATCTTCAATAATTATTTGTGTATAATTATAAATGTGCATTAAATATATGCATAATTTTTAATCTTCTTTTAACTCACTATATTAAACAATTGGACTATCTCCAACTAACTTTCATATTTCTTATTAAACTGCTTGACTGACTTACTAAAACTGTGAACAATTGACTTCACTAATTAATTGTGTCTATCTTCTACTAACTTTTATAATAAACTGCTTGACTTCTGACTAAAAACTCCTAAAAACTTCTTAAAACTCTTCTGACTGCACTATCTAAAACTTTTCTGACTAAAAACTTTCAAAAAACTGCCATCTTGAATCCAAATCACGGGTATTTATATGTTTTTGGATTTCTAGAACCATCTCGTAAGATATCATGTTCCATTCGTTCTATTAACTTCTATATAGATGTTCTCGAAAAAAATATCTGTTCGATCCACCGCCATAATCATTATTTCGAGAATGTTCGACTGTAAACAATGGTCATCTCTGGAGATCCAGAGAATTCCATTCTTTTCTATTAATAATTTTGTTTACATTTAGGCTTTTCAGATCAGAATATATAATTAAATTAGTAACTTACACTCTAATTTAATAAAATACATATTTCAAATAATATAACCCCACTTATATTCGTAATTCTGATTCTTAATTTGACACTTGGAGTATGTATAGTTGGTTGCCTAGGCACATGGCTCACTTAAATCTATTTACAACATTAAAATTACTAAATACAACTTTTTACAATTATTATATGCTAATTTATTAAAAATGCCCTCACATAAATATATTTTTATTAAATTCTCTAGTATATAACTTATTTAAAACAACCAAATATCTAATATTATGTAGTATATAACTTATAAATTATTTTCTATAAACCCTAATTGTCACAATATATATATTTATATATATTTTATACAGGGTGTCCCGGAAAATAGTGCGTTCCTTAACGATATGTGCAGATTGCAGCATTTAAAACAAAAAAGTCCTATTTTTTATTTTATGAAGTTAACGTTATGTAAGTCCTTTTTTAGTCCTAAACATTTTTTTATGAAGTTAACCGTTTTCAAAAAAAAAAAAATTATTAATTTTAATCCATTTGATTATTGTTCGCAGAAAAGGAAATACAGCCGGCAACGTTGCGTTCCTTGTTATTCTTCGTTAATTACTGTAAATCAGCTATCATGAATCATCGATCGTTAGGCATAATATGTATTGATACTGATAACAGTGATACAGAAAAAGCATGTATTTGTTTTTATTAAATATTTAATAATTAAAGTTTGAATACTGTTTTTACTTACATGGAAAATTATTATTACAATAAATGTTCGAAATGGCCACCATTTGCACAGATACACGCGTTTATTCGACGAATCCAATTATTCTTAATAATATAAGTATGTAAATTATGTCTGATTATTTCAGCAGCATCAAAAATTCGTTGTCGCAATTGAGCTTCTGTTTTAATTTCATCCTGGTTGTCGTATACTAATGATTTTAGATGTCCCCAAAAATAAAAGTCCATAACATTGCATTCTGGTATTCTGGGTGGCCACAGAACGTGTCTATTTCTACCGATCCAACGACGAGGAAAAGTGATGTAGAGGAAATCTTTAATATGTCTCGTAAAATGTGCTGGAGCCCCTTCATGAAGAAACCTCATTTCAGAGCGTATTTGTAACGGAACGTCTTCAAGAAGTATCGGTAGAACATGCTGCAAAAAATTTAAATAGGATTCTTCATTCAATCTTCTGGGAAGTTCGTACGGTCCAATCAGACGATTACCAATAATCCCAGCCCATAAATTTATACTAAATTGTTTTTGAAAATTTGTCCTACGTATAGCATACGGGTTTTCATCACTCCACACGTGACAATTGTGAAAATTAAACACACCATTTCTCGTAAAACAAGCTTCATCTGCACACAACAATTTGCACGGAAATTCGGGTTCTCTGGCGATTTTGTTTTGAAACCATCTACAAAATCTTAATCTTCGAGGTAAATTCGGTGTAAATCTTGCACTCGTTGGTAATGGTAAGGATGTAACAGTTGTTCCGTAAATGTCTTGTGAACAATGTTTTTTGAAATGCCAACCATTCTAGCCACAGATCGAGTACTTACTCTTGGATTATTACTGACTATATCCAAAATCACATCTTCTGCATTTAGTCTACGGTTACTTCGTGTTACCGCTAGTTTTTTTAGATATCACACAACCCGTCTCTGATAACCTTTGGGACACGTTCACAAAACTTCGGGCATTAGGATGTCGTCGTTCGGGATAGCGTTCAACATAAAGTCTAACAACCCTATTACTTTCACAGTGGGCTTCACCGTACGTAATTAACATATCGTGATACTCACGAATCGAAAACATGACAATACTATTTATTCCTGAGCTACGGGTAATTACAACTGTTTACAAATAATGTACCTTTTCCCTATCAAAATAAATTAAACTATCGCATTCTGCCCATACCTTTTGGAGCGCAACGTTGCCGGATCTATTTGCTTTTCTGTGGACACTAATCAAATGGATTAAATTTAATATATATTTTTTTTTAATACGGTTGACTTTAAAAAAAATGTTATAAGACTTTTTTGTTTTAAATGCTACACTCAGCCCATACCTTTAAGGAACGCGCTATTTTCCGGGACACCCTGTAGATATATATATATATATATATATATATATATATATATATATATATATATATATATATATATATATATATATATATATATATCTACAGATATATAGAGATATAGAGATATAGATGTATAGATTATGCATGTTGTAATTGTTACTTTCAAAGCTCTACCCTAAAATATATCGTTTCCTTAGTTATTGGGACGACTGGATTAGGGATCCCCTTCAAAGAAAAGGTAGATCATGTATTCGACCTGAAATCTCCAGAACAAGAACATTTGGAAAAATTGGTGTTTCAAAGTAAGTACAAGTAGCATTACCAATTACTACAGATTCTTCCATTTATACCAGCACCAAGATTGTACATGGTGAATATTATGAATTATTTTCAAAAAACTCATTTCATAAATAATGTGTAATAATAAATCGTGCCCGTTTTCAACCGTTGTAGTTAATAGTAATGAAAATATTCTTTATTTTCTTGTTATATATTGTCATATAGCGAGTTAATTCTTTCATGAATATATAAGTACATAAATAGCGGTTACGTTGAACCTGTGTTCTCGTAAGTAACGCAATAGAACACTGAAAACTTTTGTTTTTAACACTTCCACAAATTTTATTATAATTTATTATCACTGCGGCTGTTTTGACAGAGTGCCTTTCTCAAGTCGTAGCATTTTCGTTTTACCCCGTATATAATAAAAGAACGAAAAAGCGACTTTCGAACGATCTTTGTTTGATTGAATTAGTTAATCACCTGTTTGTTGGATGCTGTATTCCGTGTCAAGGAATCTGATCACAGCGTTTCTGAGGGCAAAGTGGGACTACATGATTTTAAGTGAAAAATAAGGAGCCTAGTTTTGAAGAATATATATTGCTATCATCGGTTTCGGTTTTATACCGATGTATATATATATATATATATATATATATATATATATATATATATATATATATATATATATATATATATATATATATATATATATATATATATATATATATAGCTGTTATCCAGGATAACCTTTTTAACCATAAACATTTTGACCAGGATAACCAAACCATGTTTGATGTTTGACCTCTCCCAAGATTTGTCCAGCTTTTATTTTGTGTCTCCCATGGGTCGGATCTAGATCGTTTAAAGTTTGTGTGGGACAATATTTTTTATTCAAATCCAAGGTAACAAGGTTTCTTAATAGCTTAAAAAGAAATAATCAGCCAGTGAAGAAAAGTAGTTTTGTTAAATTTTTCTAACCTATACATTTATCTTTAATATACCAAGACTTGCTCTCATTACAGTTTAAAAGTTTATAAATAAATGTAAGTTTTATGGATCAGCTAATTGTCATATTTTGGTTTTGTTTTTAAATAAAGTTAACCTTGATAATTAATTATTAATTCAGAAAAGTTTGGTATTTTATTTCGACATACGACAGTCAATATATCCTTTTCTGTCATTTGGTACATAACCAAAATGTTAAAGTCTGTTTTGTTAGAAGGTTCAATGTAACAATTGTTGATAAACATAGTTTTAATTCTGTTTTGTTTAAACTCAATGTAAGGTTTGTTGATAAATTTGGATATTTTTATTTGTAATAACTGTTTATGTGAAATAAAAATAAAGATGTAATGTTTCCCTTTAAACCAGGAGTTTAAAATTATTTCTTTTAAAAAGATATTCACCCTTCAAATTTTTTATGAGAGAAAAATTTTTAAAAAGATATTCACTCTTCAAATTTTTTTAGGAGAGAAAAATCTTTCTTTCCAAAAATCAACAGGATTCTTTTAAACGGCTTTCTATTTTAAATAGTTTAGGAATCTTCTTGTGTAGTATTGCCCAGGACATCTCTGTAAGTATTTTTTTGATTTTTTTTTGTAGTTAATCCTCCCCAAATAAAGGAATCCTTATCCATGACTTAGCTCTCTGAGCAAAACACGAGTAGCCGTTCGCAAACGTTTGAATTTGTTTGCTTACCCTATGTCCAGACCTAGTAATTGTTCAGTCCACCCTTTCAACTCCAAATAAGCAAATAATAAATTGTTACAAAGTGAGCCTTTTTTGTTATGCTTCTAACACTTTATAGTCTTTAACTGAGTAAGTTAAGGTGGGGAGAACTGTTTGTCTCAAGTTGGTTATTCGGAATTATATATGTATTTTTTAGTTTGTTAATTTCCATAGATTCTAATAGTGATAGCTTAAGGTCTTTATATTGAATGCGAAGAATTTGAAATTGGTTATTAAAAGAGTGATTATGATCTAGAAGGTGAAGCGTTAAGTAGAATCTGTTTTTCTGTTATTGAAATTAACAAATTAAAAAATGCAGATATAATTCTGAATGACCAACTTGAGACAAGCAGTTCTCACCTCCTCAACGTATTTAGTTAAAGACTATAAAGTGTTAGATGCATAACAAACTTAGTTCACTTGAGAAAGGCACTCTGTCGAAACAGCTGTAGTGATAATAAATTATAATAAAATTTGTGCAAGTGTTTAAAACAAAAGTTTTCAGTGTTTTATTGCTTGATAAAATGAACTTCCATCAAGTAAGAATCCATCACATATTCTCGTAAATGTTCTGGGGCAATTATAATTGTATGCCAAACTCAATAACCAAGGTACTCTTTAATTCTTGACATTTTTTATTTTCCAGCGGAATGTTTTTTGAGAAGCATTTAAAATATATTAAACTAAACGAAGAATTTGTATCTTTCACAAAGCAAAATTTGACATATTTACAAAAAGTAAGTAGTACTTCCTATTTATATTTATTAATTTGTTTGAGTAATTATTATAGAATTACACTGAATATTGATTATAACGGAATATAAAGCATTATCAATTATTAAAATAAAAACAAACATATATAAGTATTAAATTTATTCTTAAAAATATTAGCACATTAGAAAAACAATTATAAAGTCTAACAGGACAAATTAAAAAGAAGAAATCCCACTGACAGATGAATACACAAAGATTAAAATATGTCCCATATATAAAAAGGAAAGCAAAATAGTGTCCAAATTGTAATATAACTAATATAACTAATTGCACAAGAAAAATACTGTTAGTAAATATTCGGAGAAAAAAGTTGGAAAATACCAAGCAGCAACAGATAGAAACAAACCACATATGGTGGAAAATGAAAGAACTAGAGATACTGAGATGACCCGATTTATAAAAAAGTAAGTATTATCGGACGAGTGGGGCACCAAATATGTGTGTATAAAATTTGGACACCAATTTTATATTACCACATCCTTTCCTTCTAACTAAGAATTAACAGGAGGTACCGCTTTCAGCGAGATTTGTCGTGAATAAGAAAGGATCTAGCCGGTTAAGATCGTCTCCAGTTCTATTGGAAAATCAAAAGTATCGTGAATTTATAAATAAAAAAATATTACTTTGCTTAAATTTTAAGATTTCTAGACTCACTTACAACCCTTTAAGAGTCTTAGACTCCTTGTATATGCCTCGTCGCGCTGTCGTACATTACAGCTCTTTTTAATGGTGATATACATCTCATTGATGTTGTTAACCAGTCTTTGTCGCGGTCGACCCGGTGGACAATTTCTAACTGGCGTCGAAAGAGCTATATTTATAGTAGCTCCCCCATTGTCACTTCTCAGGGCATGACCCATCCATACAAGTATCCGAGATCTTTTTTTTCTTCTGAGGAGGTGATTAAAATGTTGGAAACATACCACGGTCCTTTTTCTTTCTTTTATGAGGGGGGTCCAAATGTTCGAAACATACCTCGGTCCTAGAAGGTGGGCAGAACCGCCTTCCAGTTTCGGTTATGCAGGACTCCTCCAGCGTGGCCACGATGATATCCGAGGCCGCGCACTAGGGTTGTTTGGACACCATCGCCGTCAATGCCAGAGACCTACCTGCTAAAACAACATCCTTCTCAGCGGTGAATTACCGGCCGGATCGCCCTGATTGGGACGCAACATGGGCACGGCATTCACCCGATCTTTCATTCACGCACAATTCTCACGCATTCTAACACTTTCCCACTGCGACGGTATTCTCTCCCTCTATTGCTCCCTGTTTATGTTCAATCTCACCCCTTCTCATTCTGCCTTATCTCCTTGTTTGGTCCTGGACACCCTGCCTATCTTCGGGTCGCCTTTCTTCTTGTTCCTTTCTTTCCAATGTTCTCCTCACATATCTCTGAACTGCTCTCCGCCGATGTGACGACCTAAGCATCTCCTCCAACAGTTCTTTGACTGATTTCACCCTACTTCCTTGCTCTCTCTGAAGCAGGCTCTTCTCACCTATCCACGTATCGCATACCAATAGAGTGTGTGAGACAGGAATTTGTCATTTTCTGCCTTTCCAAATATGTAAAGGTATGCCCTAAAGCAACCATGTCCTGTGAGCATCTGCGTCAGGAAATAATCCAAACGCCGGTGCCCATCTTCTGAGATTAGGAATCAACGACTTTGTCCACTGCGCCACCCTTCTCATCTCATCCCATTCCGCTTGCCATACCATTATGTGCCATTCCCTTTCCTCTTTTTTTAAACGTTCTGTTGCTATATCTTCATTTTTTCTCTCGTATATTCTTCCTCTTTCCTTCATTAGCAGGTGCATCGGAATACACTCGGTGATAACTCCTAACGCCTCGACAGAGACTATTCTGTATGCACACGCCACCCTCAATAGACTCTTCCTATCTGCTCGGATGAGCTGCTTTCTGTACGCCTTTGTTAAAACTGCAGAACTCCAAACAGGCGCAGCGTAGAGGATGATCGATTGCACAACAGAATGAAGGGCCCTCCTCCTCTCAATTTTGGGCCCCTCGATGTTGGGCATGATCCCTCCCAATGCGGCGAATCTCACCGCAGTTCTTTGAGTCACCGCTTTTAGGTGCTCCCCCACTTTCCGTTTTAACTCAGAGTCACCCCTAAATACCTCACGCAGTTATTTGGAACCACTCTCTTTCCTGCACATTTAAATGTTATCCCGTCCCTTTTCCTTGGTCCCTTGTGAATTATAGCATCGGTCTTACCCGGAGACAGTTCTAGCTCTTGCATTTTCATCCATTCCTCGACTTGGTTGCATGTACGCTGTGTACCAAAGATAAGATCCTCCCTGTTCCGCGCCACTACCAGCATAGCGAGGTCGTCCTCAAATGCTAAAGGGGTTACACCCTCTCCGTATTGTTGGCTCACAACCCCGTGATATGCTAAGTTCCACAGCGTGGGTCCTAGGACCGACCCCTGCGGCACTTCAGCCGTCGCGTCAACCACTACTTTTTCTACCACAATTTTCTTCTCTCACAAATAGTCGGAGACCAAATTCATCAAGTACCTCGGACACGTTCTCTCTGGTAGAGCCTTCATTACCTCTTTCCATTTTAATGTGTTGAACGCATTCCGGACGTCAAACAACAGTAGGATTGCCCACCTCTGGTTAACCCCCACCCCCCGTAACTCCCGGGAGATTTCCATCAGCGCATCCACCGTGCTCCTGTTCTTACTGAAACCGTACTGCCTGGGTGACAGTCCGCCTTACTCTTCAATCACTGTGTCTATTCGCCCTCTTAGGAGCCTCTCGTATAATTTACCTATGCAAGACAGAAGTCAAACAGGTCGATATTTGTCTTCCCCCTTTGGGAGTAGCACGAGTCTCGAGATCTTCCAATTTGCCTGAAATCGCTGAGTTTCAAGCAGTACATTCATATATATATATATATATATATATATATATATATATATATATATATATATATATATAGGGATTCTACAGTATTCACTGCCTTCCCTCGCTCAACCGTTTCCATCTCTCTCTGTTGTTCCATTCTCCATCGTTTATTCCTCTCTTACTCATGGCGTCGTCTACTTGGTCCCTCAAGGATTTTCGGGGTCGTCCTCTTTTCCTCGTTCCTATGGGGCTCCATCCGGTTATTCTCTTTATCCATCTGCTGTCGCTACTTCTTCTTACATGTCCATACCACTTTAGTCTTTTTTGTTCTATATATATTAGTATGTCTGTTTCTATTGATGTTCTTTGCTTTATTTCGTCATTACTTCTCCTATCCATTCTTGTTACTCTGCAGCATCTTCGCAGGCATTTCATCTCTGTTGCTACTATCTTACTGCTGTTTTTCTTGTTTATGATCCAATTTTCAGCCCCATATGTCATAATACTTCGCACTAATGTTTTATAAATCTGCGTTTTTGTCTTCATATTTACGTGTCTATCACACCATACTGAGTTAAGTTGTCGGATTGCTGTTCTTGTTTGTCCTAATCTTTGTGTAATTTCTTCCTCTGTTGTTGCCTTTTTCGTGATTATAAACCCCAGGTATTTGAATTTATCCTTTCCTTTGATTGTTACGTTGTCATCAATCTGTAGATCTTCTCTGTCTTCTTCACTTGTAGATAGGTACTCTGTTTTCGCGAGGTTAATATCTAGGCCAGCCTTGGTATATTCTTCTTGTAGTTTCTTCATCATGTAGCTGAGGTCGTCTTGGTCTTGTGCAATCACTACTTGATCGTCTGCAAAACTTAACGTATATAGGTATTCGTTCCGTACCGGTACTCCCATGCCTTCGCATTTTCTTTTCCATGTAGTCAAGGCTTTCTCTAACTATATTTTGAATAGGGTTGGAGATGTGGAACAACCTTGCAGGAGCCCTTTTGTTGTGGTGAAGTCTCCTATGATTCTTGTTCCCATTTTAATAGACACTTTATTTTCTTTATACAGAGCTTTTGTAGCTTCTATGAGTTCCGTCTGTATTTCTAATTTGTACATTGCCTCCCATAGTTCTGACCTTGGTACAGAGTCATACGCCTTTCTCAGGTCCACAAATGCCAAGTGTATATCTCTATTTCTTGCTTTTTTCTTTTCCAACAGTTGTTCCAGTGTGTATATGTGGTCTATGCATGATCTTCCTGCCGTGAAGCCTGCCTGATCCTCCCCGATTTTGCCTTTTATCGCTTGCTCTATCTTTTCTCGCAGTATCTTCCCATATAATCTTACTATTGATGATATTACGCTTATTCCTCTGTAGTTTTCGCATCGTTTTCTATCTCCTTTCTTAAATATAGATGTCATATATGCCGCCGTCCATTCCTTTGGGAGCTGTTCTCCATTTATGGCTTTCTGAAATATCCATTGTATCATCCGGTGTAATTTTTTTGATCCGTATTTTATAAGCTCAGGTGAGATGCCTCCAGGTCCCGGTGCTTTCTTATTTTTGATTGCTTTTATGGCCGTTCTCATTTCACTATCTGTTATTTCTATTTCTTGTTGTGGGAATCTGCTTCGTCTTAGCCTGTTTTCTTTTCCAATGAATTGTGGTTTTTGTTCTGTTAATAGTTCCTTGTAGTAGTCCTTCCATTCTTTGTCCTGTATATTTCCCAATTTAATTTTTTCTTTTGAGTTTTGTTTCAATCCTCTCAGTACTTTCCATGACTCCGAAGTTCTTGTACCTCCTATATGTTTCAATATTTAAGCAGATTCTTTCCCATTCTTCAATCTTTTGCCGTGTTATTTGTTTTTTCACTTCTCTATCTTTTTCTCTATATTCTTTATAAACTTCATCGTTATTTGTAGTCAGCCATTTTCTGTATAGTTGCTTTTTTCTTCAATTATTCTTTTTGTTGGTTCATTTATTTCATAATAGTGCTGTTTATTTGTTATATGTTCTTTTTCCCCAAGGGCTTCGAATGCTGCTTGCATTATACTCGCCTTTATATGCTCGTATATTTCTTCGATGTTGCCGTATCTAAATTCTATTAATTTTTGGTCTAGACGTTGTTGGTATAGTTCTCTTATTGATTGTTCTTGGAGTAGTTCTATATTGTATTGTTTTTCTCTTATAGTGTTCAACGGTTCTTCTGTGGAGGGGGTCTTGTTATGTTTCCAATTAATGCCCATTTTTGCTGTCAGTAGTCTATGGTCCGTTCCACATTCTGCTCCTCTTTTGACTCGCACATCTTTGATCTTTATTGTGGTATCTTGTTTGATTATTATGTAGTCTATTATCGATTTCAGCTTTCGTGTTTCTTGCGTCCATGTATATTTATGAATATTTTTATGTCTGAAGAATCCGTTGGTGATTTTTAGGTTGTTTAGTTCGCATAATTCAATCAGACGTTCTCCGTTATCGTTTTGTTCATCCTCTCCAAATCTCCCCACTACTTTATCGTTTTCTTTCCTTCCGGTTCTGCCGTTAAGGTCTCCTGTGGTACATGTACAGTACATTCATGTGGTTCAAAAGCCACGTCAGCTCCATACTGCCAATGCGTTTCACCGCTTCTGGTGGTTTCGTGTCTTTAGGGCACTCAACGCTTCGTTGAGTTCATCTACGGTAAAAGGTACAGCTCGCTCAGCTTCGCCGTCCCACTGCACTCCATGCCAATGGTCGGGTGGAAATAGCTCTCGGGTAACCTCAAGCTTCCTGTCCAGTGGCATCTCATACAGAGGGCTGAAGCTTGAACTGGTTCATTACGATTTTGTACCCCCTGACCCCAAACTTCCTCATCCAACTTGTCACACAAGTTCTCGCCAGTGCCTCTTCTTCTCGGCTCGGATCTTCCTGTTTAGTTCCTTCTTTCGCCCATTGTATACCATATCCATTCTGAGAGCTTCGGTTACTTCTCCTCTACCTCTTGCCCTCGTAGCCTGTCTTCTGATGGCAATGCATTCCTTCCTCTTATTGGTGATCTCTTCGCACCACCAATAAGGCATTTTTCTTTTTTCATCTACCCTGTTTATGCAATTTCTCATAGTCTCTCTTATTATTGTTTCAAGTCCTTCTGCCGACGGTGGTTGGCATCTTCTCTCTATCAACCATCTAGAATACTCATCAAACGCTAGCCAGTCCGTTCTATCTCCACCTCTGCTTCCTGTTTGGTTCGCTGACGACTCCACGTTGGTTTTCCCTATTCCGACGATCGAAAAGCCAATGTAGCGGTGTTCTGTAGCAGTGTCATCCGGGGCAGCACGGTCCAGTCTCTAATTTTTCTCGCCGCATTCTGTGTGGCACAGGTGACATAGATATATGTATGCGAATTTTCCCTCACGAACGTTGGTTCGCGACCATTATTTAATAAGACAACTAAGTCCAGAGTTCCTATCCATTCCATAAGCATTTGTCCGCGAGCGTAAGTTCTGAGAGAACCCCACTCTGCCGCTTTGGCGTTGAAGTCCCCCAGAACTACACACTCTCTTCCCAATAATCTTACCTCATTCATAATCTCATCCAGTCTACTTTCATAGTTCTCCACTGTACAATTCGACGAAATGTAGCAGCATACCACATTTACTCCCTCCATACGTATCGTCACAAATCTCTCATGCGTATCAATAAAATATACTCTCAGTTTTCTATTAAGTATCCTCACTCCTACTACGCCCGACGTATCCACGAACCATTCCCTACTGCACACTAATGTGGGGTTTGGCTCCACCGCTATCAGAATATGAATTTCTTTTTCGATTGCGGAGACCACAGCGAAGTCGTGAGCTAGCCTAGCCGTCCCAACATTTGTTTGCAGCACTCTTAACACACGCTCTCTTTCACGCTTATTCCCCATTTTGTCGCTCAGTCAGTAACCTCCTACCCTTCTTCCACCTTCATCTCTTGCTCTTCTGATAATTCCCCTGAATTTGGGACACCAAGTGGAGCTAGATATATGACCTTCCTCGTCACAGTTAAAGCACTTTACAGTGTTACTTTGACACTGGGATTGCACATGGCCCTCCATCCCACACTTCCACCAGCCCCCTTTTGCTTCTCCCTCACAGTCTCTTGCTATGTGGCCATGTGCTTGGCATCTATAGCATCGTGTCACCTTCACCATCTCCTTTACCGTGACGTGTACCATCCCGATCTTTATTCTTTCTGCCACTAAAAGTCTTTTGGCCATGTCCTCATCCACCTCATACCACATAACAAATTCTACTTTCTCCCCTGTTTGACCTTATTTTTCCAACTACTTCACATGATTCCTCTCTACCAGCAAATTTTTTCACCTATTCGACGATGTCTTTTTCTGTGGTTAGGCCATCCATGTCCGCCAGCATCAGACCCTTCTTTACTCTTCCACCTTTTGCCACTACTCTTGTTGCGCATTCTTGTCTTGATGCTACTAAATTCCTGACTTTTTCCGCCATTTTCCTGCCTCCATCTAATTCTAGGACCACACCTTCTTGTCTGGTTTGTCTAACCTTATTTATGACGACATCCTCTCTTTCTCCTAGCTCATTCCTTAACTCTTTTACAAGTTCAGCATAGAGCTTGTCCTTCGGTTTTGTGATGATTACCATCCCTTTCTTTTCCGTGGCTTCTATTTGCCTTTCCTTAAACGTTTTGCCGTATATCGTTGCCGTTACCTTCTTTCCTAGTGCTGCTGGTGCTGCTATCCCTATCTTTTCTCTATCCATTCTGTCCATACGGTCGAATAGTTTCTTGGCTGCCGCCAAGAATTTAACAGCCATTGATTCTTCTCCTCTCCTTTGTTTCAGCTTGTGGACAATTTATTTTGATGTCCTCTCTCTTCTATTTTCCTCTACTATAAATGTTATTTGAGACAGTCCCAATTCCTCCATTTTCATCTTCTTCCACGTATAATCCGGGGAGGTCTGGGTACCTTGTACTAAAATCCCCCTTCACTCTTGCGTCAGCAGCATCTTCTGTACCAAGATTGCCACATCGTCCGGTGCCTCTAAAATTCCTTTTTCACAGATGGTTACTTTATCATAAACTTCCTCTGGCCATTCTTGATCTAGTACTTCACTTATTTCCTCGGTGCTCTCTCTCGTATCCATTTTCTTATATAGTTCCTCAATCCTTTTTCTTTGTAATTCTGGGTTCTCTTCCCAATTTACTTCTACCTGGGTCCCTAAGCACCTCGTAGTTGTTGCTACAGCTATTTTTGTTTGCGTCCCTATTGTTGTTACGCATCTTCTTATACCTTCCCTTTTTTCAATATACTCTGTAGCACTAGACATTAACTCTCTAATGTTTCTTTTCATTTTGCACCAAATCCGCCGTATCTTTGCGGCTTTGTTTGATCTTGTTCTTTGTATTTGCCACCACCTTTGTTAGGTTCACTAACTCATTCCATTCTTATAAGTTGACCTGCCCAGCGCAATCTTGTCTACTATGGATGTCTTTGATCCAAACACCCGCAACAGGGAGAAGTATGCTTTGTTAGCAAGCATTATCCTTTTCCGTATTTCTTCCTCCACGATGTTGTCCTCAGTTACCAATGCGCCCAGGTATCTGTGCTGTTTTACTACTTCAATATTTGTTTCATCTATTGTAAAATTTTGCAAGATTCGTTGTTTCCTTGCTTGTATTGGAGTTTCTTTAGTTTTCTTGCTTGTTTTATCTACTTTGACGGCTAGCCCTATTTCTGCCGTATTTTCTTCAAGCTCCACATAAAGTTCTGTGATTGCTCTTGCGGTTCATCCCATCAAGTTTACATCGTCTACATATGTACATCACAATCTGCTTAGAATTAATAAACAATAAATTGTTTGGGTTTACAGACATTTTTCTTATAAAATATTCCATACATATGTTGAAACAGAGTCGAAGCCAGCCCATGTCCCTGTTTTAGTCCCTTAGTTATCTGGAAGGGGTTTGTCAATTGATTTTGAACTCGTACTTGCGCCTCTAAGTGACTTAAACTAATTTTACCAGTTTCCTTGGTATACCAAATTCTCGCATAATTAAGTATATTTTATCTCTGTTTATGTTATCACAGGCTTGTCGAAAATCTACAAGGATTTGGTAGATATCTACATCGTGCTCCAGGCTTTAGCTAATATTTGTTTTACGTTCAATAGCTGGTCAATAGTAGACCGTTCTGGTCTGATTCCGGCCTGGTATTCTCTTATAATTTGTTCTGTGAAGTGACTTAATCTCCTGTTTATGATCCGCGTAAACACCTTATAGCTCACACAGAGTAAGGATATGCCTCTATATTTTTTGTAGCTGAGTTTACGTATAAATAAATAATTATATTTACATAAATTAGAACCGCTTGTTTTATTTAAACACGCTAGAGTTGATGTCAGGTGTGGTGTAATTATTTATACAAATAAATTCAACGTGGCTTTTGAAAAAGACTTTTGAACTTTTGAAAAGTATTGTTCATCGGGAACATCCACTTAGTTCGGTAGTGATCTTTGTAAAAAAGAACATTTAAAAAAAGGACGTGTGTGCCTGACCAAAGATGGGGCATGCAGAACTATCAGTAAAACAGTTACGTGAACAACTAGAAGAAAGGGATGAAGAGTGCAGCGGGTCCAAGAAGATCCTTCAAGAACGACTGAAGGATGTACTCGATAAGAATGGACATAACCTAGAGACATTCTAGTTTCAATCAGCAGAGGAAGCAGTTTTGACGAAAATAATTGATGGAAAATTTGAAAATGTTTCTCAAATAATCGAAGAAAGTTCTAGAAATAATGATAAGAAATTTGAAAATGTTTCTCTAATGATTGGGGAAACTTCTAGAAAAAAACGACGAGAAATTCGAAAATGTTTCTAGAAGATTCGACAAGAAATTTGAAAACGTTTCTCAAATGATCGAAGAAACGTCTCAAATTATTAAAGAAGCAGCTAGACAAAACGACGAGAAATTTGAAAGTGTTTCTAGAAGATTGATTCGACGAAGTATGTAGTCAGAACAATGAGAAATTTGAAGAAGTTTCTAGAACATTCGATCAGATACAGAAAAACGTAAACAACGTAGAAGAGATCAAACAATTAGAGACATGATAACCAATACAAAAGTGCTACCACCAGTTAATGCAGTAGTTTTAGATCCTGTAGTGAAAGAAGAACCACCTAGAAACGAATCGACACATCATATGAGATTCAATTTACCACCATTTGATGGAAAGTCTTCTTGGTCCATATACCTTAGACAATTCGAAGCTATTGCGACAGCCAATCATTGGACAGAACAAGAAAAGGCTGTTTCCTTGACTGCTGCTTTACGAGGTGATGCTGCGGATATCCTTAGATCGATTCCTAAGGTCCAAGAAAAATGTTACCAGACCTTGTTCACTCGACTAGACAAACATTCCGGAGATGCCCATCTACAACAAGTCTACAAATTACAAATCTGTACCATCCGTGAATAAGTGGATAAGTGAATAAAATTGGGTGAACTGAAAAGATGATTTAAGAAGATGGTGCCGGAAATGTGAACTGTGTGCAACCAGTAATAGTCCAGTTGGTAAAAAGAGGACACCCATGAAACAGTACAATGTTGGTAGTCCTATGGAAAGAATAGCAATCGACATTGTAGGTCCAATTCCAGGGACGAATGATGGAAATACATATATTCTAGTAGCCATGGATTATTTTATGGAATGGACTGAGGCCAAATCAAGAAGCTGCTACCGTTGCGGACGTACTTGTTAAAGAATTCTTTAGCCGATTTGGTGTTCCCTTGAAGATCCATTACGATCAAGGGCGAAACTTCGAGTTAACCCTTTTCCAAAGCGTTTGTAAATTGATTGGTGTCAATAAGACCAGAACGACACCCCTGCATCCTCAATTAGATGGAATGGTCGAGAGGATGAATCGAACTATGGGTAAACACCTGCCCAAAGTTGTATCCGAACATCAAAGAGATTGGGACCAGCACATTAATTTATTCCTAATGGCCTACCGCTCGGCTGTGAATGAAACTACAGATCAGACTCCAATCCTGTAATAAATAAAGCTTATCCTACTTATCCTAAATGTAATTAGTAATTAGTTGACGTTGCGCCAATACGTGGTATATCGACTTGCCATCTTGACGTTAATTTAGTTCTGATTCCCGAGATAATAATTGTTGTCTCTTTTATAATAGTCCTTGATATATCAGCAGTCATTCATAAGTGGATCAAGTTTGTTTTATCAGCCTACGACAACAACAAGCGATCCACGATTCTGCTGACTCACACATTCCAACCGAGGTTGTTTCTTGTGTGTGTCCTCGATTTGATTTATTAAAAACATATTTTATATAAACAAATGCGAAATGTGTTACACGTTTCTTTTAACTTATTTTTTATATGAATTGTAATATTTTAGGGATAATACCACACCATCCCCCTTACAGAAGAAATTTCTCTCAAATTTTCAACCTCAAATAAGTACTGTTTACCTATGCTACCGTATACATATTTATACAAATTTTGGTACATATTTCGTTATATTTAGTAAAAAATTTTTTTTATTATTTAGTATTTATTAAATTTAGTAACCTAACCTAACCTAACATCAGCATATTATAAGGTTACCCTGATTGTTCCCTTGTAATATCATCATCATCATCATCATCATCACTGGCTCGACAACCCTTTTTGGGTCTTGGCCTGTTCCAGGATTCTTCTCCATTCTGATCTGTTTCGTGCTTTTTTTCTCCAGTTTTTTATTTTTAAGGTTGTTATATCATTTTCTATTTGTTCTAAGTATCTCAGTTTCGGTCTTCCTCTTGTTCTTTTTCCTACTGGCATCTGTTTGAATATTTTGTTTGGTATTTCGCCTTCTTCCATTCTTTCTACATGTCTCCCTTGTAATATACTATTTATTATCCTTCATTATGTCTTATGTTATTTATTAGCTTAATATTTTACCTACGTTATTTTTTTTCCTTACGTTAAATCATTTAGATTATATTACATATTACCCCCTATTATGTTATTATGTGCACATAATATTTACAATAATATTTACATATTTTACATAATAAATCAAAATTACACTGATAAAATCTTATATTAATTCTTGGTACCAAGTAATAGTTCTGTTTTCACTTTTCGTATACACGATTAATCACTTTGACATCTCACAATAAAGTTTTGTCGTTTTGTTCATTTATCCCCATTTCTTTTGTTTAACTACTATCATCGAGCAAAAAGACAAAAGAGGGAATCTAATCGTTATGAAAAGGAGACCAAAAAAGTGGCCTCTGATGGCGGACATATCCGGAAATGTGAATGCGCCAAATTTAAATTTCATGACACTTCACAATAATCATACAGTGGTGTAGGGGTTCTAATTTATCTATTTATTTGTTATATTACATAATATTAATATTACGTAATATTAATACATAATACAGTCTTTTTAACACTAGAACATAATAAAGTTTTAATTAAATAATAACAATAATAGTCTAAAATGTGAAACAATTGTTAAAAAACTTCAATAGAAAATACAAATAATCTTTCATGTGACAGTTGGGACAAACAATAACATCAGCAATAACATAACCCAACTAAATTTGATTTCTTAAACAAGGAAAGAGTCTCTCTTTCCTTGTTTAATGTGGCCTCTCAAGACGGCACTTCCTGTCTAACAATATTTTTGCCCCCACTACCTTTACATTCCCTCTTCTGTCTTTTTGCTCGATGACTACTATACAGTCTAACATTTTTTTGTTATACACATTTTAAATATATATTGTACGAACTTAAAAGTATATTTACACATTATAGTCATTTAAATATATTTTTATATATTATTCGCATTCAAAAGTACATTTGTATATTACGAGTATATTCATTGACTCTTTTTGCAGCAATGCCAAGTATTGCTTTCTTAATAATTATTCTAGCTATAAACTCTGTGTCTTGGTCCGCTATTATTATTTTTCTGGCTACTCCATACCTCAAAATAAAATTTTCTACCAATGATTTGGCTACTGTTTCGGCTTATTTTATTCTGTATTATGTATCTTTCTATGTAGTTGCTCGCATTGTAAGTCAATATATGTCTATTCCCATTTTCATCCATGTACATATTCATTGGTTCCTTGTTTATGATTGAGTGCTTATGCCTTTGGCAGTCGTCGCATCTCTTCACATTTCACGTATTTCTCAACATTTCTTCGTAATTCGTTCCAGAAATAGTATTTCCTTATAGTTCTGTACTATATATATATATATATATATATATATATATATATATATATATATATTTTGGATGGGTTGGAGTCAATAAAAGGGGCTATTGGTTAACTATTTATTATCTCGAGCTTTCAATTGTGTTTACAATTATTATCAAAAGTTGCTAAAAAAGACAAAATATCTTACAAAGTTGAACTAGAAAGAAAAAAAATTTTGTTAACTCACCAAATAAAATTAGTTTGGTAAATAAAATTGCTGGTAATACATTTCAAAAATAAATAATACAAAAATTTTTGAGATGTATTAGCAGCAATTTTATTTACCAAACTAATTTTATTTGGTGAGTTAACAAAAATTTTTTTCTTTCTAGTTCAACTTTGTAAGATATTTTGTCTTTTTTAGCAGCTCTTGATAATAAATAGTTAAAAAATAGCCCCTTTTATTGACTCCTACCCATCCAAAACATTTATATATTTTTTCCAAACGAGTCACAAGTACTTCTTATATATATATATATATATATATATATATATATATATATATATATATATATATATATATATATATATATATATATCCTATTTATTCTTCCATATCCTATAGGTAACATGTGGAAGTCATTAATTATAACTCTTCTTGACCTGTTTATCTTGTACTATGTATTATGTAGTGCTTGTATTATGTTTATCTTGAACTATACAAATTTTTATACCTTTTTCTTAAAAAATTATTTTTTTTTTAACCTTTTCGTATTTCATTGGCTGATTTTTATTTTTCATCCCTTCTTATTCTCATTTTTCATTAATATCATTTTCTTTATAATCTTCTGCACTCACATTTGTGAGCCAAAATCTCACCAAGTCTCTCCGAAGGTCTTGATATTTCCTCTTGTATCGTAAATAAAATTTTGAATATACGGATCATAATAATAAAATAATTAACCTGGTCAGTTATAATATTGTACTCATTTTAAAATTTATGGACTTGCTAACTACGCGCATTCCAACTGTATCAAATATCATCTAGACTACTATATAATATGTCGGCTATAAAGTTAACCTAATGTCATTATGTAATGTTTATATTACGAATACTGTGTTCGCTATAAAATATTATAGGTACGGTTTTTTTTGTTCGGTTTCTCGTCTTTTACAAACTAACTTTTGCTTTGTACATATGGGTCTTTTCCCAAATAAAAAACATCTGCATATTTTGCACTTTTTTCTATGGGCCTTTTTTCTTCAAATATTAATGGTTTTTACTACATAGTCGTTCGACGCTTTTTTACTCTTTGCTTTGTTTCTTCCATATAAAATATATAAAATTTTTCCTAGTTTTGTATCTTCGGAATAAAACTTCTAATTTATATTTCTGGATTATTTACATTTATGATTCCTATAGGTAACATACCCGTAATCGGTTTATCTAATAATCCTTTTGTAAATTCCTTCGCAACTTCTTGTTTCGATATTACTGTAACTGCTTCTTCTGTTTTTCGGTTCGATCTCGAAATTAATTTCGTCAAATATGTAATAATATTGACATATACTTTTCAAAATAATCTGATTCATCATTTTTTTTGCCTGTGGCGTACTTAATTTACTCAACATCTTTTCTTCTCTTGTATATAAATATAATAATTGTAGGGAATCGTCTTTCATTGTGACAAAATTCTTTTTCAATAATTTTTCCATTTACTTTATTAAAAAAAATCATAATTCCAAATTCGTTTCTCCATTTTAATCCATTATGTAGTTACCGTATTGTCGTGCTGGAGCCGCAGGACTCTTAGCGGGTTGGGATTCAAGTACCACCCTAGCTTATCCTCTTAGCAGCCTCCTGCTCGACGTAGGTTTCAACCCTTAAGGTCGAACCATATCCAGTCTGCCACATTCCTGTCAAAAAAATCTACTTCTGGCACTGTATTCGTATTCGCATGCGGTGCTAAATATTCTCTCGCTGTGCCTCTATTTCTGTGGCATCTCACCTGTGTCCAGTGATTATTCTTTCTTCTTCGTTGTGATTGCCATTCTCCTCTGTTCCTATTAAATCTATTACGATATATCCTCATATCATGTCTTTCATATTCACTAACATTTCTATAATTTTTGTTCTTATATTCTTTTCTTCCTTCGAAATTATTTTTATAATATCCATATATTATATTCTTATCTTCTTTCCTTATATCAAAATTGTATTTGTTCCTATAATTTAACACTTTTTCTTGTGTGCTATCTTCTGTCTCGTCGATCGATAAAAATTTTGACATTACCTCTTGTGAGGTTTTAAAGTTGCCTGCCTCTAATATTAGCTTGGCTTTGTCTGTGCTGGCATTACGTTTCATTTTAGTCACTACCGCTTCTGTTGTGTATTTCTTAGCCAAATCTCCTGGCATTCCCTCTGCTATGTATGTCACTTTTAGTTGTTCGCTAGTTCCTCAACCTCAGATGCGTACACAGCTGCATCTCTATGTCCTTGTTTCGTTGTTCCGAGTTTAGCTATCACCATTTTCGGGGTGTCACCTTTTAGTTCTCTCTTGAGTGTTGCCTGTATATCTAAAATAGTGTCTTCTGTGGTTATTAAATTTCTGGCTTTATTTGTTAATCTTGTTTTTATGAGGGTTATCGCTGTTTCCTCATGCCCTACTGCTATTTTCTGCAAAAGTTCGAGCGTGTCTAAGAAGGGTTGTATACTAAAACAATTTTTAATTGAAGGTGATTACTTGGCAACATCGCACTTAACGATAACTTTTCAACGAAATAATATTTCACTTATCAATTTTGCAGAGGCATACCAAAAAAAATTTTAATTATTTATTTAAACACATAATTACGTAAAAATTAAATCTAAGACCGATATAATTATTAAATTATCATGTGTCTTTTAACGGGTATCTTCTAGTTGTCTAACAAAATAAAGTAAATTTTTATTCTTATTATAGAGTACCTAATACAGTACTTCAAAAAACAGAAATCTTTGCATAATACTTATTTTTTTCATTAGACGAAACAATCTGAAATGTTAACATACGATCTCGTCGTTGCACTTCATTATTTTTTTATAGAATTGCTGTCTGCTATAAACGTTATATTTGTTTTTAATTATTTATTTAAACACATAAGTAATTACTTAAAAATTCAAACTAAGACCGATATAATTATTAAATTATCATGTGTCTTTTGACAGGTATCTTATAGTTGTCTAACAAATTAAAGTAAAATTTTATTCTTATTAGAGAGGACCTAATACAGAACTTCAAAAAACAGAAAACTTTGGAAAATACTTATTTTTTTCATTAGATTAAACAATACAAACATACGATCTCGTCATTACATATCATTCTCTATTTATAGAATTGCTTTGTGCTGTAAACATTATATATATTTTTTAACTTAATTTGAAAGTTTTCTTGTGTTTATTTGTTTATATAAATATAAAAATATACACTCATAGACAAAAATATCGAATATTTTGGAATTTTCAAATTTTTGTTTTTTCAAAATAAATTCTGGTGAATCAAGTCGTTTATTGTAAAATAGAGTTTATTTTAACAATGTTTAATGAACAATTTTAAGTTTTTATGCAGAGAAAATTGTGAAAAAAATAAATAAATCAATAAAACACTGAAAACTTTGTTTTCAAAATTTCTACAAAATTTATTTTAAATTCTTATCACTACAGCTGTTTCGGCTGATTGCCTTTCTTAAGTTCAAACTTGAGAAAGGCAATCGTATCATATCGTATTTGGAACGGGATTTCTTTGTCGTATTCTGCGTTTTAGGTGATCCCACATGTGCTCTATTAGATTTAAATCCGAGCTAAACGGTGGCCAATCCAATCTTCGAATTTGGACCTCATCAAGATAATTACTCACTATGGCAGCGACATGTGGTCGAGCATTATCGTGCATTAACGTGAATCTTTCATATCCAATGTAACCAACATATGACAAAACATGATTTTGCAGGATGTTTAAACGTACGAATTACTAGTCATCCGTCCAATCACTTCCACAAGTGCGGTACTTACCTCCCAACTAATACCTTCGCAAAGGATTATGCCATCAACTCCAAAACTAACGGTCTTGGCGAGACTGCAGCTGGCGAATTGTTCTCCAACTTTTTTGTAGACGTAGTTTTGACCATCTGGCTTCCATAATAGGATTCTGGTCTCATCAGTGAAAAGAACGTTTTTCCAGTTGTCGATATTCCACTAAATATGTGTTCTTGCAATTTCCAAACGACGAGCTTTATGATTTTGGAGAAGACGTGGAACTTTGGCGGGGCGTCTGGGCTTTAAGTTTGCTTCTTTTGATCTTCGTCTAACTGTTTGTGAACTCACATTAACTTGTCTAACATTTAATAGCTTATTTTTGAGGTACATTGATGTCAATGAACCATTTTGTGTAAAATTAAGAACCAAAAAACGCTTGCGGTTGTGCACCTTGGGCATCCTTGACCAGGCCTTCGTACAAAATTTCCTGTTTCGCGGTACCTTTTTAGAGTATTCGAAACTATAGATTCAGTTCTGCTAAGACGTCGTGCGATATCTTTTTGTGCATATCCTTCCTCTTACAAAATTACAATATGTGCTACTTGGGCTTCATCGCAGTGTCAGATTGGTGGGATACTTATTTTAAACTTAGTTAAATAAAAACAATATTTAATTAAACTTAATAAATTAAACTAAAAATAACCGAATTAGTACGATTTTTGCTTTACGTGAAGAAGATTTTTTATGATAAAATGTACAAATGACACTAACCACTGAATAAACGTCAAAATAAACATCAAAATATTTCAAACCAGTTGAGTACATCAGCCTACTATATGAGTATTATCAGTAATCTAAAATCATTTTGAAAAAAAAATCGGTTGCCTGTAAAGTCGGTTTTACGGGCGAAGATTTTACGTGACAACGTCTTTTTCTCGGTAGAATATTTATTGATATGAATATTATTAAATTGCACAATAGGAACAAGGAATTGAATGAAAATAAGAATTGCACAAATTTAAACAATAGAAATATATCTTGTTTACTAAAACATTGTACATGTAAACTTAAACTTAACTAATTTCTATTTGAGTGATTTTGTTGAGGATAGGACGATGATAGGAGAAATATGAAATGAAAGGAACTGTTTCTGCTGTAATGTGTCTGCAGAGACACAAGCACGCACCGATTCAACGCGCCTAATTCTCTAGTGCTGCGCGCGCAGCGGACCGATCATGTTTGAGTGGGAGAGAGACGCAAGGCATTCGCCGGTCCGGCGGGCCTCTCTCTCGTTCGGTGACTCATCGTAACAGACGTGAGCGGGCGTTACACTTTTTCATGAATGACTCCGAGCACAACCTAATTTAAGACGTTGTCACGTCAATAATAGTGACTACAAAAAAAAATTGGAAAATTCCAAAATATT
The DNA here is from genome assembly GCF_040954645.1 of Diabrotica undecimpunctata. Classification (NCBI taxonomy): domain Eukaryota; kingdom Metazoa; phylum Arthropoda; class Insecta; order Coleoptera; family Chrysomelidae; genus Diabrotica; species Diabrotica undecimpunctata. The sequence continues at coordinate 67,676,899 of NC_092805.1, forward strand.
CGATATTTTTGTCCATGAGTGTATTATGAAGTTCATATAAATTAAAATGAAGTAAGCTAAACTATTATCATGTGAATGCGTGTATATAGTAGTGCATTTGTTTATTTCAGTAAATTCTCGTAATATGCAATGAAGATAGCACTAACTACTAAAGAGTTAATAGCTTTTTTAGAAGAAGACTCAGATTATGAAAATGCTGACTCACTTAATGTGGTTTATTTGTCGCCGAGATTAGATTAGAAAGTTTATATATATATATATATATATATATATATATATATATATATATATATATATATATATATATATATATACATATATATATATATATACATATATATATATATATATATATATATATATATATATATATATATATGTATATATATTACATATTATTTGTGAAGAACCAATACAATCGGATATTGCAGGTACATATGAAATACAAGTGATTGGGAATTCTGACGATTCTGATTATGATATTCCTGAACCACAGATAAAACGTGCAAAGAAAAAATCAGGCAAAAATAGTAAATCCAAATTTGTCTCAAGTTGTAAAAACAGATACTCCTTCGTGCTCAGTAGTAATTCAACATGAGTCTGATTGATATTTAGACAATACAAAAGCCAACCATGGAGGCTATATTGAAGTTTTTTCACTCTTTTTTGATAAAAAAGTAATTGAGAGCATTCTATATTTTACAAATATTTATGAATTCCAGAATAACCGTCACGATTTTGAAATGAATAACATAGATTAAAAGAAAATATTAATACATGTACATTAGTACATCTGGTTAACACTCTACTTCAAGTTGATATGCATTGGTCAAAGGATGAGGATAAAGGAGTGCACATTATAAGAGAAAGCAGGAGCCGACATAGATTTATATTTATAATACTGAAGAAACCTCTACATCAGTGTCAAACTTACTACATGAACGTCAATCTAAATTTGCCTTACCAGATGAAACGAGATTCGAAATTTTGGAAACATTACAAAAAGAGACGATAGTGCAAGAATTTAGGATGTGCAAAAGTAATACTATTTATTTATGTAAAAGGTGTAGAATGCATCTACACCCCGAATGTTCCGAAACTTTTCACCTTAAATTTTAATTTACATTTAAGATACAATATGTTCCTTTATTAAAAATTGTACTGTTTTCCTTGAAAATTAGAAAGAAAATCTTTTTAGTTGTAAACTAGTCTTAATTTATGTGTTTTTAATCCAATCTAATAAATTAATTTTGAAATTTCTCGTATATTCTCGTAAATTCGTATATTGAGTGGCCGTTAATGGATTAATACTATATAAAGAATAAACTTGCCTCAAATTTACTTTACTTACCTCAAAGCTATTTTAAAGTTAATAATAAAGTTTATTTAATAAATATATTCCCAAGAAATAGAACACACTACGCCTATGTGCATAAGAAATGTTGATTGAATAAACTAAAATATCATATTTCTCTCATTCTCATTCTTTCTAAGAACGTAAATATATATATATATAGACCAGCAAAATATTGATAAGTTTACCGATGTTTCAAACTATTCAATGAACTTGTCTCACTATACACTCGTGAATCGCACCAATTTATATTGTTACGGGGGCAAATTTTCTTACTTTTTCACTTATTTACATGGGCGAAGCATACACAATAAAAATCACCCTGGTAAGAATTTACTGCTGACATTTTACATGGTTGCCGCTACCGTTTAGTTCATTTGTAGATTAGTCACCTTTAATTGAAAATTGTCCGACTATAGTGTACCTATACTTCCGTCCAACTCACTCGGTCCAATTTTGCTTGAAATATTTAAAAATTCATTGATAGTAGAGCCATGGTTTCTTTTTGTTCCGTGTCGCTATGTTTTTCCCTCTTTATAGGTTGTTGTTTCTTTGTCACAGGTAAAGAAACTGACTTAAAATCTTCTACATTTTAAGTATATTCTACATCCGAAATTTCCATAATGTTATTATCGTTTAAAACTTTTCTATCTCCAGTGAGTCCTTGTATTTGCAATGATTCGGCCGTTTTAATGAAGGTATTTAAATCCTAATATATAATAATACCACAACCCGCCTGATGTTGGATCGTGAAGTTCCTTTGCCCTGCGACCTAGAGTTTGGCTACAGACCTTCCGAAGAACATGTTGCAAGCGAAGATTATGTCGACCGCCTTAAGTTAAGAATGAACAACATTAATGAACTTGCCCGACAACTCATCTAGTTAGCCAGTGACAGAATGAAAGATCAATATGATTCTCAATGCAAGAATGAAAGCCATGAAGTAAGTGATCTTATTTCGTTTTATAATTCACAACGTCTTCGAGGCTTGTCTCCTAAACTGCAAAGACAATGGGAAGGTCCGTATGAAATTAAAAAGAGAATAAATGACGTAATATACCGAATTAAGAAGTTGCCGAAAGGTAACCCAAAAGTAGTTCACATAAATCGTCTTGCACCATATGCTGGCTCAAATGAAACAGGAGAAGCATGAACCCTTCAACATGAGATCAAAGATGACCGGCGACCAAGCTTTAATGAATTTATGTCAAATTACGCAGAGGGAAAGAGTGCTAGATTCGGAGTGACCACAGAAGTTCAGCAGGATGTTTTTAGTGTTCCGCATAACATCTCTCTAGACCACTGTGTGGCCCAAGATCTTGAGATGATTAAAGGAATGGTGACCAGGAAGTCGTATACAGACAGGGCAAGCTACGAGGATATGTGGCGTGCTCTAGCTAATTTGAAGAAAATCTTGTGCAATTATGACATCAAGAATTTGGCCTTACCGAAGATGGGCCATGCACTAGAAAATCTGGATTGGAAGATTGTCAGAACCATGCTTGAAGTGATCTTACGAGAAACCGGCGTACGAACTACGGACACACATACATGTGTTGCATTAATCCGAAGAGATCATGTCCTTCAAAGATAGTAGACTGTTATTTCTTTCTGAGGCGTTCATCCAGAGCTGGACAGTCCTGTAGATTCCGCCATCCTGGGCCTACATATAGAGTTGCTGATCGGGACGCTCAGATCTAACAGGGGAGCAGTGTACCGAACTTGCTTATTTCGAAGTAACCCATATAACGGTTGCATCTCGAGACGACGATGATCTGCCTTCGAGAACCTTCCGGATGTATCGACTGGGATATAATCGAAGCGTTAATGCAAGTGAATAGAGGTAGACTATTCCAGAATATTCTAGTACATAATAACTTGTATATATACGTAGCGCTGATATTAGCTAAGTTAGTTGATAAAATATAATCGTGCTGTAAACTTATAAATATATATATTTATATAAATTAGAACAGCTCGTTTTATTTAAAAAACGGTACAATATTAAAACCTGGTAAATTGAATGTTGTATTTTGAGATAGCCAAGTTTCATTTAGAAATATTATGTCAAACGGTTCGTTAAGAAAATTAAAGGGATTGGGTTTATTTTTATTAATTGAGTTACAATTCCATTGGATTATATTTTTCATTTAATAATAATTATCGTCACTATCAGAATCATTGTAATGTATTGTAATGTACCTAAAATTGTTCCTAATTCTCTTTGTGGCTCTTGTAGTATTTGTTGATTTGGGATTATTAAATTACATTTTTTAAACAGATTTTCAAAAATATCTGGGAGTTTCTGTAAGATTTGTATTTCTAATTTTTCTTTATATGATTGAAAAGATTCCCTGTGGGGATTAGGAATAATAGAGTTTGCATTTATATTTTTAATTTTGAAAGGGATTATTTATTTACGGAAACTGGAGAGACTGCTTTTCGCTTTTTAGGTTGTTGGGTAGAGGGACATGGTACCCAGTGTTTACTACTTGTGTTGTGTTACTACTTTGTATTCTGGAAAATTTTGGAGGTTATTTAAAATTTCGAATTTATTATTTGTAACAATTTTGGAGTAAGATGGATTCTTTATTAAAACTTCGGCTTCCTTAAAAGATACATTTTGTTCAGACATAATCTTTTTAATCTTAAATTGTTCCTGATATTTTAGACATTCTTTTGATACAGATTTATGATCATGTTTTTCACAATATATACAATAATCGTTATAAGTGCATTCGGCATCTTCTTTGTCATCATTAATTTGTCCACAGTTTTTACATTTAATTATTGTGCTTTTGCAATATTTAGCTGTATGACCATACCGAAGACACTTAAAACACTGCATTACCGGGTAAATGTAAAGTTCAACAATAAATCTTACTAAATTAATCTTAACACATTGTGGTAGGTTATTTCCTATAAATTTTAAAACCACCATTTGTCTTTATATAAACTGTACTTAATTATCAGAATCAATAAGTTTGCGTTTCATTCTTTTAACGTTAACAACCTTTTTGTCGCTTTCAATATTTTCTAATTTGTATTTTTCGTCCAAAAAGGTGTCCACTTCTCTAATAATAGCTTTTTTATGATTAAAAACGTTTGGAGTGTAAGAAACTAAATTATTATCTTTAATCAATTGATGTCCTATAATGAAATTTGCTATACTATATGTTTTAAATATAATTTTTACCTTGTTTCTGATAATGTCTTTTTTAAATATTGAGTTTTTAAATAAATAATGACCGAACTTTGACAGCTGATAATCGACTATTTAAATCACAAAGTTCTACAATAACATAGTATGGTCCAATGTGTGTGGAATTATATTTATTATTTAAATTATAAATTTTGTTACCTGTATCCATGATATTCTCTATGACATCTCTATCTAGGGGATCCTTCTCAGACGGTAATTGTCCCCGTCGGAAATATTATTCATAATAATTGTCCAATGTACTTACCGTATTTAATGTATACTATATGCAGTACCTAAATACCTGACTAATTTGTTAATTAGATTCACACACTACACGAAAGACAACCGCTCTGAAATACGTTTCGTGTAGAACTGAATAGAATTTGTGTGTTTAGTACTATTTAAATCTTAAAAATTCGTCAATGTATTATTATGTATGTATTATATTAGTCTAGTATCTAGTAGATTACTAGTATCAAAAGTCCCTTTATGAAGTTATCATCTGTCCTCCATATTTCTATATCTATTGATTTGATTGCCTTACTCTTTCGTTTTAGGAAAATTATGACATTGATTTTGTTAAAAAAGTTTACCAGAGCCCAGTTATCGGTTTTGAAGATCTAAATCAGGTTAAATTTAATACGCCTGTTCGACTTATCTATAGAACTAGAGAAGAATATAAAACTATTACTAAAAAATTAGGACTCATGGATGACTTTAAAGTAGGTATTCAATTTTATATATCCCCAATTTAAATATTTAGTTAGGAGTTTAATACTAGAAATAAGGGAAACTCTTTATAAAAGTTTTAAACAGTCTCACATAAAAATGAAGATAAACAAAATTGATTTGTCACGATATAAAAACTAATACATATATTAATTTTCTTTTTTATTATTCGCATTAAATTAATATTGTGAGGATTTACATGGAAGTCAAACCTGTTTATTCTTTCGTGCGTAGTAACAAATAAGCCGAAAAAAAGTTTTGATTTTTTTTGCATGAAGGACCCCGTTACTTTTCTTATGTAAAAGTGGTTTTAGTTGACTTGGCTGAAACTTTGCAGAGAGTTAGCTTTGGTCATGCGGATCCAAAGTTATTATTGCGCCAAAACTCAGAAATCAATTGTTTGCCGGGGTCCTTTAGTTCCGCCACTGATTTGTTTTGAAATGTGAAAATAAGCATTAATAAGACGAATTGATAGGCCGAATGAAAGGCATTTACTTACTTTTAAGTTAATATAGGAAACATTTGTATCCTTGGCAGCAACGCAAATTACAAAAAAAAACAAAAAATGTAATTAATTGGATTATTTTATTATAATAGAATAATCTTTTGACTTAAATTAATTTGTGTAACAAAGTTATAGCTAAGTTTTGTATATATTTTAAGAGTTGCCGATAGGTAAATTTATTAAGTAATTGAGTAATTGGATTTTATTTTAAGATATACATAAATCCTAAATGGTTGACCCGTAGCATATAAATTTTTGCGCATATATGTTGATAGACATACCGATGGAAGCCACATGAAAATTATATTATAAAATAACTTCGATAATGACGTATAATGTATAATATACGTGTATATATATATATATATATATATATATATATATATATATATATGCAAAAGATTAAATCTTCTAGCAACAGCTGCTATCGCTTTATTGAATTAAATGGCCTAGGAGGACAAATTCGTTAAACTTCACGTGCTCGAATCGGTATCAATAAAGTGTTATGAATCATTTCGGCCCATCTCAGCCTCATCAGACACTTGGGCTGATACAAATTCAAACTCGGAAAGTCCAACGAATGTCTCCTAAAACTTGACCACTGCAATGGTTAGCGTACAGAGGTGCTACCTGCTTTGGCGGCCATGAATATATATATAGTAAACTCTTAAATATTGGGGAAATCTGCAAGAAAGACTCTAATGTGTATCAATTGTTTCGCCGAACGTTTTCGCCAAAGAGAATTAATTTGGCTTCTTCAGGGCTGAAAGAGAATAAATTATAATTAGCTACCATATATTATCTATTAAAACATTATTGATCTTACCGTAACTTAGAATTGTAGAGTTAGAATATTAAAAAACTTAGCTAGTAACATAGTGGTGTTTTTTGTTACTATGTGCAAAAAAAGTTTTTTGTAAGGTTTGAAATGTATGGTAGCTTTGAACTTGACACGTAAAGGCTTATCCAAGGTTAATCGAAAAACCCAATGTAACTACATTTAAAAGGAGGTAATTCTTTGAATTGTCGGCAATAACTAAATTTTTGATTTTTAGATAGTTTAAAAGTGAGGTTCTGTTTTAGCCAGAAGGCAAGCGCTGATAACTTCATTGTTCTTATGAATCTTTATGTCGTTAAGGTTCATTGGTAAAAAACGAATGAATTTAAATCCCAGTATAGGGAAATATTATTTTGATTTACTTTATTTAATTATATTATATTGTTCATGTATTATTGCATCTTATTGAGATGTATCTAAGAAAAGCAAGGGAATGTTATATATTTTTTGTGTTAATGAAAATTAATTATAAAGGTATGTTAGTTGTTAATGGATATATCAGTCAAGTTAGTTATCTGTGATATAGTATTGTTCTTGGTATCTGATTTAAGTAACAAGTGGTATATATCGCTTAGATTCTTGATGTCACTCTTAACATTAATGGAGAAATCGTTAAGGAAAATATAAGACATTTCAATGAACTCTCTTTTAGATTTATTGTTCTCACGGTGGAGAATTGTGGTGTTAGTATAGTCCATGAGATGACCAGTGGAATGGACATGTTTTGGCTAATGCACAACGGTCAGGGTGAAGTCGAGAATCACTTTTGTGTAGTGTAATACGTGATTTCAATAATTGAGATGTTTAACCGATGTAGGAATTGTTGCAAGAGAGACATGGAATGTTGTAGACAATATTACTAAGCCTATCTATGGGAGTCTTATCTTTTATCTTAGAATAAAGATTATTAATTGTTAGGGCTGATCTACAAGCCACATTAAGTTTAATGTTGTTATTATTATTGCCAAAGCTATTTTCAACACTTTTCAGAATCCTTGTTAACCCCGGAGTGATATCTCTGAAATATGGTAGTGAAAAATATTTGTTTATAGGAGTATTCGAGACTGGGTTCCCACTTAAGACATCAGGATCAGCATTGTTAGTCGCGAAGGAAGGTGTAATATCTTCGTCATGGATAGTATTAAACAAAATCTTATTAACTAATGGTGTTGGATAAGCGTTTGAAATAAAAAGTTTCTGTAGGATTTGTAGGTTTTTTGTATGAAATGAAGGATCTGATAGTTTTGTTACTCTATTTTTCATCTGTTTGATTAAGTTGACTTTGGTAGAATTGTTATGGTATGAGTTGTAGTTAAGGTATCTACCAGAATGGGTCGGTTTTTGATACCAATCTATTTTGATGTTGTTGGTTTCCCTGATCATCCTTATGTCGAGAAAGGGGACGGACCAATTACCATCTTCCCTCTCTATAGTGAACTGGATGTAGGGGTCATAACCATTAAAAGTATCTAATAGTTCATCTACCTTGTCATTGGGTATAGCCAATGAACTATTAGATACTTTTAATGGTTATGACCCCTACATCCAGTTCACTATAGAGAGGGAAGATGGTAATTGGTCCGTCCCTTAATGAAACAGATGAAAAATAGAGTAACAAAACTATCAGATCCTTCATTTCATACAAAAAACCTACAAATCCTACAGAAACTTTTTATTTCAAACGCTTATCCAACACCATTAGATAATAAGATTTTGTTTAATACTATCCATGACGAAGATATTACACCTTCCTTCGCGACTAACAATGCTGATCCTGATGTCTTAAGTGGGAACCCAGTCTCGAATACTCCTATAAACAAATATTTTTCACTACCATATTTCAGAGATATCACTCCGGGGTTAACAAGGATTCTGAAAAGTGTTGAAAATAGCTTTGGCAATAATAATAACAACATTAAACTTAATGTGGCTTGTAGATCAGCTCTAACAATTAATAATCTTTATTCTAAGATAAAAGATAAGACTCCCATAGATAGGCTTAGTAATATTGTCTACAACATTCCATGTCTCTCTTGCAACATTTCCTACATCGGTCAAACATCTCAATTATTGAAATCACGTATTACACTACACAAAAGTGATTCTCGACTTCACCCTGACCGTTGTGCATTAGCCAAACATGTCTATTCCACTTGTCATCTCATGGACTATACTAACACCACAATTCTCCACCGTGAGAACAATAAATCTATAAGCGATATATACCACTTGTTACTTAAATCAGATACCAAGAACAATACTATATCACAGATAACTAACTTGACTGATATATCCATTAACAACTAACATACCTTTATAATTAATTTTCATTAACACAAAAAAATATATAACATTCCCTTGCTTTTCTTAGATACATCTCAATAAGATGCAATAATACATGAACAATATAATATAATTAAATAAAGTAAATCAAAATAATATTTCCCTATACTGGGATTTAAATTCATTCGTTTTTTACCAATGAACCTTAACGACATAAAGATTCATAAGAACAATGAAGTTGTCAGCGCTTGCGTTCTGGCTAAAACAGAACCTCACTTTTAAACTATCTAAAAATCAAAAATTTAGTTATTGCCGACAATTCAAAGAATTACCTCCTTTTAAATGTAGTTACATTGGGTATTTCGATTAACCTTGGGTAAGCCTTTACGTGTCAAGTTCAAAGCTACCATACATTTCAAACCTCACAAAAAACTTTTTTTGCACATAGTAACAAAAAACACCACTATGTTACTAGCTAAGTTTTTTAATATTCTAACTCTACAATTCTAAGTTACGGTAAGATCAATAATGTTTTAATAGATAATATATGGTAGCTAATTATAATTTATTCTCTTTCAGCCCTGAAGAAGCCAAATTAATTCTCTTTGGCGAAAACGTTCGGCGAAACAATTGATACACATTAGAGTCTTTCTTGCAGATTTCCCCAATATTTAAGAGTTTACTATTTAACTAATCTGCAAAGATTAAATTTCTTTTCTATATATATATATATATATATATATATATATATATATATATATATATATATATATACATCCCGCTATCGTTTTAAGCTCATTCCACGTTGCAGTAATTTAGCATCACCAAGAAATGCTATCATTTTCTATTTATAAGTCGTGTATGTTCGTTTAGTGCACCTTTGTAGGCTTGGCACCGTTGTCGATTTTTCAATAATCTGATTTTTTTATAAATTAAATTTTTTACATCAAACCATCATTTTAACATTGGGAGGTAAAATTACTGTATTTGGTATCATTTTAAAGACAATAGATGTTGCCAGTGTTAATACTTAAATAATATTTGAAAACATAAAAATATCGATCGGTTTGGGTCAAGTTCAAATGAAGACATTGAAACTACCTGCCGGCCGGCTGGGGTCAACCAACAAGTTTTTTATATCAATGTTCAGTTGTTATTATTCAATTTAGATATTTTTCCCAGAGAGTTGTGTAGGGGAATATTTTACATATTTAAATTTCCAAGCTGTTTAATCGAAGCTCTCAGTGAATAGTTTAAGATAAATATTAGGTTTTTATGGGATTAGGTCAAAAATATTGGTTGTGATTGGGATTAGAATCACATTTTTAATTATTTAATGTTTAACATTCTGATTTCCATTCAGGAAATCGTTCTCAAAAAACGTTTTTTGTACAAAATGTGCATACACATTTTTACATCATTTGTTCAATAAACAAGGTTAAATATTGGAAATCGTATCGTTAAATATTAGTTAATTAAAAATGTAATTTTCATCTCAATATCGACCAATAATTGTGGCTTAATCACATAAAAAAATAATATTTGACTTTGACCATGCCATAAGAAAGTAGTTCACGATCCTCGCTAAATAGTTTAAAAAAATCTTATACAGAAATTTAAATTCTAAATAGTATGAGGGGTAGCCGACGAAAAATTCGTAAAGACGTACAGTTGATTTTGCTTTGTTTTTTTTAAACAATCATAAATGGCAAAAAATTTTTGCTTATAAAACGTTTTGTATACATTCTAAAGAAAAATAATTTAAATAAAAGTTGTAGAACATAAAAAGTTTTCTATGTAGAGAAATACCAAATTTAAATACATAAATAATTGAGATAATTCCAAAAAACCATAAACTCTAAGATATTATGTTTGTAGTAATTTATAAATGTTAATAACTTTGTTTTTTGACTAACGACAGGTAATATAGCTACTTGAAATCATGGCAATTGATGAGTTATTAAAGTGTGCTAAATATCAAGCAGATCAAAAAATATTTTACAATTTATTCAATTTTTTTATCACAGAAAGCGATTATTTAAACAACTGTACTTGTCCAAACTCGTATGACTACAAGTATTTTGTAACTTGCAATCGATTCTTTGCGCTTTCAGTTTTAGGGTATATTAAAAAAACTTTTAACATATTATTAAGTTTTTTTAATTTTTGGTTTTTCGACCACTTAACGTTTTTTTAGTTTCTTTGACAAGAGAGGATTCGGTTATTTCTTCATATGGGCTATGAACAATTGTGTACTCAAGTCAACACTATTATAGAAGTTACCCATACTTTTTCAGTAGTCATGCAGACGGTTCATCTTAATTTTTCCCGTATGGAACATAAGCCTGAGAAAAGTCTTAAATTCTGTTTGTGTTGCCTCTTTCCAAAACGCAATCCTCGATTTTTCTGAACGACTTTGTGCAAGTATTTCGTCAGAGTCACTTCCACAATTCATTTAATCTACATCGTCCTCGCCAGATGCTTCTAACAATGATTGTAATTCAGCAGTGGTCAATCTACATTTATCTTCACATCTAGCTTTTTTAGATGTCGAAGGCATATTATTTACATCCATTTCTTTATAAATACTATAACTCACTTTTAGGGAGGTAATTAACAATAAAAACGTTCTACTGGAAACTATCAACTTACGACTTCCAATACTATAAGGCCACTTGAGGCATAATACGTTTTTACTCAATAATAGTTCCTGTATAAGTAAAATTGTTTTTTAATGTGCTTCATTGAAGCACACTAGATATATTTCAGTTTTGCAATCACATTCTTCAGAGTTTTAACTTTTTTAACTTTTCTATCGGCTTTTCTACTAGTCAGGTTTCTTCTTAAAACTTTGTAACATCTTGTACACTTTCTTCTCTTTGTATTATCTACATCGCTTTGTGTTAAATGGTATTTTTGGGTGTAACTGGTCGTGAGGGTTACATTTCTTTATTTTTAAATGCCTTCGCGAACTCCAGTCTGAATATTCAAGGATAGGTTGTCGCTTTTTTTACGTTTTCTATTATTTACCAACTAAGCATTGACTACTGCGGTATTAAATATTAATTCCATTGCCACTTTCCGGTACCACTTCAGCATTTTGCAGGCTTTGGTAAGAAGCCACTTGATCACTAAAATCAACAATCTTTTTCACCAAGTTATAATCGAGAATAGTTTGTGGTTTTAGTACTTGTGTATAATTTTTCTCTTCATTTGATTAAACCAAGATACAACTATTATGTTTAAATGTTGCAACTGAGAGAGTAACTGGTTACAACTTTTTTAATCGAGATTTTGGTTTTACATATTTTTATAGTAAAACATCTGCACATGAATAATTCGTTTCTTGAACAATGATTTCAATTCATCGACCAATATTCTAAAATAAGGTGTTATTACGTTGTCCGGAATATTATAAACTGGTTATATTTCATAAAGCATTGGAAATATAGTTTACACTCTATATTATTATCTCCGTTAAATCCTATCATTTTAGGCTCCATATGTGATGATTAGACCTATAGCACCGGAGATACGCAACTAAGGCTCTTTTGACATAACATATATAGGAGCAAAGATATATACCTAAGGTTCTTTTGACGTGTTGATGTATTTGATTTCTACGTCGTAGTATTCTATTGGTTAAATGTTACCATTTGAGGTACTGTACGTCACAATTGGACTATTAGGATCGAAGATACATAACTAAGGTCCTTTTGCCAGGCTACTCTATTTAATTTTTGTATCTCATTGTATTCTATTAGTTTAATTCTATCATTTGAGGTACGAAACGTCACGATTGGACTAATGGGACCTTCTTCTTCTTCAGTGCCTTATCCGGTCCGGATGTTGGCGATCATCAAGGCTATCATGGTTTTGTTGACTGCTCTGCGAAACAGCTCCGCTGAGGTCATCCCAAACCATTGTCGGAGATTTTTCAACCACGAGATACGACGGCGTCCCGGTCCTCTTCTGCCAAATACTTTACCCTGCATAACAAGTTGAAGAATTCAATATTTTTCTTCGTTCCGCATCACGTGGCCGAGGTACTCAAGCTTACGTTGTTTAATTAAATTAAGCACTTCTTTTTCTTTTGTCATGCGCTGTAGGACCTCAACGTTGGTGACATGGTCCACATAAGATATTTTTAGTATCCTTCTGTATATCCACATCTCGAAGGCTTCGATTCGTTTTTCAGTGGCTTGCGTCAGTGTCCAGGCTTCAACTCCATATAGTAACACTGGAAGAACGTAGCACCTCACTATCCGCATCTTGGTTCCCAAACTGAGATCACTGCAGCACAGCAAGGATCTCAACTTAATAAATGTAGACCGTGCCATTTCAATTCTGGATCTAATCTCTTGAGCGTAGTCCCATTGTACGTTGAGGGTAGTTCCGAGGTAAGTGAATCTGTCGACTCTCTGGATCTCTTCGCTACCTGCCATTAGTGCCCCGGGATCTAAATTTGTACGGCTGACAACCATGAATTTAGTTTTCTTAATATTGAGGTTCAGTCCGTATGTTACGCTCACAGTTCGCACTCGGTCTAGTAAGGCCTGCAGATCGTTTAGGCTGGTTGCTAGTAACACAGTGTCATCGGCGTAGAGGATATTATTTATGTATTCACCGTTCACTCGGATTCCCATGTCTAGGTTTGTGAGGGCTTCATTAAATAATGGGACCGCAGATACATAACTAAGGCTCTTTTGACAAGCTGATGTATTTTATTTTTCTATCTTATTGTATTCGATTGGTTAAATCCTATCATTTGAGGTACTGTACGTCACGATTGGGCTACTAAAAACGAAGATACGTAACTAAGGCAATTTTAACATTTTGCTGTATTTGATTTCTATCTCATTGTATTCTGTTAGTTAAATTCTATCATTTGAGGTATCGTACGTCACGATTGGACTAATAGGACCGAAGATACATAACTAAGCCATTTTGACATGCTACTTTATTTAATTTTTATACCTCATTGTATTTTATTTGTTAAATCCTTTCATTTGAGGTACTGCACGTCATGATTGGACTAATAGAACTAAAGATACACAACTAAGGCCCTTTTGACATTGTTCTGTATTTGATTTTTGTATCCCATTGTATTCTCTATGTTAAATCCTATCATTAGAGGTACTATACATCACGATTGGACTAATAGGACCGAAGATACGTGACTACGGCCCTTTTGACATGTTGCTGTATTTAATTTTTTTTTTCATTGTTTTCAATTCGTTAAATCCTGTCATTTGGGATACTGTACGTCACGATTGGACTTATAAAAACGAAGATATATAATTAATGCCTTTTTGACATGCTGCTATATTTGATTTTTCTGTCTTATTGTATTTTATTGGTTAAATTCTATCATTTGAGGGGCTGTACGTCGCGACTGGATCAATTGGAGCGAAGATACAATAGGTAGTTGCAATATATCATAACCCGTTACTTTTAACCAGCCATGATGCCAGAATGATTTGTGGATGAAAAGAATATATATATATATATATATATATATATATATATATATATATATATATATATATATATATTCTTAAATTTACTATTTCATTGTGGGTAATATTATATTCAACAGCGATGCCAAATTTCTGATGCTAAAATGATTGATAATGAAAGTGGGATATACATTTTCATGTATATAATGGCATCGAGTAAACGGTAAAACCCTGAACTAAATATATATAATATTTTCACTGTACCATCATTTTAGACTCAAACATTTTCTGGAATAAACTTGTATAACTCAGTAAGGGATAAAAAGAGAAAGCGGATATTTTAAAATATCAACACTGTATCAACACTCTAATCAATGAGATGGTTAAAATTCTTGTAACAAGTACAGCAAAAAAGTTATTAAGGTCTTGTAAAGTAGCGTCGATATACAGATGCTACTTTGCAAGACGATGCTAAATTGATGGTAAAAGCATAATGTATCGATGCGAAAATGATAGTATGATGTATATATATATATATATATATATATATATATATATATATATATATATATATATATATATAACTTACCAAAACGTAAAACGGGACACTGACATTAATGAAGTGACAAATAAAAGTTGATATCTGATATCTCATGGTTTACAAAACTCAAAAAATCACATGATGTTTATGAGATACCATGTATTAACTTTTAGAAGTAACCAAGTCTAGAGACGTTACAATAGTCATGGGAGATTTAAATGCAAAAATCGGTAGAGGAAGTCAAGGTGATTTTATTGGAAACTTTGGACTGGGTACCCGTAACGAGAGAGGAGACAGATTGGCTCAATTCTGCCAAGAGACCGATTTTATTGTCGAGAATACTTATTATGATCTGCCGCCCAGGAGACTCTATACATCGAAATCTCCAGCAGACAACCAACATAACGTCATCAGAAACCAAATCGACTACCTTCTCATCTGCAAACGATACCGAAATTCCATAAAATCAGTATAATCATACACCGGAGCTGATGTGAGATAAGATCACAACCCAGTTGTAGGAAGGTTTAGAATTAACCTAAAAAAGCTTCTTCTTCTTCTTCCTACTTTATAAATAGGCAAAATGCCTGTTTTACTTCGGTTTTTAGCCTCAATTGACGTTGTCTGACCATCTTTTCCCCGGTCGTCCCAATGATCTTCCATTTGGCGATTTGTCTCTTGCTATTCGTACTATTCTATTTTCTGTCATTCTTTCGATATGTTGATTCCATTCCACTTTTCTTCTTTTTGTCCACACGTTTATTTCCTCTATACCACATCTCGCTCGTATTTCCTCACTTCTTACTCTGTCTCTTACGAGTTTGGTTTGTTATTTTTCGTAAGACTTTCATTTCTGTTGATTCCAGTAGTCTTTGTGTTTTCGCCGTATCTGCTGTTGTTTCCGCTGTGTACGTCATTATCGGTCTTATTGTTGATTTATATATCCTGGTGTTCGTTTCCGTTGTGAGGTATTTGTTTCTCCAGATTGTGTTGTTGAGACATTCTGCTGCCTTGTTTGCCATGTTCACTTGTTTTTGTACCGCTTCTTCCACTTTTCCGTAGCTTGACAGTTTTATTCCCAAGTATTCAGTTTCCATCACTTGTTCTATTATTTTGTTATTTACGACTAGTTTACATCGTCTCGGTTCCGCTGATATCACTATCGCTTTAGTTTTCTCTGTTGAGATCTCCATGTTGTATATGAGCGCCGTATCTTCGAATTCTTTAATTAATCTTTGTAGGTCATCTTCATTTTCGGCTGTTATTATGGCGTTGTCGGCGTAGCATATTATCCTTATTTTGTGGCGTACAAAACCGAATCTATATAAAAAAAGTTACAAAATGTACCAAATATAAATCAGACGTACACCCGGAAAGAAAAGTACTATACGGTGACAATCTGGGAATGGCTCGCGGCTAGACAAAACAGTGGAGATGGTCGTGCGGTCCACAAAACAAAAAAAATCCGAAGTTATATCAAGGGCGCCAGGTAAATTGGCCCACAGCCTTCCCTACGTTACTATTCAATAAACCACCAACTTACCAATAGGTTTACTACTAAAATACTAAGTAACAGTATACAACCTGAATAAATAAAAAAATAAATGAAATTGTCAGATTAGAATTTAGTAAATTTTAATAAATAGATTACCAAGATAGTTGAAAATAAATACATATTACAATATTATTTAACTTTACCATAGGCTTAATAAAAAAATAATATAAAAATGCGGCTTCTACGTGCCTAACAAAAATTCATAAGTTATTTCTATTTAACAGAACAAAATAAAAGGTAAGACGTATCAAAAGTACCGGACGCTAAGGGGTGTGCGGTTCAATACCAACAAAAAAAAAATAATTAACGCAAATAGGACACCACGTAAGCTCAAGTGCGTGCGCAGAAAATAATATAAAAAAATAAATCTCAAATATATAACCCCCCCCCCCTTAGACGCAGTTTACAAAATTAAAATAGGTATGGGTAAATATTTAATTAATAAAATAAACCGCAAATAATCTTAAAAAAAAACTGTAAAGTATTTGTAAATATTAAAATAAAAACTAACAGCAAATAATCTTTAAAAAAAACTATTGTATTCCGCAAACCAAATTAGAAGGCGCTTAAATCTTTCGTTGAAAATTAATTTATCGATCCATACCTCGAATTTTCATATACTTCACCGCGTGGAATTCCAGTTACAGTTCAGCGTGTCTTCAATCCAAAATCCCATACGATTGCCGATGTACATAGACTTGTGTGACAATGTTGAAAAGTTGAAAATTACAGCCAGACGGAAAAATACGAAGAAGAAGAAGCAGAAAAAAACAAACCCTGAAGCAAGAAAACATTAATTACCAACTGTGTCTAAAATAATTATTTGGAAATAAATATATTGATTTTAACACTTTGTTTATCTGCCTTTTGGCGATAATGGAGCAATACAAAAAAACTTCTCTCCGAACTTGAATGTATGAAAACTGATAAAAATGTGAATAGCTTTTTAGAGATGGGATAAAAAAAATAACTACAACTTTTTAATTAATTAAAAACGAAATGTTCTAACACTCACCCTTCTTAGCGAGATTAGGGGTTTGAAATATCCCAAATTGGACCGAAACGTAGTCGGCTATTTGGACTCGTGATTAAGGCTAATTTCTTGATCTAAATGCGACTCCCAGTATTCACGTGTACTGTAGATCCGCTTTTTTTTAGCGAAATTGTGGATATTCCAAAAAAACCCTTCCACGAAGGCAGCAAATCCCCTTGAATATCCACACGGTTCTGACTAGTCCAGATCCCACATGGAACAGCAGCAAAAAACAAAATGCCGTTTTTAATCTAGCCCAACCTTTCAGTAACACCGTCAAACCTAGAATCACCTAGAATCACTCCCTTTCCGTCGTCTTTCCGAACAGTTGACAACTTGATACACGGAGGTCACCGAATAATACCGAGATTCAAACATTTCAATTTTGTGATCCCAATTCTTCCAAGATGACTCTAGAAAGAACGATCTAAATTAGTTTCTTCACAAAAAAGAGGACGTTTTCCCTTAACTTCAGCACAATTTGCCAGACATTACCCCTATTTGAAAATTACTAATTTTATTTTCGCCACCTTGCTTATAATATATTATAGGCAACCGCTCTTACACGTCTTGAATTATTTAAATTTTGATAAAATAGAGGTGGGACTTTCTACTTTAAATTTGGAACGTAACAATTTCCTTTTCTCCGATTCTATATCCTCTTCTTTTTTTAACTTTCTTTATGATTTCATCCATTATCAGATTAAATATTAATGGGCTCAGCGAATCTCCTTGTCTAATGCCTGTTTCATTTTTAATAGGTTGCTATAGTTTTCCTTTACATCTTAGAAAAAAATCTTGTGGTAAAAAAGCTTGTGGCTAAAACTAAAGTAGAGACAATACAAGTATCCCGTTTGAGAGATCCATCAACAAAAGAGCAAGTCACGCTAAAAATTAAAGAAGCACTCACCAAAATAGAAATTATTCCTACTGAAGATACGAGCAGGAAATGGCATATGTTAAAAGATGCTCTTATACGTACATGTGAGACAACACTAACACCTAAGCTGATCAAGAACAAAAATGAATGGATGACCGATGAGATTCTGGATCTCATGGAAGCAAGAAGATCCTATAAAACCAAAGACAAAAACATGTATAATATTATACATACAGAAATAAGGAGAAAGATCAGAGATCCCAAGGAAAGATGGTATAGTGACAGATGCGAAGAGATTGAACAGGTAGAGAAACATGATAACTTAAACCTTCTTAAAAAATTAGGGAAATAACAGGCACTAATATTAAGAGGCTACATCAGCGCGTCATCACTATTAATTCGAGAAATAGTAGCCGCACCGTCTTTCGAAAGTTCTGCGAACCTTTGGCAACAGTGCGTCGGCAGTACGTGAGACTATCAAAAAGGAAGGCACAATATTGTGATAATTATAATTAGAGTTCGGATCGGATTTAAAAGTATAAAGAAACGCAAAAAAAGCATTAAGATTTTATGAAAATATTTTATTATTTATTTATTATACAAAAAAGAATAAACATAAGCATATAAATTTTAACAAACCTTTTTTTTACGAAAATTAGTATAAAACATCTTAGCTTAAGAGTTAGTAAGTACCTATCATAAATTTAATAATAATATACAGTGTGTTCCAACAAAAATTTGAACCACCCATAAACTCAGAAACCAAGAGTTTTTTCAAAATAAAAAAAAACTCGTCAATTTGTAGTGGGTGCGGGACGAATTTTCATGCAAAATTCATGCCCTCAAATGTAACTCCCTACTGCCACGCATCAACCCCTAGTTTTTTTTAAATAGCAAGTGTGGTCGAGAGGCATACCATCTGAAAGGTATTTTTTCCTCTACACGATACTTTTTTTTTAATTTACGAAATAACTTTGAAGATAATTTTGGCTAATTTATTGGTTGAACATCAGTAATAACAAAAAACATAAAATTTCATTAAATTAACCAATTTAATGTTCGAAATGACCTCCTGTGACCTCCATACAATAATACAGTATATTTTCAAAGCCTCTTCGTACATTTGCAAGTACCTTCGGTGTGAATAATGGGCATTCTGTCACAATTATTTGTCGCAACTCTGCAAGATCTATAGGCGGAGTGGCGTATATTTTTGATATTAGGTGTCCCCACAAAAAAAATCTAAAGGCGAAAGATCCGGTGTCCGATCCACTCTATTGGATCCCTTCTGACAATCCAGCGCCCTGGAAAACGTTGATTCACAAATTGTCTTACGCGTATATGATAATGTGGGGATGCCTTGTCTTGTTAGAAAGTCATTTTATTGTTTAAAAGATTATCATCAGATTCCAATGTGTCAGTGATCAGCGGATAAATACTATGTCTACTATCCTTCGGACACTTAAAGGTTCAGGCAGAATACTAAAATAAATTTAAAATAATATAAGACAAAATTGTTTCGTTACACTTTGTTTTAATATAAATAATAGTAAAAGTAACAATAATAACTTCGAATTTTTTTTGAAATTGTTTAGCCGTAAGAAATGAACTACAGATTGATGCATAGTGGTGTATAGCAAATAAAAAATATAAGTTCGAAAATATTGACGCCAATGAATGTCTACCTACCGGAAAAAATTGGCGTTTGTACTTTTCTATTTTCTATTTCTGTACATAAATACAGATTTATTACCAATTTCATTTTAATGAGAAAATCACAGTCAAAAGAAACCAACAAAAATGGGAAACCACTTTTCACACTTTTTATTTACGACAACAGTAGATTGCTTATAATTACATTATTAAAATTTGTGGTGGCTCTAATTTCGATTTTCGAATCATTTTAGCACGGTTTTTACTGGACTTTTTCTTGGAAGGCGTGACTTTATCTTTCGCTTGAGAAATTTTTCTGTTTTAAAAATATTTATATTTCTAGAATAAAAAATCCTCCTAAGACTATACAGGGTGTTTCAAAAAGGTATGTCATAAATTAAATCACGCATTCCGGAGACAAAAATAAATTGATTGAACCCAACTTACCTTAGTACAAAAGTGTACACAAAAAAAGTTACAGCCCTTTGAAGTTACAAAATAAAAATGTTTTTTTACATTTTCTCCTAAACTACTTGACATTTTGTAATAAAAATGGACACGTTACTTTCTTGTTCTGAAAGCATTTTTCATACAAAAGAAACAAAATCTAAGCGCACAGAAAAATTTTAAGGGGGGTGTGCAGCCATAAATCTCCCCAAACTTTTGAGTACTTTCAAATCATATGAATTTTGTGGCATCATGTGTTCAAATAAACACATTAGATATTTTTAAAACTTATTTGCCTCTTATCATTTTTTCGAAAAACTAGTTTTTTCCTAGTTGGCCATAAAATTACAATTAGTTTCTACGGATACAATAATTACAAACAGTTCCATCAATAATAGTCAATAATTTGAAGCTATCATTTATTGTGTGAATAGGATTAATATTAAAAATTTTGATATTACAATGGCCTACACATTTCGGGAAATGGCAGATATGTATTTAACTTTGGGTAAGTTGGATCAGATTAAATTATGATTTCAATAAACTATCGGGAATATCGTAAGTGAATGTCAAGGAAATAGTGCAGCCCAAGGCGTTATGCAGTAAAATATCTAAAATCGAAATGCACCCGATAGACGATTAATCGTCGTTTACGGGAAACGGGTACATTCCAACCGCAAGTTGCTGGCAATAGTGGTCGTCCAATAATGGATGCAATTGATGAAGACATTTTAGAAATAATTGAAGAAGTCCCTGGAACAAGTACAAGGGTAATAGCTGCTCAACTAAATGTTCCTCGCATAAGGGTTTGGAGGCGTTTGAAGGATCAGCTGCTTAAACCCTATCACTTAACAACGGTTCAAGAGTTATTGGTTAAAGATTATCCTAAAAGGATTGGATTTTGCGATTAGTTGTTAATGGAAAACACTAATGGAAATGCTAATTTTATTAGAAATATTTTGTTTACCGACGAGGGTACCTTCAGTAGAAATGGAATAATAAACCATCATAACGACCACATTTGGGCCGACGAAAATCCTCACGCTAAAAAAAAACGACTCATCACCAAAGGACTTTCAAAGTTAATGTTTGGGCAGGAATTGTGGATAACAATCTAATAGGCCCAATATTTCTTCCCAGCAATTTAAATGGTGATAATTATTTGCAGTTCTTGGCAAAAGATTTACAAGAGTATTTGGAAGAAGTGAATATTGCAATAAGGCAAAATATGTGGTTTCTACAAGATAGCGCTCCACCGCGTTACAGTAATGAAGTCCGGGAATAGCTTTGCAGGCAGTATCCTGGTCGGTGAATTGGAAGAGGTCGTGACGCACCTATTTCTTGGCCACCCAGAAGTCCAGATCTTAATCCCATGGACTTTTGCTTTTAGGGGTTTATGAAAGAGATAGTGTATTCTGTAACAAAAGAGGACGAACAACAATTGAGGGTTAGAATAATTGAAGCTGCAAATCAATTTCGTCAGAAAAATATGGTTTTTCAGCGCATTCGGTTTTCCTTATTAAAACGATACCAAATGTGTCTTGAAGAAAATGGGGATCATTTTGAACATTTATTGTAATATCATATTTATAGAGGTTATAAACATTTTTTGTACTTGTTAATTCATTTAAGCCATTTATTTAGTTGCACGTAATTTTTTAAAGGTTAATGAAAAGGGTCGTAACTCAATAAAAACAGTTATTTAAAAAAAGTGATAAGAGGCAAAAAATTTTAAAAATAATGTGTTAAACTAATGATGCCACAAAATTCATTTGATTTGAACGTACTCAAAAGTTTTGAGGGATTTAGGGCTGCACACCCCCTTAAAAATTTTCTGTGCGCTTAGATTTTGTTGTTTCTTTTTTATGAAAAATGCTTTCAGAACAGGAAAGTAACGTGTCCATTTTTATTTCAAAATATCAAGTAGTTTAGGAGATAATGCAAAAAAACAATTTTTATTTTGTAACTTCAAAGGGCTGTAACTTTTTTTGTGTACACTTTTGTACTAAGGTAAGTTGGATTCAATCAATTTATTTTTGTCCCCGGAATGCGTGATTTAATTTATGGAATACCTTTTTGAAACACCCTGTATACTCGCATTAGAATTTGAAATATTTTTACTTAAAATATAACTATAAAACTCACAATTAATAATAATCTATTTTTTCAAATAGTCCAACAACCTAGTTCTATTACACAAATATAATAAATTCATTCTAAACAAACACTACTTCACTATGAATCAACAATAACGAATTTCAATATCTTAGAAAATAATATCCATAATCCACATCCAAAATAATATTCCAATATCTGGCTAAACAGATATCGATACAGATAACATAGCAGAATCGTGCTATCACTTACACAGAAAACAGACGCAGGTGTGCAAATGTGATGGCGCTGACTAATGTTGCCAACTCACTCAGTTAAGTTCGATTTCTTGTTATAGATCATTGATTTTAGGTGATTTTAGTAATTCCAATGTGACACAAAATCTAGGCATGGGATAAAAAAGTTTATTTGAAGAAAGTGTATTTTTTTGTTTTTCTTAATGGCGGTACAGACTCGTTTTTGTAATATTTTATTTAGTTATAGAGTAATTTCCACATACTAACATATTTCTTAAATTGGGATCTGTACCGCCATTCTTTACTATATCACTTATATGTGTGCCAAATATCTCAACAAAATATTCAAAATTGAAGCTGCAATCTTGGAACGCGTTTTCCGTCTTGATGACGCGCTAATGTAGACTCTTAACGTATCACACGCCTCAATTGGACCAAATACAACATATTCGCTACCGCCTCTCCTTTTGAATGATCTATCATACGTTACGATCCGACGAACTATTCTATCCCCACCAAAAACGCTCAAAAATTTATTTAATTTTACATAATTCTGTTTCATGTAGCGATATGTAACTAACTTGATTGAATTTTTTTTACCTAATTCTATTTACCTTTATTTAATTTTATTTAATATTATTTAGTTATTTTATTTTGGTAAAGCGTTGACGTTTGTTAAACGTCATTTTATTTTTATAGAAAGTGTATGTTTATCTTACCCAGTGACATAATAAATATATATTATACGTCGTTGATCTTACTTTACAATTGCAGTGACCTAGAGTTTTAGCAATTTTCGAAAAAATTAATTAATTGAGATTTCTTTAGATTATTTTGTATAAAATTCTAGGATATAAGGAGCATGTTAACTTGAGAAAGGGAAAGGATCCTTTCTCAAGTTAACATGCTCTTTTTCTAACTTGGCTGCATTGTACCGAAGACGACCAATAGTCAGAAATACGTATATACGGTTGCCTTCCATGGATATACGTTTTTTGGTTTCCTATTTTGCGAGACATGTCATTACATTTTACTTTTATTATTCAGTCGCTTTAACCTTTTCCATGTGTTTTAAACGTTTCAAAGTTTGGCATTCCTTTCTCCAAGTAGCTGTAGCTTCCTCCGTGGTTATTGTTAGTTGTTGCCCTGGAAACCATCAGGGTAACGTAACTGTTGCAATGTGGGAAGAAGATTACCTACAAAAATCTGGAGAACTGTTAAATGGTACTCCGTATTACACTAAATTTAGAAGGAGTCATGTTTATACACTGCAACAAAAAGCAAATAATGAGCTCAAAATATATAATTTCATTGTGCACGTTTTTATGCTCTACCTAAAATACATAAATCAACTATATCTATGAGACCAATAGTTTCATCTTTATGCACTCCTAATGGACCAACAGCACAGCTTCTTACTGACATCGTAACTTATAATTTCAACAACAATATCTGCCCTAAAGATTCATTTGACTTTAGTTTTTTTATCAATAATTTTTAATTACCACCTAATTATGTGTTAGTTAGTTTTGATGTAACTTCTCTATTCACCAATTTATTTTTGGATTTAATCATAAGCAGTGTTGAAAAGCATTGGAATGCGATTTCACAACATACTACTATTGACTTGTTACATTTCAAAACACTTGTCAACTTTGTGTTTGATTCTAATATTTTCATATTTAATGTTAATTCTATCTACAAATTGTTGGTAGTCCTATGGGCTCCAGTCTTTCACCGGTTCCTATTTTGCAATACTGTTAATATGAACAATATAATACCATTTTTATACGAAATCTCAGAACATTGTTTCTAAAAATCAGAACATCTGTTATCATTCACTGCTTTACATACCATCATTAACACTTAAATTATGTAATTTTGATTTTCTTGAAAAATCTTTTGATGACCTTATGTAACGCCACAGATTTTTTAAATCGTTTAATCTTGTTATTAGTTCACATTCTTCTTTTCCATTTTGGTTTACATCTATTCTCAGATGAGTGTAATTTCTAACTCGTTCGAATTTCGGCAACCTGTTACCATTTTTTCATTCTCTTTTTGTATGAATACTTGAGACTAATTGGTTTGAGTAATTTTTATTTGGTGCTAACCAGGTACCTTTATGGATGTTCTATGTTGGCACTTTTTACTTACTGCTGATAGACTTTTAATATTTGTCAGGTTAATCAATGTTTGCCCATTATCGTTACTAATTTGCATTAAAATCTCTTCCTATCTTTTTATTAAAATCCTCGATTATCAGCTTTATATCTCGTTTTAACAATAAGTTAAAGTACTTTTCTACATCTTTATTAAACAGTTTTTTTTTTGTTCATTTTTTTATATTCACTGTACACTTTTATAATACTTCCATTTTAATCCTTATACTAGAAATTCTTTTTGAAACATGCCCAAAATGGTTAATTACGAAAAACAATTAAAATTAAAAATAATTTTAATTTTTTTTTAACGAAAAAACATACTCCGAATAATCTGTATTCTCTCCCGCTGTTAAAAAGGATATAGTCATCTACTTCAATTGCGAAATTTTCTTTCTGCTTTGTTTTTTTAATGCTGGGATATGAACCTAATATTTATTTAATTATTTTGAAAGTAGTTTTAGAGTTCCCTCATTGTATCTCCCTTCGATGTTTGTACCTCTTACATTCCAAGTGCCTATCTTTAACTTCCTCTGGAATTTTTTTCCTTATTTTTTTTACCTTTGGCTTTGCCGAATCCAATTCTGTAAGACATCTAATTTGTTCTAAATGGCTTATGTAGTTTATAGAGTTTCTATTAGGCACGTATTTCCGCCTAGTTTCACTACGTCCTTCACTGTTACTTGTATCTGTAAATGTTTATTGAAAAAAATCCCATTGATTCCTTTAATGTGTTAGTGTTGGTTGTATCGATTGTTAGGCCCTAACCTATGACTTTGTTCTCCTTGTAGGATTTTTCCATAATTTTTATTCCCCTGCTTTAGTGCTAGTACTAGTTTATCCTGGATTCCCTCGTTTTCTTTTTTAAACACCTCAATATTATTTTTCAGATCTATATTTTCTTCTCCTAAACTATGAACCTCCTGCTGATATTTTAGGAATTCCAGGATCATTTCTTATTTTCTTCTTCTGTTTGTTTTATTTTTTTACGTCCCTTATCTCTTATAAGAGATGTAACTATAACATCATATATCAGTTTTTTAGATTGACCACTGTTTAGTATAGTTTATACGTTAATTTAAAAAATATTTCTACAATATATCTACAACTCTAGAGGTGGAGTATTTTAAAAAATCTTGAATTTACAATTAAAAATAATATAGGTCACTTAGGGAGATGAGAAATATTCTATCCTTAAATTGGACCAAACAATACACTTTCAAAACATTTAATTGGAATCGGATCAGTGGTTTCGGAGATTAACGTAAACAAACATCGTGACACGATATTTTTATATATAAAGTATTATATTTATTACAGAGTGGCATTCCAAGAACTTCTTATAAAGGAATTGTTACCTTTCACTACAACGGAATAATGGTACACTTTACACCGTCAAATAATTGGAAGGGCTATGATGTGTCGTGGAGTTAGATTTATCCACTCTTCCATATAACAATATTCCACTATGATTATGTTTCAGTACTAAGGTTTTACTTTTCTAAGTGATATGTAATAATTTTTTATTGTAACAAGCTGTTATTACATGTTTTGTAATTAAACTTTTGTCAACTATTAAATAAGTAGAAAATATACTTTAAAAATTTATTTGTGTCTGCGTCATTTATATTAATTAAACATACTGTCTCTGTTGTATATTAGGAAGTAAGATCTGGAAATTATGTAAATAAAGTGACCATCTACAGAATCGAGGAAACACATGCTTCTTTTCTCCTATCACTACTTTGGATCCGAATAACGAAGTGTATATACACTCTGTCCCAAAGGTAACGCATAAAATCTATAATTTTGTACCTGAGATAAGTTTGAAAAAGCACAAAGCCAGGTCGATTTTTATTTTCAAATAATAATTTTTTTAAAAAGAAAAAGACAGTCAAGATTTGGTTTCGAACATTAGTTTACGGATTTTATAATTTTTTTGTTATACATCTAATTTTTTCTGTTATATTTATCGAACTTATGACTTCATCGAAATTTTGAAGAAATGAGTAGTCCTTTCAGAGATCAATTCAACGGTATAAGGTTTATGTATCCTTGTTGTGGATCTGTGGATAAACCCTGTGGTCTCCTAGACGTTAGTTCAGGATGCCTCTTTAAAAATGAACGCAACCATTTGTAACCTCCTTTTTTCTGATTAGTTGAAAACGGATGTTTTAAATTGTTACGAATAGCTACTTAATTCAAAGGCCAATCTTCGAATATCAGAAGATCGCAGTCCGTAAAATCTTCTATCCATTTCTTGGCAATAATCGACAAAATCCGCTTCAATTTCTTTGGAAAATACTGGTGGACGTACCATATTGGTTTGAATAAGTTCTTCAGGTGACTTTATTTTATTTTTTATGTAGTCTTCCAACGTGTTCTTGGGTACTTTAAAAGTTTTTGAATCTCGCAAGTACCCCATTTCTTTGTGTTTAACTGCAGTAACAGCTGCTTGCATGGATTTACTATTCCATTTCTTTCGTTTTTGTTTGGATTTCGATGACATTTTATTTCTGTAATTTAAAAAAAAGCGTAAGAAATGAGATAAAATAAGCAGACATAGTGCAAGAATTATAGCCTAATTCTTTCTTTTTGTCGACGAAAACATTAAAATGTAATTGTTAACACGACCTTAACTACGTAGAAATTATAGTTGATATTCTATATAAAAACAATTAAGAAATATTTTGTCCTAATATCGGATATCTGATATTAAGACAGTGCGACCATCTGATATTAGGCAAATTATCACCTGTTGTGAAGGTTATGTTTATGGATTAAAAAAACCTTAGTAATCCACTGTCCATATGCACTTAATTAAAGTAGACATATTATAGACTAACTTAAACTACATAGTCAAATTTAAAAACTTACCTGAATGTGTAAAAATTGCGTTTACGACTAGCACGTGTAAAAATTCCTAATTCAAAAATTCGGATAACTTACTCTAGTGCCCTCTATGTTTTACTAGAGACGCTAAAATATTATTCGGCGACCTGGGTTCAGCCCAATGCTAAACTGAACAGAGGTTTCTTAATCAGATTACAGGTTTCTTTAAAACAGAACTATCCGATAATAGGCAACTATCCGATATTATGGCACTTTACCTAAAAAAAATTATCTACGACTGAAATAAACAGGCAAATTTTTTATATCAAATATTGATCTTTCTCATACTTACAATTTTAATTTTAAAAATCAATAATTGACTTGGCTGCTTCTGTTTGCAGACCACACAATTGTAATTTTACACAAGGGAAACAATTTTGATATTCCAAGTTAAATGAAGTTGAATGATTTTGTTTTGAGTGGGCCGCAGTCATTGTCAACGCTTTTGCCAATTTCTTTAACAGTGTCCACAATCCTTCTTTCTCCTGTCTAGACAAGTAGACTCAAAGACCCAATATCAGTCCCATATTCACTCCCTAACTATTGTAGCGAGATTAAATAAAACGAGCGGTTCGAATTTATATAAATATATTTATTTATAGTTTACAGTTCGGTACTCTCTTATCAACTAACTCTACTTCTAACATTGTTACCTATATATACTACAGTTACTAGGTTCGAGATTATTCTGGCGTTGTCCCACCTCTAATTCGCCTACGTGACCGGTTATTCTCTTTCGCACTCGATACGCCTCGAAGTTTCGAGAAGGGTAGTAGAGATGCAATGCAACCGTTACCTGAGCCATGCCGAGAGTATGTTCGTAACACTGCTCCCCTCTTAAATCTGATCGTCCCGATCAGCAACTCTATATGTAGGCACAGGATGGCGGAATCTACAGGACTCTCCAGCTCTGCATGATCCCTTTAGAAAGAAATAACAGTCTACTGACTTTGAAGGATACGATCTCATCGGGTTAATGCAACACACAGTAATTCGTACGCCGGTTTCTCGGAAGATTACTTCAAGCATGCTTCTGACAATCTTCCAGTCCAGATTATCTAGTGCATGGCCTATCTTGGGTAAGGCCAAATTCTTGATGTCGTAATTGCACACAATTTTCTTCAAATTAGTTAGAGCACGCCATATATCCTCGTAGCTTGCCCTGTCTGTATAAGACTTCCTGGTCACCATATACAGCAAAGATCGAGAACCATCTTCTAATCTCATTACTCTTCCAACTTTAGGCTGCTGGTTTTTTAACTCGTCCAAACGACCGAATTTCTTATAAAATACGGATGAGATTCCTTTAGTCATCTCAAGATCTTGGGCAACACAGTGGGCTAGAGAGACGTTATGCGGAACACTAAAAAGATCCTGTTGAACTTCTGTGGTCACGCCGAATCTAGCACTCTTTCTCTCTGCGTAATTTGACATAAATTCATTAAAGCTTGGTCGCCGGTCATCTTTGATCTCATGTTGAAGGGTTCGTGCTTCTCCTGTTTCATTTGAGCCAGCATATGGTGCAAGACGATTTATGTGAACTACTTTTGGTTTACCTTTCGGCAACTTCTTAATTCGGTATATTACGTCATTTATTTTCTTTTTAATTTCATATGGACCTTCCCATTGTCTTTGCAGTTTGGGAGACAAGCCTCGACGACGTTGTGGATTATAAAGCCAAACAAGATCACCTACTTCATAGCTTTCACTCTTGCATCGAGAATCATATTGATCTTTCATTCTGTCACTGGCTATCTGAATGTGTTGTCGGGCAAGTTCATGAATGTTGTTCATTCTTAACTTCAGGCGGTCGACATAATCTTCGCTTGCAACATGTTCTTCGGAAGGTCTGCAGCCAAACTCTAGGTCGCAGGGTAAACGAACTTCACGACCTAACATCAGGCAGGTTGGAGTCTGTCCTGTAGTTTCATTCACGGATGAGCGGTAGGCCATTAGGAATAAATGAATGTGCTGGTCCCAATCTCTTTGATGTTCTGATACAACTTTGGACAGGTGTTTACCCATTGTTCGGTTCATTCTCTCGACCATTCCATCTGATTGAGGATGCAGGGGTGTCGTTCTGGTCTTATTGACACCAATCAATTTACAAACGTTTTGGAAAAGGGTTGACTCGAAGTTTCGCCCTTGGTCGGAGTGGATCTCCAAAGGAACACCAAATCGGCTAAAGAATTCTTTAACAAGTACCTCTGCAACGGTAGCAGCTTCTTGATTTGGTATCGCATAGGCCTCAGTCCATTTCGTAAAATAATCCATGGCTACCAGGATATATTTATTTCCATCATTTGTCTCTGGAAGTGGACCTGCAATGTCGATTGCTACTCTTTCCATAGGACTACCAACATTGTACTGTCTCATGGGTGCCCTCTTTTTACCAGCTGGACCATTACTGGTTGCACACAGTTCACATTTCCGGCACCATCTTCTTACATCATCTTTACAGTTCACCCAATAGAACCGTTCTCGAACCTTTTGCAGAGTCTTCGTGATACCAAAGTGTCCACCTGATGCACCGTCATGCAACTGACGCAATACTTCTGACACTTTACTTTTAGGTACAATCAACTAAAGCTTAGTTTCTGTACCATCATCGTTCTCAAAGGTTCTATACAGAAGATCATCTTTCAGCACAAGACAATTCCATTGGCTCCAGTAACACTTGACTTCTGGACTACATGTACTAATGTCTTGCCAAGAAGGTCTTTCACTTCGACGCATCCAATCCAATACTCTTTTTATACATGGATCATCTGCTTGAGCGTCTTGTAGCTGTTGAGGCTGCCATTGATCATTAATGACGGTGGTTCGTCTCACGGGGCAAAGTCGTTCTTCTAATTTAAGACAGTGATTACAATTTGCACTGCACGGCCGTCTCGAAAGGGCATCAGCATTTGAATGAACTCTGCCAGCCCTGTGTTCGATCTCGTAATCATATTCTTGTAATCGTTCTAACCATCTTGCCATCTGGCCCTCTGGATTACGAAATTGTAGGAGCCATTTTAGAGCAGCGTGATCCGTGCGAAGAAGAAACTTTCTGCCATACAAGTATTTATGGAAATGCTCACAAGCCTTCACTACGCCTAGCAATTCTCTCCTGGTAACGCAATAGTTTCTTTCTGGTTTTGACAAGACTTTGCTAAAGTAAGCGATGACTTTCTCCTGCCCATCTTGGATTTGGGAAAGAACAGCTCCTATTGCACTGTTGCTTGCATCGGTGTCCAACACAAATTTTCCTGCCTGTCTAGGGTAGCTTAAAATCGGTGCGCTGGCCAGAGCCATTTGTAAGTTTTCGAAAGCTCTTTGACACTCTTCGCTCCATGTATATTCTTTGCCTTCTTCTGTCAGCTTTGTTAATGGCTTGGAGATGTTGGCAAATCCTTTGACAAAACGTCGGTAATATGTACATAGGCCAAGAAAACTTCTAATTTCGTGTTTATCTCTTGGTACAGGCCAATCTTTAATTGCTGAAAGTTTTTCAGGATCTGCTGTTACACCATTACTTGCTACAATATGTCCCAAGTACTTCACTTCTCGTCGAAACAAGTGACATTTCTTTGGACTTAACTTTAAATTCGCTGCCCGCAATCGTTGAAAGACTTCTGTCAGATTATTGGCATGTTCATCGAAGGATCTTCCAACTACAATTACATCATCCAAATAAACCAGGCATGTTTTCCATGTTAGACCTCTTAAAACTGCCTCCATTAATCTTTCAAATGTGGCCGGGGCATTACATAAACCAAAGGGCGTAACTGTGAACTGCCAAAGCCCTGATCCTATCGAGAATGCGGTTTTTTCACGATCAGCTGGCTCCATGTCTACTTGCCAATATCCACTTTTCAGATCGAGTGTGGAGAACCAACGAGAACCAGAAAGTGTATCCAAAGTATCGTCTATTCTGGGCAAAGGATAACTATCTTTTTTAGTTACTGCATTGAGCTGTCGGTAGTCAATACAAAAACGTGTTGAACCATCTTTCTTCTTTACTAGCACTACTGGTGATGTCCATGGACTATTTGATGGTTCAATTACCCCTTGTTTGTTCATATCTTTGATGATGTCTTCGGCTTCATCTCTTTTCGCAAATGGAAGTCGTCTAGGTTGTTGTCTGATTGGCTGAGCGTCTCCGGTATTAATTTTATGCTTTACTATGCTTGTTTTGCCATTATCCTTCTTATCCATGGCAAAAACATCTTGAAATTCTATCAGCATAGCCTTCACTTTTTTAGTTCGTTCATCATCAAGATCTTGGCACGTTTAAATCATCGTCTCAACAAGCTCCTTTGGATACTTAGATTTCGACGGTTTCTCATTAGTATTCATGGAACAAATCGAAGCCACGGGAACACACTGTCCGATCAAAGTTCTTTTACTTAACTTAATAGCAGTTCCCTTTAAATTCATAACTCTTACAGGAACGACATCTCGAATTCTCACCAAAGCTTTTGCCGTTAGGAACTCGGCATTATTCACATCTTCGACCATCCTTAAAATTCCCTCTCGGCAGTAACCATCAGGTCTGGTCATCAAAATTTTCTCACTATTACCGGGTATTGTTACGTCACAAGTAGTTATTAAGCTGATAACATCTTCTTTGTCTTCATGAAACGGCAATTCTTCACCACTGATCTCGAGAACTCCATCTTTGACATTCAATACAGCCCCAACTTTCCTTAGTAAATCCATCCCCAATATGAACTCATCGGAGATCTCTGCAATTAATACTGTATGTTTCACTGTGGTCTGGCCAATGGATACTGACATATTAGCCTCGCCATATGTATTAATTATCTCACCAGTTGCTGTTCTAAGCTTTACTGTTGCAGGCAATAATTTAAGATGGCCTCGTACTACTTCTGGCCGTGCAATAGTTCTGGTTGCACCTGTATCTACCAAAAACGATCTACATTTATTATTGATACGACCCTCTATGTACAAGCTATGAATTCCACCTGAGGACGTAATGTTCACAGTTACTATGGGGGCTGTGTTTCTCGAGGTCGGCAGTTGCCCCTTGTTGTCGACCCGTTCTAGTTTTCCGACTGTTGTATCATTTTCTTGCAATTACGGCGAATATGACCTACGTCACCGCAATTCCAACATCTGGGCTCGCGTCTCTTCGGCATCGTGTTACGAACTACTTTTCGTACCATTTCTTCCAGACGTTCATCGTTTGGTTCGTCGCCTTCTTCAATGGTTCTTACTCGATGACTCCGTGAAGTTTGACTAGCTGTTTCATGTTCCAAGGCAATAGCGAGCGCTTCATCTAGAAGTTTCGGCCTTGCTAGTCGTAAAGCTTTCTGTAATTCACTTTCTTTTAACCCATTGACGAAGGTATCTACAGCAATTTCTTCTAAAATGTTGTCTGGTACCTCCGGATAAGCCAACCGCACTATACGAGCAACATCTGCTTCAAACTCTTGCAAATTTTCACTTGCTCGTTGAATTCTACTTCTTAGTTGCGCCTTGTAGACTTGTTGTAGATGGGCATCTCCGTAACGTTTGTCTAGTCGAGTGAACAAGGTCTGGTAACATTTTTCTTGACCCTTAGGAATCGATCTTAGGATATCTGCAGCATCACCTCGTAAAGCAGCAGTCAAGGAAACAGCTTTTTCTTGTTCTGTCCAATGATTGGCTGTCGCAATAGCTTCAAATTGTCTAAGGTATATGGACCAAGAAGACTTTCCATCAAATGGTGGCAATTTGAATCTCATATTATGTGTCGTTTCGTCTCTGGGTAATTCTTCTTTCACTACCGGATCTAAGGCTATTGTATTAACTGGTGGTAGTACTTTTGTGTTAGTTATCATGGTCTCTAATTGCTTGATCTTCTCTTCTACGTCTTCTATCTTGTCGTTTACATTTTTCTGTATTTTATCAAATGTTTTAGAAACTTCTTCAAATTTTTCATTGTTCGTTTTAGAAGTTTCTTCCATCATTTGAGAAACATTTTCAAATTTCTCGTCGAATCTTCGAGATACATTTTCGAATTTCTCATCGAATCTTTTGGAAACGTTCTCTAATTTATCATCATTTTTTTTAGAAGTTTCTTCAATTTTTTTAGAAGTTTCTTCTATCATTTGAGACGTTTCATCGAATCTTTTGGAAACATTCTCGAATTTTCCATCAATTATTTTAGTTAAAACGGCTTCGTCTGCTGACTGGAACTGAAATGTCTCTGGGTCTTCTCCATTCTTGTTGAGAACAGTCTTCAGTCGTTCTTGGAGTGTCTTCTTGGACCCACTGCAGTCTTCATTGCGTTCTTCTAGCTGCTCACGCAACTGTTTTACTGAAAGTTCTACTAGCAGCATCTTTGGTCAGGCACACACGTACTTTTTAAATGTTCTTTTATATAAAGATCACTACGCGGATGTTCCCGACGAATAATACTTTTCAAGTTCAAAAGTCTTTTTCAAAAGTCACTGCTGAATTTATTTGCAAATCTCACACCGTAACACCACTGTAGCGAGATTAAATAAAACGAGCGGTTCGAATTTATATAAATATATTTATTTATAGTTTACAGTTCGGTACTCTCTTATCAACTAACTCTACTTCTAACATTGTTACCTATATATTGTGATGATTTTTATTTATGTCTATTTAATTTATAATGTCTTTATCAAAAGGTTCTTATCTTAATTTATTAAAAAGCACAATAACTGATATTAATTTATTTATCACTAAACATACATAATTTATTAAAAAGCGAACGTAACATTTAAATTCGCGAGCGCGTCTTGAGAATTAACTGTTTTCTATTCTCCAAAAAGTCCTGTTATATATTCACTACTGTTAGACGAGAAACGTCTACGGCCTTCTAGACAGAGCGGCGAATTGTTCTCAGAACCGGTATGGTTAAATCGGCTTGTCTCCAGAAGGTTCGAATTGTTGTTTTTATTACAAAGGGGGACCCATCGTGTGTCAGGTAGGCATTACCTAAAAAATACGTGAATGAATGAAAATATTAGTAATAAATATATTTACGGTTTTGGGTCAGAATTTATCGTAACATTGCCCCCCTCTTAAAAGATTGTTCCTCCTGGAACCTTGTCGGGACTGGAACCGGAACGGTATGCTGGTATCGGCAACTGGACCCTCTTTTACAACTTCCAGTTGTATAAAAATGACAAGGGACGGTTTTCTCTCCGCACCAGTAACTATGCGGATTGCAACAGACTAACACCTGGACTTCGGTGTCTTTAAAGATCTCTTCCACCATATTTCGGATAACCCTCCAATCTAATTGGCGGCACTCCAACTTTGGCATGGCTAACTTTTGCACGTCGGACTCCAGTACGTGCTCTCTCAATTGAAGTAAGGCTTCCCATACATCTCGGTAGGTAGGTTGGTCACGGGCAGTGTCTTTTGTTACCAGGTAGAAAAGGTAACGTGATGCATCTTGGAGTTTCAAGGTTTTACCGGGAGCTGTCACTTGGCATTGAAGTTCTGCAACTCGACCAAACTTCCTTCGAAAGACGGATGCCAACCCTGGTGCGTCTTTGATACTGGCCGGGATGGTAAGGGCCAGCGAGTAGTCATCGGGGAGCGCAAGTAGATCTTGCTTTTCTTCAGTGGTAACACCATGTCTCGCTTTACCGGTACCTCCATAGGCACCCATGAATTCCTCAAACGTGAGGTCAGACACATCGTGGACTTGGTTTACTTCCACTTCTTCATCTACGTTGTGGTCACCTTCGAAAGACGCCAACCGGTTATGGTGTACTATCATTGGCTTTCCCCTCGGAATCTTGCTTATTCGGTAGATGACATCGTTGATCTTCTCCATAATGAGGTATGGACCTTCCCAAAACTGCTGCAATTTGGGAGAACAACCTTTTCGCTTCTTGGGATTATACAGCCATACTTTGTCGTTCTTCTTAAAGCAACCCTTTTCGGCTTGTGTATCGTACCGTTTCTTCATTCTGTCGCTAGCGATCTGAAGGTGGGAACGGACCAACTCATGTACATCGTCCATTCTTCTTCGTAATTCGATCACATAATCTTCACCTGCTACATCTTCTCCAGGTTTACATCCAAACTCGAGATCACAAGGTAGTCGCATTTCGCGTCCGAATAGGACTTTGGCTGGTGTCTGGCCTGTTGATTCGTTAACAGCAGATCTGTAGGCCATTGTGAAGAACGGAAGGTATTGGTCCCAGTCTCGCTGATGATCGGACACCATCTTTGTCAAATACTTGCCAACTGTCCTATTCATTCGTTCTACCATACCATCCGATTGCGGATGATACGCGGTAGTTCTTGTTTTCTTCATGCCTAGTCTATCACATATTCCTTGGAATAGATCGCTTTCGAAGTTCCTGCCTTGGTCACTATGTATCTCCAAAGGCACTCCAAATCGGCTGATATATTCTTGGATCAACTTATCTGCAACGGTGGCGGCCTTCTGATCGGGAAGTGCGTAAATCTCGACCCACTTAGTAAAGTAATCCATTACTACCAGCATGTACTTGCCTCCATTTTCACTTTCTGGAAATGGCCCAGCGATGTCCAAAGCTATTCTTTCAAACGGGCTTCCAACATTATATTGTCTCATAGGAGCTCTCCTTTTTCGGTAAGGCCCGTTACTCGTGGCACAAATAGTACATTTCTTACACCAGTCTTTTACATCGTCGGAACTGTTCATCCAATAAAACCGTTCCCGAATTCGCTGAAGGGTTTTCCTTACACCAAAATGCCCTCCCGATGGACTGTCGTGTAACTGACGAAGTACTTCGGCTATTCTGCTCTTTGGGATCACCAACTGTCTTCTCTTCTCTGAACCGTCATCATTTTCCAGGACTCGTTTGAGCAAGCCATCTGCGATGATAAATGAGTCCCACTGGGCCCAATACGTCTTAGCTACTGAGCATAGGTTTGATATTTCCTGCCAAGGTGGTCGACGGTTTTCCTCTTTCCATTTTCGGATTTTCTGTATAACTGGATCTCTCTCTTGTTCTGCCCTTATCTTAGTGCTCCAGTCGTCGTTGACAATCGTCGTTCTTAGCACTGCTGCTTCCTTGGATTCCGTTTTGTTGCAGTGGGAACACTCTGCTGGGCATGGCCTTCTGGAAAGAGAATCAGCGTTTCTGTGGCTAACTCCGGCTCGGTGCTCAATCTTAAAATCGTATTCTTGGAGTCGTTCGATCCACCTGGCTATCTGACCCTCTGGATTCTTAAACTGCATCAACCACTTAAGGGCGGCATGGTCGGTTCGGATTAGAAACTTTCTGCCATAGAGGTATTGATAGAAGTGCTCTACTGATTTAACTAATGCTAGAAGTTCTCTTCTCGTGACGCAATAATTCCGCTCAGGTTTTGAAAGAACTTTACTAAAATATCCGAGGACTCGTTCCTGTCCTCCTTGAATCTGAGACAGCACTCCTCCAATTCCCACATTACTTGCATCCGTATCTAAGATGAACTCTCCTTCTGGCAGTGGATACCCTAAAATTGGTGCTGTTATTAGATGTTTTTTTAAGGTCTCAAAGGCATTTTGGCAGTCTGTATCCCAGCGGTATTCTCTTGCTTCCTCTGTAAGTCGCGTTAATGGCTTAGCGATATCTGCAAACTTCTTAATAAACCTCCGGTAGTAAGTACATAGTCCAAGAAAACTTCTCACTTGATGTTTGTCAGTTGGTTTTGG
Source organism: Diabrotica undecimpunctata (assembly GCF_040954645.1). Taxonomy (NCBI): domain Eukaryota; kingdom Metazoa; phylum Arthropoda; class Insecta; order Coleoptera; family Chrysomelidae; genus Diabrotica; species Diabrotica undecimpunctata. The sequence goes on from NC_092805.1 coordinate 67,714,447, forward strand.
CCATTCCTTAATGGAATCGATTTTTCCCTTATCCACGGCCACTCCTTCTTTACTGACTATATGACCCAGATAATTGACTTTACCTTGAAATAGCTGGCACTTCTTGGGGTTTAGCATCAATTGGGCAGCTTTAAGTCGATTAAAAACGTTTTCTAAATTCCTCAAATGATCTTCGAATGTCTCCCCCAAGACGATTATATCGTCTAAATAAACCAGGCATGTTTTCCAAGATAACCCTCTCAACACATTTTCCATAAGCCTCTCAAATGTCGCAGGAGCATTACAAAGTCCAAATGGCATAACGTTGAATTGCCACAATCCAGATCCTGTGGTGAAGGCTGTCTTTTCTTTATCGACTGGGTCCATTTCTACCTGCCAGTATCCAGACTTCAAATCTAAAGTAGAAAACAATTTACTTCCAGCCAATGTGTCCAATGTGTCATCGATCCGAGGCAGAGGATAACTATCTTTCTTGGTAACGTTGTTCAGCAAACGGTAATCCACACAGAACCTCGTCGTTCCGTCTTTCTTCTTAACCAGGACCACCGGAGAGACCCATGGGCTCGTAGAAGGTTCTATCACCCCGTCTTTCTTCATTTCCTGAACAATCGTTTCAGCTTCCTCTCTTTTCGCCTGTGGTAATCGTCGAGCTGTTTGACGAATTGGCTTAGCATTACCAGTATCAATTTTATGCTTAACAACGGTAGTTCTTCCCGTCTTTCCTCCTTTCGGTACGAAAATATCACGATACTGCCGAAGAAATTCCCTTAATTTCCTTTTCTCCATCTGATTTAGAGACTGTCCTGCAACTGCAACCATTTGGTCGAATTTGTCGTTGGCATTATCAGATGTTGTCGCCTGACGGATTATGGATGTCACAGGTACACAAGTTCCTACCTTTGTCTCTTTCTTGATGGTCACTGGGTAGTCATTGACATTGATAAGCCTCACAGGAATTTCCTTAGCCAAAGTCACCAATTCCTTTCCAATTATGATTCCACGGCCAACCTCATCTTCGTGGTTCCAAGGCTCCATCATAACAGGTCTCCCTTCGTCCACAATTCCCTGTAGCCGCGCTACTATGATCGTTTCGCTTCTCGCAGGCACGACTGTATCTTCTTTAATGGCTGCTTGCACAGTGTTGTCATTATGTGGATGGAGAAATACTTCCTCGTTGCCAACTTTGATTACCTTATTCTTAAAATCCAATTGGAATCCATGCATATTCATTACGTCCATTCCTAATATAACATCCTCTTCGATGTCAGCAACTATAACAGTATGGACAAACTTTTCTGCTCCAATTCCCAATTGTACCTGGATTTCTCCATGAATGTTGGCATTTTCACCTGTAGCGGTCCGAAGTTGCAACCTCGTTGGTAACAGTTTCTTTCGGCTGTTTATAACTGTCGGGCGTATAATGGTTCTGGTCGCTCCGGTATCCACCAACAACGTATGTCTTTTACCATTTATTTCTCCATCTACATATACACTATCTTCACGACATTTCAAAGAAGCTATTAGTATAAGAGGGTCTTTGGAAAAGTTCCGGGTCGAAGCTGCTCCCCTAAAGCCGACTCGTTCTGGTTTTCCTGATGGTGAGTTTCTTGATTTTATGGTCTTCGTTTTCTTGCATGTAATAATTTTCATCATATTAACGAGCTGGTCAAGTTTATCTTCATCTCCTTCCTCTTTTACAGTCCTAACTTTACTGTATCCTCCAGAGGCCTGCTGACTCGTATTCGAGGGCGGCGGATAAGACATCAACCAGCGTCTTGTGACGAGCTAATCGTAGTGTTCTCTGCATTTCATGATCACGAAGACCATCAATAAACGTTTGAACGGCCAATTTTTCCATCATGTCTTCGGGAGCTGTTGGATAAGCATATCGTACTAATCTGGCAATATCTACCTCATATTCTTGAAGAGCCTCATCTTTCTTCTGTCTACGATTTTTAAGCTGCGACTGATATACATGTTCCAAATGTTCGTGGCCATATCGCATATTTAACCTCTTCTTCAGTTGTTCGAAATCATCGGTCTCCTCTACGGCTATGGTCTGAAGCACATCTAAGGCATCTCCTCGAAGAGCGATAGTCAGGTTTACAGCCTTTTCTTTTTCAGACCATCCATTCACTCTTGCGGCTGATTCGAACTGTTTCATGTAGTTGTTCCATGATGATTTTCCGTCGAAAGTTGGGACTTTAACATGAATAGAACCTCCACTTCCTTCAAATTTCGGCCGTGTCTCCAACTTACATTTCGTCTCGTCTTCTTTTATCTCCACTGTAATCGGATTGTTTCCTCTCTCTGCCGTCCCTGTTTCCTCCAGCTTCTTTTCCATCTCTTTCCATATCTTTTCTTCGAAGGCCAACATATCGGCAGCAACTTGGTTTTTTAACGAAGATATTCTATCGTCCAGGGCAGACATCTCAGAAGTGACTTTAGAGATTTCCGAAGAGATGTTAGCAGAGACTTTGCTTTCCAGCGAAGAAATCTCGTTAGAAACTTTGTCTTCCAACGAAGCGATGTCGCCGGAAACTTTGGCTACATCAGAAGAAACTTTCGAAATATCGTCAGAAACTTTGTTCTCTAATGATGCGATGTCACCAGAAACTTTTGAAATATCACCAGAAACTTTGTTCTCCAATGATGCGATGTCACCAGAAACTTTCGAAATCGACGAGAGGACAGCATCATGTTTGTCTTCAAATATATAAGTCTCTGGATCTAGTCCTTCTTCTAGCAAAGCGTTCTTTAGTCGTTGGACTAACTCAGCCTTTTTTCCGGTAGAAGCTAATTCTCTGTCTTCGAGATGTCTTCTTAAATTAGTCACTGTCAGCTCATAAATCGTCGTCATTTTCACAATTTATTTTATATCCACTTTTGACACCAATGTGATGATTTTTATTTATGTCTATTTAATTTATAATGTCTTTATCAAAAGGTTCTTATCTTAATTTATTAAAAAGCACAATAACTGATATTAATTTATTTATCACTAAACATACATAATTTATTAAAAAGCGAACGTAACATTTAAATTCGCGAGCGCGTCTTGAGAATTAACTGTTTTCTATTCTCCAAAAAGTCCTGTTATATATTCACTACTGTTAGACGAGAAACGTCTACGGCCTTCTAGACAGAGCGGCGAATTGTTCTCAGAACCGGTATGGTTAAATCGGCTTGTCTCCAGAAGGTTCGAATTGTTGTTTTTATTACAAAGGGGGACCCATCGTGTGTCAGGTAGGCATTACCTAAAAAATACGTAAATGAATGAAAATATTAGTAATAAATATATTTACGGTTTTGGGTCAGAATTTATCGTAAAAATATACTACAGTTAATAGGTTCGAGATTATTCTGGCGTTGTCCCACCTCTAATTCGCCTACGTGACCGGTTATTCTCTTTCGCACTCGATACGCCTCGAAGTTTCGAGAAGGGTAGTAGAGATGCAATGCAACCGTTACGTGGGCCATGCCGAGAGTATGTTCGTAACACTATTAAAATTTGTGACATTCTAGCATGCTTACAGGTGTCCTAATACCATTAAAGGTCTTGGTCCAGATAGAATATCATAACTTATTTTTAAAGAATTGCATGAATGAATAAAGATAAGTGCATTATCTTTATGGAATATTTTTAAAAAATCTCTGACCTAGGGTCACTTTTTATCACAATTTATGGATTGATTTCTAATTATTGTACCATTACAATTCTTTCTGCTATACCTAGAATGTTTAAGGCTTTACTGACTAATTTTTTGACAGTTAATCTGAAGAATCAGCTTCATACTGGTTAGCATGGTTTCTGGCCTGGTAGTTCAACTTCTGCTAATCTACTAGTTTACACTGATTACATTATAAATGCATTAAAAAACATTTTTCAGGTCGATTCCATTTATACTGATTTTTCTAAAGCATATTTGACAGGGTAGATCGTTGCATAAACTGGAATTTTTTTGTAGTGTCTAGCGAACTTATTTACTGGTTGAATATAGTTATATGCCAGACTGATCTTTGTGTGTTAAACTGAAGGACTTTTCTTCAACTGAATACTTATCTAGCTCTGTAGTACCTATTTGGGACCTATTCTCTTCACAGTTTTTGTTCATGAGGCTATCAAATTCTTGACTGACTGTGAAATATTTTTGGATAATATTTTTATTGAGAGGGTAAATAATGTCACAGATCTAGGTGTTGATTTTCAGAGAAATTTGTCCTTCAATTTGCATATAGATCTTATATGCAACAACACTATGAAACAGCTTGATTTCATTAAGAGGCATATCAGAGATTTCCGTAGCATTGCATGTCTAAAAACTATAATTTTTTCTTGTCCACTCTCAACTTAAAATTTAACTATGTTCTGGTTTCCCTTTACTCATGTATCACAAACATGTATCAAAGAGTAGAGTTGAAAAAAGATCTCTGATCTATTGTTCTCGTAAATTGTGTATACCATAACTTGTTAAACTGTTTTTTCGGGCTGTTAGGCCGTTGTCTTCTGAGATTAGTTCTCGACGTTTCGCCAACACTAGGGGCTGGCATCTTCTGGAGACGTTACTGCTTCGCTTGTAACCTGAAACTGACCTTACAAACGAAGCAGTAACATCTCCAGAAGATGCCAACCCCTAGTGTTGGCGAAAGTCGAGAACTAATCTCAGAAGACAATGGCCTAACAGCCCGAACAAACAGTTTAACAAGTTAGACGATGGCCGTGAAAGCCTAACGCAGTTTATGTGTATACCATATTCTTATTCTGGTATGATCAATTTCTTGAATCTGGATTCGCTTCTCACCAGAAGAGTTAAAAATAAATTAATCTTTATTTTTAAGCTTTGCTAATGAATTAATCCAATCTCCTAAATTGCTTCATCAATTTGTTGTCATATTTCTCCCTGTTCACTGTGTCAGAATTCATATTTTCATGTTCCCTATCGTATAACTAATTGAGATTCAAATATTTTATGGTCTTATTTGTCATACATGTGGCAAGATACTGGCTTCGTAACCAAGAGCGCACGAATTCGAATCTCGGCACCTTTCTAAAATGATACGAGCCTTTTACCGTGCTTCGGAGGGTACGTTAAGCCGTCGGCCCTCTGGGCTAGTGTGTGCATCGACATTGGCTACTTGAAATAGGGTTAAAGAGGCAAACAACGCCGAACCTGCCATACGATATCATTAGAGGAAAGTTCCCAAATCCGGACCCTCCTCCTAAAGCGGACCTTTTTTTTTTTTTTTGTGGCATTGACTTTCGTCATTCAGCCAGTCTCGAAAGGTTATAATATATTCCTTAAAAAAGTATAGACAGATAAGTACAGATTATTTCTCTCAGACAAATGCACAGCGATATCCCTAAAACGAAATAGACGAATAATTAATAGAAGAACACGTCGAAGGAAAATACAAGGACACTCGCTTCTCGTCTAGGGGTCCGTCAAGACATTTATTTTAACAGACAAACAATACTGGACCACGGATAAGGTATTGTTACATATAGGATAAACAAAGGGTACAAGTCTAATCCTATACACGCTCATGAAAATTTTCATGAACGAGTACCAGATTTATAAAGCTATGCATGTGTCTGACAAAAATTCTATAATTAAATTATATATTGTTACAGAACCTATGGCTAACAAAGACTGTATATTATAAGGAGCGTATGTATTGCATTTAGTTAATTTTGTATACAGGGAGTTTGAATGCTGAATAAATTTAGGACATTCAAAGAAGATGTGATCGAGGTCACCTAGCTTGCCGCAATGTTTGCAACTATCATCATCGATGACTTTAATTTTAAATAAATGGCATGGGTAGCATGCATGTCCAAAGCGTATTCGATTTATAGTAGTAATATATTTACGAGGAGCTTTGAAATTCTGAAACCAGGTTGTTTGAGGTAGAGTTGGTTGTAAAGAGGTATACCTTTTAGAGTTTGTAGAACAGTAATGTTTCCATTGCTCTTTCCATCTAAGTTGCTGATTTTTTTTGAAAATCGTAGTTACATCTGATGTGTTAAGCATATATTTCAACGTAGAGCCAGTTGTTACACTCATTTTAGCCAAGTGATCTACATATTCATTGTGTTTGAGACCAATATGTGCTTTGACCCAAATAAATTTTATGTTGACTCCAGTCGATGATAAATGATACAATCGGTCTTTTATTTCAAATATGTAGGGGTTGCTAAATGTTGAGGGTAATTCAATGTTTTTTATGCTCTGCAAAACTGAAAGGCAATCTGACAGAATTAAGATATGTCTATTACAGGTGTTTTTAACGTATTTTAGAGCTTCAAGTATAGCTATTGATTCCGCTGAAAAGATTGAAAATTCATATGGTAGTTTATACTTGAAATCTACGTTTGTAGCAGGTAAAAAGTATGCGCATCCCGTCCCTTCTGTTGTTTTTGATGCGTCCGTGTATATTACTGTGGCTTCCCTATAATCCTGCAATAGAGATATTAGAAGATTGCTACTCATAATGGTGTTCTCACTATAAGTGGGTATTATAACCTGAGTTCTGTGGAATAAAGAATAGTAGTCTAAGCTTCTGTCAACCGTGTCAAATTTCTTGAAAAAAATAGGATTATTCTGTAATGCCATGCATAAAGGCGGGGAAGGTTTTTTCTCCCAATATTTGTTTGTAAGATCTGACTCGTTAAGTTGACGGACGCTTGAAAATAACTGGGAGTTAGTTAATAGAATTTTAAGAAGGCTTTTTTCACTTAAAAAATTTCTTCTATTTTCCAGGGGTAGCTCAGCGGCTTCAACATATAAGGGTTGTATAGGGGTTGATCTCATAGCACCCAAACATATCCTCATAATAGAATTTTGAAACGTGTCGATTTTTCTTAAAAGGTTCTTAGAGGCGGAACCATAAAGAGTAGCACCGTAATCTAGAATAGATCGTATATATGCGCGATAAAACAACAAGGATGTTTCTACATCGCAACCCCACCACGTTTTAGTTGTCATTCTGAGGAAATTGCTGCCTTTGTTACATCTATCAAGCATGTACTCTATGTGTTGTCTCCAAGTTAACTTCTTATCCAAAATAAGGCCTAGATATTTGACATGATTTTGAAGCTTAAAACATTGATCGTTCAGAATGATATTTTCATTTGTAGGAATGTTGTGTCTTGTGAAGATAGATACTACTGATTTTTCTATAGATAAATTGAGACCATTCTCTAAGAACCATGAAAAAAGGGATTCACATACTTTGCTGAGGCTTTGTATACAGGTTTCATATTTTTTGTTTTCTGTATAGATGCAGAAATCGTCGGCATACTGTACGATTTTGAATGAACTGTTATTTATTTGGATGTTATGTATGTCAGAGCTGTATATATTGAATAAGATTGGAGATAAAACTGAGCCTTGTGGTATACCTTGATAATTATATCGCGGTCCAATTAGCTTGTTATTATGATCTCTTACATAGATGATCCTCTTTGTGTAAAATCCAATTATTGTATCCACGAATGCGATTGGCATATGAAATAAATTAACCATTTTATTTCTTAAAGTTGACAAGCAAACTGATTCGTATGCTCCCTCAATATCCAAGAATAGTCCTGTTAAATAGTTGTTTCTGGTTAAGGTATTTTGTACATCTACCACAATGGTTGTTAGAGCATCTAGTGTTCCAAAGCTTCTTTTATAACCAAACTGATTTTCTGGTAGCAAATTATTTTTTTGTAACCACCAATCCAGTTTAAATTTTATGAGTCTCTCTAGAGTTTTAAAAACACAGGAAAGTAACGATATTGGTCTGTATGAATTTGCAATATTTGGATCTTTACCAGACTTTAGGATAGGAACCACAATGGCGTTTTTAAATGAATCAATAACGATGTTATTTTGAATGATGTCATTAAATACCTGTAACAGCAGATCTTTAGCGGCTCTTGGTAGGTTGATTAACATAGGGTATTTGATTTGATCAATCCCTGGGGAGGTATTATTGCAATTTTTGAGAGCGAAATCTAATTCAGATTTAGTGAAAGGTTTCAACAAAAAGTGATTGGATTGGTGACTTTGTTCGGATTGGTTAGAGAAATATTGAACCCAGGGAGGAGAGACTTTATTAAAGAAGTCATCTAAAACTTCATTGCTGAAAGGTTTTATACTATTCTGCGGTTTTCGATTCATTTTGTTGGCCTGTGACCATATTTGCTTAGCAGAGGTATTTTTGTTTAAATTGGAGCACCATTTGATCCAACTGGATTTAGCTTTTTGCTTCAACTGCTTTTTTGTTCGAGCAGTAACTTCCTGACATTTTAAGTAGTTATCAAAACTCGATGAAAGTTTGTAAGCTTTTAAAGCCTTTTTTCTTTCATTAATTATAATATCACATTCAGGGTCCCACCATGGTGGTGGGGGACGATTTTTGAGTTTAAGAATTTTATATTGAGGGATAGATTTTGAAGCAGATTCATTAATAGAATTAATAAGAAAATTATAATTTTCGTAAGTGTTTAAAGCCCCCCGTAAGTGTTTAAAGTGTTGACCCCTAGCCTTCTTGGTACGTTTTAATTTGAATCGTGGCGGCAATGAGTGCAAATGGTATATTAGAGTTCCATGGCTCAGTGGTGAAGCGCACTAACACGCGCAACAAGCGGACAAAAGACCGCGCGGAGGGAAACCGCGAAAAAGAAATGTACACCACGGAGGACGACGTACCCCTCGATAAACGAGCCATAACAAAAAGGATAAGACAAAGGAGCAGTGAGAACGAAAAGTCCGAACTGGCAAAGATTAAGTCGTTATTGAAAGAAAAGGATTCCGAAATAACAGCACTAAAACAAAAAATAGAAGAACTGCAGGATACGATAGTAGCTTCGTAAAGAACAATAATTGGCCACATTGACTCAAAGTTCCAAGAACTTAACAATGGAAAAGAAAACACAAAACCTAAGAAGGCAACAGAAACGGCTCCAAAAGAGAGCAGCAAAGAAGATACCTGGGAAACCCAGGCCAAAAAGACGTCAAAATCTGAAAAGTCTACGGGAACAATCCCAAAAGGCAAAAGCAACCACAGAAAAGTCTACGGGAACAATCCCAAAGACAAAAACGACCACAAAGAAGACAAAAAAGAGAACACAAGGTGAAGGAAGACTTCCCTCCGCTAGCGACCCCTAGTGCAACAGCACCAGAGAGTCATCAGGAAAGAGATGCGCGCGCTACACCACGCCCTCCGACTCCATGTCAAGCACAAGCAATGGAAACCGACGGAGAGCCAACCACAAAACACGATAAACCAACGTGGAATCCAAAGCCGCCTGTAATTAATTTACAGAGCGTCAGCCAGACAGGAGCAATACTAGACATTGCTCAGAAAAAGAAGAAAAAGAGCGACAAAAAAAAAAACTACCAATGTTTGTGCTGACACTTGAGAAAGAGGACGTGGAAAAAGCCAGGCGCAGCACTAATCTGAGGCATATGAAGCTCCACATCGAGGACCTCAGAAAAGGAACTAGGCCCACACAGTGTTTCAACTGCCAGGGGTACCACCACGCGCAGAGAGCATGCTTTAAGACACCTCGATGCGTACGATGCGGAGAAAATCTCTCCACAATAAATTGCCAAATGCCCCGAGAACCGAAGGCAAAATGTGCCAACTGCCAGGGACACCCGGCAAACTTCAGAGGATGCCCCAGATGTCCAACCTGGAAAAGAAAACAACCACAAAGACAACAAGCTCCGCAACAAACATCAAGCGGACCTTCCTACGCACAGGCAGAGAAAGCGCCAAATACCGAGAACACCATCTTGATCTCGAAACAACAGCAAGACGGACTAGGATAGGCTCCTGGAACCTAGGAGGCATAAGGACCAACCAGAATATACTGGACGAACTGGTCAATAGATATGAAATGGATGTCATGGCAATACAGGAAACAAAGCTCACGAACAACATCAACATCAAGTTTCCGGGCTACGACATATACAGGAACGATAACACAGCAATATTAGTGAAAAAAGGCATAGGTCATATCAGAATTCTAACACCACAAATAAATACTATGCAAGCAACAACAGTAAGAATACAAATGAGGCAAGGAGAAGTCAGAATTACCTCTGCCTACGTAAGACCACAAGATCTACTGATCGAAGACGACCTAAATGACGAACCCTCAATTATAATAGAGGACCTAAATGCAAGATCCCCAAACTGGAACGACAGAGCTACGAACACAAATGGAAAACTACTAAACACATACTTAAAAACAATGACGACGCTATGGCAATGGGCCCTACAGACCCAACACACTACCCAGGAAACGGATTTCCTACACACATAGACATTGTAGTAGCAAGAAACCTAGGACTACACACAGAATTACAAACATTAAACGAAGGCACAACGGACTACAATCCCATCCGATTAGAACTAGCAACGTGGGAAGAGGAAAGTACAATCAAAAGAGTTAAAAAGAAAACAAAGTGGACGAACTTCAAAAGACTCGTAATTACTGGAATAAATATAGTTCCAGTGATAGATAACCCACGAGAAATAGAAGACAGAGTCCTAGAGTTGGAAAACATCATCCAACAAGCACTCAGTAACAGCACTACAGAAGAGGAAGTAGAAATGCACACGGGAATATTTAAGGATATACCGCAAGAAATAAAAGATTTGATAAAGAAAAAGAACAGAGCAAAGCAAACAGCACTACAACAACACCGTAGTGAAAGCTGGGAAAACCACATAAGAGATATGTAGGAACAAGGACCAAATATGCAAAATATTTTTAGGCTTCAGAGAATACTGAGAAATGACAGAAAGCCAATCCCTCCATTACATGGAGAAAACAACGGAATAGTCTACACTACAGTGGAAAAAGCAGAGGTAATGAGGAGTACTCTCTAGAGAGAGTGTATATTAAATTAATTACCACCCAGACGAGGACATCGACTTCATAGAAGAAGTCGAAAGACAAAGACCCGAAAATCCAAACGAAATCATCCCTCCTACATCACCGGAGGAGTTAAACTAGCTAATTAAAAACAGCTCGCCGAAAGAGGCACCTAGTCCAGATCAAATAACGAACAGGGCTCTAAAATGCTTACCAGCGAGAGCCATAGTATATTTAACAAATATAATCAATGCGATGCTAAGATTCAAGAAATTCCCAAACAGATGGAATGAGGCCCATGCCATAATGTTACCAAAGCCCGTAAAAAACAGCACATTCCCGCAAAACTACAGGCCAATAAGCTTACTACCTGCCATCAGCAAGATTGTAGAGAGAGTAATACTCAGCAGACTCCAAGCTGAAACAGACAGACTAGATATAATACCCGAAGCCCAATTCGGTTTTAGATCAGAACACTCCAGTGAACTACAAGTACTCAGATTAACAGAGTACATAGCAGCTGGATTTAATGATAAACAATACACAGGAGCTGCCTTCCTAGATGTAAGCAAAGCTTTCGACAGAGTTTGGCATAAAGGACTAATCTACAAAATGAGAAGATACGGCTACAGCGGAGCAATGACAAGACTAATCTCTTTGTACTTTAGCAATCGTAGTTTCAGAGTTCGAATAGAACAAGTTCTATCTGAACTCTGAAACCCGGAGGCTGGAGTGCCAGAGGGAGCGCTACTGTCACCTCTACTGTACACGATATACACAGCAGATATACCTAGAACACCAGGTACATTACTAAGCCTCTATGCCGACGACAGAGCGATAGCGGCCAAACACAGAAATTAGACATAGCGGTAAACAACTTACAAACAGCGCTAGATGACATAGAAGAATGGAGTTTAAAATGGAAAATCGCTATAAATTCCGAAAAGACACAGGCTGTACTTTTCAAAAAGAGGCACCAACAACCAGAAGAACACGTGACTGTGCAAGACAATCCCATCGAGTGGAAAAGCGAAGCAAATTACCTCGGAGTAATCATGGACAAAGGTTTAACGTTTAGTAAACACGTAGACGCTACAATACAAAAAGCCAACATGGCAAGAGCATCAATAAGAGGCCTAGCAGAAAGAAAAAGCAAACTCAGAATAAAAACCAAAATAAGATTAATAAATAGTATAATTTTTCCTATACTAACATATGCATCTCTCGCATGGGGACACATATGTAACACAAAAAAAAAAGAAAATACAAGCGGCATATAACAGCAGCCTAAGAGAAGCAGTCAACGTACCGAGATACGTTGCAGAAAGATTCCTCTTCAGAGAATTACAACAAATTAGAGTGACTGATATAATGAAGGAAAAAGCAAGGACAAAGTTCGCGCAGATAGAGAACCATCCTAATCACATATTGCGAGAGATCATGAGGTACGACGCTTTCCACAGATGGAAGCACAAGAGGCCCAAACGACAAATAGTAGAATAAAACCAAACGTACTAGAGAGAAAATCAGTAAATACACCAGAGAGAAAACAAAACACCAGAGAAAACACTACAAAAAACAACAAAAACAACGCACCAAGAAGATAGTTCGTAGCTCAAAAAACTCGTGGACAATCGCAACGTACAGCGTGGACTCAGTTAATTTTAAGTAGATAATTATTATACTAATATGCACTAATTCTGATTTTATGTTTCAGGCATCCTACAAAAAAAAACCCAAAAAACGGTTTCGGCCACCAAAAAAATCAAAAAACTACTAACAGAAACCGACGCAAGCCACAAAAAAATAATAACAAAAACCATTAAAAACTCGGGCACGTAGGGCCCAACCTCTTGAGCACCAAGTCGCCGAACTGAGCCTAGCTCAGAGCGGAGACTTGAGGCCCAAGTAAGCAATTTTAGTTCGCGGATAAGCCACAGTAAGATAACAGGATTATAGCGACAATGCGCTGTCCTGAGTTTTGAATTCGGTTAGGATTATTAGGGTTTAGAATTCGGTTATTACCTAGGACTCCCACATGAAGAGCATTTGGCTGATAGTTGTGCCCCTATCGCGCATCAGAGTGCTATAGGGGGGAAAGGGATGGTCTGGAGCATTGGAGCGCGGTGGAGTGACTCCTGTTTTTACTCGAGTTAATACACCTCGTTCCAATGAATTTTTACACCCGAACTTAATTCTTAGGGGTGAACATGTCTCAAAGGCTGGGTTTAATTAAATTGCTTGCTTGCTTGGTGAAGCGCACAAGCTGGCTACGGCCTACGTCACTTATCGCTTGCCATTCGTCCTGAACGTGTATTGATTGTGTGGAAAGTTTTTACATTGTGTTATATTTTTCATTATTTCTCCGAGATATTCGCAGGTAAGCTATTCAATATATTTAGTATTTTAAATAATAGGGTTTGAAGTTATTGTTTCTCACTAATACAGTTCACATCATGTTTTGGTTAAAAAATTATGACATTAAGAAAATGTATGATATAGCCGCCTAAACCGGACCCCCCGTAGTTGCCTAAATCGGACCTCTTATCTTTTAGATTTAAAACTCCGCTGTTATAAGTGTACACATTTATAACATTTGAGAAGAAGGTGAGTAAACATTTTAATGTGCCGCAGACAACACCAATGAGATTAAGTAAAGATAAGTATGGTACGTCTATCGAAGCAGCACAAACAAAAAGAGGCCGACCTACAATATTGGGCGAAAATCTGGAAGACGAGCTAGTCCAATATTGTCGTGCAATGAAAACATCGTTTTTTGGACTTACTAGAAGAGATTTAAGAAGAAGGACCGCGCAGATGGCCCAGAGAAATAGCATTAATCATCCATTCAAAGAAGAAAGAGCTGGTAAAAAGTGGGCCAATCTATTTGTTAAACGGCACAAAACCAAACTGTCAGAAAAAAAGCCCACTGGAACATTTTATAGCAGGGCTCTCGGGTTCAATAAGAAAAATACGCAGAAATTTTATAAACTTCTGGAGGATTTGTACGTTAAAAATGAATTTACTCCTGATATAATCTATAACGTAGACGAGAGCGGAATCAGTGTGGTGCAATCTAAAATACCCAAAGTTATAGGCCTCAAATGTAAAAGACAGGTTAGGTACTTCCCTGACTTAAGGAGAACGTGGAGCCTACATTAGGAGTGTTATAACGATTGATGCTTGTATGAATGCCACTGGCCTATTCGTTCTTCTTTTATTAATTTTTTCGAGAAAAAATATGAGTGAACAATTGAAAAAAGGAGCTTCATCAGGAACAATTTTTGCAGTGCATCCTTTAGATTGGATTCAAACCAACTCCTTCACTCAATGGTTGAAGCACTTTATCGACTTTGTCCATTCAACAAAAAAGAAACCTGTGTTGTTACTCTAGATGACCATTATAGCCACACTCAAAATATTAAAGTGATGGATTTGGCAAAAATACAACCTGTTACCATTGTGTCCATACCACCTCAATCTTCATACAAACTTCAACCTTTGGACAAAAGTTTGGATTAGAAAATGGGTTTAAAGCCACAGGTATATATCCACTGAACAAGGAGCTGTTTTCTGATGCCGAATATATTGAAGAAGCAAAAAAATGCGAGATTCATTTTTTTACGAATCCATGTCAAAGCAAAAAACGGCAAGTAATGAAAGCTTTACAGGAATCAGTGAACAACGTGTTATGACGATGGATGAATCACAAGTTAATGCAGAGTTTGACCCGAATCAACCGTCAACATCTTCGGCAGGTCAGGGCACTCCTGTATTACCATCTACATTTGACAATCCTCATAGTCCAAAATCGTCTACGATAAGCCCGTTCGAGATCACTCCTATTCCAAAAATAGAAAAAAGACCGCTGATAGGGGACGAAAACCCTGCAGTTTAACAATCATCACATCTTCTCCTTATAGATCCAAGTTGATGGAATCTAAAAAAGCTAAATAAGCTATAGTATCCATCATGATACTATGACTAACAAGATAGGATCTTCCCGTAGCACAAAATCGGTCGTGTTCGCGCATGCCGTCATTGGAGATCAGATTTGAATTCTTGTTAAAGTTAAATGGGATTTTTATGCATTCTGTGATGAAATTATTTAATTAGCAAAATAATAATATTAAATAAAGGTTTAATAATTACAATAATCGTACACAAAAAGATATCTCCAAACTATTTAATAAAGATTATTTATTGACACATACAAAAAACTGACATTACGAACGTGCAAGTCTCCAATTACGTCACGACTTATGCGCAATATCTTATCTTCTTAATCATAGTATCATGGTATCCATGAAAACTGAACAGCAAGAACGTGCTCAAAGTTTCAAAACCAACCGTAACAGAAAAGATTTTTCGGCAGCAGGAATTTCTATAAAAGTTAAAGAGACAGTAAAAAAATGTATAAATTTTGAGAAAAATATAAAAGAATCGTACACCGAAGATAAAATCAGTGTCTCTTCTGGAACATCTAAATTGGACATTATTCCGGGAATGTCACCATCTAAAGAGGGTGATGCTTTGTGATAGAAAATATTCGCAAGATTGTAAAGGAGAACTTTGGGTCTTGTGCATTATGTGTTCGTTGAGGGCTATGTGGATTGTGCTGGGGCTGATAAAGATCCCTACATCTGCGATTTTTGTAGATAAATTAATAATTGTCCTAAATATTTTTGTATATTCGATGTATTATATTAGAAATTGTTGCAATATTTAGAAAGTAGTCATGTTTTCCCTTATTTAATACGTTTTTTCAATTCTTGGTAAAACTTTATTAATAATTTTTAAGGGGGTCCACTTTTAGCAACTATTTTTCGAACTCACCAAACGCTGGATTTTGGAAAATATATATTTTTTATATTAATTTTTAATTATTATTAATGAAAGTTGAATATAAATGATTAAAAACATTATAAAGTAAATGGTATGTACTTTTATAATATTTTTTTGCTATTTTTCATACACATGAACTGAAAAACAAAATGGTGATCCGGTTTTAGGCATTTTCATCTATTATTATCTCATGAGATGTATTTGTTTAACTTACCGTATCTATAGCTTTAGGTAATATTTCAAATACTGAAACACAAAATGTAAAATGATACTTTGTCTAAATAAATGTCTACTAATTTATTTTGTTTATGTATATTTTATTTTTATCTGTAATTTTATATATTGTCTATTTCTACAAAGTTGCATTTTGGTATAATTTGACAGCGGATTTATTTATTTATGAAAATAAATATATAGTATATCTAATGTAATATGTAATAATAACTGTAAATTCCTTTTGACATTTATTTTTTATTTCCCAAAATACATTCTTAATATGAACAGGATGACGCCACTTTTAGTACCTACTTCATACGATGGTGTTAGACATCTAATGTATATTCTCAGCGCTAAAATAGCCGTCCGAGAGACATCTTAAAAGTCCCTCAAGTAAGTCTGATTAAGGTCCAGATAACGTCCCTGTATGTCCAACGAACGCCCGCTCAGGACGTTTGGCACAGCGATATTCGGACCAATAAAGGACGTCCTTGGGACCAAAACGGACGTCCTTTTAAAGTCCGTACTATGGACGTTCGTGTGCTATTAGGGTTACAAGTAGTTTGTTTCTACTGCACACAAGATCAATACAATTGGATTGTGATTTGCTTGCCCTTATTCACTGAATGTATTTCGTGTTGTTGACGTTTCATGTTGTATCTCTTGTTGGTTGTTGGGCATAATTTCCCTTTTTGGGTCCCTTGGAGCAACCCCTGTAATTTGCTACAGTGTGCATATTTTGGGTCTGTGCTCCTGTCTTTCTGACACTCCTTGCTCAAGTGATTTTCTCCACACTTAGCACATCTTGATCAGCAGTGGCAGACCTTTGATCTGTGGAAGAATCCCTGGCAGTTGTAGCATTGCATTATTTCAGTGTCTTTTTTCATTTTTATGTTGTCTTCCTCCTTGGCGGTGACCAAAAAAGAGCAGATTTCAATAGAAGTTCAGCAACGATTTAATCCCTTATGCCTGAATATGAAAGATGAAATCAAGGAGAATAAAATACATAAAAACTGTGGAGTTTCCTAAGAAATTTAAGAAAATCTTGTATAAAATTTTTTCTCCCTTATGCCATTTTACAAATTGATTATATTTTTAAAAACTTCTCAAACTCTATCTACAAAAATTTAATATGTATGCATCTGCTGGCTACAGCAAACAACTACGGCTGACAACAAATATACAATATCATTATAGATCTCTTGTCAGACACGTGCACGGTTTTATAAGATTTGTACTCAAGCATGAAACTTTCCATGATCATGCAGATTTGCATCCTTCGTTTACCCTAAATGTTATAACACCTTATCCATTGTCCAGTTTTGTTTGTCTTTAAAAATATCTAGATGGGACCCTAGATGAGAAGCAAGTGAGCCCATATGTTTCCTTATCATATTTTGTTCTATTAATTTTGTATTAGGGATAGGATTGTGTATTTGTCTGATTAGAGAATCTATTGCAACTGGCTGAATGACTAATGCCTATGCCATTAAAAAAAAATTAATTTTGGCATAAGGGCTACTGGTGCCCTCAGGGTGTAATTATGGCCTAAACATGTAATGTTAATAGGTCAATGGCATCATTTTCGTCATGGCATTTGAAAGTTTTAGTTTTCAACATTTTCAAAAAATGTTAACTTGAAAAAGTTGTGGAAAATACAAAAAACTCTATTTTTAGAAAAAAACAAACACTCTAAATTTCTGTTTCTTTTTGCTTATCTCATTTGATATTTTCAGTACACAAAAAGGCTAAGGGATAAAATTGTGGTTGAACTTTGTATTGAAATCTGACTTACATTATCATTGTTAAAAAAGGTTTAGATATCAGATATTAGACTAAAATATGAAACACAAGCAAACACATCTTATCAAATAGTTTATTTTATCAATTAAATATAAATGAAAAAAGATACAATAATCAACTAGTCCATACGTGTCTTCAAATTTTTTATAGTCACCTTATCTTTTTCTCTAAAAAAATAAACGAAAACTGTTAGTGATTTATTCAAAGAGAAAAATATTTATATAAGATATTAATAGATTTATATACAATCCCATAAAATTATATAAAACCAACCCTTTTTGTGTTAAATCTATACATAGTAACAAGCCATTTACTCAACATTTGCTAAACAAAAATACCCATAATTTGAAAAACCCTAAAGGATCCACACAAAAAAAGAAAGTGTAAAAGAAAGAGCGGGGTATGTTAATATTTACTTAGTTAGTAACTACAATATTTAATACTTACATGATGTACACTGTAGCTCCCCAACCAGAAATGGCATCTCTGTCAAAGGCATTAATGAGTGCTTGAGAGATTGTTTCAAAAAGATCTTCAGGTCCTAGGTTAGGTTCCCAAAGTGCTTCACACATACCATACAACTGTGCTGAGGCTGTTCCACCAACAACAAAGTCTGAAGGTTGGTTTATACAACCAATTAAATCCATATTACAGATAAAAGGTTCATAAGTATCAGGTAGAAGTCCAGCTATTACAGGTTCCACAAAAAATGGACCAAATCTTTTTTCATACAACATATTTGATATCATAGACGCAAATACTTTTGGAGATATTTTTCGATTTTCCTTAAGTTCATACAAGTTTTTTCGGAAACGGAGTTTTTCCATAACTGTTTGAGTATCTGTTGCTAATCCTGGAAGACCTACATATAAATGTGGTCCCATTTCAAAGATTTTTCGGAAATTTGTAGCTACTGTTTGGGCTTGAATACCAAATCGCCTATCTGCTGCAATGGCTACACAGTTTTCTCCCTTCATCGCCACCATAGCACCACCATTGTAAGCTAGAATGGACTAAAAAATAATGCTTTAAA
Organism: Diabrotica undecimpunctata; assembly: GCF_040954645.1. Taxonomy (NCBI): domain Eukaryota; kingdom Metazoa; phylum Arthropoda; class Insecta; order Coleoptera; family Chrysomelidae; genus Diabrotica; species Diabrotica undecimpunctata. The sequence continues at coordinate 67,733,217 of NC_092805.1, forward strand.
CAATGCCACAACTTTTTTTATATATATAGAAGGGTTATTTTATTTTAAATATACAGTGAATATCTTACCCTTGCCAAGTATAAAACATATATCGCACCTCCAGATCTATAGAAGCAAACTCAAAAATTCACCATTTTGAGTTAGGCCTTTATTTATATGTAGTTTTGAACGATCTTTTTAATGGTAATATCGTCCTGTTTCTAATCTTGTCCATTAATTTTATTTTTGAGTTATACCCCTATTTTTTCTATGCGTCATGTTAGATTTTTAAATTAATATAGAGGCACTTTTTTAGATGTGCCTTTTTAACAATATTTTATTGTTCCTTTGTACCGTAAACACAGGCACTTTTTGAGTTGTGCCCTTTGAAGTAATAGGTAAACAATTAAATTTTTAGTTGGGCCCGTATTACCACAAAGAAAGTTGATTAAAATATTATTTATATTTTAATATATTGATACCAAATTTATTTTATAATAACACCTGAAACAAAATTGAGAAGACTAAAGAAAAATGCTGTTCCATCAGCTAAATTGCCCCAACGGCATCATGAAGTTATTAGTAGAAAACGTAAGGCGTAATTTACAAAATATAACGTGGTCAGCTCCAAAAACTGCCTCAGCCTCAACTAAATATCTCTGCTGATCTTTTAACCTGTATGTACCTGTTATTGACAATGAAACATATTATGAGGATTTACATTCTCAAGGTAAGCTAATGAATTTGTCATTTAACAATTTCCAAACTGCATTCACTTAAATGAAAGTCATAGATTTGTAGCATTAGCTAAAGACATCAAAATCATATTTTTTTTGTTTAGACCAGAACAAGACAAGAAAACGAAAACGCAATATCAGACGCTGGAAGTCAGCTCAAGCCAAAGAAAAGCGCAATTCTGGGATGTCATACACAAATGCTAAAGGAAATCAAGTAGCTAGTAGAAGTATTAAGCCACCTTGTAATGAACAAAAATGTAGATTGAAGTGTACTACTAAGGTTAGCCACGATGATAGAAAAGATATTTTTAATAATTACTGGGGCATGTGTGATATTAATCGCCAAAGAGAATTTATTGTAAGGCATGTAACAATAATTGAGCCCAAGTATAGGTATATAAGGGAGGGGAGCACTAGAAGTAATAATCATGCGTTTAATTTTAATACTAGTCAGGGATTGCAACGAGTCTGTAAACATTTCTTTTTATCAACTCTTGATATCACTGCTTAGGCATTTCGCACAGATATTGCCAAAAGCCTGTCTGTTGGAGTTCTTGAAAAGGATAAATGTGGGAAACATAAAAATCACCCAGTTATTACTGCTGCTGTTGTACAAAAAATAAAAGACCACATCAATAGTTTCCCTCACATTCCATCCCATTATTTGAGAGCACAGACAGGGAATACCTTGAAGGCCAACTTACAATAGCAGAAATGCATAGAATGTTTGTGCAACAGTTTAATGACACTAGTACTCAAAAAGTAACTTATGCTCTTTATGCTCATATTTTTAGTAATAATTTTAACATAGGATTCTTTAAACCAAAAAAGAATTTATGTGTAAAGTGTGAAACATTCAAAAATGCTAGTCCTGATGAACAAGAAGGACTAAAAATTGAACATGACAAACACCTAAGAAACAAAGAATTAGCTCGGAAGCAAAAACTACTTGATGCCGCTGAAGCAAAAAAAGGAAATTGTGTTTGTGCTTGTTTCGATTTGCAAGCTGTGATGCAAACACCACAGGGTGATGCTTCCCTATTTTATTATAAAAGAAAATTGTCCACTTTTAATTTCACTATTTATGAAATTGGAAGCAGCCAAGGTTTCTGTTTCGTCTGGCATGAAGGTGTTGCTAAGCGTGGTAGCAATGAAATTGGCTCATGTTTATTAATGTTTTTAAAAGATCACTGCCGAGACAAAGATGTTATATTTTACAGTGATAATTGTGTAGGACAAAACAAAAACAAGTACTTGGCCAGTTTGTATTTGTATGCAGTTCAGGAGTTAGGTATCAAAAGTATTACACATAAGTATTTGGAAGTAGGGCATACACAAAATGAAGGGGATATTATGCATGCCCTAATTGAAAAGCAAAAACAAAGGCAATTAAAATCTGGTACTATCTTCCTTCCCAGTGGGTTACGGTACTGCAAAATGCAAAGAAAACCGGCAGTCCATTTAAAATAACAGAAATAGTTACAGATGATGTAATTGATTTTAAAAGATTATCAGGGCAGAAGTAACATGGAATCAAATAAAAGTAATGCATGCTAATAAAAATGAACCATTTATTTTACTGTACAAAACTGAATATGACGAGGAATCAAATTTTTCTCAGTTTTTAAAAATAAATGTCAGATCACGTAATCGTGGAAAATTAAATAACTTGGTGCTTGAAAAAGCATTCTCCCATCCACCCTCTATATCCTCCTCTATAAAGAAAAATGATTTGCTATCACTCTGCGAAGCAAATCTTATTACAAAGCCCTACCATAATTTTTATAAAAATTTGAATTCATCAGCTTATCTTAATGATTACGATGCAGATGATATTGAATGATGCAGTTGCATATGATCTTAATTTCACAAAAGTTAATTATCTTTTTAAATATTACTAAAGTAATTTACATTGTTGAAATACATAATATTTTAATAGTACAAGTCCAATGATTACCAACATTGTATTAAATGTATTTTCATTATTTATGTCAATAGAGTAATGAGAATAAGTTAGTAGAATAGAATTAAATAATTTTAGGCAGTAAGATTGTTTCTGATGCCAATTCAAGTATTATTGTATAATGAAATAAACATTTTAATTGTTTTATATTGTTTTATTAACAAACCTAAAGATGACCTATAGTGTCATATCCATTTTATTAATGGCAAAACAGGCACTTTTGGGGTTGACATGCTTGAGATGTACATTTTTGAGTGGTAATATAGGCACATGTCAAAAAACAATTAAAATATTTATTTTTAAGTTTTTTTAATGATACTGGTGTAAAATACTGGTGAATAAAAATAGTTAGCTGTAGTAAAATTATTTGTATTTACAATATATGTGATTTCATAGCATAAACTATTTTGTCTAAAACTTCAAAAGTGATTTACTCAAAACTATACTTTTTGAGTTGTGCCCTTATAGATCTGGAGGTGCGATATACTATTTAAATAAGAAATTACTTAATAATATTAATACAATTTTGCCAGTAAATAATTACCATTTTGCCAGTAAAATTTAAACTCCTTCCGTTAAAGAATTTACTTAAGGTTTTTGTCAAAACTGCTGAATAATGTCTGGAATTCAAAGAATTGTAAAATTACAATATTTATGAAACTAAAGATGATTTGACAAATTAGAGACACAGGCAGGCACAAGGCACAATACTGTAGATTCAAGATTCGTTGTGATTAAATGATCTGACTTGACAGTTGACATTGTCAATATAATTTTTGATACTATACTCCACAAACCATACAAAAGTATGTATGGTCTGTGCCAATGACGTATAATATATAGACTCGTGAATGCTTTAAAAAGTGTCCGCAACATGAGTTTTGTTCGCGGAGATAGTTACCTTTGTTATTGTTTTGATATGAAGTTGTGTGTTTACATATTTTTTGTGACAAGCAAATTTTATTTAAAATTTTTGAGAGTCATTTACCTACTATTTTATACACACTTTACACTACATGATTTAAACTCCATTCGCTTAGCTCGGGCATATTTTGACAGATTCATTGTCGGAAACCTACAACACAACAATTCCTACTTCTCAGTATTAATAGCTCAAGTATCCTACTATTGCAGACTTCTTTCTTTAAAAAAAGAAGAATTATTCTAAATAGTGGAAATGTATACTAAACCCATCAAATTTTGGGTAGTATAAAAAATATATTTTAGTTGTTATAATTCAACATAACTATTTGTTATATGGTGCAGATCAATAAATATTGATTGTCGGCAATTCACAAAGTTCTATTTTATTTACTATTTAGTTTGTTTACTATAAATATTGGCTATGAGTACGTGTGTTTGGTTGTATAGTAATTTCCAGCCACTTTTAGTCTGTCAAAAAGTAACTAACTTCGCAAAAAAATAATTACTAAATTCACTAGACAGTTCGGACTGGAAATGGCGAACCGAGTTTATCATGTGATTTGTCATATGATTTGATCATAAAGTAAAATTTACATGTTTACACTGTGTGATTTGTCATATGATTTTGTCATAAGCACTGTCATGCGGCTCGTCATAGCTTGTCACAGGAGAATAGGACGATACCTATTCCGCATGATAAAATCATATGATTTTCGGTAATAATACGGGTAACACCAACATATTTAAATATCCCGCCTTATTCTTATGTCAATTCAGCTACATTCCCTTACCAAGAGACAACATTCTTTATTATTTATTTATTTTTTGTTTGTTGCATTGATATTGAACCTATTATCTAATGTGTGCTATTGTATCGTATTTTTCTTTTATTATTTATTTAGTTTATTTTATTCTTAGTTTAGTGTTTTATAGTCTTCTTAGTCATACTTTTAGTTTAGTTTCTTTATTAATTATTTTTAATTTGGTATAATATCAACACTAAATTTGATATACCCTGTCCACGATTTCTTCGTAAGAGCCACCTGCAAGCCCAAAGGCGTCTGATCTTTTTCTTCTTACTGCTGTAATCTGTATGCAGTTGTTGCCGGCGTGTTATTATTAAAAGTTGGGAAGTCATTGCAATCAACGATTTATTTTCCATTATAATGGTTTAAAAATCTAATAGTTGATACCTATACTGTGTCTAATATCTCTATGACCATAAACAAAAAGAAAAATCAAGAAAATCTCACTCATTGTCACTCATATCATAAGTCATAACTTATCATGCAGTGTAAACACGATTTTTTAAAACATCATAGAAACGAGGAATCATAACAAATCTCATATGATATTGTCATATGATAAAATCATGTAATGTAAAGTCTATTTTAGACTGCCTAAGAAAAAGAAAAAGATACATGGAATCAGTAAACATGTATATAGCAAAAAAAAGAAACAAATTGACACCCTAAGAAAATCTACTAAAAGATGAAAACGACAAGCAACAACATTAAACGCATTGGTACAATCATTAAAAGAAAAATTGTATGTTACAGAAAATGCTGAATCTGTGTTGTTGGTAAGTTTTCTTTCACATATACTATAAGGAACAAAATTAAATTATTATTATATTCTTTTATTTTTGTATTTTTTATTGTTTTAGGCCTCTTTACCAGAATCAGCCAAAGCTTTGTTTCAGCGATTTTTAAAGGGTGCCAAATATTCTTCAGAATTAAGGTCATTTGCACTGGCTTTAAATTGTATTCAGCAAAAGCCTATGATTTTGTAAGAAGAGCTTTTAATAATTCATTACCACACCCATCAACCATAACAAAATGGTACCAAACTGTTGATGGCGCACCCGGATTTTTCAAAGAAGCTTTAAATGCTTTGAAAAACAAAGTTGAAGAAGCAGGGAAGCAAAATAAAACACTTGTGTGTAATTTAGTTCTGAACGAAATGTCTATTCGTAAGCTAGTAAAATGGGGTGGGAAAAAATTTATTGGCTCTGTAGATTTTGGTACAGATATAGAATCTGATAATATACCAGAAGCATGAGAGGCACTGGTGTTTATGTTAGTAGCCTTAAATGACAATTTTAAAGTGCCAGTTGCAAATTTTTTATTTTGAGAGTTTTGGTGGATAAGAAAAAGCATCCTTAGTAAATCTTTGCTTAAATTTTATTTATGATTCAAGCATAAAAGTCTATTGATTAACTTTTGATGGTGCTGCCAACAATTTATCAATGGTCAATGCATTGATTTTATTTAACTCCTATTTGTACCTTCCCATAAAGAGGATGGTAAACGACTTTTCAAAATTATATTTAGGTTGCATTGCATCTGGTACTATTTCCAAATCTAGGTAATTTTTAATTATCTCTCCAGATTTGATCCAGGTATTCTTTTGCCTTGCTTCCTGACATCTTATCCACCTTCTGTATGCTCCTATCTTCACATCCTTCTCCATCCATATGTGTAATGAAGAGAGATCAAGCATGACCTCCATGAGGCAGTTGGGGTAGTCAACATTGCTCATGTTATGATTAAGCATGCTTGTCTTTGAAGCTTATTCAGCTTCTATTAAGTGGTCTTTTGTTGTATCATATAAGTGCGCCATACGTAATCATAGATCTGACTAGTCATATATAGCCAGTACATCGGTTTGGGTTTCAAACCCCAAATTTTCCCACATACTCTTTGACATGTAGAAAGGGAAACCTTTGCTTTGTAGATTATTCTTTCCAACTGGGCGTTACATGTAAGCTGCTTATCTAATATTACTCCTACATGTTTTACTAAGATTGCTAGAGAATTTTTCCATGTCATACTACCTACTAAGGATATTTAATGTTCTTTGGAGTGTGCTGGAATGAAAATTACCATATTTTCCTCTTACCATAATTACTAGATCATCCCTATGGGCATGTACTTCTTCCCCCGTGTGCTTTAAGAAGTGACATCAAGTGATCCACCAGGAGTGACCAGAGGAGGGGAGAAAACACTCCCCCCTGTGGACACCCTCAGCAGTTTTGGTCAAAATCTCTCCTTGCACCTTTGTGACAATCTTCTATTCACTCAACAATATATTTTCCAGCATTGCTTTGATCCAGTTACACATAGTAACACACATTGATAGTGGATCTATTTGATAGGGCAATAATATTAAATGTGCCTTCTAAATATTCTCTCCATTATTAATTGAGTGACTGATTTTCTGAACTACTTTGTCCACTGCTGTTTCTGTTGATTTCCTTCTTGATATGCATGCTGGTTGCCATTGCGAGAATGATCCCTCAAAGGTCTTTCCTCAATATGTCTATCAAGAATTTTTTCTGTTGCCTTCAATAAAAATGATGTAAGACTGATCGGCCTGTGCGATCTAGGCAGGGCATTATCTTGTCCTATTTTGTATATTCACACCACCATTACAATTATAGAAGTCTTTGGTATACAACTTATTTATTATTATAACATATTGTATCTTTATATACAACATATTGTATGTCTTAGAAAATAATTGAAACTGTATTTATTATGTTATGTGCATTAATGCGTTAATTAAATTACTAATTATGTTGCAAAATGTTTTATGATTTATTTCTTTTGTATGTTTTTTGTTAAAAATGTATAATTGATTTGATGTTTTTTTGTTTGTTTTTAATTAATTACAACAAAACACTAAACTAGAATTCAAAAGTTTGTTTATTTGCACTCAAGTAACCTATTAATTTTCTTCCTAATTCCTTAATATAAACTTCAAAAGTTGCTTTATACAAGGAAATTATTGCAACAGTGAAAACCACCAGGAAATGATAAAAAATGAATTAATCAAAAATTAAGAAGACAATTTGATGCACTGGATTCTTAAACTAATAAAAAATACTCAGAAAGTATACTGATGTAGTGGAGAAAGGGTCATCTAATAACGATATTAAAAAAGGAGACCGAAGGATATCAGTAACTACAGAGGAATCATGTTACTGAACACCACATACAAAATATTGTTAAGCATATTGGGAAATAGATAAATTACCGAAAATACACTAGGGTAATATCCGCCAGGCTTTAGAAAAAGAAAATCAACCATAGATGCCAACACAGCTGATTGAAAAGTGATATGAACGTGATATAAATTTTCACTTACTATTTATAGACTTCTAGCAATCTTTCGACTCTCTAAATAGACTCGCAACACTTAATAAAAATGCAAACCTGATTAGATTTACTTATCAAAATTTCCTTCACACTAAATAATAATCAATAGTCCTTAATACAATTTAAAAAATGAGAATTTTTAATCTTTAGGCGAAACTTCAATATTTCCTGTTGGTAAAATGATTAAAATTCAGGTAATGTACTTTACAAACATTATAAAAATAATTTTTTCTCTTATAGACGAGAACACAAAAAAAAATCACAAATATTTAATTTTAATTAAAAAAATAATTATTGTCATTAAAATAGAAATGAGCACGCCGCTGTTCTGGTAAACATACCTTGAGCGGAGATCTTTAGGACACCCCATTATATAGGGAGAATACGGGACTGCTTAGTCTATATATTATACGTCATTGACTGCCCCCATCGATCGATGACTGCCCCATATCAATCATTTATTTTAACAAAACAGGTTAACTGAAAGTTTATATGTCAATTGTCAATGATAAAAACTGAATGCCACAATTGACATTGACAGTTCATTGAACATTGCACAGAACCACACAGAACACACTTTGACACAGTTGCCTGTCTATAAAAGTAAAAATATTTCCCTGATTCTTGAGATTTTGACAAGGCGAATTTTACAATTTTAGTGCAATTTGAATTTTAAAACAGAAGTGTTATGCCTGTAAATAAACTTAAAAAGTACATCCAGAAGGAAGGACTGCAAAGAATGAATTATTTGTATCAGGTAAATTACCACCATTACCTTTATATTATTTTTTAGCATTTTTACCACTACTTGTTAACATAACCTTACAAGTATCATAAAGGTGGCACAGTATAAATAACAAAAATAACAACAATCAGTATTCTCACTCTACAGCAGTACCTTTGATCTTTTTAGTCAAAATTCGGTGACCTGCATGGCACTGGACTTATGGACGCGACAGAGCCGGCTTTGATTTATTTTGAAAATTTATTTAACGAAATTGATATGCATACTTCATTCACAATTATAAGAACTGACTTATGCAGAATTTAAAAGTATCCCGCTGATAAAGTCGAAGCCATAAAGGGATTTGCCTCTTCAGGTAAATAGTAAAAAGAGCCGGCTTAACGAATTTTATATTTTATTTGTCATTTATATTACATATTTAATTTAAATAAATATCTAGATAATTAAGGGAAAAAATACATAAACTGATGGGGTATTAGAATTAATTATTATATTTTCTGTCTCGATTCTTTATTAAATATATCCAAATTTTGAAAGTCATAAACAATTTTTGTTTTGTTAAAAAAATTGCAAGTGAAATAATAAAATGGTGAAGTGAAAATTAAAATGAATTAATGTAGATACATACATATAGCTAAATATGATTATATTTTATACTTCATGTAAGGAAAGAAGTGTTTTAATTGTTAGTAAGGTATAAAGTATGTCTGAAAAAGTTGGCAATAAATGGGAAATTTCTTTATTATTAATTTCATGAAAAAAACTATTCTTCATAAACATTTCTGCATTTCATAGAAATCAATAATCAATATAATCAAATTTATAAAAGTTTAAGTGGTATACACCGAAAATCAAAAATATTGATTTATGCTTAAAAGTGAAGTGCTTTTAAATTTAGGTGCAGCATAAAATGTTATTTTAATTTGGTTGTAGGATTTAAAAATTATTTTTAAATTTAGATTCATGGTCTTTTAATGATGTATCAGTAGGTGCATTAATTTTTAATTTTATTTCTAATTTACCTTATTCAATATACAAAATCAACAAATGCAAAAGTATTTTTTTATTTACTTTTTACTTTAAATGTATTATTTAATTATTAGAAGGCCATGAATCTAAACTTGGACATAATTTTTAATAGCTACAAACATTTTAAAATTACATTTTCTTGCATATCTAAATTTAAAATCACTTTCCTCTTCAGTATTAATTAATAATTTTGATTTTTCCTATCTACCAATTAATATTTTATAAGATTATCTGTTAATGATTTCTATGTGATGCATAACCTTTAATGAAGAATAATTTTTTTTCGTAAAATTATTAATAAAGAATATTTCCCATTTTTTGCCAACTTTTTCAGACATGAAACGGAAAACAAACATAACAAGTCAACATGAATAAATATGAACCTTTTAAAACGAGTAAATCGGTACTCACCGAAGGGACCTCAGACGTTCAGATACAATTAGCGTCTCTTTGTAAAGACAATGAAGTCGACTTTACTAAAGTAACAAGACATTTACTTAACACAGACACTACACAGTACTCCCCTGAGTTAGTGATAAGTTATAGTCTAAAAAAATCATTATGAAATTGACTGGCCAGTGTGAAAACTAGTGCCAATAAAACACAAAACACACACAAAACATTTTCTTCGTTGAGACTTAAAATAATGATTAATAACAATAATTATGGGAAATTTGTATGTTTATAAAAAGAGTTTTTTGACATTATGCTTGAATGATAATATTTGATCTGATTATATATACCTATATACAGTCGTGCTATGCTTGGCTATTATGCCGGCCCTGGCAGCTTTGGTAGCTGTGATAATTATACAACAATAGAGTATTTACAAGGGATTATTCAGTTTTACAGCTGTTATTAAAATAACTTTTATAATGAGACACTAAATTTCTGGATACAGTATACCTACAAATATTGGAGTCAACCAATTTCAAAACTCTTTTCTTGTTAATCCTTCATTCTTCGAGAAATTAAAAAAAAAAAACATAAAACTGTTTCTTTCACTGCGTTGTATTTATAATTTTGTTTTCTAATGTTTCATAACTATTTGTTACAGAATACAGAACTGTCTTATATTATAAAAAAATCAAATGGAGAGTTATGCAACAATTTTTAATAAATATATATATATATATATATATATATATATATATATATATATATATATATATATATATATATATATATGTGGCTAAACACCCCTTTAGGGGTTACGCCGCTTACGCTCTCTAGATGTATGTTTTGAGGTAGATCAGTCCTCATGTTCCTTATTTAATTTTCTCAGTTATTTTTCTCCATTGTGTCCTATCTCTGGTTTTTCCTTTCCACTGTCGTATGCCCGCCTTGTTGAGATCATTTACAACTTCTTGTAACCATGTAGATCTTGGTCTTCCACGTCTTCTTTTGCCAGCTGGTGTCCATTCCAATATTGAGAATATCGTCGTAGTTGATCCTGATCTCCATACGTGTCCTAGCCATTTTGCTCTTTGTTGTTTTATTTTACACACTATATCTTCCTTAATTTCTTCCAGTAGCTCAAGGTTCGTTCTTTGTCTAAATTCATTTTCATTTATTTTTATTGGTCCCAGTATTGCTCTTAGTATTTTTCTTTCTTGTATTCTAAGGTTTTCCTCTTGTTTTTTTTGTCATGCTGAGGGTTTCGGCTGCATACATCATCGTCGGTCGAATTATTGTTTTGTATACCTTCATTTTCGATTTCTTACTCAATAGTTTATTTTTTAGTAATTTCTTATTTGCATGGAAGGTCTTATTTGCTGTAATAATCCTTTCTTTGATTTCTGTTTCTCTTTCTCCATTGTTTGTTATTAATATTCCCAAGTACTTAAATTTTTCGACTTCTTCAAAAATGTATTCGCCTAGTCTAACCTTTTTGTTTTCGAAGTTTTTATCAAATCTCATTATTTTTGTTTTTTCTTGGTTTATTTTTAATCCCATTACTTTTCCTTCTGTTACCATTTCATTTAACATTTTTTCCATTGTTTTTCTATTTTTTGTTATTAGCACAATATCGTCAGCGTATGCTATTATTTGTCCTTCTCTAGTTCTAAGGGTACCTTTGTTTATTTTCCTGACGATGTATTCCAGGGCAAGATTAAACAGGGTTGCTGATAACGAATCTCCTTGTCTAACCCCTTTATTTATGACAAATTCTTCTGTGTCTCCTACTTGAGTTTTTATACTCACTACAGTTCTACTCATTGTCATTTTTATTAATCGTCTTAATTTGTTTTGTATTCCCATTTCTTTCAGAGCTACCATTAATTTTGATCTTTTTATTGTATCAAATGCTTGCTGAAAATCTATAAAAAGCAGTTCAATTTCTATTTTATATCCATGAGCTTTTTCCATAATTTGTTTAACTGTATGTATGGCATCTGTTGTAGACTTTCCCTTAATAAATCCGCATTGATAGTGTCCTATGATATTCGTCATAGCGTTGGTCAGTCTTCGATGTATTAAGGTCGACATAATTTTATATGCTGTGTTTAATAGCGTCAGTCCTCTGTAGTTATTACACATTTGTTGGTCTCCTTTTTTATGAATCGTGATAATTTGTCCTTTGTTCCATTCTTCCGGCATTTTTTCTTCGTCCCATATGTCTTTTATTAAATTGTACAGTTTTTCTTTTAATTCTTCACCACCATATTTTATAAGTTCCATATTGATCCCGTCTGATCCTGAAGATTTACCATTACGGCTGCTATTTATAATTTCCTCAACTTCCTCTTTTGTTGGTCTTTCTAGCTGGTTTCCTAACATCATTGTCTCTTCTTCTACGTTTTCATTTAGGTCTTGATCTTCTTGCTCTGTTAATAATTCTTTAAAATAGTGAGTCCAAATTTCTTTATACTCTTCATCATTTTCTGATACTTTTCCATTTTTATCTTTTATGCCTTTTATCTTTCCTTTAAAAGTTTTGTTTTGCTCGCTAATTTTCTTATAAAATGCTTTTGTGTTTCTGTTCTTACTTTCTTTTTCTATTTCTTTTATCTTATCATCTAACCAGGCACGTTTAATTTTCCTTATTTTTTTCTTACATTCATTCCTTATTCTATTGTATTCTTCCCTATAATCCTGTCTATTTGTTCTTATCCACATTTGTCTAATTTCTATCTTCTTTTTTAGCATGTTATGGCATTCTTCATTATACCATTCTTGTTTTTTTTTGTTTCTTTTTATTCCTATGTGTACATCCGCTGTTTCATTTATACATTTTTTTAAATTTCTCCATTCTGTTTCTATATCCTTTGTATATTTACACTGTTCCTTTAGTTTTTTGTTCATGTCATCAGCATACTTAATCCTTATGTCTGGAGCATTCAGTTTTTCTACGTACCATTTGTCTTTCATTGTCGTGTTTTTTAGAGTTCTTTTGACTTTTTGTTTTACCTTTGCAGTCACCATAAAATGATCTGTGTCTGCATGCGCACCTCTGTAAGTTCTCACGTCCGTAACCGATGTTTGTTTCCTTCTTGTAATCAGAATATGGTCTATTTGGGACCATGTTTTTTGGTCTGGGGAAATCCATGTTACTTTATGGTATTTAGGATGTTCGAAATTTGTACTAATGATAATCATATTGGTACTAGCTGCTAGGTTACATAATCTTTGACCATTGTCATTTGTTTTTTCGTGTAATGTGTGTTTACCTGCTACTTGGTTAATGTAGTCTTCCTTACCTACTTGGGCGTTAAAATCTCCCATTATCAGTATTGTGTCTTCTCTAGGTAAATTCTCCATTTCTCGTTCAAGTTCCTCATACATTTTGTCTTTTTCCTCCGCAGCAGCACTTTCAGTTGGAGCATATACGTTTATGATTGATATATTAAATGGTTTGGCGTTAATTCTCAGGTAAGCCATACGTTCATTTATTGGTTTAAATTGCATAATGTTATTTTTTATTTTTCCCATAATTATGAAAGCAACTCCATATTGACCTTGTTTTCCATGTCCCGAATACTGTAGTGTGTAGTTTTTTTTATTTATTTCTCCTTGACCTGCCCATCTAATTTCTTGAATCACTGCAATATCAATTTGGTATCTTTCTAGTTCTGAGACAATCTCCTGCATTTTTCCTGGTTCAAGCATTGTTCTGATGTTCCACGTACTTATTTTTAGTTCATCGCGTTTTTTCATTTTTCTATTATATTTTTTCCTGCTCGTCTGTTTTATCTTATCTAATCTATTCATGTCCTTTTCCTTTGTCATTTTCGTTTCCGTTTTTTGTTGTGTGTACGATATTTGTTGTTTTATCGGTTTTTTGGCGTGTCTTGGTTTGCCTTTTCCAGTTCATTCTTCTCTTTGTTCCATTTCCATATAGCCCCGTCAATATTTAATTTTTGATAACCTACTCTGGTGTTCATACCTTTTTCTTGTTGAAATTTTGCAATTTTCCGTATTTCTTGTTGGATCTTCATCTCTTCTTGCGTTAGATCGTTATTGATGTATATTTCTGGCTTTGATGCCCTTAGTTTGTTTTTGTTCTTCATGATTTTAATTTTTTCATTTCTGTTTTTTAGTTTTACAAGACATGTTTTGTCGCCTATTTTATAAGCATCTTCTATTTCTACTTTAATGCCTAATTCTTTTTCCACGAAATTTGCCATAATCTCGTTGACTACATTTGGGTTATTTGTATCCATCGGTAGACCCTGGACAATAACATTGTTAGCCTTTCTCTCTTTCTCGAGCTGTTCTACCTTCATTTTCACTATCTTTAGTTCCTGCTTCATTTCATCATTTTCCTTTTTTAGTTGTTGGTTACTTTGTTTGAATTCATTTATTTCTTTTTTTAATTCTCTGAGGTCATTTCTATATTCTCGTTGTTCTTCTTTTATTCCTTTTACCTCCGTTGTTAGATGTTTTGTTTGATCTGTTAAATTTTGCATCATTTTTAAAAGCTGATCTATTTTGTTTTCATCTTTCTGTTGTTTGGTTGGTGTTCTGGTAAGTTTCTTGCTCTTGTTGAAAATATCTTCATCATCTTCCTTTCGACTTCTTTTTTTATTGTCTTCTGAGGTGTAGTCATCATCGCTATCCATTTTTATTTCTTTTTTATGTATTTTTTACTCTATATTATAGCAAGCGGTAAGTTCTAGTTCTCCGGTCAACCCGTCAGAAGCTCTAGAACTTCTCAAGCAATAATTGAGTATGAAATTTAAATTTATTAAATATTTTATTTCTTCTAAATTTTGTTTATTTAGTTAATATTATTAATTAGCGGATTTCCTTTCTTGGATTTTTGAAACTTTTTGGATAACCGGCAACGTCGCATTCAATTTGATCAAGACTTGTCTTCTTATAGGTCACTTTTTGCCAATTTTCTTTGCACTGCAGAGAGTTTATGTCCTCATACAATTTTTCACGTATAGTTTGGATTTTTATTTCTCACTATTACCTCAAAAATCGGAATAAACACTGGTAAAAATGTTTAACACTTTTATTTCGCACAACGCGCTGTTGCCTCCTATCGAAACTTATATTTAACATTTAATGTAAGCTTACTTAAATGATGACAGAGTTGCCATATCCTCAGTTATTTCATACTCTCACATTACATAAAGATGAATTTAAAAAAAATTCATACATAATAGAAATACATTGAAATGATATAAAATTCATAGTTTTTAATTAAATTAAATTAAAGATAAAAAATTAAGATAAACTAAACTTAAATTTATTTTAAAACTTAAAACTGAATTGCCACAAATAATTTACAATGTTTAACTGCATTTAAAGTAAAAGAAAAATATTTATGAATGCTGTTTTGTACTTATTCTAAACTTGTAGCTTCTCATAACACAAATAATAATTTCGTAAAAGTAACTTTACTTATATTTTTTTAATCATTCATATTTTACAAAAAAATATATGGCAACACTGTGACGTGGTGCCTTGAGGAAAATATATTTTATTATGTTGGGTGCTCTAAACTAATCAATTCAAATACAGAGTTTGGAATCAGTTAATATATTTTAATTATATCTCTTTAAAAACACAAGAGGATGTGAATAAAACTCCTAATTAGGTATATTGATTAGTTATTGATCTTACCTGGTCATTGTAATAGACTATTTTGACTTATTATTTCCATATAAACGATTAAATAATGTGTTATTGATGTTTCCAAATAATCTTTTTATTATTTTTTTCTTTTAGTTTTATTTTCATGTTTTTAAGTATTGAAATTTCTCTTATTGAATTTTAATAAATAGTACAAACATATACGGCTATATAAAGTTGTACAATATTTGAGTTGTCAGAGGATATTTGTTCAAAAAGGTGACTAAAAGTTATGGTACTAAATTGAGAAACATATGTTTTAATAACATTCGGCTGTACAGCTAATGTATAAAAATTCCTGTGAAAGAGAATGTCAAGTATACCTACTTATAAAGTCAACAGAATCACCAGTAGACATTTTTAGATTACAAAATGTGCCACCGGTTCTATTTTCATATACCCTAAAATATGAATATACAGTAGTATCAGACAAATTAGTTACACTTTTTGAGTAGCTGTCTGGTATATTATAATTATATAAATATATTAGGGCTGGGTAAAAAAAAGTTGTTACATAAAACATTTGTGTAAAACTTTTGGCCCCGTGAAGTACATTAAGAAACATCCTGTTTAAACTGATCTCTGAATCTTCTACTTCTTGCCTTTTTTTCTAGACTGTAAAATTTGAACACTTATGAAAATAGCTAAATTTAACGAAGGACAAAATTTAGATGTAATTGCCATATAGTCTTGAATTGTAACATTATCTACACATTTCTTTTATGGCATCATACAAAGTGCTAAAAGTAGCACCATCCTGCTAATGTTAAGAATGTATTTTTGGAAATGAAAAATAAATTTTTAAATGAACTACATTTATTATTACATGTTACATTATATATTACATTTATTTATTTATTAATAACAAAGGTGACAGACCCACTGTCAAAATTATACAAAAATACAACATTATAGATATATACAATATTTATTTTATTTATTTATTTATTTCAATGGTAGAACCATTTACAATAAAATACAACAAATAGTAAAAAGTAAAGATCATGTACAATAAACATCAAAACAATAAAGAAGAAACAAGTAAACAGTTAAAATTTGTACATTGAAACAGTATGTCAAATCACAAAACTTAGAAGAAATATATATAAAAAAAATATCACATATCTAGATTAGTAATTACATTCTTAAGTTGCCTTTTGAAAGCATTAATGTTTGGGCAGAAAGGATTCAATAGGAGGTCATTGCAAGAGCTGAGCATTCTCAGCAAGGGAAAATGACGAGCATAATGAGTCCTATGAAAAGGAATATAAAAGAGTGCAGTGTTGAGTTCTATGTACTGTGTTTAAGTGTACATTGGCTAATAACGAGGGACAATTAATAACATTGTTTAGAATTTTAAACAAAAATAACATATCAGCTCTCAACCTGCAGTTCGTCAATGTAGCAATGTTAAATTGAGACATTATTATAGAATAATCTATGAAATAATTTTCAGTATTTTTTATATTAATATGTGCTTTAAAAGCTAAAGATCTTAGAAACTTCCTCTGAACGCTCTCTAATCCATCAATGTATACTTGATGAAATGGGGACCAAACAACAGAGCAGTATTCAAGAGCTGAGCGTACCGGAGAGCAATACAATAATTTGAATACAATAGGTGAGAGATCATGACTGTTACGATAAATAAAATCAAGATCCTGTTTCCTTAATTTTAAGAAAATAGCTTCTAAATGTCAATGCACAATCCAATAATACACCCAAATCTCTTATCGCAGTAACTGAATCCAAGAGTACATCATTAAGAACATATCTATTAGCTATTAGATTATTTGTATGACCAAATGAAATACAAGAACATTTAGTTGGATTTAAGCTTAAACCATTTTGTTTTGACCATAAACATATATTATTTACATCATCTTGCAGGAGATCTCTATCCGATTTATTATGTATACAACAAAATAACTTAAGATCATCAGCAAATAGCAGGAAGTGTGAGTTTTGATAGCCATACCAATATCGTTAATGAATATGTTAAAAACAAGTTAATACAATTACAGATAAAAATAAAATATACATGAATAACATAAGTAAGTACACATTAAGTTATACAAAGTATCATTTTGTAGTTTAGAATTTCAGAAGTTAAACAAATTCTATTTCATGAGCACTGATTTGCATGCTTGAGAAATCAGATCATACCTATATTTGAACCATAATGAAATGAAAATAAAAAATCTATGATGAGGAACATGGAAATGTAAATTCTGACACAGTGGACAGGAGGAATATGAATACAAATTAGCTAAAGCAATTCAGGAGATTGGATTATTCTATAAACAATTGCTTTTGTTCAAATAGGATTTTAAATGTTATTTTACATCGTTGTTTACTTCATCTTGATTAATGTCAATATAATTAATTATTAATTAATTAGAAGTAACAGTCCAATACATTTGTATGGAATATGATATGATATTTTAGTTACATCTCACTAAAAACATAAGAGGATGTGAAGAAAACCCCTAAATATGTATATTAATTATTGATCGATATTATCTGATCATTGTAATAAAAGAGTATTTTGACTTGTTATATTGTTATAAACAAGTAAATAATATTTTATTGATGTTTCCAAATAATCTATTTATTATTTTTTCTTTTAGTTTTATTTTCATGTTTTTCAGTCTTGAAATTTCTATTCATGAATTTTAATGAATAGTACAAACGTTCATGGATAAATAAAGTTATACAATATTTTAGTGGAAATTATTCACAAGGGTGGCTAAAATTTATGGTACTAAATAGAGAAACATATATTTTAATAATATTCGGCTGTACAGCTAATATGCCAAAATTCTTGTGAAAGAATTTTGGCATATTAGCTGTACTGCCCTACTAAGCGCAAAGGGGGTTTCTGACATTTTTGGGTAAATTGAGATTTTGATGTCTAGTAAATTCTTGGACCTTCTTCTACAAGTTCCTAAGGCTTTTTGACCGTAAATATGTTTTGTTTGACGTATCTACAGTTTTAACCTATTTTGCTAAGCATAATTGGATGTAACCAACATATACTAAGATATAAAAATAGTATCTTCGCAGATACAGCTGATTCCTTTAGCTTTTGTTAGATACACCTTTATTGCCTTAGTATATCACTATCACCTTTTTCCCCTAGTATGTTGGTAGAAACTACAATCTATTTTCCTAGGCATAATTGGGTGAAACCAACATATACTAAGATATATAAGTAGTATCTTCACAGATACAGCTGTTTCCTTTAGCTTTTGGTAGATACGCATTTATTGCATTAGTATATCTCTGTGTAATATTAGCATAATCCCTTCGGTATATTGGTAGCAGTTTTTTTACTAACTACCATTAATTATTAACACCTGTGTAGCTCCACCTGCGCGCAGTCATTGTGCTTTGGTTAACTTCATTTCAATCAGTGATTAGTTTAAATATTACGAACATGAGTGGAAGCAGAGGCAAACTTATTATTGCTAAACTTGGCTTAAAACTAGCTGAAAAGGGTAGTAATAAAAACAAGGTGAGTTCAGATTCGATCATTTGACCAACTATTAATTATGTATTCACTGGGCTAGGAATCACCATTTTAAGGTTAGGTTTTTGTAAACGTACGTATATACGTATTATAAGTATTATAATTTTATTATAGGATAGGCTATATAAAACTTTTGGCTATATGTATGTCTTAGTTTCCTTTGATCAGATAACGATTTTGTTTTAACTTTATATACAACTGTTTTTACATTAAGGAATTTAATTAAATTTTAGGACAAATTTGTCATTAAAAGGATGGATTTAAAGTAATTAAAATTACTTTTTGTTCAACAGGAGAGTGTTTTGAAAACTGACATAATTAATGATAATGGCAGTGTACAAGAGTTTAACTCGACTGAAGTAGCAAATGAAAGAAGCTATGATGAAGTTGAAATTGACAAGGTGAGTACATTTGGATATTTTACTGACATAGGTTGGTAGCGATTTAGAGTTTTAATTTTTAGAAGTTCAGTTACCAATTATGTATAAAACAAACCAGCCTATATCTAGTCTCACTTAATATATTAAAATGGAGCCTAAACAAGTATTGAACTAATTGATGGCTGGCCTACTTTTTGCTTTCTAAATAATATTAAAACAGCCTAATATTTTTTGAAGAACCACAAAAACATGTCACTATGGACTAATGAAAAGAAATACAGTATACTCCCTTTATAACGAACACGGTTATTACGAGATTTCGCTTATAACGAGGTACATTAGATGTCCCGTGAAATTTCTATTGAACTATAACCCTTTATAGCGAGGTAAATTTGCTTATAACGAGAGACAATAAGATTGCAAAACGTGTTTTTTACGTTTTGGCCCGGCCGTAGCTATAAATACCCTTTTTAACTGCGGGCCGCCCGCAATAAACTTCTTACAATTTATGATTCTTAGTCGGAAATGTAAAATTTATGATTCACAAGTGTCATTGTATTGGGTTGACCATTCACACCTAATAATATGGGTCCTAATAGACAAGATGTGGAAAGTGTTTTAAAGGTTGTCAGAAACTTTATCCAAGGACAAAACGCAAATGAAGAAGCATAAAACTGTTTCACATCTTTAGAAAATATGATAGATAGAATACTGGACAATTTAAAGCAGCCAAAAATGACAAAATAACTTTATACGCTTTATACATATTTACAGAATACAGATTTTTTGTTTTAACATATATCATTGACAGTAAAAGTAAACAACTCTTTTTTGTTTTAATGCATTTCATTAACAATAAAAGTAAACAACTTTGTTTTAAAAACGCCATTCAAACAATATTTATTAGCATATTATATTGCTCCGAATGGCTTCACTATAGAAAGTTAATGTTTTAGAAAACTACATATTCATATGTATGCACAATATTATTGTTGTTGGATATAACGAGATCCGCTTATAACGAGGTAATTAGTCTGCTATTTCAGTTCTCGTTATAGAGGGAGTCTACTGTATATGAATTTTATTACATGATAACATGACATGTGTGTTAGCCTTGCTAGATTACGTTGTGATTACTTTGTTTTAGAAAAATACATGGACAACTGCCACAGTCAATGGAGTTAATATATTTCCTTTAAACACAAACCTCATATCTGAAGCCAACATTTCTTTTGATGTGGATGATCCTGAGTTGGAAAAAAAATGATAATGAAAATGGTGAAAAAGTGGAACTTGAAGAGATAACAATTGATGAACAAGGAGAGGAAGAAATCATAAAAAATGCTGACTTAAATCTATATACAAAAAAGGGAAAGCTTAGAAAAAGGAAAAAAGCTAAAATGTTGGAGAAAGCGAATGTGCATTATGCGCAGTGTACTTTTGCATCGAGTAATTGTAAAATTAAATGTCCTTTCAAAATCTCAGAAGACAGACAAAAAGAAATCAATAACCAGTTCTGGGCTATTGAGTGTGTTCAAGAAAGGAAGACATTTGTTTTGAATTCCTTGAGCCAAATGACTGTAAAGAGAAAAACAAGTGGGTCTGATTCAAGGCGCCAGTGGACAAACGAGTATTTTTTAAAAACTGACGATGGTACTAAGGTAAAAGTTTGCAAGAATTCTTCCTAAATACTTTGGAATATAAGAAGAATAATGATAAAATACTTCAAAACATGTTGAAGCAAAAGAGCCAAATTTCCCATGCCCCTGAGAAAAGAAAAGTTACTAATTATAGAGGCATCTCCCTACTTAATACGGTGTATAAAATCTTATCGAACATCCTATTAAGTAGGCTGACACCGTTTGTAGAAAATTTCATGGGGAAATACCAAGCCGGCTTCAGAAAACATAGATCGACCGTAGATGAGATCTTTACTCTAAGACAGCTGCTTGAAAAAGGATGGGAATTCAATAGAACTATCCATAATCTCTTCATAGATTTCCAGCAAGCGTGCGATAGCATTAAAAGGGATCAGATGTGGAATGCAATGGCAGAACTTTCAGTTCCAAAAAAACTTTTTGGAACACAGGTAACACTGCTAAATAAGTAGTGGCCTGAAACAAGGAGATGCGCTGTCACCTCTACTCTTTAATATCCTGGAGAAAGTAGTAAGAGCAGCACAACTTAAAACAGAATTACTGACAGTAAATGGACCAAAATTACTACTAGCATACGCAGATGACATTGACATTGTGGGAAACACAGTCACCAATGTGAAGGAGGCTTTTAATAAATTGAAGGTAGAGGCAAAGAAAACTGATTTAAGAGCAAACGAAGAGAAAACCAAATACATGTGCATCAACAGACAAAAGGGACGAGATAGAATAGAGCAAAATGTTACAATAGACCCATATAACTTTGAAAGAGTGGAGAGTTTTAAATATTTCGGAGCAACAATCACTGCAGATAATGATATCGCGAAAGAGATTAAAGCAAGAATTCAGGCAGCAAACAGATGTATGTACAGCGTCCACAATACTATTAAATCTAAAAGCCTAACACGAACATCAAAGATTAGAATATATAAAACGGTGATTAGATTAGATTATTAGATTAGATTAAACCGGTGCTCATGTATGGGTGTGAGACGTGGAACTTGACCAAAGAAACTGAAAGAAAACTTAGATGTTTTGGGAGGAAAATCCTCAGAAGAATCTTTGGGCCTTATCATGACATTAATAGCAACCAATACCGAATGAGAACAAATGCTGTGGTCAAGCAGATGTATAGAGCGAGCGATATAGTCCAAGAGATTAAATTCCAACGCCCAAGATGGGCTGGCCATGTCCATAGACTTCCTAATAACCGCCTTGCCAAATTAATATGGGAGAAAGCCCCCACGGGAAGAAGGCCCTTAGGACGTCCACGAATGCGATGGAGAGACAATATATGGTCAGATCTAAGAACAATGGGGCTACCCACTGACCCGACTATTATGGAAACCGTTCAAGATGTAAGCAAGTGGTGCAGTCAGCCAAAACCCACCCCGGGTTGTAGTGCTACGAGAAGAAGAAGAGGAAGGAGCCCTCAAACAAAGCAAATCATGACCTGATAATAGAAAACATTAACTCTTATGAACCTACAATCTCGCATCATAGACGAGAGCATGCTCCAAATAGAAGATATCTACCAAGCGATTTGACTATCATAAAAATGCATGAAAACTTCCAAAAAAAGAACCCAAATACGAAATGTTCATATGATCTGTACAGGAGTGAAGTTCCCAAGCAAAACATTTCTTTTGTTAAACTTGGACACGAGGAGTGTGAGGTGCGTGAACATTTTAAGTTAAACGGTCATTCTCAGAATAATTCGAAACTCGATGATTGTGAAACATGTGTGCTTTGGAATACCCATATAACCAAGGCAATCGCTGCAAGAGAAGAGTAACAAAAGGATGCCAACAAAGGCTCAAACGATGAATGTATAATTTATTCTGTGGACATGGAGAAAGTTATCATGCTACCCAGATGAGAAATGTTCAAAAATGTCATCTTTACAAAAAGACTGACAGTGTACAATGAAAGGTTTTGTTCCGGTTGGAAAAAAAAAACTCATGGCCTAGCGTAGTCTGTTTATGGCATGATGCCATTCGAGGAAGAAACAAAGAAGAACTAATAAGTATTGTTTACAAATTCTTAACAACTTATTGCCGGGACGTCAAACAGATTATATTGTGGATGGACAACTGCTCGCTTATGTCATGTGACTCATTCCACCTAATGGTTGAAAAATTGCGAAGAAAGTCTATGACTTTAAAGATTTTAAAAACCTGTCCAGACAAGTAGCAGCTCACCTAATGTGAGTGTCCTTGAGATGACTCACACATATTTCTTTATGTGGAGGGATCTTTCACAAAAAAAAACAAAAAAGCAAAAAATAAGCCTGAGAATCACGAACAGAAAAAGCCAAGCAGACCTAGATCTAAGCCTGTATTGGGCCACTCCAACAGATCAAAAAGTGGAACAAAAAACAGGTAACACTTATTTACAATTAACATAAAGAAACTAATTAATCTTTAAGGGTGTGTTAATCTATAACTTAAAAAAATTTTTTACACTTCTCTTGATTAAAAATACTAAACTCATACTAAATTATAACATTATTTGTAAACCAAACACATTTTAAATAGGTACTCACAGTCTCTTGATTTTCAGATGAGCGCCCATTATTGAAGAATGTTATGCTGCTAAAAACTCAAAAAGGTGTTATGCATTTACAATACAAAACATCATATGAAGGCACAGAAGAGTGGAAACCCTTACATTTTTTACTTCAGTCGGTGATGAAAGATGGGATTAATCTACCGCCTAGTCACGCAAATCCTGTGGGAGTCTCAGAGGAAAAAAAAATCCATTCAGATTCATACACTCATTCAGTCCCAAAAGGGGATTTTACCGCCAAATAGATTAGCTTTTTGGGAGAAACTCCCTGTTGCTTCAACGTAAACTACTTCTGTTTCTACTGTTTTTTCA
Organism: Diabrotica undecimpunctata; assembly: GCF_040954645.1. Lineage (NCBI taxonomy): Eukaryota > Metazoa > Arthropoda > Insecta > Coleoptera > Chrysomelidae > Diabrotica > Diabrotica undecimpunctata. The sequence continues at coordinate 67,757,285 of NC_092805.1, forward strand.
AAGTTCTGTAACAAAATACTGGGGTGTATAGGAGGAGAGATGTATAAGAAGAGTGGTCTAGATATATGGGATAAAATAGATAACAATTAAGTAAAGAAGTATGAAAAAAAATATTGAACGGAATGTGGCTAGGCTAGCAATGTAGGCAAGAGAATGACCACTAGAAACTCAAGGATGGATACGGCCAATTTGCATGCCTTTTTAAGACAGTAAATCAGGAAAATATGTATGATGGATAGAAAAGAAGATATGAAAAATGAATATATATAATGAAAATTAACAAAGAAAACAAATTGAGGGCGCCAGAAGAGGGATACTACTCTAAAAAGAGTAACGGTCACTCTTCCAGGTATCGTATACTGCTAATATTAATTAAAGTTGATTTAATAAACAAAAATGCTGTAAATGTAAAAAGGTAAGGAAATATTAATAAAAAAATTATATGCAAAACAAGTTCAAGTTTATTAAATATAACTTCTTAGATTTTGACAATCTCTAAGTTACCAAAAAGTATATGAAATTTCACAATATAATATTTAAAAAAAGAAATGTTGAAAACAACTATAATAAAAAGTTGAAAACTACACAGAATAACTCTGAGATAGAGTGTACAACCTACATCTAGGTTAAAAAACAACCTTAAACAAAAATAATGCTAACGTTGGAAGAACGTATAGCCAAGTAAATATATCATACTAACCTACAATATGACCAACAATATTGTTAAACACCTCTAAATTCACATACAAACAAAATAATATATATATAAATGGGAACAAGCCAAGTTAAACAATTGAAACGGTATATTATCCTGAAGGGATAATAACCGGAGTTAATAACGCAAGATGAAATATAAAAAATTAGTTAAATAAACAAATAATAAAATAATTAAAGTTAATAATGAAATAAATGGTTAATACAAAAAAACAATGGAAGATAATCTCTGGGTAGAATTTGAGCTCAAACTTACCGATACCTTACACCAAGGGGAGTTATATTAATTAATATATATATATATATATATATATATATATATATATATATATATATATATATATATATATATATATATATATATGTTATAAAAAAAAACTAGAACTGGTGAAACAAGATATATATATATATATATATATATATATATATATATATATATATATATATATATATATATATATATAGTTCTGAATCAAAAACCAACTGTCCTCCTACAGCTGTCTGGAAGGATACTCCCGAATGGTTTCGGTGTCCCAGCGAAGTCCTCCTTGAGGTCCGAAATTAGCACGGAGCTGGTGCTAATTGGCTTAGTTCGATGATGACTGTCCTGCCCTACCTCTAGGTGCAGGCTGGAGAAAAAATGAGGGTGGAGTAGACAATACTCCCTGTGGCTTGTCCCAATGACCCTGATTCTAATAGAGTTGAAGTGGTACTCTCCCTCGGATGTTCTGAGGGAAATTTATAATTCCATGGTAGGTGGCTGAAAACAATTCCCCGTTACTTCTAATCTCAACATTCATAAAAAGAAATCAAAGAAGAAGTGAGGAAAGTTTCTTTCAGCATAAGAAACCGGAGCAAAAAGATAATTATGGTAGATAAAAAAACCATCCAATCGGATGTAGCGTGACCTTGCTTCACATAGAGTAAAAATATAATGGCCTTGGACAAAATACTATATTAAAATATGAAATAATGAATCTGAATAATAGGATATAGATAAAATACTCTAATGTTTATAATATAAAAAATTATTATTTACCAGATAGCTAATCAATTCCGTGCTAGAAATCTCACTTCACCTCCCGAGTTTGCGAAAACACCGTCAATTAAATCGTTATGGTATACTTAGAATATTTAACTTCTTGAAGTGAAGGAAATTCTATGCAATAATTGGATTTTCTTTCGCTAACTGCCACCTGTGTGTACCACTTCAAACTCCCGATCAAAAGTGAATTTTAATTCACGGTTAATTAACCAAGAAGAGCCAATTTCCACTTCCCTTAATCTCCTGTCATTTCTCTTGTCCGCAATGGTACCAAATTAGAACAGAGTGACAACTTAAATTATTAACAATACACACTTAATGGGCAAATGAACACTTAAAGTTAGGCAACCCATACTACATCTCTGAAATTATTTTCATATAAATTGTTTATTATTTAAATACCAATTGTAATAAAAGTAACGACTGTTACAGTTCCTATTAAAAGTTTGCATAAAAATAAAATGTTTTTCTTCTTCTCTAACCAGTCAAACAATTTTGATGAAATAGGTATATCATATACTGTTAATGGGAATACATAAACAAAATTAAAAAAAAGATCATTAGAACTTTGAACTGATCAAATGTATTATTAGATAGATTACTAAGCGTTAATGGTCGTATAGATATAGTTATATCTTTTATATATTATTTTATCATTGGTAGTATCCAGTGTAAATACTAATCTAATACTAAGCCATATTAGTTGTATACGCTTTTACTTAATTACTTTGGACGTAACTACGCAGTTACCACTTATTACGCGTAGTGAATTGCAGTTACAACTAAAACATTCTAGCATTTTTAGTATTTTTTGTTGTATTGTTGGCAGTATCTGGTATAATTAATGTACAATAATAATTTTTACTATTAAAACTACATTCAGCTAAAGAATAAAATAAGAAACTCAATAAAAAAGGTTTGAAGGTTTTACCTAATAAAATACCAAAATATATGAGGCTTGAACTTAAAACGTCGTTTTCTCAGTTTGAGGTCTAATATAGATACCCCCTTTGCGATTAGTAGGACAGTGTATATAACAATAGAATAAAAATAGATCACTTGAGAAAGGCACTCTGCCGAAACAACTGTAGTGATACGATTTTATAATAAATTTTGTGGAAGTTTTGAAAACAAAGTTTTCAGTTTTTTATTGTTATATAAAATGAATTTCCATCAAGTAACGGTCGAATCCATCACTTATACTAATAAAGTTATCAAAATCACCAGTAGGCATTTTTAGATTACCAAATGTGTCACCGGATCTGCCACACATTTCATAACTATGGAATTCTAAACACTTTTTCATTAAATATCCACACACATATGTTATAAAATTTTTGTTCCATTATGTCTTTATCATTCTGATAATCTGTATCAATAAATAGCACAGATTCAGGTGTCTGTTTAGATGTTTCAGTATCTACAGAGTATTTGGGAAAATCAAACATTTTTAAAAGTACACTATCTGTATCCCCTTGACAGTTCTCTGACCCTGAGTTAATAATATCTCCGCACACCAGTTTCTTAAAGGAAGCTTGAAATTGTGAAGCAGTTGCATTAACACAATTTCCACTTTGTTGTCTGATTTTTCCAAACAAATTTTCTAAGGCATCTTGGTTTAACCGCCTTGACATTAAATATTCAAAACCAGCATCACCTACTTGTGCCCAAATCAAGTGAAACACTATTAGATATTTTCCAACCTTTAATAGATTTCATGCGGTTGGTGACATCTTCATTTTTTTTATGTAAGAACCTGACATTTTCAAAAAATTGTAAATAGTCTTCTAAAATTTTTTTTTTAAATCTAAATTTTTAAATGCTTGATTATATTCTTTGCCCTGACTAGTTGTCGAAGAATTTAGTATTTCAAACAATTTATCAAAATAGTTTTTTCGCTCCGAGGGTTAACAAAGTCTCAAAGCAAAATCGACTGACCTGCTCATTGTGGCGATTGCTTGAAATTTTATCAGGACGCTTTTGTGTGTGTTTAAATCGTATATATTTAAAAAAAAATACCGTATCACGCTAGTTGTTGTGTTGTTTAGTGTAAAAATATATGGAGAAATAGTGATGTGAAATATTTTTATTTTCCTCGTTCCCAAAAAAAACTAGATCGAAGAATAAATTGGATTAATGCTGTTAGAAGAATGAAGTAAGTTAACCTCACTTATCTTAAATATACAAAATGGCAATAATACACATGATATATTATTATGGGCTAAATCGCGATACACTTACACCGGTATGCTAACGCGCAGAGAGAGCAAATGAATATTGAGTCTACTACTCTCACACTTTGACGTCATAGCGAAGCAACTTGAATATAATATCACATAATATATATATATATATATATATATATATATATATATATATATATATATATATATATATATATATATATATATATATATATATTGGTTTATGAGTTTAATTGGCCTAAAATAAGATAAAAAAAGCATTTAAATTATTAAGATTAATTAATATAATGTAATGCTAATTTAAATTGTATCAAGAGCTACATAAACATAATTCCACTAAACACATAATAAAAATAAATAAATAAAAAATTAATGACCAAAAGCGAACAGAAAAAACGGTTTTCGTCTAAAGCAAATGTGATAATTTTTGAAAATATTTAGTTTATATGTTGTGAATAAAAAAAGAAAACAAATGTGTATCATTTTAAATTATCAACCAATATTACAGATATTAAAATTTTACAGATTAGGTTTAAAAAATAGGGAAGTTACAATGAAAAATGCACAATGCATAATATTTGCCCTTTTCAAACATGGTGCTCCCCATGAATTTATTACTTACTTCTTATTACTACTTCTATTACTTACTTATTTCTTCAGATCTCGCAATTTGTAAATGTTGACATTTTTTTTTCTAATTTTCTCTTGCAGTTTTCAAAGCTAATTTTTTGATTAAGATGTCTTAATCTAATTTATTACGTGTTTTGCTTAAACAATAGACTACTTTATACGGTATGGCATATTACTTATATTGTCATGACAAATATTGTCATTACTTTTGACAGAAACAGCTGAAGACAAACTGGGTAAAAAAGAGAAAGATAGAAAGGAATGGATATCAGATGAAACATGGAATCTTATCGAGGAAAGAAAACAACGAAAAAAAGATATCCTGCAAGCAAGAACTGTAGAAAGAAGAGCACACCGACAACAGGAATATCAAACAATAAATAAATCAGTTAAAAGAAAAGCAAGAAGAGACAAAAGAAGGTGGGCCGAAGAACTGGCAAAACAAGCAGAAACAGCTGCACAACACAACAGAACTAGGGAGCTTTACCAAATTACTAGACGACTAACACAAAAAGGGTCCAACTGTTCGAACATTGTAAGATCCAAGACAGGCGAATTACTTACTACAATAGATGACCAAGTAGAGAGATGGAAAGAGCATTTTCAGGAGATGCTAGGTATTCCCAAAGATAACGCAGACGAAATTGTCGAAAACCCGCAGAATATAGACTTGCATATTTCTTGCGAGGCCCCTTCCAAAACGGAAATAATAGCAGCTATCAAATCTCTGAGAAACAAGTCACCGGGAATCGATAACATTGCTGCTGAAATACTTAAAGCTGATCCGCATCTAACTGCTGAACTTTTGCTCCCCATAATCCGAGAGGTGTGGGAAACAAACCACATTCCAACGGGCTGGAAAAAAGGTAACATTATCAAGCTTCCAAAAAAAGGCAACCTCACACTGTGCAAAAATTGGAGAGGAATAACCTTGCTTACTGTCATAAATAAAATTTTCACGACCATCATACTGAAAAGAATAACAAACAAGGTTGAGTTTGAGCTAATCAAGCAGGCTTTAGACCAGAATCCTCCTGCATAGACCACATTAATACTGTGAGGGTAATAATGGAACAATCGGTTGAATGGAACACACCCCTATACATGGTTTTTGTTGATTTTGAACGTGCTTTTGATAGCTTGTCTCACGCTGCTGTATGGAAAATTTTAGAGCTAAGAAACATCCCGTAAAAAAAATAATTTCTATTATAAAGTCACTATATACTGATGCGAAATGCAGCGTGACACACAATGGTATCAACAGTGACGAATTCGACGTACTTACTGGAGTTAGACAGGGATGCGTGCTTTCTCCGTTTCTTTTTAACACAGCTATAGACTATGTTCTCTCCAAACTAGACTCCGACACAAGAGGGATACAATGGACGTTAACCACACGCCTAAGCGATCTAGAATACGCGGACGATATCTGGGCCTGCGTAGCGCAAGCGGTAGGATGCTTGCCTCGCATGCCGGTGGTCCGGAGTTCGAATCCTACCGCCGGCAAGAATAACTAGACATTTTTAAAAATGTCTATAGGCCCCAGGTCGACTCAGCCTGAAATAAAATGAGTACCTTGGGTAAAACCAGGGGTAATAATAGGCGGTTGAAGCGTAGCACTGGCCATGTTACCTTCCTTGTATACCGTAGGCCCTAGATATAGCAGACTACCCTGCTATACTCCCAAAGCCGCGAGCGGTATAAAAACGGGAGACTATTATTATTATTATTATCTGCCTATTAGGTCAAAGGTTCCAAGATCTGGCTTACCAATTGGAAACACTTTCCACTGAAGCCAATAAAATAGATTTGAAAACCAATATTAGTAAAACCAACTCCATGAGAATAAATGCAAGGAACAACACGCTATTTACTATCGACAATATGCAGATTGAAAATGTGGAAAACTGTACGTATCTTGGAAGTGTCATAACAGAAGACGATATTTGTATGAGGATACGAAAAGCCCAACAAGCTTTCAGCACGCTCAACCCTGTTTGGAGATCTGGCGAGTATACTACAAGGATAAAGATCCGAATATTCCGATCAAATGTCATGTCTGTTCTACTCTACGGATGTGAAACCTGGAAAGTGACAAACACCCTCACAGACAAACTGCAGGTCTTTGTTAACAAATGTCTACGAAGAATTGTTCGTATATTCTGGCCTAACACCATCAGAAACGAAGATCTGCTACACCTGACCGAACAAAAGAGGGTACAAAATGAAATTAAGTCCAGAAAGTGGGGTTGGATCGGTCACACACTCCGAAAAAATAGTTCCAGTATCGCAAAGACTGCCCTAGAGTGGAATCCCCAAGGGAAAAGAAAAAGAGGTCGCCCAGTACAAACTTGGAGAAGATCCATCATGGACGAGATAAGAGGCCAAGCAAAGTCTTGTTTATTGTTTATTATTATTATTATTAATATTATTTTTTTGTTAATATGCTTTTTTATATTTTGTTTTGTCTTTTTTTTTCATTTATGTACAAGTTTTGGTATACATTGGTCTTTATAAACTATTGTTTCATATTCTTATTTTTCGTAGTAGTAATTTGATTCTCGAAGCGTGAACACGTACCGTCATTCAAAGCGCTAGAGAACTTTCTTATCGTAAAACTACCTAATTAACTAGTAATTATCTTATCAGCATCAAAAAATTGTTAAAGTGAAAAGTAACAAAAACTAAGTGATTAGTCAAACAACCAAAAGAAATATGTTCCCTTCGGGGAACTTATTAGGATTTGATAATAATGGCCAACCAATTTATCAACAAATGAATACTATACAGGATGTCCCAACAATAAATAACCAGAGCCAGTCAAACCAAACAGCAGTAAAACCGCAAGTACCATTTTTGTATTTTAATCAAACACCATCTGCTAACCAGACAACAAATCAAATGTCATGCCTAAACCAAATATCTATTCCAACCCAAATAGCTATACCAAACCAAGTACAATTTCCTAGTCAATCAACTGCACAAAATATTCATAACACTCAAAACCCTATTCAGTCCCAATACACAACAGTATCCATAAACCCTCAATGCTCACTCTCATCATCACAAAACATCAATAACTACACGGATAGCGATAGCGACGTAGAACTTAACGAAACAGAAAACGAAAATAAACATCCTTGGCAAGAAGTTGGCAATAAGAGAAAAAGGGTGAAAAGACAAAAAACTTCAGAAATTCCCAACCAAATCCAAACACAAAACAGATTTGATTCCCTCTCAAAAGAAAATCTAGATGAACAAACAGACAATTTATTAAATACACCAAACACAAATATAACCAAAAAAGATCCCTCACCGCCACCAATCTATATTTATGGAGTTACTAACTATAGTGCTATGATAGCAAACTTTTCAACTGCAACTGCGGCCGAAACCTATTACACCAAAACCATTTCAAATAATACAGTAAAAATTAACCATACAAACTCAGACACCTACAGGAGACTCATACAGCACCTTAGAAAAGAAAACATTGTACATCACACTTACCAACCGAAACAAGAGAGGGCCTATAGAGTTGTCATAAGAGGATTACATCATTCAACACCCACAGGAGATATCTCGCATGAATTAAATAATAAGGGTTTTAAAGTTCGCAACATAATTAATGTTAGACATAGAGTTACCAAAGAACCATTGCCCTTATTCTTTGTCGATATAGAGCCAAATGAAAACAACAAAAACATATTTAACCTGCAAGTCCTACGAAACTGCATAATAACAGTAGAACCACCTAGAATAAAAAATACAATAGTACAATGCACAAGGTGTCAAAAATACGGGCACTCAAAAAGTTACTGCCTGAGGCCATTCGCCTGTGTTAAATGCGGTGGATCACATGATACAAAAACCTGCAAAAAAGCACGCGACACATCAGCAACATGTGCCTTATGTAATGGCAATCATCCAGCAAACTATAAAGGATGTGCTATATATAAAGACCTAGTAAATTCGAAAAACAAAAATATAACAAGCAGCATTCCTATACCTAGAGTTGCAAGCCTAAATAATAATAACAATAATGCTCACCACATACGCCAATCACATGTAACATATGCTCAAGTTGCTGCAACTAATACTTCTTCACAAGACAACAACAATAATTCAGACCTTTCAAATAAACTTACAGAATTCCTCAACGAATTTAAAAATATGTTTGAACAATTGATAAACCAAAACAGCATGATACTAAGCATGCTTACAACAGTGATAAATAGAACGTCGTAATGGCTAACTCACTTAGAATAGCAGAGTGGAACGCAAATGGTCTAACAAACCATGTGCAAGAAATTATACTATTTCTAAAATTAAACAAAATAGACATCCTACTTGTATCTGAGAGTCACACAACTGAGAGGTCTTTTATAAAAATTCCACACTACTCTGTCTATTACGCAAACCATCCAGATGGAACAGCCCACGCTGGTTCAGTTGTAATAATCCGTACAGCTATAAAACACTACGAACTTGCTCCATATATCACCAACAAAATTCAGAGTACTATCATAAAAGTGCAAGCGCTCACCTTCCCATTAACAATAGCTTCTATCTACAGCCCACCACGCCATACCATCAACCTGGAGGAATACAGAGAGTTTTTTGAACAACTTGGCTCACATTTCCTAGTGGCAGGGGACTGGAATGCAAAACATACAACCTGGGGAGCAAGACTGATATCTCCAAAAGGCAGAAATCTATTAAAGATCATACAAGATAATAACCTGAAATACCTAACAACTGGTACCCCCACATACTGGCCCACTGATAACAACAAAATTCCTGATCTGCTAGACTTTGCTATAACTAAGGGAATACCTGAAATACACAGCGACATTACCCCCAGTTTTGATCTACATTCGGACCACAGTCCCATCTTGATTACTTTAAGTACCAATATAATTTGGAAAACTCTTGCACCAAGGCTATGTTCCAGTAACACGAATTGGGTTCAATTCAAAGAAGAAATCAATGAAAAAATATCTCTTGACATTCGACTCAAACACAAAAACGATATTGAAGAAGCTGTAAAATATCTAACGGAACAAATACAAGAAGCCGCTTGGAAAGCTACTCCTGAAAAGGAAAAAGCCATTGATGAAAGGTATAGTATACCCCTCCACACTAGAACACTAGTAGAAGAAAGAAGAAAAGCCTGTCGCAAATGGCAGAGAACAAGAAACGCGATAGATAAAACAAATCTAAACAGGCTCACACACAGACTTCATTCCGCTATCCAAACAGCCAAAAACGAATCTTTTGAAAGATATGTCACAAACCTTTCTCTTGATGACAACTCTCTTTGGAAAGCCACAAAGAAATTCAAAAGGCCGGTAGTAATGAAATCACCAATTCGGAAAAATGATGGAACCTGGGCTCGTTCAGATATAGAAAAATCCAACAGATTTGCAGAACATCTATCAACCGTCTTCTCCACCCCACAGGCCAACGATATTAACGACGGAAAAATTAGAGACTTCCTTAATGCACCCTGTCAGCTATCATTACCACTAAAATACTTCTCACCAAACGAAGTCCGTAACGAAATCAACCTGCTTAACCCTCATAAAGCTCCAGCATTTGACTTTATAACTGGCGAAATCTTAAAAAAACTCCCAAGAAAAGGTGTCGTCTTAATAACCATTATTTTTAATAGCCTCCTGAGACTCTGCTATTTTCCAGTGCAATGGAAGTATGCACAAATTATAATGATACCTAAACCTGCTAAACCTCTAACTGAAGCCAGTTCGTACAGACCAATAAGTCTCCTTCCGACTTTATCAAAAGTCTTCGAAAGGTTAATCCTTAACAGAATAGAAACAATAATACCTATAGAAAACCTTATCCCAGATCATCAGTTTGGTTTTCGGTCAAATCACTCAACCATACAACAGTGCCATAGATTAGTCAACAAAATAAAAGAGAGCCTAGAAGGGAAACAAATCTGTCTATCAGCATTCCTTGATATACAGCAAGCATTTGATAGAGTGTGGCACGAGGGTCTTCTCTTTACAATAAAAGCTCAGCTAACTGACCAAATCTACCTCCTCCTTAAATCATATTTGTCCGACAGATACTTCCAAGTTAAATTCGAAGGTGCTCTATCCAACTACCACCAAATAAAATCCGGAGGACCTCAAGGCAGTGTGCTTGGCCCATTCCTTTATCAAATCTTCACTGCTGATATTCCTATTAGCGAAAATACACTAATGGCAACATTTGCGGATGACACTGGTATACTAGCATCAGACATCAACGAAATATTAGCATTTAACAAATTGCAAAATCATCTCAATGAACTAGAAGACTGGCTTAAATGCTGGAAAATAAATGTCAACACAAACAAGTCTTGTCAAGTAAATTTCACAAATCGAAGAATTAGATGTCCACAACTACACCTAAATAATTCACCTATACCTATAAAAACAGAAGTAAAGTACCTGGGCCTTCATCTAGACGAAAAACTTACTTGGAAATCACATATTGCAGCCAAACGACGACACCTCGACCTAAAAGTTAAAAATATGAGCTGGCTAATCAACAGAAGATCGCAACTTTCATTAGAAAACAAACTGACCATCTATAAAACAATACTCAAACCAGTGTGGACATACGGAATTGAGCTGTGGGGCTGTAGCAAACCATCTAACACCAAAATACTGCAGACATTCCAGTCAAAAACTATTCGTATGTTAGCTAAAGCCCCATGGTATGTGTCAAACCAAACCCTTCATGCAGACCTCAACATCCCCTTCATCAATGATGTGATTGCCGACCACTCCAGAAGATACATGAATCGCAGCGCAGAGCATCCAAACCATCTCATAGACGAATTATTCAACCCCCACTGGTTGACAGACGTCTAAAAAGACTTTGGCCAGAAGATCTAGCTGCTAGGTAAATTCCAGAGAGTCGTCAATGGACGACACCTGCCACAAGCCAAGAACATACATCATATTTACTTATTACTGTATTGAAGTAGATTGTAAATTAGCAATAAATAAATAAATAATAAAAAAAAAAATTCTTATTTTTAAACTGCTTATGTATTGATATAGCAACTTATAAACTTCTAAATTGTTAGAAACTATTAACCCATAAAGGTTGGTGGGTTTTACTAAAATTTTTATTTTCATAATGGCTTCCATAAAAATTTTGGTCTTTATTCTATTTTTATTACAATTTAATATCATATATTCTAGTGTGCCATATTCTCCACATTCGCAGTTTGGGGAATTTACAATTTTTAATTTAAATAAGTGAGATGGTGCTAGGGAATGATTGAATCGAATTCTACAGATAATTCTGATTGCATCTTTTTTTGTTATAAAATCACAGAACCATGGTTTGGTAGGAATTTTCGGCTGAATGCCTTTATAAAAAAGTCCCTTTTTGGAATGATCATATTTATTCATCCATTGCTGCCCAATTATATTTTTTGAAATAATATAAAGGTCTTCAGGAACTAATGAATAATTTACAAAAGTATCGGAATCTAATGCCTCCTTGGCAAGTATGTCTACTTTTTCATTGTGGATGATCCCGCAATGAGCTTTAACCCAAACAAACTTAACTATTTTTCCTTCCTCATACAAGTATTTAAAATTGGTTAATATATTTTGTAAGATATAATTAATATTAATATTAGTACATATATTTGAAAGTTTTTGTAAAACACTTTTACAATCTGATATTATTAAAAATTTATTATTATTAAATAAATTGTTTTTAATATATTTTAATGCTTCTAATATAGCGAGTTGTTCAGCTGAATAACTTGAAAATTCATTCAGAAGTCTTTTGGCCTCGAAATAGTTTTGTGTAGGGTCCCAAAATGCACAGGACGTTTTTTCGTCTTTTTTTGATGCATCTGTAAATATGATATGATAATTTTTAAAATCATTTTCTATATCTGAATTAAACATCACATTTCTCAACGACTTTGGGTAATTAGAATAATCTCTTAGAAAGCGTATTTCTATCTCAGGCACATCAGTTAAGTTTGTTTGGTATATCGGTACCAGTTCGTTTTTATACATATTGTCTTTATATTGTAAGCAGTCTTGATATGATTTACATAAAACCAGTGATTCTTTTTTCTTCCAGTACTTATTAGTTAAATCCATTATAAATAGGTTATGAACTTTACTAACTAGACTACTATTTTTAGATAGAATTTTGCACAAAAATTTATTACAGAGATATTTTCTTCTTAGCTCTAAAGGCATTTCACAACATTCAACTTGAAGATTTGAAATTGGTGTACTTTTACAGGCTCCAAGGGACAATCTTTGACATTTATTCACTAAATTATCTAACTTTTTTAGGTTACTGGAGGCTGCTTGAGAGTATAGAAAGCATCCGTAATCCAGAATCGATCTAGTAAATGACCTGTATAATAACAGGGACATTTCTGAATCGGCTCCCCAACTGTAAGAACTTACAGCTCTTAATATATTTAATCCTTTTTCGGCTTTTTTTAATATTCTTTCTATGTGCTCTTTCCAGACTAATTTTCTATCAATTGTTACTCCTAGGTATGTTACATGAGAAATAACGGGAAAACTATGCTCTTGTAAAACAATCTGATTGGGAATAGTACGTTTCCGGGTAAATATACATGATTTCGATTTCGTTAGTGAAATCTTTAAACTTTTCTCGTGACACCATTGGTTAAATCGAAGAAAAAATTGATTTAAAGAACTCTAACCAGATTCAAGATCACAATTATTAATGTAAATGCATATATCGTCAGCATATTCCAGTATCTTAATGTCCCTGAATTCGTCTGTTAGTTTTTCTAGGTCAAAGGTATAGATTGTATACAATATAGGACTTAAAACGCTACCCTGAGGTAATCCTAGACTTGTTGTTCTTGTATCTAAAATTTCCTCATTTATTTTAAGGTTTATTATGCGATTACGATATAATTTTATTATTTTTCTGGAAAATTCACAACTAAAACCAATTCGCACCATTTGTTGATGTAGAATTCCTAGATTTACTTTATCGTAGGCTCCCTCAATATCCATAAACAAAGCTATGGTAGAACGATTTAATGAGAATGAAATATTAATGTCAGTGACTAGATGAGTAATATTTTCTATTGTGGAATGAGTTTTTCTAAACCCAAACTGATATTTTGGTAGTTTGCGGTTGGATTCTAGCCAATATTCCATTCTTGTTTTGAGCATTCGACGTCGACCTTCCTGACCCTTGGCAAAAAGACTGGAAGGTCACGCCATACTGTTTTTTTAGCCGAGGGAGACCCGTGGATCTTCTTACTAGAAAATACTCAAATGAATAAGGATATTAGTAATAAATATGTTTACAGTTTTGAGTCATATGATGCGTCATTATCTATCGTAACAACCTGTTAAAGTCGAGCAAGGAAGCACGTTGCTCTTTAAGTATTAACAATTACAACCATTGTCATCGACCTAGGGTGGCATTATATTTTAAATTTAAATATGTAGATATAGGATAGAAAAGAATACACTAAGGATGATCTGAGCTAGATCGAAAACGTTATGCATCTATAATTTTTGAACGACACTTTTAACAAGTTTTAATAAATGTTTTTATACCAATATACAAATTTTGAAGTTTTTACTTCTATATTAGTTTTTTAACTATGGTATACAGCCAACTACTGGGATTTACCCATTAATTTTATATTTCTTTTTAATTTCTTTCATCTCTTCTTGGTCGTCATCGTCGAACAGCGAGGCTGTCAGGATACTTTTCTCCATGTACTGCCAGTTTGTGGTTCCTTGATCATCATTTTTCTCTTCCTATTGTATGTCCACCACGTCTGTGATTTCTATAGATGATTCTTCCTCCCCTGAATTTTCTTCTTTCCCTTCGTCTATTTTGTTCATTGCTCTTAAAATATCCTCTCCCACCAATGTTGAATGTTTTGGAGACCTGACCTGTTCATCTTCGGATGACTCTTATGCCAGTTCAGCATCTCTTCGAATTTCTTTTGTTCTTCCGGTTCGCTCAATCTGCCGTCTTGCGGCTGTTCTACCGCATTGTCGTTTTCATTTGTCTTCATTTCTTCCTTGTTCGTTTGCTTATGTTCGTCTTCGTCGTTTTCATCCTTCCTTTTGTGTGTAAAGTCCATTCAATTCCCACGAGTGGGGACGTGCTATATGTCTGGCGCCACAGTGCGCCCTTACCGAGCTAAGGCTACGTTACTTCGGGAGGTCGCCAGGTATTCCGAAGGGATCGTTTGTGATGCTCTAACCCTCGCATCTCTCATATCTTTGGCACGATGCCTTCCACCGTGATAGTAGGGATTTTTTTATCGAGGTTTACTCCTCTAGGCTTTTTGTCACGATAAAAGGTGACAGGTGGGGTAAACGTGTCGGCTTCTCTTATGAGATTGGGGGGTTGAGAGAAATTGTTTTTTTGGGGGGTGGACGAAATTGAAAATTGGGATTGAGTAGCCGTAGGAGAGTTGGTAGGTGTTGTGTTGTTGAAGGCAGAAGGCGTCGCCACTGCTCTTAAGATAGGACGTCTGAGGTGGGTAGGCCATGTAATGCGGATGGAGCAAACCGACCCAGCTAAAAAAACGCTCCTTGATAGACCTATTGGTCAAAGAAGAAGAGGAAGACCCAGAACAAGATTCCTAGATAACATAGATCATAGAGAAATATGGAAATACGTGTTTGGCGGAGGAAGGCGATGGATAGGGACGACTGGAAAAAATTCTTGGGGAGGCGAGGACCCACACAGGGTTGTAAAGCCAAAATAATGATGAATACCAAGATCATGGCTGAAGTCAACGTTTATTGCTTTGCCGAAGAAAACAAAATCCGTATTCTGCAATGATTTCCGGACCATCAGCTCAATGAGCAACATTTTAAAGTTATTTCTAAAAATCATACATCAAAGGATATATAGACTATGCGAAGAAAAAAATCAGCAGTACACCGTTTGGTTTTCGGAATGCAGTGGGTACGAGAGAGGCTCTCTTTAGCATGCAAGTGCTATTTCAACGATGCAGAGATGTGAATTGCGATATGTATGCATGTTTAATTGGTTACCATAAAGCGTTCATCATCATCATCACGTAGCGCTTCAACCCTGGGTGGGTCTTGGCTGACTGTACAACTTTTTTCCAATTTGTTCGGTCTTCCATCAACCTAGGGTCAAATGGAATGTTCATTTTCCGGAGATCTGCTTGGATGTTATCTCTCCATCGCATTCTGGGACGCCCGAGTGGCCTGTGGGAATCTCTTCCCATACCAGTTTTACAAGTCTATCATTATGCAGTCTGTGCACGTGGCCTGCCCATCTTAGTCGCTGTGATTTAATTTCTTGGACAATATCGGCGTCATTGTAGATTGCTTTTAATTCGATATTGGTTCTGATCTTATGCTGGTTTGTGGTGATGTCATGGCGAGGTCCGAAAATTTATCTAAGTATTTTTCGTTCAAAGCGTCTGAGCTTTTCTTCGTTTGCTTTGGTCATGGTCCACGTTTCGCATCCGTATGTTATTACAGGTCTGACGATGGATTTATAGATTTTGATCTTGAACTTCTTGTAAGTTTTTTTGATTTTATGAGCTTATCCAGTGCGAATAGACAGCGGTTTGCAGATTGGATTCTGTCTTTTATTTCTTCAGTAACATCGTTGTCAGCTGTGATTAAGGCCCCCCATATACTTAAAACGTGGTACTCTTTCAAAATTGAAGGTGTTTATCGTCACATTTTGTCCTATTCTGTCTCTTCGTGTATTTATACACATATATTTCGTCTTCTCTTCATTAATCTTCAGCCCTGCTTCACTTGTTGCTCCTTCCACTTTGTTGAAGATGTCTTTCGTGGATAGGATGGAGTCTCCAACGAGATCTATGCCATCTTCATATGCGAGTAATAGCTTGGGACCTTGAACCGATAGCAATTCTGTTTTTATTTCGGCCGACCTCATGGCTTTCTCTAATACAAGGTTAAAAAGTAGTTGAGATAACGCATCACCCTGTTTGAGTCCACTGTTGATTTCAAAGATGCCAGACAGTTTATTATTTACACGTACTTTAGATATTCCACCCTCCATACAGACTTTGGTCATCCGAATGAGTTTCTTTGGTATTGAGAGCTCCGCCATGGCATTACATACTTGGCTTCTTTCTACGCTATCATATGTCTGTCGAAAGTCTATGAAAAGATTGTGTATGGGTCTGTTATACTCCCAACCCTTTTCTAGAAGTTGTCTCAGCGTGAATAGTTGATCTATTGTTGATCTGTTTGCCCTAAAACCGGCTTGATATTCGCCTAGGACATTTTCTACTAAGAATGATGTTTGAGAGGGTTTTATATGCCGTGTTTAGGAGTGAAATTCCTCTATAATTCGCGCATTTTGTTTTGTCCCGTTTTTTGTGGATGGGTACTATTATGTTTTCCTTCCATCGTGCTGGTATCCTTTCTTCTAACGTCTTCCATCGTATATCGTCCGTACCGTCCATAAAGCGTTCGATACAGTCAAATACGACAAGCTGATGGAGATATTAACAAATATTTGAATAAACACCTGTGATCTAAGAATTATTAGCAATCTTTACTGGAATCAAACATCGTCTATCGTATACTATCACCCCTTGCTGTTTAACATATACTCTGAGGAAATCTATCAAGAAGCAGTAGTGGATGTTGAAGCCGGAATTCGAATTAGCGGAGAATGTATCAATAACATCAGATACGCGGATGATACGGTGGTATTCGCTGACAGTTATAAAGCCTTCCAGGAGTTAATGAATAGAATCACAGAAGTGAGTCAGATATTTGGACTTTCACTGAATATTAAGAAAAAAAATGTATGATGATCTCTAAGAAGGAACAGAAAATTTAAAGAATTAGTGTGAATGGTCAACCAATAGAAGGAGTAAAAACTAGGAACGAACGACGATGAAAATTGGGACCATTCCCTAGAAATAAAATGTAGGATAGGAAAAGCAAGACCTGCATTTCAAAAAGTGGCTAAGCTATTCAAATACCATGATTTATCATTACCCACAAAAATCAGGTTACTACGATGTTATATATTTCCTATACTGTTGTACGGAGTTGAGTCGTGGACTCTCACAGACGCTACCTACATGAAAATTGAGGCTTTTGAAATGTGGTTTTATCGTCGAATCCTGAAGATCGACCTATATCGACGACGTTACTAATCAGGACGTTTTATTGAGAACGCAAAAAGGAAAAGAGTTGTAAACCACAATAAAAACAGCCAAAATCCAATACCTTGATCACATCATGAGGAACAGCGAAAGACGTAGGTTGCTGCAATTAATTCTACAAGGAAAAGTAGAAGGTAAACAAGGACCAGAAAGGCGAATGATTTCCTGGCTGAAAAATCTACGTACGTGGTTCAACACAACAACCACAAATCTGTTCAGAGCAGCAGTTTGCAAAATACAGATTGCCATGATGGTCACCAACGTCCCCAATGTGGGGACAAGAATACATATTACTACAGAATGTAATGAAGGGAAGATTGAAAAATGAAGGAATCCGGTCCGGAGAAGAATGCCCTGGGTGAGAAATTTAAGAGAATTTTAAATTTGAATGGTGATAAAAAAATGCAGGGTGATGCCTCTATAGTTGTATTCCATTGAGTCCCAAGATTTCAATTAATATTTTGTGTTGGGCTTGTCTTAGGCTTTCACCAATTAATCAGTTCTGCTGTAATTTTCTTTGACCCTGGTGAGTTTTCATTTTTTAGTTTGTTGATTGCATACTAATTAGTTAATTAATTAATCTCAGGATATGGTAGCTTCTTCTCAGTGTCCATGTGAGAAAATTCAATCTAGCCGTTATTGGTCTCATTTGTTATTGATAGCTTTCTTCCCGTTACTTCAGGTTTTCTTCTTGTCGTTTATTATAGTTCCTTATTTACTTCTACACATATCTAATCCATAAACTCTTGGTTTTTCTTTCTTGTATGACGTTTTTGCATGTCTTCAAGTACTATTGTGTCATTCTTTAGGTCTTTGTTTTTTGTGTCGATTTCTAAACTTTTCCCACCTATTTTCTCTGTAATATTCAATATTCTTGCTCTTAGGTAGTAATATTTTTCTACTATAGAGCGTTCCACGTTAAGAAAATAACATTAGGCTTATGGAGATCAGTGTTGCCAAAACTCTCAGGCATGCGGTTTACTAGATTGTCGATATATTTTTCGAATTTCCATTTTCCATTAACATTTAACTGTAAAGTCAGAATAACAACTGAAGAACCACAAAGCCTTATTATCATTATGTAGTCTCAGAGAACGACATAAAATCGCTGACATACGCACACCGTATTATTTTAAGTTGCAATTAGTAATTAGATATATGCATTCCAAGCGGTCCGTTTATTTGCTTTTAAATCTTTAATAGCCGGCAAAGTGCATGATTTAACTAAACAATATTTTCTACTGATTTCTATGATTCATGGTATATGATATTCTTACCGAAAAACAAATAACCTGTCGTTACTATAATTAAAATAAGATAAAATAAAATTATCTTTTGTAAATACTATTTATTTAATTAAAATCATTTTCCCTACTTTTCATCTCTTGTTTCGAATGGGCACTTTTGGTCAATTACGTTAAAAAACATTAATTTAATTTATATCTGTGAAACCGAAAATACAAATAATTATACAACCCTGAATCGTGCTTCGTGTTCATCGTGGCATCGCTGCGCTTTTATCGTCCATAAGAAATACATGGCCCTATCTCCGCAATGTTATTTTCTTAACGTGGAACGCTCTATAGCTATTTACCTGAAACTAGATTTACGCCTTGAGGGTTTCTGACATCCAATGTGTCTGACACAATTCCAACATGGTATGTCTAATTTAAAGAGAGTTCCATGTGCCGTTGTGTACTTTCTTTTATTGGAAATATGTGCGTATTAGCATCATGATAATGGAGTGGTTGATCTACATGACCTGACACCATTGTCATTAGTTGCTGATGCCTTTCTGTCCGATTTTTCGATTGTCATTTTATCTATATAACTTATAGATAAAATGACAATCAAAAATGACGAATGATACTTCGCTCAAACTTTATAAACTTTTTCTGTCAAATAGAAAACTATTCGTGGAAAATCTGAGAAATCAACAAGGTAAGAAACTAACGTAAAAATGATTATGAGTACTCGAACGCTTTGATTCTCTAAAATGGTGGGATTACAAAAATAACTGGATCGCATGTTGCTTCTTATATACAGTTTGTCCAAAGGAAAACGAAACAGAGTTGTTATCAGGTACAAATTTACATGGTTATTTCGTTTTCTTGTGGCATGTTTATAGTCGAGGAAATAAAGCACTAAACACACCAATTTTCCGCAGTACGATGAGTCGCTGTGCAACTTTTTGAAATCTGATTCGGGGAAGTGTTACGAAAGTTTGTGAACAAAATTTATGGTGGTGAAATGAAAATTTCATTTTGTTCATAAGCAAAATGCATTTTCAAAGTACATAGAAAATAAAAAATTTTCAACACTGAAAATATCGACAGGAATGTCGATATTATATCGTGAATATATTATAACTTTTGACTGATTTTGAATAAAAATAACATAAAACTCCAGGAGACGGTATCCACACTGAGCTCCATGTAGCTCGAAGATCATCGCTGTCATTATGTTTGTGTTTATCGACCTCGAAACCCCCGAATAACGACTTAAGACTGATTTCAAATGAAAATAATATAAAACTTTAGAAGACGAGGTTCAACCTGTGCACCAGGTGGCTAGAGAATCATCGCCGTCATCATATTCGTATTCAGGGACCTCTAAAACACCTAAGTAATGGCTTTCGACTGATTTCGAATGAAAATAACAAAACTCCAGGAGATGAGTTTCACCTTGGGCACCAGGTAGTTAGAGGACCATCGTCATTATCATATTTGTATTCAGCGATCTCGAAAATCCACGAGTTATGACTGTTCACTGATTTAGAATGAAAGTAACATACTAATTACGATACATTAACCCCGATTGTCAGCAGTATTGCAGTTCAATAGTCCAGCCGATCAGCAGTTTCGACACATATTGCAGACAAGTTGTCATCAATTAATTTCATATAAATACTGTAAATTTTCATTTTAAAGTCAGTTGTAATTATATTAAATAAAGTGCTGTTACTCTGTCAGTTGTACCTTTAAAAGGGCCTTTTTAAAAAGTACCTTCGGGAGTGACAACCCTTAAGTGGCGCATTCAGTAGATTAGTGGGAGAGTCTCCAGAAGATCCTCGTCGTTCTCAAACGTTTACCCGCTACCGAACCCAAATCCAGGGAAAACTGCAGCTATTTAACCCACGGATTCCAGGCAAATTGGCACAGAAACATATTTATGAAGAAAGCTGAAAAGAAACTTAAAGAAGAAAAGAAACTTGTACCTAAAAGGAATGCATCCAAGCATCATCCTATTACTGTAAGCAAATTTCATCTTATTTCTAATTCTAATATCAATTCACAAGTATCATCCTTTAGAATAAGCGATTCTCTTTCAACAATTTTTGAATCTAATATAGAATCTAGTGAAAATATTAAACCAGATTTACATTTAGTTGATAATAATCATATTTTTAAAACCACAAATTTGTTTGAAATACCTTCTATAATTATTACACCAGCATCCATTTCAAATAATTCTAATATGGCACCCATTTTTGATGTTAATAAAGACCTTTCTATCGTACCAGAGTACGACGGCAATCCAAATGAACTCCACAATTTTATTGATGTTATTTCCATGCTTCTAAACCATTTCTGGGATCATACAAATCCCGAAAATTTTCAAAATCATATGCTTACCCGGGGAATTATGAACAAAATTAAAGGAAGAGCCAGAGAAATTATTTCTGTATACGGCTGTAAAGACTGGCCATCAATAAAATCAATTTTTGTCCAAAATTTTGCAGACCAACGAAACGAAAACTCATTAACTAGAGATTTAGTTAACCTTCGGCAAGCTCCAAACGAAAACCCCCATCAATTTCATGAAAAAGTTATGAGTCTTTTAAATATCATTTCAAATCATATTGAATTACACACGGAAAACGAGGAAGTTAAAAGAAGTAAAAAAGAATTTTTCCAACAACAAGCTCTAACCACATTTTTGGTAGGCCTAAGAGAACCCCTAGGATCAACGATTCGATCCATGAGACCACCCAATCTCGCTCTTGCTATCCAATATATTCAGGAAGAAAATAACATTAGATATCTCCAAAAAACTCATAATTATTCCTTGCCATCTTCTAATAAACCATCTGCGACTTCACAAACACAGAGATCCAATTTAACTCATACACCTGCTCCTACACGATGGCAGCCTGAGGTGCCTAAGCCCCAATGGCCACAGCCATTCTTTAGACCAAATCAAATTCCTGTGCAACAACAATCATTCAATAATAGTCCAAGAGGGACATTTCAACCCCCTAGATTCCAACAAAATCATCAACTCACTCCATATGCACAAAATTCTAGGGCTAATCAACCCAATTTTCATAAACCAGTTCCATCTCAATCATATAAGCCAACACCTATGAGCGTATCTACACGCCAAACCGGCTTTAATAGACCCCAATCTCAAAGAAACTTCCGCTTTCAACAAACTGCCAGCCCCCGATTCACCGTAGAAGAACTCTTTAATATCGAACAAGAGGAAAATAATTACGATGAAGGTATAGACGATGACACATACCCAGATTACACTTATTATGAGCAAGAAAGCCAAGAATATGAGGAAGATGTAAATTTTCAAACGTTTCAAGACGAAAAAGAAGAAACGTAGTAGAATTGCATTCCTATGCCGACAAAAGAGAGCTTCCTTACATTAAAATTCAAAATCCCCCTCTTAAACTTCTTATTGATACAGGAGCCACTAAATCTTTCCTTAATCCTGATATAGCCAATAAATTCTACAAGAATAATATTAAATATGAACCATTTATCGTTACATCAATTTTTCAAAATCATTCACAGGATTATTGTGTAGAAATCCCAATTTTTCCCGAATTTAACTCCGATATTAACCTAAAATTTTATCTTTTCAAATTTCACAAGACATTTGACGGTCTTATCGGCCTCGATAATCTTAAACTTCTAAAAGCAAATCTCGATTTTACCCAAGCTACTCTTACCACAGAGCATTCTATTCTTCCTATTAATTACTACGTCACAAACAAAGCCCAATTCTATACAGTCCAGCTAGAGCCCCAATCAATTACCCAAGTCCGCTTACCAGTAAAGGAAACATCAGGTACAATCGTCATCCCAAGACAAGAAGTCGAAGGTGCCATCCTAAAAGAAACTCTCACCATTGCCTGTAATCAACTCGCCTGGACCGAGCTAGTCAATAACACCGATGAATACATCCAAGTAGCATTAACTGATCCCATCAAAAGTCAACCCATAAATCTCGAGGAATATCATATATATACGTCAGATATCATACCTACCGAAGACAGTAATCTAAAAGATGTCGATCCTCTCCTTAGAACCGATCATCTTAATACCGAAGAAGAATCTCACCTAAGACGACTGTGCAGGAAGTTTGCAGAGATATTTCATCATCCAGACGATCCTTTAACATTTACTAACCAAATAAAGCACCATATACGAACCAAAGACGAAGTTCCAGTTTATACCAAGTCATATCGGTATCCACACATCCATAAAGAAGAAGTACGTAAGCAGATCACTTCGATGCTTGATCAAGGAATTATCAGACCGAGTCAATCACCCTGGTCATCTCCAATCTGGGTCGTTCCAAAGAAACCAGATGCCTCAGGAAAAATTAAATGGAGAATAGTTGTCGACTACCGGAAGGTGAACGAGAAAACCATCGATGACCGATACCCAATTCCAAATATAACAGACATTCTGGACAAACTAGGACGCTGCCAATACTTCTCAACCCTAGATCTAGCCAGCGGATTCCATCAAATTGAAATGGCCGAAGAAGATATCCAGAAGACTGCATTTAACGTTGAAAATGGCCACTATGAATACATGAGAATGCCGTTCGGACTCAAAAATGCACCCTCAACATTCCAGAGAGTAATGGAGAACGTACTAAAAGGACTAATAGGAGAAATATGTCTGGTCTACATGGACGACATTATTGTATTTTCAACCTCTCTTCAAGAACATATGGTAAATCTTAAGAAAATTTTTGAAAGATTAAGAGAAACAAGATTTAAGATACAAGTTGACAAATGTGAATTCCTTAAGAAAGAAGTCGATTTTCTAGGTCACGTCGTAACCTGCGAGGGAATTAAACCAAACCCGACTAAGATTAAAGCCATCATAGACTATCCTGTACCAAAAACAACAAAAGAAATTCGAGGATTTTTAGGATTACTTGGTTACTATAGAAAATTCATAAAGGACTTTGCCAAAATTACAAAACCACTTACCATATGTCTTAAAAAGGATGCAAAAATTGAACACACCGAAGAATTCTTAAACTGTATCAAAACCTGTAAAAGCTTATTGATTAATGAACCACTTCTGCAATATCCAGACTTCACTAAACCCTTTAACCTCACGACTGATGCAAGCAACTTCGCTATAGGAGCCATACTATCACAAGGTCCAATAGGAAATGATAAACCTATCGCCTATGCATCCAGAACTTTAAATGAAACAGAACTGAAATATTCGACTATCGAAAAGGAGATGTTAGCAATTGTGTGGGCTACTAAATACTTCCGCCCATACCTTTTCGGACGAAAGTTCAAAATTTTATCTGACCATCGACCTCTACAATGGCTATTTTCACTTAAAGATCCAAACTCAAAGCTTGTCAGATGGAGATTAAAGCTGGAGGAATTTGATTACGAAGTAATATATAAAAAAGGCAAATCCAACACCAATGCAGATGCTTTATCCCGTGTCGAAATTCACACGAAAGAATTAAACAGTGTAGACGAGAATATGGAAGAAATAATGAAACTCCTCTCAAAAGATGACGATGATATCTCCATGATTAATCACCCCAGTTCCTTATCCGATCTGGAAGAATTTCTAACCGACCCAGCCGAAGAGTCTCAAAAAACTTTGAATCCGTCAACCCCTTTAGATGACTTAGATAAAATCATCCAAAAAAATCAAACTGCAACGTTAACTCCCGAAGAAATAAAGATAATAGACGAAATCCTACATGAAGACAGCAAACAGCAAAAATCTAAAGCTCAGCCATCAAACTCCCAATACTTACAAGAAGATAACGATACAGATGTAACCAAACATTCCACGGCAGAAAATCCAATAATGGGAATTCCAATTAGCGAGAAACCACTAAATTGTTACAATAATCAAATAATTCTCAAGATAGTAAACTATAGCCCGGCGAAACCAATCATAGAGCAGTGTTTTGTAACAAAGAAGAGAATGTATGTCCAATTGGGAAAAAATGATCTTCACAACGACATTTTCCAGTTTTTCAAGAACTATATAGATCCGAAAAAGAAGTACGCCATTCTGTTCGAAAATGATGAACTCTACAAATCCCTATGCAATATTCTACGAGAAACTTTTAAAAATTCCGCATTCGATCTTGTCAAATGCAACAGCCTCCTAGAAGATATAAACAGCACAGAGAGACAGAAAGAAATTATAGAGAACTACCATCAAGGGAAGACTAACCACAGAGGAATTAACGAAACCGAGGCTCAAATAAGAAAACGCTACTACTGGCCTACGCTAAAGAAAGGCATCGAAGAAGTTATCAACCTTTGTGATACGTGCCAAGCTAACAAGTATGACAGAAATCCAATTAAGCCGAAATTTATGGTAACACCAACTCCAACAAAACCGTTAGAAATCATTCATATGGACACATTCCAAGCTAACGGACAAAAATTCCTTACAATAATTGATGCATTCTCGAAATATGGCCAAGCATATCCCATAGAAGGATCCAACGCAATAAATGTCCTTAATGCCTTCATGCTATTTATAACCCACCATGGACTCCCACACATGATAATCGCAGATAGTGGAACCGAATTCAAAAACGGCCTTGTTCAGGAATTTGTCGATACACACAAAATTTCGATTCACTACACAACACCAGATAATCCACAATCGAACGGAATGATAGAACGTTTTCACTCTACAATTTTGGAACACCTAAGAATACTTAGAGAAAAAAGGAAGACTCTGGGTATTAAAGAACATATGTTGTATGCTATTTTAGGATACAACAATTCCATTCATTCATCAACTAAACAAAAGCCGATCGAAATTCTAAATGGCCATATCGATCCCCAGGATCTATTTGACATCGATATTAACAGAACTCTAATAAATAACTATACACAGAGCCACAGATTAAAGACAAAAGAAATCTACAGTGAAATAAACAAAAAGCTACAAGAAACCAAACAGAAAAATATTGAAAAAATAAATCAAAAAAGACAAACACCAATAACTTATAAACCCAGCACAAAAGTTTACACTAGAAAAACAGTAAAAAGAAATAAACTTCTTCCGAGATTTTCTTCCCGCATTGTGAAAAATAATAATCCCGTAACAATAGACACTCAAGATACGTCAATACACAAAAAGAACATCAAACACCAGCCAAAGACTAATGCTAAAACTGCTTTACAGATGTACCTTAGTAGCAGCCCAACAAGTTCAAATTCAAAACCTGAAGGACAATCCAGGAATCCTCCCAGTTAAACTTGGACAAGCGAGGATACAGACCAGCACTCATGACTTCATCCACTATTTCCATCTAGAACCCATCGCAGAAGAGATTGAATCCATAGAATCTCAGTATATCACCACCAACAGAGCAATAGAAAATGGACTTAGTCAACCATATTTTGACAGCCTACAAAACTTTGATAAAACTGTACAGTACCTCCTCCAAACAGCAAAAGAGAAACTAGACACAATATATCCAAAATCCAGAAGCAAAAGAGGACTTATAAACGGATTGGGAAGTGTAATAAAATCTATTTCTGGTAATCTAGATCAAGAAGATGCTGAAAGATACAACGCTGCCATTAAATCACTTGAAAATAACCAACAGAACATTATTACTAACATCAATAGCCAACTCAGTCTCAATAAAAGAATAATGACAAATTTTAACCAAACAATTTCATTACTTACACACAACCAAGAAATCATAGCTGAAGAGACAAGCAAAATTAGCTTAGAGATGAACCAATTCGTTTTCGATTTTAATGATTATATGCAAGTTCGAAATATCCTTGACCAGATAAATCTAAATTTACAAACAATTATACAAATACTGGATGATCTACAAACAGCAATTACATTTGCAAGAATCAAAACTTTACACAACGGTCTCATTAAACCTGAAGAAATAAAATGGACCGTGCAAAAGATGCTTGAACACCACCCTGCATCACAGATTCCCTATATTCAGGAAGAAGACTTAACCAAATACTATGAAATCATAGACATTGATGGTTACTACACGAATCACACCCTTGTTTTTATTTTACATTTTCCTATTCTTCATTCCAAGTCGTTCACATACTTCCATTTATACTCCCTTCCAACTAATAATCACACAATAATCATTCCACCTGGTCCATACCTAGTCCACAACTCAGACCTTTTTCAATATATGGATGTACCATGCAAAAGAAGCGAATCCAAATCATTCATCTGTCCTGAGAAATTTCCACAAGAGAATGACCAGACTAATGACTGCATCATCCAAATTCTCCAGTTAATCAATGATGCTGCCCAATGCCAAAGTGTTCCCGTCACTGTCACTACAACGATCATTCAAAAAGTATCCGATGCACACTACATTGCCGTTTTTCCAAAGGCTACGAAAGTGTCTACCCATTGCACCACCACTGAAATAGAAGTACTCGAAGGGACCTATCTAATTGAGTTACCGCCAGGATGTGAACTACGAACCAATAATGAAGTTTACATAAATTCCAAAACAACAATTAAAGAAGAACCACTAACATTACCAAAAGTCAAGACCACCAGTATTCTGAAGAACCACCCAATAGTCAAACCCCTAAAATTGGACAGAATTCCTTTAGACGAACTACACAAGTTATCACAGGAAGAAGAAAGGTTCCAATCCATCCTTCCAACACAAATGGACCACAGCTACATATGGACACCACCGATATATATACTGGTAGCAATCCTTTTAATTTTTGGTTTTCTCAAGCTACGCAAACTGAAAAAAGAAAAAGATGAGCAGAATCCAACCACAGCAGAAGACATCCCTGACCAAAGCCCAGAGTCCTCAGAAACAGTTCACAGAGTTTTGTTCATCCCTCACAAAACTTCCCCAGGGGATGGAGAAATTACGATACATTAACCCCGATTGTCAGCAGTATTGCAGTTCAATAGTCCAGCCGATCAGCAGTTTCGACACATATTGCAGACAAGTTGTCATCAATTAATTTCATATAAATACTGTAAATTTTCATTTTAAAGTCAGTTGTAATTATATTAAATAAAGTGCTGTTACTCTGTCAGTTGTACCTTTAAAAGGGCCTTTTTAAAAAGTACCTTCGGGAGTGACAACCCTTAAGTTACTCCAGGAGACGAGGTTTACCAAGGGTACCAGATAGTTCGAGGAACATCGTCATTTCCATATTCGTGTTCAGCGACTTCAAAAACACCCGAGTAATTAAATAAAACTTATTCCTGACGATATTTTCGTAGTTGCAAATTTTTCATTTTCTATGTACTTTGGATATGCATTTTTTGTGCACAAAATGTAATTTTCATTTTACCACCATCAATTTTGTTCACAAACTTTCCCGAATCGAATGCAATTCCATCAATTCATCTTACTGCGGAAAATTGGTAGATTTAGTGCTTCGTTTTCTCTCCTATTAGTTAAATATTGCTTTTTGTGGGAATTGTTATTTATTCTTTGTTTCAGATATGTAATGTGATGATCACTGAAAATAGGACAAATAATGCAGCTACTACTGTTTACTCAAACCTTCTTAATAATATTTCTAGGAAAACGGTTCAAAGACTGTAAGTTATAGTGTACTAAATATATATATATATATATATATATATATATATATATATATATATATTATATATACATATATTATATATACATATATATATATACATATATATATATATATATATATACATATATATATATATATATATATATATATATATATATATATATATATATATATATATATATATATATATATATATATATACAGTATACTCCCTCTATAACGAACACGGTTATTACGAGGTTTCGCTTATAACGAGATACATTAGATGTCCCGTGAAATTTCTATTGAACTATAACCGTCTATAGCGAGGCAAATTTGGTTATAACGAGAGAAAATAAGATCCAAAAACGTGTTTTTTACGTTTTTGGTCGGGTCGTGGCTATAAATAAATACCTTTTCAAACAGCCCCTCAATAAACTAAACTGCAGCCCGCAATAAACTTCTTTACAATGAATAAATACAACTGTTTCACATCTTTAGAAAATATGATAGAATGATACTGGATCATTTAAAGCAGTTAAAAATGACAGAGTTCTTAAAATTGCAGAAGCAATAGTTTATGTTATCCTTGAAATACGCTTTATACATTATGTAGTTGGAAAAAAATATAAGTACAAATTTTTGTTTTAACGTATATCATTGATAGTAAAAGTAAACAACTCTTTTATGTTTTAATATATTTCATTGACAATAAAAGTAAATAACTTTTTTTCAAAAACGCCATTCAAACAATATTTATTAGCATCTTATATTGCTCCGAATGGCTTCACTATAGGAAGTTAATGGTTTAGAAAACTACAGATTCATATGTATGCACAGTATTATTATTGTCTGATACAACGTGATCGGCTTATAACGAGGTAATTAGTCTGTCATTTCAGTTCTCGTTATAGAGGGAGTCTACTGTATATATATATATATATATATACATATATATATATATATATATATATATATATATATATATATATATATATATATATATATATATATATATATATATATATATATTGTTTTGATTCTACTTATTTTCTTAATGTAATTATGCAAAATTATAATTATATTTATTTTTAATTTTCTTAATATATCAAAACTCTTCTTGGGCTAGCTCAAATTAATAAGTAATCTCAGGGTTTTACGTCATTCAAACAACAGAAATACAAAACCAATACTCAGAGGAAGCTCATGGATAAATAAAATTCAAAAATAAATTATAACCATATAATAAAAAATATTGTGTTTATACCAAAGAAATAATGCAAATTTTTAATGATAGAATAAATTGTTTAAACAAATACTCTCTGAAACGAGTATTTAATTCAATGTACAATATAAAAAATACCGCAAATTAGCAAATTACCGAGTATAGATACACAATAAATTATTACTGGTTCTAAGAAATACTTTTAAAACACATTACGAAATTGGTTATGTCAAATTTCACTTTAGTCTTTGTAGACGTTGATAAACATTGGGAGAAGAAAATATCGTTAGAAATATAGGTGAACACCTTGGAACAATTTCTATATACGATGTCAGGATACAATTAATTGAGTTAATCTTTTGCTTAAAAAAAAAAAAAATCACTGTCTACTTTTTAACTTTTACGGATGCCAAAAAAGGTTTTGTTAACGTAGACCGGCACCTACTCCTATCTGTTATCTCGAACACACTGGTGTTTTTTCTATTTCCAAAATTTCTCCTCTGATGCAGCCACCTTCTCTCAATGAACATTCCTTTCTTTTTATTGGTCAACACAAATATCCTTTGAAAGTCTTTGAATATCCAGTCGTAATAATTTTACATGTTCCTAGGAAATTCTACCCTCCGATTTCTAAATACTTGTTTTGCCTCGATCTTAATCGCTGCTAACAATCTCCATAAAACCCCCATGCATTGTCTACCCACTTTCACTCACAAATCGTGATTGTGACACAAATGATTATACAGTTAGATATTTAGATAGATATTTAGTCGGTCAGATAGCCAAGCGGGCTGGGCGGCCGGTTCTCATTCGCTTCACTGCGAGTGTTTCAGTGGATGTGAGTTCGATCCCCAGCTCGGAGTACAGAAAACAAAAAGGCTAACGCAGCAGTTTAAAATTCTAAATGAATCTGCGGCTTAGACTAGAATATGTTGGTGCCTGATCGGCCTATGGTGGAGCAGTACGGCAAGAGATAATGGCTTGAGTCTCGGTGATACTCCTCCATAGATCCCTACCGGAAGGACGTACCGCCTAAATACCGGTGTGTCTAAATATATATAATATATATATATATATATATATATATATATATATATATATATATATATATATATATATATTTAGATTTCCCTTCTTCTTCTTCTATGCCTTTATTTATCTACAATAACTTCCCCGACCTTGGGTATGAAAATAAATTGAGATTGGCGAAAAAAAATTTTTTCTCAGACCCAAATTACTCAATAAAATTTACTTATGTCCTATCTCCTATTTCTATACTTCTATCTAAATTATTTACATTTTTTTTTAAACTTTTTGTTCAAAATAGCGGTATATATCGTTGATGTTAAATATACCCCTAATATTGCCATTCGCTATGTGCCCTAATCTGTAGCTGTTTAAACCATCTGCCGTTTGCACGACGTATGGACTTTCAAACACTGGCATCAATTTTGCACAAACGCCGTTATTCAAATTTGACACTCTCAATGCTTTCACCACTACTTTATCTCCTTGTTGAAATGTTACAGTTCTTCTTCGTCGTTGTCTTTGCTTTCTTTGGATATATTTTTCTCCACTTCTCCTTAATCTTGTAGTTACTTCCTATGGTCTAGGTGGCATTCTTCCTTTCATCACATACATCGGCGATTCTTTGGTTATTGTATTTGGAATAGAGTTAATGTATTATTCTACCTCTTCCACTTTTCTATCCCATCCTGTATGTTGTCCGTTAGATGCAATTCGTAAAAACTTAGTTACTTCCTGTATATATTTTTCGAATGGATTACTCTGAGGATGTCTGATGCTTGTAAATACAGTGGCTATTCCTCTTTGTTGTAGCTCACCTGTAAATCTATCGTTTCTAAAATACGTAGCATTATCTACTAGTATTTTCCTCGGTGTCTCAACTTCTTCTATAAAATTGTCTATTTTCCGCAATAATTCATTTCCTTTCGTTGTTCGACAAGGGTATAATTTTACATATTTTGAAAAAATATCCACGATCACCAAAATATGCTTATTTCGACGAGGAGTTTCAGTTCGCTCAGCACATCGATGGCTACTAGAATTTTTGGCCAGATGTTATATTTTTAGGTATATTTTCATTTTTAACGTTCATCGATTTATATTTCTGGCAGATCTCACACCTTTTCAAGATGTTCTTTGCCAACTTATGATCGCCTTTGCATATTTAATTTTCTCGGAACACAAGAAATATTTTCCTGCTTCCGACGTGTCCGTTGTTTCGGTGTATGTCAATCAATATTTTGTTAGCCAGTTCGTCCGTAATCACATATAATTCTCTTTCCTCTGTTTTTTTCATGTTTGTCAAATTCTCTTGGTCTCTCATGACCTCCTCTAAAGAATAGATTCCGTCGTCGTCTCTTAGAATATTTATTCCAACCTGAAATTCCATTTTTTTCTTCTTTTTTAAAATATTTATCGCTGGTTAGAGCATCGGCGATGATATTATCTTTCCCTTTGATATATTTGAATTCAAATTCGTATTCTTGTAGTAATAAAATGAAACGGTGGCAGAGAATGTTTCCTTGGAAACATAGTGTAGACCTTTGTTTACAAAATGATTGTATAGCTTAATTTCAGCTATAGTACATTTTGCTCCAGTATCAACATATGCGCAACCACTCAAACCTAAGACATTTATTGGTAAGAGGGGGCGATTATTCAAATTGTTAGTTTCTGCTAAAAGAAGCTCTACAGAAGAGGCTGCTTCTGTAGTAATAGGATTTACAGAAATTTTACAGTTAAGACAATTAGTGCGAACATAACCAGGAGTATTGCAACCATAACAAACTACACTGGAAGAACGTTGAGGAGGTACATTTGAATTGCTAGGATTCGTATTTAGACGACTAGGAAGTACATACGTGCTAACTGAATCATTAGAATTAGATTGCTTAGTCTTTTGACTAATATTGTTAAATTTTCTGCATTCTGACTGAATATGGATAAAATGTTTACAAAACGTATACTTCGATTTGAATTTTATTTTGCAAGGGTCCTTTTCTGGATTTAATTGAGGTTTTTGTCGACGATCAGAGTCGGTAGCAACTAAACCATCCTTTAAGGATGCTTCGATTTTTCGAGATTCCATTAAAAGTTCCTTTCCTTAAAAAGTTTTTTTTTTAAATTTATTTCTTGGTAGCCTTTTTCGTAATTTGCGTACCAGTAAGCCATAAACTATATCCAACTGAACCTGTTCAGTTAGGGTATAAGGTAATTTTGCAAGCAAAGCTCGAATATAAGAAACAAATAATTCAGTAGGTTCACTAGAATTTTGTTCAGGGGAGAATACTTCTCGAAATATTAAAGAATAGGCATCTTTTAAGGCCTGTACAGCATCTTCCCATGTGAGAACTGTATTTTTAGTACCTTGCCACCATGTAGCAGCAAAACCATTAAGCAGCATGGATGAACCACGAAGAGCATTCTCATCACTTATTTTGGAGCAGTCCTTAAAAGTGATTACATTGTCAAGAAATGCTTAAACATCAGCGTTAATAGTACCATCCAAACGAGCAGTACATTTAACGAAATTTCCACCTGATATATGAGTAGATACTCTATACCATTCCTGGTGCAAAATGTGGTGGTGGAAACCGGTTTTAATCAAGGTCTATCAAGTTCAAGATCACGTGGAGGTAAAGGTTACATAAAGGTCAAATCCAAGGTCACGTGAAGGTAAAGGTCACGCAAAAGGTCAAGTTCAAGGTCACGTGGAGGTCAAGTTCAAGATCACCCAAAGGTTAAGTTTAAGGTCACGTAAATGAGATTAAAGGTCGTGTAATGGTCAAGTTCAAGGTCACAGTGACAGTCAAGGTTAGGATAGGATATTAGTATAATAAAAACTATTATTAAAAAAATAATTATTTATTAACTATTTATTACACTGTTATACATATCTCTTAAATTTTCAAGCGCAGACTTACATAAATGACAACTGGATTGCGCCGGTGCTGTACCTTCAATTTCTGTTCTCCACTCGGGACGATTAAAATGTACAAAACATGGCAGACGAGTCTGAACTTCAAAATCTTGAACTGCTTTTGTGGGTAATTTATACCAAGATCGAAGTAATTCCAACGGTTCCACACATTTTCTAAAGTATGGTAGGGTAAAGTTTTCTAATTCTGCTTCAGTAAACTTGTACAAAGGTTTTTGCGGATGTTGAACCATTAATTTTGCTTTGTGACAACACTCCATTGCTATTAACCTGTTAATGTTCTTAAACATCAAATGTACTTACTTTTTATTTATGTAAATCAAGGTCACCTCTACTCAGCAACTAAGGCATGCGCAGTGTTTAAAATGTAAACTACATAAATTGAGGATTTTAAAAGCGATCCTTAGTAACATTTAGTTCGTCGTAATATAAGTTAAACAGTAAATAATTTTCAGAAATTTAGTAAAATTTTGTTCGTCGTGAGATTAGAAAGGTAATAAATATTTTTCAATCAATATTGTTGCTAACATTATTAATTTTTAGAATTTAGTCATGGATGCATGTTTAGATGGTACAAAAACTCTCAACGTAGCTGAAGCTGTCCGAAATTTGCAATGGGTTTTGAATGAAAAGGCATACGATTTTGAATACGAAGCCGAACGAGCTACCATAAGAATGAGAAGATATACGGTAGAAGAGTGTAATAAAAAATCAGCAACATATCATACGGGAGCGAAAATCTGCGAAGATTATTTATCTGATAAAATATGCATGTGTTGCTTTTTAAAAAAAATTAAAAATCTAGGGCTGACTGATTTTTTACATCAACTCAAAGATGTTCTACCTAAACATTGTTTTGAAGATGAAGGGGTAGATACTGTAAATACATGTAAATACAATAAATAAATAATATATTTTATTTTGTAGTTTTCATTTCAACACAACAAAGCGTTTAAACAAGAATTGGAGGAATTTATGGAAAAAATTAAAGAACTAAAAGAAAAAATAAAACAATTCGAAGACAAGCAAGTAATGTTTAAATCATTTAGTAAACTACACTTAAGTAAATTTCGCAGAAAAATTAAACCGTATACTATGTAATTTTGTATTAATAAATGATTTTAATGCTAATTGGTTGTTTGTTTTACAATATTTATAACTAAGAAATAAAACAAAATAATGTAATATATATTTTTATTTTTGCATTAAAAAAGTATTATACAACCAAAATACATTAGATAAAGCACAAATACATTTTTTACTATTATGATAAAAACAAGCAGGTTCCTTAACTTCTAATGATGGTTGTTCATCCAATTCGTATAAAGGAACAGCAATGTATTTTTTTAAATAATTTTTCTTTTCCAACCCTTTGACGTAAACTGCATCAGCGTTTTGTGTAATATCCTTTAAAATATTTGCAAAATGATAAAGGGGTGTAAAACCAAAATTCCAATCAATGCAGTGATGATTTCTTGTTAACCAAGTTGCCTGTCTGTGTAAATCGGAAGACAACATTCTAATAGAAAACGGAGACTTGAATACATAATGACAAATTTGTGTTCCATTAAAAGCAGCAAGTTCTTTCACTACAAATTTATTATTTTCTATTTTAAACCCTTGAACGTCTATTACCAGATTCATTTTAACAACTAACATTTTGACTATGATACAGACCTTTTATTGCTCTCACAATTTTAGTTAAAGGATTGTAAGAGAATTCTTTTTCATGCAATATTAAGCAATAAGCGGAAACATTGTTTCCTACAGATTTACTAGTTTCAAATTCTATTCTCAAAACAACAGAGCCACTTTGAATTATTTCTTTTTGTCTTGAACAATCAGTATGCACTATAGGAGCATTCTTTTTAAATTCTTCTGGACTGAATATTGGTTGATTAGTTTGAATATGATAATAAGATTCTTGGAAATTGGCAAACATCTCATACAACGTTGCAAAACGGTTGGTGTCAAAATCTAAGTTGAGATCGTGATAAGGATATCGCTCCGAATTAAGAAACATACGGATATTTGTTAGATTGCAGTGATCAAATTTACTCATATCTTTCAGCATTTTTCCTTTTCGACCA
The DNA here is from genome assembly GCF_040954645.1 of Diabrotica undecimpunctata. Taxonomy (NCBI): domain Eukaryota; kingdom Metazoa; phylum Arthropoda; class Insecta; order Coleoptera; family Chrysomelidae; genus Diabrotica; species Diabrotica undecimpunctata. The sequence continues at coordinate 67,793,177 of NC_092805.1, forward strand.
TCATGGAAAGCTACTACAATGTGTCGAGGACTTTCTAGCTTTGTAGTTGTTTTTACTGGCCAAGTATGACGTGTTGAATTATTTAAAGTGGGATACTCAACCAATTCCCAACTTCTAAATTTAATAGGTAGTTCTATGTTACTACGAACTATTTTGTTTAATCGCAATTGTTCGCTAATATTGGGTAAAATATGAGGTACATTCCAATATAGTTTATTAATTGCAATTTTTGGTTTTTCTGTTTCATCTGAAGCAATAATAGCATCAATATCATCTTTATCTCGTATTAAGACTAATTCTTGTCTCATGTTTATTATAATTTTTTGAAAATCTTCGAAAAATCCGGACCAAATTTTTAACGGTATGCATACGTTAAAATTCCCATGGTTATCAATTACCAGTTTATCACCTTTTGGAAACCATCCAGCATTTTGTAAGAGTGTACTCTGATTTTCATTAAGAGACAAATAATTTTTCAAAGTCGAAATTAAACCAATATTTCGTACAGAATCAATTATAACACCGTTTAACTCATACCTTAATTCTCTAAATAAATATGATATACCGTTATTAATAAATTGAAATTTTGTTGGAACTTGATTTTTATCGGTTAACATTTGACCTTCAATGTAAATATAACTGTTACATGGTAAAGTATAGGCGTCTAGATCTTGGATAGGAATTCTAATTTCATCATTATAGTTTAAATTTGATGTATATGGTTGATAAGTGTGATACTGATAATCTTCAATAGTTGGATCGCTAAAAGGTTGACCCAACACATGTAACATTTCCATTATATTAAAACTTGATAACCAAGTGATTTCAAAAATTTACGATTTTTAAATGTTAACAGCTTAGATGTTATCCTTCTCCTTATTGTTTTAATGAGATGACGTCTTTTATAGGAATCTTTGGGATAATTACTTTGATGAAACTGCAAAACCATTTTACTCAATTTTTCTAAGATGTAGCCGAACAGTAATTGTCTCTTTATTAAAATTAACTTAATTTCCTTGATCTAAAACTCGAACAGTTATGTTGCTTATCGTCTTGTTGCTTACAGGATAATACAAGATGGTTAACGGTTGCTCGACTATTTTATACCCATTAGGAACTTGAGGAAAAAATTGATGAATAATATGCACAGCCTTTCCATTTAAGAAAGATCCAACAGCAATATTACAATCAATACAGATAGTATTAACTTTTAAAATATTTACCACATTCGTGGATATATGAAGTTTATTTGGTGTTAGTTTAACTCTTTCGAAACCTAGTAAACTTCCTATAGAATTATCAACATCAAAATTAATCCAATCACTACTTTTAATACTAATTCTATTTGTATTTATATCGGGTTTCCTACTAATTATGCTAGCGGTTTGAATCATTTCATTTTTAATAATTTTAATAATATCATCAACTTCGTAGGCACCTACAGGAATTTTAAAGGTAAATTCGCTGTTTTTACCCCACACAAATACATTATTATGAATATCGACATTTGGAATACTGTTGAAAGTGTCAAAATTTGCAACACCAATTTCATAATTGAAATTCTCATCAAGATAAATGGGAGGATTGTAATCATCACTGAGAATTGATGATTCTCCAGTAAGGGTGAATGTGACTGACATGGTGGTTCAAGTATAAATGATGCTCAATGATTAATTATAGTAATTAAATAAAAATCTTAAACAGTTTTGACCACAATTAAAAGAATTAAAATTTTGAATGACATCATAGTTATATACTATAGTAACGTTTCCATTACTTTTAAAATATCGTACTAATTCAGTAGGAGGAGGTAAATTTCCATAACTATCAAAATAAGTGATAACTGTATCTTGTTTAGCATATGCAGTCCAATGTGTACCATTTCCGTCTTTCGTATCGTGGTTTACTATACCTGATTCATGTTTTCGTATTACATGAGGTACAGAATCACGCATAAAAACTCCACGAAAATGAGGAATATGTAACAAACCAGCATATTTAACAAGATCTACATCAGTCATTGCTCGTTTAGGTAGCTTTACCGGGAGTTTCTTGAATACGGCTTTAAACGGAAACCTTTGCCGCGACGTTTTATTCCGTAACCTTTGTATGGTCTTAAATAAAACCCCGCTCCTTTTTTTGCCGTTTGTTCCATTACCAAATTATGCCTTTGTTGTTCAGCAAGTTTTTCACGGTCAGCTTTGGCATCATTAACCGCTTTGGCAATTCCAGCTGCACCTCCCCCGACAGCTCTTAACGCTCCGAGCAATGGTAACAACAAAGGTAAAAAACCACCTTTCTTGGGAGCTCGAATAATGCGTTTTCTTTTTTTTTTCAATGCACCTCCTTTTTTTGGTTTTTTAGAAAATCTCATACCCAATTTACGTTTACCTTTCATTGCTGTCGTTACAAACCAAGCTGCAATCTTTTCACCTAGCTTAGCGTCCTTTGATTTTACCCGTTCCCACGCTTTATTTTCCAAAATTTTATCTGCTTCGTGTCTTTCACTTAAATTTTTATGTTGTGAATACGCAATGTCGTGTGTTTTACACGCAGCGTCTAATGCGTTAATTCCTTCATCCCCTCTCTCTAATCTTTGATGCAAGTGAGTTCCAGGACCACAAAATTGATATCCAGGTATATGTGCTTCGAATGGAAGTTTGTTAATGAGACTGTTGACTAATCCTTTTCCTAGTCGACGTGTTTTCACGTTTTTCCACGTGCTTTCGCACGTTTTACCATTATGGTACTTATATATATATATATATATATATATATATATATATATATATATATATATATATATATATATATATTGTTATATGTAAAATCGAGAAAAATATTGGTTTGTTTAAAAATATTTCAAAGTTCAAAAACATTAAAATAATTCAGATAAGTAGGATAATATCCAACAAACATTTCGGAGAAGGAAAGTTATTAAATCCTTGGATTTCCTGTACTAAACAAAGTGTAAGCTTTGCATTTATTTCTTTGTTATACTTGAGTGACCGCATAATTTTAAGTCAAAACAAAAAGACAATTGAACGGGGTTTTCCAAAATACATTAATGCAGTGATTAGAGACAAATAGAAGAGATTTTAGAAAGTGGTTTTTGTTAGTTTTAAGAATTATAGAAAATATTATTTGTAAATAAGTTTTAGGAAATTTTATAATTATAGGTAAAAATTTGTTTGTTATCGAAATGAAAAAATGGGGGAATTGTGACGAGTTTTGATTGGCGGAGATTGAAAAAGGTTGGATAAGTATGTAGGAAAAAGTTTAGCGAGATTGAGGAGAGAGAAAAGATAGAATCAGTTGGTTTCCAAGTCGGTAAGAGGAACAGTGATTGTTCTCTGGCGGTTCCGTTCCTGAAATGTAGCAAGCAGTAGTGTTGAATGTTAGTGAGTTTTTGTGGAGTTAGTGTATCTGACAGAAGCTGAAGCAGCAAAATATTGTAAGTCATATTTTTCTACTTATATTCCAAGAGTCACTGTTCGGGCCAACGAGAGATTCAGTTTATCGTAAAGAGAAGATATTCCAAGAGTCATTTTTCACTCGGGCCAACGAGAGATTCAGTTTATCGAGAGGAGAAAGGCTATCATAATTTGAATGATTTGTGCTTTTGAAGGAGATCATTAAGGACGATATACTTGCAACAATCTGTGTAAGATTGCTGATTACATAGGAGCGGTTGAGAGGAGATAATACAGTCCACAAGGAACAAGGATTTGGACCACTCATCATCAGAGAGAGAGATTTTTGTTTTCTGCAGTTTTTTTCTTTTATTGATAACACAATTTCTACACGTAATTTAGAAAGGATATAAATATTTTGATTAGGAGAGTTAGAATAGTTTGGGATTTTGAGATTCCAATTAATATTGTTTGTACCATAAATTTTGATTGTTCACGTACGGAGAACAAAATTTTGAGAATCCTTATATGAGGTTTGTTTATTGAAAAACGTTTGAGTGTGAATTATTTCATTATTTTATTTCAATATATAGTGTTAGATCATATGTGTTTTTTTATTATTCCGGTATTCTCTGGACCTTACCTTTCACATGTAATAGCATAGATATTGAAGCACGAATTTAACCCTGAGATAAAAGAATTAAAAATTGTGATAAAGTCATAATCATATCATTTAAATAATTTTAATTAATCAAAAAAATTTAATTAGCTAATTATTGCTTGGCGCACCAAGACTTTAAATATCACAATAATATATATATATATATATATATATATATATATATATATATATATATATATATATATATAGTATATATATATTACAACCTATTTATACTATCAGTTATCACTTGAACGTTATGAAGATCATTCAACAAAAGAATCGTTTACCTATTGAAAATCATGATAATAACGATGCATTTAAAACGGGAAAACATGGTTGTTTGTTTGGAGGTGATTCTAAAAAAGGTCTTATTGTTGGGGCTAGTGGTTCAGGAAAAACCAATACTATGTTATCTTTAATTGATCATCCTAATGGTTTAAGATTTGAAAATATCTATGTGTATTCTAAAAGTTTACATCAACCAAAATATGCATATTTGCGAACTTTAATTAGTCCGATTAAAGAAATAGGTTATGAGGAATATGGTAATGTAGACGACATCATTGCTCCGGAAGATATAAAAAATAATTCTGTTGTTATATTTGATGATGTAGGTTCATGCTATCAAAAAATTATTCAAAGTTACTACTGCTTTGGTCGTCATAGATCCACAGATGCTTTTTATTTATGTCAAACCTATTCAGCAATACCTAAACAACTCATTAGAGATAATGCAAATTTTCTAATAATTTTTAAACAAGATATGACAAATTTAAAACATATATATGATGATCATGTGAATATTGATATGTCCTTTCAATATTTTAAAAATGTGTGTTCTCACTGTTGGAAAGATAAATTTGTTTTCTAACCATTGACAAAGATTGTCAATTATCATCTGGTCGATATAGAAAAGGCTTTGATGCGTATATTAGTATATAAGCTTTATAATTTACTTATATTTCCTCAGTTATAATGGATCCTCAGCTTGCCAAACAACTAATTAAAGGTAGGCAAGCTTGAAGCAAAAATATAAACGTTTAAAAAGTGGTATAACTGATTCACAAATACAGTTGGAAAAAAACTATACACCCATTACTAAACCGAATAAAGAATTGCTTACCGCATTGGAAACAAAACAACCATTTGTTAAACAAGAAATTATTACACCACAATCAGAAAAAGAACTTCTTGGAAATAAAAACTTAAGTCCTATTAGGAGAGATCCATCCACCTTTAGAAAAATAGCATTTTTGACACCACCACCTCAACTAAGCAGCACACAATTAGGATCCAGCACTCGCCCTACGGAACCCACTAATTTGATTGAAACACCTTATGAATCCAGAACACAATTGAATGAATTTATAGATGATACTATTTCACAATTTTATCGAACCGATCCTGAAGTATCGCATGATTATTTTGATCAATTTACAGCACCACTTCCAAGAGATTTTATTGAAGGAATGGTGCGTGATGTGACAGGTAAATATGATCATATTTTGGGCATATTCTACGATCCTAAAGAAAAAAAGTTTTTCATTGGAGATTCAGAGATTTACTTTGATGGGTCTACTATTGGAATAAAAGGAGTGAGTTACCCTGGTACTCTCGGAGTTTATGAGTTGTTATTTTTAAAAAAACCTGTTACGTATACTGAGCAAGACATAAGCTACTATGTTGATATTATAGAACAGACTAATGCTTACCGTAGGAATAATAATAGGGCTTTACCTATTCGTACATTTCCAAACGATATAAAAGACAAGTGGCTCTACATAGTAAAACCTAACTTAATTGAACCCATACGTCCTAGATCTGGTTCAATACCATCAGGTGTGCTTACGCGGGGAATGTCTTCCAAACGTGGTGGAAAATTAACGTTGAAATCTTTCAAAAATGGTGGAAAATGACGTTAATGTCCTATAATAAAAATCCTATTGAATACAAATATTTTGATGATTTTAATGAGTTGATTGATAGATTACGATTGCTAGTAGCTTCTCAAGCAGCGGGTAATAACGGACACAACAATGAAATTATTTCAATAATTGAGGAATTGCGGGAAAGTGGAGTTATCGCATAAAGTGCATAAATATTGCAACTTTTGTTAAATATCATTCAGTGCAAAAATGCCTCTTAACAGATTCAACCAACACTGCCTAACATCTCAAACCTGTAATGTCGATGAAATTGTCTCAGAGCCACTACAATCTCAATTTTACATTTGCCGACCTGCCGATTATTGTAGTGTGTGTATAATTACTATTCGTGGACGTAAAGACTTAAATGTTAGCAAAGATTACTTTGTATTGGATGGCAAAAACATTCTAGATACTATGCCTGTAACTGGAAAAATAAAAAAAATTAAATGTTTCCCAGAACCGCTTAAAATGAAGTATAATAGTTCATCAACCATCTTAGAAGATTTGGTTGATAACAATGTTTTTACAAAAAATGATGTGTTATCAGTTCCACTTGTTCAGTTTAAGTCATATAATGAAATTTATGTTGAATTGACACTATCTTGTCCGTTAGTAAAAACGTAAATAAAAAACAATATATATTTTGAATTTTTTTATTTTTGTAAAATACAATTATTTTGATGACTCTTTATCAGCATTATCAACATCACTTTCATATAGCACAGACGGAAGATAATCTTTTAAGCGATCTAAATAAGTATCCAGTTCCACTTTTCTTAACAAGGATACAAACCCATGTAGACAAATTTGCTTTTCTAAAAACAAATCGCAAGTCTCATACCCTTTTTTATATTTCGCTGACAGGTGTATACAATAGTTGTCATCAAAATATCCTCTTCCATATACTAGTTCATGTTGAGCATCCCATTCAAGATTTAGAAATATCTGTTTTAAACTCTGTTATAGAAATCGTTTCTGTATACATATTGAACAACTAACGTGAATCCGAGTTTTTCTACATATATAGTACATGTCCCTCCTGCTTTAGTATATAAACAGGTTATTATTTATTATTTAAAATAATAATAATAATATATTATTTAAAAAAAAATGCCTTTAAACAAGTTTAATCAACATTATCTTACATTGTCACCTACCTGCTCATCAGATGATATTGTGTCAACGCCTTTACCACAATTAAAGTCAGCTTTTTATATTTGTGATTCATTTGACTTTCATGTAAAGTGTCTAATTCGTTTAAGAGGAGAAAAGAAAACGAGTCTAAATAAAAAATATTACGTACTCGATAACGGTGGAACAGCATTTAAAAGTCCTCTAACAGCTAAAATTGAAAGTGTTGCACATTATGCAGCAGATGGAGATGTTGAAATAAGTTCAAAAACATATAAATTTCATGAGTTGGCCGGTATCACAATTAGAAAAGGTGATGTGATACAATTTAAAATAGGAAAAACGAATAATATCTGCATAGAGCTGTTGTTACAGTGTCCTGTAGAAAAAAATGTCTAAGGCTCAAGTTGTTCATGAACTTCATGCTCCAGCCCGAATTAATTACCCCCGGAGACATGTAATCGTTAAAGGATTGCATGATCTTATACAAGCAGATTTAGCTATTATGAATTCATTTACTAAAGAAAATAAAGGCTATAATTACATTTTAGTTGTTATTAACGTATTTAGTAAATACGTATGGGCTGCACCTGTTAAAACTAAAACCGGAAAAGAAATTACAAATGCAATGAAAGACATATTATCTCAAATGAAAAAAGCTCCTCAAAACTTGCAGACTGATAAGGGCACAGAGTTTTACAATAAAGATTTTCAAACATTAATGAAAAAATTTGGAATTAATCATTACAGTACTTTTTCTAACATTAAAGCAAGTATGGCTGAACGAGTAATTGGAACTTTAAAATCGTTACTTTGGAAACGATTTAGTATGCAAGGTAATTACAAATGGTTGGATATATTACCAGAAATTATATCAAAATATAATAATACAAAACACTCTACTATTAACGCTATACCTAATAAGGTAAACGATCACAATGCGAAATATATTACTGCATTTAATCATATAAAAGTTGTAGATTCTAGGAGACCAAAATTTCAGAAGGGAGATTATGTGCGTATAAGCAAGGTCCGTCATGCATTCAACAAAGGCTATACTCCTAATTGGACTACTGAAATTTTTAAAATTGTTAAAATTAATTTAACTCATCCTGTAACATACGTTTTAGAAGATGAACAACATGAAGAAATTTAAGGATCATTCTATCGAGAAGAATTACAAAAAGTTAAATATCCAGATGTATATTTAATTGAAAAAGTGGTGAAACGAAAAGGAAATAAGATTCTTGTAAAATGGCTTGGATTGAAACATCAGTCTTGGATTAATAAAAATAATGTTGTATAATTTACATATATATTTTTAAATAAAAACTTATAAATTATTACATTATGTTTTATTCATTACAATAATAATTTTTATACATTTTATTTCTATGACTATTACTTAAAATTGGAGAAATACATTTTTCCATTTCTTTGATGCGACGATGAAACCGATACCTATCAACTACATATTGTCCCCAATTTCCTTTTCTAGCGTCTTGATAAGAAAAATTCCAAGTGCGTAGTATATACATTTCATTATTCTTGTTAAATGTAACTTTTTTCATTTAAGTAGCTCAGGATATCTATAAATAATTTCTATTGCTATGGTGTATACTAGTGGATTTGTATCTTTTATATATTTAAGTACGTTTAAACAGCATCTGTAATATTACTGCAGTTTTTAACTCCCAACTGCAAAATTTTAAATGAAATGATGAAATTTATATTTTTATATGCATCCAAAATGCAATTTAATATCGGTGATACTTTCCAGAGTTCCGAAATAGAGATTGTTCCTAACCAAACTGTATTTATATCCCTTGATATATTTAACATCCTCATGTTATTAATATTTTCAAACTGCAACCAAATCTTTTCAAATTTTATTTTCTCTGATTTTTGTGAATAGTGAAAATAAACGTCAATTAGTTCTTTATTCAATAAAAATTGTTTCCACTCTTCATAATTAAAAATGATGGAGCCATTTGTAGTTCCACATATTCTGATGCATGGTTCGAAAGATGATTCAAGTATACTTACAGCAACATATTCATTAGGATTTGCTCTATTCAAGTAAAATCTTCTCTCACCCAAGTAAATTCTTGAACTACACATGATGACTGCATTGATTTTGCAGTTTAATTTCTTTTTATGTAGGATTATAGAGGTGGGAATAATACAACAATAACAAGAACAGTTAAATTAATATTTATTTTCAAGATTTTACAAAATCATTAATGTTTAAAATGTCAGATTTAAACTATAGTGACCCCAAGGAAGGGTATCAAATGAATTATTAATTAAAAATCTTTTGTCATCAAAAGGACTTAAACCAATTTTTGTTTGCTCTATACTAAAAACATTATGAGCATCTGAACGAATTAAACATTGAGAAATAAATTTTTCCGAATTTTGTTGAAGACATTCTATGTAATCATTAAACGTAATTTTGTTATTAATAACACAATATTTAACTCCTTTTGATTTTTTTACAACAGTATTATCTTCACATTTATAACTATACATTTTAGATCTTAAACCAACAAAATGCGTTATAATTCTACCACTAGCTTCGTCTTTCATTAAACCTGGAACTTTTTTATTATGTAGGGGTATATTATATTGATTGTTAGAAGCATAGTCACTTGTATCAAATCTATGAATATCAGTACATATAATTTCTTTATACAAGTCGTTACATTTAATTTAAATATAAAACTATCAGTATCTGTATACATAATTTTGCAATTATTTCCTAGCTTTGGTAATATGTAATTATAGTAAAATTCATACATACATGTTTTTGAAATATCTAAAATAGACATTACAATATATAAAGGTTTATTAAAAATTAGCTCAGTTTTTTTCATTTCAATTGCCATTAAATCAGCGTCAAATATTGTTCTGTTATGAAATTTGGGACTAGCTATTAAATTTTTTGCACCATATCGACCTTGCCATTGTCTCGTCAATTTCACAATTCTATGTTTCCGGATATTTTCCATCGTTTTGCCGTAAATACTGTTAACTTTAAGCTTACAATGATTCTGCTCAAACTGTTGCCGAGAGGGGGCATTTGGGCCTGTAGGACCCATCGCCGGCTCTTCGGGCTTCTTCCTATCCCCGGAATTGGATCGGGTATTCACCATCTTTGGTTTGTCGCTGGTAGAAAGGTTAAATACTACCGCTGTTATAAATAACAGTTCCAGTGACAAATATCTGTTATAGGTAACGGTTCCAAGGAACAGTTACAAAGTAACAGAGCAAAAATGGAGTATTCCTTGACTTACGGAAGGAATAACTTAGTAAACAATTAAATTAAATGGTATAAAAATATAATGCAAAGAAAAAAATGTTTCTAAGTGTTTCTTGACTTACGGAAGAAACAACTTAGGACAGAAATATAGATAAATGAAATATGTAAATGTGAGAGTAAAATATGGAAATATTTCTAAGTGTTTCTTAACATACGGAAGAAACGACTTAGAGTGGAAAAATAAAATACTCAAAATATAAAACGAGAAATGCAAAAATGAAACAGATTATAGAAATATGTCTAAGTGTTTCTTGACTTACGGAAGAAACAACTTAGAATAGAAAATAAACAAGAGAATCAAATATAGTAAAATAAATGCACAAATATTTATAAGTGTTTCTTGACTTACGGAAGAAACGACTTATAAAAGAAAATAAGAAAAATCAAATATAGAAAAGATATGAAAATATTGCTAAGTGTTTCTTGACTTACGGAAGAAACAACTTAGCATAAAATAGAAAATGAAAGAAACAAATGTATTAAGTATTTTCTTAACTTAAGAAAAATATCTTAGATAAAATATCGGAAATAATAATGCAACAATGATTATACAAATATTTCTAAGAGTTCTTTGACTTACCGGAAAGGAACGGCTTAGACAAACAATTAAAACAACAAGTCAAATATTCAGAGAAATATTTCTAAGAGTTCTTTGACTTACCGGAAAGAACTACTTAGACAAAGTACAAATCAAAATATAAAATAGAAAAAAGCAAGATAAATATTTCTAAGTGTTCTTAACTTACGGAAGAACAACTTAGACACAAAATACAAGAAAAATAAACAATCAAAATAACTAATTAAAATATCAAACAATCAGTATATGAACAAATATAGATCAAAGTAATATTCTAACCTGAAAAGGTCTGAATATACAATAATGCTAAAATAAAAAGGTATACAGAAAATCAGAAATAAAACAATAACTTAGTTGGAACAATAATAGCACCGACTAGGTCTACAGTAGAAGAGGCAAGCTCGACTGACCGATGAGAGAAAATCTACCTGCTTTTATGTAAAACAAATCCTTTGTTTTACTTAGCGAAAGTGGAATTTCCCTGCATCGAATCAATTAGAAATTTGGATTTGGCCAACCTTGGAATTCCCAAGTATTTTAACCGATATCCAAATTCCTTGATGCGTCGAGGACAAAACTTAGTTTTAGCTTTAGTTCTAAGTTCTGTATTAAGATCAATAGAAGGTTTAAGCCATGCAGATTGTTTAAATTGTAAAACTATGAATTTTTGTAATGATCAATCCGTGCGCTATTGCTTGTTTTAAAGCGCGGTAGTGAATAATATAATTTTTTTTATTTGATAGTATTGTCATTAATTTTGGTAACTTTGAACCCGGAGGTATTTGATGTTCTGAACAGAATGGAAAATCTTTATGTAAATCATGTAGTGTTTGCGGATATTCTATATCCACTTCAAGTGTATATCCAAAAAATGCATCATCAGGTATATCAGTTACATCAATATTTGTATTAACCCACTTGAAATTACTTATTGGAAGTGGTTGAGACATTGCCCAACCATATAAATTATTAACATCAACATAAAAAAGATATTTATTTGGTTTGGTTGGGTCATAGTTTGTCATATATTTATTATTAGCCTCCGAATATCTTGAACAAGATTGACTAATACCACCACGAATTCCTTTTTCGATAAATAATATCATATCTACATCACCTAGTAGCTCTAATTCACATTTTGTGTACAAAAGCATACAGTCAAAGGAATATCCGGGAATGGTATAGTACCATGCTGGATCTAAGCCACTAGTCCTGTGACCTATATCTCTAAAATTTTCAAACACATCTGCTAATAAAAATATATCTGTTTTTAAATATAAATCTGAATATTCTCCCAAATTTTGTATATTGAATTGTTTCCAAACATTAAGTGCATGTTCATATTTGTCATTAGGTAAAGCTTCATCATTTAGTTTATTATAAAAATGTTCTGGTGATGGTAATTGAGTTTCATTGAGTTGAGAAGTCATTCACTGTTGGAGCGGAATAGATAAGAAAGAAAGGGCAAAAGCAGGAATTGCAATTATACTGAAAAAGAAATGGGAACACGCAATCGAAAACTGGGAACCAATAAACGAAAGAATTGCCAAGCTTAACTTAAAAGTATACGGAAGACAAATTATCTTACTAGCAGTATACGGTCCAACAGAAGACAGCTCAATTGCAGAAAAAGAACAATTCATAGAACAACTGCAAGAAGAAATCGAAAAGAGAAAGAAGAACCAAGAAATAATTATCGCCGGTGACCTAAATGGAAGAACAGGAAGAAAAGAAAACGACAGAACAGTTGGTAGATTTGGAGAAGATATAATGAACGATAACGGGGAGAGATTGATTGAGATTGATTGATATGCGAAATAAACAACTTAAAGATCACAAACGGCTTCTACAAACATAAAGACATTCACAAATACACTTGGATACAAGAAACAAGAAAATTGAGGTCTATTATTGATTATGTTATAGTAAACCACGAAAGCTCGATAAAAATAAAAGACGTGAGAGTAAAGCGAGGCGCAGAATGCGGCACAGATCACAAACTAGTAATCGCTTGGATGGAATTCCCCTTCATATGGACCCAACAGAAACCGACCCAGGGAGAGTCTGACCAATTTACGGCTCCGGCTACACCTGTCAATACGTGCTCAACACAAGAAAAGAAATTCAAAATCAATTTATTAGAAGAAGACTCAATAAAAGACCTATATAAGCGAATATTGGACCAAAAGCTAGAAGAGTTTCGGTATGAATCATTAGAACAAACATACGAACACATAAAAACCTGCATGAAGACAGCAGCCCTAGAAGCTCTTGGAGAAGCGGACCAAAAATACACCCACCAAACTACGAAATTAACCGAAGACACACTAACATGCATAAAAGAGAAAAAAGAACTTCATATAAAATACCTGAACACAAAAAACTATGAGGACTTGGAACTACAGAAAAAAAAATAAAGAAGTGAAAAGAAAAGTAGCAAATGAAAAAAATGAAAGATGGGAAAAAACATGCACAGAGATAGAACAGCACATAGGAGGAACGAGAAATTCAGAGTCATGGCGCATCTTAAAGTCGCTCCAAAGAAATAAGACAGAGAAAATCAAGATCGGTCAAATCAAAGAAAACGAATGGCAAGAATACTATAAAAAATTGCTAACCGAAGACCGCCCCGAATTCAAACAATCAGAAATAGACGGAATAGAAATCTACACACATGACGAAATCGAATTAAGTCTAGCTGAGGTAAAAAGAACGATCAAAACTCTAAAGAACAAAAAAGCAGAAGGTCCCGGCGGAATACCAAATGAATTGATAAAAAACGGATCGGAAAAGTTATTCCGTATGATACATAAAATGTTTGAGAGAGCACTGAATGGAGAAGACTTACCGGCAGAATGGACCCAAGCATATATGACATCAATATACAAGAAAGGAAATAGAAAAAACTGCGAAAACTATCGGGGAATCAGCATTATATCGTCTATAGGCAGACTGTATGGAAAGACCATAAAGGAAAAATTAGAAATATATGTACAAGATAAAATCGGAGAAGACCAGGCAGGTTTCACGGCGGGGAAAGCATGCTTAGATCACATTTACACGGTCGAACAACTAATAGAAAAAAGAATGGCCAAAAATAGATCCGTCCATCTGGCTTTTGTTGATCTTAAGAAGGCATATGACTCAATACCTAGAACCAAGCTATGGGAAGCAATGGAAAACATCGAAGTTCCACGAAGATTAATAAACGCGGTAAAAGCACTCTACAAGAATAACGAAGTAGCTATCAAAATGGGCAATAGAATATGCAGTCCATTTAAGACGACAAAGGGACTACTACAGGGTTGCTCCACATCCCCCACCCTGTTCAAAATATTCCTGGAAAAAACCCTGAAACCATGGAAAAGAAAGTGCGAAGGAATGGGTATACCAGTAAGGAACGAATATCTATATACGCTAAGTTTTGCCGACGACCAAATAGTGATCGCACAAGACGAGGATGACCTCAGTTTTATGATGAGAAAACTGGAGCAGGAATATACAAAGAATGGGATGGAAATAAACCTAAAGAAAACTGAATACCTAACAACGGAGAATACAGAAATAAAACAGCTGGAAATAGACGAAGGTAAACAAATCAAAGGAACAGACAAGTATAAGTATTTAGGTTTCATAATATCAAACAAAGGAACAACGGAGGAAGATATAAAAAATAGACTAGGACAAACAAGAGACTGCATACGAAAATTGAACCCGGTACTATGGGATAAGAACATCAGCATGAAAACAAAGAAAAAAATATATAATACCATGACAAGAAGTATCCTCACTTATGGGTGTGAAAATTGGACAATAAATAAGAAAACCAAAAACAAAATAAGAGCAACAGAGATGGAATTTCTAAGGAGAAGCTGCAGAGTAACAAGAAGAGATAGGATAAATAACATGGAGATTAAGAGGAGAATGGGCATGAACTCCGACATAATAGACTACATCGAACAGAAGAGGTTAACCTGGTACGGACATGTCAGAAGAGCAGACCAAAATCGGTGGATAAATAGAATAACAGGGTGGAGCCCGATAGGAAGAAGAAAGAGAGGCAGACCCCGAAGATCTTTCAGAGATGAGGTGGACGAAGCAATGAGTAGAAGAAACCTACAGGAAGGGGACTGGCTAAACAGGAAAAATTGGAGAAAACGGTTGAGTGAAGGAATACAGTGAAAACTGTGGAAATCCTTGTATATATATATATATATATATGAGTTTTTCCCATTTATCAATGTATCTATCGTTTCTTCATCATCTACTGTTTTTTTTATAAACTTGCCACAAAACGTACTGTTAACCTTAATTATGTTAAATCTAGATAAAATTAACAAAATTTTAGTTTTAAATAAAGACATAGCATCATTTAAAAACTTTAAAACATCTGTTTTAAATTTACTATTACATCACTTTGAACCCTTCCATGATAAACTGTGGCTAAATCTTCCCATTTAATTGTATAATTATTATCTTTTAATTCTTTAAGCTTATTATAAACAACTGTTAAATGACTTAATTTTGTTTGCCACATGCGAATATTTCCGATTTCAAATTTTTTTGTTTTTAATGCTTTAAAACATAAACTAATTGCAATATCAACATGTTTAAGCCATGATTCAATTTCCTCAACAGTAAAATCATAATTTTTTTCATAAAACTTTTTAACTAGTTTGTTTACATCATTAGAAAACCTTTCTGACATTTTAAACTAACACTCACCTTAAGATTTTATAAATTTAAATAAAGCTGCCGGATTACCTTTGCCTGTGTCCCTTTCTCCAATGAATACTAGCGAATACCTTCCATTTCCCAATTCCAAAATATGATTTTTAAGCACCTCGGTAGATCTAGGTGGTAAAAACACAACCTTATCATCCAGTTCCAAAACAACAGAATCTCCGAATTTCGATGCAGTCACCTTAGCTTCAGAAATTTTGTATGGAACATTTACTTGAAGTTTACTTAACTTTATAATAGGTTTTCGTTGTCCTTCTAAAAGAAGAAACTCATTTAGTGCTTCTAAATCCATTTTTTTTGAAAACGTATCACAAATTACTAAACTGTTAACACTTAAAACACTTAACTTACCGTTAAATAACACACCGAACTGTTAAATAACATACCGAACTGTTAAATATCACACCGAGTTAAATCTGAATATCACTGACTGAGTTACTTAACGTAACGTAATGCTTTCAGTGAAGGCTTTTAACTTACTCTGAAACACTGTTTTGCTTTAGCCTTTTATACCAATTCCAACAATACTTGTCAAGGATATCCGGTGTTGACCTTGACATCAACTTCGACCTCGACCTTGAATTTGACCTTAACGTGACCTCGAACTTGACCCTGCCCTTGGCCTCGGCCTTGACCTCGACCTTGGCCTCGACCGTGACATTGACCTCGACCTTGGCCTTGACCATGCCCTCGGCCTTGACCTCGACCTTGACATTGACCTTGACCTTAACCTCGACATTGATTTCGATCTTGACCTCGACACTTACCTTGACCTCGATCTTGACATTAGATGACCTTGAATGACTTTGACCTTGAATAAACTGCTCGACTTTCAAGTGAAAGTCATTTAACATTTATACTGAAAGTCATATAGGAAAGAATGGACCATACTAGCAAACCTTTGTGAGGAAGATTAAACTAAGCAGAAGAGGAGTCAAAGTGACTAATATCATCGAAATGATAGTCAGACTAAAATGGATAGGGCATATAGCTAGAATGGAGATTGAAAAAAGACAAAAGAAGCGTCGGTCAACTATTTACAAGATGAACTAACAGCTGTATGAGAACGATGAAGAATAGACGGGTTTGGAAACACCAGCAGGTCTATGTTCAGTCGTGGACTTTTTTGTCGGAATATGAACACTCTGATCTATTTGTAATTGATATAATTCATCTCATGTTTAATTAATAATTTGGATCACCCTATATTTGTCAAAATAATAATACGAAACAAGAGATAAAATAGATTGGGATAAACAAGATTCATAGTGTATAGAGCAATGAAGAATAGACGGGTTTGGAAACACGAAAAAGTCTATGTTCAGCAATGGACTTTTTAGGTCGAAATATGAACCCTCTGATCTATTTGTAATTGATATAATTCATCTCATGTTTAATTAATTATTTGTATCACCCTATATTTGTCAAAATAATAATTCGAAACAAGAGATAAAATAGATTGGGACAAAAAAAATCCATAGTGTAAAGAGTAATGAAGAATAGACGGGTTTGGAAACACGAGGAGGTCTATGTTCAGCAGTGGACTTTAAAGGTTGGATCATTAACCCTCTTATTTATTTATTACTGGTATAAATTTCAGGTCGACGCAGCTTGAATAAAACTAGTAACTTGGGAAAACCAGAGGTAATTATAGGCGGTTGAAGCGTAGTACTGACCCTGTTACCTTCCTTGTATACCGTAGACCCCAGATATAGCAAAAACTACCCTGTTATAATCCCAAAGCCGCGTTAGCAATATAAAACGGAAGACTATTATTTTTATAAATTTTCCTATTTTTTTAATTACCTACTTGAATCGCCCTATATTTGTTAAAATAATAATTCTGAAATAAAATTCATGCATACTTGATCGCGTTTGGACTACTTCACTTTGAGAAAAAAAATTTTTGCCGGAGAGAATGCATTTTCTCCGACATTTTTCAAAGGATATATTTACAGCTCGTTTTTATGGATAAAACAAAGGAATGACTATAAACATATATAAGTATAGTATTTATAAAGTCAGTTGAAACATTTCACTCCGACGAGATTTATAAGGGCAGTTCAATATTACATTTACCAGTAATCAAGTTAAAGTATAAATAACACGCGTCAATGTTTCAAACGTATTTGAACAATCCCCGTACTTCGTAGGAAAGAGATAGAAGACAGAAAGAATGAAAGATACATCCCATCAAATAAATATTGGACATTGATATGTTATTCAAAATCACCAATATTTAACAAACTACTTGGAGGTTCGCTTCCAGCCGACGGCGATGGTGTACAGATAAGAAACGCTGTTGATTCATGCCAGTGCTATACAGCTAAAATGTTTATTATTTTACGAAGTAACTGTTTTAAATCATTATACTGTCAATATGGCCTATTGCTTATATATAAATTATTTTTGTTGCTAAATATGACATGTTAAAAACTTTTTTATACACTTATGTACTTTACGACAGTTTTAAGTAAATTAAAATTGTGCTTATTCTGTTCTTCATTAATCTATATTTGAATATAAAAATAAATGATGCGCCCATGTCTGGTAATATGATATTATTCTTTTAATGTTTATCCGCAACCAATTTTTTGGGTGTTTCAACTGATTTTATAAATACTATATAATAATTGCGTATATATGCATGTATCGGTAAGTACGGAAAATTTCTACTTTTTTATGACTTTCATAATATTCTTAAATTATAGCAAAATCACGTTTGGAGGTCGACTTCAGTTTACAGAAGGCTTGCTTGGTTGGGAATAATTTGTAAAGTTTATTATCTTCTGACGTCAGAGGTCTTTATTTCACGATAATTGTGAATGCGTCTTTACGGTATGTTAAGGTAGGTTGGGTAATTGGAATACATTTCAGATGCATTTTTAAAACTAGTTTGTGTATACAAAAGGCTTGCTTGGTTGGGAATAATTTGTAAAGTTTATTATTTTCTGACGTCAGAGGTCTTTGTTTCACGATTATTGTGAATGCGTCTTTACGGCATGTTAAGGTAGGTTGGGTAATTGGGATACATTTCAGATGCATTTTTAAAACTAATTTGTGTATATAAAAGCCGAAATGTTACCTTACATTATCAGTATGTGAATACAGTAAACAGGATGCCTAAAAATATCAAAATTATTTCAAATACTCAAATTAAAAAGCCCAAAATAGAGAAAACAGTGTCGGAATTGGAAAAGCTCTTGACGAAGCCGCCGAAAACTCATGTAAGTATTCATTATTTGTAAAATGTGTACGATTTATTGTTATTTTCTAATTTTCTGTATTGTTGTTGCATTTGTATGTTTCTGGATTTTTGTATGTTTTGGATGTTTCTATTCACATTACGTTTGGATATTGATACCACTACTTGTGACTCAATCTTAAATAAAACATAATAAATTATATGTGTCACAAGAAAACAGTTTTGCCTATGGTAGTATTTTTGTTTTTATTTTACTGTATTATTTTCCTTTGTTTTGTAGTATTTTATTTCTTTGTTTTCCATTTTATTTAACCCTGTTTATGAGCTTCTTTAACTCTGTCTAGGAGCTTTTACATTCTGTCTTAATTTTAAATAAATTATTCTAATGTACTTTTTGTTTTAGATTGATTTGACTAACATTGATAGTCAAGAGTTTCTAAAGGAATTCTTGAGGCCCTTTGAGGGCTCTTCCTCGGGACCATCCTCTAGCTCAGAAACATCCTCTTCCTCGAGACCATCAGCTTCGTCGTATTCGACAACTCTCACCATAGAGCAGTTGGAAGAATACAACAGACAGATGACTGACCGGTACAATCAGTCGTATAATAATCAACAATCCTGGTCGTTATTATACGACAAGATATGTGCTGTATCGGAGGAGACAAGACAAATTGCAGCAAGAGAACAAACACTAGCGGAAGAACAGAAACAGTTAACAAAAAAGAAAGAAAATTTAAATAATCAATTTGTTTCATATCAAACAGATATGCTAAAAATTTATAATTGTAAATAAATATATTTTTATGTTTTACCTTTGTTTTTATTAATTTGATACTAATAACTATACAAATAGGTTTCAATAATTAAAATAATATTGATTGTACTAATCTTATGCGATAATGAGAGTACAATGTTGTAAAGAAACAACTATTTATTATCTTATCAGTAGCGGTGCTACCTGGCCTTTATAATCATATTACTTAAAAATATAATTTGTATATTCTCAGATTATACAAAGTGAAATAGAATTAGCAGTTTTCTATCTTTGTTGACGCTCCTTAGTATTTCTTCATTAATTTTCCTTGTTGTCCAAGGTATCTTCAGCATTCGTCTATGAACCCACATTTCCAATGCTTTAATTTTGTTCATGATCGATACTTTTAGCGTCCACACTTCTGCACTATACAAAAGTACGGACCAAACATAGCACTTAACCGTTCTTTGCCTTAGTTCTAAACTGAGATGGTTATTGCAAAGAAATGACTTCATTTTCATAAAAGTAGTTTTAGTCATTGCTATTCTACGTTTTATTTCTATGTCTGGATCTAGTTGGTCCATTATCACAGTTCTCAAATATATCATTTTGTGAACTTTCTCAACTTGGGATCTGGGTCACGACTAAACACTAAAAATTTGGTTTTGTTTGAGTTTATTTTAATGGCCATTTCCTCTCCTACCTCGTGAATAGGATCAAGCAGAATTTGAAGACCTTCAATATTATCTGATAGAATTACTGTATCGTGTGCATATCTAATCACATTACGTAGTTTCCCGTTTGATTTTTATTCCATATATTTGTTTCTCAAGTGCTTTTTTAAATAACTAGTCCGAGTAAACATCGAACAATGTTGGCGACAAAATGCAGAATAGAATTGTGACCAAAACAAAATATGTTATAGTAAATTTAAAAAAGTTTACTGTAATTGCAATTTTGTAAAAAAATTTATTTCGAGATAAAACAAATATAAATTGCCGCAGCGGCATTACTAAAATTTGCATTTACAATTACTTTATTTAAAAAATTTAGAAGAAACTAAATTAAAAAATGATTGAGGTATAATTTATCAAATTATACAAGGTTAAATAGGATCTTCACAAATCAGTATACCTGGTACTAAATTAACTCGTTAAGTGACTACGATGACAGGGTGGTTATAAAGGTTTCATCAAGGACGAAGATAATACACAAATGTCGTTTGTCGTACTGCGATACTAAATGGATCGTGGTAACAGACAAGTGTTATTTATTTAAGATGGATAACGAACGTAACTTTGAGGTTACCTTGAACTCAACCTTCGGGTCATTTTATCGTGACGTTTAAGTGACCTTATCGTAACCTTCACGTAACTTTTTCATATTGAACTTATACGATTTTGACTGACATTAGTGTAACTACATCTGTAAAGTATCTTTAAGGTTACCTTGATCAACCTTCAGGTTACTTTATCCTGACGTTCTAGTGAATTGTGACCTTCAGGTCACAATTGAACACACTTTGTCTTGGTGATCCTGAACTTATCCAACCTTGATTGGAATCAGTCTAACCGCTTTTGATCCTATTTTGCACAACAAGTATTGTGGTCTTAAACTTGTCCGACCTTGACCTGAACTGTTGACCTACAAGTAATCTTGGACTTGACCTTTACGTAGCCTTGAACTTGACCTTTGGGTGACCTTGAATTTAACCTTTAGATGGCCTTGAACTTGACCATCATGCGATCTTGAAATTGACCTTCATATGACCTTGGCCGACCTTGATTGGAACCGGTTTCTCCCACCACATTTTGCACCAGGAATGGTATAGAGTATCTACTTATATGTGTAGGAGTTCTCGTAAGATCTCTGATTTGTACCAAAAGATCTTCAGATACTTGTTTATTAGAATTAGTAAGTACTGAAAGTAAAGATTGAAACTCATCTTGAGACATTGTCATCATAGTAGGAGCAGAACACTCTCCTGTAAGATTTTGTGAATTGGCTTTCGGCATTGTTCAAGATATAACAGACAACCAAATATCACTAAATATGCAATAAAATTATTTTATTGTAAAACTGAAATGGTTATATAAGCAATAAAAGTTATTTTATTGAGAATGGGATATACAGTATACTCCCTCTATAACGAACACGGTTATTACGAGGTTTCGCTTATAACGAGATACATTAGATGTGCCGTGAAATTTCTATTGAACTATAACCCTCTATAGCGAGGCAAATTTGGTTATAACGAGAGAAAATAAGATCCAAAAACGTGTTTTTTTTACGGTTTTGGTCCAGTCGTGGCTATAAATAAATACCTTTTTAAACGGCCCTCCAATAAACGTAACTGCCGCCCGCAATAAACTTCTTTACAATGAATAAATACAACTGTTTCACATCTTTAGAAAATATGATAGATAGAATGAAACTGGACAATTTAAAGCAGTTAAAAATGAGAGAGTTCTTAAAATTGCAGAAGCAGTAGTTTATGTTATTCTTGGAAATACGGTTTATACATTATGTAGTTGGAAAAAATGTAAGTACAGATTTTTTGTTTTAACGTATATCATTGGCAATAAAAGTAAACAACTCTTTTTTGTTTGAATGTATTTCATTGACAATAAAAGTAAATATCTGTTTTTCAAAAACGCCATTCAAACAATATTTATTAGCATCTTATATTGCTCGGAATGGCTTAACTACAGGAAGTTAATGGTTTAGAAAACTACATATTCATATGTATGCACAGTAATATTGTTATCGGATATAACGAGAGCGGCTTATAACGAGGTAATTAGTCTGCCATTTCAGTTCCCGTTATAGAGGGAGTCTACTGTAATTATATGCAATAAAAGATTTTATTGAAAGAGGTCTATAATTATATACGCAATAAAAGTTATTTTATTGAGAAAAGTGTATAATTATACGCAATAAATGTTATTTTATTTAAAAAGTTGTATAATTATACGCAATAAATGTTATTTTTATTGAAAAAATTGTATAATTATACGCAATAAAAGTTATTTTTACTGAAAAAATTGTATAATTATACGCAATAAATATTATTTTATTGAAAAAATTGTATAATTATACGCAATAAATGTTATTTTATTGAAAAACTTGTATAATTATACGCAATAAAAGTTATTTTATTGAAAAACTTGTATAATTATACGCAATAAAAATTATTTTATTGAAAAACTTGTATAATTATACGCAATAAAAGTTATTTTATTGAAAAAGTTGTATAATTATATATTTTAATAGAAAATCTGAACAAATTGGATAAAATTTTACATTTGGCAACAAAATGTTGAAAAAATTTGAATAACTGCGAAATTATGTTAGACATAGGCAACACTGCGTAGAACGACAAACGAAAACGAGTATTCGCTAGAATAATCGAAATGAATTGATTTCCGTACTGTCATGATCACGTCGATGCAAAATCGATACGCCGGCATGGACAAGCGGACAAGCGTAAAACCGCGCGAAATGGACGGTGCCGTGCTGTGAAAGTAGGGTTAATGATTCAAAAAAATACTTACAGCGAAATCTACGGTATCAAAAGCACTTTAACACTTACGAAATACTGTTCATTCTCGGCCACTAGTTGGAAGCCAGGTTTAAGGGGATGGTTAGGTGGGGATGTGATTCTCGAGAAGTAAGGGTTCATTTCGTAATAACTTCACTGCAAATAGGTAGCAACGCACAGGTTGATGTAAATGATAATAAAACACATTGCTTGATGTGGTGTATTCCGATGAAAAATAAAACAATAGACATTATTAAAACTACATTATACAGATACACACATGTTGATTGCTATCTAGACAATATGACAATGCCAATGAATATGGCAGACAACCGTTGACAGCATCCTACGTCACAATGGTTGACAGGTATAATCAAGTATAATCTTGTTACAGCTTTCCATTAACGATTCACACAAATTTAAGGTTTGTAATTGTGCGCGGTAAAATGATATGTTGTCAGCAATGTCTATAAGAGTGGTTTCGATATCGTTTGTCTTTGTTAAAAGTTTCTTCGTATATTTGTAATTTTTGGATAGTAGTGTTAAAAGATTTTATGACAGAAATTTGGTTCTTTAGGAGTGTTTCTATTTGATTTTCATCTGTAGTGATCCTATTTATACATTGATTGAAATATTCACCGTCTGATGCATCTAAATTTCCACTAATGGATTTCAATAAGGTTCCAACACCATTGATTAATCCTCGTTTTTGGCGTCGATTATAGGCTCGTGTATCGGCAATTACTTCTCTATATTTTAAATTTACGGAATTTGAAATTTGTCTTATCAAACTAATGTGTGTTTGTACTTCGGATTGAAATGCAAGTTTTCTTGGTGTATCGGCATTAGTAAATTTATCTATCAAGTTTTCTACAATTCTATCGTTGTTGGATATGGCAATTTTTATAGGGAGCAATTCCTTGTAAACAAGTAATGTCCATTTATCGTTAGATATTCGAATGGTACTTTCTTAGTGATAGAAGATTCCGACTGTATTATTGATGGGAGAGAGGTGAAATTGGGAGTAGACGACTGAAAATAGTCCATAGAATCTGTAAAGAAGAAATTTATTCAAATTATGGTTTTAACCTGTCAAAATTTACTGTAGAAGTTTACTTGTTTGGGGATTTAGGGTAATGGCAGAATTTGTAAATATTTCTTGAATTTGAAAAGGTCCATTAAATAAATTTTCAGATTTTGATTTTATTTGGGATTCTTTTGCGTATACTTTGTCGCCGATTTCAAAATCAGGACGTTGTGTTGAAATATTTTCATCAAATCTTTCTTTAGCTTTTCCTTTTGCTCTTTCTGTTTTCTCTCTGGCTACTTTATAAAAGTATTCTATACGGTTATTAAGGTCTCTAACATATTTGCTAATCTTCTTTATTATGGATGTTTAATTATGGCATTTTCGAATTCTCGACCACAGTCACAGTGTATTCTTAAAGGTGTTTCGTAATGTTGGAAAAATAGAAGGAGTGTACTCGCTACGGCGACTGCTTTTTTATCGGTTAAAGGGTATGCTTGAGTGAATTTAGTTAGTTCATCTCTAATGGTTAATGCATAGTTTCTAGTGGGATATTCAAATATGTCTATGTTGATCCTTTCAAATGGCGTTTTCGGTGTTTCCGTTATAACTAATGGTCCACTTAGATTTTTTCTGTAAATTTTGACCTTTTGGCAAATTTCACAAGCTTTTATATATTTTCCGACATCTTTTGCTAAGTTCTTCCAATTATATTTTTCTTTTATACGTCTAACGGTTTCTCTGTGCAAGTTATTTTTGCCACAATGGTAATGTTCTATGATATTCGTGGGGTTTAGTCTTCACTTGCCTGTTTAATTACATTTTGGCAGATTTTTAATTTAAGTTCTTTGTCTGCAAATATATAGGAAAATATTTCTAGAATGGGAAGTTCGAGATTATTTTCTATGCAATAAGTCTTTGATTCGTCAAATTGTTGTTGGTCCGCATAAAGTATGAGAAATAAGTATGACATTACTCCTTGTGGATCGAAAGGTAATGGGATAATGAAATATTTTCGATCTTTTACGGTTTTACTAGATACGATATTGATCCTTTGATTACTGTATTCTATATTCTATATTTTCTTCAAATATGTCACTTATTATTTTTTCGTGCAGATCCTCAAGTTTATTCTGCCAGAAAAAGGTAACGATATTCTTGTGAGATTTATCTAACAGTTCTGCGTTTGACGTTTCTATTTTGAAGTAATCGATAATGGATTTTGTTCTATATAATTCTAGAAACTTTTCGAATTTTTGGACATCTTTTCTATTCCTTCTTCTGTGTCCTCTTTTTCTTATTCGTCTTCTTCTGTCTCGGTTTCATCTTTGTTAGATGCGTGCAGG
The DNA here is from genome assembly GCF_040954645.1 of Diabrotica undecimpunctata. Lineage (NCBI taxonomy): Eukaryota > Metazoa > Arthropoda > Insecta > Coleoptera > Chrysomelidae > Diabrotica > Diabrotica undecimpunctata. The sequence continues at coordinate 67,818,828 of NC_092805.1, forward strand.
GCAAGTTTTAATTGAAAATCTGCACAGTCCTTATAATGGTTTATTTTTATTCTTGAGAGTGCATCTGCGTTTCTGTTGATTTTTCCTGAACGGTGCTCTATTTTGTAGTTATATTCTTCAAGTTTTAGGCGCCAGCGTGCTAGGTGGCTTCCTGAGTCTTTGATTGAAAATAGTCATGTAAGAGGTCGATGATCAGTGATAAGAGTAAACTTGCCACCGAAAAGATATGGTCTGAAATGTTTTACTGCCCATACTATAGCTAGTAATTCTCTCTCTATTGTAGAATATTTGGTTTCTGCACTGGATAATGTAGCTAGAATATTTTTGAGATCGTTGAATGCTTCCTTACATTCGGCATTAAAAACAAAAGGGACATCTTTTTGAAGTAATTTAGTCAGTGGTTTGTAAATTTTGGCAAAATTCGGGATAAATCTACGGTAGTAACCTACTAGGACTAAGAATGATTTTATTTCTTTAGTTGTTTTGGGTTCTGGGAAACTTTTTATGCATGATACCTTGGCAGGATTTGTTTTTACTCCGTGTTCAGTTACGAGGTGTCCTAAGTATACGACTTCTTTTCTTAAGAATTCACATTTATCCAGTTGTATCTTCAGATTTGCTTTTCTTATTCTTTTAAATACTTCTGTCAGTCGTGACATATTCCCGTGAATGGCTGCTAAATAGATGCTTATGTCGTTCATATATACTAAACATCTCTCGTTTTGAATTCTTAACAGGATGTTGTACTCGTTGAAATGTGGAAGGAGCATTCCTTAATCCGAAAGGCATACGAACAAATTCGTAATGTCCGTTGTCAACTGAAAATACTGTGTTTTGGATATCTTTTGGATCGATTTCAATTTGGTGGAATCCGGACGCCAAATCTAATGTTGTAAAGTACTGACATTTTCCAAGTTGGTCCAACAATTCTGAAATTTGTGGAAGTGGATAACGGTCTTCTATTGTAACTTCATTAAGTTTATGATAGTCAATAACGACTCTCCATTTCTGTTTGCCAGATGCGTCAAGTTTTTTGGGTACAACCCACACTGGACTTGACCAGGGCGATATGCTATGCCGAATTATTCCTTGCTCTAGCATTTTGTTGGTTTGTGTCTTTACCTCTTCTTTATGAACCTGTGGATATCTGTAAGATTTCGTGTATATCGGTTTCGCGTTTTTCGTTTTGATTGCGTGCTTAATTTCATTTGTGAATGTTAGCTTGTCACCTTCTACGTAAAGTATATCTGAAAATTCCGTACAAATGTTTAGAATTTGTTCCTTTTCTTCTGAGTTTAAGTGGTCAATTCTCAGTTGTTCTTTAATTATTTGTTCTCTGTCTATAATTGGATGTTCGCAGTGATTTTCGTCGTAGGTGAAGATTGTCTCCAAGTTTTCTATAGGTTCGATGGAAATATTCGAAAATTCGATTATTTTTGGCATTGCATTAGCATTAATGACGGAAGTTAAAAAGTCTCCATTTTCGTCTACATGGACTAATGCGTGAGAAATTCGAACTTTTTCGATTTCTTGGGATGACAGTATTGCGTCTGTATTGAATAGGTTGCATTTTAATTTAAATATTTGTTCTGTTCGGCTATCAATCGAAATTTGGTTTATTTTTTCTTTTATTCGTTTTTTTTTCTGGTCTTGGGATGTGTCTTTGTTGATCATGAGTGGTTTCGTGAAGTGAGCTGCTAATTTGTTGAGCTTTAATGTTTGTGTTTGATTTCGGATATGTTTGAAAATTATTTGGTGGTACTATTTTTGTAGAAAATGTCATCGGAATATTTTCTGTGGGTTTATGTGTGTCTTGTCCAACTTTATGCAGGGTAAGAGTTTTAAAGTTTGTATGAAGTTGTCTGGTTTTAAGGTCTATTATACATTCGTAATGGTCTAGGAAATCTAGGCCTATTATGCCGTCAAAGTCAATGTCTAGATTAAAAATGAGAACTTTGTGAGGGTTGTCATCGGTAAAAGGAATAAGGACAGATTCTGTAATTAAGAGTTTTTCGTCGGTTATGCCTTGAATGGTAACATTTTCTGGGGATCGGTTATGATAATTTCGTGTAGTATTCTCTTTGAAAACTGTAATTCGTGCACCGGTGTCAATTAGAAGTTTAAAAGTATTCGTAGCGTCATTGATATAATACAAATTTTTAAAACTCATTGTGTGAAAGGGGTTTACAGGAATTTCTGTTCGGGGAAATTCACATTTGGATCGAAATTGTCCAAATTGAGGGCTTGGATTTGTTGTTGTACGTTCATAATATTGGTTGAAAGATTCGTATGTACTGGAGGATGGTTCTGATTGGGTAGCGAAAGAAAATGCTGATAATTTTCTGTATCAGGTGTATCATTTTAGGATTCTGAAATACTTCCCACCCAAGAGAACGGCGCCAACACACACAAAAATCAAAGTCGAAGGACTAAATACGGAATCGACGGAATACTTATACAGGAAAAGAATATCAGAGAAGATCGCTGAGAATAAAATATTAGAAAACGATAACATCGAGGAAAGCTGGGAAAAACTCAAAAATAATATAATTAACGCAGCAACAGAATCACTTGGAGAGAGGAAAGTAACAAACACTAACATATCAAAAAGGAAAACACATTGGTTTAGAGAGGAAGTGAAGACAAAATGTGAAGAAAAGAAGAAAGCCTTTTTACAATACAGAACACAACAAACACAACAGGCATACAACCACTATAAACGAATCAGAAATGAAACTAACACTTTGGTTAGAAAAATAAAAAAGGAACACTGGCAGAGTTTCTCAAAACAGATGGAACACGATTTCTACGGAACACAAACAGAAATATGGAGAATGATCAGAGGACAAAGAAAAGAGATGAACGAACTAATAAAAACGAAACACATTCAGAAGGAAACGTGGGTAGACTACTTTCGATCCTTGTTTGCTAAAGGTGACGATGATGAACCACCAACACCAGAGGTGACGAAAAAACGAAGAAATAAATATTGGGGAGGAAGAGGTAAAGGAAGCATTAAGGAAATTAAAAAATAGAAAATCACCAGGAGAGCACAGAATACCGAACGAACTCCCTAAAGTATAGAGGACCAGATCTGAACAAACAACTACTAAAATTAATTCAAAAAATAATGGAACAAAACAGAATTCCTCAAGAATGGAGATCAAGCATCCTAATACCTCTCTTCAAAAAGGGAGACAAATCGGACCCGGAAAATTACAGAGGAATTAATTTATTAAACACAACACTCAAATTAACAACCAAAGTGATAACAAATAAATTGAATGAAATTATAACACTATCAGAAGAACAAGGTTTTACATTAGAATACATATTAACATTAGAATACAACAAACCGGCATATCTATGTTTCGTGGACCTTAAAAAGGCATTTGACCGGGTCAAATTAAAAGACGTTATCCACTTACTGAATGCAAGAGACATACCTCTAGGAATAATCAAAACGATCGAAAATATCTACCAAAACAACACAATAAAAGTAAAAGTAGAAGAAGAACTAACCGACCCTATTTAAACTGGCAATGGGATAAGACAGGGAGATTCCCTGAGTCCTCTATTGTTCAACCTGATTATGGATGAAATAATAAAAAAGTAAGAACTAAAAAAGGATAGCAAATGGGAGAAAAACAACTTAAAATAATCTGCTATGCAGACGACTGCTCGGTGCATGATCAGCAAGGATCAGGAACAAGGAAGTTCTAGAAAAAATGAAGAAGGAACCAGAGATTGTGTTCACGATCAAACGCAGAAAATTGCAATATCTGGGACACGTTATGAGAAATCAGCACCGTTACTCCCTGCTGCAGTCCATATTGCAAGGTAAAGTCAAAGGTAAGCGAGGACCCGGTAGAAGGAGAATATCACGGCTGCGGAATTTACGAACATGGTTTAAGAAAACCTCAACGGAGCTGTTTCGAGCCGCAGCGAGCAAGGTTATGATTGCCAATATGATTTCCAACATCAGAAACGGATAGGAACCAGAAGAAGAAGAAGAATGCAGACGACGCAATACTACTCTCTCAAAGTGAAGATGATTTACAACGTATGCTGCACCAATTTAATATAACCGCCAGAAAATTTAACATGTTAATTTCCCCAACAAAGACAAAATGCATGGTTATAACAGCAAATTTACTAAGATGTAAATTGGAGCTGGAAGGTCAAATAATAGAACAAGTGATGGAGTTTAAATATCTAGGCATCACATTATCTAGCTACGGACAGCTTGAAACCCAAGTGGAAGATCAAGTGAATAGAGCAAACAGAGCCGCAGGCTGCCTAAACGAAACAATATGGAGAAATAAAAATATCGGGAAAGAAACGAAAGGCAGAATTTACAAAACAGCCATCAGACCAATAATGACATAGGCGGCAGAAATAAGACCTGCCACAGAGAGAACAAAAAGGATGTTAGAAACAGCAGAGATGAAAACACTTCATACATATATATATACATATATACATATATATATATATATATACACATATATATATATATATATATATATATATATATATCTATATATCTATATATCTATATATATATATATATATATATATATATATATATATATATATATATATATATATATATGTATATATATATATATATACATATATATATATATATATATATATATACATATATATACATATATATACATATATATATATATATATATATAGATATATAGATATATATATATATATATATATATATATATATATATATGTGTATATACATATATATATACATATATACATATATATATTGTTATGCTATTTAAATTGTATTATATTGCTTACTTAGGAAAAATCCTATCTATATTTATTAAATGAACTAATCTCCAATTAATCACAATAAATCAGCATTAATTAATTACAATCTCAGGCTATTTAAATTGTACGATTTACCTTTGATCGTGGATTCAAAATATTTTCCAATTGGCGTCCTAATCGGGATAGGTAATATGACCTGAATAAAATACATAGAATTTCAACTGAACTATATGTGAGAAGTCCTTTATTTTAATGAAATTTTATATAACAATCAATCCTGTAATATTTGCAATATACTAACTTTAAATATATAAGAAGTTGTTTTCTATCATGGACCCAAATGTTATTTTACATTGATTTTTAATATGTGTTATAACTAAGCTCTTTTTATAATTCCTTTTTTTTTAAGTGATCGCAAAATTAACTGTCTCTATTATTTATTCAATTTATTTAATTAATAAATGAAAATCACACTCCGGCCCTAATGAAATTTGACTGACCTTTCCTTCTCTGCCGTTGCAATTCTATGGCCACGCCACAACAAAAAAAAAACCTTTCTCTGCTTCTGCTCCTATTGTGGTCCAGATGACGTACACCTTTCTCCTATCTGTCCTTGTATCTCCAAATGTTTCCGGCTTCGTCTGCTATTAATATTCTTATGCCCTTTGGTTTTCTATCTCTCTGTACCCCGTTCCTCACACTGGTCAGCTTTTACACCGCAAATAAACACACCCGGTAAATTACGTCTTCGGGACTTCAAACAAACACAAATCACAAAGCTCCTTCCTTCTTGGACGACGAAAACTGACTAACTCCCTTTTTTTTCTCTCTCCTATCTCATAGCCAAAAACCAACCTCCTTGCATTCAAAATTTGACCAATAAAAATCATCCACCTCTTGTAACGTATATCGTTACCACCCAACTCTCTCTATAAAACGTCATTCGGGTAATTCCAAAAAACAACCTTCTTTAATTATTCTAACTAAATCTATCTACTTTACAAATATTTCTTACTAATAGCTACAAACGATACCTGTTTCTCAATTCAATGTCTTTTGTTAATAAACTTTTACCGATATAATCTTTCGGGGAGAAAACCACCGCAAATCCCGGTCTATTGTTCAACACTTTCTATATACACTTTTATTCCGGGTAAAACCATTTCACAATAACCGACTTATTTAAATTTCTTATCGATAATATTTGAAAGTCTTGTCTCTGAGGCCTAATGAACAATTCTTCGAACAACTTAAAATACATATTTTGTCTTATACAGGATGTTTGAAAATTCATATGCCCGTGTCTTTATGAAATATCAATAATTTTAATTTTTATTTAAGTAATAAAATTTGTATATCGGTTTTTTATTGCTTATGGACATTCAAAAGTACAACAAATCCCCGCCTTTGTAATCGATAAAATTTATCAATTTATGCAACTAAATTTTCTCGAGGCAAAATAAACGCACTTCCTGTATGCTATCTGTACTTATGCTACGTATTATCCTATCCTACTATCTACTTTATACAAATTTAAATCTTCATTCGTGATATTTATATACATCATGGATATTATAAATACCTCTGATCTTTTCAGAATCCATATGTTTCAACTCATAGCTGTTTACTCCATCTTCGTTGTTTACTATGTATGGCCCTTCGAAAACAGGCATCAATTTTGCGCAGATACCGGTCTGAAGATTTGACACTCTTAATGCTCTTACCATTACTTTGTCACCCTTTTGGAAAGTTACTGGTCTTCGTTTCCTATTATGGCCCTGTCTCTGGATGTATTTCTCATTGCTTCTTCTTAATCTCCTCTGAACGGTTTCTATAACCTGTCGATACTCTCTTTGTTCTGGATCTTCCCACGGTCTTATCGGCATGACGCCTTTCATGATGTATTCTGGTGTTTCTTTCGTTACTGTACTTGGCATGGAATTTAGGTACATCTCTATTTCTTCCAATTTTCTGTCCCATCGCCGATGTTGACCATCCGTTGCAATGCGAAGAAATTTCGTTACCTCTTGTATAAATCGCTCAGAAGGATTACTTTGGGGATGCCTGATGCTTACAAAGTTCGTCTCGATTCCCCGTTCTCTAAGCTGTCCCTTGAAACGATCATTTCGGAAGTACGTTGCATTGTCTAGTAAAATTTTTCTTGGGGTTCCTACCGTAGCGATGAAATTGTCTATTTTTCTTAATATTTCTTCCCCTTTTGTGGTGCGGCAACTATATAATTTTACGTATTTTGAGAACACATCCACCATCACCAGAATATGCTTGTTCCTTTGCGTGGTCACAATTAGATCGCTTAACATGTCGATGGCTATAATGTCCAGGTTGTTCCGGGATACAATGCTCTTTGCAATATTTTCGTTTTTAAAATTCCTGCTCTTGTATTTCTGGCATACTTCGCATTTCTGTGTGATCTCTTTTGCAATGCGGTAATCTTGTCGACTGATGTAGTTTTCCCTAAATACAAGCCATACCTTTCTACTGCCAATATGTCCCTTTTCCTCGTGTAGTTTCTTGATGATTCTTTCTGCCAATGTCGGTGTCACTAAATATAATTCCTTTCCGTCTATTCTCTTAAAAAATATCTCGTTTTCTAGCTCTGCTCTTCTCTTTTCTTTTTCTTCTAGGCCTTCCTGGTCGGTCCTTATCTCATTTAACGAAAATATCCCTTCGTCTTGTGTCAGTATATTCAATCCCACATGTAATGTAATTGTCTCCTTTTTTCCTGTATCTTCGTCCCGTGTTAAAGCGTCAGCTATTATGTTGTCTTTCCCTTTGATGTATCGAAATTGGAAATCATACTCTTGTAAGAGCAGAATGCCTCTGTGTATTCTGTTATTTACCAATCGATTCTTCATGATGTGTATCAATGCTGCATGATCCGTTTCGATGGTGAATTTAGCTCCCAATAAGTAAAACCTTAATTTGTTTACGCAAAATAGTACACTGGCGAATTCCAACTCGGTGACACTGTATTTTCTCTCATGTGTTTTAGTCACTCGAGATATAAAACATATCGGAACCTCTTGGCCGTTTTGTATTTGCGACAACACTCCTGCAAATTTCTGTATCGACGCATCCGTACGGAGTATAAACGGCAAATTGTAAATAGGGTGATATATTTTTGTTCCTTTAGCAAATTCTTGTTTCAATATTTTGAAAGCTTCCTCCTGTTCTTCTTTCCAATTCCATTTTGTCCCTTTCTTTAACAATTTTATTAAAGGAATTTCTTTTTGGCTTAAATCGGGAATTAATTTCTTGAAATAATTTATCGTACCGAGAAACCCTCGCAATGTTTTTAGATTTGTTGGTCTTGGGTATTCGTCGATGAGCTTTACTCTGTCCTCGGCTAGACTTACAGTTTCGGTGTCAAGTTTGAAACCCAAATAAATCACTTCCTTTTGAAAAAATTGACATTTTTCAATGTTTAGTTTTAATCCCGCTGTGTCCAATTCTTTCAAAATTATTTTGATATGTTCCACATGACTCTGCATATCTTGTGAAAAAATTAATAAATCGTCGATGTAATGGACGATGAACTCTTCATGGTGATTCAAAATGGTATGCAAAGCTCGTACAAGTGCTGCACATGCGCTTTGTAATCCAAACGGAACTACCTTAAATCGGTATACTATACCATCAATTGAAAAGGCAGTGTAGTTTCTACACTTTTCAGCCAAAGGTATTAACCAAAAACTATGCTTTAGATCAATTTTTGAGAAAATATGTGATCCCGTGATTCTTCCAAAAATGGCCTCGATATTTAACGGTGATTCATATTGTGATACTGTGTGTTGGTTGATATTTCGGGCATCTAAACAGAGTCTTAACTCTCCACTGCTCTTCTTCACTATCACAATTGGGTTAATATAGGGTGAGTCACATCTCTCAATGATTTGATCTTCCAACATTTTTTTGATTTCTTGCTTTACTTCTTGCCGATACTTATAAGGAATTGGATAAGTCTTCGATCGAAAATTTCCCAAGTTTTTCACCTCAAATGAGTGCTCGTATTTTGTGGCCACTCGGTTTTCCTCATTTATCAGCGTTTCATAGTCTCTTAAAATTATACGCAAATCATTTTCTTTGCCTTCTCCACATATCAATTTTTTGTCTCTCCCATCAACTTTTTCGCACATATTCACCGTGTACTCCGTGTCTTCTTCAAACACCACTGTCTCCATTGTGTCCTCTTCATTTTCCTTTGTTTTTGTTTTTGTTGGGCTCGTCTCTTCTTTTGAGGAATCCCAAGTTTTGCTTTCATTTCTTGTCAAAATTTTTCCATCTTCTTCTCCTGAGCTCGTCTCATCTTTTGAGGAATCCCAGGTTTTTTTTTCTGTGATCTTTTTCAGACCTTTTCCCCTCTTTCTTCCTTTTCCTTTCTTCGTCGCCAAGTTCATTTCCACCGTTTGTTCTTTCTCTGATTCGTCCGTAATTTGTTTCTCTTGTTCCTTATCCTGTTCTTCTTCTTCCTTTGTTATTTTCATCGTATTGGTTTTGAAGTCGATCACTACATGTTTTTCCGTTAATTCGTCAACGCCTACAATCATGTCATGTGACATATTCGGCATTATTACACATTGAAGTGCATACATATTTTTTTTCAATCGTACCATTACTCGTATACCTTCATTTATTGTTGCCAATGTCCGTTTATTTGCGCCCACTAAATTCACCCTAGGTATTTTATAAATTAGACTTGTTAAATTTACTTCTTCGATTAATTTTCTGTTGACCAGTGTTATTTCAGAGCCTGTGTCTATCATAATTTTAATTGGTTTCTCATTTATAAATCCATCCACAAATTTTAAATTAACTCCATTTCTCTTTTCATTGTTTCCTGCCAGTTTAATAAATTCCTTGGGGTGACAAAAAATTCCTGTTTGTTTCTTCGTTTTTAGTGAGCGCCTTCTTGAAAACACGCCTGTTGTTCTTCTGTGTTTTCTCTCCCGTCATCTTCTCTCTCATATTTATTTTCTTCTCTTTGCATATTATTTATTTCTCTTCTGTTCTCTTTTGGTCTATCATTCCCGTATCGATTACCGCGAGATTCCTGTTCATTCCGTGGGTTATTGTATCTGTTTCCTTGGTATGGGCGGTTATTTCTACTCTGATTTTCCCGATCCCTGTTTTCATTCCATCTCTGGGTTCTGGGTTCATAATTCTCTCTTCCGTTCGGTCTATTTTCATATCCCCGTCTAGGTATGAATTCTCGTCTTGTATAATCTCTTCTAAAATTTTGACCTCTATCTCTATATTCTTGGTTTTCTCTTTGTCTATAATTTTCTTGCGGTCTTCTTTCTCTTCTTTCATGCCTACGTGATTCTCTCATTTGCAAAAATTGACATAAGCTGTCAATGTCCTTGTAATTTTGGAGATTTATGTGGTCTTCCAAGGTATCTTCAAAATGTCGCGATATCAACTCTACCAATTGTTCTGATGAATAAGTATATTGCAAATGTTTTGCATTATTATAGAGTTGTAATGCGTACATCTTTTCTGATACGCCCATCCTCTCATGGTATTTTCCATTTTGTAACTCTTTATTTACTTGTAGTTGCTGGATTTTTCCCCAGAAATAATTTAAGAATCTTCTCTCAAAATCTTGCCAATTGTCCAATTCTTCTTCCTTGCTGACAAACCAAAGATTTGCCTCTTCTTTGAGATGGTTTCTGATGGTTTCCTTTGCTGTTGCAAACGGTCCTATGTTTTTGACTTTTTCCTTTAGGTTATTTATAAAAGGCACTGGGTGTATTTTCCTTATATCCCCTCCAAATCGTACTTTTACGTCTTCTGTGCTATGTACGATGACTTCCTTTCTTTCTACTCCTCTTATCTCCATCTCTGCAATTTGTTTAAATCTCCTTTCCGTTTCTTTCCGGTCTTCTTGTAGCGCATTTTCAAATTTTATTTCTATCTGTTCTAATTCCCTTTTTTGCATACTCTGAATATCCTTCATTTTAGTTTCGATTTCTTCTCTCTCCAATTCTATTTTCCTCTCTGTTTCTTCCCTACTTCTTTCTAAACAGACTTTTATTTCGTTTTCATATTTGTCCATACGCGTTTCCATTTTTTGTTCCATTTTTCTTTGGTTTTCTTCTAAATTGTCCAATTTTTGTTCCGTTCTTCGTTGTGATTCATCCATTATGTGTTTTGTTTCCAGTTGATTTTCATCCATTTTTTGTGACGATTCTTGTATTTGTTGTGTCTGTATTTGCATCATAGCTAATAATTTTTCTAACATCCCTGTTTCTTTTCTTTCCTCCATTATTGTAGCATTTCCTTCATTATCCGATCCTTCATCAATAATTGTTTCCTCTTCTATCTTATCCTCTTTCCTTTCTTGCGTTTTGCTTTGACTCCTTGTGGTCGACATGTTCGTTAGATTATTTATCCCCGCCAAATATGAAACTTTGAAATTTGTGCAATAATATCCCCGCCAAATATAAAATTCTACTGGTCTGTTGCAACAAACGGGACTTTTCCTGTTCAAATGTAATAACTCTTGAGTACGAGTATCAAATTTCAATATCCCACAAATAAATCAAATGGTAAATTATCAAATGTCAAAATCAATCAAATAATTCAAGTATGGTAAAATTATCAAATTTAAATATCACACAAATAAATCAATTATGGTAACCTATAAATTGTCAATATCACGAATAAATCAATTATGGTAAATTGTATCTTAAAAAAAATATATAAATCTTTATGTCCTCAATTTTTACATAATATTTCACTTTATCCCCGGCATATAAACTTTCAAATATCTGCTCGTCTACTCCTATCCTTTCAAATTTGCCAACTAGAAATATTTTTCAAAGCTTTACACGTTGGGGGCCATTTTGTTATGCTATTTAAATTGTATTATATTGCTTACTTAGGAAAAATCCTGTCTATATTTATTAAATGAACTAATCTCCAATTAATCACAATAAATCAGCATTAATTAATTACAATCTCAGGCTATTTAAATTGTACGATTTACCTTTGATCGTGGATTATAAATATTCTCAAATTTACGTCCTAATCGGGATAGGTAATATGACCTGAAAAAAATACATAGAATTTCAACTGAACTATATGTGAGAAGTCCTTTATTTTAATGAAATTTTATATAACAATCAATCCTGTAATATTTGCAATATACTAACTTTAAATATATAAGAAGTTGTTTTCTATCATGGACCCAAATGTTATTTTACATTGATTTTTAATATGTGTTATAACTAAGCTCTTTTTATAATTCCTTTTTTTTTAAGTGATCGCAAAATTAACTGTCTCTATTATTTATTCAATTTATTTAATTAATAAATGAAAATCACACTCCGGCCCTAATGAAATTTGACTGACCTTTCCTTCTCTGCCGTTGCAATTCTATGGCCACGCCACAACAAAAAAAAAACCTTTCTCTGCTTCTGCTCCTATTGTGGTCCAGATGACGTACACCTTTCTCCTATCTGTCCTTGTATCTCCAAATGTTTCCGGCTTCGTCTGCTATTAATATTCTTATGCCCTTTGGTTTTCTATCTCTCTGTACCCCGTTCCTCACACTGGTCAGCTTTTACACCGCAAATAAACACACCCGGTAAATTACGTCTTCGGGACTTCAAACAAACACAAATCACAAAGCTCCTTCCTTCTTGGACGACGAAAACTGACTAACTCCCTTTTTTTTCTCTCTCCTATCTCATAGCCAAAAACCAACCTCCTTGCATTCAAAATTTGACCAATAAAAATCATCCACCTCTTGTAACGTATATCGTTACCACCCAACTCTCTCTATAAAACGTCATTCGGGTAATTCCAAAAAACAACCTTCTTTAATTATTCTAACTAAATCTATCTACTTTACAAATATTTCTTACTAATAGCTACAAACGATACCTGTTTCTCAATTCAATGTCTTTTGTTAATAAACTTTTACCGATATAATCTTTCGGGGAGAAAACCACCGCAAATCCCGGTCTATTGTTCAACACTTTCTATATACACTTTTATTCCGGGTAAAACCATTTCACAATAACCGACTTATTTAAATTTCTTATCGATAATATTTGAAAGTCTTGTCTCTGAGGCCTAATGAACAATTCTTCGAACAACTTAAAATACATATTTTGTCTTATACAGGATGTTTGAAAATTCATATGCCCGTGTCTTTATGAAATATCAATAATTTTAATTTTTATTTAAGTAATAAAATTTGTATATCGGTTTTTTATTGCTTATGGACATTCAAAAGTACAACAATATATATATATATATATATATATATATATATATATACACATATATATATATATATATATATATATATATCTATATATCTATATATATATATATATATATATATATGTATATATACATATATATATACATATATATATATATATATATATATATATATATATATATATATATATATACATATATATACATATATATATATATATATATATATATATATATATATATATATATATATATATATATATATATATATATATATATATCTACGGCATAAAGTGGACTCCGTCCATGTTAAAATTCAGGTTCAAGTGAGCTCCGTGGTCAAGTGGCCACCGATATACGGAGCTCACTTGACCATTCCATAATATTGGCTCTGTCGATTCGTCAACATGTATAGTTTCACAATTTTTAAAAATTTTGTGGAGCCCCTAAGTACCCCTGTATCATAAATGTATATCGCTTAGTTCACGTGTATATATTATAGGGGTCGTTCAGATCTTGTTCCGTGTATATTGGAACCATACGTATATCGGTTTAAGTAAGCTCTGATAGTTTGGCAACTATGGGATTAAGCCGTTTATTTCCAGCGTATATTCTAAACGGTTCATATAGACTCCTTACTTTTGTTATCATTCATACGCATGACAGTATGTAACATATATGTGTACTACCAAATACCTGTTTTTGGTAGGTACGTGGTTTTCTAAAAATAGATTTATAGATACAAAAGGATTTCATTACCAAGTTGGATGTATTTTTTCATATGCGAAAATTTCCTAATGTATTTTGTTAACGTGAGTATGTCTTTATACGTTTTATTTAAGAATCCGGTTAATAAGAACTGCTTTTATTGTTTCATGATATCTTATATACAGCTTTTTTATTATTTTATTTCTTCTATTTTATTATTTTATTTTTTTCTGGATTCTATTTCTTATTATTCTATTTTTTAATTCTGAATAGAAGGTTATCTCAAAATAAATATTTAAGTGCTAAAATAGATATTTTTTTGTTAAAATGAGTAGTAGTGCACAAAAAAGGGAAGAATGATTAATTTTTCTAACATGAATTATACCACTTGTGGAAGTGACACTTTGACACTAACTCCTAAGTGGAGTTAGTGTCAAATTTGCAATAATCTTTATAAGTAATAGCTTACTGACTGTACTTTACATGTTCAGTTTACATAAATAAACCTTGTCCCTTCAAAAAGAGCGATTTGAACGGTAAAGTTAACTAAGAAAGTGTGATAAGTCTTGTACCACCCCACATGCACATAAGTTAACCGGTGTTTGCAGGCAAGAGTCCTCCTGGCAGATTTAAGGAAGATAACTACCATAAGGAAGTTCCGTTCGAGGGATCAGATGGAGAGGAGCAGCTTATTTTTGTTTGTATATCTTGCAGATGTGTTGATATAGCCAGTTTTTCCTTGATTCTAGTCATAAAATGGGCTGGTATTCGTGGAGTGGATGTCACGAATCTGGACTTTGTTTTTTTTGCTCTCTAGCTACTTATCTTCGGATATTAGGTGGATTGATAGCTACGATATTGTAGAGCTTATGTATGGATATGAGTCTTAATATTCCCTGAATTTGGCTGACTAATTTATAACTAAATATTTTATAAGTTATTTAAATAACTATTTATAAACGGCATTTAGATTAACAAATATCACTCCTCATACCTGGTATTTTTCGTACTTCTCTTCGCTGTGTTGGGCAAGATTTAGTATTTGTGACATATATGATCTAACCTGTCATATATAGCCACTTTTGTCTTTTAATTTGAGTTTTTCTTCTATTATCGGTTTATATTAAGGATCATGTACAGAAGTATTCTGTATAGCTGACAAAATAAATAGATATATTGGCCGATAGCTTTTGTGGTCGTTGGAGTTTTTGCCAGGTTTAAGCAAGGCAACAACTTTGTCTTTGCTTTGCTTGTCTAAAGACTTTGGATATTAGCCATTGTTGTATTTTTAGTTCAAATTTTATAGTTTTGTGCTCAGATCCTCAGCCAGGAGCCGTAATATTGTTCATTATATACGTGGATAGCGGATCCAAGCTCAACATCGTTAAAAGGTTCTCTCAGCTGACTGGTTTTGTTTTCCCTCATTATAAGTTTTTATGTAAAGTGGAGTGTCTTTATCTCTAGATATACTCTTAATATTTATACACATAATTAGAATAGTTGGTCCTAAAAAGCACCGATTTAACAAAAAACATATTGAACGGGTGATTTAAGAATTAACGATTACTTAATTATTCATTACCCAGGGTACGCCCGATTGCGGTGGTCTTATTAGTACTTCAATTTTCGTGAACGCTTCTACTTTAAACTTCATAAAAAATGACTAATCTTTCACTTTGCTGTTACTGTTATTTTAAGACGATATTTCTAGTCAGATTTGTATAGTAATAACAGTCAATATATAGTCTCTATAAGTAAATGAGTTTGTGGTATCGGTTACAACTCATATATATATATTGATAATGAGGAAATAAACAGGTTAAAATAGGTGTAGAAAATTTTACCTACATATATCGGCACCATTGTTCAGGAGATGGGTTTATCCCAGAGATCAAAAGTTACATACTTTTACAGGCGTATTCTAGGTTCTATTTATATATTTTTATTACTAAAAAAGTGTATTTATAATAAAGGCCTTAAGCTATCTGTAGATTCCATGAATATTAAAATCTATGGAAATTAGCAAATTAAAAAATACAGACATAATTCTGAATGACCAACTTGAGACAAACAGTTATCCCCTCCTCAACTTATTCAGTTACAAAATATGACGTGTAAACGCATACCTGTTTAATTGTTAGATAAAATGAATTTCCATCAAGTAACGGTCGAATCACTTACTAAAAGAGTACGAAAAGACCCGCTTATGCTTTAGAGTATGGGTACTTTAGTACAAAGTACCCTTTGCTTTTGCCAATTGCTTTGTCACTTTCTCAGCGATGGGTCTCCCTTTTGCTCATCAATAATGTTCCCGCTCGATATAGTTATTCTAAGATATTCAGATTTCACTATATGCTCTACATTTGGCTTTATCTCCTATTAATTTACAACTACGACGAAATCTTTATAATATATCTGATGCATTGATATTAAAGTGGAGTAGAATACTTGGTAGATAATATTTATTTGTTTTGAGTATACTTATTTTACGACCTAGTACATAAAAAAATAAATACTTGTGTGCTAAGTGCTTTCTAAGTCTGTAAAACATAAACATGCTTCCATATTAGATTATACATTTATTAAGAATGTCCACTCTCTGAATTGAAGTTTTTATCTTAAAATATGACTGTGTCCCACAATCTTTCACAAAAGTTATTCTTTTCTGAAATTTTCTGAATAAGGTTCAATAGGTTTTTATATTTTGTTTTACGTTTTAATCTTTAAATCGGAGTTCATTTTTTGAAAAACTATAAACATGTGATAACAAATTGCTATATGAACGGCGTTATGCATCACTAGACCCAGTCCCAATTTCTTAAATTGTGGATTATGGCGCTTTCTGGTGGAAAAGAGGAACAACAGGATAACATCAGATGTAGACCAAACAAAAGAAATTAGGACACGCATTGAAATAGCACGTGCATTATTTTTTAAACTTTAAAAGTTGCTTTGTTTTCGGGATATAAAGTTAGAGCCTGAGAATGCTTCGATATTACGTGTTCCCTACTTTTCTTTATGGCTTGGAAGCGTGAACACTAAAACAAGTCCATCTGAATAAGTTGGCCGCCTTTGAATTTTGGTGTTACAGAAGAATTTTACGAATATCATGGATTCAAAGAATGTCAAACGTGGAAGTAACTAGAATGATAGGAAATGGGGCGGAAATATTATTAACTATCAAAAGACGAAAACTTGAGTACTTAGGACATGTGATGAGAGGGCAAACATACGCATTATTACAACTTATTATGCAAGGCAAAATCCGAGGAAAGCGAAATGTGGGAAGACGAAGAATATTCTGGCTTAAAAACTTAAGGGAATGGTTTGAATGCAGTAGAGCAGAACTTTATAGAGCGGCAGTCAACAGAGTCCGTATAGCCATGATGATTTCCAACCTTCGATAGAAGATGGAACTTAAAGAAGAAGATAGAAAAAGTCATAAACTATCTACGTAATAAATCCCATTAACCTGTTAGTAACGGATAACCAGATATATTTAAAAAGATTAAGTACCTTTCTTTTTATTTTGGATTTTGAATTTTGCATAACTAGAGCAAGCGACTAATTTTTGTGTATTAGTTTTGGACCACGCGCCTCTTGCGAGCGTTTTAATGATTGTAAATCGAATATTTGGCAACATATGTACATAAACGTGGTTAACAATGGTGACGTTGGCAACTTGTTGAGGCGTTTAGGTTAAGAAGTAGTGGCAGTTATTGCTTAAATTTTTCTATAATAGTCACATTACAGAAGAGCTAACACAGAAAGAGAATACTTAACAAAAGACATAACATTAAGTAAAATGTATGAATTGTATATTGAAGAAGCAGACAATGACCTTGTTAAATTTTCGTTTTACAAAAAAATGTTTTTAACACGATTTAATCTTCAAAGAAAAAAGTTGAAAAAAGATGCTTGTAGTAGATGTGATTGTTTCGAATTAGAAATTAAAAATTGCGCAGATAACGAACAATTAAGCGTTAAAAAAAGAAAAAATGTGCACTTAGAAGAAAGAAAGCTAGACATGAAGATAAGCAACGATCAACCAGAAGTGGAAACCTTTTGTTTTGATTTAAAGAAAAACTCTTCCCCTTTCGAGAATTCTAATAAATATTGTATATTATAAGCGTCAATTATGTATTTACAACCTTGGTATCCATAGCGCCAAGGATAAAAAAGGTCATTGTTATATTTGGATAGAAGGTGAAGCTGGTCGGGGAGCCCAGGACGTAGGCATTTGTCTTAAGAAACACATTGAAGAAAATGTTACTTCTGCAAAACATGTAATTTTGTGGTCAGACTCTTGTGGCGGCCAAAACCGCAGCATTAAAATAGTTGATTCTGAAAATGAGTTTGGAAACTCATCCTACCATTGAAAAAATTACATTACGCTATTTCTTTCCTAGTCATAGCTTTTACCCAATGGTAGTGATTTTGGAGATTTTGAAAATGCCCTAAAATTTCAACAACGTTTATATACCGTTGATGATTACCTAAACGTGATGAAAAAATTCCGTAAAAAGAACCCACTAGTAGTTCACAGATGGATCAAATATTTACAGTCAAGCAGGTCTTGAGCAAATCGTGGGAACACGACATTGATGTTCACAACGTGTTTGTAGACTTCAAACAGGCATACGATTCAGTCAAAAGGGACAGACTATACTATATATTGGCAGAATTAGCAATACCACATAAGCTGATTAGACTCATTAAAGCCACAATGGATGAAACTCAGGCATGTGTACGAATACAAAACAACCGGACAGACTTTTTCAAAATCTCGCAGGGACTAAAGCAGGGAGATGGGCTGGCACCAACATTGTTTAACCTGGCACTGGAGTATGCGGTTAGGCAAATGCAAACTGGACGAGAAAACCTACTGACCAATAAAACGGTTCAACTGGCTGCCTACGCCGATGATATTAATATTATGAGTAGAACATCAACAGGAGCACAGGAAGCATACGCAGAGTTAAAAACACAAACGAAAAGGCTAGGTCTGGAAATTAACACAGAAAAAACAAAAATAATGGTACAGACGAGAAGAAATATAATCCCACAAAACATTATGCATGAAGATGACATTGAAACGGTTGGAAAGTTTACATACCTGGGAGTAGAAATATATGCCGATGGAGCAGAGGATGGAGAAATACGAAAAAGGATAACGCAGGCAAACAAAGCTTATTTTGCCCTCTCCCATATATTTCGGTCTAAAAGTGTCCACCGAAATACAAAGATGAGAATCTATAAAACTTTAATTCGGCCAATAGCATGTTATGGCAGCGAAGCATGGGTCCTGAAGGAAACATCCAAAAACAAACTCGACACATTCGAAAGAAAAGTACTGAGGAGAATACTAGGACCTGTGAGGGAAAACGGAATCTTCAGAATTCGATATAACAACGAGCTCTATCAACTGTATAAGGAAACACCCCTGTCAGACTTCATTAGAATACAAAGATTGCAATGGGCCGGACATGTGATACGAATGGGATAGGATAGGCTACCAAAACGAGCACTGAACGCCAGAATGCAGGGAAAGAGACCAGTTGGAAAGCCAAGAAAGCGCTGGGAAGACACAGTAAGCAGCGACGCACAAGCACTTTTAGGAGTCCGTGTATGGAGAAGAGCAGCCACAGACAGACAAGGGTGGAGGCAAAAAATAAAGGAGGCCAAGGCTCATTTTGGGCTGTAGTGCCGTAGAAGATAGATAGATAGTAGTTCACAGAATGAAAAAAGAAGAATTCGTCAAGCTAAGAAGAAATACAAGCGAATCAACAGAAGAGACCAATTTAATAGATCTTGATAAAATATTAAAGTTAACAACTACAATTTCGTAAATATGGAACACTTTAAATATCTTAGATAAATAATCACGGTTAATAATAATGCCACTAAAGAAATACAGATCATAATTTAATCTTTTTACCTATTTTAATACATAGATGCTAATCATTGACAATGACTAAAACGGATAAGGAAGAACTACGAATATTTGAAAGGAAAATAATAGGAAATTTGTTTTAACCTCATTATCATATCGCTACAAATCCGTATAGAAGAAGAACACATATTTAATAAAAAAAGCTCTTATAACGATATTGTTTAGGCAAATAAATTGCTTAAGGTAGATCGTACACATGCATAGACGCCAAGATGTCAAACTTGTAAAACTGTTATGGAAGGAAGTTAGCACAGAAGAATACCACTTGGGCGTCTCAGTATGCAATGAAGAGAAAACATCCAATCATATCTCAAAAAATTAACATCGTGAAGGTTCTTCTCTGAACCCCATAACAAATGGCTAATCTTTTACTTTTCATTAAAAATTTAAATTTTAATAAGTCACGTAAATAACGTTTTAAAAGTGCCTTTCCTGAGATAACTTTTTTAAGCCTGGTTTGTTTGATTACATGTAATTGATTTGATAGTCCCCAACAGATGAGTATTGACTATAGGTAGGATAGCAGGTAGTTGAACAGGCATGTGTTGATAAATATGATGGGTCGGTAGATAGTCTCATTATTCCTAAATCTGACCTCATGTTACCTTCCCCCTTCATTTGTGGAAGTCCTAAAAGCATTTTTTCTCTTGGGGCATCCTCCCAATTTAAC
This sequence comes from Diabrotica undecimpunctata, assembly GCF_040954645.1. Classification (NCBI taxonomy): domain Eukaryota; kingdom Metazoa; phylum Arthropoda; class Insecta; order Coleoptera; family Chrysomelidae; genus Diabrotica; species Diabrotica undecimpunctata. The sequence goes on from NC_092805.1 coordinate 67,839,212, forward strand.
TTGGCAATGTAGTTATGCTAGAGCCTTTGGATATAGCCAGCGCAACTTTAGCATTGAGATTTAGCTTCTTACACGACGTTGTTGTCTTTATATATGTGTTTGGCCTTGGCATTAGTTCCGTTCGGTATTGGTTAGTACGCGGACCTTTATAAGTCGGAAAATACTTCTGATGGCTTTTCTAGCGATCCTGATCTAATTAATACCTGAGTTTTACGTACATTGTTTTGTTAGCGTTCTGGCCACATATCCACACATTAGCACTGGTTTAATCACTGTTTTATATATCCTGATTTAAGAAAGTCGTATTAGACCTCTGAATTTAAAAGTATTATAAGAGTTATATATACATCACTTAGCTACCTTAATATTCCCTTTTATTTCTTATGTTACAACGTTATCTACGATATCTAAAATGTTGCAATCCTTTAAAATTATATGGGTCTATTGTTACGTTATGCCCTACTCTACGTCACCTCTTTTGTATGTTAAAGAACATCTATATGCTTTATTACTGACAATTAGACCGTTTTTTTTATGCTAATATCATTATTTTATAGTATTCTAATAATTTATGGATTAAATCCGGATAGCAAATTGATATTCTTCACTTTCTCGGAAAAATAATATTCTAACACACAAAATCCTATTAAATTGCCAAAACCTTCCTTGCATATTCTATTCACTCATGAGGGGCACCAGCAATATCAGTACCATAATAAGGCGTATAGTACTGGACTGGCTAATCGTTGGAAAATGGGAAGCATGAGTTTTAATGTTTTCGGGACTGCCATCTGTTAGCGGAGAGCAGAGATATTAGTACCAAGTTAATGCATATAGTAATCGTTGCTGGAACTTTATTATTATTAAACAACACTATATTTTCTAGTAAAATCATCATGACTTTACAGTAAGACAAATTTTCGAACGTTGGTTATGGAAACATCATGTACATACCACCAGGTTCCCTATGTCGATATCCAGCAAAATCGTTGTAATAAGGAGACGGCAAACAAAAATCCAGAGATAAAAATATGCACCCGGAAAGTCTGTTTTATTCAACAGTCGAATAAACTACAGATTCTTGATTCAAATAGTCAAAAAATCAATAAACAGCTTAGTAAAATAGAAATAACGTATATTTAAGATGTAATCCATTAACGGGCCAAGGTACAAAGCACTCCTGGCATATGCTAATGATATGGATCTCATAAGAAACTCTCTCCGGTCCGCAAACATCTTTAACAAAGTGCACGAAACATGTTTCACTTAAAATCAACGAAATGAAAACCGAATACAAGCGAATCAACAGAAGAGACCAATTTAATAAATTTAGAACAAACATTAAAGTCAACAACTACAATACATTGATATTTATGTGGCAATCAGCTGTAAAAGTCACTGCCTTTTTCGTGTCGTATCGTATTTTAGCATATCATATTTTGAGTGAAATTGATCCTAAATGCGTCTAATAATATTAAGTTTGTAAAACAGCTGTCCGTTTATGCTCATTTGTTCACCTTTTGTAAAACAGTCTGTGTAAATATAAGGGATTTATATAATCTTTTCATTTCGTAATCTTTTCGTTTTATAATTATAGTTCTCTTGCTTTTATTTTCTATGGTAATACATATACATACCCAATTCAAAAGGGAGAAAACCTGAGAGTTCTAAATTAAACATAAACATTATTCTCTCTTTCTCCTTATATGTTATATAAAGATCATCGTCATCGTATAGTCAGAACGGAACAAGATTCTATTGCCTTTTCTTCTTTTTGTCTTCCCTTTCCTATTGAAAATACAGCCAGGTAAATGACGTTTTTAAAATTTATGTCAATATTTCTGAAGTGCCTTTCCTTGGATATTTTTTTTAAGCCCAGTTCGTTTAATTACATGTAATTGATTTGATATTCCACAACAGATAAGTATTGATTGTAGGTCTGATTATTCCTAAATCTGACCATATGTTACCTCCTCCTTCATTTGTGGAAGTCTTAAAGGCATTTTTTCTCTTGGGGCATCCTCCCAATTTAACTTGGCAATGCAGTTATTATAGAGTCTTTGGATAAAGCCAGCGCAACTTTAGCACTGAGATTTAGTTTCTTGTACGACGTTGCTATCTTTATATATGTGTTAGATCTTGGAATTAGCTCTGTTCGGTATTGGTTAGTACTCGGACCTCTGTAAGTCGGAAAATACCTCTGATGGCTTTTCTAGCAATCCTGGTCTAATAAAGAGGGTTATATATACATAAACATCAGTTAGCTACCTAAATATTCCCTTTTATTTTTTATGTAACAACATTACCTACGGCATCTAAGACGCTGCAATCTTTCAAAATTATATGGCTTTATTGTTCCGTTATGCCCTACTCTCGATCCTCTCTTTTGTATGTTAAAGAACATTTATTTGCTTTTCTCATTAGTGACTATTAGACCATCAGTCAGACTATCAGTCAGTCCCACGGATTCTGGGGGGGCAAAATTCTGACATATTTTAGAAAACCATCTAACAGATATATATCTCTAAAAATTGCAACTTTCAATGCAAGAACCCTGCTATCAGAAGAAAAATTCATAGAAATGGAATCTGAACTTGATAAAATCAATTGGGACATTGTTGGAGTCGCTGAGGTCAGAAGGAAAGAAGAAGGCCTAACCACTTTAAAATCCGGTCACATTTTCTATCATGTCGGAGAAAACTATGGGAATGGAGGCATTGGGCTCTTTATTAATAAAAAACTAACTGAGAATATCATATCAGTAAAAGCAGTTTCCACAAGAGTTATACTTGCAAAATTACAACTAAACACAAGTTACTCCATAAAGATCATTCAAGTCTATGCACCAACATCGAGTCACGCTGACGAAGAAATAGAACAGTTCTATGATGACTTGTACACAGCTGTTTCAGAAGATCAAGAACATTTTACGGTAATATGTGGCGACTTTAATGACAAAATAGGAATAAGCACTGACCCAGCTAAAAAATGCCCTCGGAAATTTTGGCAGACCAGGTAGAAACGAAGGGGGCGAAATACTCTTAAATTTCCTATAAGAAAACAATCTATAGCATCTACAAATCTACAAATTCTAATGAATAGCTTCTTCTATAAGAAGATCCATAGAAGATGGACTTGGAAGAGCCCCTATGGTAAGACAAAAAATGAGATCGACTTCATCATCACTGACAAAAAACATATAGTCAAAGATGTTACAGTCTTAAATCAATTTTCGGTTGCAAGCGATCATAGAATGGTTCGAGCAACTGTAGAAGTCAATATTAAGCAAGAAAGACTGAAGATGATAAAAAGTAAAAAATTCAAACCTTGGATGCGCCCAACGAATGAACTTGAGTTTGAAAAATATATCACCAGTAACTTACTCAGAAATACAACAAGAGAAGACATAAATAACCTAAACGAAAAAATAGTAGATACATTAACACAAGCTCAGGAAAAATTTGGCCCTAAACATGGAAAAGAACAAAAAAATAGTAATGAAACGAAACAAAAAATGGAAGATCGTAGAATACTGAGAAGTGAAGGAAATGTTGACTCACAAGATATAAACAACATAAATAAAGAAATCTCTAAAGCCATCAGACGGGATATTAGATAATACAACAACGAGAAAATTATAAAAACTATAGAAGACAACAAAAGCATGAAAGCATTGAGGAGAAAAATAGAAAATGACAAAATAGAAATCTTCCAACTTAAAGACAAAAATGGAAATATTATCTCAGATAGACCAAGCATATTACATATAGTGGAAAGTTTCTATGAAACATTATATAAAAGTCAACCTATTCCAGAGCTCATCGAACAACCAATACAAAAGGTACATAATGTAGGATCGGAGGATATACCAGATATATCACGAGAGGAAATTCAACATGCCCTCAAAAATATGAAAAATAATAGAGGTCCGGGGGAAGATGGTGTAGTCATTGAAACAATTAAACTAGGAGGTCCACTTTTGATGTCCCGAATCCAAACACTTTTTAATCTATGTCTGCATAGTGAAAACATTCCAAGTAAATGGAAAAATTCGGTTACAATTATCCTCCACAAAAAAGGGGATAAAGCAGATCTCGAAAACTATAGGCCAATTAGTTTGCTTAACTACCTATACAAGCTGTTTACTCGAATACTGACAAACAGATTAGAAGCAAAACTCGATTTCTATCAATCAGAAGAACAGGCAGGATTTCGAGCGGGACACGGAACAAACGACCATTTGCAATGCCTTAAAACTCTAGTTGAAAAGTCTATCGAATATAACAGACCCCTTGCTCTTATCTTTGTCGACTTCCACAAAGCATTTGACACAGTCGAAACAGTTGCTATCTTAAAAGCACTATCAGAATGCAGAATATATCAAAGGTATGCAAATATTATTCGAAATATATACGACATGCGACAAATGCGACAACAACCGTTAACCTCCATTGCACTGAGAAGACCTTGTCGCCAAAACTATTTATAACAGTTATGGAGTACGCATTTAAAAGGCTAGAGTGGGAATCAAAGGGTATTAGAATCGATGAAAAGATATTCAATCATCTCAGATATGCCGATGATATTGTTCTCATAACAGACAACTTAGGAGAAGCCAGAGTTATGCTACAACAACTACAGCAAGTAACCCAGAAAGTCGGTTTAAAAATAAACTATGGAAAAACAAATGTGATGACCAATATCGTCCCCAATGAGCTAATAGAAATCAAAAAGTCGCCCATAAAACTTGTAGAAAAATATGTGTATTTGGGTCACAAAATAAGGTTAACGCGAAACCAAACATGCGAGCTACTCAAAAGAATAAGTCTGGGTTGGGCTGCATTCGGAAAAATGAGAGACGTATTTAAAACAAATATACCGATCCATTTAAAAAGAAAAGCTTTTAACCAGTGCGTTCTATCAGTCCTCACATACGGAGCAGAAACCTTAACTCTCACAAAAACATCAGCCGAAAAATTGAGAAGGACACAACGAAAGATGGAGAGATAAATGCTTGGAATAAACTTAAGCAATAGAATAAGAAACGAGGAAGTTCGTAGAAGAACCGGAGTGGAAGACATTATCGAACATATTACAAAAAACAAAAAAGGAGATGGACAGGACATGTTGCAAGAATGAAAGACAACAGTTGGACAAAAAAATTGCTTGAGTGGAGACCACGGGCTGAAAAGCGAAGCCGAGGAAGACCCCCAAAGCGATGGACCAACGACCTCAAAAGAATGGTGACTAATTGGATACCAGAGGCGCAGAACAGAAGCAGATGGAAAAGTCTAGAGGAGGCCTATGTTCAACAATGCACAACTCAGGGCTGATTGGTGATGATGATGATGACTATTAGACCGCTTTTTTTTGCTGCTACTAGCATTATTTTAGAGCATTCTATTATTTAATTTATGGATTAAATCCGGATAGCAAATAGATATTCTTTACTTTCTCGCAGAAATAATATTCTAACACACAAAATCCTATTAAATTGTCAAAACCTTCCTTGCATATTCTATGCACTTATGAAGAGCAGCAGCAATATCAGTACCATCATAAGGCGTATAGTTCTGGACTGGCTAATTGTTGGATAATGAGAAGCATGAGTGTAGCAGTTTTAATGTTTTCGGGACTGCTACCTGGTATCGGGGAGCAGAATTATCATTACCGAGTTAATGCATATAGGAATTGTTGCTTGAACTTTATTATTATTAAACAACACTATATTTCCTAGTAAAATAATCAAAAATTTACAGTAAGAAAAATTTTTGAACGTTGGTTATGAAAACATCATGTACATACCACCGGGTTCACTATGTCCATATCCAGCAAAATCCTTGTAATAATGATACTGGAAACCAAAGATGAAAATATGCTCCAAGAAACTTTGTGTTATAAAACAGTCGAATAAAATACAGATTCTCGATTCCAATAATCAAAAAATTAATGAACAGCTTACTAAAATAGAAATAACGCCTATTTAAGATGTAATCCATTAACGGCCCAAGGGACAAAGCACTCCTAGCATATGCTAATGATATAGAACTCATAACTCTAATGAGAAACTCTTCCGTCCACAAACTTCAATAAAGTGAAGAGAGCACAAAAAATGTTTGACTTAAAATCAACGAAATGAAAACCAAATACAAGCGAATCAACAGAAAACCAATCAACCAATTCAATAAATTTAGAAAAAACATTAAAGTCAACAACTACAATTTCGAAAGTATGGAGCACTTTAAATATCTTAGATCACTAATCACGGTTAGTAATAATGCCACTAAAGAAATACAGAGCATAATTCAAACTTCAGACCTATTTTAATACATGGATGTGAGTCATGGAGAATGACTAAAACAAATAAGGAAGCACTCCGAATATTTGAAAGGAAAATAATCAGAAATTTTTATTTAACCCTATTATCATAACTACTATTTAAATGGGAATAAGCCACAATTAGAGGTTAAAGTTAGTTTATTGACGTTTCAATTTCCACTTCGGAAATCATTCTCACTAATGATTGTATTTTGAGAACGATTTCCGAAGTGGAAATTGAAACGTCAATAAACTAACTTTAAGCTTTAATTGTGGCTTATTCCCATTTAAATAGTAATTACTTTAAAATGCCACGAGAAAATAGCTTCAGAACTCATTATCATATCGCTACAAATCCGTATAGAATAAGAAAACATACTGAATAAAGAAATCTCGCATAACGATATTGTTCAGGAAAATAAATCCCTTAAGGTATATCGGACACGTGCATAGACGCCAAAATGTCAAACTTGTAGAACTGGTGTGGAAGGAAGTTAGCACAGAAGAATGCCACTTGGGCATGTCAGTATACAATGGAGAGAAAACATCCAATCATATCTCAAAAAATGAACATTTCATTTGATTGCAGATTCGTGGAAAATCGATCAACTTGGAGATAAGTTGTAGTCAGCGAAGACCTACCCAGTGTTGTAGCGCTACGTATTGATAATGATAAAGAGAAAGGAGAAACAGTGACAAAAAGCAACAAAAATGGACTATAAAGCAAAGCTACTTCAAAATCTTTGATTGGAGAGGATTTAAATGAAAGTATAAGAAATACAATGGATGATTGATGGATTCGAGAAACTTGAGACTTGAGAAAGGCACTCTCCGAAACAGCTGTAGTGATAAGATAGAAATAATTTTGTAGAAGTTTTGCTGTTTTATTGTTAAATAAAATGGAATTAACATACGACATTATATACGCTAAAATAACTAGACAACTTATATGATACGGACATATAAGGAGAAAGTTTAATGATACAATAATCTACTCAATATTTGTTATGAGTAAAAACGATATGAATAAACAAAATAAAGAAATCCATGGCAAAAGGCAAAAAGAGTAATGATTTAAAAATGAGAGAGGTATCCTGTGGATAACATGTGCTTAATTAGGAACGAATGGAGATGAAGATCAGAAGACGACAAAGAATGTTTTAAATTGATAAATGTATACAATTTTTAACAATGTATATTTATAGGTCATTATTAGGGCCAACGTGCTAATTTTATGTAAAATAACACTTTTCAAGTCGGATCGGTTACAGCACGGTGGAATCAAATACACCCAAAGTTAAAAACTATCGATGTTTATATGAAAGATGAAACCTTATGGCACATGACCGTGCAATCTTGACACCTACACATTATCACATAATTGTGAACGGTATATTGTACCTAATTACTAAGAAGTTTGTTATTTTATTCTAAGAATAAGTTTAATAATTTACGGGAGATTTAATGTATTTAAAATTTTACAGGATCCGGTATCGTAATAAGAAGTCAAATTTCACTACAACTCCATAAAAACGTGTTAAATTTTACTTTGGATATTCTTTTTGTGAATATAATAAGTAAAAATACAGTAAGTTTCATCTTTTTATTGTGCCGTATTCTAATTAAGGTTAGCGATTACTTCTTTAAACGCTTCCCATAAATTATTATAGTTTAAATTTAACTACTTTATGAAACAAATATTGCACGTCATAAATTGCAGGAATTGAAAAATTACAAAGATCTCCTGTTTACAGAGTTTCTTTTAATTTTATGTAGTTTATTATAATCCTACCGAAGGGCTTCTACTTTCTTAAACTGTTACACGACTACTCTACTCGATGTTAGTACATTTAGAGACTAAATGTTTAAGTGCATATTCATTTTAACAAAAAATAATAATAAATAAAACGAAAACTAGCCATTTCCAAGCTTATAATAAATACTTTTTTAAGTTTGAAAATAATTAAAGCAAGTAATATAAATAACCACCATAAAATATTTAACTACATTAACCGAGTACCTATTTGTGAAATTTCTCGATGACTAAATTGATTGATATTTAAATAAATTTGAAGTTCCAAAACGTACCTGCTGTAAAATTTAAAAATCTACGACTAATCAAATTATTGGCAACATCGGAGGAGTTTAGTTGTATACGCAAAGAAATGTATACGGATCCCAAAAGTGTTTTAACCTATTACGGAGTCCACTTAATCCGACGTGTTGGTCGGAGTCCACATAAAGCGCTACCCAGATAATAATATACACGATGTATATTCGCCTGGAGTTAGTATAATACTGTTTTAGTACGGAGCCCCCATTAACCGCTAGATCTATATATATATATATATATATATATATATATATATATATATATATATTATATATATATATATATATATTATATATATATATATATATATATATATATATTATATATATATATATATATTATATATATATATATATATATATATATATATATATATATATATATATATATATATATATATATATATATTATATATATATTATATATATATAATGTTCGGAAAGATTTCCGCGTTTAGTACAATTAAACTTAGAGCTAAGATTAATATTATTATAAAAATTAATATTAAACTCACCAGTCTTCCGGGTTGAACCGCGTCGATATCCATTTTGCCGAGCTTTCGACATCCTCTCTGATGTCTTCTTCAGGGCTTCCGAGGTCTCAGTCTCCCGAGCCCCCAGACACTCACTAGTCACTTCTAGTTCACTCACTAGTTCACTACTACGACTGGGACCAGGGGACGGTTCATTTATACCGTCGATGGTGACGTGGCCTAGGTGGGGGTTAGGGTGGGGATTGGCGCGAGAGTTGGCGCGAACATTTTCGACAGTGGGATTTTGATTCGAAGATGGAGGGGGCGATATTTTGTTTATGAGAGGTCTCCATGTAGAATGGCGGATAGATCTGAATATTATTATATTAATATATATTAATATTATTATATTAATATATATATATATATATATATATATATATATATATATATATATTAATAATAAAAAATAATATTAATCTTAGGTCTAAGTTTAATTGTACTAACCGCGGAAATCTTTCCGAACATTTTATTCGCCTCTACGGGGAGGAATTTTACCAGCTCACTAAATCATATAGTAACCCACTACTACGTAAAAATCGTCTTCTTTGTGATTTAACTTTCCTTAAAGCCTGCCGAGACCATAAAGTCATTCCCAAATTTGTGAAACTTAAACACCACACTTCTTCTTCTTCTTCTATCTCCCAAATTCTTAGGAAAACCAGTTTTGCTCTTCTCCGTGAAGCTATTCATTCCACTAGACGAAAACTAGATGTCACAAATAGAAATATTTTCAATATCTGGTTTTCTATTTATTCTTTCAATGTACATCCTATATTATGGAACAGTTTCGACCGTATCAATACACAATCAGCCCTAAACACTTTCGAATCTAAGAGTGAAACTCAGAAGCGCAAATTATTGCATCTCATTTCCGAACAAATTCCAAAAACCTCAACGCTGGAACCCACTACAGTGGTCCATAACTTTTCTGATACCCCTATTTCTGCCATTGCCACTCAAGCTTTAGCAAAAGGTTTCAATTACTCTGTTACCCCAAGTCACATTCCAATTGAGACAATCATCTGTCAAACTGAAGAAGCCATCTCCAGTTTATCTTCCGAAGATGCTGAAATAACCAGACAAGACATCTCTAGAGTTCTTAGAAACTCAAAGCCTCCTGCTCAGAACATTAGCCAATCCGAGAAAAAAGCCCTGAAAGAACTTCGGTCAAATCCAGATCTAGTCATTATTCCCGCCGATAAAGGAAACGCCACCGTCATCCTAAACACTTCTTCTTACATCAATAAACTTTCAAATCTCGTTAACACTCCAGACTACAAACCAATTCCTAATAATCCAACAACCTATCTGGAGAAAACAACAAAAGCCATTATCAATAAAACCTCTCTTCCTGTTGACATCAAAAAATCTCTAATTCCTCGTGAAAAGTCTTCAAGAACACCTCAAATATATGGCCTCCCCAAAATTCACAAACCCGATATTCCTCTACGTCCCATTGTCAGTGCATACAACTGCCCTACACAACCATTGGCCAAATATTTGGCCAAAACTCTACAACCTTTCGTCGAAAATGCTTCATCCTTCGTCAAAAACTCTTTTCATTTCATCGAACTTCTTGAACAATACCCTATATCACCGTCAGACATTCTAGTAAGTTTCGATATTGTCTCACTTTTTACAAACATTCCTATAGATGAAACTCTAAACATTCTGAAAACTAAGTACAGTATTCAACAAGACCACTTGTCTCTCATTAAACATTGTATGTCCAACACCTATTTCATCTTCCAAAATCAATTCTACAGACAAATAAATGGTGCCCCAATGGGCTCCCCTCTATCTCCAGTGATTGCCAATATCTTTATGGAAGACTTCGAGACCCGAGCACTATCCACATCAATGCTCAAACCCACATGTTGGCTACGATATGGTGACGATACATTCGTCATTTGGCCCCATGGCAGGGATGCTTTGGTGTCTTTCCAAACCCATCTGAATGGTATACATCCTAGTATCCAGTTCACGATGGAGGTGGAAACTGATTCATCCCTACCGTTTCTCGATGTTTTCATAAAGAAACACCAATCCCAAGGTTTTTATTACTCTGTCTACCGAAAACCCACACATACCAATCGTTACTTGCATGCCAACTCTCACCCCCCACCTTCACAAATTAATTCAGTCATTAATACCCTTGTATCCAGATCAATACGCCTTTCCGATGATGCAAGTAGATCCGCTGAGCTTTCTTGTTTAAAACAAGCCCTCATTCAAAACGGCTACCGCGAAAATCACATCAATAGGAGCATCCACAGACATCAATCTCCCACTCAATCTCAATCCAAAGACTCAGACCCTTATCATACGAAAGCGTTTACATCAAAGGTGTCACTGACAAAATCGACAAAATTCTTAAACCAAGAGGAATAAAAACAATATTTACCCCCCAACAAAAACTTTCATCTCTTGTCCGATCAATCAAAGATAATATTCCAAATGAACAGCACGGAGTTTATGAAATTCCTTGTGCAGACTGTCCCCGATCCTATATAGGCCAAACAAATCGTAGAATTCAAAATAGGATTTATGAACATTTCATTTCTGTTCGCAATTCCGATTCAATTTCAGCTCTCGGTCAACACCATCTTCATACAGGTCACAAAATTGATTTCGAAAACTCCAGAACCATAGCCCCCATCCGCTTTTATAAACCAAGAATTATCCGAGAAGCCATAGAAATAGAAAAAAGACCAAATTGCTTTAATAAAAGAGATGACGCCATACGGTTACCTTCTACATGGAGACCTCTCGTAAACAAAATATCGCCCCCTCCATCTTCGAATCAAAATCCCACTGTCGAAAATGCTCGCGCCAATCCCCACCCTAACCCCCACCTAGGCCACGTCACCATCGACGGTATAAATGAACCGTCCCCTGGTCCCAGTCGTAGTAGTGAACTAATGAGTGAACTAGAAGTGACTAGTGAGTGTAGTAGTGTCTGGGGGCTCGGGAGACTGAGACCTCGGAAGCCCTGAAGAAGACATCAGAGAGGATGTCGAAAGCTCGGCAAAATGGATATCGACGCGGTTCAACCCGGAAGACTGGTGAGTTTAATATTAATTTTTATAATAATATTAATCTTAGCTCTAAGTTTAATATATATATATATATATATATATATATATATATATATATATATATATATATATATATATATATATATATATATATATATGTATATATATATATATATATATATATATATGTATATATATATATATATATATATATATATATATTCAATTAATAACACTGTTCTGCCTAATACTGTACTTGGGAATCCAACTACCCATTACTCCTCTTTACCTTATTTTCCTCAAGTTACTGAGAAACTCGTTAAACTGTACAAACATAATAACGTACCTGTTAAAATTGCTATTAAGAATGCTAAGACTGTCAGGAATTTGTTCTCTAAAACTAAAACACCTCTGTCCCTTCTGGAACAAGTGAATGTAATATATCATATACCTTGTGCTGAGTGTGACTCATGTTACATCGGTCAGACTGGGAGATCACTGAGAGGGCGTCTTACGACACACCGCAGTGATATCAATTTATCTAAGCATACTTGTGCTCTTGCCCAACATGCCATTAACACTAAGCATGAAGTAAACTTTAATGAAGTTAAAATTCTTGGCACTGAACGCAATCTCGTTAAAAGACAGTTTTTAGAAATGTGTGCAATATTAAAACATCCTAATACTCTTAATAAGAGAACGGACATTAGTAATTTGAGCCAAATTTATCATGCATTAATTTTACAGAATTAGGCTTGATATGTTGTTTACTTAAATTTTGTCCCATTTTGGGGTTTTCTTTATCACTTTTTCTTATAATAAATTTAAATAAAAATAAAAATAAAATATAAATAAATTATTCCTTCTTTAATTAAGATTTATCAACTTACTTTTTATTAATATTTGTCAATATCACTTTTACATAATTAAGTAATTGTTCTTTTTGATGAACTTGTTTGATAAAATTTTAAATTGAATCTGATTCATAGAATCCTTTTCATTACGGTCCTTAATGTTTGAACCTTTGGACTGTGGAAATTTTTATTAATCTTCACCTGTTAGCTGGCTAACTAGTGACGTCATAATATTATAATATATGATATATTGGATTGACTTCTCTTGCTTTGTTCTTTGTTGACAGATCAATCACTGTAGGGTTAAATGGTGATCTTAACCACCTTTTCCTTTCACTGCTTGGTTTTTTAACGACAAGTTGTCAACCAAATTTATCACATTCTTTGAATATACCGCCTTAATACATAGAGGTTGGTAGCTTGCCTTGCTGTTTATGTCATTGTGACTTCAAGGCCATTTCTACTCACGTTGTTGTGCGTGGGTGTCAAACCTTTAAATTCATTTACCAACGAGCCTCAGTAAGCTAAAGACTGGTAACTTCATTTTATCTTTATTACTATTAATCTTTAATAACTTATAATGTTACCTAAAGTTAAAATTAAAATATAATTTTTTAAATAAATTTGTTGGAAGTGCAATCTAATGATCTTTCTAGTTCTTTACACTTTAAAATAAACCTTAATGTTTTTTACTAAGTTTTTATAAAATTTTTTATATATACATGTATTCTTATCACATGTTCTTTTGCTGTGCTAATTTTGTCAAATTGCAAACTTTACCTAGTTTCAATTAATTGTTATATACAACGTTAACTCTGAATGTCCAGCTTTGTAAGCTTTTTCATATTTTTAACATCACTGACTGCTACATGTCTTTGTAAGGTAACACACTTTGGTTATAACTTCTCTATGGATGTTTGGTTTCATATTGTTCTTTTTAGATGAACTGATGATGCTTTCTGAGCAGAAAGCGAAACGTCTTCAATAAATAGATGAAGTAGCCATCTTCTTTGTCTTTTATTTCTCCACTTTGACCGAAAAACCCACCACTCTTCGAGTGTACCTTAGTTTATATATATATATATATATATATATATATATATATATATATATATATATATATATATATATATATATATATATATATATATATATATATATATATATTGGATTTAAAATTTCCGCGGGAGCTATATGTGGTTTCTTCAGTTCGCCTAGAACTGAATAACATCAAGAAGAATATATGGAATATATATATATATATATATATATATATATATATATATATATATATATATATATATATATATATGGATATATTTATATAACTTATTCACTAAAATTCTGTCAAGATTGTCAATAATTTTTAACTTGAAACTTGTCTGTACTTACACGCAAGTTATATCATTGGACATGAATATCTAGCATAATGAATGAATTGTTGGAAAATGGTTAATATTTGCTTTGTTTGTTATAGTATCATCACTTTTTTAAACATTGATATCATGTATTTGCTGTGCTTAAATCCTCTTTGCATACATAAGTATACTTATTTTATAAGACAATAAAAGCAAAGTTTATGTTGATTCCATCCTATGAAAACGTCAACAACCATTAAGTATGTCCTAAGACCTTTTCTGACTGACTGGTGACAGCTTAATTTTGTGAAATTTATTTCCTCAAAATATTTTTGTTTTGTACAATAAATAATTTTATTATTTTTTATCAATACATATATGGTGTAAATATTGATTGTCGGTAATTTGTTAAGTTCTATTTTATTTACGTTTGTTTACATTAATATTAGCTAAGAGCACGTGTGCTTCGTTGTCTAGTAATTTCCAGCAACTTATAGTCTGTCAAAAAGTAACTAATTTCACAAAAAAATAATTACTAAATTCACTAGTCAGTTCGGAGTGGGAATAGCGAACTGACTATATGAGATTAAAAGAGGTTTTTCTTGATAAACTTGAAAATTCGAATGTTTGTTTTTTTTGTATATAAAGTGAGTTTTTTTGTTTTAGGGAAATAGACATGAAGCGAACTATATGTAAGGCTTGCATATGTCTTCTTATTGTTGGAGTTACGTCTAAAATAGTAATTAAAAAGAAAAAATGCATTTGGACATGTCTTAGATGTAACCATTCAAAAATATATATTATCAATAAATAAATACTATGCTAGACACAAAATTAAAAGAAACCCAACAAGTTTTTAAATATCTAAGATATCATAATATCAAATTTAGGTGTTTTTAAGTGAAGGCTTCTATAGGCGCGCTTGAGAAAAAATATTTTTTAGACGGGGAAAGAATTTCAACTTAGCGTCAGCAAAAAATTGGTTAATATGCAATTTATTATATGTATTATAGTTAAAGGAATGTAATAATTACGAAATGGCTATTATTCCGGTGAATTTATTTTATAAAGTTAAATTTAGTAAATATATTATTATAATTTTTGTGTATTTGGATTAGTATTCGTCGGGAATGCGATTAATAAAGATATGATGAAAGGAAGATTAAAAGGTAATCTTTAGATTATTTGTACATTCTGCCAAAATAATTAATTGTCTATCAATTTTATTCTATTGTCACGTAGCATTATTGTAAAACGCGGTTATGATTTGGATGGGTGACCGCTACGGGACCACATAGCTCTGGAACACCTCGTGTTGTTGCCTTACTTTTTTTTTATTTTTTGGTATTATTTTAAGGACTTTTTTGCTTAAAATGAGTTTAATATTAAAAAAAACAAATAAACTGTTTAAAATATATTTATTTCATTGAAATCAAATAATAGAAGTCTAACTTCTTACGTGCCTATCAAGTACACGCACTCTTTTTTTTTATTGAAATGTTTATTCTTTTTCACTATTGAGGAGATTCATGGACTCAACATTGAACAGCTTAAACCTCATACCGACTATTACTAGTATAAACATAAATACGAGTATAGAACGGTAATAAATAAATTAAAAAAAAATCTCAACAACAAAGTTAATATTGTTAAGAAGATTTAATATTACCTAATGTTGAGAAATACAATACAATACTCGTCTTTGTCTGGGGACCCAAAAGTCAGAATTGCAACTCTTCCTTTTGCCACTCATGTGACTTTGACCCATTTATGGATTCAATTAAAGGAAACAGATCTGTTTAGTGGTTGTAGTGTGTCACTCAATATTGTACTGAAAGATTTTGGTTTTAAATGGCTAAAAGATGATCCAAGGCGAGGACTGATAAAACAATCTCATATTGCTGTGAAGAGAGCAGAATCTTTGAGATTATATACAAAATATAAACATGACGAACTGTACAAGTTTGTTTTTATAGATGAAACTTAATATATAGATCTATCGCTTATGGCAAGATGAGAATAAAATATGTGTAAAATCTATTAAAAGTGATGGAAAACCGTAAGATATTTATATTCACCATAATAATATAACCGTAATCATATTGAAAACATGACGGCGTTGAAATAATTTTTTTGTAGATATATTATAATGAAAATGGCTTCATTAAGGGTGCACAAGTTATATTTTCCTCTAAATCGGCTATAATGGATTACTATTAAGGCTTATCCTCGAAAATCCTAACGGTAAAATTCAGTGCGATATCTATTTCAAAAATATCTTTCTTTACGAAACAAAATCCATTCACGAAGAATATTCTACACGTCATCTTGTACTAGAGTTGGGCTTTTTACCTACTTACAACCGGACACCCACCCCCTGTAGTGAAAAGTCTTGGGTCTATACATTAAAGCGAGCGGGAGGTCTTCTATTCAGTGCGTTTATGGGTTAATTAGAATAATACGAGTATACCAGAGTAATATTATTTATTAAATAATTAATTCACAACTTAGCAAAGGTACATCCAGGTATGTATAACAAGATATTTTGAGGTCACAGTATTGCCGAATTCGTTTTTTTATGTCTTATATTTTCTTTTGTTTTTTTTGTTACTTTTTTACTGACAAATTGGCTTTTAACGTAGAATTACAGTTTGATGATAAATATTCTGAAATGGAAAATGTTGAGATGTAGCGAATAAAAACATTCATGAAATTAAAATGAAAGGATTTACGTCTATTAATAGTGCGATTTATAAAATTAGTACTTGAAGCCCAAATCGCGGGAGGAATATGTGCATCAGTTTTCAAATATTTATTATTTACTGTATAATTTCTAAATTGAACCACTTTCACTTCTTTAGGTAATAATGTATCTGTTTTGACAACTAAATAGGTAATTAGACAAAATAATGAGTATTATTTTGAAATTATTAATTTCAAAACAGGAGTTTAAAGAATTAGAAGGAGGTAGTCCGGGCCCAGTTGAACGGTCAAGCTTATTCCAGTGGAAGCAATAAGGAGGATTATTTTTCATTTTGGCTCAGCTGACATGCTCTCTCTAGCACTACAACCCATGAAACTGTGGTAAAAAGCATGCTTTTATTTACACGGTTGTGAAACGAGACGATTAACAGAGACATCGAAGAAAGATATGAAGCCGAACTGGATGCAATAAAGTATGAGAATAGTAGGTACAGACAGTCATGGATGGCATACAACGAAAGCAGCTCAAATGGTACGGACATGTCCAATGAATGAAAGACAGTACCTGTATGAACAGGAATTCAGAAGAGAGGACTACCTTAGAAAACACGGATGGAAGGAATAAGAAACTCAATGAGCTCGAAAGAACTTAAAGAACAATGGAACAACCGAATTGAATGAAAAATGGACGTCGGAAGACGTTTTGTAGGGAGTATATCATATTATAGTCATATGTATATATATATATATATATATATATATATATATATATATATATATATATATTATATAAAGAAATTACAGCAGGGCTGCCACAAAGAAGTGTCTTTACCTTTTGTATACGTGTTATATTATTGTTCTAGAAAATAATACAATTGCAACATTTACCGATGATACTGCTATCATCATAGCAATATGCAAAACCAGCGAGGAAGCGACAGAAAAATTACACAGATGTTAATCAAATATATACTCTAGGGAAATAAGCAAAAAATAGACCATGTTCGTGACACTCAATAATCCAGGTCGCTGACAACTTTTTTAGTTATTGTAGACCTTATAGGAAGAAAACCTACTTGTTTCCTGCCTTGAATTTGGAGCTGTTTTTTAATTATTAACAATTTAATGCAAAAAACGCGAGTTTTTCTATGATTATTAATGATACTAGTATTAAAAAAATAGATTTTTGGAAGAAAATTATTTTTTCACGAATTGTTTAAACAAACTAAACCATTTATTAATTAATTAATATATAAACAAATTACATATTTGTAATGTACGTAGAAATTACATACAAATTAAAAAAAGAGTGATCAAAATCCATTGAGTAGATCCGGAGATATAGAAAATTTTATTAGTTTAAAATTGTTTGTTCGGTATTTAAACGCCATGGATTTGTGGGTTCTTCCTAGTCACTATTTGAACTACATTTTCGAAAATTCGTAGAGGGTCCTGTAAAGGTACAATGTTTGTGCAAATTTTTTAACAAAAAATACAAATCCCATTCTTTAACATGGCGTCAATGAGGTTCCTTAATTATTATAATCAAATTAGCTGTGAATTAACAAAAAAACATGGCTAACTTTGGCCCAAATTAACCTAGGCCAAATTTTTTTATTTGAAAGTTCGGGTGAAAATACTAGCTTTTCGAATGTAAAAAAAGATTTTTTCTAGGGACAATGTTTTAAAAGTTATTCTAAATGTTAATAAACTACATAATTTCAAAAATTTGACATCAGGATTTTTGACTATAATAAATTATTCTTTTATTTTTTTTAATGCATATTGATAGTATAAGTCTTTTGCTTTCGTTTGTCACCCACAGAATTACTATCTTTATTATTTTCTATCTTATGTTATTGTAAAAAAGGTCTTTGAGATAAACAAATACAATAACTTTTAAACTAATTAATATATCGGTCCCAAATTTTGAGGGGTTGTTAAGTACCCCATCTCTAAAGTTTAAGTTTACTAAAAGTTTTTAACAAATATCAATTGTCACTTATTTTGCAGTTTGCGAAGCAACAAATTGACTTTTCAACTTTCAAAAATCGGCATTTTGAAGCTTTATCAATATTCTAAAAAATAAAATTTTGTAATTCTATGTCAAATATTTAGCTTTCTAATGGAGTGCAAAAAATAGAAAAAATCGCGTTTTTGCATTAAATTGTTAATCATTAAAAAACGGCTAAGAACTTTAGGCAGGAAACAGATAGGTTTTCTTCTTATAGGTCTACAATAACTAAAAAAGTTGTCAGCTACCTGGATTATTGAGTGTCACGAGAAAATCCTTATTACCCTGGACTAATATGACTGGACAAGCAAGTGACGAAACAAACTCCATATATTATGTAAACTTTACTAACAAAAACGTTTAAAATAAATATTCCAATAACTATAAATAGTTATTGGAATATTTATATGAATATGGAAATCAAATTCCATATTCAAATACTTCAAAATATTTGGGTATTACTCTTTAATAAGCCCTAATAATGTTATTCAACATTATTTATGAGAGGGTGTATATTTCTTACCTACCTGTCGGCGAGAATCCAGAAGCTATCGACAAAGACAGCCTGTACTGACCGAGAGAGAGTAACATTTAGCAGAACTTTGAGATTTTTTAAAAAGTTTATACCAAATAGCTGTTTTGTGTTACACTTTATGTTAAAAATAAAAACAGATTCGGAAAGTGGGTCAAATTCGGTAGTGCCCTATTTAAAAAAAAAAAATTTTACGTTTATTTTAACCAAAAATATTTGAAAAAAAAAATTGTTTAAACAATTTATTAATTTACATCCAAATAGTGCACTAGAACTTTTTAAGACCTTTCATATAAAAAAAGAATCATCTCAATATCTGCCATAGTTTTTGCGTTATTTGATATAAACTTTTACATTGGAATTTAGCTATGCCAAGAATCGCGAGGAACGGCCTTAAGAAATGAATCAAGCACATTTTTTATCGTGATTTGAAAATCAACTATCAAAAATTTTGTCTGAACCATCCCTAATAGTTATAATAGATAACGCCCCATACCATAGCATATTCTTAGAGAAAGTATTATATTAATACCAAATACCAATAATACCAAATATCAATACCAATTATATTAATACCAAACATGTCTTCAAATAAGACTGAAATAAAATATTGGGTAACTATATAATAATAAACTGCCAACCGGAATAGAAACTCATGTATTTTAATTCCCGTCACTGTCTGAATCTGAGCGATCACTCTTGATAATTTCATTAGTATGTCTGAAACATTTCCCCCAAATATATGCATTACATTGTTCTGGTCAATTACATATATATTTTCTTTGCTGTTAGTTTTGGCTATTTGTAGCAATTCAGCTTTTGAAAAATGTGGGTCATATTTAATATTATTTTTTATCAACCAACTAATAATTTCATCTTTCCTTGATGTAGTTGAAGGTTGTTTATTTAAAAGGAGACTGTGGTAAGAAGCATTATCCATTACAACCAATGATGGCATGATGGCTCTTCTAAATTAGGTATTAATTGTGTTCTTTTCCACAGTAAAAAGTTCGTTGTTCATTTCTCCATGATAATCAGCTACTTTAGATTTTAAACAAAATAATAAATTTGCTACCGAAAAAAATTTTTTGCGTGAACAATTACAAAACGTTTACCATCCTAACCTCCTGGTTTTCGGACACTTTTGGCACTTGCCAAGAATTTGTTCATCTAAAAAACAACTTCTCTTGTAAATACAGTTTCAAGATTTTCCATATATTTACGAAGGAATCTGGCTCTTAGAGCAGCAATACTAGTTTGCTCAATTAAAGCTCGTCGATTGTCATCCTTTGTGAATTTAAATCCGATGTCTTTAAACAATGTATCTACTAAGCGATGATTTTCCAATATCCACTACTTCTTTATCCCTTATTGACAAGTCAAACTCCGCAGAGTATTATGCCAAAAAAACTGCTCCGTCCCACATTATACCCAAATCTCCAAAGTTGATGTGACCAAAACGTCTACGCCACAAATCACAACAGTCCTGAGCATACATAGAGAACGCCACTGGCTCAGACTTGACAAAATTAAGTCTATAAACTTGATTAATTAAATCAGCTGTAGCCACACTTGTACCTTTACTATTAAAAATCTCACAACCCTTCTGTTTAAAAACAACCTTGTTACCATTTAAAATCAACTGGCTAACTGACAGTAAATTGGTTGTAATATTGGGTACACAATGAACATTTTTAACTACAATGTCAAAGTTTTTATTGCTACTTACTGTAGTTAACTCTACTTCTCCAGCACACAACACTGGCATTTTTTCATTGTTGGCTACTAAAATTTCTTTGAGCTGTATATCCTGGGATGCATTTTTTATCTAGTCATTTCTTGACGTTAAATGCACACTTGCTCCAGAGTCAATATACTCATCTGAATTGTTAAATTCACTATTTAAAAAGACCGCACTAAAAGCACTCTTATCCTCCGGTTTTCTCTGCTCTTTTTGAAAACTCTCAAAATCCCTTTTCAAAACTGGGCACTTGTTTTTGTAATGATCTATTTGTTTACATCCAAAACAAATCACATGTTCTTTATTGTCATTTTTAACACTGCCACCGCCGTCTTTGGGATGTTTTCGGAACATGCCTTGACTGGCAAAAGCACTACCAGTAAATTTCTCGCTGCCCGCGTTCCTACCAGTTCCATCTTTCTGCATATCAATTAACTTGGACTTTATTGCATCCCCTGTAATTTGAATTCCAGAGTCATTATCATTGGGATGAATCTGTTTGGCAATCCTGCAAGCAACAATGAACCAATCCACTCACTAGTAATTTCGAATCGACTCCGAGTTAATTTCTGGGCTGTTTTAATCATCTGCCCTATATAATTCTCCATACTGTAACAAGTATCCAACCGCAAACTTATGAGAGTCCTAAGTAAATCAATTTTTCGTGTAAAACTTTTCTCACCATACAGTTTTTTTAATGTTATCCACACATCCAACGCCGTTGCCGCCTCTCGAATATGCACATAAATGGATGGATCAATGGATAAACAAAGCTTTGTCCTCGCTTTATTCTGCGTGTCTGAATTTGTTTCACCATTTTCTTCCAGGCATTTCGATAAACCATCAAGCACAAAAACGTTTTCAATCGCAAAAGACCAATCATCATAGTTCTCGCGACCCATTAATTTTGGCACACTGGCTAAATAATTCGTAGCCGCCATTTTCAGTCCACAAAACAAACTGCGAATTTTACTCGACCCTACGTGATTACGTTACCAAAAAAAAAACTCACAACTGATACCTTCAGGTTATAGAAGTTTAAAACTGAATGCTGGGCCCAAACCTCTTGAAAATTATAGTGTAAGTGAGGATTTTCTGGGGTACATTGAAATAACAAACGCCATGTTTCGTTCGATAGCAACGACTTTTTCTTGATTTCAATAAGCAATATTGGCAACACGCCATACATCGAGTGTTTACAAAAGTTTTACAAAAATGGCGCTACATGTATTAAAATACCTTTTTTTGATACATCACAAACCATACCATACATACTCGAGACGTTCCACGACCATGTTGATCTTTCGGATCGAATGAACGCCATCTCTTAATTGGAAAGGCAACTAAATTGACAAAATATAGTAAGGGTACACCTATATTGGAACCGTATTTCTTCCTATCCGATGTAGGCAGATTTTTCGATCCGACGTGAGTGCCTATACTCGTTTAGTTAATGTCCGACCACCGACAATGAGTTCCGATGAAGATTTAATGTGTTGGCTGTTGTTAAAAAGCAACGTTCTTAAAAGACGTAGAAGAAAACGTACATAGATACATAAATTTAACGAAGACAGATCTTCAGTAGATTTTAATAAAACTTTTCAAGCATTACGTAACTATCCTCATAAATTCAAAGAGTATCACCGCATGAGTATAGAACGTTTTATTATATTCTTGAAGGAATAGAAGAAATCATATTCGGTCAATCTAACTTCAGAGAATGCATCAGGCCCGAAAAAAAATTTTTAGTGTCACAATAAGGTAAGTAAATTTACATTATTTTTTATTAACATATTGATTTATTTCTTTTTTTAATTATTGATGTTAAAATTTTTAAATTGACATTTAAAATTTTGAACTTGAAATTGTCGACAAGTCACAAGTTTATATAATCCAAATCCGGGTTGTATTGAGGTGATGACTTATTATGATGTTGGGCAGATTGCATCTGAGACTCAGGCAAGTATTTTGGATAGTGGGATCTCGTGGATGCGTGTGGTGGGCGATGCACCTGATGTCAAATTAGAACCACTGGGGATAGTATGATTCCTGAACACCTCACTTCATTCACAAAATTGTGTGCCTCCAGTGTTTCAGTTACGTCCTCCATTATTTTAATTCTTAATTTCATTTTCTCCAATTGATTAAGTTGCTTAATAGTTGGAAGTAAACTCAAAAAAAAATGAAAGATCCTGATCATCTTGGTATTTCTTTTTTTTGTAAGCAGGTGTTGTTCTATCAGGTGTATCTTCTTTTTTTTTCAATTTCAAGTGCTTGTGAATCAGAATTATTGCGTTTTCGTTGATTTTTTGTTTTGATGTTTGATAAGTTTTGGCGACTGCAGTAGATACCTCTGTTTCTGCTGATAAGCTCATTGTTAATTTATCTTCTTTTTGACGTCTTTTGAGTGCACTAGATGCCTCTGTTTCTGTTGAGCTCATAGTTAATTCATCGTCTTTTTGAATTTCTTCAACTGCCCCTGAAAGACTTGTAGAACTTGGCGAATTATTCTCTTCGACAACTGCTGTAGCAGGCAAATTTCCAGAACTATTCTTTGGTCTTATAATATATTTTAAAATATCATGTTTTGGAAATAAGGCCATTTAGTAGAAGTTGACGCTCCTTGACCGCTCTTGGTTTCATGCTGCTATTTATATTTCCTTTTAAACGTGTCTCTTAGGTTTTCCCACGTTTTACGAGCCTGTTCACTATAAAAAAAAATAAAAATGTTCTTACAGTTTTTCTTGTATTTTTTTGTTTCGTTTCTCTCGTTTAGTTGTTAATCTTTAATGTTAAGTTATCGTAGAATTTTTATAACATCTACAAAAACCCTACAAATTGTTTTTGTAAGTATGAACCCTGTTGGTTGTTTACTTATATCTTAAAATCTTTTTTATTTATAGTGAACTGATGATGCTTTTAAAAATAAAAGCGAAACGTATTCGAATAAATCAATAAAGTAGTTGACGACTTTTATTTGCCAATTATTGACCGATAAAACCTCTGCTATTCAACCATTGAATATATTTTAAATATATATATATATATATATATATATATATATATATATATATATATATATATATATATATATATATATATATATATATATATATATATATATATATATATATATATATTGTTATGATGTATTGTTTGTTTGAATGATGAGCAATGAGTATTTTTAATAATATAGGGTTTTTATCGCGGTTCTCAAAGAATTAGTTTGTAAGTACTTTTTTAAATTATCTTTATTATAACTATTATGAAACACACATATATATCTAACCTAGCCAATATAAATTTAAAATAAACTATCTTTAAATTGATATTCTTATAAAACTAATTAAATTCTATAGACAATGTAAAATTTAAACAAACTATCTTCAAAATTGAAATTGTTATGACACTAACTAAATTATATTAACAAAATTTTGTACCTTTCTTTCACTGAATGCCTAAATGAACTGTTTTCCACTATATAGATTCTAATCACCACTGAATGTCTTCGTACTTCGGTTATCCTTGTTTTTGTGAAATTACTTTTTCCAATTATCAGCTTCTACCAATTTAAGATATAGTTTTCTTCACCAGCATTTATACACCACCAAGCAAACCAGCAAACACCATTTATATTTATTCTTCTTTTCAATATACCAATATCCAATTATTATAAGTTGATTTATACTAATCTCCAATCATAATATAATTTTAATTCCTTCCAATGTCCATCCAATATTCTTCTAATATACTTTTATAATCTTCAATAATTATTTGTGTATAATTATAAATGTGCATTAAATATATGCATAATTTTTAATCTTCATTTAACTCACTATATTAAACAATTGGACTATTTGTAAGTGATTCACTGACTCCAACTAACTTTCATATTTCTTCTTAAACTTTTCTGACTGACTTCTTGAAAATTCTGAACAATTTACTAACTAAATGTGTCTACTAACTTTCATAATAAACTGGTCTGACTTCTGACTAAAAACTGCCCTCTTGAATCCAAATCACGGGTATTTATATCTTTTTGGATATTCCAGAATCATCTGGTAAGAGATCATGTTCCATCCCGTTCTATTTCTTCGATATGGATGTTCTCGAAAAAAATATCTGTTCCATCCACCGACATAATCATTATTCCAGAATGTTCGACCGTAAACAATGGTCACACTCTGCACTCTGGAGAATTCGTTAATGTTCCATTGATAATTTTGTTGACATTTAGGCTTTTCAGATCAGAATAAACATTCAAATTAGTAACTAACACTCTAATTTAATAAAATACACAATTCAAACAATATATTATTATAACCCCACTTTATATTCGTAAATATTCTTAAACGTCACTTCAGAGTATGTATATCTGTCTATCACTTACTGTATAGTTGGTTGCCTATGCACATGGCTCACTTAAATATATTTACAACATTAAAATACAACTTTTTACAATTAATATATGCTAATTTATTAAAAATGCCCTCACATAAATATATTTTTATAAAATTCTCTAGTATATAACTTATTTAAAATAATCAAATACTTTTTTATATCTAATATTATGTAGTATATAACTTATAAATTATTTTCTATAAACCCCAATTGTCACAATATATATATATATATATATATATATATATATATATATATATATATATATATATATATAGAAAAGGAATACGACCGTCAATCCAATATAAATTAAGGATCACTCGGAAGAGTGGTGGGTTTTTTTCGGTCAAAAGGTGGAGAAAAAAGACAAAGATGATGGCTACTTCATCTATTTATTGAAGACGTTTCGCTTTCTTAATCAGAAAGCATCATCAGTTCGTCTAAAAAGAACAATATGAAAAAACCACACAAACATGGAAAAGTTGTTACATGTGTTACCTTAAAAAGATATGTAGCAGTCAGTGATATTAAAATTGTAAAAAGTAAATGGACATTATACGATTACGATGTATAAACAATAAATTGAAGTAAATACAGTTAACAATTTGTTCAAACTTGATGAGTTTGGGTGACAACATGTTTGTAAGGAACCAATAAATGAAAGGAAAGGTGGTTACTAACACCAAATTTCCCCGCAGTGATTGGTTAAGAAAAAACAAACAAACAAGTGAGGTCAGTCCAAAACTCATATATAAATCGTCAACGTTGTGGCTCAGGTTCAATCAGCCACAGGTGAGGATCAATTATAATTTCCAACAGTCCAAGGCTCATACACTTGGAGCTGCAAATGATAAAGGATTCTATGAATCACATCAATTATATATCTGTATTAAACTATTTGATTAAAAACAATTAATACAAATCTGTGTATATGCAACACGTGACTATGTCAAAAGTAATGCAAGTTGCATAAGTGTAAGCTGGTATAAGTAAGAAATATTTCTTATATTCTATTTTATATTTAAAATTTATTTTATATGTTTATATGTATGTGTGTATATGCAACGAGTGACTATGTCAAAAGTTGCATAAGTGTAAGTTAATATAAGTAAGAAATATTTCTTTGTTTTTTATTTTATATTTAAATTTATTTTAATATGTTTATATGTATTTAAATTATTTAATAAGAAAATATTGTAGACCTGTACACCTTAAAGGACAATGATAAAGTAAATAGCTTATTAAGCCTAATTCTGCAATATTAAAGCATGATATATTTGGCTTAAGTTACTAATGTCTGTTCTCTTATTAAGAGCATTAGGGTGTTTAAGGATTGAACACATTTGAAAAAACTGTCATTTGACGAGATCGCGTTCTGTGCCAAGAATCTTAACTTCATTAAAGTCTACCTTATGCTTGGTATTGATAGCATGCTGGGCAAGAGCACCCAGTCTGACCGATGTAACATGAGTCACACTCAGCACAAGGTATGTGATAAATGGTATTAACTTGTTCAAAAAGGGACAAGGGTGTTTTAGTTTTTGAAAACAAATTTCTAACAGTCTTAGAATTCTTAACAGAAATTTTCACAGGTATGTTATTCTGTTTATACAGTTTAATAAGTTTCTCAGTAACTTGAGGAAAATAAGGTAAAGATGAATAATGGGTAGTAGGAGTCCCAAGATCAGTATCAGGCAGAACAATGCTATTAATTGAATTATATGATATTATTCTAAGTTGGTCACCATTGGGTATGTCATCTAAAGAGGAGCCATAGCTTTGTAAATAAAGGTATTTATTAATGAGAGAGGATGGATAGGAGTTCTCAATCAGAATACTTCTTAGTAATTGAAGTGATTCCCTTCGATTAATCGGATGTGTCAATCTATTTAGCCGACAGCTTAAAGCTTTGATTAGGTTTAGTTTATATTTGAAAGGATGACAAAAATGGTAGTTGAGAAACCTATTAGAGGCCATCGGTTCAGTGGCGCACCGAGTTTTGGGGGTTAAAACCCCCCCAGGACCCTATTCCGACACTGTTACTTACACATTTTAAGGACTCAAAATGGAGGCAAAATCATAAAAAAAAATTGGTGATCAACCAAACCCCCCCCCCAGAGGCAAATTCTAGGTGCCCTACTGCATCGGTTTCCTATACCAACTTGTGGTTAAGGTGTTATTTCCCATTCTAATGACACGCATGTCTAAGAAGGGAATACTATTGGTGACGGGGTCACGGGGTAAGGCTAATAATAAATCATCCACATACCTCTTAATAAAAGGGAGTTTTTGGACTGACCTCACTTGTTTGTTTGTTTTTTCTTAACCGATCACTGAGGGGAAATTTGGTGTTAGTAAGCACCTTTCCTTTCATTTATTGGTTCCTTACAAACATGTTGTCACCCAAACTCATCCTATCATTTAAATAAACCGCTCTATTATTAGGGTTGGTATTTCACCTTGTTGTTCTGTCATAATTAATGACCTCAAGGTTACTGTCTTTTCACGTTGTTGTCGCGTTTGTTTTAATATAACACCATTTTACCGACAGCATTCAAGAAGCCAGGAGTGGTAATTTCATTATACATTAAATTATTCAATTTCAATATTAATTACTTTAATAATGCTACCTAAAGTTAAAATTAAATCATAACTATTGCTATATTGTTGGAAGTGCATCACTGATTTTCTTAGTTCTTCATACTCTTTTTCAATGTTTTTTTTACTTATACATGTGAAAAAAACCACATGTTCTTTTGCTGTGCCAAGTTTGAACAAATTGTTAACTGTATTTAGTTCAATTTATTGTTTATACATCGTAATCGTATAATGTCCATTTACTTAAGCGGCTTTACAATTTTAATATCACTGACTGCTACATATCTTTTTAAGGTAACACATGTAACAACTTTTCCATGTTTGTGTGGTTTTTTCATATTGTTCTTTTTAGATGAACTGATGATGCTTTCTAATTAAGAAAGCGAAACGTCTTCAATAAATAGATGAAGTAGCCATCATCTTTTTTTTTCTCCACCTTTTGACCGAAAAAACCCACCACTCTTCCTAGTGATCCTTAATTTATATATATATATATATATATATATATATATATATATATATATATATATATATATATATATATTGTTATGATATGGAAAATCGAGAAAAATATTGGTTTGTTTAAAAATATTTCAAAATTCAATAACATTAAAATAATTCAGATAAGTAGGATAATATCCAACAAACAATTCGAAGAAGGAGAGTTATTAATTTCTTGAATTACCTGTACCAAACAAAAAGTAAGCTTTGCATAAATTATTTCTTTGTTATACTTGAGTGACCCGCATAATTTTAAGTGAAAACAAAAAGACAATTGAACGGGGTTTTCCAAAATACATTAATGCAGTGATTAGGGACAAATAGAAGAGATTTTAGATAGAGGTTTTTGTTAGTTTTTAAGAATTATAGAAAATATTATTTGTAAATAAGTTTTAGGAAATTTTATAATTATAGGTAAAAATTTGTTTGTTATCGAAATGAAAAAAATGGGGGAATTGTGACGAGTTTTGATTGGCGGAGATTGAAAAAGGTGGGATAAGTATGTAGGAAAAAGTTTAGCGAGATTGAGGAGGAGAGAGAAAAAGATCAGTTGGTTTCCAAGTCTGTGAGAGGAACGGTGATTGTTCTCTGGCGGTTCCTGAAATGTAGCAAGCAGTAGTGGAATGTTAGTGAGTTTTTGTGGAGTTAGTGTATCTGACAGAGCTGAAGCAGCAAAATATTGTAAGTCATATTTCTCTACTTATATTCCAAGAGTCACTGTTCAGGCCAACGAGAGATTCAGTTTATCGTAAAGAGAAGATATTCCAAGAGTCATTTTTCACTCGGGCCAACGAGAGATTCAGTTTATCGAGAGGAGAAAGGCTATCATAATTTGAATGATTTGTGCTTTTGAAGGAGATCATTAAGGACGATATACTTGCAACAATCTGTGTAAGATTGCTGTTTACATAGGGAGCGGTTGAGAGGAGATAATATAGTCTACAAGGAACAAGGATTTGGACCACTCATCATCAGAGAGAGATATTTTTGTTTCTGCAGTTTTTTTCTTTTATTGATAACAAAATTTTTACACGTAATTGAGAAAGGATATAAATA
Organism: Diabrotica undecimpunctata; assembly: GCF_040954645.1. Taxonomy (NCBI): domain Eukaryota; kingdom Metazoa; phylum Arthropoda; class Insecta; order Coleoptera; family Chrysomelidae; genus Diabrotica; species Diabrotica undecimpunctata. The sequence goes on from NC_092805.1 coordinate 67,868,974, forward strand.
TTTTGATTAGGAGAGTTAGAATAGTTTGGGATTTTGAGATTTCAATTAATATTGTTTGTACCATTAATTTTGATTGTTCACGTACGGAGAACAAAATTTTGAGAATCCTTATATGAGATTTGTTTATTGAAAACCTTTGAGTGTGAATTATTTCATTATTTTTATTTCAATATATAGTGTTAGATCATATGTGTTTTTTATTATTCCGGTATTCTCTGGACCTTACCTTTCACATGTAATAGCATAGATATTGAAGCACGAATTTAACCCTGAGATAAAAGAATTAAAAATTGTGATAGAGTCATAATCATATCATTTAAATAATTTTAATTAATCAAAAAAAAATTAATTAGCTAATTATTGCTTGGCGCACCAAGATATCGCAGCTTTACATTTGAAGGAAGGGAAAGAGATCTGGAATAAGTACAGGTGATCCAGAGATAAAAACATATAACATTGAGGGAATTTGAATTTGAAAGTATTTTGACAATTTTTCCAGGGAATATAAATTTGATTTATTGATTGATCGTAGTTAGTGGATATTTACTGCTATTGAATTATTTGATTTTATTTTCTTTACCAATCGTACATTTGATATTTATTTTGAATTATTTGAATTTTACTGATTGCATATTTGATATTTGTCGTGAAAATTTAATACATTTGGGGAGAAATATTGTCGTGTTCTGAAACATATAGAGTGTTGTAAAATTTCACATTTGGCGGGGACAAAAACAATAACAAAAAGTAACAACATGTCTGTCACAAGGAGACAAAGTAAAATGCAGGAAAGGAAGGAGGATAACAGAGAAGATGAAACAATTTTGGAAGAAGTATCGGATAATGAAGGAAATGTGACAATAGTTGAGGAGAGAAAAGAACTATCAGGAATAGATAAAATATTACAACTAATGCAACTCCAGTCACAAACAATGGCAGAAACAAAACAAACAATAGAGAAAAACCAAAATGAAACATCAAAGAAAATGGATAAAATGGATAGAAATCAACAAGAAACAAAACAAACAATAGAACTAAATAACAGAAATATAGAGCAGCGTTTGGAAAACTATGAACAGGAAATTAAAGGATGTGTTGAGGGGACAAAGAAAGAACTGATACAACAAATAGAAGAGATTAATGAAATTAAAAATAATATGAAAGAACAAGAAATGAGAATTAAAGATAATTTGGAGGGATTAGAAATAAAATTTGAAAATGCGCTACAAGAAGACAGGAAGGAAGTAGAAAGAAGATTAAAGCAAAATGAAAAACAAATGGCAGAAATTGAACTAAGAGGGGTAGAGAGAAAAGAAGTTATCATCCATGGAACAAGCGAGGCGAAAATACAATTTGGCGGGGATATTCGGAAAACACACCCAGTACCGTTTGTCAAAAATTTGAAAACCAAATTACAACATATTAGATATTTTGACGATTGCAAAGACACAATTAGAAACCATTTGAAAGAAGGAGCAGCGTTATGGTATGAAAGCAAGGAAGATGAGTTTGAAAATTGGACAGATTTTGAAAATAAATTTCTCAACTATTTCTGGGGGAAAAATAAACAGAGAGAAATCAACCAAGAGCTACAGAATGGAAAATATCACGAAAAAATGGGAATATCTGAAGAAAGATATGCTTTGCAGATATATAACAATTCAAAATATCTAGAATACAAATATTCTACCAAACAGCTGGTAGAAATGATCAGCAGACATTTTGAGGAAACGTTGGAAGATCACGTGATTTTGAGAAACTATCAAGATATTGATAGTTTGTGCCAATTCCTTCAATTAAAAGAAGCGAAAAGAAAAGAAATGAGAAATAGAAGACAACATGACCAATATAATGGAGCGGAAAGAAGGTATTCATCAAATTATGACCAGAGAAACCGACATCCCAGATCAACAAACGAATATAGGCCGAGAAATTACAATAATTACAATAGACAACAAAATTACGATAACAGGAATGACACACAACAGAGAACATATGAAAATCACAACAGGAATAGAGATGCACAAAATCCTCCGAATAGGAATACTAACGAACAAAGGGACGATAGAAATAACCAGAGCTTCCAACAACAAAATAGAAGGGAGATGAATCATGTAGCAATAGGAAACGACAGACAAATTTCTAATTCTAATCTAATATTTTTAGATGCATTTATAAAACATAAAGCGATTAAAATTGTGATTGATTCTGGATCGGAGATATCGCTAATCAATAAAAAACTAGTAAAAGAATTAAATTTGGACAGATTTGTGTATAAGATTCCTAGGGTTGATTTAGTGGGTGCAAACAATAAAAATTTGACGACAGTAAACGAAGGCTTGGGAGTACAGATAAGAGTGGGAAACAAATTCCATATTATGAAATGTGTGGTGATTGAAGATTTAAATCATGATATGATAGCGGGAATTGATGAATTGAGGAAAAAAGATATCACCATAAATTGTTCGGAAAATAAACTGGAAATCAGAGCAGAACCAGACAACACAGGAGAAGAAAAGCAAACAGATAGGAAAACAAATTCTGGAAGGATCAATGCACAGGAAAAACGCAAAGAAATCGATATGACTGTAGAGGATAAACCGAAAGTACAAGAACAAGATCTAACAGAAAAGAAAAAGAGAAGGAAGAAAAAGAAGAAGAGTTCGAAAAGAAAGCAGGAAAATAAGATGGAGACCAGAGAAAAACAGGAAATAGAAGGTACAGAAGAATTGTTGGCAACCGACGATAAAACAGAATGGAAGCAGGAAGAAAAAGAAGGTATCATCAGAGAAGTGAAAGGAATAGAAACATGGTGCTCGGAATACCAAAGGGAATTAGAGGATAAAAAGAAAACAGAAGAAAAAATGGCACTGATGGACGAGAATCCAGAATTTTGTGAAGAAGTATTATGGACAGTGAACACATGTGAACAAAAGGTGGATGAAAGAAAAATAAATTGTGGAAAAAACATGGAGAAGGAAATAGAGAAGATTTTAGGAAACCATGGAGATTTTGTTAATAAAGTAAATCAAGTGGTTAAAAATTATGAACTTTCTTTTAAGGGAAAATACTTGGAAAAATTTAAAACGAAAATATATCCAATCCCGTATAAAGACAGGCAATATACGGGGTATTTTAACATTCACGACATTTGTCAGTATCATAAGTAGATTTTAATAACATAGTGAAATAATTTGATCCTAGAAAACTTTTGTCATTTTTAAAATTTAACAAAGAGTTTTCGGCAGATCAAATGGCGGGGATTTGTTATGATATGGAAAATCGAGAAAAATATTGGTTTGTTTAAAAATATTTCAAAATTCAATAACATTAAAATAATTCAGATAAGTAGGATAATATCCAACAAACATTTCGAAGAAGGAGAGTTATTAATTTCTTGAATTACCTGTACCAAACAAAAAGTAAGCTTTGCATAAATTATTTCTTTGTTATACTTGAGTGACCCGCATAATTTTAAGTGAAAACAAAAAGACAATTGAACGGGGTTTTCCAAAATACATTAATGCAGTGATTAGGGACAAATAGAAGAGATTTTAGATAGAGGTTTTTGTTAGTTTTTAAGAATTATAGAAAATATTATTTGTAAATAAGTTTTAGGAAATTTTATAATTATAGGTAAAAATTTGTTTGGTATCGAAATGAAAAAAATGGGGGAATTGTGACGAGTTTTGATTGGCGGAGATTGAAAAAGGTGGGATAAGTATGTAGGAAAAAGTTTAGCGAGATTGAGGAGGAGAGAGAAAAAGATCAGTTGGTTTCCAAGTCTGTGAGAGGAACGGTGATTGTTCTCTGGCGGTTCCTGAAATGTAGCAAGCAGTAGTGGAATGTTAGTGAGTTTTTGTGGAGTTAGTGTATCTGACAGAAGCTGAAGCAGCAAAATATTGTAAGTCATATTTCTCTACTTATATTCCAAGAGTCACTGTTCAGGCCAACGAGAGATTCAGTTTATCGTAAAGAGAAGATATTCCAAGAGTCATTTTTCACTCGGGCCAACGAGAGATTCAGTTTATCGAGAGGAGAAAGGCTATCATAATTTGAATGATTTGTGCTTTTGAAGGAGATCATTAAGGACGATATACTTGCAACAATCTGTGTAAGATTGCTGTTTACATAGGGAGCGGTTGAGAGGAGATTTTATAGTCTACAAGGAACAAGGATTTGGACCACTCATCATCAGAGAGAGATATTTTTGTTTCTGCAGTTTTTTTCTTTTATTGATAACAAAATTTTTACACGTAATTGAGAAAGGATATAAATATTTTGATTAGGAGAGTTAGAATAGTTTGGGATTTTGAGATTTCAATTAATATTGTTTGTACCATTAATTTTGATTGTTCACGTACGGAGAACAAAATTTTGAGAATCCTTATATGAGATTTGTTTATTGAAAACCTTTGAGTGTGAATTATTTCATTATTTTTATTTCAATATATAGTGTTAGATCATATGTGTTTTTTATTATTCCGGTATTCTCTGGACCTTACCTTTCACATGTAATAGCATAGATATTGAAGCACGAATTTAACCCTGAGATAAAAGAATTAAAAATTGTGATAGAGTCATAATCATATCATTTAAATAATTTTAATTAATCAAAAAAAAATTAATTAGCTAATTATTGCTTGGCGCACCAAGACTTTAAATATCACAATAATATATATATATATATATATATATATATATATATATATATATATATATATATATATATATATATATATATATAACAAACCAATAACGACTATATTGTATCACCAGATTTAATTATTTGTTTTCAAAATAATTTTATTATTATTATAATTAAAACCAGTTGGTTTATTATAAACAAATTTAGCATAATAGAAATAAGATTCTTTTAATACGTGAGTTATTATAGCCACTGAGTTATAGTTGGTTGATAAACACTTTTCAATTAAAAAAAAAATATATATAAAAAATTAAACCAAAAACAATTGTTGATCATGAAATTGATTATGATTTAAACTTATTAAAGTTATTGTTCGTTATATATATTATATTATTTATGTAAGAGATACTTACAGAATAAGCCAATATAGCCACAACATAAAGATACAAAAAGCAAATATCAAACCACTTCGGATCGAATGGAAATAAAAACCATAAATTTGTATTTATTAATTAATTTCATTTTTCATTATAATCCAAATTTTAATATATACAAGTCAATAGAATCTTCAACAGTCCTAAAACAGATAAAATATTTAAGTCATTTATTCACAAAGTAAGAAGTTTCAATTTGTTAGTAAACATAGTTAACATGGATAGAGCTCGGAAAATAAAACGTGTTAGGAGGTGAAATAGGATATAGCTCATAAATAAGAGTTCAGAATGATATAATCTTTAATGGACAGGTAATCTGAAGACAATTATCAGTGATTCAATATCAAAAGTGCTTTCAGATAGCTTTAAAATTAAATAAAAGCAAAATAAAAGCAACTAATTCATGTTAAAATTGGTGTATGTCAAATTTGTTAGTAAAAATTTTAATATTTAAATTATCATTTATTGTAGAAATTATATGTCAAAAGAAAGCTTAAATTCTCTAGTATTTGTTTCAATTCATTTCAGAAGTCAATATAGTTCTCAAGATTTAACAATTTATTAAAATTTAAAATATTTTTTATTTTAATCATAAATGTCAAAAATATACAAAAATCCTGTCAGATCTTTAAAAACATTGTCAAAATGCTTGGAGATCTGGTAAGCAATGAAAAATAAGAAGATAGAAAATCAATAGTTACGAAGAGGTCCAGAAAATTTTTGATTTTTCAGCAGTCACAATTTTTCAAAATTATTTTAAAAACCTTGAAAAAGTCCTGAATTATAACAAAGTATATTCAAATTACCTTGCCGATAAGAAAACCATCGTTTCTGATCAAATTTCAGCAGAGCCTGCAGATTAACAGTACATTTTCCGATAAGGGAATTGTTAGCAGCCATCATAAAGAGGTTAACAGTTACAAAAAAGGTGAGTTTTTTCCACTCATTTGAATTCTCGCTGAATAAAGAGACCGTTTGGTGTTTATTTTTGACTGAAGATCATTTAAAATTCATTTTGGGTACTTATAAATATTTCTCAACCATTGGAGAGATAATTCTGATAGTTTGCACAGAGAACATTATTTTATATCACAATTTTGCGGCCCTAATCCATTAGAAGACGTCACTGAAAGATGCAATCTTTGTTATTGAAGATTTCCATAAAATTTTCAGAGAAGGGATTATCTGAAAGACGAAAGTGAACTTTAATAAAGTTAAACGCAAGTTTTGAAATTTCTTTAGAAATAATCTTACCTTTTTAAACAGCCTATATCATTCTAAATCATCTTTGTGTTAAAAAAAAAAAATAATTTGAAGTCAAGTTCACAAAAATTTTATTATCGCTCTTGTAATATTAACCAAATATAATTCGCCGTTTCTTTTGCTTCCTAAAATCATTAAACAAAACAGTTAATCGATATTAAACTAAAAATTGAAGGATTATAAACCTTTGTTTTCGCTCTAAAAAGATAGTGAGTGAGGTTATAAATACTTTGACAAACAAACACGTATTAGAACACAGATCACCTAACCTCTAGATGCTTCACGACAATACTTTAGTTGGATATGAAATTCAGCGCTCCAAGAGATTTGTATCGGAACTAATTCAAGCGATAAATTACGCGGGAAATTCAAAATTTAATTTTGGTGGGAAAATTTAAATAAAGCTTAAAATATTTAAATATAATTTGGTATATTTGAAAAAAAAATTGTATTTGAAATTTTAAATACTGCAAATTATTTTTAAATTCAAATATACACAATACCGTTTACGAAAAAATAAGACAAAATATAATTTATTTATTTATTTATTACATGTAAAACAACTTTGTATATAAAGTTAGCATAGAATAGAAATATGCTTTATTACCACTGAAAATTGTACAATTTTATGGACAAAGCTTACAAAGACTCAGAAAAATAACAATTTAAAATTTACTGAAATTACATAAATGGTTAATATCACAAAATAAAAGATAATAAAATACACAATGTATTGCAAAATTTAAATAAATTGCATCTAATACGTTTAAGTTTCTGCATGTGATACTCAAATATATATTTATACAAATACTTTAGTTACTTGTACATAAAGCTATTCGTTAAAAAACTCTTCTACTGAATAATATGGTCTTTCAGATAGATAGGTTTTTGTTCTTTTACGGAACTTAAGGAAAGAAGTTGCAGATTTAAGTTGCAAAGGGAGATGGTTGTATAATCGTTTTACTGAATATAATATTGTTACGAACATGCCCATGGCCCAGGTAACGGTTGCATTGCATCTCTAATACTCTCTCGAAATTTCGCGGCGTATCGAGTGCGAGAGAGAATAACCGGTCACGTAGGCGAATTAGAGGTGGGACAACGCAAGAATATTCTCGAACCTAGTAACTGTAGTATATATAGGTAACAATGTTAGAAGTAGAGTTAGTTGTTAAGATACTACCGAACTGTAAAGTTATAAATAAATATATGTATATAAATTCGAACCGCTCGTTTTATTTAATCACGCTACAGTGGTGTTACGGTGTGAGTAAAATAAATAAATTCAGCAGTGACTTTTGAAAAAGACTTTTGAACTTTTGAAAAGTATTGTTCGTCGGGAACATCCGCGTAGTTCGGTAGTGATCTTTGTACGAAAAGAACATTTAAAAAGTACGTGTGTGCCTGACCAAAGATGCTGCTAGTACAACTTTCAGTAAAACAGTTGCGTGAGCAACTGGAAGAACGCGATGAAGACTGCAGCGGGTCCAAGAAGATACTCCAAGAACGACTAAAAACTGTTCTTAACAAGAATGGAGATGACCCAGAGACATTCCATTTTCAGTCAGCAGAAGAAGCAGTTTTAATGAAGATAGAAGAAACTTCGAAAAAAACTGATGATAAATTCGAGACTGTTTCCAAAAGATTCGATGAAACGTCTCAAATGATAGTAGAATCTTCTCGAAAGAATGATGAAAGATTCAATGAAACGTCTCAAATTATTAAAGAAATAGCTAGACAAAATGACGAGAAATTTGAAAATGTGTCTAGAAAATTCGATGAGACTTCTCAAATAATTAAAGAAGTATGTAATCAAAACAATGAGAAATTTGAAGAAGTCTCAAGAACATTCGATAAGATACAGAAAAATGTAAACGACAAGATAGAAGACGTAGAAGAGAAGATCAAACAATTAGAGACCATGATAACTAACACAAAAGTACTACCACCAGTTAATACAATAGCCTTAGATCCGGTAGTGAAACAAGAATTACCTAGAGACGAAACGACACATAATATGAGATTCAAATTGCCACCATTTGATGGAAAGTCTTCTTGGTTCATATACCTTAGACAATTTGAAGCTATTGCGACAGCCAATCATTGGACAGAACAAGAAAAAGCTGTTTCCTTGACTGCTGCTTTACGAGGTGATGCTGCAGATATCCTAAGATCGATTCCTAAGGGTCAAGAAAAATGCTACCAGACCTTGTTCACTCGACTAGACAAACGTTACGGAGATGTCCATCTACAACAAGTCTACAAAGTACAAATAAGAAGTAGAATCCAACGAGCAAGTGAGAGTTTGCAAGAATTTGAAGCAGATATTGCTCGTATAGCGCTGTTGGCCTATCCAGAGGCACCAGACAACATTTTGGAAGAAATTGCTGTAGATCCCTTCGTCAATGGGTTAAGAAACAGTGAACTACAGAAAGCTTTACGACTAGCAAGACCGAAAGTTTTAGATGAAGCGTTCGCTATTGCCTTGGAACATGAAACAGCTTCACGGAGCTATCGAGTACGAACCTCTGAAGAAAGCGACGAACAAAACGAGAAACGTCTGGAGGAAATCGTACGGAAAGTAGTTCGTAACATGATGCCGAAGAGACGTGAACCCAGATGTTGGAATGGTAACGACGTAGGTCACATTCGCCGTAAATTGCAAGAAAACGATACAACAGTCGGAAAACTACAACGGGTCGACAACAAGGGGCAACTGCCGACCTCGAGAAATACAGTCCCCATAGTAACTGTGAACATTACGTCCTCAGGTGGAATTCATAGCTTGTACATAGAGGGTCGTATCAATAATAAATGTAGATCGTTTTTGGTAGATACAGGTGCAACGAGAACTATTGCACGGCCAGAAGTAGTACGAGGCCATCTTAAATTATTGCCTGCAACAGTAAAGCTTAGAACAGCAACTGGTGAGATAATTAATACATATGGCGAGGCTAATATGACAGTATCCATTGGCCAGACCACAGTGAAACATACAGTATTAATTGCAGAGATCTCCGATGAGTTCATATTGGGGATGGATTTACTAAGGAAAGTTGGTGCTGAATTGAATGTCAAAGATGGAGTTCTCGAGATCAATGGAGAAGAGTTGCCGTTTCATGAAGACAAAGAAGATGTTATCAGCTTAATAACTACTTGTGACGTAACAATACCCGGTAATAGTGAGAAAATTTTGATGACCAGACCTGATGGTTACTGCCGAGAGGGAAGTTTAAGGATGGTCGAAGATGTGAATAATGCCGAGTTCCTAACGGCAAAAGCTTTGGTGAGAATTCGAGATATCGTTCCTGTAAGAGTTATGAATTTAAAGGGAACTGCTATTAAGTTAAGTAAAAGAACTTTGATTGGACAGTGTGTTCCCGTGGCTTCGATTTGTTCCATGAATACTAATGAGAAACCATCGAAATCTAAGTATCCAAAGGAGCTTGTTGAGACGATGATTTAAACGTGCCAAGATCTTGATGATGAACGAACTAAAAAAGTGAAGGCTATGCTGATAGAATTTCAAGATGTTTTTGCCATGGATAAGAAGGATAATGGCAAAACAAGCATAGTAAAGCATAAAATTAATACCGGAGACGCTCAGCCAATCAGACAACAACCTAGACGACTTCCATTTGCGAAAAGAGATGAAGCCGAAGACATCATCAAAGATATGAACAAACAAGGGGTAATTGAACCATCAAATAGTCCATGGACATCACCAGTAGTGCTAGTAAAGAAGAAAGATGGTTCAACACGTTTTTGTATTGACTACCGACAGCTCAATGCAGTAACTAAAAAAGATAGTTATCCTTTGCCCAGAATAGACGATACTTTGGATACACTTTCTGGTTCTCGTTGGTTCTCCACACTCGATCTGAAAAGTGGTTATTGGCAAGTAGAGATGGAGCCAGCTGATCGTGAAAAAACCGCATTCTCGATAGGATCAGGGCTTTGGCAGTTCACAGTTATGCCCTTTGGTTTATGTAATGCCCCGGCCACATTTGAAAGATTAATGGAGGCAGTTTTAAGAGGTCTAACATGGAAAACATGCCTGGTTTATTTGGATGATGTAATTGTAGTTGGAAGATCCTTCGATGAACATGCCAATAATCTGACAGAAGTCTTTCAACGATTGCGGGCAGCGAATTTAAAGTTAAGTCCAAAGAAATGTCACTTGTTTTGACGAGAAGTGAAGTACTTGGGACATATTGTAGCAAGTAATGGTGTAACAGCAGATCCTGAAAAACTTTCAGCAATTAAAGATTGGCCTGTACCAAGAGATAAACACGAAATTAGAAGTTTTCTTGGCCTATGTACATATTACCGACGTTTTGTCAAAGGATTTGCCAACATCTCCAAGCCATTAACAAAGTTGACAGAAGAAGGCAAAGAATATACATGGAGCGAAGAGTGTCAAAGAGCTTTCGAAAACTTACAAATGGCTCTGACCAGCGCACCGATTTTAAGCTACCCTAGACAGGCAGGAAAATTTGTGTTGGACACCGATGCAAGCAACAGTGCAATAGGAGCTGTTCTTTCCCAAATCTAAGATGGGCAGGAGAAAGTCATCGCTTACTTTAGCTTCGTTTACTAAGTCTTGTCAAAACCAGAAAGAAACTATTGCGTTACCAGGAGAGAATTGCTAGGCGTAGTGAAGGCTTGTGAGCATTTCCATAAATACTTGTATGGCAGAAAGTTTCTTCTTCGCACGGATCACGCTGCTCTAAAATGGCTCCTACAATTTCGTAATCCAGAGGGCCAGATGGCAAGATGGTTAGAACGATTACAAGAATATGATTACGAGATCGAACACAGGGCTGGCAGAGTTCATTCAAATGCTGATGCCCTTTCGAGACGGCCGTGCAGTGCAAATTGTAATCACTGTCTTAAATTCTGTCTTAAATTAGAAGAACGACTTTGCCCCGTGAGACGAACCACAGTCATTAATGATCAATGGCAGCCTCAACAGCTACAAGACGCTCAAGCAGATGATCCATGTATAAAAAGAGTATTGGATTGGATGCGTCGAAGTGAAAGACCTTCTTGGCAAGACATTAGTGCATGTAGTCCAGAAGTCAAGTGTTACTGGAGCCAATGGAATTGTCTTGTGCTGAAAGATGATCTTCTGTATAGAACCTTTGAGAACGATGATGGTACAGAAACTAAGCTTTAGTTGATTGTACCTAAAAGTAAAGTGTCAGAAGTATTGCGTCAGTTGCATGACGGTGCATCAGGTGGACACTTTGGTATCACGAAGACTCTGCAAAAGGTTCGAGAACGGTTCTATTGGGTGAACTGTAAAGATGATGTAAGAAGATGGTGCCGGAAATGTGAATTGTGTGCAACTAGTAATGGTCCAGTTGGTAAAAAGAGGGCACCCATGAGACAGTACAATGTTGGTAGTCCTATGGAAAGAGTAGCAATCGACATTGCAGGTCCACTTCCAGAGACAAATGATGGAAATAAATATATCCTGGTAGCCATGGATTATTTTACGAAATGGACTGAGGCCTATGCGATACCAAATCAAGAAGCTGCTACCGTTGCAGAAGTACTTGTTAAAGAATTCTTTAGCCGATTTGGTGTTCCCTTGGAGATCCACTCCGACCAAGGGCGAAACTTCGAGTCAACCCTTTTCCAAAACGTTTGTAAATTGATTGGTGTCAATAAGACCAGAACGACACCCCTGCATCCTCAGTCAGATGGAATGGTCGAGAGAATGAACCGAACAATGGGTAAACACCTGTCCAAAGTTGTATCAGAACATCAAAGAGATTGGGACCAGCATATTCATTTATTCCTAATGGCCTACCGCTCGGCCGTGAATGAAACTACAGGCCAGACTCCAACCTGCCTGATGTTAGGTCGTGAAGTTCGTTTGCCCTGCGACCTAGAGTTTGGCTGCAGACCTTCCGAAGAACATGTTGCAAGCGAAGATTATGTCGACCGCCTGAAGTTAAGAATGAACAACATTCATGAACTTGCCCGACAACACATCCAGATAGCCAGTGACAGAATGAAAGATCAATATGATTCTCGATGTAAGAGTGAAAGCTATGAAGTAGGTGATCTTGTTTGGCTTTATAATCCACAACGTCGTCGAGGCTTGTCTCCCAAACTGCAAAGACAATGGGAAGGTCCATATGAAATTAAAAAGAAAATAAATGACGTAATATTCCGAATTAAGAAGTTGCCGAAAGGTAAACCAAAAGTAGTTCACATAAATCGTCTTGCACCATATGCTGGCTCAAATGAAACAGAAGAAGCACGAACCCTTCAACATGAGATCAAAGATGACCGGCGACCAAGCTTTAATGAATTTATGTCAAATTACGCAGAGAGAAAGAGTGCTAGATTCGGCGTGACCACAGAAGTTCAGCAGGATCTTTTTAGTGTTCCGCATAACGTCTCTCTAGCCCACTGTGTTACCCAAGATCTTGAGATGACTAACGGAATCTCATCCGTATTTTATAAGAAATTCGGTCGTTTGGACGAGTTAAAAAACCAGCAACCTAAAGTTGGAAGAGTACTGAGATTAGAAGATGGTTCTCGATCTTTGCTGTATATGGTGGCCAGGAAGTCTTATACAGATAGGGCAAGCTACGAGGATATATGGCGTGCTCTAACTAATTTAAAGAAAATTGTGTGCAATTACGACATCAAGAATTTGGCCTTACCCAAGATAGGCCATGCACTAGATAATCTGGACTGGAAGATTGTCAGAAGCATGCTTGAAGTAATCTTCCGAGAAACCGGCGTACGAATTACTGTGTGTTGCATTAACCCGATGAGATCGTATCCTTCAAAGTCAGTAGACTGTTATTTCTTTCTAAAGGGTTCATGCAGAGCTGGAGAGTCCTGTAGATTCCGCCATCCTGTGCCTACATATAGAGTTGCTGATCGGGACGATCAGATTTAAGAGGGGAGCAGTGTTACGAACATGCCCATGGCCCAGGTAACGGTTGCATTGCATCTCTAATACTCTCTTGAAATTTCGCGGCGTATCGAGTGCGAGAGAGAATAACCGGTCACGTAGGCGAATTAGAGGTGGGACAACGCAAGAATATTCTCGAACCTAGTAACTGTAGTATATATAGGTAACAATGTTAGAAGTAGAGTTAGTTGTTAAGATACTACCGAACTGTAAAGTTATAAATAAATATATGTATATAAATTCGAACCGCTCGTTTTATTTAATCACGCTACAATATAGATTTCTTTACTAACGCAGTGGACGGGATCAGTAAATACGCATTAAAGGTTGAATTTCTGGTGGGATAGTCATGATTTGGTCTTGCTAAAAAAACATGTATGCGTTTACGAATTAATCAAACAGTTTCTAAAATATATAAAGAAGGAAGACTTAAAATCCCGTGATTTTTTAAATATCTTTTGCAATATGTTATTCTACCGAGACCAAAAAGATACCGTATTGCTCTTTTTTGTTTGTAATTTAAAAACAGCTGTCAGATTGGGCAGCTGTTCTAGAACCCCAAGAAAGAAGACGATATCGAAGGTGAGACTCGAAAAAAGAAAAATGTGTTATTTTGGAAGATGCTAAATTAATCTTCTTTAAAACAGATCTTATTGCATAGCAAGCTGAGGCTAGTTTCGTACTTAACAAATCGATATGAAGGGACTTTTTTCCTTCCTTCCATTTTTGATGTTGTTGCTTTTAGTGACTCAAATATGAACTTATTAATTCCTGGGCCTCCAATAGTTTGAGCCAGAAGTCTATTTAATGTTGATTTACTGGGTAAGATAAATATATTGGAAAGAATACTATATGAACGAGCACTTTGTTTGTATAAAGACAAAGCCAAAAATTTCTTATTAAGAGTAAATCGTTTAAGCTTTTTTACTTTACAGCTCTCTCTGTACTGAATTTGAATTAGCAGAGCTGCCATTCTATTAACGTTCTGAAGATCACCCAACTTATTTTATTTATAAAACTCTTCAGCTTCAAACAGTCTGCGTTGAAAAGATTTTCTGCTATTTCTTTCTAAAGAGTATTTGTGGTGTAATTGTTTTAATGCTTCATATAATTTTTTCTTTTTAGGGGTAATTGTACCTCTTGATATATTACACTGCTGCAATATTTTCAGTGGTCTGATATTCTTAACACAATACCTAAAAATAAGGCAATACCTTAAGGCAACACCTAAAAATAAATGTGATGTTAATTTCTTTATTCAATCCTTACAAGGCAAAATCGTTACATTATATTAACCTTCGTGTAGTGGCATTACTGCGTGAGAGACTTAGTAGACTGTTTTTTGATGTGAGTATTAAACAATTTATGGTAAGTACTAGAATGTTTCAGTACCTTCATATATCTTTGTTAGATTTTAGCAATGGGAGATTATAAACACAGGCAAGCTCCTATTTCTAGTTTTTAGCCCCAGCTGGTCTATGACACTGAGGCAACTAAACTTAAAAACTCTGGTATCACTATCCGAAGGTTAAGCAAACTGTTAATTTTATAGTTAATCATATTAGAGATTATTTACAAATCTGCTGATGACAATACAAAATATAAAATTTTAACTCCAATTACCTTTTAAATCCTTACTCTCATCAGTTTGTATTAAAATTTCTTCGTTTGGTAACTGTGCATCATTGTGTTCGGCAACTAAAAAAAATTCATAAAATAGTAACCAATTTGAAAATTATTGTTATCTTCGTAATACTTACTACAATGGGGTATCTCAAATGATTGAAACATGTGTGTAGATTGTGCATCTCTACTTGTTGAAGGACTCTTAACTAAAATAAAAAGTTAATATAATAATTTATACCATGATTCACTTCAAGTAAAATAATTTTTATTAATTACATATTAGTGTTACTTACTTTCGGTTACATTTGCTTCCACACTCAACATTGAAATACTTCTGGGATGTACATTAGAAGAAGAATCTAAAATCAATCATCAATCAGTTATTTGTTCTCTAATATCAAATATTTATTGGACTCACCATACAAATGTAAGCTAGGAATTGCATTTTTATACAATTTATGGCTCCATGAAGAAAAAAACTTATCTTCAAAGTGTCAGTGGCAGATTCGTTTTGTTTTAAAAACTGTACTGGAATTCATCATATCATATCATGGATTTTTTATAACACTAAGCCACTTCCTAAATCGTATAATGCCTTTATCAGGATTTGGAAGGGCATGTCTAATTGATGACGAATTGGTACATTGTAGGATACAATATTTATTGTGAAAAACCATATTTAACTAATTATTATTAATCTGCAAAATATTGTTTGAACACCGCCACGAACATTTAAAACACAGATCACTGAGGTAGGTGATTTGTAATTTACAAACTAATTTAAGGTTAATGCTAACAATAACCCAGAGATATTAAACCAAGTTTAGTTTAATTTCTTTGCAATAATAACCATCAAATTCAAATTAAAATCTGACTATATAGACGCTAATCAATTACTGACAATTAGCGATTGACATATTGATAATTATAATTTTTAGTTGTATTCTAAACCTAAACTGTAGAGTAAAGGTAAAGGCAGAGTAAAGCGACATCTGAAGATTTGTATCGGTACTACAAATGACATTTAGTTTAGTTTGACCTTGAGCTACCTACGTGAAACGTCTAGTTATTAGTGGTCTGTGTATTAGAACAAGTATTTCTTGTTGCAACTTCACAAAGCACTAATTTCATATACTTACTTCAATATTGTATTACGTCATAAATCTAAATCCATTCATATTAGTATTAAACGGTTAAGTATTGGCTTATTTATTGGAAGAATCTTAAATAATTTTTTTATATATTATACAAGATATCGTTGTGTAATATTTAATTGATCACTTGTGAATAATTGCACAGTACATTAAAAATAAAACTTCTTGTGTGGTGATTTTTGCTTTATATAATTTTGTATTTCTTTATCAAGCACTACAGGTCACAGAACTCGCTTGAGTTAAGAGTCTGCATGTTCTAAGAAAAATAAGTAAAAATTCAAATTCAAAATACAGCACGTTTCTTTCTATACTTTAGATAAACAAACGAAATTTTCTTTTATCAATAATAGAAAAGATTCACTTTGCATAAAAAAAAGGCAGGATCCTGTGAGATTTAGAGAATACAAGGTGAGTAGAATAAATGTTTGTCAAATTTTTTTTTATATTTTCAGGCGTTCAATAAATTTTATTAAAAGCATTTCTAAATTTATCAATATTACAAATTAATCAACCTAAAAAAAAAAATTATTTTTATCTTCATAAAGCTAGCCGGTAAATAAGAGCAACTTGTAGTTTTCTTACATCGCATTCACATATAACAATATATATATATATATATATATATATATATATATATATATATATATATATATATATATATATATATATATATATTAATTTATTTATTAGCAATAGTACAGTGTAAATACAAATACTAGACAATAAATCACATTTCAGTAATAAAATAGTAGTAAAAATTAACAATAATTTAGTTTCTTTTACACCTTCTTAACACTAAATCCTACTGCTAACCGTTTTGACACACTATGATATCTAGGATATTGTGAGTGTGTCATTTTCCATATCATTTACAATTAACTAATGAGGTTTTTATCAATCATTTAACAAAAAATAATAAAAACAGTATAAATTAAACATACAATTTTTCTAATAAAATTAAACTAAAAGTAATTTTTTGTTTTAAATAATTCCCTATTTTATGTTGTCTCTAATCCATTTAAAGATTTCTGTTTTTACTTTATGGTAAGGTTTTGCCCTAATATTCTTTGGTAACTTATTAAATAATTTTGGTCCTACAGTATATATATGGTTCTGACATAGTGTATGTTTAGGACTGCTCACTTTTACGTTATTTAGGGTTACATTTCTTGTTTTTATACCGTGTTGTATGTTTACTTTATAATATGTATTTTTTAACATAAATCTAATTACGCACTTATTATACAGTTGACCAATATTTAATATTTCACTTTCTCTATATAATAAGTTAATTGCATACCTTCTATTCTTGAACAGCATAATTTGTATGACCCATTTTTGTGCTATTCTGAGTTTTGAAAGAATTGTTGTACCCGCATTTCCCCAAACTACTATGCCATAACCAATTACCGATTCTATAAACGCATAATATACCTGCTTAAGTACTTTAAAATTTAGTATGTTTCTTATAGTGTATTTTTATTTATGAGAGAGTAATAAAACAATAAATTATGTATGCAAATCCCTAAACTGTTGATACGGGTGACTCAATGAAAAACAGATATTTGTCAACAAGTTTACAGAAGTATATAGGAAAACAATTTTAAATTAAGTATGACCACCAGGTATAAAGGTTGGAGCAGAATAGAATACAATAGTTGTGAGGATTACTAATCCCTAAATTAGGTTGCCAGTGTCGGAGTGATGGAGGTTAACAGGTACTAATGAATTTGCAAGAAATGTAAGATGTTTATTTTATTGGTTATATATAACCAATAAAAGTTTAATAAGTACCTACCTATTTGCAAAATAAAGTTTAATTCTTTAGATAAAATAAAACGTTTTATTTTATCTATTTGCAAAATAAAGTTTAATTCTTTGCCTATTTGCAAAATAAAGTTTAATTCTTTAGATAAAATAAAACGTTTTATTTTATCTGAAATGAGTGCATTCCACGAAGTAAGGGTTTCAACAATCAAACATTTAATTCTTCAATTCCAGGAATCTACGACAGTAATTGACTAGATAATTACCTTCTTGTCATCCTGGTGCAACATATACGCACCCTGATGCGCATCGCCCGTCCTTCTGGAACTTTTATTAAATTTGATTGAACGAGGGATCAAAAAATCTCATATAAAAGTTAAAACACCTTTAAATATTGGACATTTCGGATCTCGAGTCAGTAGTTGCCTAGTCGAGGTCAGCCCCTCACGGGCGCTCCTAGAGCACTTTGCTCTAAGGGCTCTGCGTATTTTCTAAAGACTCTGTGGCTGAGTTTTTTTTACCAAATATTGTTGTTTTATTTCTTTGCCCCTACAAGAGTAAATAACAGATCTTGTCTTTTTCAAGACGAGATCCAAACAAAGAGCGTTCGGACTAACATTGCGCAATGTTGCGTAACATTGTGCAATGTTGGATAACAACTAGTAACTATATAAAATCCACATAGTTACTAGTTCCGATACGACATGGCGCCCAACAAAAATCGAATCCACGACCCGCCTGCACAGAAGACATTCATGAAGACAGCGAGGAGATGCATCGGATGTTAGCAAATACACATCAGCTAACATGCCGATATCCGAGCCTTCTGCAGACCTGAGACCGCCGGTGTGCGGATACCTTCGACGAGCCAGCCTTCTTCGACGTTAGACGCCCCAGCTGCCAACGTAGATCGCGGAGTAGGACCAGCCAGGCCCCCCTACAGTTAGGTGGTCTTTTACCACGTAGGCTTGGACCCCTGGTCTACGAAACACCGTTTGATATGGTGAGATGGGGTCCGGATAGCCTAGAGGAGGACGAACCCGCCGAAGGAGTGAGTATATATAGAGGATAGAGGATGGACCTGCAGATGCTGTCACCACCACCGACCTCCTCCTGTGTAGTGTTTCTGTGCAGTGTAGTGTAGTGCAGTGCAGTGTAGTTAAAAACAATTTTCAATTGTAAAAATTAAAAACTGTAAGTAATGTTAAATTTAAACAATTTTTGCTTTATGTTCAATTAGTATACATATGTTTTTGTAATTTTTTTTAATAAAATCAGTTTTTTTTATCAGCCTCCGAGTCTCCAAAGCGGGGGGGATGTCATCCTGGTGCAACATATACGCACCCTGATGCGCATCGCCCTTCCTTCTGGAACTTTTATTAAATTTGATTGAACGAGAGGGATCCAAAAATCTCATATAAAAGTTAAAACACCTTTAAATATTGGACATTTCGGATCTCGAGTCAGTAGTTGCCTAGTCGAGGTCAGCCCCTCACGGGCGCTCCCAGAGCACTTTGCTCTAAGGGCTCTGCGTATTTTCTAAAGACTCTGTGGCTGAGTTTTTTTTTACCAAATATTGTTGTTTTATTTCTTTGCCCCTACAAGAGTAAACAACAGATCTTGTCTTTTTCAAGACGAGATCCAAACAAAGAGCGTTCGGACTAACATTGCGCAATGTTGCGTAACATTGTGCAATGTTTGATAACAACTAGTAACTATATAAAATCCACATAGTTACTAGTTCCGATACGACATTCTAAACTTATTCCACAGAAAATGTGATAGTGGGTTTTTCCATTTTGTATATAGGAAGGTCCAAGTGGCGTATTCTCAAAATTCTTAACAGTTTACTAAAAGTAGGTACTTCAGTTGCAAGGTGTAGTTTATTGTGTATACTAGTGTTATGGAAAATTTGGAAGTGCCGTGTAAACGCCGAAAAATTGGTCCTCTAACAGTTAATGAAAAAACATTAATATTTAATTGTTTTAAATCATTTACAGACAAACGTTTATGTGAAAGTGTTGATGAGACCGTTGAGTTAGTTAGCAGTACACTTGGTGTTGGGAAATCTACGATTTACAGAGTTATTAAAGAAGAGAAATGTGGTAGTTTTCAAATGCCACGTAATGCTCCAGGAAAACCAAAATTTCAAATAGAATATCATTTTAAAGATGGACTTCGACGGAAAGTGCATGAATTCTTCTTTAGACAAGAATTTCCAACATTGGATAAAGTTCTTGTCTCAGTTCGAGATGATAAGGATTACCCAGAAATGAGTCGAAGTACGTTATGGAAGCTTTTAAAAGAAATAGGCTTCCGCTGGAAAAAGAATCCCAGAAAGTCTATTTTATTAGAAAGAAGCGATATTGTCATATGGAGAAGACATTTTCTAAGAACCATAAAGGAAATGAGAAACCAAAAAAGAAAAATATTTTATCTTGATAAAACATGGATCAACGAGGGTCATACACCAAATAAATTTTGGCAGGATGAAACTGTTATAAGTCAAAGGCACGCTTTTGTAAATAAGTTATCTACTGGTTTAAACCCACCATTAGGAAAGGGACGCAGGCTGATAATAGTACACATTGGCAGTTCAGACGGTTTTGTTGAAGGTGGTTTATTAACTTTTGAATCAACTCGTACCGGTGACTACCATGAAGACATGAACGCTGATGTCTTTCAAGAATGGTTCGAACAAATGATAGATCTTCTTCCTAAGAACTGTGTAATAGTAATGGATAATGCAAGTTATCACTCCAGACTTATAGAAGGACTGCCCACAACCAAGTGGTTAAAAAAAGACTTGCAGAATTGGCTGAGTTCAAAAAATATTACGTACCATCCCGGATCTATAAGAAAGGAACTTTATTCGTTGTGTGCCCTTCATAAAGAAAAATTTAAAAAATACGAAATTGATGAAACTGCCAAAAATCGTGGCATGACAGTACTTAGATCCCCACCATATCATTGTGAATTAAACCCGATTGAACTGGTATGGGCACAGATAAAGAGTGAAGTTTCAAGAAAAAATACCACTTTTAAAATTCATGATGTTAAACAGTTGTTTTTGGAGGCCGTAAATAATGTAAAACCTGAAAACTGGGAAAAGGCAGTAAATCACACTATTAAAGAAGAGGAAAAAATGTGGAAACTGGACAATATTACTGATAAAATGATCGAGCCAGTTAGTATAAATCTTGGTTCTGAAAGTTCATCTTCTGAATCTGATTTGGATTTGTAACAAGTAGCTGTAAGTTTTATATTAATATTTTTATTCATCTATTTAACATACTTTAGACGGTTTTAAAAACTCTTTTTCTCTTTTGTAATTTTTAAAAATTAAAAAAAATGTGAATTTTTTAAAACCCTTTTTAATGTAGGCCAGTCAGTTCTAATATAGTGTGTGATAAAAGAGGTCACTTTTGTTTACATACACATAACACTTTATAACACTGAAATAATTCATTTATTTTTTACAATTATTCAAAGTAATTTTTCAATTAATCTTGAGCACGCCCATGGAGTGGTCGGAGCTACCAGTTAAAATTATGCTAATTACTCTCTCGTTCATAAAAATAAACTATAGTTCGTAGAACTTAAAAATAAGCTTTCTAACTTTATTAGTTACATAATTTATATGTTCTTTCCAATGAAAAGTTTCATCAATGTATATTCCCAAGTACTTTAAAAATGGTGTCCTTTCAACTACTTTATTACAACTATTTTTATTATCTAATTTACAGCCCACTTTATGTAATTTAATGTTTTGAAAATCTGGCAATGAACGAGTAGACATCGAGAAAGTGATAATCTTAGTTTTCTCAACATTTAGTGAGAGTAAGCTATCTTCTAACCACCCATTAATTTTTTGAAAAGCCAATTCAGCATTTCTTTTTACCGCGTCCCAATCATCTCCACTAATTACAGCCACAGAATCATCTGCATAACAAAAGATGTCATCTTTATCTAGCAATGACATAATTTCATTTATATATACATTGAATATCAGAGCTGACAACACAGTACCCTGTGGCACCCCTACCTCTAGTTCCAGTTTTTTACTTTCTGTCTCTGATATTTTTACACTTTGTTTCCTGCCTGTTAAATAAGATTTTACTAAATTATTAGGAATACCTCTTATGCCTATCATATCTAAACGCTTTAAAAGAATTGGGTGTGCTACAGTGTCAAATGCTTTGCGAAGATCCATAAATATACCTATTACTTTCTTACCTCCATCAAGTTTTTTTTGTATTTTTTCTGTAACTTTACAAAGTGCATTTTCGGTGCTACAGCCTTCCCTGAACGCAAACTGATTTGAGTGTAGAATTTTACTTTTTTCTAGATATTTTAGTAGTTTTGTTTTAAAGTATTTTTCAATTATTTTACTTACAGTACTAGTTAACGCAATCGGTCTATAGTTGTTTGTAGACCTTCTGTCACCTTGCTTATATAATGGCAGTACTATTGTCGTCGTTTTTAAAATTTCTGGGAAGACTCCAGTACCAAATACTATATTAATAATATGCTGAAGTAGCTTTATTAACTTTTCTTTATATTTTTTAATTAAATTTGAACAAATGTTATCTTCACCTCCCTTCACTCCATTTTTTAGGCTTTGTATCTCTCTCAATATTTCTTTTTCATTGCATGGAGTTAATAAGAATGAATTTAACACCCTTTTTTTACCCCCGCTATCTCTCCTGTCAGGACACTGCATGATTTTATCAGCTAATGTTTTTCCTATACTAGTAAAATATGTATTAAATTCATTTGCAACGTCTTTTTTATCATTTAGCTCTACATTATCACTATTTACAATTGTTCTAATTTCTGTCTTACATACTTCGTCATTAGTAGCTTGTTTTATTACCTTCCATAGTTTTTTGGAATCATTTACATTATTTTGTACTAGCTTTTTATAGTAAAAGTATTTTGCATTTTGTATTAGTTTAGATAGAGTTTTTCTATACATCCTATATTTATTTATAAGAAATAAATTATTATTATTTAAAGTACACTCTTTTTTAAACCTATCCCTTTTTCTTATTGAAACTATTAGTCCCCCCGTAATCCATGGTTTAAATCTTTCTTTTTTACAACCTACATTAATAGTTTTTGTTGACCTTACAATCATATTTTTAGTTTTATCAATAAAAAGCTTTGTACTTACATTCATATCATGTGTTCCGAGAACATCATCCCATTCCGCTGCTTCCAAAAATCCATCAAGTTTCTCATAATTAATTAGATTGTAAGATTTTTGTTATTTTTAGAATTAACATGACCTAGAATTGGTATATTAAGCAGAATGGGATCATGATCCGTAAGATTATGTTCTAATATCACAGCATGCATTTTTTGAAAGATTTCATTATTACACCTTTGAAAATAATGATCCAAACATGTCTTAGAGTCTCCTATTTTTCTAGTTGATTTATTTATTACACTAGAGAAACCAAACCCTTGCCTTGCTGTTAAATAGTTATTTGTAGTATCTTCTTCTGTTGTAAGTAAGTTAATGTTCATGTCACCCATCATCACATACATTTTATTTTGTTCAAAAGTTGTTTTTAACATAATTCTATTTAGGTTCTTTATAAACTCTTCTTTCTTTGTTGAAAAACATCTATAAGTTGCAAAAATCACTAGGTTTTTGTTATTTTTTTCTATTGTGGTTTTTAACATTTTAAGGTTGTTTTCTTTAATTATTTGACAATCTACAATATACTCCTGCTTAACATAAACAACACACCCATCGCATCTCTTTAGTGTGCTATCATTGAAATATATATTGTATCCTGGAATATTAAAATCTGTTAAATTATACAATTTATGGGACTCAGACATCACTATCACATCAAAGTTTTTCTCTGTAGATTCTAAAAAAACCAAAAACTGATTGAAGTTTTGGTATATGCTTCTTATATTAATATGTATTACGTTAATATCTTGTAAACAATTGTCAAAAAAGTTTATCTCATTTAGATTATCACATTCGTAAGTTTCACTTGCCTTATAGTCATCAAAAATATTATTAATATCAGCGAATTTATCAACAAAATTTCTTAATGTTTACATATTTTATGAGGAATGATTTGTATTATGGCAAATCATTTTCGCCTCTTATCCTAATAGGAACATCTTTTTCAGTTTTCTTCAAATAAATGATTCCATTTGTACAATATGCTGCTTTGTATCCTTTATCTCTCCTAATTTCTCTAACCTTTTTAAAAAGCAAGCGTTTATTTAATGGTAAATCTTCATTAAGATAAATTTTTTTTCTGTGCCCTCCAGTTTACATTTATTTAAAGTGATTCCTTTTAACTGTTTAATTGTTTTTAGTACGTCCTTTTTTAATTGAACATTACTAAACTTTACTAAAATTGGTCCATCATCCTGGTTCTTCATTCTAAAACATTCCTTAATATCTTTTTCCTCAATCATTACTTCCATCGCTCTCAGTATCTTATTCATTATCTGAATAGGGCTTTTGTTGACTTGTTTTGGAACGCCAGCAACTATGATATTGTTTTCTTTTTCTCTAACTTCAATATCATCCAACTTGCTTTCCATTATCTGTAATCGTTTTTTCATTTCTTGATTTTCAAGTTTTGGTATCTTAAGTTCCTCTAGGACAGACTCAAATCTAGTTTTCTGTTCCTCAAAAGAATCTGACATAAACTGCATAGCATCTTCCAATCCTTGTATTTTTTTGGTAATATTATCTTCCATTGGTTTGAGAAACTGCTGCAAAGACTCTTTTATGATAGTTTTTTTCTTTCTCTCATCCATATCACTGAAATTTTCAGTATTTCCCATCGAGCAAAAAGACAAAAGAGGGAATCTAATCGTTATGAAAAGGCGACCAAAAAAGTGGCCTCTGATGGCGGACATATCCGGAAATGCGAATGCGCCAAATTTAAATTTTCCGACACTTATTAACAGTAGCCATAAAATAGTTTTCAAAATGTGTCTTAGACGAGAAAATTTTAATTAAATATTAACGATAACAGTCTAAAATGTGAAACAATTGTTAAAAAACTTCAATATAAATAAGATTTCATGTGACAGTTGGGACAAATAATAACATAACCCAACTAAATTTGATTTCTTAAACAAGGAAAGACTCTCTTTCCTTGTTTAATTTGGCCTCTCAAGATGGCACTTCCTGTCTAACAATATTTTTGCCCCCACTACCTTTACATTCCCTCTTTTGTCTTTTTGCTCGATGGTATTTTCACTCTTTTTACAAAGTTTTTGTGAACTAACCTCACTTTTTTCGATGTTTTCACAGCATAGATATTTTCCGCCTATTGTTGCAGTTTCTACCCGCGTTGCACAACTGGGGTGGTAATTAGCTTCACAAACAGCACAATCTACTGACTCTATGACTTTTTTTTGCAATAATTACACTTTTTTCCTATTTGTTTATTTTTATGATCCATGTGTTATGATTAACCTCACATGACAACGTCATATATATACGTCATAAAATATATATATATATATATATATATATATATATATATATATATATATATATATATATATATATATATATATTATGGTCTAGTGCATTTAGTAATTATTTTTTTGCGAAGTTAGTTACTTTTTGACATACTAAAAGTGGCTGGAAATTACTATACAACCAAGCACACGTACTCACAGCCAATATTAATAGTAAACAAACTAAATAGTAAATAAAATAGAACTTTGCGAATTACCGACAATTAATATTTATTTATCTGCACCATATAATAAATGGTTATGTTAAATTATAACGACTAAAATATATTTTTTAAATATATACTACCCAAAATTTGATGAGTTTAGTATACACTTGTAGCAAAATACTGGGGTGTGTAGGAGGAGAGAGGTATAAGAAGAGTGGTCTATATATATGGGATAAAATTGATAGAAGTAAAATAGATAACAATTAAGTAAAGAAGTATGAAAAAAAAAATATTGAACGGAATGTGGCTAGGCTAGCAATGTAGGCAAGAGAATTACCACTAGAAACTCAAGGATGGATACGGCCAATTTGCATGCCTTTTAAAGATAGTAAATCAGGAAAATATGTATGATGGATAGAAAAGAAGATATGAAAAATGAATAGATATAATGAAAGTTAACAAAGAAAACAAATTGAGGGCGCCAGAAGAGGGATACTACTCTAAAAAGAGTAACGGTCACTCTTCCAGGTATCGTATACTGCTAATATTAATTAGTTGATTTAATAAACAAAAATGCTGTAAATGTAAAAAGGTAAGGAAATATTAATAAAAAAATTATATGCAAAACAAATTCAAGTTTATTAAATATAACTTCTTAGATTTTGACAATCTCTAAGTTACCAAAAAGTATATGAAAATTTCACAATATAATATTTAAAAAAAAAATGTTGAAAACAACTATAATAAAAAGTGGAAAATTACACAGAATAACTCTGATATAGAGTGTACAACCTACATCTAGGTTAAAAACAACCTTAAACAAAGTAATGCTAACGTTGGAAGAACGTATAGCCAAGTAAATATATTATACTAACCTACAATATGACCAACAATATTGTTAAACAACTCTAAATTCAAATATAAACAAAATAATACATAAATGGGAACAAGCCAAGTTAAACAATTGAAACGGTATATTATCCTGAAGCGATAATAACCGGAGTTAATAACGCAAGATGAAATATAAAAAAAATTAGTTAAGTAAACAAATAATGAAATAATTAAAGTTAATAATGAAATAAATGGTTAATACAAAAAAACAATATAGTGGGTTTGCAACAATTGCTGCAAACCCACTATTTAACGTTTACTTCCTTACGTTGTCAGCAAATACTTTTGGTTCATTATATATATATATATATATATATATATATATATATATATATATATATATATTTATATATATATATATATATATATATATATATATATATATATATATATATATATATATATATATATAGTTCTGAATCAAAAACCAACTGTCCTCCTAGGTGAAACAGTTGTCTGGAAGGATACTCCCGAATGGCTTCGGTGTCCCAGCGAAGTCCTCCTTGAGGTCCGAAATTAGCACGGAGCTGGTGCTAATTGGCTCAGTTCCGATGATTACTGTACTGCCCTACCTCTAGGTGCAGGCTGGAGAAAAAATGAGGGTGGAGTAGACAATACCCCCTGGCTTGTCCCAATGACCCTGATTCTTATAGAGTTGAAGTGGTACTCTACCTCGGATGTTCTGAGGGAAGTTTATAATTCCATGGGAGGTGAAAAACTATAACTGGTGAAACAAGATATATATATATATATATATATATATATATATATATATATATATATATATATATATATATATATAGTTCTGAATCAAAAACCAACTGTCCTCCTAGGTGAAACAGTTGTCTGGAAGGATACTCCCGAATGGCTTCGGTGTCCCAGCGAATTCCTCCTTGAGGTCCGAAATTAGCACGGAGCTGGTGCTAATTGGCTCAGTTCCGATGATTACTGTACTGCCCTACCTCTAGGTGCAGGCTGGAGAAAAAATGAGGGTGGAGTAGACAATACCCCCTGGCTTGTCCCAATGACCCTGATTCTTATAGAGTTGAAGTGGTACTCTACCTCGGATGTTCTGAGGGAAGTTTATAATTCCATGGGAGGTGAAAAATTATAACTGGTGAAACAAGATATATATATATATATATATATATATATATATATATATATATATATATATATATATTGATACGATTAGGGTTTATAGAAAATAATTTATAAGTTATATACTACATAATATTAGATATAAAAAAGTATTTGATTATTTTAAGAAGTTATATACTAGAGAATTTAATAAAAATATATTTATGTGAGGGCATTTTTAATAAATTAGCATATAATAATTGTAAAAAGTTGTATTTTAGTAATTTTAATGTTGTAAATAAATTTAAGTGAGCCATGTGCATAGGCAACCAAAAATACTCTCGGAGATTGACAGATATTTATACTCTGAAGTGACGTTTAAGAATATTTACGAATATAAAGTGGGTTATAATAATATATTGTTTGAAATGTGTATTTTATTAAATTAGAATGTTAAGTTACTAATTTAATTATATATTCTGATCTGAAAAGCCTAAATGTAAACAAAATTATTAATAGAAAAGAATGGAATTCTCTGGATCTCCGGAGATGGCCATGTTTGCGAAATGGTTTGTTCCAGAAAATTCAGACAAGTATTAAATAGAACAAATTGGAACATGATATCTTACTAGATGGTTCTGGAATATCCAAAGGATATAAATACCCGTGATTTGGATTCAAGATGGCAGTTTTTGGAAGTTTTTAGTCAGAAGTCAAGCAGTTTATTATGAAAGTTAGTTGGAGTCAGTGAATCAAGTACAAATAGTCAAAATGTTTAATATAGTGAGTTAAATGAAGATTAAAAATTATGCATATAATTTAATGCACATTTATAATTATACACAAATAATTATTGAAGATAAAAAAAGGTATATTGGAAGAAATTAAATTATATTATGGTTGGAGATTAGTATAAATCAACTTATAATAATTGGATATTGGTATATTGAAAAGAAGAATAAATATAAATGCTGTTTGCTAGTTTGGTTGGTGGTGTATACATGCTGGTGAAGAAAACTATATCTTAAATTGGTAGAAGCTGATAATTGGAAAAAGAAATTTCACAAAAACAAGGATAACCGAAGTACGAAGACTTTCAGTGGTGACTAGAATATATATAGTGGAAAACAGTTCATTTAGGCATTCAGTGAAAGAAAGGTACAAAATTTTGTTAATATAATTTAGTTAGTGTCATAACAATTTCAAATTTGAAGATAGTTTGTTTAAATTTTAGATTGTCTATAGAATTTAATTAGTTTTGTAAGAATATCAATTTAAAGATAGTTTATTTTAAATTTACATTGGCTAGGTTAGATATATATATGTGTGTTTCATAATAGTTACAATAAAGATAATTTAAAAAAGTACTTACAAACTAATTCTTTGAGAACCGCGATAAAAACCCTATATTATTAAAAATACTCATTGCTCATCATTCAAACAAAAAACACATCATAACAATTTGGCACCCAACGCGGTGGCTCTCTATTTAAAAGAATTAGTTTGGGAAGATAAGTGCTCTCATATAATTAAATTAATTATCAGTAGAAAGAAAAAATTATAGATTTTATTTTTAATTATATTTGAACAAGTAAAGTCTCAAAATGTCTCAAGGAAAGAAAGGTACAAGAAGCAAAAGAATGAAGAAGATGTGGAAGTAGAAACACAACCTATACAAGAGGAGAGTTTAGTTCAAGTTCCACAAGATACTACAGAAATGAATCCAGAAAGAGAGGAAAATGTCAATATGGCAGCTTTGATGTCATTAATGATGCAGATGAACAAGACAATGGAAGAGAATTCAAAAGAAATCAAAGAAGACATGAAAAAAATGGAACAGAAAATGGAAGAGAATACGAAAAAAATGGAAGAGAATTCAAAAGAAATCAAAGAAGACATAAAAAAATTGGAAGAGAATTCAAAAGAAGTCAAAGAAGACATGAAAAAAATGGAACAGAAATTGGAAGAGAATTATAGAAAATTAGAAAAGAAAATAGAAGATAATAATAATAAAATTGTAAAACAAATGGATAAAAAACTTGAAGCTGCAGAGAAAAA
This sequence comes from Diabrotica undecimpunctata, assembly GCF_040954645.1. Classification (NCBI taxonomy): domain Eukaryota; kingdom Metazoa; phylum Arthropoda; class Insecta; order Coleoptera; family Chrysomelidae; genus Diabrotica; species Diabrotica undecimpunctata. The sequence goes on from NC_092805.1 coordinate 67,898,514, forward strand.
AGTAGCAAATGAAATAAAAAGTATACGGAATGACTACAAGAAAAGGATAGACAATGAGAGGACAGAAGTAAAGAGGATTATTCAAGATAATAAGATAGATATAGAACAGAAAATAGAGTTACAGAAATGTAACTTAGAAGTAAAAATTAACGAAGACAGGAGAAACACAGAAGAAAAATTAGACGATATACAACAAAATATCCAAATAAATTGTAATCAAATAAGAAATGTGGAACAGAGAATAGATGATATTTCACAAATGAGAGACATAGGGAGACCTTACTTAAATTTAACAAATGAGACTGGGATTAAATTCTCTGGTAATATAAAAAATTTGCATCCTAGAGTATACATAAATAGTTTAAAACATAAATTAAGATTTGTGAATAATATTAATGATATTAAAGATTATATTAGAATGACATTAAATGACAATGCAGCAACTTGGTTTGCTAGTATTGAGAATGATTTAGATAATTTTCAAACATTTGAAAATAAATTTTTAAATTATTATTGGGGTGAATTAGAGCAAGCCAAGTTTAGAGAAATTCTATATTTTGGAAAGTATAATCAAAATTTAAAATCAAATATGGTAGATTATGCATTGAAATTGATAACAGTTGCAAAATATTTAGAACCACCACTTAGAGAGGATGAAACAGTCTTAAATGTATCTAGACATTTTGATGCTGATGTTGTGCAAACCGTAACTGTACAAAATATTCAAACAATAGATAGTTTTATTAATTTTATTCAAAGAATACAAAGAGGCAATATGACAAGTAATAATATCAACAGAAAAAACAATAATAACTTTCAATATAATAAAAATGATATTCAACAATATAGACAATCATATAACATTAATACTAGGTATGGTAATAATTTACAAAATTTTAATAATAATAACAGTAATCCAAATAGACAGAACTTTAATAATAATACTAGTTATAATAGACAAAATTTTAATAATAATACTAATTATAATAGACAACATTTTAATAACAGTACTAATAATAATAGACAAGATTTTAACAATAGAAGAAATACAGAGCGACCTAACTATAACAGACAGGTAAATTGTGTTCGAAGGAATAGAAGCTGCGAAGACAGGGAACGAAGTAGTACAAGTCAGGAAAATGTGAGTAGAAGTCATAGTAGGGAAAGACATAGGACATCAGATCCAAGTGGTCAGATACAATCTGACAATTCTAATAATCAAAATTTTGTGCAGTAAACTTTCTGAATTACAAGTTAGGCCATTGCTATTATGAAAAACCTTCTGAATTTATTTCTTTAGATGAAGAGAAAATTATTGAATCTATTAATTTAATTTATATAAATGCTTTGGCCAAAAATAAAATGATTAAGATTATGATAGATACTGGTTCAGAAAGTACTTTAGTCTCGGAGAATTTTATTTTTAATACATTAAAATTATCAGATATAATAAAGATTCCAAAAATTAAAATTGTTGGTGCAAATAATAAGAAGTTGGGTGAAATTGATAAACTAGCCAATTTTAAAATTAATATTCTTAATAAAGAAATTAATATGCAAGGATTTATTGTCAAGGATTTATGTGTTGATATATTAATGGGAAATGATGAATTGGAAAAGAAGAAAGTAAAGATAGATTTTGAAGAAAAAATGATAACTTTGGAAGGGCAAATAATTAAATTTATGCAGAAAGATGAGGTAGAAGAAGGAATAAGAGTTGATAGGATATTATTAAAAGAAAATAATGATGTTTATGAAGAAGAAATGTATTTTGATGATAGGGAAATGTCCCGAAAGAATGTAAAGAATAATTATTGTAGTGAATATTTAAGGAATGGAAATTTTAAGCAGATGGATGCCTACGAGGCGGAGTGCGTAAAATTGGAAGCAAGGAATAATGAGTACATATTGAAGAATAATGTGATTTGTAAAGAAGAAGATAGGATGAAAGTTTTAAATTGCCCTGAAGAATATAAATCAATAGTCATTTCCATATTGCAGCAACACAAGGGACTTGTCAGTAAAGAAAATAGAATTGCACAAAATTATATCCATAGTATAAAAGTTAAAGAAGAAAAAGATTTTAAAACAAAATCATGCCCAATACCATATAAATACAGAGAAGAAGTAAACAAAACAATTAATAATATGTTAGAAGATGGGATCATTGAGAAGGCAGACACACGTTTTATTAACCCCATAGTAGTAGTACGAAAAAGATCCGGTGAAATCAGGTTATGTTTGGATGCAAGGAATATTAACAAGATTACTGAAAAGCAATTTGAAGCACCAATGAGTATAGATGGAATATTAGGAAGAATTACAGGAATGTCATTTTTCACTAAAATCGATTTACAGCATAGTTTCTGGTTAATACCTCTAGAAAGAAAAAGTAGACATTATACAGGATTTCAGATAGATGGAGTAGTATATCAATTCAAAGTAGTACCATTTGGACTTCAATCATCTTGCAGTGCTCTATGTAGATGTCTTCATGATATTTTGGATCAATATGAACATTTTGTAATTCACTACATTGATGATATCTTAATTTTTTCTAAAACGGCTGAAGATCATGAGAAACACCTAAAAATTATAATAAATAGATTAGACAAAGTTGGACTAAAAATAAATCAAGAAAAATGTACATTTTTTCAAAAAGAAGTCATATATCTAGGTTATAAACTTAACACTAAGGGAATCGAAATGGATCCAGAACGGACACAAGTCATTCAGGAATATAAAACACCACACAATTTAAGAACTTTAAGAGGATTCATTGGAATAATTAATTATTATAAAAGGATGATACCAGATCTAAGTATAAAAGAAATTCCATTACTTGAACTACTGAGAAAAGGTGTAAAATGGAGATGGGATCAGAGAAGAGAACTAGCATTCCAAGAAATTAAAAACATTTTTCTGTCAAATTTGAAAATATACTATCCTGACTACACACAGCCATTCATATTAAGAACAGATGCATCAATAGAGAGATTATCAGGGGTATTATTACAAATACATGATGGGGTCGAATACCCAATACAATTCATTTCAAGAATTACAAAGCCACATGAAAAGGGTTACTCAGTTTCAGAATTAGAACTAGCAAGTATAATACACTGTGTCACAAAATTAAGATTTTATTTGTTGGGTAATGAATTTACAATAGAAACAGATCACCAAGCTTTAACGTCTATATTAAATAACAAATATGGAAACAGTAGAATACATCGGTGGAGTCTAATACTTAGTGAATACTGCTTTGAAATCAAATACATTTCTGGAAAATACAATATAGTGGCAGATGCTTTATCAAGGTTAGAAAATACATCACAAAAAGGGCAGCGAACAATAAAAATTGGATTAAATCAATTAGTAGAAAGTACTGGATTATATTCTAAAGAAGAAATTATAAGAGATCAGATCAATTTGAGTGAAAAACAAAAAGTCCTTAGGAAAGATGGAGTATATTATAAAATAATAAATGGCATAGAAGTATATGTAATAACTAGAACTTTAGCAAAGAAAATATTGAAAAATTTACATAACAATTATATGCATATTGGTTCAAGAAAGCTATGGATGCTATTTAGGGACAATTATTTTGCAAAGAATGACATAAGTATAGCAAAAGAAATTACTACCCAATGCCCAATATGTCAACTAAACAAAGAAAAGAAATTCAAAAAAAAAAAACTTACTGATATATCCATTTCATAGATAGATGGTAGATTTCTTTGTTGTGAATAAATTTGACATCATACTTGTTGAATTTTGTACATATGGAAATTGTTTGGTACCCTAAAAATCATAATTTGGGGTTAGATACAGAATTGATTGTGTAAATGTCTTTATAAAAAGTGTAAAACTTACCAATTTATATTGATGAAAGTTATTTTGAATGGAAATAATTCCTAGATTTTGTCTATAAATAAACAGAACACCATATCTATTATATTTTTAATTAAGGTTATATTTTATTCTCTGATATCGCATCCATTGCTCCATTTGACATGACAGTTTGACCATAGAATAGCCGAACTGTGCTCCGTTGTTCTCTGTTTTGACATAGACAGCGAACAGGGATGTATTTAACACATTTTAAATAAAAAAAAAATTGATTTATTAAATTTAATAAGGTATGAGAAAATTAATATTTAAAAAAATAATAAGTAAATTATTTATTTTAAATATTATTTTTGGGGTATTGATACGATTAGGGTTTATAGAAAATAATTTATAAGTTATATACTACATAATATTAGATATAAAAAAGTATTTGATTATTTTAAGAAGTTATATACTAGAGAATTTAATAAAAATATATTTATGTGAGGGCATTTTTAATAAATTAGCATATAATAATTGTAAAAAGTTGTATTTTAGTAATTTTAATGTTGTAAATAAATTTAAGTGAGCCATGTGCATAGGCAACCAAAAATACTCTCGGAGATTGACAGATATTTATACTCTGAAGTGACGTTTAAGAATATTTACGAATATAAAGTGGGTTATAATAATATATTGTTTGAAATGTGTATTTTATTAAATTAGAATGTTAAGTTACTAATTTAATTATATATTCTGATCTGAAAAGCCTAAATGTAAACAAAATTATTAATAGAAAAGAATGGAATTCTCTGGATCTCCGGAGATGGCCATGTTTGCGAAATGGTTTGTTCCAGAAAATTCAGACAAGTATTAAATAGAACAAATTGGAACATGATATCTTACTAGATGGTTCTGGAATATCCAAAGGATATAAATACCCGTGATTTGGATTCAAGATGGCAGTTTTTGGAAGTTTTTAGTCAGAAGTCAAGCAGTTTATTATGAAAGTTAGTTGGAGTCAGTGAATCAAGTACAAATAGTCAAAATGTTTAATATAGTGAGTTAAATGAAGATTAAAAATTATGCATATAATTTAATGCACATTTATAATTATACACAAATAATTATTGAAGATAAAAAAAGGTATATTGGAAGAAATTAAATTATATTATGGTTGGAGATTAGTATAAATCAACTTATAATAATTGGATATTGGTATATTGAAAAGAAGAATAAATATAAATGCTGTTTGCTAGTTTGGTTGGTGGTGTATACATGCTGGTGAAGAAAACTATATCTTAAATTGGTAGAAGCTGATAATTGGAAAAAGAAATTTCACAAAAACAAGGATAACCGAAGTACGAAGACTTTCAGTGGTGACTAGAATATATATAGTGGAAAACAGTTCATTTAGGCATTCAGTGAAAGAAAGGTACAAAATTTTGTTAATATAATTTAGTTAGTGTCATAACAATTTCAAATTTGAAGATAGTTTGTTTAAATTTTAGATTGTCTATAGAATTTAATTAGTTTTGTAAGAATATCAATTTAAAGATAGTTTATTTTAAATTTACATTGGCTAGGTTAGATATATATATGTGTGTTTCATAATAGTTACAATAAAGATAATTTAAAAAAGTACTTACAAACTAATTCTTTGAGAACCGCGATAAAAACCCTATATTATTAAAAATACTCATTGCTCATCATTCAAACAAAAAACACATCATAACAATATATATATATATATATATATATATATATATATATATATATATATATATATATATATATATATATATATAGTTCTGAATCAAAAACCAACTGTCCTCCTAGGTGAAACAGTTGTCTGGAAGGATACTCCCGAATGGCTTCGGTGTCCCAGCGAAGTCCTCCTTGAGGTCCGAAATTAGCACGGAGCTGGTGCTAATTGGCTCATTTCCGATGATTACGGTCCTGCCCTACCTCTAGGTGCAGGCTGGAGAAAAAATGAGGGTGGAGTAGACAATACTCCCTGGCTTGTCCCAATGACCCTGATTCTAATAGAGTTGAAGTGATACTCTCCCTCGGATGTTCTGAGGGAAGTCTCAACATTGATAAAAAGAAATCAAAGAAGTGAGGAAAGTTTCTTTCAGCATAAGAAACCGGAGCAAAAAGATCATTATAGTAGATAAAAAAAAACCCATCCAATCGGATGTAGCGTGACCTTGCTTCACATAGAGTAAAAATATAATGGCCTTGAACAAAATACTATATTAAAATATGAAATAATAAATTTGAATAATAGGATATGGATAAAATACTCTAATGTTCATTAAAATATCTGTGGAAATTGTAATAGATGTTAGAGATTTACGAAAAATTCAGAATTTTAATCAGATTAATGCCAGAATGATTGTAAGCGGCCATACTATGCTTGAATTCGTGACTCAAGGTCATTCTGAATACCTTAAGGATGTGGGATGTGGGAACAAAAGTTAGTTTTTATAATATAAAAAGAAAATAATTACCAGATAGCTACTTAATTCCGTGCTAGAAATTTCACTTCAGCCTCCCGAGTTTCCGAAAACACCGTCAATTAAATGATTACGGTTATACTTAAAACATTTAACTTCTTGAAGTGAAGGAAATTCTATGCATTAATTGGATTTTCTTTCGCTAACTACCACCTTTGTACCACTTCAAACTCTCGATCAAAAGTGAATTTTAATTCACAGTTAATTAACCAAGAGCCAGTTTCCACTTCCCCCCCATCTCCTGTCCACTCTCTGGTTCGCAATGGTACCAAATTAGATCAGAGTGACAACTTAAATTATTAAAAATACACACTTAATGAGCAAATGAACACTTAAAGTTAGGCAACCCATACTACATCTCTGAAATTATTTTAATATAAATTGTAGAAGTAACGACTGTTACATTCCCCTACTAGTCGGGAAAAAAAAATTTTAATCAAAATTTTTGTTCCTAAAATTAAAGTATCAATAACTAAGTGTACTGGCCTAACATTCCATGTTGATCCGCAAGTTTGCACAAAAAAAAACCACGAACTAAAGATCACGAAAAAAAAAAAAGAATGGTCATGGCGCCAGACACCACAAACTCAGATGACTCAAAGTCGAATCAAAATCTCAATCGACAATATGCTTAAAAGCCAAATATTAACTAAATATACCAATTAAATATACCAACTAAATTCTTGCTAACAAATAAATGTCGAATTGGGCACTAAATCCAAAATTGAACTATCCATGGACATCAGATCTATAAGACTAAGTATATCCAAGGACGAACAACCAGGCAAATGTATGAGCCAATTCAACCAATATCTCACCCGGAGATATACTAAACTAAGATCAAAGAAATCATAAACTAAATAGGTTAAGAACTGAACACTTAATCCAAAATTGAACTAACAATGGACACCAGATTCATAGTAATATATCCAGAGAAGAACAATCAGGAAGATTTATGGAGCAATTCTCACCAAACCAAATAACACAAATAGTAATCTAAATCGTAAACATACCAAAGTATATCAAAGACGTAATAACCAACATAAATGTGAAATAGGACGCTTAATCCAAAGTCAGACTATCAATGGACACCATATTCATAAAAGCATATCCAAAGAAGAACGACCAGGAAGATTTATGGACCCATTCACACCAATACTAAATCTCAAAACTAAATGAGGTCTACGTACACCCACATCTGGTGATACGAGCCTACATAACCAAATAAACCAAATAAGTGAAGAATCAGACACTGAATCCAAAATCGGACTATCGATGGACACCAGATTTATAAATAGAGCATATCCAAAGAAGAACGATCAGGAAAGGGCCAATTCTCACTAATGCTAATAACTAAATTAGCTCTTACCCTCATCCGGTAATATGAGCCAATACCAACTAAGTAATTACAATAAAGCAAAATTTCCTAAAGTGTGAAGCAGCATTGTCACACTTATTCAGACTAAGTAATGTAATATGTAACTGAACTAAACCAAAGATAAAGATAAATACCTAAAGTCTAAAATGGACTAAAGGAATTCAGAGGCTAAATAAATTTTGAGTGTGCTGGTATTCGCTAACTATAGCATGTGGCTACAACAGATGTATGAGAATAACCAGACACCGATAAAATCCCAACAGAAATCCTAAGAAAATATAAGTGGTGGACTTTTCCTATAATACCATTACAAACGATAGAAAAAAAAAATGTCGAGAACAAGCAACCAATTTTGAACAAAACTGTAGATTTATAACAAGTTCTCGCAGCATGGAATTATCCGGGAATAGTCCTAAATCTAAACAGCAATTTATGCCTAAGGAAAGAAGTGGGATTACACTAAGAGAACAACTCATTTGTCTAAATTCTTAAATAGTGAAAATGACTAACTTGACATGTGTAGGGATAGTTAAAGAAAAAAAACATAACCTGAAGTAAGATAACTAATATGAACTAATTAAACTTCCCTATCAAGTTGTGAAAAGGTAACTGGAATATTTGGACAATCACACAAGAGTGGTTAGGACATGTCGCGAGCATTTCCTGACCAGAAATATTATGAGGCATAAACATCTGCCTACTCTGCAATAAACACATATAGTACGAACCTAATTGAGCAGCAGTGATCAGTTGCTGAGCAACAATCTCGAACCCACGTATTCACTAAAGCTGAGTATTGACAGATTCATTGACAGAAAATTCAGAAGAATAAATAAGAAGAAATAAGAATGACACCGGTCATCCTTACCTACTTCAAAATTCCAAACTAATTCCAGAACCATCCTGTATATGGAATCAGGACATAAATTATTGTAGAGTATTTAAGATTTTCGTGACAAGTGAAAATAAAGCAGACCAAAGATAAAAAAAAATCACATCTTTCCAAATTGGCAAATATTGAACAAATATATCAAAACAAATACTAAGGAATCAAATATCAAAAATATAACACACAATATATGATCCAGTAGTGTAACAACATAGTTCCATAGTTCCTTATCAGTAATAGGATTAACTATAAGTATAAATCTAAATATGTAAATATATACTAAACAACCCTCGTATCATAAGAGGTTAAAAGGAGTAATTCTCCTGGTAAAATTAGTACTTAAGAATATTAATTCATTATAAAGTGCATCATTTATAATACAAAAAAAATGTAAGTCATACATACTAATTATCTAGTAAGTTATAGAAGTCATTAACCAATGCCAAAAGATACAAAAAATAGCGGTGTACCTACGTTATCTGGTGATTAAGAAAATCTTAGACTAAAATGCAAAATATAATCAAAATAAGCTAAAGACAAACAGAGAAAGAGATTAGCTTAAACGAAAGTGTTAAGTTAGTCTTCTTCTGAGGATGAAGAACTAACCTCGTCGATGGTATTATCAGGCAGTAAATCCTTTACATGAAATTGACCAATTCGTTTGTTGGTCGAATTGTCCCTTAATTCATATACCAAAGGAGATATTACCCTTACAACCGTACACGGAATGTATTTCTGGCAAAATTTTGCCGAAATAGCATCACCTTTACTTGATTTTACAAAGTTTCTCTTTAAAACTCTATCGCCAACAAAGAATCGCAAATCTCTCTTCCTCAAATTGTATTGACTTTTGTTCCGGAGGTAAGAAGTTTTTAACTTCTTCCTGATATCAGCAAAAATTGGAGGTAGAGTCTGAAGGTCATCTAGACGATGAAGTCTCTCGGATATTTGAGGGAGATTTGCGGAATTTTCAGAAATTAACCCAAAATAGTCACCAGATAAAGCAATGTTTCTGCCAAAATTCAAGTATGATGGGGAGCACTGTGTCACTTCATGGACAGAAGTCCTTATGGCTTGAGCTATGGAGTGAATATATTGATCCCAAGCTCTGTGATCTGGGAAAGTGTATGATCTCAAGGCAGTGACAATACTTCGATTCACTCTCTCAGTATGGTTTGCTTGCGGATGGTACGCAGCATTATAAAAAATCTTCTGAACCTTGTATTTGGTTAGAAGGTCTTTAAAAACTTTAGACACGAACTGTGGACCATTGTCACAGGAAACAATTTGGGGAACACCAAACAACAAAAAGACTTGTTCCTCCAAATATTTCACGATTGCTGGAGTTGTGGCCTGACGAAGAGGAAAAACTAAAGGAAATTTAGTGAAATAATCCACAACTACTAAACAATAGGTATTTCCTTTGTAGCTACGAGGATATGGTCCAATGAGATCCAACGAGATCATTTGCCAAGGAAAATCAATGTTCCTGAAGGAACCCATGAGTCCAACTTGTGGTAAATTACTTGGTTTACAAGTAGCACAAACCATGCACTTAGCAATATGCTTTTTTACAGATTTGCGCAAGCCGGGCTAATAATATAACTCTGCAATACGGGTGATACGTTTTATAAAAGCCAAAATGACCAGCAGTAACCTCATCGTGAAACATATGCAAAATGTTTTCCCGATTTGGCGTAGGTACGACTATTTTCCAGTCGGACATATTAGATAATGTCTCTACCGGACCTTAAATGTGTTTGTACAGCACATTGTTCTCTACCTTAAAATCAGGATACTTTTGTGGGTCTTGAGTAACCCTATCAATCATATTCTGATACCACGCGTCAGGAGTTAAAGAGGACAGATCTAAGACGTTAATGTCATGGACACGGGAAAGAGCATTTGCAACTACTACCCCGTTTGCCTTTCTATGGATAATCTTATAGGAATAGACAGCCAGTTTACAGATCCATCGGGAAAGTCTCTGTGAAGGGTTTTTCATACTATGAAGCCATACTAAAGAACTGTGGTCTGTAATGATAGTGAAATTACGACCTTCCAAATAATAACGAAATGCTTCTAACCCATGGATAATAGCTAAGAGTTCTTTCTCCGTAGTGGAATAGTTCTTCTGTGCCTTATTCAACTTCTTGCTCGTATAAGCGATGGGGTGTTCAGAGCCATCTTTCAACTGAAATAACACGCCACCAGAAGCAGTATAAGAGCAATCAGTCATTAAATAAAAATGCTCATTAAAATTAGGTGACATCATGACTGGAGCGCTCGTTAAAGCATCTTTAACGTGCCTAAAAGCTTCATCTGCCTCAGGAGTCCAAGTAATAGTTTGTCCCTTTTTCCTGTTCTTCAGAAGATCAGTAAGAGGTGACAACAAGGTAGAGTAAGATGGTACAAACCGACGATAATAACCACACATTCCCAATATCCTACGGACTTGGGTTGTGGTCTTAGGTATAGGAAAATTCTTGATGGCAACAATTTTATCAGGATCAGTCCTTAGACCCTGATTATCAACAACATAACCCAAAAACTTAAGACTAGGACGGCCAAACTGACACTTATCTAAATTAATCGTTAGATTAGCTTCCTTAAGGCGTAAAAACAACTTATCTAAAATTTCCATATGAAGGGAAAAATCAGGAGTAACAACTAAAATATCATCCAGATAATAGAAAACATAGGGCTCTAACTGGGGACCAATGACTAAATCCATCAGACGACACATTGTCTGGGGAGCAGAAACAAGACCAAAAGGCATAGTGACAAATTGAAATAGTCCTTTGCCACTGACGGCAAAAGCAGTATACTTCTTGCTCTCTTCACTCAATGGGATCTGTAAGAAGGCCTTAGACAAATCAATAGAAGAGATGTATTTGGCATTCTGAAGTTTGCTCAAAATCACATCTATTCTGGGGATAGGATAAGCATCCCGGTTAGTGGTAATACTGTTCAATTTCCGACCATCAAAGCAGATCCTAAAGGATCCATCCTTCTTTTTCGTTAACCATAGAGGGCTGCAGTAAGACGAGGTAGAAGGTTCTATGATGTTTAACGAGAGCATCGAATCGACTTCTGTTTCTAAATCAGCCTGCCATGCTTGAGGTATGGGATACTGATAAAGTCTAAAAGGAGTGGGATTTCCCACCTCAATAGTGTGAGATATTAAAGACGTACGACCTAGTTTGTCTTTGGAAGAAAGAGTAGTAAATTTAGAGATCATGTTCTCTAATTGCCTTTGTTCAGAACTAGATAGACTAGAAAAATCATGAATAGCACTCAGAGTAGCTAAATTAAATTCAGAAATTGAAAACGAAAAATCAGAACAACTTAACGTGCTATTGAAAGCATTGAAAAAGTCCATGCCTAAAATTATAGAATTCTGTACAGAAGGAATAACATAAAATGTGATTTCTCTACATATATTTGCAACAGTGATTTCAGTTTGAAGTTTGCCTGTAATAGACTGAACTGTACCATCTGCAGTAGATACCTGCAAAGATGAAATGGGCATAATGGAAGAAGTTGCATTTTTCAAAAGATGTAACGAATGTGCACCTATCAATGAAATATTAGAGCCACTATCTAACAACGCTAAGCATGCTTGTCCTAAAATCTTAATGGGTAAATAAGGCCTATTATCATTAACCTTCCTAACTAGTAAAGAATTTAAATCTAAATCTAAAGTATTTGATTGGTTATAAATATTATATGGTACAACCATAGACATATCATCATCATCAACAAACCTAGAAGTTGATACTGATAATGGAACTATTTCACTACTGTAATCATTAGAATTGTGTTTAACGCTACTTTGTAAAGAAGAATTGGTAGTTGACCATCTGTGATCACTTAAAACAGGCGGATTCAACGTTTCATGATTTGTAGTTAATTTCGGGACTGATTTTGTCCTGTGGTGTGCTTTGCTTTTTTGAAAGTTACCCCTTTCCCTTTCCGACTCGGAGATGGGTTTGGGTTGCTGGATGTGCTTGGACCAGCGGTCTCGTTTGAAGTTTGGGTTTGATTCCCTGATTGTATGGTGGACGGAGAAACGCTCAGGGGACGGACCTCCGACAATTCGTTTCCCGAACACTTAAAACAATTTCTCTTTAGAGTGTTTTCCCTACCACAACCATGGCAGAAAATACGAGTGCGAGGGATCGAACATTCAACAAACGAATGACCAGACTGACGACAATTCCAGCAGACGATAGAGCTTACAACTGACACATTACGTTCAGGGCCCTTATTTTGCCAAGAACGATGACTAAAAGAGTTTGGCTGAGAAGAAAAATTAGAAGAAGGTCGAGATGTGGATGAAGACTGAGAGGACCAGGATAACGTTTCCTCTAAACGTTTACACTTTACAGTAAGGTCATCAATAGTTTGGATGTCCATAAGAGCTAGCTGTTGATGATAAAAAGGTAACAGACATTTAAGAATAATTTTTATCCTAGCAGAATCTGATAAAGAAGTCTCCAAACGGCTACACATGCCCAAAATAGTGTTAATGAACATGGTGACAGATTCTCCAGGTTTCTGCTTGTGGTTTTTGATTTGGTCCAATAGATCATCCTGGAATGAGTAAGGAAGAAAATCTGACTTCAACTTGTGTACCAGATCATACCAACAAGAAAAACTACCTGTATTATTCATGAACCATGTAAAAGCTGTACCGGTGAACAGTTCAGCAGAAGCAGCAAACAAATCCTCTTCAGAGACACCTCTAGAAACACGAAGACATTCAACCCTTTCTATAAATGACATCACATCAGTGTGCTGTTTTTCACCAGAAAATGAAACACCCCATTTGTGTACTTGCACAGGTTTGGAGTATGCGAAGCTAGGACTACATTGACTGGAGCATTAGGAGTAGATGTAATAATGTAATTAACTCTAGAATCAAGTTCACCCTCCAATGTAAGTATTTTCAGAGAAACAGTCTTTTTAAAAGATTCCTGCTCTTCAGTAGTGCAATGTAACAAATGTACGCGGCCAGAAATGTGAGCTAAACGAGAAGTTAGTCGCGCATACAAGTTATCTTGTACAGTTCCCCTGAAATCTCCTATTCTCGTCGACAAATCATCTAAGGTTTCGGATATTCCTTTCTGTTGGTCATCGAAAGGGATGTGTGTAGCAGAAATCTGAGTAAAACTCCTATTGTCCTGTTTCTGCTTTAAATCTCCACGCAAAAGCTTGCGTTTGTCTTCAACCTTTGCCGACTCTGCAGGCGTTATACCCCTAACATTCAATTCGTAATCCAATTCGTTTACCAAAAGATGCTCAACTTTGAAAGCACACATGATGAGAGGAAAAATATGGACAAAGTGATACCAAGATCAGAAATATGAAATACTAATTATTAATTATACCTAAGTTGCACAAAAAAATGTGGACAAATTATTCACAACACACCACCAAGATCAAAATAGCCAGCAAAAATAATATATATATATATAATCAAATAAATACCTTAGTTATCTTACTAAAATACTCAAAATAATTTCTAGTTATATGTAAATTCTAAACCAAATATTAATATATATGCAACAATTAATAGTACCTATAAGTATAATACTGTTGGCTGTAGGAATAAAAGTTTATATAATATACGATATAAGTATGTGTAGGTAAGTAAGTAAATATAAGTTCTCAATAAAAATACAAAATTCAACCTAGAATGTAAGTTGTACTACTATAACCTATCACTGAGGTCTCAAAATATTAATAACTAATAAATCTAATAAATAAAACTAATAAATCAATACAGCAGTATAAGTATACCTGTTTAGTATTAATAAAAAATTTAAAGATAGAATAAATCAGCAATAATATGAGTAAAAAAAAGAAAAAGCAAAAATACAAAAACTCAAGTAAGAAAAAAAAAAAGAAATCAGCTAAAAGCTACTGTCTTAAAACCAAAAACTTGGAAAAGGCACCGCGTTGGGACGCCGATGTAGCAAAATACTGGGGTGTGTAGGAGGAGAGAGGTATAAGAAGAGTGGTCTATATATATGGGATAAAATTGATAGAAGTAAAATAGATAACAATTAAGTAAAGAAGTATGAAAAAAAAATATTGAATGGAATGTGGCTAGGCTAGCAATGTAGGCAAGAGAATGACCACTAGAAACTCAAGGATGGATACGGCCAATTTGCATGCCTTTTAAAGACAGTAAATCAGGAAAATATGTATGATGGATAGAAAAGAAGATATGAAAAATGAATAGATATAATGAAAGTTAACAAAGAAAACAAATTGAGGGCGCCAGAAGAGGGATACTACTCTAAAAAGAGTAACGGTCACTCTTCCAGGTATCGTATACTGCTAATATTAATTAGTTGATTTAATAAACAAAAATGCTGTAAATGTAAAAAGGTAAGGAAATATTAATAAAAAAATTATATGCAAAACAAATTCAAGTTTATTAAATATAACTTCTTAGATTTTGACAATCTCTAAGTTACCAAAAAGTATATGAAAATTTCACAATATAATATTTAAAAAAAAAATGTTGAAAACAACTATAATAAAAAGTGGAAAATTACACAGAATAACTCTGATATAGAGTGTACAACCTACATCTAGGTTAAAAACAACCTTAAACAAAATAATGCTAACGTTGGAAGAACGTATAGCCAAGTAAATATATTATACTAACCTACAATATGACCAACAATATTGTTAAACAACTCTAAATTCAAATATAAACAAAATAATACATAAATGGGAACAAGCCAAGTTAAACAATTGAAACGGTATATTATCCTGAAGGGATAATAACCGGAGTTAATAACGCAAGATGAAATATAAAAAAAATTAGTTAAGTAAACAAATAATGAAATAATTAAAGTTAATAATGAAATAAATGGTTAATACAAAAAAACAATGGAAGATAATCTCTGGGTAGAATTTGAGCTCAAACTTACCGATACCTTACACCAAGGGGAGTTATATTAATTATATATATATATATATATATATATATATATATATATATATATATATATATATATATATATATATATGTTATATAAAAAAACTATAACTGGTGAAACAAGATATATATATATATATATATATATATATATATATATATATATATATTATATATATAGTTCTGAATCAAAAACCAACTGTCCTTCTAGGTGAAACAGTTGTCTGGAAGGATACTCCCGAATGGCTTCGGTGTCCCAGCGAAGTCCTCCTTGAGGTCCGAAATTAGCACGGAGCTGGTGCTAATTGGCTCAGTTCCAATGATTACTGTCCTGCCCTACCTCTAGGTGCAGGCTGGAGAAAAAATGAGGGTGGAGTAGACAATACCCACTGGCTTGTCCCAATGACCCTGATTCTTATAGAGTTGAAGTGGTACTCTCCCTCGGATGTTCTGAGGGAAGTTTATAATTCCATGGGAGGTGGCTGAAAACAATTCCCCGTTACTTCTAGTCTCAACATTGATAAAAAGAAATCAAAGAAGTGAGGAAAGTTTCTTTCAGCATAAGAAACCGGAGCAAAAAGATAATTATAGTAGATAAAAAAAACCCATCCAATCGGATGTAGCGTGACCTTGCTTCACATAGAGTAAAAATATAATGGCCTTGAACAAAATACTATATTAAAATATGAAATAATAAATCTGAATAATAGGATATGGATAAAATACTCTAATGTTCATTAAAATATCTGTGGAAATTGTAATAGATGTTAGAGATTTACGAAAAATTCAGAATTTTAATCAGATTAATGCCAGAATGATTGTAAGCGGCCATACTATGCTTGAATTCGTGACTCAAGGTCATTCTGAATACCTTAAGGATGTGGGATGTGGGAACAAAAGTTAGTTTTTATAATATAAAAAGAAAATAATTACCAGATAGCTACTTAATTCCGTGCTAGAAATTTCACTTCAGCCTCCCGAGTTTCCGAAAACACCGTCAATTAAATGATTACGGTTATACTTAAAACATTTAACTTCTTGAAGTGAAGGAAATTCTATGCATTAATTGGATTTTCTTTCGCTAACTACCACCTTTGTACCACTTTAAACTCTCGATCAAAAGTGAATTTTAATTCACAGTTAATTAACCAAGAGCCAGTTTCCACTTCCCCCCCCATCTCCTGTCCACTCTCTGGTTCGCAATGGTACCAAATTAGATCAGAGTGACAACTTAAATTATTAAAAATACACACTTAATGAGCAAATAAACACTTAAAGTTAGGCAACCCATACTACATCTCTGAAATTATTTTAATATAAATTGTAGAAGTAACGACTGTTACACACTTCCACTATTTAGAATAATTCTTCTTTTTTCAAAGAAAGAAATCTGCAATAGTAGGATACTTGAGCTATTAATACTGAGAAGTAGGAATTGTTGTGTTGTAGGTTTCCGACAATGAATCTGTCAAAATATGCCCGAGCTAAGCGAATGGAGTTTACCTGTTTTAATTAAGGTAATTTTCATGAAATTTTTAGATCTTTTAAAGGTTAAAACTGGCAACAATGTCAAAAGTACATAAAATTTAAGTTCTTGCTCATGGCTGCCATGTTGTTTTGATATATTAAAAATCTTGATTATTTTAAACAATTTTACCCATTTTTTCATAATTTAACAGTAAAAAACAGTGATATTTAATATGTTTTAGTTACGTTTTTTTATTAAGACATGTATATATACTTTTCTTTGCTTTTTATGTAAATTTTTTTTGGTTCATAGTACTTTTTTTGTTATTTTTTCTGTATTTTAGATTATTTGGGCACTTTTACTAGTTTAAAGCAAAGAAAACATTAAAATTTGAGGTTTTTTTCACTTTTGCGGCTAAGTCCACAAAAAATTTGGCATTTTAAAGGCGTTCCGGCTTACTAAATAATTACCCTTCTTTTTTAACCGGTAAAAGATAAAGATATAGGTTAAACAAAAATGCCAAACTTTTAAAATCATAATATGTGTAATGGAGCATCGCGCAGCTCGCATGGTAAAGGTAAAAATTTAAGGTGGGATCCCTAGATCCTAGTAATATTATAGGTGATATCCAATATTTCAATCAACGGTTTTATATAGTTTTAAGCAGTACGTTATAGATGGCGCTACAGCAAAGTAACTTTTTTACAATTTCAAAAAAAAAATATATTTTTTCTAGGATATGGATTCCTTCTAGTGCCTGGTTTATATCAATTTTTATTTTTACTTTATTAACTATACCTATACTTAAACATTCGTTAAAACTACTTGATGGTGTAAAATATTTGAACTAGATTAATTACATCCGACGCGAAAATCATGTAAGAGTTGTCATGATAAATGAAGGGGTGAGTGATACATAATTATTGTATTGTATTATTATTTGTTGTTTAATTATTATTAGGAAGAAATTCACAAATAATTTGAAAAATTGAGTCGCCAGTCGTCAGATATTTGACTTCTAAAAACAAGACGAACACGCTGAATTTTGCTGAGAATGTCCATTTTTTGGGGTCTCCAAAAAGATGCAAAAAAGTTTGCCGCTCCTACCCCCAGGCTTCACCTTGAACTCCCCTCCTCGAAGGGGGAGGGTGTCGGAAAACATCGATTTACCAAGAATATGTACGCCGTAGAAAAACTGTTTCAAACAAGAAATGTAGCCGAGATAATTTTGAAGAAAAATGTTTATTAGCACTTTTTGTGTAACAGTAACGTTCTTTTAGAAACAACCTTGAAGCGACCGGCGATTTTGGATAAAATATAAACATATATTTGTTTATGCTGTGTTAAAGAATTCCGCAATCTTATAAACTGTAATCCTTTCGGTTGGATGGCTTTTCGTGAAAAGATTGCATTCTCTGTTATAGGCCTTCTTAAGAGGTCCAAAGAAAACGACATCGAGAGGCTGCAGGCGATGGGATGAATGGAGAGGCAGCGACAGCATCGTTATGAAGTTTTCTTTTAACCACTAAATAAAAAGTACCTCATTAGTCCAGCGGTTTTTGGAATATTGAACGGTGGTAATACCTGTTTCGTTCATATTATAAATGTTGTTGGGTGTAAATTAAAATTTTTTCATCACGTTTTCAAGGTTTTCGAAAAATGTTTTTACCTCGGTCTTGTTGAAGCCTTTTATTGGGTTAAGACTAGTTGCTTTAGATATCCGCACTGAAATGGATGGATTTTTTTTTTAAATCCTTCTAGCCAATCTTTACCAGCTACCCTGCTTGTTGTGTTTAATCTGTGGTGAATATTCAGTTTTTCTGCAAATTTAAACGCATTTTTTCTGAACTGTAGAGGTGTCAACCCGTAGTAAATATTCGCCAAATTTTTCAAGTGTTTCATTATGCTGGCTTCTTGGTCAAAGCATGATCCTTAGAAGCTGTTCTATTAGACTTCCCATTTTGCACCGCGTTGGTAGCTATTGATAGCTGCTCTGGCGTCCATTACGCTTTACTAGTTAAACGAATTTGATGTCGGGGCATCTAAAATATAAAGAAAAATATTAAAATACCCATATACCTAAAACTTAAAAAAAATACAAGATAAAATATTTTAAAATCATGGGGTAATGGCAGTCGTTTGAGAGGTTATACCACTCAAACACTACTAACAGCCCATGCACAAATTTATGATTGCTTATTACGTGCCGGTTAAAATTACAACGAACAGACAACAAACATCGATTTCTCTACTGTGACAACAGAAACCAATTGGCATAAGTTCAGTTGCATGCAAGGTACAAGGTAATACTTGGATAACCGGCCACTATAAGGAAGAACGTCTCTGGGAGCGAAATTCAAATAAACAAAGTAAATATTCCGGTGACTACCGTTACCCGCTGACCAGCATTCACGAGTTCTCCTCTATCTGGTTGGCGATCTTCCTCAACTTCTTTTTTCGTGGACTTCTAGATAATGTGATGCCTAGATATTTAAACTCCATCACTTTTTCTATTATCTGACCTTCCAGCTATAAATTAACACCTTAGTAAATTTGCTGTTGTAACCACGCATTTTGTCTTTTTTGAGGAAATTAACATGTTAAATTTTCCGGCGCTTATATTAAATTGGTGCAGCATACGTTGTAAGTAATTTTCACTTTGAGAGAGTAGTATTGCATCGTCTGCATAACAGATTATTTTAAGTTGTTTTTCTCCCGTTTTGGTATTCTTTTTAATCCTTACTTTTTTATTATTTCATCCATTAACAGGTTGAACAATAGATAACTTAGGGAATTTCCCTGTCTTATCCCATTGCCAGATTTAATAATAGTGTCGGTTAGTTCTTCTTCTACTTTACTTTTATTGTGTTGTTTTGGTAGATATTTTCGATCGTTTTGATTATTCTGTCTGAATTCTGTCTATTAGGTTATGATTACGGTCACGGGGCTCTGGGCACAATGTATGAAGACTTTTTGTCAGTTGTCACTACTTGTCAACGTTACATAGTAGAACATGGATTCTTGGAGACTTTGTTAAAAAGTATGTTTAAATAAATGTATTAAACTCAATGAAATATTATTACTATTCCTAGAGGTATCTCTCTTGCGAACAGTAAGTGGAAAACAACTTTTAAATCGACCCGGTCAAATGCCTTCTTAAGATCCACGAAACGACTAAAACCTTCCCGACCTAAAACCTTGTTCTTCTGCTATTATAGCGTTATAATTTCATTCAGTTTATTGGTTATCACTTTGGTTGTTAATTTTAGTGTTGTGTTTAATAAATTAATTCCTCTGTAATTTTTCGGGTCCGAAAATAATATATGTCTGAATTGTCAATATAAATGAGTCAGATAAAATTTAATTATTAGAAGAATTTTTCACCTAGCAACAAAAAACAAAATTTGTTTAATTTATTAATATTTGTATTTTGAGAACGATTTCCGAAGTGAAAATTGAAACGTCAATAAACTTATTTTAAAGATGAAGTTAAACTTCTTCTTCATCTTTCATCACTAGATGTCTCTAGTAGCATACTCTGGTAATTATTTTGTCTATAATTGCCGAGTAGCCGGTGCGTTTTGGTTTAGTTTGAGTTTTCTTACAAGCTCTCTCTGATGACGGGAAGACCCAGAAACACGTGTCAGGGAGTGGTAAGAAGCTCAAATTAAATCGAAACGCAACCATTTTCGCATAAACTTATTTTAAAGTTCAATTGTGACTTATTACCATTAAAATAGTAATTACTTATCATCGTTTCCTTTTCCACTTTTGCGTTGAAATCTCCTATTATGATGGCAAAACTAAAGAATTTGATAATTAACTACACTTAATATTTTTAATGACCTGAAAAACCTTATAATAGTGTAACACTAAAAAATTGTAGCTTGCCATGAAACAGCAAAATATCTCACTAACTTATGTAAATGCTAATAAAGAATTCTATAGCAAAAACTTAAGCTATCTAAGAACAAGAAATGGCTGCTCAGAAATGTTTTCAGTTAACAAAGGGCTAAGAGAGAGTTGCTGAGAGTCAATGCTGCACTGAAACAATGGACAATCAAATGCCATCATAATGTGAGTTCAAATTGGTATCAGACAAATATACACTCTTTTATTTGTGGACGACCAGGTTGTCATTACTACATAATATAGAAATTACTTAAAGAATACTCAAAATGAAGTTTGGAAATTAGAATAACATAATGTTGCCGATAATTAGGATTTCAGTTAAATGGAGTTGGAAGGGATAACGCAGATATACAAAACAAAATATAAAGAGGTAAAGGTATAACAAGAAAGTTAAATTCCCTACTTAATAAAAGTTTGTCAAATCAAACGAAGAAAAACTTGTTCGTATCTTTGGTAGAAAGTACACTAACATATAGAGCAACAGTGTGGAAATTATCAGAAGAGAATAAAATGTTTATAGAAGTGTGATTTTACTTGTAACTGAAATTCTGAAAAACAACTGAATTATAGTTATAGTTGTTATAAACTCAACAAAAAATGTTGTTGAAAAGGTCAAGTTTTCTTATTCTTAGATTCCTATTCAAGTTTCATAAATACTACAAACAGTAAATTACGAGCAATGATGAAGCAGCATGTTATTGTAGGTATAAAAGTAGAATTGCAATAAACACTTACAGCTTAGTTGGTATTTTTTCTCATTAGTGTCAGTTCGGATAACAGAAAATTCCAAGGTGATATTTTTGTGGCTTAATGTATTTTAATGTTCCTGGGCAGTTAAAAGAAACAACAATAACAAGGAATATGTAGTGTAGAAATAAGAATGTTTAGATGGTTTTGCTAATAAAAAAAAGATCAAAATGAAAATAAATTCATTAGAAGTAGTGTAGGTGTTACACCAATTTGTGAAGGTATGTGTGAAACCGATAACGCATCTATATGGAAATTTGTTATAAAGTGATATTTTTCGAAGGTGGAAAAGGAGGGATGGCTTACTATGATTGAAAAAGAACGAACATAGGGAGTGGAACCAAAATATGGACCACTATACTGGCTTAACTAAAGATGTTTGGAAGCTTTGTACGTGAGAGACCGCTAGCAGGCTTAAAGAGAATACTAGGGCCTCCAACACTGGTTCATGACGTGCCAGGATCTATTGTGTTCTAGTGACGCTGGATGTTAATAACGGCTGTGTGAATTATCATCTCACTCAGATGTTCACGATGCATGACTATTTCGGCTTCTATCGGAATATGAAGATACTGCGAAACATAATCTGTTTGCTCAGTGAGAATGAAGTAGTTCATAATGGAGCAGAGGAAGGAAAGGAAGAGTAGGCAAGGGTCAGAGAGTAGGTAAGGGACCGTAATGGATATGGTGAAGTAATACAAAATACGTTTGCTAGTATACACTACGGTACAGTTTGGCTGTTTTCTTTTGAAGATCTTTCTCCCTAGCATAAAAAGAAAAGATGTGGCACCAATGGATGCTAAAATAAAAAGCATATGAAGGATCAACCTGATTAGTGCTCATTCAATGTTGAATGGATAACTACGCAATATTTTGGAAGGAGTAGAGGCGGAAGAAAAAATAATATATTGTAAGGAACAAACAATACCATGCGGCCTCAAGATCTACATTTATACAGCAATTTAATCAAGGAAGTCGACCCTTCATTAAAGATAAGACTAAAGAGAATGTTGACAAGGACGGTATATACTAGTACTTAAAAGTATTCCTAACATGATAATATTGTCAATTTTATAATTATGTATTTACATGACATTTTAAATTGTGTTATACCGTTTCTGACTATTTTTTTTATCATCATGTAAGACATTTATTCGTTTCAAATGGCGAATATATATATATATATATATATATATATATATATATATATATATATATATATATATATATATATATTATATTTCTACATCTAATCCAATTTTAACACCCGCGCGCTCTCGTTTTATGGCAAACAGTTATTATGCTCGGAATGATTCACAGGACATCTTATGACAGTTATGGTATGAAAAGCACACACTTTATGACATGTCCTCTAATTTGCACAACTAGATAATCACTTCGTTTCAAATACTTGCACTTAAAAATTTTTTTCATTTGTTAAGTGTATGTTGTATATCAGGTTGTAAATCATTCGAAAGGTTTTCTTGGGAGTAAAAACATAAATGTCCAGAGAATAAAAAATAACAATTGAAATTGGATTAAGGAATAAATTATACGATTTAAGGAAGTGCTCGATTGATTCAAAGAAAGTACGTATAAACAATAAGGTAGGGTAGATCGAGGAGAGTCCGCCGTAGTTTTTTAAACCCAATTATTTCTCTTGAAATTTGGAACATCAATCAACAACAGAAATATTCAAACGCTATCTGCCTATTTTTTTAAGCAATAATTAAATAAATAAGAACAAACCTATTTCAGAAATATTAAGAGAAAAACCAGCGAGGAGAGATTTACATACCTACATCCAAAATTTCAACCTACATCTCAGATCCTACATACGTCACAAGTTTTGATTGGGTCTTATGACATCACACAGGGTGTCACTCCACTTTTTACATTGCAAACATTAAATCCACTTTTCTCCTTTTTTAAATTTCTTGGGCCAACAAAGAAAATATATTAGACATCAGCTCTTCTCTCTCTCTCTCTCTCTCTCTCTCTCTCTCTCTCTCTCTCTCTCTGTCTCTCAATAGCACTTCAGCCCAAATCAAGCCTTGGCCTCCTCCAAACTATGCTTTTAACCTTGCCGGTCATGCGCCGACCTTTTCACGTCTAACAAATTTTACGCTTCTGCTGCCACTTCATCCTCACACCTTTTCCATGGCCCTCCTTTTGGTCTTGCGTGCTGCATTTTACTGTCTAGGGCTCTTTTCGGCAATCTTTCTGCCTCGATATTGTGAATATATTTCTGTAGTCTCTATCGATCTTCGAGAAATAATGCTGTTGTGATAGGCATAGCCGGCAATAGGTATTATTTGTTAGCAGATCAGCTCTTTCTGTATTCAACTGTCTCGGTGCCAGCCCCTCTCCTTACTTTAATCATTTTCCGTGAGCCCGTTTTGTATTCTTAAAGTTGCTGTTGACGAGTTTATTGTTGCTTTTACTTCTTCTTAAAGTGCCTATCCGTTCCGGACGTTGGCGATCATCACGGCTATCTTCACTTTGCTTATTGCAGCGCGGAACAGTTCAGTGGTAGTCGTGTTATACCACTTTCGCAAATTTTGAAGCCAGGAAATGCGTCTTCTTCCCGGTCCTCTCTTACCATTTACTTTCCCTTGGAGAATCAGCTGGAGAAGGCCGTAACGTTCTTGATTTCTCATTACATGACCTAGATATTCCAACTTTTTAGTTTTGACGGTCATGAGAATTTCACATTCTTTCCCCATTCTACGCAGGACCTCCACATTAGTAACTCTGTCAACCCAGGATATACGTAAGATGCGCCTATAACACCACATTTCGAAAGCTTCGAGCCGATTCATAGATGCAACAGTCAGTGTCCATGCTTCCATTCCGTAGTAGTCGGTCCAGTTTCAGTTAATTGTTGGAGTCGTTTGTTGAGCATGTACATAAGCGAAAACTTTGTATGCAATGAACAAGAGGGATATGCTGCGATAATTTTCTCACTTCAGTTTATCTTTTTTTATATATGGGCCTATCATCCCCGTTTTCCAGTTGCTCTTTTTATTATTCCCAATCTTATTTAGGAGCGTATACATTTGCTCTACTAGGTGTCCATCTAATTTGCACGCTCATAGGTGGCGCTATGAATACCTGGAGCTTTATTATTCCTCTGAGCTCGTATTTTTGTTTTATCTCTTTCATTGTCAGGGTTTCTATATTTTCGAGGTCTTCCTTAATGTACGGCATGTTGAAATGCTCTTCATTTTCTTGCGCTCCTAAAAGAGTTTAAAAATAGGTTTTCCAGAGTGGTTTTATTTCTCTTGTATTATGTATAGTCTTATGTATAGTATTATGTCTAGTCCCTGGATAAGATTGTTTCTTATAATTACCGGGTATTGATTTGCAACTCGTTGTTCAGATACTTGAATTTTTGGGTATTCCCTAAAAAATTTGGCATAGAAGTTTTTTCGATACATGATCGTTCCTTGACCGAGGTTTGTCACCGAGATAATAGAGCAGTACCTTCAGCGAATGGAGCTCTTGTTGTTGTTTGGCTCACTTGTGGTTGTTATTGTCGTTGGGCTGTAGCTGATTGTATGACAGGGTACCGCCTCCTCAACACCCTGTTACTGACATCCTGCATACTGTCACGTCCAACGCTGTCTCCAGACGTACCCTGACAATCTTGTACCCCAGGCAGCAACTCTAAATATAAATTATTATCCACCATTTTTATGGGTATGCATTTCATACCTACTGCCAGTTTAGTTTTTGTTCCACGGCAAGTATCTCTACTACCCTCTGGGTATAGGTTCTAAGAATAACCAGAAAGCTTAATAGCTGATTATCCAAATTTAGCCATACTACTCACATCCCCTCTCACGGGAAAATTCACTCATCCCAGATACCTACAGTATCAAAAGGATTGAGCTCTGGTGGGGCTCTTTCCGTGCTATTGAGCCCTAGGTGACTTGGTATGCTGGAATATCTCCCAAAAATTTTCGTTCACATTTAGTCGTAAAATTTCCTGATTTATCAGCAACTGTTGGTGTGTCAGTAATACTCCAACCTATACTGTTGTATCGATTAGATTCAGTTTGTGTGAACGAAGCATAGTTTTTCATTGTCGTTGTTATACCTAAATTTCTCACTCTATCTATTACACAGCCTCTGATTTCATATCGTATTTCATCAAATAAATACATCAAACCATTATTAGCAAAGTGCAAAGTATTACTTTCTTTCCCATCATTTGTTAAACGTCCTTCTATATATAGATAACTCTCAGAAGGTATATATCTTGAGTCTGGATTGGTATCTGTATTTCATCGCAATGATTAAAAGTTGTGTTGGTATAGTGTAAATGACTGTGCATTTCTCGACTCACAACTGAATTGTCAACCAACACACGATCTGCAATATTTAAAATGTTTCATATTCACTTTAAAACTCAACTCATATTCACTCTTCTTACAAGTACACCTCAAGAAAGTACACTTCTAAGTATTCTAGTATTAATAAAGAACTTTATTCTACACCAAGTGTTTTTTCTTGTGCTTTTCTTGTTCCCCGTCACTGTTCTTGTTGTTGTGTTTAACTTTAAATCCTAGCAGTACAGCTGTCTGCATGGTCTTATATAGATGTTCATTAAGATCTAGCTTTTTATGTTGTATCTCCAATAGTAGAAAGAATAATAGGTATCGTTAGAATACCTTTTAAACTCCATTGTCTCCGTATTTGTATTTCCAGATCGCTGTACTTAAAGATCTTTTCGTTGTATTTAACATGCAGATTATTGTTGTTAGGTATCGCCACGTGGATTAGTGTTGTTTGTCTCGTTAGTCTCGTTAGGCATTTGTCGTTTTGGACTTGGGGTATTTGATAATATATATAAGACAATTTTTTGTTGGTATAATCTGATCCTGAATGGCAAGTAATGAACCTATTTCTGGGAACATCTTTGCTGATGTCAGCCAATAGTTCGACGCTATATTGTCGACATAGTCTTGACTGACTTCATTGGGATGTCGCCCGTGCAAAGGTTTACTCATCCAGTTGCGCATTTCTTCGTCCTTAGTAAGACTGTTTATACGCATTTCTGGTCTCCTCAGTTTGATCGGTGTTGTGTCATCTACTGCACAAATCGCGCGATGTAGAGTAGATGTCTCAGCCTGCACCTGATTATTATAATCATCATTGTTATTATTTTTATAATTTATATTATTAACTTTTTATATTCTGATTTTGGTGCAGAATTGCGTAATGTCAAATTTAAGGATGTTTTTTTGTGGAAATACCTCATTGACCATAGGAATACGGTAGCTGCTGCCGATCTTTTAGAAGATGAAGAGTTCTGTTTCTTATGAAAGATGCTTTTGAGATAAAGTTAACAATTACCTACTTCATTGCCAAATTGTTAATGAATATCGTTGCGCGGGACATAAGGAAGTTGATACAAAAATCTCATTTTTTCTACGTCAAACTGAAAGTGGCACTGAGAACATAGTGAAATGTTCTAGTAGAAATATCTTAATAATAATCTTAGGAAATATGGTGCATTTTAAAGAAAGACTAAAAGTGTAGCTACAATTTGGCACAGGAAACAATAGGCCCTTTATCGATGTAAATAGCATCTATGGTTTACTGGTGGCAGATATTTGTGAGGGACTTTTTGCATGCCAGACTTTTACACGCTGTGAGTTTAACCCGTCTTTTTTTAGAATCAGGAGATAATCTGTGATGTACTTATCTGCTGTTAATGCTCCACCATCAGTCGCCACTAACTCTGTTTATCTCCCCAAATATATACCGTCCCACACCATAATTCTACCTTCACCCAAGGTACGGTCGTAGTAAAATTGAAAGGTGCATTTTGTTCCGCTTGGCGTCAATAAAATCTTCCTCTATTGTCGATGCAATTTACACAGAATGAGCTTTCGTTCGTAAAGAGAAGTCGCTCTACACGACGGTGTCTCTGGAGTCTGAAAGCTTTTATTGGCACATTTGACTTGAGACCGGCTTCTTTTAGTCTCCTTCTTACTTTCCTTTCACTTATGTGGTTCCACGATCATTTTGCAGCAGGTTTTAGGTCTTAACTGCCATTTGAGTATTTCATCTATTTACGAATTATCCGGTAGGTATATTTTCGTGTACCTTTCATGATCGTTGTTCTTGTACTCTCGTCTTTCTTCATAAAGGCATTCTTTCATTTTCCGTAGCTTTGATTTTTTTCTTTTTTAACGAAGCTTTAATATTTTCTCAGCTTTCTTAAACACTTTTATTTTTGTAAATCATGATTGAGTAAGCTTGTGTATTGTATCTTATTATTTCTGTTAGCTCCTTTATGCTTGTTGATCTCTTTAACATGACTATATATTACCTACTCTCGAATAGGCTTTAATTGATCTATTATAGTTGCGAAAACATTGATAGAGCAGAGTAAAGTCAGCCTGATTCCTTACAATATTTTGTTGTGTACCTATGTTGGATATATATTTACACTTTTATTGTTTTATTATATTATGTCTTATTTATTATACAGGCTTGAATGAGTATAGTATCTATCCGCGAGTAGATATTTTTTACTTTTTACGATCCTAGTATAAATAAAAAGTAAAAAAAAGTAATGCGACAGTTTGTAACTACACAAATGGTAATGGACAATTCATAACCCCATCAATTCGTAACGGTAACACTTCATTACATTGACAGTTCGTAACACCAACATTTATTTTTTTAGTAAAAGCATTATCGGATGTAGACAAAAATGCATGTTGCATACTTTCCTAAAACTAAATTTCATACATATTTTTGTGTTATGAGTAAGTTATAAGTGAATTATCACTTTAAAGTAGTAAAAGTAAGCCTGAAAAATAATCTAATAATAAAAACCACTTTAATACCAATATAATTATTATAATAATCAATACAATTTATATTTATAACAACCAAAAAGTATAACCAGATATATACAATTTTAAAAGTATGCTGATTCGTTTGTTGTAAAAACTAAAACATATGCGTTATATCTCTCGGTTATCGGCTTAAACCATTTATATGTAGGGGAGTGTAGTACACCATGAGATATGGTACACAATAAGACAGTCTAATAATTTTTCAAATTTATCGCTAATATTCAATGCTGTAGCCAACATCATCACAGAAATGTCGTTTTACAGCACCAGTTAAAATACCATCCTTTCATTCGTGATATCATGAAAGTTGCAGTGATATACTACTGTTTAGTTAAGGTATGAAGTTACTTTTTATATAGTTTTGTAGACTTATTATCAACACTAATTATTATTGATTTTTGTCAATTTGCAAGTGCATGCGTGAAATACCACAGTTAAGTTAGTCTAACCTCCAATAGTCGTGTCTCAAAACTAAAACTTAAATATGAATATTTACATTTGTTTACAAAAATGATACTTGGCACACAATGAGACACTGGATGATAGTATACAATGAGACTGTAACATTTTGTGCTACTAAAGTTTTTATGATATAATAATATGTTGTATAGGTAGAATAAAAGTTTATAATGTTTCTTACCGACATGGTGCGCAAAGAAAAACCAAGGAGTCAAGCGGCATTCAGCTCCGATGATATGACAAGTGCTGGACAAGATGTTTTAGACGGAAAATCATTGACATTCCGACAATACTAAGATATGTTGCAAAAACGTACTAATCCAGATAATGATTGAATGGAACCCAATTATGTTGTACGACGTGTGTTGTCAGAGGAACAGGAAATTTCTTTGTGTGATCACATCAAAACTTGTATCAAAATGAGCTACGGATTAATAACCATTCAAACATGAAAGGTAGCATGTGATATGGCGATTAAAAACAATATTCCAGTTTTAGTGAATTTTATCAAGGATAAAATAGCTAGACTCCAATGGTTCCGTTCATTTTTAAATAGGCGTGGGAACGTCCAGAGGGTTGCAGTTTATTAAGATAAACACAATTTAATCCACACAATGTCAACAAGTTCTTCGATAATGTACATGCCATTTATTCTAGATATCCATCAGCTGTGTCTAATATCATAATATATAACCATGGTGAGACTAGTACAACAACAGTGCAGAAAGTCGTAGCGGAGAAAGGTATAAAACACCTGAATAGTTGTACTAGCGGTGAAAGGGGTATTCTTATTACCACATGTGCCCTTGTATGTGCGAATGGAACGTTTCTGCCCCCTGCCATAGTTTTTCCAAGGAAATATTATAAGGAGCACATGACACAAGGAGCTTCACTTGGCACACTGGGTTGGGCAAATACAAGTGGATGGATGAATAGTGACCTGTTTGTCGATGTTATGAAACACTCCATCAAGTTTAGCAACAGTTCAATTGAAAACCCTTCCATACTGATGTACGACAATCACGAGAATCACGTAACATATCACGTTGTTCAACTGGCAAAGGATAATGGTGTTATCATACTGACTCTTCCTCCTCATTGTAGTAACAAACTGCAACCCCTTGATGTTTTAATCTTCGCTCTCTTAGCTCATGCCGCTATAGACTCATGGTTGCTGAGCTATCATGTTGGTATCAATTTTACTAAAACCAAAAAATGTAGATAAAAAACAAGCGCCTTGCATCTTATTTGAAATGTGATGTAAAGTTTGAAAGGATTAAGATCCGTTAGAATTTTCTTTCATTTGTTTTTTTTTATTTTACCCGTAAAATTGCTATTTTAAATAATAAAAACTACCCTCTATGTATTTTCCTTAACAAAATATTGAAATAATACCACTAATCATATTGATGACCGGTTAACTCAGTTTGTAGACAAATTCAAAAATGCTGACGTTAAAAATAGAAATGTATTTTTTGCCTCATTGTGTACTTGTACTACCCTCCCCTAAATTTAAGGAACATCAAAAGGTACAAACTTAAATTGTATTTCCTGTGTTACAGGTATATTATCTTTATTTTAAGACAGTTTTCAAAATATATTTCTCCACGAAATATTAAATAATGTTAAATGTTTATACTGATGCTGGTTCGTTAAATTGATACACGTAATTTCAATTGCAACTGTAATTAAAGTTTGTTTTCATGTTAAAAAAAATAAACAGAATAATTTAATTTTGACGTTCAGAATTATACCGTTACGAATAGTCATAGTTACGAACTGTCGAAGTAATGAAGTGTTTATGAATAGACGGCGTTACGAATTGTCCGTTACCATTTGTGAGGTTACGAACTGCCGCATTGCGAGATGTCTTGTTACATATAATAAGCCGGCTATTTAGAGGCTTATTTTCAGAGGTTTCCAGAGAACAACAAGGCACATAGAAAATTATCCTAACCGGCCTAAGATTGAACACTAGGAGGTGCGTCTGTAGTAATTTTAACTTCTAGACTACGGCACTTGTTAAACCAGAAGAGCACCGCAACAAGTTAATACTAATGTACCCGTTATAAAATGTCAAATATCCACAAAATATCAGGCGAGTAAAGGAAACTGAAAATGCAGTACTTAAAATTCAGGCATAGTTCAGGCCTCAGATTCTGGGGTAGAAAGTAGAGACAGAAATTAGATAGCAAACAACGAATATTCCAGTATTACATTGTTACATTTAACATACATAAAAGCTTAGAAAAAGAACTGCTAGAATCAGAAGAGGAAATCAAGAAAATCAAGTAGAAATTAGCAATACCTGCAGAAGTACAAGGAAAAGAAAAACAATGGTATTAAAAAGCGTAAATAAACTGTTCTACAAATGACATGAGAATCAAACGATAGTTGCGCAAACTTCAATGTGACAACGAAGAAAAAAAAAAGAAAACCAAAACGAAATTGGAGTAACATCAGATGAATTAAGAAAAAGAAATAACAGATGAAAAATACTCGTAAAGTATATAAGAGAAAATAACCTTTATATAACCATACATCCATCATACGTGTGTCCACAAGAAGGATGGAGAAAAGGAAACACACAACCCAAGCTACAGAATTTCACTTGGTACACAGTGGACAGGCGGTTTTAAACCTGCAGAAGAGTGTAAAATATATTACCATGAGGGCTTTTTAACTAACTCAAGCGGATCAATGCAGATACTGAAAGTCAAGTAGCTTTGGGAAATCTCAAGAATCTTAAGGTAGTCTCTAGGCTAATGTAGAAAGAAGGATGATCAGCTCCAAAATACTTTGTTCAAGAGCAAGCCTAAATAGTGCAAAAAAGCAATCTTCGTGATCGAAAAAAAGCCTGGATCTGGATACTACGTAACTCCCACTGGGAAAGTATACCTGATCAAGCATAGACTGAAGGATATATATATATATATATATATATATATATATATATATATATATATATATATATATATATATATATATGGCCTGGACAAATTTAATTTAATAAAGCGATAGCGGCTTTCGCTAAAAGATTTTATCTTTTACACACACACACACACACACACACACATATATATATATATATATATATATATATATATATATATATATATATATATAGCGGTCTACAGTGCGTCCATAAAGTAACGCACAAAATCATTATTAGCTAAATAAACAACAGTATTAGAAATTCCCGAAACAGGTCGATTTTTGATTTTAATTTACTATTTTTTCAAATCAAACTTTAATATATAGGGTGAACCACCTTAGTATAATGATGCCACCGTAATTTTTTTACATAGAACCTCCATTTTTTTTCAATTTATAGATTTCCTTGCTGAGCTGAGCTAAAAATGTATAACACGTTGCTTCAAATTGGTACAGCAGTACAGTGCAAGAGATAAGGGCTTGCGGCTAGGTGATACTCCTCCATAGATCCCTACCGGAAGGGCGTCGAACGCCTAAATACCGGATATATATATATATATATATATATATATATATATACATTTACTTTTTTTTCAAATTATATTTTAATATACAGGGTGAACCATCTTAGTATGATGACGTCATCACAGTCAGAGTTGATTTCAAAAATGCATAACATGTTGCTTCAAATTAGTACAGGATGGCATAAATGCAAAAATTCCAAGTTACTTACAAAATAATAAATGAAGAATAAACGTAATAATAAACACATTAAATGAAATTTCATTTGTTACCTTATTAAACTATTAAAAACACCTTGCATTATTTGTAACATTGTCTCTATCTATCTAATTAGCCTTCTTCGGTCCATCTTTGGACATAGGTCTCCCCAATCCTTTTCCATTCTCTGTCTGTCGCTATAGTCATCCACCTAGGGCCCACGTGCTTCTTGATATCATCTGCCCATCTCATTTGGGGCCTTCCTCTGCTTCGTTTATATTCTCACGGTCTCCAACTTATAAGAATTTTGTTCCATCAGTCTTCTTTTTGTCTTATATTGTATCCTGCAAATCTCCATTTCAATTTTGCAACATCCTGTCTAACATCCCTCACTTTTGTTTTCTGTCTTATCCACTCGTTTCTCTTTTTATCCAATAATCTTATGTGCAACATTTGTCTTTCCTCTTTATGGCTCTTTGGGTTTTTATGATTTTGTCCATGTTTGCTTTTGTAAATGTCCCTTTGGGAACTATTGGGAACATTGTCTCTAACAGTTTTTATTGGTGATCCAAGACCCTGAATGATACAAATATTTTCTAGCAGCTCTTATTAGTACTCCAAGCCCCTGAACCATAAATGTATTTTTAATGTTTTATAATATTTTTTATTTTTTTTATTTGACGTTAAAAACTGTCAAAAATATTAAAGTACAAAACTGTATTGTTAACGCTTTACAGAAGGTACGTTTACGTGAAAACTATTCAAGCAATTTATCATTTGCAACTTTTTTTATAAAATGCATTTAGCCGAAAGTGAAAGTTTGCTGATTTTTTCATGAAAGGCACCCAGGTCATGAACCTATTTCACAATATACGGTAAGCAGAATAGATCGAAAATACAAAGAATTGGTCCATGTCAGAGATGCAGTAAAGCATGGTAGGCCAAAAATTAATTAAAATATTCAACAAGACATAATTTGGGCGGCAGTAGAAAATCCACACTGAAGAGTGCCAGAATTATCTAGGGATATTAGTGTTGAAAAGTCTTCAGAATCAAATGTTTTTAAAAAGGTAAAATAGTAATAGTCTCCCGTTTTATACCGCTCGCGGCTTTGGGAGTATAGCAGGGTAGTCTGCTATATCTAGGGCCTACGGTATACAAGGAAGGTAACATGGCCAGTGCTACGCTTCAACCGCCTATTATTTCCCCTGGTTTTACCCAAGGTACTCATTTTATTCAGGCTGAGTACCTGAAAATACCATTTTTAAAGTACGTCTTATCCATGAATTGGCTGAAGACGACTTTAACCGAAGAACTGAATTCTGCGAGTACCTATACGATGAATCAACCTAACAAGTTTATTGAAAACGTTTTATTATCGGACGAGGTAACGTTTCATCTGAACGGTCAAGTTAACCGACAAAACACCCCTTATTGGTCTAATGAAAATCCACACTGGATGCAAGTGTCATACGCAAAAATCACAAAAAAACGAACGTATGGGCTGGTATTGTGAGAAATACAGTTATTGGTCCATATTTTTTTGATGAAGATTTAACAGGATTAATACATTAATTCCTGATTTGATGTTTTTTCCTGATATTAAAATACCCACTAATTTAGACCGCAGAATCTGGTTTCAACAAGATGGTGCACCACCACATTTCGCAGTAGCTGTGCGCGAATTTTTAAACAGAACTTTTCCACAGCGGTGGATAGGAAGAAGGGGACCAGTGGAATGGTCCCCTAGAGTACCTGATTTGAACCCATTAGATTTCTTTTTATGGGTTTATTTAAAATCTAAAGTCTACACAAACAGAACTGCTAATATCTGTCAACTACAAGACCGAATTAGACAAGAAATAAAGAACATAACACCCGCTATGCTACAGAATCTTAAAGATGTAAGTAATGACGGGTTTAAACATTTTCTCACGATCAATGGAAAACAATTTGAACGTTTACTGTAAATTTTCGTTTGTTTATTTTTGTTAATATTAATGTAATAATACAGTAATTGCATAATATTAAAGTAGTTTTATAACAATATGTAATTAAATTTAATTTGTTTATTACGTTTATCCAAAATTTATTATTTTGTAGGTAACTTGGAATATTTGCATTTTTGCCACCCTGTACCAATTTGAAGCAACGTGTTATATATTTTTGGAATCAGCTCAGCAAGGGAGATCTATAAATTGAAAAAAAAATTGGAGTCCCATTTAAAAAAAATGGTGATGGCGTCATCATACGAAGGTGGTTCAACCTGTATATCAGATTATAATTTGAAAAAATAGTAAATTAAAAAAAATGGTGATGACGTCATCATACGAATTAAAATCAAAAAAAATTTTGGGAATTTCTAATAATTTTTATTTAGCTAATAATGAATTTATCCTTTACTTTATGGACGCACGTGCGAATTTTTGCATTTTTGTCCGGTATTTAGGCGTTCGACGCCCTTCCGGTAGGGATCTATGGAGGAGTATCACCTAGCCGCAAGCCCTTATCTCTTGCACTGTACTCCTGTACCAATTTAAAGCAACGTTTTATACATTTTTGGAATCAGCTCAGCAAGAGAAATCAATAAGTTGAAAAAAAAAATCATGGTTCCATTTAAACAAAACAATGATGACGTCATCATACGAAGGGAATTTACCCTGTATATTAGATTATATATATATTTATATATTTATATATATATATATATATATATATTTATATATTTATATATATATATATATATATACATATATATATATATATATATATATATATATATATATATATATATAGATATATATATATATATATATATATATATATATATATATATATATATATATATATATATATATATATATATATATATATATATATATACAGTAGACTCCCTCTATAACGAGAAGTGAAATGACAGACTAATTACCTCGGTATAAGCCGATCTCGTTATATCAGACAATAATAATACTGTGCATACATATGAATCTGTAGTTTTCTAAACCATTAACTTCCTATAGTGAAGCCATTCGGAGCAATATAAGATGCTAATAAATATTGTTTGAATGGCGTTTTTGAAAAAAAGTTATTTACTTTTATTGTCAATGAAATATATTAAAACATAAAAGAGTTGTTTTCTTTTATTATCAATGATATACGTTAAAATAAAAAATCTGTACTTATATTTTTTTCCAACTACATATTGTATAAAGCGTATTTTCAAGGATATCATAAACTATTGCTTCTGCAATTTTAAGAACTCTGTCATTTTTAGCTGCTTTAAATGGTCCAGTATCATTCCCTCATATTTTCTAAAGATGTGTAACAGTTGTATTTATTCATTGTAAATAAGTTTATTGCGGGCTGCAGTTAAGTTTATTGAGGGTCTGTTTGAAAAGGTATTTATTTATAGCCACGACCCGACCAAAAACGTAAAAAAACACGTTTTTGGATCTTATTTTCTCTTGTTATAACCAAATTTGCCTCGCTACAGACGGTTATAGTTCAATAGAAATTTCACGGGACATCTAATGTATCTCGTTATAAGCGAAACCTCGTAATAACCGTGTTCGTTATAGAGGGAGTATACTGTATATATATATATATATATATATATATATATATATATATACATATATATATATATATATATATATATATATATATATATATATATATATATATATATAATATTGCAAGAGGGTGCTGAAATAGGTGCAAATATTATCTTCATCATCCAGCCTTCTACGTTCAGTTTTGTCGGTCTTAAGCTTCCTGCATCCAAATCCTAACGATTATTTTGACATAGTCTGTCCATCGTGCAGGTGGTTTCCCTTTGCTTCTTCTATCTGCTCGTGGTTTACACACTGTAATTTTTTGGGTCCACTGCCTGTCATTAATTTTAGCTACATGACCCGCCCAGTTCCACTTTAGCCACGCTATGAGGTCTGACATCTGTGACGTGTTTTCTTATTTCTTAGTTTCTAACCCTGTCTCTAAGAGTTAGGCGAAGTTGCGAGCGTAAACGTATATATATTTAGGGATTCTACAGTATTCACTGCCTTCCCTCGCTCAACCGTTTCCATCTCTCTCTGTTGTTCCATTCTCCATCGTTTAGTCCTCTCTTACTCATGGCGTCGTCTACTTCGTTCCTCCAGGATTTTCGGGGTCGTCCTCTTTTCCTCCTTCCTATGGGGCTCCATTCGGTTATTCTTTTTATCCATCTGCTGTCGCTAGCTCTTCTTACATGTCCATACCACTTTAGTCTTTTTTGTTCTATATATGTTAGTATGTCTGTTTCTATTGATGTTCTTTGCTTTATTTCGTCATTACTTCTCCTATCCATTCTTGTTACTCTGCAGCATCTTCGCAGGCATTCCATCTCTGTTGCTATTATCTTACTGCTGTTTTTCTTGTTTATGATCCAATTTTCGGCCCCATATGTCATCATACTTCGCACTAATGTTTTATAAATCTGCGTTTTTGTCTTCATATTTAGGTGTCTATCCCACCATACTGAGTTAAGTTGTCGGATTGCTGTTCTTGTTTGTCCTAATCTTTGTGTAATTTCTTCCTCTGTTGTTGCCTTTTTCGTGATTATAAACCCCAGGTATTTGAATTTATCCTTTCCTTTGATTGTTACGTTGTCATCAATCTGTAGATCTTCTATGTCTTCTTTACTTGTAGATAGGTACTCTGTTTTCGAGAGGTTAATATCTAGGCCAGCCTTGGTATATTCTTCTTGTAGTTTCTTCATCATGTAGCTGAGGTCGTCTTGGTCTTGTGCAATCACTACTTGATCGTCTGCAAAACTTAACGTATATAGGTATTCGTTCCGTACCGGTACTCCCATGCCTTCGCATTTTCTTTTCCATGTAGTCAAGGCTTTCTCTAAGTATATTTTGAATAGGTTTGGAGATGTGGAACAACCCTGGAGCCCTTTTGTTGCGGGTCCTTTTGTTGTGGTGAAGTCTCCTATGATTCTTGTTCCCATTTTAATGGACACTTTATTTTCTTTATACAGAGCTTTTGTAGCTTCTATGAGTTCCGTCTGTATTTCTAATTTGTACATTGCCTCCCATAGTTCTGACCTTGGTACAGAGTCATACGCCTTTCTCAGATCCACAAATGCCAAGTGTATATCTCTATTTTTTGCTTTTTTCTTTTCCAACAGTTGTTCCAGTGTGTATATGTGGTCTATGCATGATCTTCCTGCCGTGAAGCCTGCCTGATCCTCCCCGATTTTGCCTTTTATCGCTTGCTCTATCTTTTCTCGCAGTATCTTCCCATATAATCTTCCTATTGATGATATTACGCTTATTCCTCTGTAATTTTCGCATCGTTTTCTATCTCCTTTCTCTCTGCTGTTCTCCATTTATGGCTTTCTGAAATATCCATTGTATCATCCGGTGTAATTTTTTTGATCCGTATTTTATAAGCTCAGGTGAGATGCCTCCAGGTCCCGGTGCTTTCTTATTTTTGATTGCTTTTATGGCCGTTCTCATTTCCCTATCTGTTATTTCTATTTCTTGTTGTGGGAATCTGCTTCGTCTTCGC
Source organism: Diabrotica undecimpunctata (assembly GCF_040954645.1). Classification (NCBI taxonomy): domain Eukaryota; kingdom Metazoa; phylum Arthropoda; class Insecta; order Coleoptera; family Chrysomelidae; genus Diabrotica; species Diabrotica undecimpunctata. The sequence continues at coordinate 67,936,763 of NC_092805.1, forward strand.
CTGTTTTCTTTTCCAATGAATTGTGGTCTTTGTTCTGTTAATAGTTCCTTGTAGTAGTCCTTCCATTCTTTGTCCTGTATATTTCCCAATTTAGTTTTTTCTTTTGAGTTTTGTTTCAATCCTCTCAGTACTTTCCATGACTCCGAAGTTCTTGTACCTCCTATATATGTTTCAATATTTAAGCAGATTCTTTCCCATTCTTCATTCTTTTGCTGTGTTATTTGTTTTTTCACTTCTCTATCTTTTTCTCTATATTCTTTATAAACTTCATCGTTGTTTGTAGTCAGCCATTTTCTGTATAGTTGCTTTTTTTCTTCAATTATTCTTTTTGTTGGTTCATTTATTTCATTATAGTGCTGTTTATTTGTTATATGTTCTTTTTCCCCAAGGGCTTCGAATGCTGCTTGCTTTATACTCGCCTTTATATGCTCGTATATTTCTTCGATGTTGCCGTATCTAAATTCTATTAATTTTTGGTCTAGACGTTGTTGGTATAGTTCTCTTATTGATTGTTCTTGGAGTAGTTCTATATTGTATTGTTTTTCTCTTATAGTGTTCAACGGTTCTTCTGTGGAGGGGGTCTTGTTATGTTTCCAATTAATGCCCATTTTTTATGCGTAAACGTCTTTTTTTCAAATAATTTGTCATGCTGCTCTTGAAGATTTAACATTGTTTTACTACTTAGTTAATTTCGATTTAGACATCGTTTCGGTTCTAAGCTTTTTTGAAGTCAAAGCTATATGGGTTACAAGGTTAAATTTCGAAGTTTTTCTGTAAGTCAGTTGATTTTGATTTTCTTCAATTGAATGTATTCGGTTAAAACCTTTGACCTATTATAAAGGATATTGGTCTGGATTTTATACAATATTTAGTAAACTAATGCTTCTTTAGTTTTAGCAGTCGCTTTGGTTGTAGTTTTTGAATAAAGAGATAACTTTTAGAGTTTTCCACGGATCTGTAATTTTGTCATCTCTGATCTCCGTCAGCATGTATAGAAAAGGTATATGAATCATAAGTGGTCAGAAAGTCTCGACATATTTAACTAAATTGTTTCACATTTACATCAATATCTACTTTTTATTTCTCTTTAGCGTCTAAAATACTTTATATTAAATTAATTCCAGTTCCTAATTTTAATTTAAATAAAAAACGTACCGACTGTGTAAAGAGAACACTTAAAATTTTTCCGATATGTGTACAACGTATATAGTACGAAATAGTTCACCGATTAAGACAACAACAAACAACTTACAGAGTACGAATACGCTTCAACCAGGCACACACCCATTAAATGCTAAATTTCAATTTTAAATGCATTAGAGATTGTAAAAAGTGTACATGTCGATCTATGTATACGGTATGAGCTATTACTTTGTGGGTGGAAAAATGATTTATCTCTTGCAGATGTGCATTTTATAATGTTTCTACCAATACGAGGTGTGATAGGAGACTTGTTTAGAATGCTTTAGAACCTAAATGACCCATAAAAATTTTATCATCCATATAAAATATTTTGAAAATAATACCCTAAGTTTACTTTATATATGCAATGCCAAAATTAAAGGAACATATTATTTTTGACTTCATTCAATAGAAAAACTTGAAAGGATTGACATGGATATCACAGATGTCAAGAAAATCATAGCCGCAAAAATTCGACATCAATTTGGAACAGGTTTTATTTTACGAAACCGCATGCTGAGTTCTCTCATTTAAAATTAATTCAGTAAATAAAAGAGTTTGTTACAACATCTCGATGCTATTTGTTTATGCAGCAACCGAAGAAAAATATTATTCAATTAAATATGTTTTTTACGACTAGTTGGTGACGTTTTTTGTACCATTATTCTGATAAAACGTGATGTTTTTATGGGAGATTTTAATAGGAATATAGGGAAGAAGTGTTTTTACCCAAATTTAATAAACTAATCCTACATGAACACATAATAATGAACTCAGACTATGGTAATGGACTCGGACTAGTGGATTTTCCAACAACAAATAATCTTCTTAATAAATCAACTATGTTTGATTTTAAAAATGTGGCTATAGAATTATTGACATTAAAAGTCTACGCGGCCTGGACGCAGACAGTGGCCATTTTGTGGTTAGAGCCAAATTTAAACAAAGAATTTTTAAACAAAAGAATAGTACACCAAAACAGATTCCTATATGGAACCCTTGGGCTTTCATGGGCATAAAAAAATAATTAAATATCAAACAACACTGCAGGCCACTTTGGATCACTAGAAAATAAAAAAAAATGCTGAATCAATTTGTGAAATAATTAAAAATTAAACTGCTCACAGTATATAACACAGCGTAGGAAAACGAAAGAAGAGTGAAAGAAAGTGTTTTCATTTTACCACTAAAAATTCAATAATTCCTCAGGTGACAACACTGTATCCGCATAATGTTTAAAAAATAGAGGAGAAACTTTGACACATACTTTTATCAGTTCATCTGCCAAGTTTGGAATGAGGAATAAGTTTCAACCCTTGAAAAGGTAGTATTATTGTACTCATGCATAAAAGCGATAAAATTTACTGCCCTAACTATAGGGATATATCTGTGTACATGTGTACCACTCCTACTCCTGTATTCCCCCTAAAACTACCCCTCAGGGGAAAAATCGATTCATCAAAAATCTGTACGCCGTAGAAAAAAATGTTTTAAATAAGAAATGTAGATGACATAATATTTATTAGCACTTTTTGTGTAGAATAAACTGTACTCTCAGAAACAACAGCGGCCGGCGATTTTTAATGTAGTTACGCGCACGAAATTAATTTTAAATAAAATTTGTATTAACTCTACGGTAAAATTCCAAATCTTTTGATCAAAATGTTCTATCTATAAATGGGGATTTATTTCGATACATGGGGATAATGAGGTTCATATATAGGACAGATTTTTATTATTTTACATTATTTTCATGACATGAATAAAATTTATCACTTTCATTGACTGGTCACTATGAAATTTCCATTGTTAGAGCTTGTAATCTTCAATTACTATAGCATAAAATTTCGGTTTTGAGTTTTGGCAACAAATCTGAGGCATTTGAAATGCCTAAAAGCGCTGAATTTAAACTATCACATTACAAACGATCCAATACGTTTAAAATTGCATGTTTTCAATTGCACAAGTACGTTTTTCGAAACAACACAACTCCAGCTACAAATTCTACCTAATATCGTCTTCGAGGAGGCATTTTCCGCCATGTGCGATCGTTCTTAATGTAAAAGTTAGATTCTGTGTTTTCTAGGCATATTTAAAATCCCTCATATTTGTTGCCAAAAATTAAAATCGAAGTTTCATGTTATAGGTTTTAAAATTAGGCTCCAACAATAGAAATTCTATTACGACTGGTCAATGAAAGTCATAAATTTTATTGATTTAATGAGAATTGTAAAAAATGGCAAAAATAGCGCAACGTTTATTTATTGAACATATTTATGCAAACTGACTTCATTTGCGGCAAAATATAAAAATTGTGTACTCTTCACCTTTAAAACAAATTTTGATTTTTGTCGATAGATCTATGATCAAAAGACATTGAATTTTTACCGTTGAGTTGATAAAAAAATTTATTTAAAATTAATTTTGCGCGCATAGCTTCAATCGTTGTTTCTGAGACACCGGTTCATTCTACACAAAACGTGATGATAAATATTTTTGTTCAAAATTTTTCCGCTACATTTTTTATTTGAAATTTTTTTTACAGCGTACAGATACTTGGTCAATAGATTTTTTCCGATTTTCATTTTCTGTGAGATGGGATTTTGGATGATGGTAAACTTTCTTGCATATTTTTTGGCGTTCCAAAATTGACATTTTCAGTAAAATTCAGCTTGTTCGTATAATTTTTAGATGTCAAATCTAAATCTTTGACGACTGGACTAGAATTAACATAAAATATAAAGTATTTTCCTAATGCTATTGGAATGATTGACTAAATGTGAATAATAACGAATAGGAGGTTTCAGGAAAAATTGATCAACAGTAGATCAAATATTTACGACTAGGCAGTTAATTGAGAAATAATGAGAATAGGTAAAACCAAATATTGCACTATCAAAGAAGTTAATTATTTACACAAAAGGTTATGTAGAGGAATATACAAGTATAATTAAACCTTGAAGGAAAACTTGCGACATTTTTTACAATTAACAGTGGTCTCAAATAGGGAGGTGCGCTGTCCCCATTCCTCTTTAACAGCACTTTTGGGAGCATCCTGCAAAAAAGAGTCTCGTGTTATACTTAATTTTGCTGATGATATAGATATAGTGGAAAATATAACTATCAGTGTTAAGAAAAATTTCTTTAAGCTGGAAAATTCTGAAAAAGAAGATTGTTTACGACGCACGAAGAAAACACAAAATATGGCTACAATAAGAACAGAACAACGAAACAGACTAGGACAGAACGTAGTAATAGACCACTAAAGCTTTGAAAGTGTTCACCAGTTTTAATATTTGGGAACTACGATCACCTCTGACAATAAAATTACACAAGAGATAAACAACAGAATATAATAAGGAAATCGATGCTGGTTTGCTCAAAACATTTATAATGAAATGTATTCCGCTGTATTTAAATAAATATTTAGTCATTAGATCTACATATAATGATATATCAATGTGATAGAACAATAATAAAAGAAAATGTAAGCGGATTAAAAATAGCACATTGAAAAATTCTTAGAGGAATATATGGACCGGTTAAGGATAACATTACAGAGAACTACAAAGTGAGAACTTACCGGGAATTGGAAGAATTATATATAACTAGCCAGATATAATACAAATAATAAATTTAAAAATATTGAGCTGGGCCGGCCATGTTAAGAGACAAAACGTGTCGTCAGGTTAACGAAGGAAAAACGTTCGAAAGAAAAGCGGCCACTGGGAAAGTAAAGGATGCGGTGGGAAGATAATATTGCAACAGATTTACGTATCCTAAATATTGAACGAGTAGAAGAACTACTGATGAATCACAGCAAGCGAAGGCAGATTGTAACATCAGATCAATATTTTAAGACTAAGTTCGAGAGCTGCTACTAGATCAATACCCTAGCAGAAGCAGTTGGCCTTCAGTCAATTCCATTAGAGTTGTTTCCAGTACCCTAAGAGCCGTTGAAGTTCCCACCAAATCAGTACTCTGGCGGAACTTCCAAGACGTTTGGTCTTTGGTCAATATTCAAAGATCCGGTGGAGTTCCAATCGGATCAGTACTCTGACTAAACTCAATTATCACTTGCGGCATACGTTGTTTTATTCCATTGTCGGTCTTTCATCTCCAGTGCGCATCGATGGTGTAGTGGTGTAGTGATAGTGTGAGTGCGTATGTACAGAGCGGTGGCAAGCCGGCGCCGGTGGCGATAGCTGGTAATGACATGATTACCACCTGATGAAGGTATCGTGATAATATAAAACTATTACCTAGTTATTTATTCCAATGTTTCTCAATTAATAAAAAATGACCAAGACACCTCTACCAGACTGAAGCCCGGACTGTAGTATCCTTATTTGTGTAGCCGTGTTGTCACTGATCAGAGCTATTTCCATATTTCATTAGGCACACTTCTCCCCAGCCCAACCGTGGTAACTTTTTCCATTGTTATGCCAATTAAGTGGCATTTATTGAACTATACCAATTAAGTGTAGCCCAACACTTGGGACTTAATTTTGTTCTCTTTTCTCACATTTGTCTATATTTTTTTTCAAATTACAAGTAAGCAGCGAGTTTTAAACTAAAAAAAATGGGGTCTTCTATTATCTCGTTCCTAAAATGGAAACAAGTCTAATCGCATCTCTGCCTACGAATTCAACGTTGAACTCTAGATCCACATAATACTAGTAAAATAGACTATAAAGAAAAAGCTATCTCTACCTGCTTTCTTTTAAAATCCCAATTGGATGACACAATTATCGCTACCAACCCAAATGTACCTGAATCTACCTTTAACTTCCCAAGCCACTATACCAGCCATTAACCCTATTGTTCACGTAAATACTCCTGTCATCGTAGGTAACTGTAATATTAAATTTTCCGGCAATTCTAAACATCTGTTCAGTCTCCTCGACAAAATACAAGATCTTGCTAAATCGCGTAATATTCCTGATAAGACCCTTCTCCGATATGCAGTGGAGTTTTTCTCGGACAAAGCAGCTAAATGATTTAGCTGTGTTAAATCCAAACTTATGTTTGATGACGATGATGAATGACCAGGAAAAACCTTCGCTTAACAGTTGGTTTTTTAACTGGTCATTGTCAACTAAGCAAACACCTCCACATACTGGGGCTAGCAGACACAATCTATGTAGGAAGTGTGAACGAGAAGACGAAACTGTAGAGTATGTCCTATGTGCATACCCGGAGTTATCGTTAAAAAAAAATACGCGTTCGGCGAGTCCTGGCCCACACCTGACCACATAAGGGAGATGTCTCCTGGTGACTTGTCTACCTTTCTAGAAATGACAGGAAAAACAATGAGCTAAGGGCGACAGCTCTCTGGAAGGATGCACAATGGGTCAATTGTGGGCTAAGTGCTGTGGAACATAACTCACCCTCCCTACTCTACAGATACAGACAGATATAGACAATCAAAAGGTAAATGTTGATCATGTCCCTAATGATATACATGATCAGATTCCTGAGCTTTCCATACAAGAAACTCAATCTGACAATACACTACAGGAGAACAACGAGTTATGCAATATTCTGGTTTGCGAAATGGCACGTGCTGTACAAGAGTTTAATGGAACAAACCCACTTGGCAGACCACTGCTACTAAAATAAACTCTGCTAAGAAACTAGGAGCGCTCTTACAAATTATGAATACTGAAGTCCTACCCAATTACACCGCAGAAGACCATACACTGAAATATTTGTACATACTTATTTACAGTATAGCAATAGCAGCAGCTAATGTAATGGGAATTAAGATCAGAACACGACGTAGACATATCCTCGGGGAGACATACTCGTAGACATATCCTCGTAGACATACCGTCTCAGGACTTGCAACTTAATGTAGAGTCATATGTCGCCATGTTACCAATCCAAAGGTAACTTTACCATCTTAATTTTAAACAAGACATAATGTCAACTAAATTTCAATTAGTAATTTTTAAAGGGTTTTTACCCCCATATTTAGTGGCTACATTCATGTATTAACCTGTAAGTATTAACCACATTTTACATTAACCTTAGTCAAAATTTAAATTATTTCATGTTATTTTTAATTAAGTGGTTAAATATTTTTTTAGGACACTGATGATGGAATATTTATTCCGAAAACGTTTTGTCTATTTAACATAGCCCGACTGGGTTTTTATATACCTTTTTATAAAGGATTTTATTAAAATTTTTTTGAATAAATAATAGGTATCATCCAGATGATACCTATTATTTATTCTTTCTACTACTGGAGTCATTCCGAAGAACCTTCTAGAATACATCAAAAAGCTAAGTCTAAATGAACATTTCTATAAAACCATGCAGAAAGCTGTATTACTCTCGACGTCCAGATGCGTACGAAAATTTTTCGGAGATACATCGACGAATCAAGTCAGTTAGGGCTCGATATTACGGAAGAAGTTCCACCAGAGCTCAATCCTTTTGATACCGTATGTATTTGGGATGAGTAAATTTTCCCCCTAGAGTCTAAATCTGGATATTAATCATAATAATCATGACATATAATTTTAACTAAACATAATTATTTTCCAGGGAATGCTGTAATACCCCTTCAGATCTCTTTGTAAGGTATTTATGTACACATCTAAGTAGAGAGTTATTTTTTTTATAAATATGTATCAGAGGACAAATCCGACAGATTAGTTTTTCGTTTCACTTGCGATATTTTTTAATCAAATACTGAAGTGTAGAAATATTTTGTAATAGGCGAGTAGGTTGTCCTTTTAAAGCTAGGGGTTTTATTTTTTTATATTGTTTGATAATTTGATGTTAAAGTTTACATACAAGGGTTTATAGCTTATAATTGGATTTATAATTGGATATCAAGTTATGAAGGGTAAGATAGGTTAAATTGAATGAATACCTGTACATTTACTAGCACTAAGTAAGGATTAAATTGGGTTGTACATAAAATCTGTTTTATTAGTACCTTTTTAGTTTAATAAATTAGTCTACATATACTTATACCGCAATATAAGATACCACGGGAAGTATACGTTGACAGTTTCCTGGAGCCCAAAATATATTTTTTAGTAAATTTCTGATTTCAGTAACTTTATTCTTATTCGTTTATTTGTTTCTATTTATTTCTTTTTACATTTACATTTTTAGTCAACTGTCTTTTACGGGCATGCAAATTAGCCGAATGCTTTCTTGAGTGTCAAGTGGTCATTCTCCGACATAGCGTGCTAGCCAACTTTCAATTATATATATATATATATATATATATATATATATATATATATATATATATGTATATATATATATTAAATCCAGATTTGTTACATTATTTACTATAAATATACCTAATGTATACCTTCTGAAAAACCATAGTATCGTAAATAGGCTCCAAATCTTCTGCCGATATATTCTACCATGCTAGCCACCAGTACGGTAGATAATATTGATCAATTATCTTTGATTATCAATACCGTCGAAATAAACTCTGCCTCCGTCTTCAAACGTGTCCTCCTTCTATCTCTAGTCTAGAAAAGCCAAATTTTGTCCAGAAAAATCCTCCGAGACATTTTCAGCCTAAAAACAATTATTTTAGTAACAACTTCTCCAAGAACCGTCCTTTAGAAAGAAACTCTCCGACTACCTAAACCTAAACCTAAACTTCTAGACCAAATTATTTCACCGTGTGTTAGAATTTTCAGGGCTAAGGTCACACCGGTCGTCGTCCAAGAAAATATTTTGTTACCGATGTGGAAAGCCTAAAGTGCCTTCCCACAATCTACGAATTGTCACCATTCAATAAACTAACTTACGGAATGAATAAAATCGGCTATTATATTCCAAGTCATTCCAAAAAGCCCGATATATTAAATAGACTTTTCGAGAATAATTTTTCTCGAAATTACCATTCTTCTGAATCTCACCAAAATACCATTATATTACGTCTTCAAGAACTAAGGACTAAAAATCAAGGTTCTACAAACATAAATTTCTATCGCCCAACCGAAAATGAGTAGAAAAATTAAAATTTCTCCCATAGTGATTTCTAAAACGATCGATAACAAACCTTTTATCTTTGTGAATATTCTCAATCAGAATTTTACTGTCTTATTGGATACATGGTGTTCCATTACTTGTGCTGGACAACAAGGCCTTGATTTTCTTTTAAAAACAACATTAAAATAAATAAATCTGTTAACACAAAAGTCTCCTTAGTAGACGGTTCAAATAAAAAAGTAACCAGTTTCATTGATTTACCTATTTTTGCCGACAATGTCTTCAGAGTAATTCAATGTCTTGTAGTGCCATCTTTGCTGTGTACATTTATTCTAGGGACAAACTAACTTAATAATTTTATCTCTTTATTGATTTAGATACCAACAAAAAGAATACCAAATCTCTCGAACCGACTCATACTTTTTTTATGACCAATCCAAAACATATATTCCCGCAACTTTGTTCATTACTCTTAGTTCGACTAAACGTACCTCAACGGACAAAATTATTAATAATTTTAACGAAATTAGTGGCGCTTACGGTATAGGTCGCACCAACAAAATACAAATGACGATAGACACACTGGTGCCCCAAAACCATTCAAACGACGTCCTTTTCCTATGTCACCCAATTGTAGTTCTTGGTGTTCATCCGTTTTTGTTGGTTAGAAACAAATATGACGAATATCGCTTTTGTTTTAAAGGTCAATATTTAACGGTATCACTAAACATGATATCTGTCCACTTCCAAATATCGATAAAATATTTTCTATTATAGCTGATATGTTTAGTTTTGTTCTAGTTGCCAATGTATCATCACTCTCTAATTTTGTCTTGACTATATTTAAAGTCTTATCTAATGGCACATTCGTAAATAAACTATTTATGTCAAAACTTACCAAAATATTATTTGAATTAAATTCAATATTTGATAATTTATTTAAAAAATGTTGTGTATTTTTTATACATGTGTCATTTTTATTTCCAAGTGGTTGTATAATATTTAATAAAAATTTTGATAGTTCAGTACAAGGAGAATTCATGGTACTACAAATGGGTCTAAGTGGTATATTCGTTTTATGATCTGTCGGTACTTCATAAAAATAAGGGGTCTTACTGTAATGAGGTGTAATTAATCTTCTTTGATAACTTGTTAAATAATCTTTAAACTTGAGTAAAGTTACATATATTCTGTTTTCCAATGACTTTGTTGAACCCTTTGTTAATTTTGTATAAGGTCCGTTTATTATTAGATCTTTAATTTTGTTTTCATATTGAATTTTATCCATTATAACAGTTGCACTCCCCTTGTCTGCTGTACACAGGGTATACACAGTCGCGTAAAAAATATTTCGTTAGATTTTTTGGCATTTCCAGTAGTATTACAATCAAACTTCAAATAAGACAATATAAACATAAATCTATGAGCACTAATAGTGGCACGGAAAATGTCACGACCTGTGCCATCCTCAGCAAAAAGTCCCAGAATATTTTCGTCGTTGCACTTCATTACATAAGATAAATACAGTAACCAGGGATTTGGTAAACGTTGGTCGAGTAGATTTATACTGAAGTGGCAAAATTTCTATTTTATTGTGGTTATGCATTAAAACTATTTGTCAAAATTCGTTTGTGGCAAATAACTGCCACGATGAGAATATATCGGATGGGTCAATATTGTTTGTTTTTTCTGTACCAGGTAATAAAAGAACTATATGATGTGCCCTTATACGAGTTACTTTAGATGATTCTTTTGTCAACATATAACCAGGGCCGCCGCTACCATGTGCGCCAAGTGTGCATCGCACACGGGCGGTCAATAATAGGGGCGGCCAAAAGCAGTCCACTGATGATAATACTTTGCTCAAATCATGTATACTTCTTTTTTTCATTCTAATCTAAAAAAAATGTCAGAAAATATTATTTATTGTATGAACTGCCGCCCTTTTTCAGGTACAGTCATTAAGTTTCGGGAATACTTTTTAATTCAAAGGGGCTGGCGGCTTTCGGACTTCAGTTATTTGGGATTTTACCTAGATGCTTTACAAGAATTTAGGCAAGTGGCTGTAAAGTTTCTGCTATAATATGGTTCCTATGGTTATGTTTATAGATGGGTTATTATGTCTTATGTTCAGTCTTAGCTGAGAATTCGATGAATTTAGACACGCTTTTGATAAACTATTTTGTTTGTAAAATATAGTAGTGTACCCGTTTCTTTTGCACAGAAGGTACTGTATTTTGAAGTAACCTCGAGATCAGAGCAATTTTATTCGTATACGCGTTACGGCTACCTATTATTTGGAGAAACATTATTTGGATAACTTATTTGAAGCGTTTTTGGCTTTGTTCTTAAGTGATAATTTCAAAATGTCCGAAAGAAAAAGAAAACGACTTTCAGGTTTTTAATAAAGAAAAATAAAAGAGGCAAAAACTGAGGAGAAAAAAAACTTAGCGGTGCACTGGAATCATTTTTGATGAAAAACATACATGAAAATATAAATGACTCAGATATAAATTTAGGACATTCAAGCGAAGTCCAAACCATAGAAAAAAGTACCAAACAATTGAATATTCCTGCGGATAGAGACGGAGGATTTGATGACAATAATAGCGATAGTGCTACTGCTGATGCTGAAACCCCTGAACATGAAACCACCAACCAAGACAGAATAATTAATGTTCCAGTTAATCTGGATTGCAGTGTAGGAAGCTCCAGCATATACTTGGTTTCAGATGATCTCGGAAAATGGCCTGCAAATATGAATCCAAGTGAAGTTCAATTTGTTGTTGAAAATTTTCCTCATTAAATTACAAAAGTTAACTTCCCCAGAGATACAAATAATGGGAAATTTTCAGAATCTTATTATTATTGCACATTACCTAATCAAGACCAAATTCATCGCCCGTGGTTACTTTACTCATTATCACTAAATAGTATTTTTTGTGTATCTTGTAAATAAACTGGTTTGTTGTGATGAAAGCAGCCGACAGTTACTTAGTGGAATTAATGGGGAAAATGACTGGCAACATTTAGCTATTATTTTAAAAAGACATGAATCCGGTGCAGCTCATATAAAATATTCTCAAAAACTCTTTGAACTATCTACAGCATTAAAAAAAGGATTTACACTTGACTCTGCTCATCAAAAATTATATGAAATGGAGAAAAAACATTGGGGCGCTGTTGTTGAAAGATTATTATCAATTGTAAAATTTTTATCTAAACAATGTTTAGCTTTTAGAGGATCATCCAATAAGTTATTTGAACCAAATAATGGAAATTATTTGCAGTTAGTTGAAATGATTTCTAAGTTTGACGCTGTATTATCAGAGCATTTTCGTCGCGTGGAATCCAAGAGTACAAATATACCACATTATTTAGGATGGCACCATCAAAATGAATTGATTGGAAAACTCTGTTCAGGACGTTATCCTAAAACAAATTCGAGAATCTAAATATTTTTCTATCACATTAGATTGTACCCCAGATATAATGCACGTAGAACACATAACAATTGTAGTAAGATGTGTTTCAACTTCAACACCAGTTCAGATATTTGAATACTTCTTGGGCTTTTCTCCTGTAACTGACGTAACTGGACAAGGTCTGTTTGCATTTATAGAAAATAAAACTGAATGAATTAAATATAAATATAATTTGGGTGAACAGGGTTACGATAATCGAGCCAATATGCGTGGTCAACACATTGGATTGCAGAAGAAAATCTTAGACAAATATCCTCGAGCAGTGTTGGAAGGGGGGCGGCAAATATTAAGTTGCACACGGGCGGCCAATACCTTAGCGGCGGCCCTGCATATAACAGTTTTTCTTACCAAAATAATATTTATCAGCTGAATACATTCACTTCCCTTCATCATGATTTTTTGTCAGTCTATATTCAGTTTCATCTTTTGAATTATCACTTTCCAGTGACACTACCGATGAAGTGTAGTGGTCACTAAGTATAAATTCGTCCGTATCCCAGTTAATGCCTTGGATGAAGCCATCCTAAAATAAATATTCTAACCTCAAATTCACGATTCAATTATTGTTTGCTCAAAATAATTAGTCATAAAATTATATATATATATATATATATATATATATATATATTTATATATATATATTTATATATATATATTTATATATATATATATATATATATATATATATATATATATATATAAATATATATATATACAAAATTTAAGTAGATATACCTACATATTTACATTAACTGTACAGTGGGGTCTTTTGAGATTTTTCGTTATTGTTTCTCTAAATTATAATTTATTTTGTTGCATATTAAACCATAGAAATGCAGGGACCATGCAGCGAGACCTCCAGATAAACTTTCAGATATTAGTCGCATGGACGAAAATATTAATATAGAAAAAATAAAATCAAATATAAACAACTCATGGGATGGTAACTCCAAAAGTTACGGGGAAACTGTAAGTAATAAAACTTTTAATATTTCCACAGAAAATTTAAGAGAGCATTTTATATATCAGAGCAGCTCCTTTTATGTATATATACAGAAAATAATACTCCTGATTTTAAAGGTAAGCTTAATGTCATCAAAATCGGTGATATTATACTTTAAATTTTTCGAATTTGGGTAACAAAATTACTAGTATTGATTAAATTTGGCAAGAATGAAATCAGAATTAAATTTAAAGACTATCAATGAGCCAACCATAAAACTAAATATTTACAAACAACAATTTTGATGTTTACGTTCCAATGTTTATACTCCATAGACAAGGTATAATTAGTGATATATATCCTAAATTTTTAAGGAATATATAAAAGTAAAATTAAACAATACGATATGCACTGTAAGTTTGAAGTAGTTTCGGTTAGAAGAATATGCAGAAAGGTAGAAAAACATATCGAAAATAAAAGCTGGTCCAGCCTTCTTGGCATGTTAGAGATCCTCTGATTGATTCAATTCTCAGAGACTCTGTTTTTATTTTCCCAGAACCTAACGTTCTCAGCTTTAAACCCAGAACCTCACGTTCTCAGCTTTAACGTCGGTTTGTTTCCAAACCAACAGCGGCCATTTTTGAGGGATTTATTTCTGCTTTTCGACTTAGTCGAATTTGTTAACATTTCCCTTAAGAGCGTCGCAACTATCGCCGATTTAATCTGTGTTTTTGGACTTAGTCCAAAATCTGATTATTTCGGTATCTTACAAGTAGTGTAAGAAATTCTTCTCTTCCAGGATTCTGCTAAGTCTCTACTTCACGGGACTTAGTCACCGGACGGTGCTAATATCCTTAGAAAGAATTGAAAATTAAATAAACTTATAAATTGCGTTTTATTTTTCTCTTTCAGGTACACTGATAAATACAACTTATAAATTGCGTTTTATTTTTCTCTTTCAGGTACACTGATAAATAAAACTTATAAATCGAGGGGTTCGAGCGAAAACCCGATAACTAACAAAATCATTGTTTGGAGATAATCGCGATTAAAGATTTTCGTAACATTGAAGAGGCTTTAAAATCGTCATAGGAAGTTGTTTCAAATATTTGTTAAAGCCAAACAGTAGAGAATTTAATGTTTAGTTAGAATAATTTATTTTTAGTTTAACTTTTTAAAAGGTATTTACAAAAAAAAATAAAACATGATTTTTATCAGGTTTTTCCTCGCTGAATGAGTACAACATTTGATTTTATTGGTTTTTATTTTTAATTTTGTTAATTATAAAATAAAAATGAACTGTATTTTATTCAAATAAAACAGATAATAATCTACATTCTTTTTAGGAAATTAAAAGGTAATATCTTCTTCTTCCGATTCTTTTCCCATCATTACGTCTGGAATTCGATCTAAGACATTATTCCCTGTTTTTAAACTTGATATCCAAGCATGCAGCTCTTCCGGAAAAATGTTTTCTTGGCACATCTTCATTAAATCCTTTTTTTTTTTTGCTTCGCTTATTGGAAGAGTACTTTTGTATAACTTTGGTAAATTACCCGGAGTTGGTAAGTCTAGGGTTGCTTTTTGGGATAAAATTTGTTTTTGCCTTTTAGACCGTAGAGTAGGAGTTTTTTTTGAATTCAAACCAATATCTTCTGATATGTTTAAACACTTTAATTCTTCTGATAGATCGTAGTTGAAAAAAATTTTCCTTCTTTAACCTTTAATATATTTTAGTCTCTTGATTTTTAACCACTGCACAGTATTACCGTCAGAATCTACTGTTCTGTTTTCCAATATATTTGCTGCAAGTGACTTTAATTCTAAAAATTCATTCAATTTTATTTCTTTTACCTTGTATGGGCCTATATTATGTTTCACATTGTCTACTGTCTTCATTTTCTGTTTTCTTGCTGTTTGAAATATATTTTTCGTCATTCATGCAAGTTACATTTACATGTTTACTTGCAGATTCTATTGCCGAGTACATAGAATCCACTTCCATATAAGTATGTCCTGCTTCTAAGAACTTTTGTTCTATAATTTCCAATTGGTCGATATTTTGTACGATCCACAACAGCAGTACGGCTATAAACTGATTGCGGTTTTGACCGCTACAAGTATCTGAAAAAATTGTTACATGCTTAACCTCAGGTCTTAAGCATTCACTTAAATAGTAATACATACAAGTTCCGATTTCAGAACTACCCTTTTTGCCATGCATTTCATTCCAGCACAAGCAATATGCGTTATTGGGTAGCGGTGATTCCCAAATAGTAAGATTGTATACTACCAATTTTCTACGATAGTGTAATTGACTAATAGATCCTTTGGGTATGTGTAAAATTGCTTGTAAATCCAATGTTACAGACATAAATGTCGTGTCTTTATCTATTCTTTTAGCGGCCTGACAAATTTCGTTTGTTTTTTATGTTCTTCGTAGATTATTTCAAGGTTTTTTCTCTGCTGCTGTAGATCAGCCTTAGCATATTTAGCACAGATAAAACACTGGTCCTTTTTTGGCGTGAAAAAACTTATGATTATACTCTTCACAAAAAATAGATTGATATTTACGTAAAGCAACAGGGTCTCGATTATTTTCGATGCAGTTATCTAAGTAAAGCTGGTACATTTTTTTGATATTTAGAGTGGGATCTAAGTATTTTCTAATGGTATCCTTTCGGGTATAATGAGATTCCATGACCGAAAAGGATTCAATACGACTTTTAACAAATTGAACATCTTCAGCCTTTGTTGTGTTAACTGGTTCCTGTTTTCCGCGATTGTCTTCTTTAGAATAGCAACCAGTAGAATCACTGTTAGCTACAGAATTTATTATAACATCTGGGGATATACACAGCGTTTTTGTAAAAAACTTTTGGCACACTGGAATCCGTTCGTTGTTAGCTAGTGGAAAGAAACATTTCTTGCTAAATTTTCGTTCCTTTCTTTTGGAAGTTTTAAGGACAAGTCTAGTCATAATTTGTTTTACAGTTATATTGTGCAAAATAAAATTTTTTCTAGATTTAAAATCTAGACTCCAGTAATTTCTACAGAGTTCATCACAATTCAACATCAAACTATACTTGTTAGAGAACGCAACGTCCGTAATCAAGTTCAGACATGAGCGAACTAATCAGAACTACCGACCCAAAAAGGTAAATCGTTGTACTTCGTGTAACCTAAAATTGATTTACTGGGTTTTCGCAGGACAAAAATGTGCTGAAATTTAATAAAGTGTCGTAGTATAAAATTCTTTATTGGATTTTCGCATGAATATATTTTGTTAAAATTAACAGCTTTGTAATCTTCATATCCGATAAATGTATTTATATATTTTTAAAATCTTAACTTGTGAATTTCTTTTAAAAAGAAAGCAGTTAAGTTGTTCTAGCTTATTTTTCCTAGAACTGATTTTATATTTCAGAAATTTATTATGAATTTCTATTTCCGATAAAATTAATTATCTGTTTTTAACTCAGAAATATTTCTAATAAAATTAGTAACTTTACACAGGAAAAGAAGATAAATGATTCTACCGGATTCTCATATTATAAATATATTTACTTCAAAGTATTTTTTATCAGTAAAGTTATATATCGGGTTGGTGTTATTTAAAAATACGAGTTAACGGTTTTTACCATGTTTGGTTTTTATCAATTATTGAGCTTAAAAATGTTAATATCAATTTAAAAAATTTTTCAGTGATAGAAGACGTGTTTTTAATACAGAAGAAATAAAAATACCGGATTTCATAATTTTGTCATTTATCGGGTTTTCGCTCGAACCCCTCGAAATTACGTTTTATTTTCTCTTTCAGGTACACTGCTAAAAGCCTATAATTTATTTCCCACTTTGATTTTTGGTATTTACATTGTTTTCAGGTACACTGTTAAAAACTTGGAATTTATTTCTGACTTTGATATTTGGTATTTTATTCTTTTACAGGTATAAAATAACTTGCAATATTTTCTCAATTTATGTCTATTTTATACTATATAAAATAACTTGTAATTTTTCCAACATTTTTATAGGTCTCAGCGACTAAAAATTGTTCGAATTTTGCTTATAACTATTTTGTTTGTGTACTTTTGTTACTTTTTATTATTGATTAGCCCGAATGGCACTATAACAAACATCCCTAACTTTATGCCAAGTTCCTAGCTCAATTCCTTCATACTTCAGGAATATTTGACAAGTGACATTTTCTATGTTTATTAATTTGAATTTGCTCATAACTTGATTAATAGTTATAAATAATACACTTTACCTTACAGATTCTTAATTTAAGAATAATTAGCATAATTATCTTCCCGATTCCCGGATCAGGAGGTAATTATCGATTTCTTTCAGATTCTTAGAATAAGTTCTTACGTATCTGTGTTAATAATTTAATTATTATTATCTCAATAAACATTCTTTATTGTGTTTCTTTATTAAAAAGGCATTTAATCCTAGCTAAGTGTCCATAGCCCGTGTCTATGGCCACTGACCGAGAACCCTATCCTCTTAGGTCCCAGAAAGCGATGGATAGAGCGAGTAACGAGCCTTCTCTCTCTCCTGAGGGAGCTGAGAGTCTTTCACGTTACCGACAGGTCCATCATGACTCCCGGTTATTTAGCATCACTTTTTCATTCGATGGAATTATTTTGCATATTCAGTTGTTCCTTTGGGTTTCCTCTTCGTTTTTTTAAAGAGGACAGCTTGTTTTTTTTTGAGTTAATGGCAATTTTTCACTGTTTGCTCAATTCTTCTATGTTGTCTTGTGCTATTGGTAGATTATTTATTGCTATGTAGATGTTCTGATGTTTCGCTGCAATTGCTGTGTCGTCAGTATAAAGGCTTATTAGTGTTCCTGCTGTTCTTGTAACATCGGCATCGGCTGTATATATTGTATAAAGTAAGGGTGACAGGATCACCCCCTGTGGAACTTCAGCCTTCGGAGTTCCTAGTTCGGACAGGACTTGTCTTATTCGACTGCCGAAGCTCCGGTTAACCAAGTACGACGTGACCAGTCTCGTTATAGCCTCACTGTATCCGTATCCTTTTATTTTGTATGTTAAGCCTTTATACCAGACTCTGTCAAAGGTTTTACTTACATTCAGGAAGGCTGCTCCTGTGTATTCTTTGTCATTATATCCGGCTGTTGTGTTCTCTGTTAATCTGAGCACTTGTGGCTCGCTGGAGTTTTCTGTTCTGAAGCCGAACTCCGCTTCAGGTATTAATCCTAGTCTGTCTGTTTCAGCTTGGAGTCTGCTAAGTATAACTTTTTCCACTATTTTGCTGATTGCAGGAAGTAGACTAATCGGTCTGTAATATTGCGGGGACATATTGTCTTTTCCTAACTTTAAAATCATTATGACGTGGGCTTCTTTCCATCGATTTGGAAAGAGCCTGCATCTCAGAATGGTGTTTGTTAGACTCGTTTGGAATACTATGTCTTTCGCCGGAAGGTATTTCAAAGCTCTGTTTGTTATCTCGTCTAAACCAGGTGCTTTTTTTGGTGAACTGTTTTTCAGTTCATTTATTTCCTCTGGAGATGTTGGAGGGATGATTTCGTTTGGTTCCTCGGGCCTTTCTTTTCGTTCTTCGATTTCTTCGATGAAGTCTATGTCTTCGTCTTGGTTATAGTTTAGTGTTCATTCTCTCGAGAGATTCATCCACATCACCTCGACTTTTTCCTCAATGGATTAGACTATTCTATTCTCGCCGTGTATTGGGGGATTCGTTTTCTGTCGTTTCTTAAAATTTTCTGTAGTTTTCAAGTACAAGTATTTTGCATATTTAGGCCTTATTTTTCCATCTATTGGATGTGATTTTCCCAGTTTTGGCTACGTTGTTCTTGTAGTGCCGTTTTTACTCCTCTGTTTAGCCGATTTGCCCTGTTTTCTTGTTCTAGCTATTTTTTTGGATCTGTTCTTTTCCCTTATTATATCTTTTATTTCCTGGTTTATGTCTCTAAAACTTCTAATAAGTGTTTCTGTTTCTACTTCTGCAATGCTGTTTCTAAGTGCTTCTTGTATAATTTTTTCAAATTCTATGTTCTGCTGTAAGATAGGGGTTGCTGCAATTACTTCTTAAAGAAAAAGTTGAGTACGGAGTTGAGTCGTGAACTCTCACAGACGCTACCTGCAAGAAAATTGAGGCTTCCGAAATGTGGCTTTATCGTAGAATCTTGAAGATATCCTATACCGACCACGTTACCAATCAGGACGTTTTATTAAGAATGCAAAATGGTAAAGAGTTGTTAACCACAATAAAAACAGAAGGAAAACGATGACCAGGAACGCGAAGAACTTCCTGGCTAAAAAATCTACGTACGTGGTTCAATACAACAACGACAAATCTTTTCAGAACCGCAGTTTGAAAATACAGATTGCAATGATGGTCGCCAACATCCGAAACGGATAGGCACTACAAGAAGAAGAAGAAGGTCTGCTGTACCTTCGTTTAGTATCCTGATTTCTGTTTGCTGTTCTAGGTTTTTTGTTACTACAATATCTAAATGGATTGGTTGAGCATTCCCTTCGTGTCTTCATTGTTTTCTATGAAGTTGTTTAAGCATCTTTCGTTTTTGTTCGTAGCTTTGTCGTTCCAATTTGGAAATCTTACGTTTAAGTCTACCATAATTATAGACGGTTCTGTTATATTTAGGAACGCGTTTATTAATTTAATATTATTAATTATTTAGATTATCTACATCAACATTAGAGACCAGCTGATTAAGAACCTCCTCGATTAAATCTTCGTGAAGTGGAGGTTTCTTTGTTGATGATATTTGTTTCTTATAGTTTTGGTTCTAGATTGATTTCGAAAGATATTGGAGCAATTTGGAGTTGAATTAGAACAGGGTAGTGGTCAAAACCAGGGTAGGGTAGTGGTTTAAAGTGTTTTGATATATGGACCAGTTTACCAAATCTGCGAAGAAAGGGGAGATAATAGTTAAATCAAACTCCATTGCGATCTTCTGGAATAGGACTCCACGTAAAATGGTGTACATTGAAATCGCCACAAATTGAATATTAAAAATTAATTTTAATATTCAATTAATACTTCTTCCATTATCATCATTTATACATAACATAATTTTTAATCTTCAATATTATTTTCTTTATACTGTTTCTTAATATTGATTTAACTCACTATATTGAACAATTGTAACTGATTGACTGCCTCTAACTAATTTTTATACTAAAAACTGGACATCTAACTGAACTGTAACTGATAACTCATCACTGATTGACTAACTGAATCCAAATCACCGGGTATTTATATCTTTTTTCATGTTCTAGAATCATCTGGCAATAAATCATGTTCGATTTGTTCCATCTATATCTAAAGAATTTTCTGGAACAATACATTTCGCAAACAAAGCCATCTCCGGTGATCTAGAGAATTCCTTACTTATCTATCGAGAATTTTGTTGGCATTTAGGCTTTTCAGATCAGAGTATACATTTAAATCAGTAACTTATATAAATTAAACATTTTAATTTAATAAATTACACATTTTAAACATCATATTACTATAACCCCACTTTATAATTCCCAAATTAGTAACTTATATAAATCAGTAACTTATATAAATTAAACATTTTAATTTAATAAATTACACATTTTAAACATCATATTACTATAACCCCACTTTATAATTCCCAAATTATTAATTCCTGTCTGTCAATTTAAAGAGTATTTTTGGTTGCCTAGTCACATGGCTCACTTAAATATATCTACAAAATCATAATTACTAAAATACAACTTTTTACAATTATTATATGCTAATTTCTTAAAAATGCCCTAACATAAATAATTTTTATAAAATTCTCTAGTATATTACTTATTAAAATAACCAACTACTTTTAATATCTAATATTATCTAATATATAACTTGTAAATTATTTTTAATCACTATTTTTCTTTCTCCTATATCATATCAATATATATATATATATATATATATATATATATATATATATATATATATATATATATATATATATATAATATATATATATATAATATAATTACAGTAGTGGGGCTACGGTATGCGAGGACCAAAAAGCCACGACAAAATGAAAGATCCCCACTACTGGGCCAAACAAAAAGGTGTATTAGTAAATATATAATCTAATTCCATGGGAGAAGCGAAATCTTAACACTAAGGTTAGTTACGAAAGTTAAATTCTAGATAGGTAAGGTAGGGAATATAAATACTAAAAAAAAACCGTGACGGTTATACAAAAGAAACTACCTTACCTAACAAATATACGACTAATATGTGTCGAAGCAGCTAAACACCAGATCTATGTGTAAGTATTATGCTTACACATAGATGCTGGGAGATATCTAAAGTGATCAAGTGTGATGAGTATGGCCAACAGACTCGGAAAGATATATATATATATATATATATATATATATATATATATATATATATATATATATATATATATAATTTTTAAAAACCCTGATACATAAATTTCTTCCCTTCCCCTTTTAAAACCCGCTATACAAAAATCATGAACCCCTTCCCTATCAATGAATCTAATTTAATTATTTAATAACTATTTACCTAACTTTTTATAGCTGATACAAAAACTGTAATAAGTACTAACCTTGGTATATGCATATACAAAGTTGTAAATTACAAGAAAAACCTTAACCCTGAGAAACTTGTTGTTAATGTCTGTCACAACACTACAGCTGTCCTGGTTAAGTCCCGTTAAGACTGTGACGGTCCTTGGGGCTCCGAAAAAAAAAAACGAATGAAGAAAAACGCTGTGGTTCTGGAGACAATCGGTTCCTGGTTACCAATGGGTTGAAGTAGGTGTTTGGTTAAACTACTTCTAATCTTAAACGTTATCCTAATCGGGTGAAATCTGGGTTTTAAATAATTATTTTAGTAGATTTGGAAGCCGGGTTTTAGATATTCATTTCTGCAGATTTGGAAGCCGGTTTTTCAATCAAGATTTTTATCATTTGTTCCAATTTCTCCCTTGATGTTCGGGGAAAACATTAAATCCAATCCCAGATTTTCTACCCGATTTTAAGACAAAAAAAAATGCCGGTTAAGGCTTGGAGAAATACACCTCTCTGTGTGAGTTGATGGCCAAAACTGACCTTCCGAGCGCCTCTTGACCTGTAGTTGTTACACTTGGGCATCGTCTCGTCTATTGCCCAAAAACGTTTCATAAACAGGATTCTGAGGGGTTTTAGGATTTTAATAATAAATTATATTAATTAATTATATGTTAGCAGTTGTGACTGCTACACAACTTCGACCCGGAACTTTTTCAAAGACCCTTTCATACTAATAGCTTCTTTGAAATGTCGTGAAGATAGTGTATATGTAGATGGAGAAATAAATGGTAAAAGGCATACGTTGTTGGTGGATACCGGAGCGACGAGAACCATTATACGCCCGACAGTTATAAATAGCCGTGAGAAATGTTACCAACGAGGTTGCGACTTCGGACCGCTACAGGTGAAAATGCCAACATTCATGGAGAAATCCAGGTACAATTGGGAATTGGAGCAGAAAAGTTTGTCCATACTGTTATAGTTGCTGACATCGAAGAGGATATTATATTAGGAATGGACGTAGTGAATATGCATGGATTCCAATTGGATTTTAAGAATAAGGTAATCAAAGTTGGCATCGAGGAGGTATTTCTTCATCCACATGATAACAACACTGTGAAAGCAGCCATTAAAGAAGATACAGTCGTGCCTGAACGATCATAGTAGCGCGGCTACAGGGAATTATGGACGAAGGGACACCTGTTATGATGGAGCCCTGGAACCATGACGACGAGGTTGGCCGTGGAATCATAATTGGAAAGGAATTGGTGACTTCGGCTAAAGAAATTCCTGTGAGACTTATCAATGTCAATGATTACCCAGTGACCATCAAGAAAGAAACAAAAGTAGGAACTTGTGTATCTGTGACATCCATAATCAGTCAGGCGACAACATCTGATAATTCCAACGACAAATTTGACCAAATGGTTGCAGTTGCGGGACAGTCTCTAAATCAGATGGAGAAAAGGAAATTAAGGGAATTTCTTCGGCAGTATCGTGATATTTTCGTACCGAAAAGAGGAAAGACGGGAAGAACAAACGTTGTTAAGCATAAAATTGATACTGGTAATGCTAAGCCAATTCGTCAAACAGCTCGACGATTACCACAGGCGAAAAGAGAGGAAGCTGAAACGATTGTTCAGGAAATGAAGAAAGACGGGGTGATAGAACCTTCTACGAGCCCATGGGTCTCTCCGGTGGTCCTGGTTAAGAAGAAAGACGGAACGACGAGGTTCTGTGTGGATTACCGTTTGCTGAACAACGTTACCAAGAAAGATAGTTATCCTCTGCCTCGGATCGACGACACATTGGACACATTGACTGGAAGTAAATTATTTTCTACTTTGGATTTGAAGTCTGGATACTGGCAGGTAGAAATGGACCCAGTAGATAAAGAGAAGACAGCCTACACTACAGGATAGACAACACTACAGGATCTGGATTGTGGCAATTCAACGTTATGCCATTTGGACTCTGTAATGCTCCTGCGACATTTGAGAGGCTTATGGAAAATGTGTTGAGAGGGTTATCTTGGAAAACATGCCTGGTTTATTTAGATGACATAATCGTCTTACTACCGGAGGTTTATTAAGAAGTTTTCAGATAAGAAGACTTACAGAAGAAGCAAGAGATTACCGCTGGGATACAGACTGCCAAAATGCCTTTGAGACCTTAAAAAAGCATTTAATCACAGCACCAATTTTAGGTTATCTACTGCCAGAAGGCGAGTTCATCTTAGATACAGATGCAAGTAATGTGGGAATAGGAGGAGTGCTATCTCAGATTCAAGGAGGACAGGAACGAGTTCTTGGATATTTTAGTAAAGTTCTTTCAAAACCTAAGCGGATTTATTGCGTCACGAGAAGAGAATTTCTACCAGTAGTGAAATCAGTAGAGCACTTTCTCAATACCTCTATGGAAGGAAGTTTTTAATCCGAACCGACCATGCCGCCCTTGAGTGGTTGATGTAGTTTAAGAATCCAGAGGGTCAGATAGCCAGATGGATCTAACGACTCCAAGAATATGATTTCAAGATTGAGCACCGGGCCAGAGTTAGCTACAGAAATGCTGATTCTCTTTCCAGAAGGCCATGCCAGCAGAGTGTTCCCACTGCAACAAAACGGAATCTAAGGAAGCAGCAGTGCTAAGAACAACGATGGTCAACGACGATTGGACGCCTACTAAGATAAGGGAAGAACAAGAGAGAGATCCAGTTATACAGAAAATTCTAAAATGGAAAGAGGAAAACCGTCGACCACCTTGGCAAGAAATACCAAACCTGTGCTCAGTAGTTAAGACGTATTGCACCCAGTGGGACTCATTTATCATGGAAGATAGCTTGCTCAAACGAGTCCTGAAAAATGATGACGGTTCAGAGAATTTCTCTTCTCAGTTGGTGATCCCAAAGAACAGAATAGCCGAAGTACTTCGTCAGTTACACGACAGTCCATCAGGAGGACATTTTGGTGTAAAGAAGACCCTTCAACGAATTCGGCAACGGTTTTATTGGATGAACAGTTCCGACGACGTAAAAGACTGGTGTAAAAAATGTACTATTTGTGCTACGAGTAACGGGCCTTACCGAAAAAGAAGAGCTAGTATGAGACAATATAATGTTGGAAGCCCGTTTGAAAGAATAGCTTTATGGGCCATTTCCAGAAAGTGAAAATGGAGGCAAGGACATGTTGGTAGTAATGGATTACTTTACTAAGTGGGTCGAGATTTACGCACTTCCAGACCAGAAGGCCGCCACCATTGCAGATAAGTTGATCCAAGAATATATCAGCCGACTTGTAGTGCCTTTGGAGATCCATGGTGACCAAGGAAGGACCTTCGAAAGCGATGTATTTCAAGGAATATGTGATAGATTAGGCATGAAGAAAACAAAAACTACAGCATATCATCCGCAATCGGATGGTATGGTATAACGGATGAATAGGACAGTTGGCAAGTATTTGACAGATATGGTGTCCGATCATAAGCGAGACTGGGACCAATATCTTCCGTTCTTCACAATGGCCTACAGATCTGCTGTTAACGAATCAACAGGTCAGACACCAGCCAGAGTCCTATTCGGACGCGAGATGCGACTACCTTGTGATCTAGAGTTTGGGTGTCGACCTGGAGAAGATGTAGCAGGTGAAGATTATGTGATCGAACTACGAAGAAGAATGGACCATGTACACGACTTGGTCCGTTCCCACCTTCAGATCGCTAGCGACCGAATGAAGAAAAGTTACGATACACAAGCCGAAAAGGGTTGCTTTAAGAAGAACGACAAAGTCTAGTTCTCTAATCCCAATAAGCGAAAAGGTTGTTCTCCCAAGTTGCAGCAGTTGTGGGAAGGTCCATACCAGTTTGAGGAATTCATGGGTGCCTATGGAGGTACTGGTAAAGCAGAACATGGTGTTACCACTGAAAAAAGGCAAGATCTACTCGTGCTTCTCAATGTCTACTCACTACCCCTTACCATCCCGGCCAGTATCAAAGACGCACCAGGTTTGGCATCCGTCTTTCGAAGGAAGTTCGGTCGAGTTGCAGAACTTCAATGACAAGTGCCAGCTTCCGGGAAAGTCTTGAAGCTCCAAGATCCATCACATTACCTTTTCTACCTGGTTACAAAAGACACTGCCCGTGACCAACCTACCTACCGAGATGTATGGGAAGCCTTACTTCAATTGATAGAGCACGTACTAGGGTCCGACGTGCAAAACTTAGCCATGCCAAAGTTAGAGTGCCGCCAATTAGGTTGGAGGGTTATCCGAAGTATGGTGGAGGAGATCTTTAAAGACACCGAAGTCCAGGTGTTAGTCTGTTGCAATCCACATAGTTACTGGTGCGGACAGAAAACCGTCCCTTGTCATTTTTATACAACTGGAAGTTGTAAAAGAGGGTCCAGTTGCTGATACCAGCATACCGTTCCAGTTCCAGTCCCGACAAGGTTTCAGGAGGAACCATCTTTTAAGAGGGGGGCAATGTTACGATAAATATTATGACTCATAAAACTGTAAACATATTCTATCATATTCTAGTAATTTCGCCGCTCAGCTGAAAAACCTGTTTGCCAACCTGACTTTTCGAGAGGGTCGCCGTCCGATTTCGAAGGGATTCTCGATTAACTGTATTTTATATTTAAGGAGGGAATTTTGTTGAAAACAGTTAGTTTTGAACATCGCGTCGAGTTTTTAAAATGTAACGCACGTATTGTAATAAATGTAAATAAATTAAATAATTATTAGTGTGAAATAAATTAGTTATATTACACAAATCAAGACTTTAAATAAACTTATAAGTGTTATAAATGTAGAACCTTTGATAATAAATAAAGACAATAAATTAGATTTAATAAAAATACTACAAAACACTGTAAAATACGCTGTATATAAGGTTTAATATTGAAATTGCATAAATTAATTTGTATATATTTTGGAATTTTATTTCCTAAAAATTCTACTATTATCAATTGTCTGTTTACCAAAACTACCTTTCCATCAGAGTCTATATTTTTCCGTTTCATAAGATGAACACTTGCTACCTCTTTGTTTAATTTGATAGCCGTTTATAAATTGTTCAGAAAAGAAAGTATCTACCATCCTGACACTGAACACTTTTTTGTGACTATAGAATTTTGGTATAAATGCTAGTAAATCGTTTTGTACTATTACATCATGGTTAACTAAGTTATTGGTTATTTCTAAGGTATTAAAAATAACCTTTATCCTATTAACACCTACCGGTTTTATATCTAATACATCTTTAATTAAAATCCTTTGTAAAAGGTATATATTTAAAAACCCAAACTGGCTGTGTTAGACAAAACGTTTTCGGAATCCATCATTCCATCATCGGTGTCTAGGAGTACATGAATGTAGCCACTAAATATATGGGTAAAAACCCGTTAACAAATAATTAGTTACATTTGTTTGACATTATATCTTATAAATAATATATATATATATATATATATATATATATATATATATATATATATATATATATAAATTTGTTAACGGGTTTCTACCCATATATTTAGTGGCTACATTCATGTACTCCTAGACACCGATGATGGAATGATGGATTCCGAAAACGTTTTGTCTAACACAGCCCGTTTGGGTTTTTAAATATATACCTTTTACAAACGATTTTAATTAATTTTTTAATATATGGTATACAGCCAAATACAGAAACGTAGATTCCTTGTGGATTTTAATACATCTTTCTTTAAAGTTTCATCTTTAATTAGAAAGAAATTGGAAGAAGTCTTCCTAAATTTTTATTTTTGTGTTCGACGAACACATAAAATGGCCCATTATCACCTGGTCTATATCTTTTTATTAAAATTTACTAGTTGAACATACTTGTTATCAGTATCATTATTATTAGGTGTATTTTCTTCACCGGGCGGCTTATCACCGCCTGTTTCTTGTGACATTCCTTACACCTTAAAATTTAATTAATCTCTCCGGAAATACAGGGTGAGTCATGAGGAACTTTACATACTTCTACCATATGTAGAGTCCCTCAGGGAGCATATCATGTGGCCACTAAAAATTGTCAACTACTCTTCTTTATTAATTAACAGGGTGATTTGTGTAATTGACCATTTATTTCATTTTACTGTAGTGTTTATACGGCTCATTTGATTTTTTTAATTTTTGCATGATACAGTACACTACTATCAAGCATTCGACTGGTATTAGCTAAACTAAAAAATTCCAGGACTGGCTTTGGAAAAATTAATTTAGGGATTCGTATTAAATATTACACCCTGTATAATTTTTTTTTAAATGCAATAAGTGATTTTCAAACTACATAAATAGCCAATGAAAACGACATATGCGACAATGTTGTCACACTTTTATTAAATTTTTAGTGAACGATCAAATCTTACCAAAAATAGAACAACCATAATGAAGTATCAAATTATAAGGTATTAATTTAAACAAATGTTATAAATTTCAAACATTTTAATTAAAATGAGTTCCTATAACATAATCTAATACGTAGAAAATTAACATTTTTACTGTCACTTTGTATTATCTCTACGATAGAATCAATTGTTTTTCAATTTTAAATTTTTACTCATAGATCGTATTGGGGCATTATTTTCGATAAATAATAAATTAAATTGATTAAAAAGTGAAACCTCTTGTATGTGTTAGTTTTTGTTGATTGTAAATGATTAAAATTTTATGTCAAATAATAATACATTGCATCAACTGTACTAAATAAAAATAAATCTAAAAAAGTTTAAAATGAAGGTTGGCGTTGACCGTTTGACGTTTCTTGATATTTTATACCCATTGTCATTATTGTCATTATCAATTGTTATTTATGTGTACAAGAATACATATTTCTTCTGTCATATCTACGTTAAGTACATTGTGTTAGTTTTGGTAGAGCTTTTGTTACTTTCGTTCAAAATGCCACATCAGTTTTCGACCACAGAATATGCAGACATAATATTTGTTTATGAATTCTGTAATGGGAATGGTAGGGCTGCTAGTAGAGAATATCGCAGGAGATTTCCTAATCGTCGAACTCCCAGTCATCCAACATTTGGGTCAGTGTTTAATTATTTGCGAGAAAATGGCACTTTTCCTAGTGGGACAGCAGAGCGACATGTAGATGAAGCGCAGGAAGATGACATTATGGACGCCGTTACTATGAACCCTACAATAAGCACTAGACAAGTAAGTCGAGAACTCAATGTTACTCAATCAAAAGTTAGTAGAGTCTTACAAAAAAATAATCTATACCCATATCACATTCAAATGGTTCAGCGACTACATGCTGGAGATGAGATCGATAGGTTGGAATTTTGTAGATGGATTAACAATAATCGACCAACGCTATACAGGACACTATTTACAGATGAAGCCAATTTACCAGAGACGGGATAAATAATTCACGAAATTCACATGTGTGGGCAGAAGAAAATCCCCATGCTATTCGAGAACGTCGTTCTCAGTTAAGGTTTTCGGTTAACGTGTGGATTGGTGTCATAAATAACCAATTAGTAGGTCCTCAATTTTTTGATGGTCATTTAACAGGGCAGGTCTATTTGAACTTTCTACAAAATATTTTGCCGAATTTGCTTGCCAACGCGAACGTTGCTATCCGAGGGATGTATTTTCAGCATGAGGGGGCACCCCCACACTTTTTACTGGCAGTGAGACAACATATCAATAATTTTTATGGCAACAGGTGGATAGGACGTGCAGGTCCTATTTCGTGGCCTTCAAGATCTCCTGATTGCAATCCCGTTGACTATCATATTTGGGGACGATTAAAGCAACTAGTTGACGCAGTGAATATTAATAACCGACAACAATTAATTGATAGAATTATACATTGTTGTAATACTATTAGAAACGATCCCCAGAGTATCCGTAATTCAATACGTCAATTAACAATTCTGCAACAAAAATGTGTACAGGCTGCAGGGTTCCATTTCGAAAATCTATTTTGAATTATTTTTATTTTGTTACCATTATTGTATCTTTTCCAGTTCTAATTTATGGGTTTATCATAACTATGTACATATTTTTAGTTTTTTTTTAAATTGTTCTTCATTATTGTTATTAGTTACTGTTTTTTGTTGTGCAGTGACTCAGTTTATCATTTCAATTAAAATATTTGAAATTTATAACATTTGTTTAAATTAATTACCTTAATTTGATACTTCATTATGGTTGTTCTATTTTTGGTAAGATTTGATCGTTCACTAAAAATTTAATAAAAGTGCGACAACATTGTCGCATATGTCGTTTTCATTGGCTATTTATGTAGTTTGAAAATCACTTATTGCATTTTAAAAAATATATATACAGAGTGTAATATTTAATACGAATCCCTAAATTATTTTTTCCAAAGCCAGTCCTGGAATTTTTTAGTTTAGCTAATACCAGTCGAATGCTTGATAGTAGTGTACTGTATCATGCAAAAATTAAAGAAATCAAATGAGCCGTATAAACACTACAGTAAAATGAAATAAATGGTCATTTACACAAATCACCCTGTTAATTAATAAAGAAGAGGAGTTGACATTTTTTAGTGGCCACATGATATGCTCCCTGAGGGACTCTACATATGGTAGAAGTATGTAAAGTTCCTCATGACTTACCCTGTATAAAATATCAAAAACCATATTAAATAATTATATTTATATTTTACAAAAGCTTAATTCCTAGCTAATTCACAATAAACTCGAAGACGTCTATTCACTTCGACTAAGGAATTGTAGAAATATTAGAGCTTTTATTTCCTTTTCTAATTCTAAATTATAAACCCTAAAGATTTAAGTAATGTTATCGTAAAAAAAGACATGAGAATTTCAGTTTTTGCGTACACAACATCCGGATTGCAATGAATAACCCAATTCGATCTTTATCGTCCGATCTAACAGTTGAGTTGTCGATATTTATTTGATTTGCCGCATCGCGCACGTTTGATTGCAGTAACATTCCTCGAATTCGTCTTCTCTTAAACAATACCTAATGAAGTTTAGCAAGTCTTTGCAGACTGTATTATTTTCTACTGCATAACTGTATAAAAAATGAGATTACTTAATGAAATAAACAGAGTGCCGAAATAAAGGTGATATTCCTGATATTGAGAAATGATAAATATAAATTATGAAAAAGTGCTTAACTACATTATTAACTATAAACTCATAATATTAACAATATTAAAAATTATTTAAAAAAATTGATTTTAATAGTTTTTCTCAATATTAGCTCGTATTTTAAGTACATGATTTCTCATCTTAAATGAAGAAACCTGTTTTTTTTTAATTACTGATACAAATAATTTTCTGTTATCAATTGAATCACATGAGTATTCATTAAACCTCGTATCATAAAGGTTGTGTATTTCCGTGTCTGCTAATTATCATTTAATAATTAAGTCGAAAATACATAAGTGGCAAAAACTGGTAAGATAAATCCAAATTACTTTTAAATTGTTTATAGTCCGGGCGCTTGGATAGAAATAATGAAGGGCACCTAGTGAATGCTATGATTATTGGTTCTCTCTAAAATCATCCAACAAGATACGGGTCCGCAAACACCTAACGAGGTACTGTTAATACAACAAAATAGTACCCTCTTTCAGGAAAATTATGCAAGGTCCCAGAATGAACAGATGCTGTACACGACATGAAAAGAGACGGAAATGGAGAAGATTTACGCTACGGACAGAGTAAATCAGCTCCAACTCCAGTTAGATAACTTACAAAAATTAAATGAAAGCTTGAAATTAAAATTTGCAGATCTAGAGAAAAACTTGTCCAAAGATAAAGAACCTAAGAATGAGAAATTTCATACTGACCAGGAGGAATTAGCTGAGGAGACAGAGAGGATACGTGTCAAAAACTTAAAAAGGATACATCATTGACCCCACCACAAAAAGAGTCATATGTCCAACAAAGAGAAGAAAAAACTAGAAAAACACAAGTCCCACCTCCAATAATTGTGGAGAGTATTGCCGAATTTAGCCAATTACATGAATTAGTCAGACTATATACTGCTAAATTCCAGATAAAAGTACTTGGAGACAAGAGCGCTAAAATTAATGTCGATAGTGAAGAAGACTTCAGAAAATTAACGAAAAAGTTGAGTGAAGTAAATTATCTATGACATACGTATGAAAATAAGCAAAGCCGATCCATTAAAGTTATGGTCAATAAGTTACATCGTTCAGCCAGTGAAGATTCGATCATGAACGATTTAAGTAATAAAGAATTCAAGATAATAGATGTCATACCGAAATTAAAATACAAAACGAAGCAACCACTAAATATGTTTATGTTGGTATTCAGAAATGACGAAAATATAAATAGAATCTATGAGATTTCAGATATCATGAGCGTAAAAGTACAAATACTTCCGCTAAGAAAATCAAAATTGGTACCTCAATGTAAGATATGTCAGGCATATGGACACACTCAAGGTTACTGTGCGAAAGAACCAAGATGTATCCGCTACACAGGGAAATACCTAACAGCCAAATGTGAGAAACCCAAGGACGCAAAACCTAAATGTGTCCACTGTGGAGAAGGGCATCCGGCTAACTATAGAGGATGTATCGTGGCAAAGAAAATATAAAAAATGAAAGATAAATATAACAAGAAACAGACCTTACCCAGACAACCACAAAGAATGCATTCAAAACCTGTAGAAAATCCAAAACAGGAAGAAAACAAAACAAGAACTTATAGCATGGTAGCAGCTGGTAAAAGTAACGAAGAAAACTATAGTAGTCAAAAAGATCTGAAAGTAGAACAAACGCTACAAAAAATATTAGAGAGATTAACTAACCTGGACGAGCGTATAACCAGAATATAATATAGCACCAAAGGAGCTATACCTAAAAGACTTGGTAATGGCGGGTAGTTTACGAATAGTAGAATATAATGCAAATGGCATCTTGAAACATCAGCAAGAACTACTAGCGATACTAGATATAGAAAAAATAGACATATGCCTCATTTCTGAAACCGATTTTTCGAATGAGTCATATATTAGATATAGGGGTTATAAAACTTATCATACTACTCACCCTGATAATGCAGCCAAGGAGGTAGTGCAGTAATAATCAAAGAAAATATGCACTATCAGGAAATGGGATACAGAACTAAAGAATTTCAGGCCACATCAGTAAAAATTAAATGTAAAAACTATGAGGTAATCGTCACAGCGGTTTACAGTCCGACAAGACATGCCATCAAGAAAAATCAATATGTAGATTTCCTGACCAGTTAAGGACATAGATTTATCCTTGGAGGAGACTTCAATGCAAAACATACGCATTGGGGGTCACGACTGACTACCACCAAAGGGAGTGAGTTTTTAGAAGCAATGAAGTATATAAAATGCGACGCAATATCAACGGGAAAGCCAACATACTCGCCTACTGACACAAATAAAATCACAGACCTTATCGACTTCTTTGCAGTCAGAAATAGTTCAACAAATTACATAGAGATAGAAGAGGCATTGGATATAAACTCGGACCATTCTCCAATTATTCTCACACTCAGTGACACTGTTATCAAAAAAGAAAGCCCCCTAGACTTATTAACAAAAATACTGACTGGAAAAGTTTCCAGATAGACCTTGAAGAGAAGATTAACCTCTTAGTTCCATTAAAACCGTTAATCAACTAGAGGCAGAAGTAGAATTACTCAATAAAAATGTTCAACAAGCTGCTTGGAACAACAGCACGAACAGTGTCGAAAACTAGATTAAATAATGCCACACAAAAATTAAAAAGAGAAATTCAAAAAATTAAAAACGAATCGGTTAGCATCTACCTAAGTGAACTATCAAATGATAGCGCTACTGATTACTCATTGTGGAAGGCTACCAAACAATTAAAAAGGCTAATCTTACAGAATCCACCAATTAGAAATACTAGTGGTAGCTGGGGAAGAAGCAATATACAAAAGGCCAACAGGTTTGCTAACCACCTAGAAAATATTTTTAAAACTAAATGAAGAACAAGAAATAATTAACTGGGAGCTCCCTGATCAAGATGAAATGGAGATTAGCCCTGTAACTTCAAAAGAAGTATATTTGGAAATAAAAAAAAAATATAAATCCAAAGAAAGCTCCTGGATTTGATCTAATTACTGGGGAAGTGTTAAAGCAGCTTCCAAGGAAAGCTATAATAAAACTAACACATCTTATAAACGCTTTCTTTAGGCTGAGGTACGTACCAAAGTTATGGAAGGTGGCAGAAATTATAATGACACTAAAATCAGGAAAACTTCTACAAGAAGCTTCTTCTTATAGGCCTATTTCACTGTTACCTGTCATGTCTAAATTATACGAAAAATTACTCTTGAAATGACTAAAACCGATTATAGAGAAAAAAAATCTAAATCCTAATCATCAGTTTGGGTTTAGAGCAAGCCACTCAACGATAGATGAGGTGCATAGAATAACAGATTTAGTAAAAAAAGCTCTAGAAGAAGGAAAAGTCTTTTCCGCAATTTTCTTCGATGTAGTGCAGGCTTTTGACAAAATGTGGCATGACGGATTATATCATAAAATTATCATAATGATATAATCTTTTAGATTTTATGTTTTACACATTTCGCATAGCGCAAAGGATACAGAAAACGATATTATCATATCGTTTTCGTTCACGGTGCGGTGCGGTGCGGTTCAAAGCAGGTGGCGCCTTTGTAAGCTAACTACTGTTGTAGTGAAGTTTTGGGAGACATTCGTTGGACTTTCCGAGTTTGAATTTGTATCAGTTCAAGTGTCTGATAAGGCTGGGATAGGCCGAAAAGATCATAACATATTGATACCGATTTGAGCACGGGAAGTTTAACGAATTTGTCCTCCTAGGCCATATATTTGGCCATTTAATTTAATAAAGCGATAGCGGCTTTCGCTAAAAGATTTTTATCTTTTACATATATATATATATATATATATATATATATATATATATGTGTGTGTGTGTTTGTATGTGTATATAAATAGAAAAGACATTTGCTAGGAGAAGATGCAATAGCTTTATCATCATCACTGGTGTTAGAAACATCAAGTAGTCTCTCTAAGTATTCTCCGTCTACAAGTTCAAGATATCAATTGACAGCTGCTGCCAATTTATTGCTCCACTTTATCTAGTATCCTCATCCACGCTATCCTCACATCTACGTATTGGCCTACCTATACATCTATTTCTTCCGGACTTTGGTATAAATATTACAGTTGGTAGGTTTATTTTGTTTTATGTTATACTCATAACAGTTTTCGAATTTTTATGGGAGAGATCAGACGTTTTCCACCTGATATTTATTTATATTGATACTCACTTTTATAGTCGTACCTTCTCCTCCAGACACCATTTTGTAACAAATGTCTCTCAGGATCTTTGGTTCAAAGTAGAATAAAATTAGCTTTGGAGATTGTTCTTGTTTTGAGTCCGTATATCGTACAAATATAAATTAGCTATATCCTCCTGTAGAATCACTTAAAAACCCATTTTTTTGTTTTGTTTGTTCCTGCAAATGCTTCTATACATATTTATGTGGGATTAAACCCCTCAATTGATTGTAATGAAATTACCTTTTACATTTGTTTAGACATTTCGATTTCCGATATATAATCCGATAATAATTTTTAAAAGGATATTATAAAATTTATTTAATAAAGAAATTATGTTAACCTAGATGCCAGCAAATCAATACAAATTATGTACTTTTATAACAAGACAATCTACATGTCCACAAGTTTCTATTAATAATACCCTCATTCCCAAAAAACCAGTTGTCAAATACTTGGGATTACATCTGGAGGAAAAACTCACATGGAAAACGCACAATAAAATTAAACAGAAACAACTAGATCTTAAACTAAAAAATCGGTTGCCTGTAAAGTCGGTTTTACGGGCGAAGATTTTACGTGACAACGTCTTTTTCTCGGTAGAATATTTATTGATATGAATATTATTAAATTGCACAATAGGAACAAGGAATTGAATGAAAATAAGAATTGCATTACCGATTTATTAGGTATTTTATATATTATTTATATTTTATATATTATATTTTTATATATTATTTTATATATTATTTATTTTATATTATATTATTGATCTTATTATTTTCTACAAAATTTATTTGAAAATTTTTTCCATATATCAATTAGTTGCGGAGATATCGATCATTGAAGTTATTGTTTGCTACCAGTATTTTATATATTTATTTTTTTCAGTTATAAAAAATTACTATTTCCAATTGTGTCTACCAAGTATTGTATTTTTAATTTTAAAGAATCAATTTGAAAATCAAAACACTTATTCATATCGAAGGTTCAAATTTTTGCTAAATAAATTTGAAATTAATTAAAATTTGTAAATGTAAATGGTAAAGTTGAAAATTAAAACATTTACTAAAATTGGAATTTGAAATTCTTGCTAAACACAGTTAAATTCTAACTCCGCGCGTGGTGATTGGTCGGTTTAGTTCGTTTGTTTGGTCACCCTGTTTTGACAGGTTAGAAGTTATAATTTGTTATTTTAAATGTTTGACTAGCAATACGCGCTGTTTCTTCTCAATCGACTGAATTACGATTGATTGCAGAGTGATTTAAACTAATAATTTACTTAACACTATCAACATTTGTCAATAGTATGACATAACCTATAAACTCAGTTTCTCAACTTTTGTGTCAATCTAACAATTAATCAATCAATCATAGTTTACGATAATGAAATATTAGTGTACAATTATTTACCTTTATTGTTGTAGTTGTTGTAAATGACGAATCTAAGCACTCCACATTTTCACTACAGACACAGCTGACGATACTTTCAACGATTTTCAACTTTAGCGATTCAACGCGCCTAATTCTCTAGTGCCGCGCGCAGCGGACCGATCATGTTTGAGTGGGAGAGAGACGCAAGGCATTCGCCGGTCCGGCGGGCCTCTCTCTCGTTCGGCGACTCACTGTAACAGACGTGAGCGGGCGTTACACTTTTTCTTAAATGACTCCGAGCCACAACCTAATTTAAGACGTTGTCACGTCAAAAATATAAACGGACTATTTAACAAAAGGTCTCAGTTATCCCTTGAAAATAAACTGCTTCTGTACAAAGCTATACTCGTACTACTTTGGGCTTACGGAATAGAACTATGAGGTTGCAGTAAACCGTTAAATACGAAGATAATTCAAATATTCCAATCCATAACACTCCGTATGATAAGTAAAGCTCTATGGTATGTATCTAACCAAACATTTCACAAATTTCACAATGATCTGTACATTCCACTAATGAAGGACATGATAAAGAATCATTCAACAAAGAACTGATAAATATATTATACTTAACCAACAATATATTAAATTGTATTAAAGTGATTCACCTAACCACTTGCCGAAAGAAGACTGAAGAGAGTATGGCCAGAAGACCTACCGCAATAATACTTAGACAGTAGATTGGAAACATGCAATGTTATAAGCAAAAAGTTTGTTCATAGAAAAAATGTCACTCTATATACGGGTTTTGAAAGCTGTAATAAGAATTTTATAAATAAAACAAATTGGCAATTAAAATGACGTATTTACTTGTTTGCCTACACGATTCCTTAATTTTTAATTAAAAAATTAAATTTGACTATGAATTAAAAGTTTAGAAAACTGAACCATAAAGGTAAGAAAATGTAACTTTACTTGCAAAACTAAATTTTTTCAAACAAACATGTAACAAGAAAATAGCAAATAAACTTTCCAGTTTGAATTATTCGAATTGAAAAAAATCAGGTCCGGTTTTAAAGACTTAGTTCATTTGGTTCGAAAAACAAATTTCACCCTGTATATTCTTTTTAAAAACTCGTATACTTAGCTTTGTATAATTTTTTTATAAGTAAGATAAATAGGCAAATACAATGGCATATTTATTTTTTCCCCACACGAAACCTTCAAATCGAAACAAAAAAATCAAATTTGTCTGTGTATTAAAAGTTTGGCAAAATGAAACACAGATTGGGCGCAGATTATTTTTCATTAACTCAAAAATAAAGCTGACTATTACTGTAGCCTTTTCTTTTGGGAAAAACTAAAATAGAATAATGAGACTTCAATAAAACGACACTCACGATGAATTACTACACAAATGATATATAGGACTATGTTTTAGTATTATTGAAAACAATTTGTACCTACTGAAATTCTGGAAATTCGAAAAGCGTTGTATTATTTAAAATGTACAGCATGAGCTGTGATAATATTAGTATCAATAAATTATATATATATATATATATATATATATATATATATATATGTTTAACAAAAATTAATTTTTGCAAGAAAAGTCACATTTTTTAAATGTGTGGTTCAATTTGTCAATAGGCAAATTCATAGTCAAATTTGAATTTTTTAGTTAAAAATTAAGTAATAGTAAGGTTTGGGAGATGTGTTTTTAATTTTTGTGAAAAACGTAAAGCTTTTCTTTTTGTGGTGGAAAACTAGAGTTTAATATAGTTAGACCATGATTCTATGGACTTAAAGAGTTGCAGCAATAGGAGTATGAGCAGAGAATATGTTTTTGTTTCGTGCTACAATTACCATATCATCACCGTACAAAAAAGTTTTAATTGTGCCATTGCAGTACGACACAGCATTGTTATTAGCAATTAAAAATAGTACTACGCTTAGATACGAGCCCTGTGGAATTCCATTTTCCTGCAATTTAGATTTAGACAAATGGTCATTGATTCGAACTTGGAAATGTCGTTGTCGTAGAAAGTTTAAAATAAAAACAAACATGTTACCGTAAATTTTACAATTGTGGAGTGTAGTTAAAATATCATACCACAATACTGTATCAAAAGCCTTTTTTACATGAAAGAATATGGCTAAACATTCTTGATTGCCTATAAATACTTCGTGATTTTGTGATTTCAATGATATTAAGTTATCAAATATTGATCTGTTTCTTAAATACAACGATAGTCTTACGATAAACTGAGTTACAAGGTGAGTATAGGTATATACAAATTGACAAATCAACTGCTGAAACCTCTTTTGTTGCTGCATTAGACCGAGTATTCCTGCCGTCATTAAGTATATTTAAATTGAGATTATTTAGGATAGTTTCTATTTTTCTTCCCATTTGTGTGATTTTTTTGAGACCCAAAATGAATTGTGTGCATTAAAATCTCTCAGTATAATTCGAGGTGTAGGAAACTGACTTCGAAGATAAAAAAGTCTGCTATACTTGGACTGCAGATTTTAACTTTTAGTAGACCTACTAAGGACACCGCTACAGCTTCTAGATTTGTTATCAGAGGAATACTGCAATATTCATAAAAATTGAAACTCCACCAGTGGCATGTTCTTGGTTTTGCCTAATTTTGGATATGTTTGCAAAATTTCTTAAATTATAAAATTTGTTGTTTTTAAAATAAGTTTTGTAGACAAATTATAAATAAGGAAAATTTTAAGCAATTATTAACTGTAACATTTCTAAACGGGTATGATACCCGTTCAAATTCCAGTGTAGAATAGACTTGAATTTAAGCTTATGTAAAAGGTTCTGAGGTTTTGAGGTTTTGATTGTCTAGTAATTGAATTATTTATTTTAGTAGGTTTATAAGGTGTAGATATACTCAATTTATCTTGAGATCGTAAAACATTTTTAAAAATATCAGCTAGTTGTACAAAATTTAATTCCGGTGTTATAAGTTTATTAGTAATAAAATCTGTTACGGGTTTTATACTAGCAGCAATAGTCTCAGAATTATCAATAGTTTTGGTTTTTTAAGTTTTTGTGTTGGTTTTGTAAAATTTTCCTTAAGTTCTTGAAAAGGTGGGGTTAGAATGTCATCAAGGCTGCGCTTAGCTGTGTTTGCTTCTTTACTAGGTGTATTAGTTATTTCAAGTGCATCAATAGTATCTATTGATATGCTATTGATAGGGCATGCAAGTTTTGAGGAAGAGTTTGCGATTGGTGTATGAGGTTGTGAAACATTAGTTATTATTGATAACTGGGTAGTTGGTATGGTTGTATCTGTGCATGTAGTTTGAGAACTTGGGAATGACGTTAAGGGTGATATTTCGGATGCAGGTAATAATGGTGTAGTTAAGGGAGAAGGTATAGTCGAGGATTGTAATGAAGAGGAATTCGCTAAATATTCTGATGTGATTGGGACATCATGTGGAAGAGTATTAACTACTGTATTTATAGTAATAGTTATCACTGTTTTTGTTAAATTTTGATTTGGATTTGTACAGAATGGACAAATTTTGACAAAATGGCCAGATTGTTTAGAAAAGTAACACATTTGTTTTTCTAAAGATAAGAAAATAGGAAAGTAAGATACTTGATCGTGGTTTATGACAATCGAAGTAGGAATTAGTGTAGCTTCCAAAGGAGAGATAAATGTATGTCTTCGAAAGCTCAGTATTATGTCTATATTCTGGGTTTGTTGTATCTATTCGTAAAACATTAATTGGAGTTAATAAATTGATTCCTTATTTATTAAGTTTAGAGTCTATGAAAGTTTGGGGAATACAATGGCAGACATTAGAGATCAGTAATCTTTTATTTGATGTAATTAATCGTCGAGCATATATTATTTGTTGATTGATGGTTATTCTTCCATTGTCAGCATTCATGGCAGTTTCTACTTATTCTTCACTAGCTAGGTAAATACATATAGTGATTTGAAATTCGTGATGATAAATAGTTTGGCGTTTTCTGGATCATTATATAAAATAACTTGTTTCTTGGAAGGGAATTTTGGAGTTAAGTTGATTAATGCTGCAGAATATAAAGGAGTTTGATATGATGTCTATAACGTTTGGGGCATCGACGCCCCTGAAGTATTAATAGTATCCATTCTTGTTGTTTATTGACATAAGGTAATATAATCAATAGGAATTTGTTTTGACTTAAGTATCTCTAATAAGATTAAAATTACTTACAGATTTTCTTCAATAAGTTAACTAATTTTAATTTATAATAACACCACTATAACTTTTGATGATCGATTTGTTTCTTTAGTTGACAGACGATCAATTTAATCATCAATTGAACCCCTTTTTACTGTCACAATTGTTAGTTTTTAACATCGAGTATTTTTTGAGAGTGTTCTAACTATATGTATTCTGACTTTGACATTTATTTTAACTCAAAATCTTGTGGATAAAAATCATTGTCTAGTTGAAAATATGTAGGTGTAGTCTGTGCAAAGTGTTAGTAGCTTCATTATAGCTGATACCCTTATTTTGGTTTCAATTTATTATTCCTCTCTAATTTAATTCTTATTATTTTTAAAGTTTTTCCAAAGGCATATTAGTGAACAGGCTGGTTATATCAAAACTGACTACCATATGGTTAGGATTGTAATCATTCTGTAGTAGTTTTTTAAGATAATGCTGTCAATTCTTTATAAATGTTGTATTATATATATGCTAATGACTGTATTATATTTAGGAGAAACTTGGGCAGTTAATTGGAGAACACATTTTACTGCAAAGTGGTCTGGGGGTTTTATTTTTGTAATTTTGGGACTCTGTTTTGGTGTTTTTCTTTGGTAGTCTGTCAGGTATTTCTTACATTTATGTAGTATTATATTTTGGTCTTAAATGATTTGGTTATGTCCTTCTGCAGTTTTGTGTATGGTCCATTTGTGACTAATTCTTAGATTTTATGCTGGTATTGAATTATTTCATGATTACAGTTACGTTACCCTTGTCAGCTGGTAATATTATTTTGGAATCATCTTTTAGAGCTTTAGTAACTTTAACTTCTATGTCTTAAAAGTTTAGGCACAAAATATTTATCGAATTTTTTTTTAATGAAGAAATTTATTTATACACTTACTAGTTATCATAAAAACAAAACAATAGTTAACTAAACTGTACTATCGAAGTATGTGAAGTGGTCCATTCTCCTCTAATAGACGCAACCTTATTAGAATGTTTCTTATGAGGTAGTGGACGGAACTAAGATTAACTGCTCTCAGTTTTTAGTAAATTCTCTGTCTTCATTTTTCTCCATCTTAGACTTCTCATTCTCCATAATAAACCTTCCTTGACAGTAAAGCAAACAATCCTGTATTAGGCGAGCTTGCGCCAATTTTTGAGGATTGTAGTTTTTGGGAATAAAAGGTATGTGATATTGTCGAAACCAGTTTTGGGTATCTTATTGAGTAATAGCATATTTTGAAGTCTAGCCATAACATGATATCGTTATTAGCATGATGTTCGGGGACAAACTAAATCAATTTGAAAACACAGTTATCAATATAGTAACTATTCATAGCTTCACCCTTAACTCTTACCATAAAAGGTCAGGATACAATCTTGTAAAAATTGCGCACTAGACAAGGATTTTATCTGCAAATTTCACTTTATTTTTATATCTAACATAGTCAGGGTAGTCTTCTATGTTGTTTATATAAAACCGATCGTTTCTTTTTACTTCAGAATAAGTAATTCTGTAAGTTGAAGTAGTTTTCGTTATCTAAAATAATGGTTTTTTCATTACCCACTTCAATTGACGAAAGCATCTTGTTATACGAAGGAGCTGCGCTTAAAAGTATTTGGAGCACGTACGTCTCTTGCGATATATAAGATTATTTCTTCTCATTTCCAACGATACCGTACTCTTAAAAGAACATTATTAATGGGGGGCTACTTTCCTCGTTGACATTCCATTCTTATGTTTTGCTTTTCTCATTAATCTCTGTTATCTCTGTCCAGAGGTATTGCATTTTTTGGAAGATTCGGACATAATATTCCCTGCTCGCACTCCACTATTGTATTTGTCATAATTTTCTTTACTTTTTTATATGACATCTTTTATCCAAAAACTTCAACATAAATAAATCTCAACTGACAATAAACTAACTAAACAAACTCTAGGTTTAAAAAACTTTTAGGACATTATACTACTAACATTTGCTTTTGATTTTGTGATTTTTTTCTGTTTTCTTTTGCACAGTTACTCTATATTTTTCCTTTTCATGTGTTGGTAGTTGTTGACA
The DNA here is from genome assembly GCF_040954645.1 of Diabrotica undecimpunctata. NCBI lineage: Eukaryota > Metazoa > Arthropoda > Insecta > Coleoptera > Chrysomelidae > Diabrotica > Diabrotica undecimpunctata. The sequence continues at coordinate 67,979,939 of NC_092805.1, forward strand.
GATTTTTTTAATAGCACTAATGAAGAACTGGACTGGGCAGGTTATAGCAAAAGTTAGACATTTTGAAAGTATAAGGTTCTCTTTTGAGTTACTCTTTTTTTATATATTGGCAACTGTTATATTGTTTTCATTGTTTCTTTTTTTTGGTTATTAAACTTACTATTGTGTTTTATGAGATTGTTGAGTGTGTTTATGTGTATAGCTTTTTGTCTATGGTATGTGTTAGTATATACTAACAGAATCAAGCAAACTCTGGTGAACAACACGTAATGAAAAAGTCTGCGTTAAGAATATCCCAACATTAATGGGTTAATTGCAGGTCAAAATCACATAATCAATATACCTATTCAATTAAAAAAGTAATCAAAAGGATTTAAATGTATTTTAAACTATTTTATATTTTTTAAACTTGTTTTAAATAAATCATATAAACAGGTATACAAAAGTTAGGTTATGTAATATGTATTTTGAATTTCTTATATGCGGAGTGTATAGCCACCAAAAAGAACGAATGCTTATTCTAAGACCTGATTTAATTATGTTTTTTTTTGTTGGCTGCATATAAAGATATCTAGTTTTGAATAATCATATACAGATATAAAACTTCCATAACTGACAAGAACGGCAAAAATAATTAGCTGTTGTGTAGAGTTGTCCGTTGTCCGCTTAATCAATTGAAATAAAAAAAGAGGTTTCGATTTATTTGATCTTTAATTGTACATATTCGCATAAGCATATACATAAATAAAAGAAATAAAATATTAATTTTATTTCTTTATTTCTATATTATAAAGGTAGGTATTACTCCTTAAAAAAAATCATTAATTTTGTTTTTTTTTGTTTTGAACATTTTGTTTTCTTTAAAATCACTAACATAACTAGCTAACTTTACTTCAGGATTTTCCGTCAATAGTGCTTCATCAACCTCTAGGTAGTTCAAAAAATTTTTAACTAAATTACTTTCGCAAAAGGTTGACAATGGGAAATCATCTTCCAGGTCTTGTAGCTGCAGATTTTTCACAATATCTTCTCCATTACTATCGTTTAACAAAAAACGCACCTGAAACACTTTTGTTTTGTTTGAAACGTCGCTCCATGCTGCCATAATCCAAATTAAGGCGTTAGCAATCGTTATGGACCTCTCCAATTTAGCCGTTGATTCTATAGATGATAACATTCTATAAGATAATAACATTCTTCTCATCAAAAATCATCTATACAGGGATTTAAAGTTTTTAAATATTTCTTGGTCTAACGGTTGACAATATGCTGTAGTATTAGGTGGCAAAAATGTTATCGATATGTTATATAACTGAATATCCGGGTGGGATGTTGAGTTGTCTACGAATAATAGAATGTTTCTTTTTTGACGTTGCATTTTTTTGTCAAATTTGTGTAGCCAATCTGTAATGATATCTCTGGTCATCATGACCTTCTTGTTGTAGTACCAGACGACTTGGAGAATTTTTACTTTTACCAATCACCAAAAGTTTTTTCCTCATTTAAATTTGTACGCAATAATACGGTCATTCTATCCTTTACACATATTTACACCCAGTGCACTTTTCATTACGAAATGTAAAAGTTTTACTTGGTAAGGCTCGATAATACAGACCAGTCTCGTCAGCGTTATAAATATCTTCAGGTAAATAGCCTCTAAATAAATTTGGCATTTTTGTTTGCCACTCTGAAACGTCGCCAAGGTTAACATTTGCAGCTTCTTAAGAGATTGCTCTAAATTTAATGTTATGTCTTAAGCAAAACTTGTCAAGCCAACCATTGGAAACTATAAAATTCAAATTGAGTTCTTTTGTCGCCTCTAAAGCTCTTTCTTTTATTATCGGTACAGATAATGGAGTGTTCTCACTACTCACTGTACAAAACTAATCGTACACTATAATACGGTAATGATGGTAACACATTCAGTTTTTCTCCTCTTTTTTTTTTTGTTGAAAATTTTCACTTATCTATACCACTTTTATAAACTTTTCGACCAAAACTCGTACAATATTTCATACAATTATTTTTTTCAGATGCTTGTATCACTGATATTTTTTTTCCAAACTTAAAAACTTTCTTTCAGTCGAATTCTTATCTAAACTAAACTAAATTAGAAATGTGTACAAATGATGAATCAATTCTAAAATGGGTTTTTCCAAATCAAACTGTGAGTAAACAAAGTACCTTGTTTTATGACCATAAGTACCTACTCATATAATTAGTTTTATGGCTAAAATATATTATGCACATATTTGGATTTCCGGAGTACCAACTTTAATATTTTAATCGCCTTTACCTGAATGTCCGCGGTTGGCAGGCAAAATTACAAAAAAACTGAAGGCAACTTTTGTCCGGAGTCGTTGTGAAGAGGGTCCGTTGTTCGAAGGTGTCTTCCTATTTACCCACATATGAAATGTTCAGTGACCTAAAAATTGTCCGTTCAGCAGAGGTTTCCGTTGTGGGGAGGTGTCCGTTAACAGAAGTTTTACTGTAAATCTAGACGAAGCATCTTTTCATTATATAAAAATCCCTTAATCCTTTTGAGAAACACGCCTATGCATGTATTGGCTTTAATGGTGGTACCCATATCTTCTTAAAAACAGATACTAAACAACTTGTCGAATGTACCACTCGTACCAAATGTACCAAAATGGGCGGTGCTACCTCCACCGTTACCGGCAAATGAATTACGGGTGACATTGCGAATCGGCCCTAAGTGACGTCTGTTTTCATTTGTTTTATTCCAGTTTTTTAGTACTCACCGCCATATTTTGTCGCAGTATAATTTAAATCCTTTCAATATTTGGATATAAGCGAGCGATGGGTTTAACAAAATATTGTAAATAACAGAAATAACTTTTTTGATGAATTATTTATTTATACAGAAGGAAAAACAATATTATGAATTCACATATTATTAAAGAAAACAAAGAATTATTAAAGAAATTAATAGAAAGGGATATTAAAAGAAAATATGGAAACATTTATGCAAAAAAAATATACCGTGGCTAAATTTATCAATTTTTGTGCAGTAATCAGATGAATCATAAAAACTATATCTCATAGAAATAACAATAAGAACTACCGGTATGGGTAGATAGAGTTGAAAAATAAGTTTGAGAACTTATATGCAAACACCACACATGTAGGATTGTTTATCAAAACTGTATTAACAACACTGTTGTATTAACAAGAAAATTGTTTCACCAATAATATTGCATAAAAAAATATGTGAAATTTAATAAGGGAAACTTCAAAATAAAAAATTTTATACACTTTTTTCAAGAAATAACTAATGGTGAAAAAACATGAACAAAAGATCTTTTTTTTTCTTTTTTTAAGTCTAATTTTAATTAAGATTCTCGACCCAGTAACGGACCCCCGTCTATTGCAGCATTTCTGACCAACTACAGATGTTCGAGGGTACAGGTTGAAGTGCACCTGGGACATGGCAGAAGGTGTTCTATAGTTTGTCGTTTTCCATACTGACACTGGTCACTATAAGTCCTTTGTGGGTTCTACTTTGTTTTATTAATCTTTACTAGGGCTGGTTGGCATACGCTTTAAAGTCTTCCAGGTCGTCCAGTCAAAAACACCATCCGACGGTCTCTCCTGTGAGAAACTACTAGGTGGAGGGTGGTTTTCTAGTAGGTCAATTGGTACACAACGCCAAAAACTTTGTGTGGATTTTAGCTCTGAGTGGTTGAGTTCAACATTATATGATGGGTTTTGTGTAGACATGTCAGTTCTAGACTGAGAAGGCAAATTTTCCTGTTGAAAAGTACATTGCCCGTGCTGTCTAAAGTAATATCGAGGTACTTAAGTTAGTGAGTGTATTGCAGGATTTGTTTCTCCCACGTAACTTGAAATTTACCTTTCTTTGTGTATCTTTAGATAGAAAGCGCTTATTTGTGTTTTTGAGGGATTCGGCTTGAGGTAGTTTTCCCTATAGTATTTCGTGATATTGGCTACGGTAGCTTCCAGCTATCTTTGAATATTATGAAAGGCGTTTATTTGTACCGCTATATTTAAGTCCTCAGCCTATAGCTAGTACCTTATATTCTTTGGTATTGGCTGGTCATTTATGTAATTGTATAAAACTGGAGAAAGTACGCTTCCTGAAGGCAAGCTATATTTTTATTTTTTCATATACCTTTCTTCCGTTGTAGTATTATGTAGAATCCCCTATGCTGTAGCAGTTATATAGTTTACAATACCTAGCAGTGTTTTGTGATTTAGGATTTCGTAGACAGCTTGTGATATATATAAAAATGATGTTAAAGGTTTTAAACTATTTGACACTAATTACATCTTAACACACTGATTTATTTCTGGACACTAAGTAACTGACTTGTTTACAATATCGGCCGTAAATTATAAACAATAACAATCTCGACCTACGCCAACTCTTGTGAAATACTATTCTAATATGTATATCTAGAATTCCCAATTATAATTTGTGTAATTGTATTTATATCTAGTCACTCGTGACTTCCCAATGTTACTGAATGTTTATCGACGTTATCGAATGAATTCATGATTTTTTAGGCATAAATCTCAACCACCAGCAATTATCTTAAAATGTACTGCTTTCTGGATACGGTATACGTTTCATCCTTCTATATAATTTAAGTAAGTGGCACAGTTGTCGGGGGTACTTGTCAGTAGGTGCTTGGTATTTCAGGATATTTTCCTGGTTTAAGAAGAGCTACTACTTTTGCCTAATGTTCTTTATCCATCATTGCTACATAATTAGATTCAGATCAGACAATTCTATTTCCCCTCTATAAACCATTCACAATCACACAATAATTATAATCCCTCACTCATATACATCCCCTCACATTTACATACCCAGATAATTTTGCCATTTGGCTAAAGCCAAGCCACACATGTGAACCTCCTCTTATCAATCACAATACTTTAGTAACTTCCAGACTTTTTTGACATAAAACATAGTCCTCTTACTTAAAAAATTCACCAACCACCGCCCCCTTATCTTTTTTAAAACATTCTTCTATTCCCTCATCAACACATGCTTTCCTTATATTATGGTTTTAGACATCTAAAGATCTGTCTCTTGTTTAGTAAATTTTTCCTATCACAACAATAAAATATTACAAATCATAGCGTTAACTAAATTGATTTACCCTATACATATATACTAGTTACGCCAAGAAATCTTAGGATTCCTAGTGTTGTTATAATTTATACTTCTTATATTTCTCAGGTACCAAATGTCGCTTTTTAACATGTAGGGCCTTTTCTACTTAAGTTATAAGTTAAGTAATATGCCAACAGTACATTACAACATTTATTCTATTCACATTCCATATCAATAGCACATTCAAATACATTAATTAACATTTCACCCTGCAATAATAAAATTCAAAAACCAAACTTCCTACAAATATCTGCTTTCCATATTCCAGGTACCAAATGTTGAAAAAACATATAGGACCTTGTAGAAAAATCTTTAGTTCCTCACCACTGAATTCAGATATCTGTATAGTTGGTTATCTACCAACTTTTACTAAACTTTAGTTAACCTACATTAATAGCCAATTTACAAATTGCCCAACGTAATTTTAGGATAAATCATATTTTAAATTACAGCATATTGATGGTTGCTACTGTTATTATTAATCAAATTTTAACATATTTAATTTTAAATATTGCTGGCTACTGTCACATTTAGACACATACCTCAGGTTACATTGACTGCTTTGTTCCGACTTCCATCCTAACATGTCATTTTAATCAGTTGCTATCAACAAGTCCTCACACTTCGTCTAAGGACTAGTAACCTCCAGTGGAGTCTTACGTTGCCATGTAATATATTTCTGTTGTAACTTAAACATCATAGTTTATAAATTTAAAAAATATAACTCAAAGGTAATCTAACAACATTTAAAGGGTTTTCACCCATATATTTAGTGGCTATAAACATGTACATCCAGTAAGTATTAACCACACTTTTTGTAATAACCTTGGTCAAAATTTTAACTTTCATGTTTGATTTAATTAAAGTGGTTATACTTTTAGGACAGCACTGGTGAAGTAGCCCGATAGGGTTTTTAATATTATACCTATAAAGGAATTTTTTAAATAAAATTTTTGTGATACATGGTATACAGCCAACTACAGGAATTTAGTTTCCTTGTTGATACTTCTACTTTTGTTTTGCGCCATACTTTTGGAATTTTATATAACTTATCGTAAATTATGTAGCTTTTTTTTTGCTTAGACTTATCGTCATACAGCCAGACACAAAAAGACTAAGACAGTCATCATTATAATTATTTACCTAATATATATATATATATATATATATATATATATATATATATATATATATATATATATATATATATATATATATATATATAATAACGGATTTATTACGGCTGTCGCCGCTTTTCCGCCCCCAATTTCCATCTTTTTCTGTCATATGCAGTTGCCTCTTCTAAGTCTCTTGCCGCCATTGCTTCATCAATATCGTTGCGCCAACTTCTCCGTGGTCGTCCTCTCTTTCTTCTTTCAGGAGGGATCCATTCCAGTACTCTCCTAGGCCATCTGTACTCTGGCATTCTTTTAACATGTCCGAACCAGATTAATTGTTTTCTTTCTATGTCATCATTGATATTTCTCTCCATTTTCATTTCTTTTCTTATTTGTTCGTTTCTAACTCTCTCCAGTTTCGATCTACCGCAGCTTCGTCTCAGATAATCCATTTCTGTCGTCATAAGTTTGTTTTTATTAGCTTTGGTGACGTCCCATACTTCCGAACCGTAAAGTGTAATACTTTGAACTATACTACCATAAATGTGTTTTTTGGTTTCTCGTCGAATTGTTTTTTGCCAGAGAAGAGAGTTTAAGGCACGGGTCGCTGCTCTGCCCTTGTTTATTCTTTCCCTGATTTCATCTGCGCTATTTCCCTTCTTGTTGAAAATGACCCCCAAATATTTGCAGGATTGCACGCCTTTGATTTTGTCGTCTTCCAAGACTAGGTCACATATTTCATCTGTTCCCACTGAGAGATATTCACATTTTGTCATATTCATGTTTAGACCTGCCACCTCATATTCTTCTTGCAGTTTTCTTACCATATAGCTAAGATCGTAGCTGTCTTCGGCAATTACTACCTGGTCATCCGCAAAGAAAAGTGTATATAGCTTTTATTTATTTACCTTTATTTACCTAAATGCCCTATCAAAATAAAAGATTACATCGATATTAGGAAAACAGGGAGACACACTCTTCTTGACTTGCAAGAAACAATACTGTCAGAAAGCGTTACTTTATGTAGAATACCAGTATTGATTCCTTTGGTTAAAAGAGTTTGAATAATATGTTTACCTCTATAAATGTATGGGCAGTCTTGTAAGTTTGGTGGTCCATATTTACCAATGGATTTTAACACTGTTAAGGAGTCCGACAAAATTATAATATGGCCAAAATCAACTTCAGCTACATATAATAAAGCTTCATATATTGCAATAGCTTCTGCTGTATAAATCGAAGTTTCCGGGTTCAGTTTGAATTTCTTTTGTATATGTTCCGATGGTATAAAAAAAGCGCATCCGGTTCCATCTGGAGATTTAGACGCATCTGTATATAGAGCTATTGCCTCTTTGTATTTGCTTTTTATAGATAGAACAATATTTTTATTTAAATATATATTTTCACTATAATTTGGTACAATAATATCTGTATGTTTGAATATCTAGTTCGTTCTATCTATATTTTTTAAAAGTGCCATATTTTGATTATACGCTTCGCAAAGTAAGGGAGATTTCTTTTTTTGCCAATATTTATTTCTCAGGTTATGGCAATTCAAAGTGACTATCTTTTCGTATAGAGATGAGTTCAGTAAGTATACTTTTATTAAATATTTTATGGAAAAAAACCTTCGTCTTATATTTAAAGGAGGTTCCAAGGCTTCCAAATATAAAGCTTGTACTGGAGTGGATCTCATGGCTCCTAAACATATTCGTAAGGCTGAGTTCTGTAAAACGTTGATTTTGTTTAGTAGTACATTACTTGCTGATCCGTACAAAACACTTCCGTAATCCAAAATAGTATGTAAGCTTTGTAAAATAATAAACTTACTTCAACATCCGATCCCCACCAAGTTTTATTAATTGATTTAAGAAAGTTTAATCCCTTATTGCATATTGTGTTTTTAAGGGCAAATTGGTGCCCACCTAAATTGATTGTACTGGCATTAGGAAAGTTATGTGTGGTAAATAAACAAACTTGTGATTTATGGCAGGATAATTCGAAACCATTTTCTATAAACCATTTTTGATGGAATCCGTACACTTCATTCAGGTTTTCAATGGATTGCTGATATTTTTTGTGTTCTGTATACAAACAGAAATCGTCAGCATATTGTATAATATTAAATGCAATATTAGTAATAGTGATGTTGTGTAGATCTGCTGTGTAAATGTTAAACAAAATAGGACTCAAAACGGAGCCCTGAGGTAATCCTTTGTTATTATGTCTAGGTCCTATAAGAGTATGATTGTCTTTTAAATAAATTATCCTATTTGTGTACAGGTTCACAAAGTTAGAAGCAAACTATGCTGGAAAATTAAACAAATTTAATCATTTTTTATTGGAGAATTGTAAGAGATACCGAGTCGTAAGCAGCTTCGATGTCTAAAAATAAAGCAGGTACATAACTGTTCCTGGAAAAACTATTCTGAATGTCTACAACAAGAGTTGTTAAGGAATCTAAAGTTCCATAACTTTTCTTAAAGCCATGTTGGTTAGCGGGTAAGGGACTTTGATCCCTTAGCCACCAATCTAACCTAATTTTAACCATCCGTTCAAGAGTCTTCAATATACATGATAATAATGATATAGGTCGGTAAGCTTCAGCTAATTTAGAGTTTTTTCCCGGTTTGGAAATAGGGACAACTGTAATACGCTTAAAATCGATTATGCCATTACCCTCCAAAATTATCTGGTTAAATATATTTAAAAGTAATTCTTTTGCGTTATCTGGCAAATTTTGTATCATAGGATATTTGACTGCATCATATCCTGGTGAGGTACTAACGCGATTATCAAGGGCAAACTTTAATTCAGCTCTTGAAAAAGGTGTTAAGAGAAAATGATTCTGATCAGATGAGAGAGTTTCAGATGGCATTACATCTATCTGGTTATTTACGTAAGGTGGAGCTATTTTATCAAAAAAGTCGTCTACCCATGAGTTACTTAGATGCAGTGGAAAGTTAACTTTTTTCCTGTTCATTTTCCTTGCTTGGTTCCAAATAAGCCTAGATGGAGTTTGTTTATTTAATTTTGAACACCATTCAACCCAACTTTGTTTGGCCTTTAATTTCAGGAATTTTTTGACACGAGCATTCACTTCTTTGCATTTACAAAAATTTTCAGGAGAAGGTTTTTTTTGTAGTTTACTAATGCTTTCTTTCTTTCCGCAACGGATTCATCACATTCCGAATCCCACCACGGAGGGGGAGTACGTTTACATTTAAATGATTTATATTGGCAAATTGATTGTTTAGAAGCTTCATTAATACAGTCAATAAGATTTTTATCAAAGAGAGAAGGTGAGCAAAATGTGACATCAATCATGGAATCTGTGTTTCCTGGTCTCGTTTGGCAAGTTGGTTGTCCATTATTCATTACCACATAATCTAGATTCTGAATTGTCTCCACAATTTGATGGCCTGTTTTATCATTTTTAGATGAGCCCCACAGAGAATTATGTGCATAAAATAGCAACTCCGAAATAGCCGTCATCCCGATCTTCGCGTATTAGATTATAACCTCTATAACTATAAACATAAACGTAAACGGGATATAAACATCCCGTTTAAACCAGGTTTCACTTATTAAAGCTATATCAATATCTTCGGTTATTAAAAAGTTGAGAAGGCTGTTTTTGTTAGCAACAGCTGATCGAGCATTCCAGTGTATTATTTTGAGTTTAGCTTTGAAAGTAATTAGACTAGTTATTTTTTAAAAATATTATCTAAAACATTATTAATACCTTTGGCTACACTTTGCCAATTGCCATTAATACCTTTGGAGTGGACAGCTACACATACCTTGGTACCAACATTAAGAGCCAATGGGATCACTCCAGTGAAATAAAACAACGCATAGGAAAAGCGAGATCGGCGTTCATAATGATGAAGTCTCTTTTCAGAAGTCACGATTTACCACTTGCTACCAAAATCTCTCTGATTAGATGCTATATATTTTCTACGTTATTATACGGAGTAGAGGCCTGGACACTTTCCGAAGCTTCTTTAAGAAAACTCGAGGCATTCGAGATGTGGTGTTACAGACGCATTTTAAGAATTTCATGAGTGGATCGTGTGACTAATGTTGAGGTCCTACGTAAAATAGGCAAGGAATGCGAGATTATTAACACCATCAAAGAGCGCAAACTAGAATATCTTGGCCATGTTATGAGGAATGAACAGAGATACGGCTTGTTGCAACTCATTCTTCAGGGCAAGGTATTTGGAAAGAGAGGACCAGGGAGAAGAAGAATATCTTGGCTTCAAAACCTGGGAAAGTGGTTTAATACATCGACAACCGGACTATTCAGAATAGCAGCAAGCAAAGTTAGGATAGCCATGTTGATCGCCAACATCCGGAACGGATAGGCATCGTAAAAAGAAGAACCTTTGGCTAACATATTGATATCAAGTGATTTTGCCTCTTCCAAACAATTAATATTTTGAATAAAATCTGAGAAAAGAATTACTAAAGAATCTACTAATTTATTTTTATCATTGTCTACATTTGAAAAACTTTTCTTGTTTAAGGGCGGTAAAGGTTGAGATGGTCCAAATCTGAAAGGGATGTGAGGAGATGTAGGATATTCGGAAGTTGGAGATGATACTTTTCTTTTTTTATTTTCCCTATAATCAGTGCTTTATTTACTACAACTTGGTTGACTAATATTTTTGGTTTTCAGTAAATGAGGCCTCAATAGGTTGGAATAAGCAGGTATATTAACTTCAGATGTGTTAGTTAATTTTGGAAATTCTTTATCTGAATTTGAAAATATTTCAAATCTGTTATTACAAATAAGACCAGAAAAAGATGAATCGTTCAAACTTTTGGCCTCCAAATATGAAATTTTATGTTCAATCATATTTTTTATTTTTTTTTGATGTTCGAAAAAAGGACAGTTTTTAGAGATCGATATATGCTTATCACTTTTACAGTGTATGCAATATATTTTTTTTTTCATCACATGTATGTGTATCAGTTTTAATTTCTCCACATCGTATGCAGTATTCCTGTGTACCTTTACATTGTCTAGAAATGTGTCCAAATTTGAGGCATTTATAACATTGTGTAACTTTACCTAACAATTTTTCAACTTGAAAATATACATAATTAATTACAACATAGTTTGGCAAACAATTGCCGTCAAATGTAATTATGACATTACGTCTAGGTACATATTCTGTATTTCCATCCTTTTCTATTTTCCTGTGCATTCTTTTAATATCAATAATTTGTGAACTAGAGGTCATATATTTTTTCAAATATTCAATGTTATATTTCGTATCGACATCACGTATCAGCCCTTTGATTTCTAAGAGGTGATTGGGAATGTACGCCTTTAAATTATCGTCTTTTAAATGACTATTACTGACTAATTTATTTGCTTCCAAAATAGATTTGAGGATTACTTTAACACAGTTTCTTCCTATACTTTTAATTTTCTTAATATTGTTGATCTTTAATTTTTGATGTAAAATATCACTCACAACCATAGGGTGCAATCGGCCTATATTCTGATCATTGGTCTTTTCAACATATACACAACAATTTTGAAAGTCGTAATTACTAGAATTAATATTAAAAAGTTTTACTTCCCTTGTAGCAGGAGAAACGGTGGTATTAATATTCCTGTATCCATATCTTGTTCACTATCACTAACAACTTCAGAAGTATTTAGTTCGCGCATTGGCGTCTTATTGGTATTCTCCCCCATCAGGGGAGAATATTTTCACTTTTTTATCACTATTTTACTACAATATGTAAATATTTTTAAACACGACGAAATTAAAATATTCTAATTGTCTCAAAAACTGGGAGCTTAATAACTTTATCGATAAACACGTCTACCCGATATCAATGTATCGCTTTGACTGTTATGTAGCTTTAGCAGCCACAAATATATCTTACTCTAGTTCATATATTAAACATATTACAAAAACTTTTAAATACTCTAATATTGTTTCATCTGTGACTATCAAAACGAACAGATGGAAACTACATTAAGAGCAATTACAAACACTTTTAAATACTCCAGTATTGTTTGATCTGTGACCATCAAAACCAATATATGGAAACTACATTAAGAGCAATTATAATGTTGTCGTTTATTATATGATTTATTATTTTTTATAAACTGTATCAGCACTATTTCGCCAGGGATAAGATCTGCATTAAAGAAATATGGGAACAATTTAGCAAATAATTTGAACATTATTTAAGAAAATTTAATTAGAAATACAATATGACGCTTAAATAGGTTCAGTCATCATTATTTTTGGTAGATGGTTGCAGCGATAGTATTTTGTGTCATAAAGCTTCAGCAATAAATTATCAAATAATTCATAGCGGTTCACTTTTCTGGTTTCAACGTTTTTGGACGATATTTCGATTTTTCCAGGAATGAGTTTTGCGCTAAGGGGATGATGGGGTAGTTTTTGGTGATTGGTGAATGTACCAATCAACAGCAACTAACTAGAAATAAAATATGCCGCCAAGATAGGCCCTGTAACCCTTTTCATTACCGAAATATAGCTATAGCTATGCTACCTTTACCGTAAAGTGAGTATAGCCATTGTTTCTCGGAAACGGTTGCAGCAATATATTGTTTCTTGGCATAAAACTGCAGCCATAAATTAGCAATAAATTCCTGTGGTTCGCTTTTTGGCGATATTTCGATTTTTCCAGGCATGTCTTTTGAGCTAGGTGGTGATGGGGTAGTTTTTAGGGATCGGTTAATAAACCAATCAACAGCAATTAATTAACAATAAAATATGCCACCAAGATGGGCCTTGTACTTCTTTTCCTAGACGAGATATAACTATGCCTATACTACCTTTACCGTAAAGTTAGCATAATCATTGTTTCTCGGAAACGGTTGCAGCAATAAATTGTTTCTTGGCGTAAAGCTTCGGCATTAAATTAGCAATCAATTCCTTGTGGTTTGCTTTTTGGCCGATCATTTCTGGGGATATGTTTTGAGCTAGAGGATAATGGGGCAGTTTTTTTGAATAGGTTATTATACCAACTAACAGCAATTAATTAGCAATAAAATATACCGTCAAGATGGGCCCTGTAGTCCTTTCCCTTGCTGTGGATATAGTAAAATATAGCTGTGGCTATGCTAGCTTTACCGTAAAGTTAGCATACCCAGTTTTTCTTGGAAGCGGCTTCAACATATTTTTTTCTTTCCGTAATAAATTAGCAATAAATTAACAATACATTAAAACGTTGGCCTGAATTCGGCCTTATAAAATGGATATGCTAACTTTACAGACGTTTTTTCGTATATATAATTTGTTGAAAAGTTACATTGAGATTACATCTTTGAGAGGACGCAATTTTATTTTTTTGATGTGTGGTGGTGGTTAGTATAAGCTTAAGTTTAAGTTTGAGGAGACGTCATCCCTGTCCCCCGGCCGCCATCTTGGAAAAAGAGTGACAAATGGTTTTCGCACTATATCTCGTAAATTAGCACCCCTGCAGAAAATTTTATTGAAAATTATTTGTAGCAAATTAAATTTTAAAAGTATTTAAAAATAATTTTAATCGTATAATTAAAAATAAGTTTTTTGGTCCTTATAACTTTCTTTCTGATCATTTTAGAATAAAATAACATCCAAACATTATTAAAGGGGGTTTTTCATATAGTATTTTCGCTAAAAATTTGTTAAATTTCATTAATTTGCCTCACTTCTTTCATTAGTGCGTACATCTGTTGCCGCTTTACCGTATCGTAGGCCTGTTTAAACTCGACAAACAGGACGTATACTGCTATTTTATGTTCGTAGCACGTAGTCTGGATTTCTTTTAACGCAAATATTTGGTCTGTCGTCGACCTGTTATGTCTATTATGTTTGTCAATATTTTGTACACGACTTCTAGCAACGCGATGCCTCTATAATTTTCACATCTCATTTTGTCACCTTTTTTATCTATAGGGCATATCCTTGCCCTGGCCCATTCTCCTGGCATTCTTTCTGTTTTCCATATACTTTTTATCAGGCTATGTATCTCCTTGTGTAGTCTTTTTCTCCTACCTTTACTATCATTTCCGTCGATATTTCTGTTATTCCTGGGCTTTTATGTTTTTTAGTCCTCTTATTTCATTTTCTATTTCTTTCCTCGTAGGTGTTTCTATTACTATATGATCATCTTCAATTTCCTGGATTGTTCTCCTTTCTTCTTCGTTTTTGTTTAGAAGTTGTGTAAAGTAAGTTTGCCAATTTCTCATTGTTTCCTGTTATGTTTATGATATCTCCTTTCCATTCTTCTTGTTTCCTGGTAAAAGAATCTTATTTCCTTTTTTTTTGGAATTTTTTCTCTATCACTTTGAGTTTTACTTCGTTGTATTTTCTTTTTTTATTTCTGCATGTTCTCACAATTCTCCTCAATCCTCTATATACTTGTGTGCTAATGTCACTATTATTTATAAGTTTTTTATTCTTATTTTTCTAATTTCTTCTGCTATTTTTTGACATTCCTCATCATACCATTCTTTTGCTTTTTGTTTTCTATTACTTTTAATTAATGTTTCTTTACTGGTTTCTTTTATGCTTTCCACTTTTCTTTCGGGTCTAGTGTTTCTGGTTCTTCGTTTAGTCTGCTGGTTATTCGTTGTTCGTACTTCTTCTGTGTCGTATTATCTTTCAGTATTGCTGTGTTGAATTGTTTTTTGATTTCTTTGTCCCTTTGACTGTCTTTCTTTATATTAGCATTCATTTTATAACCTGCTCTTACCAAAAAGTATTCTTCCCTATTAATATGTGGTCTATTTGATTTATTGTCCTTTTATCCGGGGAAATCCACGTTCATTTATGTATATCTTTTCTGCGTTGGTGTGTACTTTCTATTACCATTTGTATTTCTGTTGCAAAACCTATAATTCTTTGACCGTTATCATTTGATACATCGTGTTTACTGTATTTTCCTATTATATTTTCATATATATCCTCTTTTTCCACTTTAGCATTGCAGTCTCCCATTACTATTTTGATATCAAATGCTGGTAGTCTGTCATATTCTTTTTCTAGTTTCTCATAGTATGAATCTTTGTCTTCTTCGGTGGCGTCTTCTATTGGTGCATGTACATTTATTATGCTTATGTTTCGTTGTTTTCTTTTGACCTGATTGTGCACATTCTATCTGATATCGGCTTGAAACTCATCACTCTGGTTTTCCATCTTTTCTATATGATAAAGCCTGTTCCTAGCAATCTGTTACTCTCCCCACTTTTAATATATCCTCTATTTCTACTATTTATTTGTCTAATTGTTTTGTTTCTTGTAAAGCTAATATATCTATTTCATATTTTTTTGTTTCTCTAATTAATTCTTTTAGTTTTCCCGCTTCCTAAGTGCCCCTTACATTCCATGTTCCCAAATTAGTTTTTATTTTCTTATTTTTAATCCCAATCGTCTCCTTGTCCATTGCCCTTATTGCTACCGATTCATTTACGTCATTTAGTTTCTGTTTTGGTTTTATATTTTTACGAGTTCTTGCTTATGTTTATTTCATGTCCATACCTCCTCATTTATTTAAATTTTTTGAAATCCTACCTTGACGTTTTTTCCTTCCAATTTAGCTTCTTTTGCCTTCGTTCTGATTTTACCCTTGGGGTAGCCTTATAACTGGCTACCTACATTCGAGGGATGTCTGGAAATCTTTTGATTCCAAGCCTTACTTCAAAGGACTTGTGAGTGGATGTATCTCCATAGGTTTGGTTCTTCAGTAACCGTTGAAGGATAAGGATTGTTAATGTGAGCAAATATAGCTCCATAGAAATAAATCACTTTAAGTTTATCGATTTATAATTAACTATTTTTAGAGTAGAGAGGCCCAAAGCGGCCGTAGTTGACTATACAATATTAAATAATTCTTTCTTTATCACACGTAAAAGAGAAAACCGTATTTATGAGAAAAATGCCCAATTTCGGCGTAGAGAAATATTTTATACATGAATTGAGAGTGTTTTAAAATGCGATGCCTCAAGGGCGGTGTGTGAGAACGAACTGATAAAATACTACTTGATGCGTAAAAGTGAAGATTACCCCTCTTGTATTTAGGTGTGAAAACTATTTAAGAGGCTGTGGCGCCAATGAGTCGGGTATCCCGAGCAAACTTGATGAAATGACTATTTTACTTATTCTACACTAAGAAAAGTCTAAGGAATTATATTTTTATTTTATATTTTAAAACGATATGTTCATTTCTGGAACATAGACTGCCCGCGTTGAAGTATTTACTTCAAAACGAAAAAAAGAGTGATTTGAGAAAGTAAGCAAACTTAACTTAAATGTAATTTAAGAAATAACTATTCCTAAACTAGAGTAATACATATAAATGTAACAAAATTTAAAATTTTAATTTTCTTCTTTGTCCACAGGAAGAGGACAGAGTTTTGTAATGGGTCTGTTAAAATATCCATCGCTAGTCTTTATTTTAACACTACGGACCTTATCGTCCTTACCAGTAAACAATTCAACAATTCTTGCCAATGGCCAGTGTAGGGGTGGAACTTTCACTTCCTTATTTTCAAGACAAGAAAATTCTCGAAAAAAGTGTGCCTTTTGCAAAAGTTTTATTATTAAATTTTCAGCATTTTTTAATTCTGAAACAGAGAAGGGTCCAACATATTTTTCATTTGGAAACTTGAAATTACGAATGTACCTAGAGAATAAGTGAGATACTGCGTTGTAGTTTTGAGAAGTTTGAAAATTTGAGAGATAAATTTTCAATGAAACTTATTGGGCTTTCTTGTGCTAGATGAACTATTTTCTTTTCCTCGGGTATTTTATTTACATTTGGTTTTAAATCATAAGAAGTTAAATCTAAGTCATAATTAAGTAGAAATGAGGGTTTCCTTGAAACCAAAATTTTGAGTTTAGAGGTTCAGGAGCAGACATGCCTCTTGACGCAATATCTGCGGGCTTTTGTTTTGACTTTATATATCGCCACTTAAATTGTGGGTTTCCTTGTATTTCAGAAACTCTATTTGCAACAAACTGTGACCATCTCGAGCTATGTGAGCCTAACCAAGCAAGTACGATTTCTGAGTCCGTCCAGCAGTTTATTGAGTCTATTTGAGTTAATTTATTATTTAGAATTTCAACTATTCTTTTAGTGAGTTTGCTGCATAAAACAGCACCCATAAGTTCGAACTTAGGTAAAGTCTAAACTTTCATTCCACTGAATTTTTGAAAGCCAAATTTTTTGCATTATTATTTTTGCAGTTACTATTACTGGATTAATTAATCCCTTGGGGTCGAAAAACTTGCGATTATCGAGAGCACTTGTCTCTTAGTCTAGGAATCTTTTATTTCGATTTCTGGTACTGAAATAGAGAAACTGTCTAATTTAGAGTCCCAACAAAGACCTAATATTTTATTGGAATGATTTTCTGGAGATATGACATACGTAGAGTCAGTTGAAAATTGTGAAATATTTTCTAAAAATTGTGGTGAATTTGAACACCATTTGTGAAGAGATATGCCTGCCTTTTGTAGCAGTGCAGTGATTTGTTCATGCGCAAGTGTGAGTGTTTCAATACTATTTGTACCATATAATATGTCATCAATATAGCAAAAATTAATGAGCATATCATGGGCGAGAGGATATTCTTCCTTATGCATGTTTGCGAGTTCAATTAAACATCGTGTGCTAAGGAAGGTAGCTGGTTTTGTTCCATAGGTAACCGTTTCCAATTGTATACATTTTAACGGCTCCGAGGGAGAGTTGCGCCACAAAATATTTAATAAGAAAGTTTGGTTGGGGTTAATTCTGATTTGTCTAAACATCTTTTTTATATCAGATGTGAACACATACTTAAAGAGTCTAAAATTGACTAAAGTGTCAAATAGTTCTGGTTGTGTGGTATAACCCTTTAACATAATATCATTAAGGCTAAAACCAGAAGTGGTTTTCATGGATGCGTCAAAAACTACGCGCAAACGAGTTGTGAGAGAAGTGTCTTTTTCTACACTGTGGTGAGGCAAGAAATATTTGTTTTCTGAGTGTACATTCTGCAGAGACAACGGAACATATTTTGCATGTCCTAATTCAACATACTCATCTATAAAAGATTTATATTGTTTGTAAAGAGAATCATTTTTTGAGAATTTGTTCTCCAAATTTAGAAATCGCTTTCGCGCCATTTGGAAAGAGTCGCCCAATTTATTATTTTCATTAGGCGTGCAAAGGGGTAAATCTACTTGGAACTGTCCATTCGGTAGGATTTGTGTTGTGGCTTTAAATATTTTCTCAGCATTTTCATCATCAGGACTTAAACGCTTTATTTCGGGAACTTCTTCAATGTCCCAAAACCTTTGGAGAAGATTATTTATATTTTCTTCTTCAGTGTGAGATTGAACAAATAAAGAAATATGATTCGAATGTGAATAGTTACAGTTTGAGTGAGAGTGCATCTTTTTCTTAGATGAAACTTGTGGAGATAAGTTACCGAACATGACATATCCTAAATGAGTGTTTTGAAGCACTGGAAGACCTGCTCCAATATAAATTAAACCATCCTTTAATAGATCACAGTAAATTTCTGCACCTAATAAGAGATCTATTCTCCCTGGGGAGGAGTAAGAGGGATCACTGAGCTTTATGCCAGCTGGTATTTTTATTTTGCTACGATCTAGAGGTACCTGAGGTATTTTACACGTAATATTATCCAAAACTGCACATGATACTTCAAATTTCATATCATTGTTTTTATATGGGAAAAATTCAATGTTCACCGTTTCATTTAAGATGGAACAATTTTGAGAGATTGTGGAAATTTGTAATCTTTTATTAGTGGTAGAGTAGTTTAGTTTATTTACTAAATCTTTTGTTGCAAAGCTCGATTAAGATCCATTATCGAGAAGACATCTTGCGTGTACAGGTTGTCCACTTTCAGAGTAAATTGTTACCAGCGCTGTGGCTAGCAAAACTTCGTTTTTTGGATTGAACGTTGAGAGAGAAGATATGCAAGATGAATTTTGACTTTGTGTGTCAGAGTAGACAATATTCATTTGTCTGAGTGCTTAAGTGAGTAGAAGTGTTTGGTGATTCATTATATGAATGTGGAGAATTTATTCTTTGAGTAACTTGGGCATTATTACTCCTTTGAGGAGCTTGAAAATGACTTTGAGAGATATGTGGTGCACTATGGCGAGTTTGTGAATCACCCTGTATACTTGCGGACGATTGAGAGGTTTGTGGTGCATTAAAGCGTGATTGTTGCCTATTGGCGTGACTTTGATTACCATCATGTAAATTTGAAGCACTTTGATTGCTTCGAGTGGGAGAGAATAAATTATTTTCATGAGTGTGAGAAAAATTATTTTCTTCATGCAGAAGTGTATTATGCTTTTTATTGCAAATTTTACATGTGTATTTAGAGATGCATTTATCAGTAAAATGCTTAGTGCCAAAACAGTTTCTACAAAGCTGTGCTTGCTTTACAAAATTAAACCTTTCTCGAGAATTTGTGTCTTTAAATAAGTTACACTGATATATTTTATGACCAGTTTGTTTACAAAATATGCAATTTTCATAGCTAGATTTATTATTATTTATAGTGGAAATATGAGCAGTTTTTTGAGTGACTTTATTATTAAACTTTGACTGAGTTTCAGTGTAATTAAGTTTCTCTAAAACATCACATCTTTTTTCTAGAAATTCAAAAAATTGTTTGAGTGTTGGAACATTCTTAGAACCTACTTCATATTCAAAAGCCTTGTGAGAAGCAAAATCTATTTTTTCTAAAAATATTTCTATTAAAAGGAGGTCCCAATGTTCAATTGGAACTTCGAGATTACTAAGAGCTTGAAGCGTTTGCTTTGTGTGTACAAGAAAATCTCTTAGTACATGAGGAGTGCATTTAACTAGAGACTGAGACTTAAACAGCTTTTTTATAAGAGTACTAATCACTCGTGATTTGTCATCATATCTTTCTTTTAGGGTTTTTATAGCGATAGCAAAATTTGCATCTACTACTTCGATACTGCTAATTAAGTTTAAAGGTTCTCCGTTGAGGAAGGATTTTAAATATATAAACTTTTGTACATTATTTAAACTTGAATTGTTTGTGATCAGAGTTTCAAATAGTTGAAAAAATTCATTGAATTCTGAGAAATTTCCGGTAAAGGTTTCCATGCTAATTTCAGGCAGTCTCGCACTGGAAACAGCATTATTATTTGAGCTAGGTGCTTTATTCTCTGTTAAATTTAATTCTATTATTTTTCTTTGTAAACCTTTGAGTGTGTTGAAGTATTTTTCTTCAACATTTGCTCGATCAGCTGATTGTTGGTCGCTGTCATCAGTCTGTTCGATTTCTAATTGAATTTGTTCATATTGTGTGAAAAAATTAAAAAGTTTTTCTTTCCTGTTCTGAAGCTATTTTCTTGTGGCATTTTAAATTAATTACTATTTAACTGGGAATAAGCTACAATTAAAGGTTAAAATACGTTTATTGACGTTTCAATTTCCACTTCGGAAATCGTTCTCAAAATACAAATGTTTGTATATACAAATTTAATTGTGGCTTATTCCCAGTTAAATAGTAATTAATTTTTCTTTCCTATTTTCAAAATCAAGTATTTCGTTTTCTGTGTCTTTATTGGCTATAAACCATTCTGAGATACTTATAATTGATGCTTTAAGTGATTTGCGCTTTTTCTTTAAAGCTTTCATTTTTTATTTAAAAGTGAATTTATTTGCAAATATATACTGAACGAGAAATAAGAGTGAATTATTTTGTTTAGTGTAAATGTCTTTTTCAACTAAGACGCGATTTTAATTTTAATATTGTAATATTATTGTCAGCTATCTTTAGCGATATTGAGAAGAAAGATCTGTTGTCAAATCAAAGCCATTAGTTAATATAAATATTAATAAACAAATACAAGTTGAGACAAATATCTACCAATATAAATTATGTGCATGCAGTGATTATAGAAAATATAGAAAGAGTTTTAACCTCACCAAATGTTTTGCAAGTATCCAATTTAATTACCGCTGTCGCTTAGCAACACATAACGCACTGTTCACAAAACACACGTGTCTAATCTTGAACGAAGGTCAACTTGTGCAATCTTTGTTCTAGGGACGAGAAACCATTATTCTTTCTTCCTGTTGCTCTCCAGCGTGTGTAATCCTTTTTCTTTCTTCAGTCCTGTTTCATCAAATAATCTGTGCTCGATAGGACCACGAATGAGTGGGGAGCCTTATTACTGGCTACCTACATTCGAGGGTTGGAAATCTTTTGATTCCAAGCCTTACTTCAAAGGACTTGTGAGTGGATGTATCTCCATAGGTTTGGTTTTTCAGTGACCGTTGAAGGATAAGGATTGTTAATGTGAGCAAATATAGCTCCAGAGAAATAAATCACTTTAAGTTTATCGATTTATAATTAACTATTTTTAGAGTAGAGAGGCCCAAAGCGGCCGTAGTTGACTATACAATATCAAATAATTCTTTCTTTATCACACGTAAAAGAGAAAACCGTATTTATGAGAAAAATGCCCGATTTCGGCGTAGAGAAATATTTTATACATGAATTGAGAGTGTTTTAAAATGCGATGCCTCAAGGGCGGTGTGTGAGAACGAACTGATAAAATACAACTTGATGCGTAAAAGTGAAGATTACCCCTCTTGTATTTAGGTGTGAAAACTATTTAAAGGCCGTGGCGACAATGAGTCGGGTATCCCGAGCAAACTTGATGAAATGACTATTTTACTTATTCTACACTAAGAAAAGTCTAAGGAATTATATTTTTATTTTATATTTTAAAACGATATGTTCATTTCTGGAACAATCCTATATCATCTGTTCATTTTTGTCCATGTTCATTTTTTCCGATTATCCTTTTACATATGGTATTGTTGTCATTTTTAAATCCCTTCTTGTAAGTGTGTGTTCAGGTTTTTTCTTCCTGAAATACACTTTCATTAGAGCAGTTGTTTTGGGCTCCATCATATAATGATTTGATAATTTCCTTTTTGATATTTATGTTATGATTTAAGTGGTAATTTAAATATCCTTTGGTTTGGGTTGATTTTCTGTAAACTTTGGTTGCGTATTCTGTACCCAGTTTTGTGATTAACCCATTCAGAAAAAGAAGTGAGTTGTTGTTTTCTTTTTCCATGGTGAACTTGATTGATTATTCTTTACTGTTGATGTAAATCAGAAATTTATTGAATACTTCTGGACCGTGAGGCCAAATAGAGAATACATCATCTACATATCTCAACTATACTGTGGGTTGTTGGTCTTATTTATGCACAATGTTTTGTTCGAAATTATCCATAAAAATATCTACTAATAACGGAGATAATCCACCCATGGGTAATTCATGCAAAAGTAAAAAAAATGTAATTTCAAATAGAATAATTGTAGTATTCTCAAAAAAAATATATATAAAATATTCTATACTCTAGATTTAGATGCTAATAAACTGCTTTAAAAGCATTCTCCGAGTATTAAAATAATGTTTTCAGTCGAATATTATTTATGTTTTGTAAATAGGATTTAACCGTACATTAAGTAATAATATTAATAATTTTAATTTAAAATTA
Source organism: Diabrotica undecimpunctata (assembly GCF_040954645.1). Classification (NCBI taxonomy): domain Eukaryota; kingdom Metazoa; phylum Arthropoda; class Insecta; order Coleoptera; family Chrysomelidae; genus Diabrotica; species Diabrotica undecimpunctata. Next base: position 68,002,787 of record NC_092805.1, read on the forward strand.
AAAATATTTCTGTGTATTTCATAGTCTCTCAATAAAAATGGACTATTTAATTAAGTATCTAGTGCAAACGATCATGTTATTCTGTAAATTTTCCTATTTCCTAGTATATCTATTTTGTTTTCTTCAATATTAATACATAATGTTAATATAAATGACTTTCCAGTAAATAGATAACATATCGTTAATTGAAATCAACCCATATTGTTTTCCTTATTATGATTTAACGAATCAATTATTCCTTCAAGTTTTTTTTATTTTTTGTATAAGAACTTACTTCTTGGTAAATGCACTTTGATACTCCAACACTCTAACACTCCCATGCTACCTCTGACAGTTCAAAATGATACGTGTGTGTCTGTCGCGGAGATTTTTCAAAACGACCCGTCTGTGACTAGCTGCCTGGAAAATATATTGCAAAATACGCCGACAGCCTATACGTAGATAGTGATAGATCATTTTCATAAGCGGAACTTATGTGAATTAAGAGGATAGGTAAAATAATAACCTAATAGGTTAAATAAGGCTAATAAGTTAAAATAACCTAAAACACTAACACATATTAATGATAATGTTACATACCAATTATGCAAAATTTTTCTTGAGTGTTGATTAAACTAACTAACTAGCGTTTTTAGGCTTAAAGTCTAACTTTAGTACCTATCGATCGACTTACTCAATTTACGTACAAATTTCTAAGTTGAAGCCGCAGATTAATTTTTACACCCTCCTTAAATCTGGGATCTAAGAACACGTACTTTGTACAATCTGAATAAAAGTACATCTAGGTTAAAGAAAAGCTTTATACACAATTAGGTCTATTATAATCTGGACGACCGATTTTAAACCCTACAATTTCAGCCCATCTTTAGATTTTCGATAATAGGTTACTTAACCACTAAAAAGAGAAGAAATGATGAAAGTTATATAATTTAACACATATACAGTTGGCCCAGTTCGGATCGCTCCTACATTGTTACATTATATCTGATTCAGGGAGAGAATTCTTGAGGTTATAAGCATATTAGATAGGTTTATTAAAATATCGTATTTCCTAATCGATACACACACAGCCTTGTATTGCATGGTATTTAGTCCGATGCCTAATTACCGTGGCATTCGATAATGCCATGCCATCCATTGGCTCTCAATAAGGTCTCGTGTGCTTATTGCCTTAGCAATTCCTTCTTTCTAGGATTTTTAGATATTTCTCGTCTTCTGAAGTTTGGTGGAACCTATTTCATAATTTTTTTCGGGACTCTTGTATTTTTCATTTTCTGGACATGGGCGTACCATAGTAGTTGGTTTCTCTCCACATTTGGCGTTATTGAACCTTTAACTCCCACTTGTCCTCTTATCTTATCGTTTTGAATTTTCTTTATGAGAAATACTCCAACTGGACTCTTAAAGATGTCCATTTCTACTGTATCCAGCTTTCTTTTATTATTCGTTATTCTCTAGTTTCTGCTCCATATAACAGACTTCGTCTTCAGAGGAGGTTGTGGAATGTAATGCGATTTCCGCCGCAAAATAACCAAAGTAAGTTTAGGCTTGGCTGCATTCGGAAAACTGAGAGACGTGCATAAAACAAATATCCCGATCCATTCAAAAAGGAAAGCTTTTAAGCAGTGCGTTTCACCAGTCCCCACATCGGAGCAGGAACCTTAACTCTCAGAAAAATATTAGAGGAAAAACATTAGCGGAAAAACTGAAAAGTAAACAATGTAAAATGAGAGATTAATGTTTTAAATAAGCTTGAGAAATACACTAACGACCGAGGAACTTCGTAGGCGAACCGTAGTGAAAGACATTACCGAACGTATTACAAGGTGCAAAAATGGTGATGGGCGGGACATGCAAGAATGAAAGACGATAGGTGGACAAACAAATTGCGTGAGTTGAAGAGTGACGGATAAGAGAGATGGAAATATCTGGAGGAGGTGTATGTTCAACAATGGACAAATCAGGGCTGATTAAGGTGATGATGATAACTGACTACGTCTAATAAGAATTTCATATATGTTACATTTCCTTTTTTTCCTTATTTCTTGACTTCAGTGCATATTTTTTAAGCAACCAATCGTTCTTCTAGCTTGCGTTATTCTTTTTTTTTTCTTGATCACGTTCGCTGTCGAGTCGAAGACCACTCTCAAATATGTGTATTAATCACAGAGCATAATAATTATGTCATTATCTTTTAATGTATAGTAGACTCTGAAGACCCAAAAACATTGAAAGAAGGAAGGACTACTATGTTAGAAAATCATCTTGAAGTCAAAACTAATATTAAAAGAGCACAAAAAATAGGCACAAAAACATGCTTAATTGAACTAGAAAGCGAAGAAGAAAAAACAACTATCTTAAGAAACGAATACAAACTTAAGAATGTGAAGACCGAAAAAATATGGATTACAGAGGATCTCACAAAAGGAGATAGAGATAAAATGAAAGCTTTAAGAGATAAAGCAAGAGAAATTAGGGAAAATGGAAAAATGGTCAAAATAGGATACAATAAAATCACAGTAGACGGCAAGGAATGGAGATGGTGCTATAAAGAAGAAAAAGTAGTGGAAATGTCGAGTTCAAAACACTACTAGAGCAACATAAAAAGAACCAAGGAGAGGTCAAGCAACGAATAGAGAAAGAAGAATTACAAAATAAACCGGACAATGATGATAAATGTTTAGTTTTAAGTAGTAATAGGAATAGGATTAGAAATGTAAATGATAAGTATCCCATTAGAAATATGACTTATATTATAGTTAGGAGGAATATCAAAAATGGGCATAGCATTAATAATGAAGGTAGGGAAAAATTAAATATTAGCATTAAAAATAAAAACGGTAATAAAATAAATAACGGATATAATGTTAATACAAAAACCAGGGAGCATGAAATCAACGTTAACACCAATAATGGAGAAGAAGAATGTAGTAATAAGGAAATACATCTTCACAAGACAAATCATATAGGAATAGAGACATGGAATGTGACATCTCTGACCGGCAAGGAAATAGAAGCTACGGAAGAAATGGAAAAAATGAAGGTACAAATAATGGGAATAAGCGAGACAAAAAAGATAGGGAAAGGACACATCAATATCAATGAGAAATATATCCTATATTATTCCGGAGTACCACAGGGTCACAGAGCAAAAGAAGGAGTCGGTATAATAGTGAATAAAAGAATAGAATCAAGAATAACAAACTACGAAGCAGTATCATCTAGAATATTCACAGTCCAAATAGAACTAAAAGACAAGATAGGAATAATACAAATATAAGGACCAACAGAAGGTAATGAAGAAGAGATAATAATAGAATTCTACAACGAACTCCAAAACGCATTAGACAAATTAAGAGAGACAAGAGAAAAAATAATAATCTTCGGCGATTGGAATTCACGAGTAGGTAAGGACATTAACAGGAGATTAGGATGCATTGGACAAGATGGGGAAGAAACATTAAATAGAAATGGAATTAAAATGCTGGAATTCTGCCAAACCAACGACCTGATAATAGGAAACACATTCAGTGAACAAACCAATAACGACAAATATATATTTGTGGCTGAAGAAAGAAATGCGAAAAGCTTAATTGACTATATAGTCTATACGAGAAACCTAGAACAAAATATAAAAAACATCTTAACGGAAAAGGAACCCGAACTGTCTACACAACACAGGATGGTCACTGCAAAACTGGAGGATGAAAAAATGAAGGAAGTGGAAAGAAAAGAGTACAAAAAAGTAAATGTAAACAAACTAAAGATAAAAAGTGTGCGAGAATTTTACACGGAGGAAACTAACAAAAGACTGAGACAAATAGAGTGCCAAAAAGAAACATGGACAATGGAAGCAAGATGGAATACATACAGTGAAGTATTAAAGACAACAGCAACTGAAGTGTGTGGAATCAAAAAATATAATAAACAGATGAAAAGGACAAGATGGTGGAATAAAGAAGTGAAGACAGAAATAAAAAAAAAAAGAAAATAGCATGGAAAAAATACATCCAAACGGGATTAGAAGAAGATAAAGAAAAATACTATAGGCAGAGACGATTGGCAAAAAAGACAGTCACACAAGCAAAAGCAAAAACATGGAAAGAATTTGGAGAAGAACTTCAGGAAGAATATATAACAAATAATAGACACTTTTGGACGACAATACGACACATACGGCAGGGAAAACGAAAGGAAATAAACGCAGTAAGAGATACTTCAAACCAAATACAAATAAGCCCAGAACAAATAGCTAGGGTATGGAAAGAATATATTGAGAAAAAATTTGATACCGAAGTGATAAAGGAAGACAATATAATCAATGAAGGCGAAGAAAACACAGAGACAGAGCAAATAAGTAGAGAAGAAGTAATAGAAGGATTATCAAATATAAAAATAGGCAGGGCAGGTAGAGATGATGAAATTGAACCGGAAATGATAAAATACATGGGAGAATAAGGAATAAACTGGCTATGGAAAATATATAAAGAGGCGTGGGAAAAACAAACAATCCCTAAAGACTGGCAGAACAATATCATCGTGTCAATATACAAAAAAATAAGAACATGTAAACTGCGACAACTATAGAGCAATATGTCTGTCATCGGTATGCTTTAAAATATATACGAAAATAATAGAGAAGAGACTGAGACAAGAAGTAGAAATGGTATTGGGAGAAGAACAAGCGGCATTTAGACCGGGAAGACAGACAAATGACAACATATATATCATTAGAAACCTAATAGAAAGAAGCATAGATACGGGGGAAAAACTAGTATTAGCATTCATAGACCTAAGAGCAGCATTTGACACGATAGAAAGACATATTATAGGGAAATGCTTGAGAAAAATAAACGTACCTAATGCATTGATAAAAATTATAGAAAGTACTTACAAAGAGGTAAAAGGAAGGGTACAAATAACAGGGAAAAGATCGGAAGCATTTAATTGGAAGAGAGATATTAAACAAGAAGATAGTCTCAGCCCTTTGCTATTCATAATAGTAATGAACGAATTGATAAGAAACACTAGAGTCAGAACCAGTCAACTACAGACAATAATAGGTTACCGCAGATTACAACCGGTAACAAAAGAGTCCTTAATGTATGCAGACGACATAGTACTAATAGTAGATTCCGAGAATAAAATGCAGAAACTAATGGATATATGGGTAGAACAAATAGAAGAACTAAAAATGGAGATAAACGAGGAAAAAAGTAAGATCATGATAATCAACGGCAAAGGAGATAAGGAAGATAATCAAATAAAGATAAAATGTAAAAACTCAGAATTGGAAATAGTAACAACTTACGAATACCTGGGAAGTATAATAACTAATGACGGAAAAATAGACTGGGAAATAACAAATAGAGCAAAGAAATCAAACAAGTTATATTATGCGTTAGCCCCAATAATGGGAAAAAGAGAACTTGCACGAGAAACAAGAATAAAAATATATAACACAATAGTGATACCGACTGTGCTCTATGCAAGTGAAAAATGGACAATTCTGGAAAAACATAAGAGCAGGATAAACGCAATGGATCTGAGACATCTAAGAAGGATAGTTGGAAAGACAAAATGGGATATATTAAGCAACGAGATTATTAGGAGAATGGCCAACCAGGAACCGATAATGAACAAAATAGCAAAGAGACAAATGAACTGGTATGGACATCTGATGAGGATGCAATCCAATAGAATAACAAGAAAAATTTATGATGCGACAAACATCGGAAAAAGAAAAAGAGGCAGACCAAGAAAAAAATCGATACAGCAAGTAGTAGAGGCGGGAAAACTTAAACAAAAATCACTCGAGGAATTGAAAATAATGGCAGGAAACAGAAAAGAATGGTAGAGGTGGGTAAATGGAAATTAAAATAGCTAGCCCAAATCTGACACCCTGACAGGGTAAAAGGAAGGGGAGAAAGAAAGAAAGAAAGAATCTTTTAATGTGATGTTCGTTATCTCGGTTTCTACTGACAGATACTTAGTTTTTGCTTAATTAATTTTTAACTCTCACTTATTTATATCCCCCTTGAATTTTTCTTGAGATATATTTCAAATATAAATATAAATTCCGTAACGCTTTGATTCGGCGAAACTAATTTTAATTTCTAGAAAAACTTTCCAACCCTGGTTTATAGGAACTCTATCAGAAACCTTCGGTAATTTTTACTGGTTTAAATTCTCATTGTACAAATGAGAGCCAGCCCTGCCATACGTGCTTCATTATCAATTAAAAAACAATGGTTTCATAGTTAGTAATGCACTAAAGGTGTTAAGATATTACGCCCGGAGAGTAACATAATCCAGCCAGAGGGCTTCTGTCCCAAGGGATCAACGTTGCTCGATAAACATAGTCAGCCGGTAATACCAGTGGTACGTGCAAAATATGCAGATACTTTTTTACGTGCAGTAAAATAAAAAGTAAATACGTCTCAATTTTAGTTTTGCCATTATACGAATTGAAAAGGGAAGTACAATCTTGTGTGTACCACTGGTATTACAGGATGATTAGGATCATCAAGCAATATCCACCCCTAGGAATAGATTATGTTGCTCTCCGGTCGTAATCATTTTAATAATACTCTTGGTGCATAAATACTTATTAAACCATTTTTTTTTAAATGTTAATGTAGCGCGTATGGCAGAGCGAGCACTCAGTTGTACAATGTTATAATAACTAGCAAAAATATGTACCCCAGATCTTGTTTCTCTATTTTATACATGCCGCAGCCCGAGCGCTCCTCCTTTCTTAAGTGCTTCACTAACAATTATAAAACAATATTTTAAAATAAAATAGGCCCAAAATACTTATCGGGAAATGAAAGAACAAGGTTTGAACTTAAATTTAGGTAAGATCATGATGAATTCAAAAATAAGTGTTTTTAAGCCTTAAAAATCGTAATTTTGTGTTTTTCTCAGTTTTAAATTATTTATAACTCGAAAACGACCTAGTTTACAGAAAAAATAAAGAAGACATATTTTGTACAGAATAATCCAAAAAATTAAAAAAAAAATTCCGGGCCTAAAAAATTGATTGTAACTATTTGTTTAAAAAAACAATTGTTTAAAAAAATTTGAACAACTTTTCGCCTGGTCGACCTCTTAAACCTTATTTTGGGGTATCTTATGAAAGCGATTGTGCAAAAAAATCTCATGGGAATATTTTTCGGAACGGACCCGAGCTTTCCGCCAAAAAAAGCATTCTGACATTAATCAAGTTATTTTAGATTCTTATATCTTACTTCTCTCTGATCTAATATATTTCCTGAGATTTTCATCTATCAGCTTAATATGCAGGGATTTAAATTCAATAATATCTTACCGTTACGGCGCCCCTGAATGGTCAAAGGGCGTTATAAATGACGATATGTCGGCGAATGTCAAAAGGGTGAAGTGCTTTGACTATGAAACCCATTCACAAAGCATACTTAATCTAGTTTTGGCCTTATATGTAATGTGCCATTTTTTTAGCGAATATGAAATGACGCCCTCATAACGTGTAATTCAAAACTGATGTTGACGGTGATAATATCAATATCTCTCCCCAGAAGACGGCATTCATAACACTAAGGAGACTTACTGTCTATACTACGGGGGCTTTATTCGTTGTAGATATACAGACAAATGTGTCGAGATTTTTTATCCTTTGTTTATTCTTCTATAAAATTTTATTTTGTACCACACTTTTTCCGTTATATAGTTAGTCCAGGTAGGATCTGTAGAAAAGCAGACCATAATAGACGTTTTCCATATGAGTCTATTTTTTTGCAGGAATCACTTCAGGATGTACCTTGTATTAATAATCACAACGTGCGCCAGTCACAAACCTTGTGCTTAATTTTTTATTTTACAAAATCTAAAAAAAAATTTGCTTTTTGCGCTCTTATCTTCGCTTATATCTGGAAAGATATTGCTTCTACAAAAAATTATGCAAGGTAAAAGTTTCGTTTTTAAACAGTCAATAATATTTGACTAGCTAGAAATTGTTTATTGTTTAAAATATAGCGATAATTTGGAAAAAATTAAATTTGTCTGCATATGTATTACGAAAGACTCAACTTTTCAAACGCTTTTCGAAAAGTGTAAATCTGTACACTACAAAGCCTAGCGAAATTTTTAAAATTCTAAACAATGTTTTCAAATTATGTATTATGATATTTTCCATATATATATATATATATATATATATATATATATATATATATATATTATATAAAGAAAAGGAGTACGGCCGTCAATCCAATATAAACTAAGGAACACTCGACGAGTGGTGGGTTTGTCGGTCAAAGTGGAGAAATAAAAGACAAAGAAGGTGGCTACTTCATTGAAGACGTTTCGCTTTCTGCTCAGAAAGCATCATCAGTTCATCTAAAAAGAACAATATGAAAAACCAAACATCCATAGAGAAGTTAAAAAATGTGTTACCTTACAAAGACATGTAGCAGTCAATGATACTAAAAGTTTGAAAAAGCTTACGATACTGGACATTTAGAGATAAAGTTGTATAAACAATTAATTGAAACTAGGTATATCCAAAACCCAAAATCTATGTTTTTGTCTTTTTTATGAATGTTGTCACAAGACGCATCAAGGAAAAAAATTTTTATATAAAATGTACTTGGCAAGCCAAAGGTATTTGTTTAAAAACGAGCCCTCTATCACTTATGCTCAGGGGAAAAATGCATTCCAAAATAAGCTCCGATATCTCATTAACCAATAATCCGAATACATTGTTTTATTGTTTTACGAAGAAGCGTCTTTCAAAGTTTTATACGTGTAATAATTTTCAAATCGATTTCGAAAGTTATTTTATTTGTTTATAAGCCAAAAATCGTTTGAGTATACAAATTCTCTAGGCTCTCCTATATGACTGATTACAATTTTCAACATGCGTTTGAAAGGTTGACTTCCTTTATAAACAAACATTGTTTCGACTATTTTAAATGTTAATTTTGGGCCCAGCATAGTTTTACAAATCCTTAAGTTTTTTTTGCAGACCCTGCATTGCAAAACTATTAAGCAAAAATCTATTAAATTGACCCTAACGAAATTTAGCACACGTTTCAGTCATATCATGGAGTTTAAAATTTAAATAAAAAACTCCGTTTATCCTGAAGTGATTCCATCCAAAAAAGGGACTCCTATGGAAATTGTGTGATTTAAAACAGAGCCCGCCTGGATAAACCATTTTACTGTTGTGTAAGTTAAAATTTTGTTTTTATATTATAATATTATTATATTATAATAATTTTATTGTTTCTATTCTTACACGCTTTAGGTTTTACTATTTATATATTTCTATTCTGAACCATACCAATACTAATTTCCTCCACAGACTTAATCGTTCATTGTTTTGGCTTGGTTATTGCTTCTTTCCAAGATTTCTGTAGTTTAGTAGTATCTGCTGCATATTGCTTTTTGGAAGTCTTACATTATCCATAGTGTCCGTACCAAATCCCTTGGCTTCTTTTAAGCTCATGTGTTAATGAACTTGCAACTCCTATCTTCCTTTCTTATTTTACCGTTACAAATTTTCTCCATACGGGATATTCCAACTGATCTTATAGGAGGTTCGTTTTAATTGCCCCTAATTTTCTATAAATATACTCAGTGACATTAGAAGTGTTACACCCAGAAGAAATAATTTCTTGAACTTAATTTTTTGGCAACATGGTAGATTTACATCAAGAATGAAACGATAACGTTGTCAAGAATTTTTATTAACAAGTAATCAAAAAAAATTTAATAATGTGTTTGGCGACCCACAGCTGAATATACTTCTGTATACGTCTAGGCATTGACAAAATGAGATGATCTATGTCTGCTTGTGGCACCTAGTTCCAAGCAACTTGAACTTCATGTATTAACTGTGCCAGAGTCTGTTAAGGAGGGTGCAAAGTGGACAGTTTCCTTCCCATCATATCCCATACATGTTCGATAGGATTTAAATCCGGAGCACGGCGTGGCCACGGCAAAACATTAACGCCAGTTTCTTGGAGAAAGTCCATAGTTTGACGAGCAATATGGGGACGCGCATTGTCTTGCTGAAAAAGGACGTCTCGACGGCCGTCGAGATAAGGCAGTAAAGTGGTTTATAAGATGTCATCAACATAACGCGTAGCTGTCATATTGCCTCGAATAAACACAAGTGGTGATCGGCTACCATAGACAATAGCCGCCCAAACCATTACTCCAACTGTCCTGTGTACATGTTTCTCAACAGCAAATCCGATATCTCGTCACTCTCCACGGCGGCGTCTTACCATCCTACGACCATCATGCATTCCTACACAGAATCTTGATTCATCGCTGAATGCTACATTACGCCATTCTGCCACTCAATGCTGCCGTTCTTTGCACCAATTTAAACGTTGATGACAGTGATCCGCAGTCAAAGGAAGCACTAGTCGTGGGCGGAATTAAACCAGTCCAAAGGCTCGAATGCGACGATATAGTGTACGCATACTAACAGGTCTACCTACTACTCCAAACCACTGGTCAGCAATTTGACGCGTAGTAGCAAAACGGTCTCGCAGAACAAGTAATGTAAAGCGCCTATCTTGACGCTCTGTGGTACGCCTCGGTTGACCAGTAGCAGGTCTTGTTTGTATTCCTCTACCTTCGTTTGTCCACACGCGACAGACACGCATAACCGTCATTGCCGTACAATTAACGCGACGGCCTATTTCGCACGACAAACCAATATCTCTATACGCAATAATTCTGCCCCTGTAAAAATCGCTTACATGGTGGTAATTTTAATGTCTTCGACTCGAGGCATTTTCTTACACTGAATACAATTAGACTGAGGAATAATTACTAAAAATTTCTATACAAACCGGTTTTTACAAATCGCTATCTTCACAAAAAAAATTTAAAGGTAAAATTTTATTTTTACAAAAGTAGAAAAGATAAAACATTGATATTATTATCATAGCATGTTTTAAATGTTGTCATTCTGTTGCCAAAAAATTAGGTTCAAGAATTTATTCCTTATAGGTGTAATACTTCTAATGTCATTGAGTATATTTTTTATTATTATTTAAGCTTCTGCTCCGAATACGTTTAATAAGAGATTCGTAGATATTATAGATTTTTTTCATATTTCTTGGCCCCGTAAACTACTACTCACGAAAGCTATTATATGGTGCGATATATAATACCTCGCGGCCTTAAAGTGTTAACCTGCTAACTCCATTTTACCCAATTTTACTGGAGAGGCAAAAAACGATTTAGCAGCATTTTTAGTTTAGATTTAGTTTAGATTTAGCCAGTTATCAGTTTTTCAATTTAGGCTAATAATAGATAGGTACGTAATCCGCTGGTAGGTTAATGACTTTATCTTTGAATTTTTGTTCGATGGTTGCATGCAGAGAATCAACTTCCATCTGCATATGGCCAGGTTTAAGGTAGTTTTTGTGTATTATTACATTATGAGTGATTGCTAGATTTACCAGAACATTGTATACACAACCATCCGTATACATTATAATGGTGGTTCTTTTATCAGTCCCTTCTACAGAATGAGGGACAATGGGCATAATTTTCTGTTTCATAAAATACATCCAAATACGTGCAAATTCCTTAGAACCAAGACTTCTTTCACATTCATTACATATAAAACAATAGACATCGGGATTCACTAAGTTATAAAAATAGAGTTTGTGTACTTGGAGCTTTGTTTTATAGTATAGTGTAGAAACTTTTGATTTTGGCACCATCAATACGGCTTGCAAATCTGCTGTAAAAACATTTTGATTCTTCTTTATATCATTCTCTTTTTCTTTTCTTGCTTCTACTTTCCTCTGTATGTGACTTTTAAATTTGTCTTCCAAAAGTGGTCCAAACCTACATCGAACACACTTTTTACATTCATCTTTTTTAGGGCGGAAAAGTGCAAAGTTCTTTTTATCAAAGGTTTTAGAAAACGATACTATCGAAAGGGGCTCTTCTTTCCTTGATTTGTACCAATCCTTTACATAAAATTCGTAAGCATTTTACCGAGACCGCTTTTCAGTCAAAAGATATTTTTATGAGATGTTGACTTGCAATAGTGTGACTCCATAACTGGTATAGAATCTAAAAATTGCAGCAAGCATTCGCGGCCAACTTTGAAAGGTATCACTTCAATGGTCGACCTGCGTAGCATACTTGGGGCACGTACTTTATAAAAACTTTTTCAGCTAAGAATTGTCCAGCGACCAATTATGACAGTATTAAGAAACATTCTGTACGCTCTAAAACTTTCTTCTTGAGCCGGTAGAAAATATGCTAAAAGGTTGTCCCCTTTTCGTCTCGTTTTATTTTTTTCTGTTACGATGCCTTTTAGTCGTTACAGATTTATCCTGAGTATTGGTAAATACCTCTTTTTCTCCCCAAGACATTTTCCAAAATGACTTGAAAATACGTAGCCTTTCATGTTCACTGATCAAGGAATATTTCATAAGACCTCTTTCTTTCGATGCACATCTGCATCTTGGTTTCATAATACAAGCTTCTTTAGGATTATCATAAGATCATTTTTCTTGTTTTACTCTACCAAAATAAGGTTTACCACTTTCTTTTAATTTTTTGTTTTTTTGACTAAACCATGTTGCCTCCTGGACTTGGAAACGTTTGTTTCCTTTTTAACTTTTTTAGGTGCATCTAAACATGAAATTAAATTTGTATCCAAATATGGAACTAAATAAGTATTGACTTCGCTATCATCAGATATTCATGATATCGTTGATTCTCTAGTAGAAATTTGGAACTCACCTTGCTCCTCATTATGTTCCTTGAGGTTGTTGACTTCCGATATTGGTATCTCCTCATTTTCGTTTCTGTTGGGTTTTCCAACCATCTGGTTCTGGTTTGAGTATCATAATTTGTCAAATAATTCGGATATCCGAGGCTTTACCATCATTTTCATTGCATACATCAACCATCTGGTAATGGTTCAAGTAGTTTATTTCATTTATGCTTTCTGATGGTTGATTTTGGCAGGGAATCTCTATTGCATTAATATTATTAATATTTAATGAATGGGAAGTAGGCAGTAGAAACACAAAAATTATTTTAACATTTTCACTAATTTCAAGATTATTACTGGCTTCATTTGCTTCCACGGTAAAGTCTATATATTCATTGAGTTGTACATTTTCGTTTAAATGTATAAATTTATTTTCAGAATTTTTTTTTTTCAAAGTTGTTTATGTACGTTGTTAGTACCATATTTATCGTCCGTCTAGAACGTGACATCTAAAATAAAAAAAACTTGGCTATACTCATGGACGTATGTTTATACGTCCATGGCTATACTAAACAACAATGATTTTTTATCATTAACCAAAAATATTTACAAAACGTGGTCTCTTTAGAGACCACTCTATATTACAAAAAAGTTGTAGGTGTACTACAAAGAATTTCTAGGTTAATTTATAATTATTATTATATTTACCTGTTGTTTTATAAAAAAACTGATTAAGTTATGTAAAGGAAATGCTTAAGCAAACGTCTCTATTCTAAATTACAATTATTTTTTCCTATTAAACCTTATTCCAACAGTAAAAATAATTAAAAATTTTCAAAACATGGTTACTTAGTTTCATTTTTTGTTTTTATTTAAATCTATGTGAAGCTGCTATGCTGGTTTGTATAACAATATCTGCACAGAAGAACTGCTAAGTCCCCTAATGGAAACAAACAAGATTTATCGTGAAACTATTAACACATTTTACAACTAAACTTGAACAAAAATGAATCATTTAATACAAAAATGTAATCTTATCTTCAATAAATCACTCAAATAAATTATAAACACTAGAAAAACTAACACCAGCGCGAAGCTCTGCATATCTGGTTTAAGCAACAACGCAGCAGACAAGCTACCATTTTCGGTGACATTTAAAAAAATAGAGCTCAGTTTTTTTTTCAGGAATTAACAAAGAAAACTGATTTTCGTGCTAGTCAATGTTGCTTCGAAAACTTCAAAAAACGATACGGAATACGATTTTTGCAGATGAGTGGAGAGAAGTTTAGTGTAGATGAGATATCTGAATTTATACAGAATTTAAGTAAAAAGATCACCGAATTAGACCTAATTCCTGAACAACTATATAACGCTGAAAAACCGGTCTAAACTGGCGGCAACTTCTAATAAACACATTTGTCACTTCAGATGAAAAAAAGTTTTTGCTAGAAAACTTCAGAAAGAAAGTTTCACTCTCTTGGTATTCGCGAATGCATCAGGATCCCAAAAATTGTAATTGCTAATCTTGGGTAAGCTCAAAAAACCTCATGCCTTCAAAAATGTTAAAATTGAGAAGCTACCAATAACGTATATGTGGCAAAGCCGTGCCTGGGTGACAAAAGAAGTTTTTCTGGATTGGCACAAGAACAGCTTTGTGCATTAATGCAGCTTATGAATCAAAACGTTATTAAAACTTTTGAGGCACATTACAAGAAACAACTCCTTGTGGATATTGTAAGTCAACCTTATGCTGACATCACTTTAATTTTAAAAAACTTGAACATCAAAGATGCGATTATCAATGCTGCGTTTGCCTGGTAGCAAGTCAAGCCGACTACACTGATTAAATCGTGGAAGAATATTTGGCCCAACAAATTAATCCTTCCAATAGAAGATAACAAAGAATCCGATGACCAACCTGTGCAAGTTGTACTAGATGCTGCCCTTGAAATTTGCAACGATATGACTAATTCATCAAAATCAGGAGAAGCTTTAAAAGAGTGGATTTTAGATGACAATCTCAATGCTGACTTAACAGATGAAGAAATAATTAAAGAAATGACAGAATCTAATGAACACTTGACCCAGGAAGCACAGGATGAAAAATCTTTCACCGCCAACTGTGATGATGCTATATTGGCTGCAAACACTTTAATGCGTTGGTGCGAGGAGAGAGCATATGACTTTGAAAAAAATTTGATGTTAAATAAGATATAAGAACAAGCAATAACGGACTGTCTAAACAAGAAAAAGCAAAAGACAAACAAAGATTTTTTCAAAGTATGAGCACAGTATGAATTTGCATACGTCCATAATTAATCTACCTTAGTTGCGGCATTTAGTTATTAGTACGTATAATGTTTATAAGTTATTAGTTACACATTGTATGTACAATAAATTTATTAGCTTCCATAGTTCTTTTAATAAACATGTTTCCATGTGCTTCTGCATTTAATAAAATGCTACCCAATCTGAGTACTATTTTAGTTATAAAATTTAAGAATATTGTAGGCTACTGGTAGAAAAACAATGTCAAATATATAATCACTTTCGATAATCCGGACACTTTTGGTAATATAAAAAAGTGTTTCGGAAAACTGCAAACCAGTGAAGATGAACAAAGTTGTTCCAGAAACTTAATATTTAGCTGTTTCCTGACTCCAAGGAAGTTCACCAGTAATGTACAACATTCCTGCTACCAGGTGATACCACTTTATTTGAAAATTTTGTACAAAATTTGTTTTCAACAATTCAGAAAAATCTCACAGTGCACATTTAAACAAAATATAACCGTATTAAATACAGATTCTCATATAATGAAAATAATAGTTTTGAATGTATTCAATTTAAAATTTTTTTGGGTTGTCTTTAATGAGAAATACCATAAAATATTTACTTGTTTTAATTCCATTATTCTTTCATTGACTTCATTATAATATCTTTAATAATATTTTCAAAGATAACCTAAAAATTTAGACGTTATTTAAAATAAATCTTATTACACATAAACAAATATATTTAGTATGTAAAGATCATTGTATTTACTTACCAAATGATTTTGCTTTGAACCACTAAATATACTTGAAAACATTTGTAACGAGTATCTTTCATTTCTTCCATTATTTTCAACACAAACATTTATTATTTATTTTTATTTTATTTAATAAAACATTGAATATAGCCGGTACACCTGCCCTTTAAGGATTAAGGTCTCAAGCTCTAAAAATTACAGGAAATTGTAGTAGAAGCATTCATGTGACGGAATCCTTAGGTAGGAGAACTATTTAGGTAAAATTTGGTTGCATAATTTTAAAGTTTACAAACAAAATTTTTATTAAAATATTAAATTCAATTATTTTAAATTTATTAAAGTCCAAATCAATAATCTTACGAATAAAATATCTATAATTAAAATAAATAAATCATATTATCATAACAACTATCATCTTCATCATCACCATAATCATCTAATAAAAATATATAACAATATATATATATATATATATATATATATATATACTTATATATATATATATATATATATATATATATATATAAATATATATATATATATATATATATATATATATATATATATATATAAATATATATATATATATATATATATATATATATATATATATATATATATATTGTGACGATTGGGGTTTATAGAAAATAATTTATAAGTTATATACTACATAATATTAGATATAAAAAAGTATTTGATTATTTTAAATAAGTTATATACTAGAGAAATTTACAAAAATATATTTATGTGAGGGCATTTTAAGAAATTAGCATATAATAATTGTAAAAAGTTATATTTAATGTTGTAAATAGATTTAAGTGAGCCATGTGCATAGGCAACCAAAAATACTCTCGAAGTGACAGATAGAAATTAAGAATTATAAGAAATATAAAGTGGGGTTATATTGTTTGAAATGTGGATTTTATTAAATTAGAGTGTTAGTTACTAATTTGAATGTTTATTCTGATCTGAAAAGCCTAAATGTCAACAAAATTATCAATGGAACATTAACGAATTCTCCAGAGTGCAGAGTGTGACCATTGTTTACGGTCGAACATTCTGGAATAATGATTATGTCGGTGGATGGAACAGATATTTTTTCGAGAACATCTATATAGAAGTAATGGAACAAATTGGAACATGATCTCTTGCCAGATGATTCTGGAATATCCAAAAAGATATAAATACCCGTGATTTGGATTCAAGAGGGGAGTTTTTAGTCAGAAGTCTAGTAAATTGTTCAGAATTTTCAAGAAGTCAGTCAGAAAAGTTTAGTAAGAAATATGAAAGTTAGTTTGAGTCAGTGAATCACTTACAAATAGTCCAATTGTTTAATATAGTGAGTTAAATGAAGATTAAAAATTATGCCAATATTTAATGCACATTTATAATTATACACAAATAATTATTGAAGATTATAAAAGTATATTAGAAGAATATTGGATGGACATTGGAAGGAATTAAAATTATATTATGATTGGAGATTAGTATAAATCAACTTATAATAATTGGATATTGGTATATTGAAAAGAAGAATAAATATAAATGGTGTTTGCTGGTTTGTTTGGTGGTGTATAAATGCTGGTGAAGAAAACTATATCTTAAATTGGTAGAAGCTGATAATTGGAAAAAGTAATTTCACAAAAACAAGGATAACCGAAGTACGAAGACATTCAGTGGTGATTAGAATCTATATAGTGGAAAACAGTTCATTTAGGCATTCAGTGAAAGAAAGGTACAAAATTTTGTTAATATAATTTAGTTAGTGTCATAACAATTTCAATTTTGAAGATAGTTTGTTTAAATTTTACATTGTCTATAGAATTTAATTAGTTTTATAAGAATATCAATTTAAAGATAGTTTATTTTAAATTTACATTGGCTAGGTTAGATATATATGTGTGTTTCATAATAGTTATAATAAAGATAATTTAAAAAAGTACTTACAAGCTAATTCTTTGAGAACCGCGATAAAAACCCTATATATTATATTATTAAAAATACTCATTGCTCATCATTCAAACAAAAAACACATCATAACAATTTGGTACCCAACGCGGTGGCTCTCTATTTAAAAGAATTAGTTTGGGAAGATAAGTGCTCTCATATAATTAAATTAATTATCAGTAGAAAGAAAAAAGTATAGATTTTAATTTTAATTATATTTGAACAAGTAAAGTCTCAAAATGTCTCAAGGAAAGAAAGGTACAAGAACCAAAAAGAATGAAGAAGATGTGGAAGTAGAAACACAACCTATACAAGAGGAGAGTTTAGTACAAGTTCCACAAGATACTGCAGAAATGAATCCAGAAAGAGAGGAAAATGTCAATATGGCAGCTTTGATGTCATTAATGATGCAGATGAACAAGACAATGGAAGAGAATACGAAAAAAATAGAACAAAAAATGGAAGAGAATTCAAAAGAAATCAAAGAAGACATAAAAAAATTGGAAGAGAATTCAAAAGAAGTCAAAGAAGACATGAAAAAAATGGAACAGAAATTGGAAGAGAATTATAGAAAATTAGAAAAGAAAATAGAAGATAATAATAATAAAATTGTAAAACAAATGGATAAAAAATTTGAAGCTGCAGAGAAAAAAGTAGCAAATGAAATAAAAATTATACGGAATGACTACAAGAAAAGGATAGAAAATGAGAGGACAGAAGTAAAGAGGATTATTCAAGATAATAAGATAGATATAGAACAGAAAATAGAGTTACAGAAATGTAACTTAGAAGTAAAAATTAACGAAGACAGGAGAAACACAGAAGAAAAATTAGATGATATACAACAAAATATCCAAATAAATAATAATCAAATAAGAAATGTGGAACAGAGAATAGATGATATTTCACAAATGAGAGACATAGGGAGACCTTACTTAAATTTAACAAATGAGACTGGGATTAAATTCTCCGGTAATATAAAAAATTTGCATCCTAGAGTATACATAAATAGTTTAAAACATAAATTAAGATTTGTGAATAATATTAATGATATTAAAGATTATATTAGAGTGACATTAAATGACAATGCAGCAACTTGGTTTGCTAGTATTGAGAATGATTTAGATAATTTTCAAACATTTGAAAATAAATTTTTAAATTATTATTGGGGTGAATTAGAGCAAGCCAAGTTTAGAGAAATTCTATATTTTGGAAAGTATAATCAAAATTTAAAATCAAATATGGTAGATTATGCATTGAAATTGATAACAGTTGCAAAATATTTAGAACCACCACTTAGAGAGGATGAAACAGTCTTAAATGTATCTAGACATTTTGATGCTGATGTTGTGCAAACCGTAACTGTACAAAATATTCAAACAATAGATAATTTTATTAATTTTATTCAAAGAATACAAAGAGGCAATATGACAAGTAATAATAACAACAGAAAAAACAATAATAACTTTCAATATAATAAAAATGATAATCAACAATATAGACAATCATATAATAGATATGGTAATAATTTACAAAATTTTAATAATAATAACAGTAATTATAATAGACAACATTTTAATAACAGTACTAATAATAATAGACAAGATTTTAATAATAGAAGAAATACAGAGCGACCTAACTATAACAGACAGGTAAATTGTGTTCGAAGGAATAGAAGCTGCGAAGACAGGGAACGAAGTAGTACAAGGCAGGAAAATGTGAGTAGAAGTAATAGTAGGGAAAGACATAGGACATCAGATCCAAGTGGTCAGATACAATCTGACAATTCTAATAATCAAAATTTTGTGCAGTAAACTTTCTGAATTACAAGTTAGGCCATTGCTATTATGAAAAACCTTCTGAATTTATTTCTTTAGATGAAGAGAAAATTATTGAATCTATTAATTTAATTTATATAAATGCTTTGGCCAAAAATAAAATGATTAAGATTATGATAGATACTGGTTCAGAAAGTACTTTAGTCTCGGAGAATTTTATTTTTAATACATTAAAATTATCAGATATAATAAAGATTCCAAAAATTAAAATTGTTGGTGCAAATAATAAGAAGTTGGGTGAAATTGATAAACTAGCCAATTTTAAAATTAATATTCTTAATAAAGAAATTAATATGCAAGGATTTATTGTCAAGGATTTATGTGTTGATATATTAATGGGAAATGATGAATTGGAAAAGAAGAAAGTAAAGATAGATTTTGAAGAAAAAATGGTAACTTTGGAAGGGCAAATAATTAAATTTATGCAGAAAGATGAGGTGGAAGAAGGAATAAGAGTTGATAGGATATTATTAAAAGAAAATAATGATGTTTATGAAGAAGAAATGTATTTTGATGATAGGGAAATGTCCCAAAAGAATGTAAAGAATAATTATTGTAGTGAATATTTAAGGAATGGAAATTTTAAGCAGATGGATGCCTACGAGGCGGAGTGCGTAAAATTGGAAGCAAGGAATAATGAGTACATATTGAAGAATAATGTGATTTGTAAAGAAGAAGATATGATGAAAGTTTTAAATTGCCCTGAAGAATATAAATCAATAGTCATTTCCATATTGCAGCAACACAAGGGACTTGTCAATAAAGAAAATAGAATTGCACAAAATTATATCCATAGTATAAAAGTTAAAGAAGAAAAAGATTTTAAAACAAAATCATACCCAATACCATATAAATACAGAGAAGAAGTAAACAAAAGAATTAATAATATGTTAGAAGATGGGATCATTGAGAAGGCAGACACACGTTTTATTAACCCCATAGTAGTAGTACGAAAAAGATCAGGTGAAATCAGGTTATGTTTGGATGCAAGGAATATTAACAAGATTACTGAAAAGCAATTTGAAGCACCAATGAGTATAGATGGAATATTAGGAAGAATTACAGGAATGTCATTTTTCACTAAAATCGATTTACAGCATAGTTTCTGGTTAATACCTCTAGAAAGAAAAAGTAGACAGTATACAGGATTTCAGATAGATGGTGTAGTATATCAATTCAAAGTAGTACCATTTGGACTTCAATCATCTTGCAGTGCTCTATGTAGATGTCTTCATGATATTTTGGATCAATATGAACATTTTGTAATTCACTACATTGATGATATATTAATTTTTTCTAAAACGGCTGAAGATCATGAGAAACACCTAAAAACTATAATAAATAGATTAGACAAAGTTGGACTAAAAATAAATCAAGAAAAATGTACATTTTTTCAAAAAGAAGTCATATATCTAGGTTATAAACTTAACACTAAGGGAATCGAAATGGATCCAGAACGGACACAAGTCATTCAGGAATATAAAACACCACACAATTTAAGAACTTTAAGAGGATTCATTGGAATAATTAATTATTATAAAAGGATGATACCAGATCTAAGTATAAAAGAAATTCCATTACTTGAACTACTGAGATAAGGTGTAAAATGGAGATGGGATCAGAGAAGAGAACTAGCATTCCAAGAGATTAAAAACATTTTTCTGTCAAATTTGAAAATATACTATCCTGACTACACACAGCCATTCATATTAAGAACAGATGCATCAATAGAGAGATTATCAGGGGTATTATTACAAATACATGATGGGGTCGAATACCCAATACAATTCATTTCAAGAATCACAAAGCCACATGAAAAGGGTTACTCAGTTTCAGAATTAGAACTAGCAAGTATAATACACTGTGTCACAAAATTAAGATTTTATTTGTTGGGTAATGAATTTACAATAGAAACAGATCACCAAGCTTTAACGTCTATATTAAATAACAAATATGGAAACAGTAGAATACATCGGTGGAGTCTAATACTTAGTGAATACTGCTTTGAAATCAAATACATTTCTGGAAAATCCAATATAGTGGCAGATGCTTTATCAAGGTTAGAAAATACATCACAAAAAGGGCAGCGAACAATAAAAATTGGATTAAATCAATTAGTAGAAAGTACTGGATTATATTCTAAAGAGGAAATTATAAGAGATCAGATCAATTATTTGAGTGAAAAACAAAAAGTCCTTAGGAAAGATGGAGTATATTATAAAATAATAAATGGCATAGAAGTATATGTAATAACTAGAACTTTAGCAAAGAAAATATTGAAAAATTTACATAACAATTATATGCATATTGGTTCAAGAAAGCTATGGATGCTATTTAGGGACAATTATTTTGCAAGGAATGACATCATACTTGTTGAATTTTGTACATATGGAAATTGTTTGGTACCCTAAAAATCATAATTTGGGATTAGATACAGAATTGATTGTGTAAATGTCTTTATAAAAAGTGTAAAACTTACCAATTCATATGGAAGAAAGCCTGTGGAATGGAAATAATTCCTAGATTTTGTCTATAAATAAACAGAACACAATATAGATTATATTTTTAATTAAGGTTATATTTTATTCTCTGATATAGCATTCATTGCTCCATTTGACATGACAGTTTGACCATAGAATAGCCGAACTGTGTTCCGTTGTTCTCTGCTTTGACATAAACAGCGAACAGGGATGTATTTAACACATTTTAAATTAAAAAAAAAAAAAAAATTGATTTATTAAATTTAATAAGGTATGAGAAAATTAATATTTAAAAAAATAATAAGTAAATTATTTATTTTAAATATTATTTTTGGGGTATTGTGACGATTGGGGTTTATAGAAAATAATTTATAAGTTATATACTACATAATATTAGATATAAAAAAGTATTTGATTATTTTAAATAAGTTATATACTAGAGAAATTTACAAAAATATATTTATGTGAGGGCATTTTAAGAAATTAGCATATAATAATTGTAAAAAGTTGTATTTTAATGTTGTAAATAGATTTAAGTGAGCCATGTGCATAGGCAACCAAAAATACTCTCGAAGTGACAGATAGAAATTAAGAATTATAAGAAATATAAAGTGGGGTTATATTGTTTGAAATGTGGATTTTATTAAATTAGAGTGTTAGTTACTAATTTGAATGTTTATTCTGATCTGAAAAGCCTAAATGTCAACAAAATTATCAATGGAACATTAACGAATTCTCCAGAGTGCAGAGTGTGACCATTGTTTACGGTCGAACATTCTGGAATAATGATTATGTCGGTGGATGGAACAGATATTTTTTCGAGAACATCTATATAGAAGTAATGGAACAAATTGGAACATGATCTCTTGCCAGATGATTCTGGAATATCCAAAAAGATATAAATACCCGTGATTTGGATTCAAGAGGGGAGTTTTTAGTCAGAAGTCAGGCCAGTTTATTATGAAAGTCTAGTAAATTGTTCAGAATTTTCAAGAAGTCAGTCAGAAAAGTTTAGTAAGAAATATGAAAGTTAGTTTGAGTCAGTGAATCACTTACAAATAGTCCAATTGTTTAATATAGTGAGTTAAATGAAGATTAAAAATTATGCCAATATTTAATGCACATTTATAATTATACACAAATAATTATTGAAGATTATAAAAGTATATTAGAAGAATATTGGATGGACATTGGAAGGAATTAAAATTATATTATGATTGGAGATTAGTATAAATCAACTTATAATAATTGGATATTGGTATATTGAAAAGAAGAATAAATATAAATGGTGTTTGCTGGTTTGTTTGGTGGTGTATAAATGCTGGTGAAGAAAACTATATCTTAAATTGGTAGAAGCTGATAATTGGAAAAAGTAATTTCACAAAAACAAGGATAACCGAAGTACGAAGACATTCAGTGGTGATTAGAATCTATATAGTGGAAAACAGTTCATTTAGGCATTCAGTGAAAGAAAGGTACAAAATTTTGTTAATATAATTTAGTTAGTGTCATAACAATTTCAATTTTGAAGATAGTTTGTTTAAATTTTACATTGTCTATAGAATTTAATTAGTTTTATAAGAATATCAATTTAAAGATAGTTTATTTTAAATTTACATTGGCTAGGTTAGATATATATGTGTGTTTCATAATAGTTATAATAAAGATAATTTAAAAAAGTACTTACAAGCTAATTCTTTGAGAACCGCGATAAAAACCCTATATATTATATTATTAAAAATACTCATTGCTCATCATTCAAACAAAAAACACATCATAACAATTTATATATATATATATATATATATATATATATATATATATATATATATATATATATATATATATTGCTTATGGATATGAATTTTGAGACAAATAATTGTCAAACTTATTCAATAAATAAGTTGAAAGTGTTCTACAAACTTAACATGCAAGAGTCTTTATCGCTTTTTTAAACAGTTGCTCAAGCGTAAAATTATTAACTCGTTCAGAGATAACGAGATGAGAGCAACGATTTAGATGGCAATAAGAGAATGCAGAGAGGGTATTTTTTAGATTAATTTGTCGAAAACTAGAAAACCTCACGTTTTGTTAAAAACAACAGTATTAAAAGACTTGTGCAATCCGCTCAAGAGAGAATTGATGTTTCTAGGTTTCTAGTCGAAACATAAAATTCAACGATGCAATGAATCCTTTTATAGTTAAATTCAATATGAACGGAATTGGACTCATTTAATTTGATTCTAGACCACGGTATCCAGTTTTCAATTTAAATAACTTGTTACAACTTATTCGTGATTACTGCTAACTACAAAGAATGTGGTGTCATAAGCGAAGGTAGTAATGCAATCTTGACTTAGTTCAGAAATACCGTTTTTGTTTACTAAATAGCAAACTGGTCATAGGAAGAGACTAAAATTGAAAATTAATACATAATACCTTGATAATTAATATGCAAAACACAACAACGATTTATTTGAATTGAACTAAGTTGTGTAGTAACAGAAGTCAAGCACTTTAGACGTGTAAGAAACATACATCATACTTACTCCAAGTCTCTGGAAAACAAAATATGTTTACCCCCCTCTTGCAGCTATTCTAATAGCTTTGTTCGCAAATTTAAAGAGAGCATATTTTATTTCTTGTATTGGTGTCGAAGTTGGGAAAGAAACCAACTTGTGTTGGAACAGTCCGATTCTAACAACTTTGGGACTTCTGAGTTGTTCATCTCTGCAGTTGAAGCCGCAAGTAACTAGTTCGATGTTGTATTTTGATGCTAATTCTCGGGATTCTTCTGATACTTCAATGTCACTTAAACATAAAAAATGTTTTAACATATTTTGCAACTGCTTTCTATCTGCTTACATCATCCAACAATCATATAGTTCTTAAAGTTAATACCACTGTACAGGGTGAAATGTTGAAATTATAATGTGTGGAAACCACTTATGGAATAAACTTGTATGTGTCCTTATTTTAAAATTTATGAAAAATGCTGGAACACTTCAACATCTTTATTATGTCATCTAATAACCTCTCAATTTGAGAGATTATTAAGTAGGTTTTAAAAAGCCTATTATGTATAGATTATCTAAAGTCTATTATGAATAATTTAAGGTGAAATTTTAAAACTATACCGGATGGTGAATCGGCAAACGGGCCATAAGAAAATCAATGCGAAATTCTAAACTGTTGAATTCCTGCTTGTCCAATTATTTTACATCAAAAGTTATGGAAAACTATTTGTACAGGATTGAAATCTGTATTGAAGACAAATGTTAAAATTGTTTTAAGATTTAAATACATTCCAACATTTTGCAAAAAATACAATACCATACAATGATAATGCTACATGAGAAAATGATGATAAATAAAATAAATAAAAAAATAATGTATAAAAAACAAAGGGGGAAAAATTAATCACATTAATAAACTTTCAATAAAAATATCCCTAAACTAAGAAGACTGATGACCAATATATTAAAATATTCACGGCAGGTCGACAAGTGTAATAAAAACTAATAGTACACAATACTTTTGTATATTAGCTGTGAGTAAAAGACTTTTTATCAAATGAAATCATCAGCCAGTATCACCTGAATTTTATTCCTCAGTGTAATTTTAAACATCGTCGTTGTTTGGTCATTTCGGTAGTAAACAACGGTTTACTGGAAAGTTTTTGTCTTTTTTATATTTTAGAATATGAGTGATAAATTTAAGAACATTTCTCCAATATTAACAGTTTTAAACATGTTAAAAATATTCCGTAAGTTAGAAAAGGTTTAACAACCTACGTTTCTTTGTAGTCATTTAGTAGTTTTTTATTAATAATTATAAATTATTGATCTTATTGCTTATAAATTA